>NC_050100.1:43347500-44597500 GCF_902167145.1 Zea mays | reverse complement strand
TAATGCCCTGTAGACCACTTAACTTTACAATCATTTATCCATAGATCATGTGTGGATCAGAATAAATGACAATTGACAACACAGCCCGTTCATGCAAAATATGTCCCATGAGAAATGGATGCCTCTTTTTTCAAGCCTAGAAAATTGACCTGAAAAAGTCATCCCAACTTTTACTCGTCGGTTCCACTTCTTAAAAGGTCGCACACATCTCGTTGGAGAAGTCCTCACAACTTCACTCATGTTGAGAAATAGCTAGTACCGAATCAACTATCACCAATTGATGCAAACACTACACTAGCAACAACATGATCACTCTAAATTCCCCCAGTTACTACTTATCATATTGTCTAATTAGGTCCGTACATCAAAACCACCATAAATTCATAGTTTAACAGTCTACACTTTAAGCTATTTTGATGGAAAGTAAAGATACCTATGGAGGCTACATTTATAGTTTGCCCCTTTTGAATAGGATTGACAGATTTTGTAAATCACTTTAGCAATCAAAGGATTGTTTCCTTGCCGCATTAGTTGTAAAACTGGGAAGGCAGTACCAAGATAAACTACTGCATACACACGAATGTTTGGAATATCAGAATTAATATAAATATCACCAAATCCCACCAATGATGGAAAGAAACAATGCATCATAATCTAAGGGCTAGTTTGGAAACTCGAATCCCCTTCGAAATTGAAGAGGATTAGAGAGAAAATTAGTTCATTTCCAGCTCAATCCCTTTCAATCACGAAGGGGATTTGAGGTTCTTAAAGTAGACCTAAGAGTATTTCCAAAAACTCATTAAAATAACTCTCGGGTTTTTTTACAGAAAGGTAAAATGGGCCTCCCAAAACGTCATTTGTGAAACAAGCATTCTCTGGTTGAAAAGCTCAAATAAAAATAAGCTAGGCGGGGAAGAGATGTCAGGATGTGGCCTGCGAGCCAGCTGGGCCAGTCCGATGTCTGCTTGCGGACCTGGCAGCCACGCCATTCGTTTTCGCTGCTTGCTTGCTACTAGGCCCAGCCCATCATCCATTCGTGCGCCGCGAGAAGGCCGAACAGCACGCCAAGCCGCCTGAGGCTGGTGGGAAGCAAGAAAAACGCTCGCCGCGCGGTGGTGGGGAACGGAACGGATGGTGTGGTGTGGATGTGGTGTGGTGTCGGTGTCAGTCAGGCCAGCTTCATAAGCTAGTTTAAAGCATGTTGTTTCGTGTTTTAATAGAAGAGATAAAAAGGTAAGCTTTTAACTATGATTAATCTTATATACACAGATTTCAAAATTGTATATATAAAGATATCATCTATTCATATTAAAGATAAAATTATTAGAGAAATTAAGTTAGAGGTAGTAAGGGCATGTTTGGTTTATCTTTTTACCAGCTTTTCTGAGAATCTTATTTTATCAGTTTTTCTGAGAATCTTGCACAAGTGCATGGGCGGGTCCAGGATTTCGATGATGGGTATTCAGAATTTTAGCGGGCATAATTTTTTTTGACATCCTAAATTTGTTATCCATAGGAAACGAATAATTATCTATCGGACATAGATATGGTATAATTTGTTATCTACGGGTATGAGTATGAATATAATAAGATATCTATTCGTAAATTTTTCGTAGGTATGGATATACAACAGTATACATACCCGTTACCCGATGTGTACCTGACATTGGTACAGATTTATACCTACGAACGTATATGGGTACGAGTATGGATTTAATTTTGTCCCGTAGTTATGGATTTGTAAACCAAATACTCGTGTCCTAACCGCGCGATTGTTAACCCTAGTTACACGGTAGGGAAATGAAAAAGGCAAGCGAAAAGCGAAGTTTGGGACAAATAGTTGTAAGCCCATAAAACAATGTTATTTTATGTTTTTACAATATTTTAATGTATAAAGATAATATGTGTATATATACATAAATTTTGTTGCCAGAAAATAATGGGTATTCAATTGAATACCCTTGCTTCTACGTGGGCCCGCCCCTGTTGCTGTGGGGAGAATCTGGATGTGAAGAAAATTTCAGTATTGTTGGAATCATGTACGGAGAAAGATGAAGGTGTACTTATGATTCAGAATCTAGAAAGCAATGAATTCCTAACGGTGCAATGATTCGACTGAATAAGTGTTTATATTAATTTTGGGTGACTTTATCATATCGATTTTTATAGAAGATGACTGAAAAGCTAAGTATTTGATAGTCTGTAGCAGCTTTTGCTAGCTAGAAGTTAAAAAAAAATCTAAAACAAACAGAGTCTAAGTATCTTCTACTATTGCAGCAGTGGCCGGTGGGCCTTGCTGGAAGCGGCGGCCGCAAAATCGGTCGGCAGGCACTCTCGTCCATGCTCCCGTTCCGTCGTGCTCTGCGTTAGTCGTGCACACCGACGGCGGCCGCCGGGCTCTGCGTTAGGTGGCCAGGCCAGCACAGCTCGGGTCAAAAGACAGCCGACGCGCGCGTGTGCGTGCATGCATGATGTAGCCGAGCGAGATCGTATCGTTGAGACGGCGACGTTGTCCGATCCGCCGTGCCTGGTCTGCTCGCTTGGGCTAAGCGCTATCAAGCGGCATTCCGTGTGTATTATGATTGTGATAATATGAAAAAAATGGGAATCATGTACCTAACGCTTAGAGTATTTCTGATTTACTTATGTTTGGATTTGTTTGTGTCCACGTTTGTGCTTACATTTATGATTGTGAGTGTACTTGGTATGCATGGAAAGTTCAAGCGTGTTAGTCCCGCAACGGGATAAGTTTTTAACTTGCATTAGATACATTAGTAAGTTTATATCAGATATACAGTAATGTTGGACATTAACTTACACCCATTATTGTAAGATATGTCACCAACGGTTATGGGATCTCATCTCTGTCTCTCAAGAATTGAGATGAAAGTAGACTAAACATAAGAAAGGAAGACGATTTTTTATTTCTAAGAATATTGATGATTACAACATAGATCTCCTTCTCTATCAAAATTTAAAAGTTTCATAAAAAAAATCCATGTACAAACAGACTACGATTAGGGTTTCTCTTTCTATTTTCCTTTTAGGATAGTGTTTGTATACTTTACAACAACACTTACTTTTTAGATGTGTTTTTTTTTAGTAAAGACGGTAACTCCCATATATAGACTTTGCAGCCTAAGCTACATATATACAGCGACGGACTTGAGATTTTAGTGGCCCGGTGCAAAATTTTAAATAAAGGTCTTTCTAATTGTTTTTTGATATATATAAATGTTAATAATAAAAACACTACGATAGATCTAAAAATCCATATTAAGCAACATGTAAATAAAAAGATACATACTATGGATGCATGACTTCTAAACAACATGACTCAAAAAAGAAGTAAAATGATAAATGTTTAAAATCTAAAATCTAATTTACAATCCATTATTCCAGTAGTTGTCTAGGGCCAAAATAATATCTACACCTCAGGAATCGACGCATGACGTCAGTGTCAATAAACTAGCAACAAATGGAGTTGTTGGGGGCCTCTATCGCTGAATGTCCTCGAAGTGTTGCATTATGTACTAAAACATGTTTCATGTGCTATCAAAAGTAGCAAAGCCAACCTTGTAACACCCCAAAATCATGTCTTGGTGATGAGAAAAGTTCTTCAAAGAATTTGGATTTTAAAGTATGTTTTAATAAGAATTTTATTACATTTGGAATCGTTTCCTTAAAAATAAAAAATGACAACAATATATTGTAGATTAAATCTTGAAAACTAGAATCTGAATTTGAAATTCATATAATAAATAACTATTAAGATTTTCAATTGTTTACATGAGTAAATTGTTTTGTTCATGGATTATGTATTAGTATTCATTGAAGGGAATAGAATAATTAATAAGTCAATGAAACTTTGCATTTATGCTGGAAGTTTTTTGTTTGTGCATTTGATTTTGAAACCTTAACTCTGATTTAGATTTGTAATTTGAATGGAAATAAGCTAGAAAATAGAAAAAGAATACAAAAAATAGAGAAAATGACAAACCTAATTTTAGCCCACAACCCGACCTGAGCCCAACTGTCCTCCCGGTCCATCCCCTATACGAGCTGCTTACCCATCTGCATCTGCCAGCCCATTTTCCACACCGGCCACCCCGCGCCTGTCACTAACATGGTGGGCCCGCTCCGCAGCCGGTCAGCCATCCCCCACTCGGCCAGTCTATCCCAAGCGCCTGCGTTCTCCCGAGCATGAGTCCCTGCCGGGTAGGGCCACATTGTCGAAGTCATCCCTATCACTATGAATGGATCCCTCTTCTCCCTGTGACAGAAAACGCCAAGTCTGTGGCAACAAACCCCTGCTGATTTACTCTGGTTGTTGCCCACCAAGCATCACCTGGCAAGGCATGTTTGGGCTATAAAGTAGTGTCACATCCCTGTATCCCATAAAAATTGCGTAGCCATAGAGCCATCCATCCAGCGGGGCACCAGAACCTGAACTTGGACTATTCATGCATGGATGCGACTAGCGCACGATGATATTTATCGACGGAGTTCATCTCCACCGCAAACACTGCCTGTATCGAGGACATCCATAAATGGTCTCCCGATCTCCGATAAGTCATTTGGACTTTGTTCTACTGGACCTCCGTTTTGTGTAGCCATGGTTTTTGGTTGAATTTTGGCACCGGACCAACATATAGCTGTGGGCGGCGATGGCGTCGGTCAAGGCGTGCCACTGGCCGACGACAGAAATGGCAGAGTGGGAGGTGAGAGGCGAAAGGGAAATAGGGTCAAATCTTTTCCTAAATGATTTTGGTTGTTGAATTAATTGCCCAACATAAATATTTGGACTAACTAGTTTGCTCTAGATTATAAGTTCTACAGGTGCCAAAGGTTCAACACAAACCAATAAAAGGGTCCAAGTTAGGGTTCAAAAAGAAAAGAGCAAAAGAAACCGAAGGCTGCCCTGGTCTGGCGCACCGGACAGTGTTCGGTGTACCAGGGTGGATCAACTCGAACTTCCCACCTTCGGGTTTCTGGAAAAGTCACTCCGCTATAATTCACCAGACTGTCTAGTGTGCCAGCGGAGCAACGGCTACAGCGTAATGGTCGACTCCAACGGAAACCTGAAAAGCGCTACAGTGCGCGGACAGTTCGCGCAGAGTCAGAGCAGGCGGCAGAAGGCGCACCAGACAGTAAACAGTGACTGTCCGGTGCACCACCGGACTGTCTGATGGCCCAGGCTGTTAGAGCTCCAACGGTCGAACCCTAACGGTTGGGTGACATGGCTAGCGCACCGGACTGTTCGGTGCACCCATCGACAGCAGCCCAACCCCAACGGTTGGTTTGGTGGTTGGGGCTATAAATACCCCCAACCACCACCAGTTCAAGGTATCCAAGTTTTCAGCCGTTGCATTCAATACAAGAGCTCTAGACTTCACTCCAAGACACAAAACAAAAGATCAAATCCTCTCCAAGTCCCAACCTCATTCCAAAGACTTAGTGGCTTGTGAGAGAGAGACACTTGTGTTCATTTGAGTTCTTGTCGCCTGGATCGCTTTTCTTCTTCCCATTCTTGTTCTCAACACCTTTATAATCAAAGCAAGAGACACCAAGTTGTATGGTCCTTGTGGGGTCTAAGTGACCCAATTGATTGAAGAGAAAAGCTCACTCGGTCTAGATGACCGTTTGAGAGAGGGAAAGGGTTGAAAGAGACCTGGTCTTTGTGACCACCTCAACGGGGAGTAGGTTTGTAAGAACCGAACCTCGGTAGAACAAATCACCGTGTCACACTCTTCATTTTCTTGTGATTTGTTTTCGCCCTCTCTTTCGGACTCGACTTTATTTGTAACACTAACCCGGCTTGTAGTTGTGCTTAGAGTTTATAAATTTCAGATTTGCCTATTCACCCCTTTTAGGCGACTTTCAAGAGGGGTGCCCTGACCATCGATCAACAACACAACAACGACCTAGATTAGATCATGATTGTATTAAATCAGGAGCATCCGATCTACTATGAGCGGTACTGATCAAACAATTGTGTACCGTTTCGCTGATCTGCTATGAGTCGTTGGATCTAGATCCAAGGGCCCTGAGTGACGCGCATATGAAGCAGCCGATCTATTTTACAAAGAAATTCTGATGCTATTGGAAATGAGCTCGCGGTCCACGGTGTCACAAAGAAGCATCATGGATAGGTCCTATTTATTACAGTTTAGCCCCTGTTCTCTTAAATAATATAACTTGAGATCCATACTAGTTTTTTATTTTCACAAATTTATTCCGAATATGATTTTGGTATAAAATTAAGTCAATAAACTTACAAAATTCATAACTTCTTCGTTATAACTCTCATTTAGCCGTTCAAATTGCGATAGTTTCGTAATAAAATTGCCTACGCAATAATAGCATTATTTGTATCATATCACATACTTTTATAATTAGATATTTGTTTAACCTATGTTTAGTAGATTTATCTTGCTAATCAAAGTTAATCTATCTATAATTATAAACGGACTAAAATATAATCTATAATCAAGTTATAACTTATATTAAAGTTGAATTAGTTATTTCTTTGTAATATTTTTCTCACCTGAATTACATTAATTAACATAGAATATATTTTTACTATTTAAGCACTTGAAACTGCAGAAAATCATATCTTTTCAACCATAAATTTGATTTTAGTGGTTCTCGAACATACAATCTCATAGTAACACGTAGAATATTATTATGTGTTTTATTTCCATCTTTGGTGTAATGTTATTTTTACCTATTATTTGTCTATCTATATGTATTGCTACGAATAGAAGCAAGGTCACGAGGAACTTGAAGCCCAACTTTTGGGGAAGCATCTAGACAATAGGTTACCATAAGTAAAAGGCAAGTTGTGTCCTTGATCATATTCTTTGACCTAATAATGTTCATGATAATCATTGTGGCATGCTTAGGTTAACTTGATGGGACCTAATAGGTTACCTAGTTTTCTTTACCCTACACCTTTCATACAAATGAATTATTGGGTAGTCTTGCTATTGCTCTAACTGGTTTTGTGATTAATGCTAATTATGAATTATGATCATGCTCTATTATTATTATCAATGGATTCTTTATTGTTCATAATAAGATTATTTTGTTAATTGGAACATGAAGAAGCACCCAACAAAACAGTGCTACCACAAGGGTGGTTGAAAGCGAAATGTGCCTTTGGGCCATTTCTATAATGTTTTGGTGATTAAGTGCCCAACACATATTCTCTAAGTTCTAAATGTGCCAAAGATTGAAAAATTGCAAATCAAGGCATGAGGTATGTTTCTAGACTTAGTACATTTGTTTTTGTATACTAATATATTTGTCTAAGTGTTAGAAACAGAGAAAAGAAGAAAAGAAAAGAAATGCAAAAGACTTGGCTGGGTGCAGCCGAAGTCCAGCTCAGCTCGGCTTGGCACACCGGACTGTCCGGTGGTGCACCGGACAGTGTCCGATGCGCCAGGCCAGCCTCCGGTGAATAGGCCACTCTCGTGAAAAACCGGCGGCATACGGCTATAATTCATCGGACTATCCGGTGGTGCACCGAACTGTCCGGTGAGCCAACGGTCGCCAGCGCAACGGTTGGCCGCGCAATCCGCGGGCGACGCGTGGCCCGCGCCAACGGTCGGCAGGGGGCACCGGACAGTGTCCAGTGCGCCAACTGCCCCGGAGCTGCAACGGCCGTCTGCGCCAGAAAAGGAAGGAGATCGGCACCGGACCGTCTACAGTGACTGTCCGGTAGCACACCGGACTGTCCGGTGCGCCACTCGACAGAAGGCAAGGATGGCCTTCCTTGTTGGCCTCCAACGGCTCCTAGTTGCCTTGGGGCTATACAAGGGACCCCTAGGCGCATGGAGGAGTAACCCAAGCTTACAAGAAACATTTTAAGACTCCAACTTCACGCATTCGATTCTTTGAGATAGTGACTTGAGCTCCATTTGAGTAGTGAACTCTGTGTGTTGTGTTTAGAGCTCAAGTTGTGACTTGTGTGCGTGATTGTGCTGTGGATTTGAGTCTTGTGTGTGTTGCTCTCCCCTCCCTTACTTATGTGCTTCTTTTGTGATCATCATTGTAAGGGCGAGAGGCTCCAATTTGTGGAGATTCCTCGCAAACGGGAGAAAGACTAAGAAAGGAAAAATCGTGGTATTCAAGTTGATCATCGGATCACTTGAAAGGGGTTGAGTGCAACCCTCGTCCATTGGGACGCCACAACGTGGAAGTAGACAAGTGTTACTTGGCTGAACCACGGGATAAAAATCGCGTGTCTCTTGTGTGCTTTCTCTTTGATTGTCCGTGTTCACAAGAGCTCGTTTCAAGCTACTTAGCCGTTCTAACTTTAATAACTAACTGTGTGGCTATTAGTGTTGAATTTTACAGGATCACCTATTCACCCCCCTCTAGGTGCTCTCAATTGGTATCAGAGCCGTTCTCTTCATCTAAGGGACTAATCGCCCGAAGAGATGGATCCTAAGGGAAAGGGGATGGTGGTCAACGACAAGGAAAAGGAGTCCCTCTTCAACGAGCCAAGGGACGACAAGCCCACTGACTTAGGATCGAGTCACAAGAAGAGGGACGGGAAGAAGAAGAAGCGCATCAAGAAGATCATTTACTACGACAGCGACGCCTCCTCCTCTTCACTAAGAGACGACGACGACGATGACTCGTCTAAAAAGAAATCGGTTAATCAAAACTATTCATTTGATTATTCTCGTATTCCATTCAATTCTAATGCTCATTTGTTATCAATTCCACTTGGGAAACCTCCACACTTTGATGGAGAAGACTACTCCTTTTGGAGTCACAAAATGCGTAGTCACTTATTTTCTCTCCATCCTAGTATTTGGGAGATTGTTGAAAACAGAATGCATTTTGATAGTACTGACAATCCTGTTTTCATAAATGAGCAAATCCATAAGTGTCGGCGTTTCAAGACCGGGGGGTCCCTAAGCCGACGAGTGAGTGTGCTGCGTGCCCCAGCCCAGATGGGTCGAGCGCGTGGGCGAGCGCGAAGGGGGGAAAGGAGCGAGGAGGCCGGAGTCCGGCGAGAGAGAGGTGGGAATCCCGCGGCCTTCGTGTTCGTCCCGCGCCCAGGTCGGGTGCGCTTGCAGTAGGGGGTTACAAGCGTCCACGCGGGTGAGGGAAGCGAGCGGCCCCAAGAGAGCGCCTGTCCCCGTCCTCGTCCCCGCGCGGCCAACCTTTTCTAAGAAGGCCCTGGTCCTTCCTTTTATAGGCGTAAGGAGAGGATCCAGGCATACAATGGGGTGTAGCGGAGTGCTACGTGTCTAGCGGGGGGAGAGCTAGTGCCCTAAGTACATGCCAATGTGGCAGCCGGAGAGATCTTGGCACCCTGCTGGCGTGATGTCGTGGCTATCGGAGGAGCAACGGAGCCTAGCGGAGGGACAGCTGTTGGAACGGCTGTGTCCTTGCTGACGTCGCCCTGCTTCCGTAAGAGAGCTGAGAGCCGCCGTCGTCACGGGGCTAGCGGGGTGCCACATTGCCTATCTGGCGGAACCAGCCAGATGGGACACATGTCTTGTTCTCTGCGACCCGAGTCGGCTCGGGGTAGGGTGATGATGGCGCTTCCTGTCGACGTGGCTGGCCTGTGCCCTAGGTTGGGTGACGTGGAGGCTCCTCCGAAGCCGGGGTCGAGTCTGTCTTCCATGGCCGAGGCCGAGTCCGAGCCCCTGGGTCGGGCGAGGCGGAGGTCGTCAGCAGAGGCCGAGTCCGAGCCCCTGGGTCGGGCGAGGAGGAGGTCGTCAGCAGAGGCCGAGTCCGAGCCCCTGGGTCGGGCGAGGCGGAGGTCGTCAGCAGAGGCCGAGTCCGAGCCCCTGGGTCGGGCGAGGCGGAGGTCGTCAGCAGAGGCCGAGTCCGAGCCCCTGGGTCGGGCGAGGCGGAGTTCGTCAGCAGAGGCCGAGTCCGAGCCCCTGGGTCGGGCGAGGCGGAGTTCATCAGCAGAGGCCGAGTCCGAGCCCCTGGGTCGGGCGAGGCGGAGTTCGTCGTCTTCCGGGGCTTAGACCGAGTCCGAGCCCTTGGTCGGGCGGAGCGGAGTTCACCGTCTTCCGGGGCTTAGCCCGAGTCCGAGCCCTTGGTCGGGCGGAGCGGAGTTCGCCGTCTTCCGGGGCTTAGCCCGAGTCCGAGCCCTGGGTCGGGCGGAGCGGAGTTCGCCGTCTTCCGGGGCTTAGCCCGAGTCCGAGCCCTGGGTTGGGCGGAGAGGAGTTCGCCGTCTTCCGGGGCTTAGCCCGAGTCCGAGCCCCGGGTCGGGCGGAGCGGAGTTCGCCGTCTTCCGGGGCTTAGCCCGAGTCCAAGCCCTGGGTCGGGCGGAGCGGAGTTTCCTATGGTGCCTTTGGCAGGGCCTGGTTTCCTTTGCGTTAAATGCTCCTGCGACTTGGCCGGTCGGTGTGGCGATTCAGTCAGGGTTGCTTCTCAGCGAAGGCAAGGCCTCGGGCAAGCCGGAGATGTGTCCGCCGTTGAAGGGGGGCCTCGGGCGAGACGGAACCCCTTCGGGGTCGGCTGCCCTTGCCCGAGGCTAGGCTCGGGCGAGGCGTGATCGAGTCGCTCGTATGGACTGATCCCTGACTTAATCGCACCCATCAGGCCTCTGCAGCTTTATGCTGATGGGGGTTACCAGCTGAGAATTAGGCGTCTTGAGGGTACCCCTAATTATGGTCCCCGACAGTAGCCCCCGAGCCTCGAAGGGAGTGTTAGCACTCGCTTGGAGGCTTTCGTCGCACTTTTTTGCAAGGGGACCAGCCTTTCTCGGTTGCATTTGGTTCCGGTGGGTGCGCGCGAGCGCACCCGCCGGGTGTAGCCCCCGAGGCCTCGGAGGAGTGATTTCACTCCTTCGAGGTCTTAATGCCTTGCGTAATGCTTCGGCTGGTCTGGTTGTTCCCTCATGCGAGCTGGCCGTAGCCCGGGTGTACGGTCGAGGCCCAAGTTCTCGGGCTGGTATGTTGACGCTGTCAACGGTTCGGCCGGAGCCGGGTTTGCGAGAGCAGCCCCCGAGCCTCTGCACAGAGCGAGAGGGCGATCAGGGACAGACCCGGCTTTTTTACATACGCCCCTACGTCGCCTTTCCGCAAGGAGGAGGGGGGAGTGCGCCATGTTACCCTCGATGGGCACCGAACATGGTGTCTCCAGTGAGCTGCAAGCGGGTAATCCGAGTGGACGTCCATGCCCCGTTCGTTAGGGGTCGGCTAGGGGCCCAGAGGCACGCCCAAAAGTACCTGCGGGTGATCTGCCGGACCCGGTCCCCTGGCGACGGGGTCTGAGGGCTCGATGCCTCCCTCTGATGGGATTCCGTTACAAGATCGCTCCCGCTGGTCTCGTAAATGTCCTAGGGTACCTCGGGAGCGCAGCCCGAGCCTCGGTTATGTATCGAACGTACCCCTGGTCATCCCTCGCTCGGCGTCTGAGGCGACTGTGAACCCTTCGGGGGCCAGCCTTCGAACCCCTGATCAGTAATGGTCACGGAGCCCGAGTAGCCTGAGGCGGCCGTGGAACCCTTCGGGGGGCCGGCCTTCGAACCTCTGACCAGTAGTGGGTGTAGGGCCCACGCGATCTGAGGCGGCTGTTGAACCCTTCGGGGGCCAGCCTTCGAACCCCTGATCAGTAAGGAGGCTCGGAGCCTAGTTCCTTCACGGGGAAGGATCCCTTTCGGGGGATCCCCCTTTCCCGGTCCCTGTTGCAAGAGATAGAGAAAGAGGAAAAAAGGGAAAAAGGATACGAAACCGAACGACGCGGCGTACCTTTTTTGGTGCGGTTGTTTCGGCGAGGGCGAAGCGTCGCCTGTTGCTGCTGCCAGAAGCGCCACCTGTCCAGCCGTGGAGTTAATGCAACGGGGCGAGTAGTTGGCGGGGCAGCCGTTGCGCGTGCGCGAGCCGTTCGAGGAACGGATCACGGGCGCGTTGTCTTCACACCGTGAGAGGGGGCTCTCTCGCTGCCCCCGGATGGGACGTGAGCTTGGCTGTCGACGTGCCCGCTGCTCCCGCGCGTCTGCCACCGTCATTACTGCTGGCCCTCCTTTGGCCGCGTTGGCCGCCATGTCAGGCTGGCGCCGCTGGGTCGCGCGCTGGGTTGCCTCGAGTCGCGGTATTGGTTCCGCAATCGAGGAGGCACGGTGGTGGCGCAGGCGATGTAGTTGCTTGCATGCAGCATCCGGCGCGCCGGTTGCGCGACGCGTGGGCCTGGGCTTCCATGCGGGCGTGTCGGGAGTCGGAGAAGTGCGTCCACTTGGCGCGGTTGCACGCCGCCTGCATGGCTGCCCGCCTCTCTCGCCCGTTGGTCTGGGCAAAGGTGGAGGATCACTTGTAACCGCTGGGCGGTTGCGTGCACCACGCGCGGCGGTTTGGCTTCTTCTGCTCGGAGCCGGTCTGCATGACATGCGGGACCCAGCCCCCGCGCCGCAGGGGAGGGCTTTGAAGCGTGTTGGAGAAGCCTTAGCCCGTGACGGTTGGGAGCGCAAGCAGGGAGAGTTGCCTTCTTCCAGCGTCAAGACCCGAGCCTGCAGGGTCAAAGTGTCTTGTAGCGTGTGCCTTGTGTGGCCGCCGAGGCCAGAACACACACCCTCGCTGCGTTGTAAAGCTGCGTCCCTTTTCCTCTTGTTTCAAGTATCTGGACTTTTTGTCGGTAACAGGGATGTTTGTGCGAGCGAAAGTTGCTTCTCGCGGAAGGTGATGAGTGAGGTATCCGTATCCTAGAGGCGTGGGAGTCCCTCGGCTCGGTCGGCCTTGCCGCTTACGCGTACTTTCACCCGTCCATGAGGCCCTGTCACCGACTCGGTCGAGAAGGCTCGAAGGATCACTTCGGCAGAAGGGCTTCCGAATCGTAAAGACTTGTTCGATCCGCGGAGCCACTTTATCCGAACGCGAGTTACTTATCGCAGAAGGTGATGAGTGAGGTATCCGTATCCCGGAGGCGTAGGAGTCCCTTGGCTCGGTCAGCCTTGGCTGCTTACGTGTACTCCGTCGTTTCTAGGACCCACTTTTCGAAGTAGTCAAAAAGCATGGAAGATATTCTGGTGAAAGAGATCTTTTTTCGAGGAAAATTTCGACGCAGAGGGGGTTTCCCCCCTTTTTAGCCCCCGAGGGAGGGTCGGGCTTTGCCGAGGAGAGGCCGACCCTTCCTTGTTGACTAAACTTTGCGTGGGTGCGAGGTATATGCACAACTTGAAAACATCTTAAGGGTAAAAGCGATGTAGCTGTTGGATGTTCCAAGCGTTGTCGTAGACCTCGCCTTGGCTGTTGGCCAGCTTGTACGTTCCGGGCTTCAGAACTTTGGCGATGATGAATGGCCCCTCCCAGGGGGGCGTGAGCTTGTGTCTCCCTCGGGCGTCTTGCCGCAGCCGAAGCACCAGGTCGCCCACCTGGAGGTCTCGGGGCCGGACCCCTCGGGCGTGGTAGCGTCGCAGGGACTGCTGGTACCGCGCCGAGTGTAGTAAGGCCTTGTCCCGAGCCTCTTCCAGCTGGTCCAGCGAGTCTTCTCAGCTTGCTTGGTTGCTTTGACCGTTGTAGGCCCTCGTCCTCGGGGAGCCGTACTCCAGGTCAGTGGGCAAGACGGCCTCGGCCCCATAGACCAGGAAGAACGGCGTGAAACCCGTGGCTCGGCTCGGCGTTGTCCTCAGGCTCCAGACCACCGAGGGGAGTTCCTTCATCCATCGCTTGCCGAACTTGTTGAGGTCGTTGTAAATCCGAGGCTTGAGCCCCTGTAGAATCATGCCGTTGGCACGCTCTACTTGCCCATTCGACATGGGATGAGCTACGGCGGCCTAGTCCACCCGGATGTGGTGATACTCGCAAAAATCCAAGAATTTTTTGCCGGTGAACTGGGTGCCGTTGTCGGTGATGATGGAGTTCGGGACCCCGAAGCGATGGATGATGTTGGTGAAGAACGCCACCGCCTGCTCGGACCTGATGCTGTTCAGGGGTCGGACCTCGATCCACTTGGAGAATTTGTCGACGGCGACCAGCAGGTGCGTGTAGCCCCCGGGCGCCTTCTGCAAGGGACCGACGAGGTCCAGACCCCATACAGCGAAAGGCCAGGTGATGGGTATTGTTTGCAAAGCCTGAGCGGGCAGGTGGGTCCGCTTCGCATAGAATTGACACCCTTCGCAGGTGCGGACAATTCTAGTGGCGTCGGCCACCGCCGTTGGCCAGTAGAAGCCTTGCCGGAAAGCACTCCCGACGAGGGCTCGAGGCGCTGCGTGATGGCCGCAAGCCCCCGAGTGTATCTCTTGCAGAAGTTCCTGACCTTCGGCGATGGAGATGCATCGCTGGAGGATGCCCGAGGGGCTGCGGTGGTAGAGCTCCTTCTCATCGCCCAGCAAGACGAACGACTTGGCGCGTCGCGCTACCCGCCGAGCCTCGGCTTGGTCGAGGGGTAGCTCTCCTTGGCGGAGATATTGCAGGTACGGGGTTTGCCAGTCTCTGTCGGGCGTGGCCCCGCTTCGCTCCTCCTCGATGCGCAGCGCCTCGCCCTCGGGGGCCGAGGGTACCTCGGGTTGGACCGAGGACGCCTCGGGATGGGCCGAGGGTACCTCAGGCTGGGCCGAGGGTACCTCGGGCTCGGGCACGTCGTTGATCCTGATGGAGGGTTGGTGTAGATCCCGGGAGAAGACGTCCGGGGGAACCGTTGTTCGCCCCGAGGCTATTTTTGCCAGCTCGTCCGCAGTCTCGTTGTAGTGCCGAGCGATGTGGTTAAGTTCGAGCCCGTAGAACTTGTCTTCCAGGCGCCGAACCTCGTCGCAGTAGGCCTCCATCTTCGGGTCGCGGCAGTGGGAGTTCTTCATGACTTGGTCGATGACGAGCTGCGAGTCGCCGCGAGCGTCGAGGCATCGGACCCCTAGCTCGATGGCGATTCGCAATCCGTTGATCAGAGCTTCGTACTCAGCCACATTGTTGGACGCCGGGAAATGGAGGCGTAGCACGTAGCGTAGGTGTTTCCCGAGGGGTGAGATGAAGAGCAGGCCCGCGCCGGCTCCCGTCTTCATCAGCGACCCATCGAAAAACATGGTCCAGAGCTCCGGTTGGATCGGAGCCGTCGACAGCTGGGTGTCGACCCATTCGGCTACGAAGTCCGCCAATACCTGGGACTTGATGGCCTTCCGAGGCGCGAACGAGATGGTCTCGCCCATGATTTCCACCGCCCACTTCGCAATTCTGCCCGAGGCTTCTCGGCACTGGATGATCTCCCCCAGGGGGAAGGATGACACCACAGTTACCGGGTGAGACTCGAAGTAGTGTCGCAACTTCCGCCTCGTCAGGATCACTGCATACAGTAGCTTCTGAACTTGTGGGTAGCGGATCTTGGTTTCGGACAGTACCTCGCTGACGAAGTAAACCGGCCTCTGAATGGGCAATGCATGCCCCTCTTCTTGCCTCTCGACCACAATCGCGGCGCTAACCACCTGAGTGGTCGCGGCGACGTAGACCAAGAGGGCTTCTCCATTAGCTGGCGGTACCAAGATAGGCGCCTTTGTAAGGAGCGCCTTCAGGTTCCCGAGAGCTTCCTCGGCCTCGGGTGTCCAAGTGAAGCTCTCGGCCTTCCTTAAGAGGCGATACAGAGGCAGGCCCCTTTCGCCGAGGCGTGAGATGAATTGGCTCAGGGCCGCGAGACACCCCATGACCCTCTGTACGCCTTTTAAGTCCTTGATGGGCCCCATGTTAGTGATGGCTGCGATCTTCTCCGGGTTGGCTTCGATGCCCCGCTCGGAGACGATGAACCCCAAGAGCATGCCTCGGGGCACCCCGAAGACACACTTCTCAGGGTTGAGCTTGACGCCTTTTGCCTTGAGACACCGGAATGTCACTTCAAGGTCGGGGAGGAGGTTGGAAACCTTCCTCGTCTTGACTATGATGTCATCGATGTAGGCCTCGACTGTGCGACCAATGTGTTCGCCGAACACGTGGTTCATGCACCGCTGGTACGTCGCGCCCGCATTCCTCAAACCGAACGGCATGGTGACATAGCAGTACATGCCGAAGGGCGTGATGAAAGAAGTCGCGAGCTGGTCAGACTCTTTCATCCGGATTTGGTGATACCCTGAGTAGGCATCGAGGAACGACAGGGTTTCGCACCCAGCAGTGGAATCCACGATTTGATCGATGCGAGGCAGAGGGTAGGGAACCGTCGGACATGCTTTGTTGTGACCAGTGTAGTCTACACACATCCGCCATTTCCCCCCTTTCTTTCTCACAAGCACAGGGTTGGCAAGCCATTCGGGATGGAATACCTCTTTGATAAACCCTGCCGCCATTAGCTTGTGAATCTCCTTGCCTATCACTCTGCGCTTCTCCTCGTCGAATCGGCGCAGAGGCTGCCTGACGGGTCGGGCCCCGGCCCGAATATCCAGCGAGTGCTCGGCGACTTCTCTCGGTATGCCGGGCATGTCCGAGGGACTCCACGCAAAAACGTCGGCGTTTGCGTGGAGAAAGTCGACGAGCACTGCTTCCTATTTGGGGTCGAGCCCGGAACCGATCCGGATCTGCTTGGAGGCGTCGCCGCTGGGGTCGAGAGGGACGGCCTTAACCGTCTCCGCTGGCTCGAAGTTGCCAGCATGTCGCTTCATGTCTGGCACCTCTTTGGAGAGGTTCTCCATGTCGGCGATGAGGGCCTCGGACTCGGCGAGGGCCTCGGCGTACTCCACGCACTCCACGTCGCATTCGAACGCGTGTTTGTACGTGGGGCCGACGGTGATGACCCCGTTGGGGCCCGACATTTTGAGCTTCAGGTAGGTGTAGTTGGGGACGGCCATGAACTTCGCGTAGCATGGCCTCCCCAATATCGTGTGGTAGGTTCCTCGGAACCCGACCACCTTGAACGTCAGAGTCTCTCTTCGAAAATTGGAGGGCGTTCCGAAGCAGACGGGTAGGTCGAGCCGTCCGAGGGGCTGGACGCGCTTCCCAGGAATGATCCCGTGGAAAGGCGCAGCGCCTGCTCGGACGGAGGACAGACCGACGCGCAGGAGCCTGAGGGTCTCGGCGTAGATGATGTTGAGGCAGCTGCCCCCATCCATCAGGACCTTGGTGAGCCTGACGTCGCCGATGATGGGGTCGACGACAAGCGGGTATTTCCCCGGGCTCGGCACGTGGTCGGGGTGGTCAGCTTGGTCGAAGGTGATGGGCTTGTCGGACCAGTCTAGGTAGACTGGCGCCGCCACCTTCACCGAGCAGACCTCCCGGCGCTCTTGCTTGCGATGCCGAGCCGAGGCATTCGCCGCATGCCCTCCGTAGATCATGAAGCAGTCGCGAACCTCGGGGAACTCTCCTGCTTGGTGATTGTCACACCCGGTTTTAGAAGGCAAACCGAATGCGAACCATGTACGTGCCAGGATCAGTTATTCACGTACACAGCAGTTACATAATATGGACATCATCACACAGTGCTCAAAATAGTATTAATAAGGGAAATAGTCGATTACATCATACGTCTGAGACATCCATATGGTTCTTACAATAAATCAAAGTGCGGAAAAGAAACGTAGATAACGCGGCCTTCACAGGCAGCCGACTGGGGGTTGCCGCTAACCCACACCTAGAACTCGTCGTAGTCTTGGAACTCCTGGAAGTCTCCTTCCACAGCTTCATCTTCGCCTGAGCAGTGGTTGCAATGCTGACAACCTGGGGGGGGTTTGGTGTGTAGAGCAAGGGTGAGTACACATCAACATACTCAGCAAGCATCCTGTTTGGCTGTAGTGGACTAGCTTTATGTGGGGATAAGTCAAGCAGTTGCTTTTAGTTGGTCAGATTATTATTTACTAGTAGAAAGCCAAGTTTTAGCATTAACCCAAGTTATTAACCCGATGTACCCTTTCCAAACGGAAAGAATACCACTTACCAGCACCATAGTCATAACCAAAACCATCAATCTCATTGCCACCTGTAAACCAAAAGGTCTCTTATCAAGTACCACTAATCACTGGAGCTCCCTTGGCCGCTCATAACTGTGAGCACGACTGATATATCAGTTTCATAACACTCTGCAGAGGTTGTGCACTTTACCCACAAGCCGTGATTCGCTCTTGCCTCGGGCCGATCAAACCCTTAAACACTACCAAGGTGAATAGGCAGGGTTTCACTACGTAGCCTTTACAAAGATTCCCCGGGGCTGTAGCCACCCGTTAGGTTTCCTAAATGCACCGCACTCCTCCCCAAGGGGCGAACCCAAACTTGGCAGAGCGAGCCGCATACACCGAGCCCCATTGACGGCACGACGGCTAAGTGAACTACACCCCGGATCCTCTAATTATTCAGCTAAGGGCACCCCATTCCACCCTCATGGTTGCACTGTTTTCCCGGGCGGTCATCCATAGAACAGGTCCTTACGGAGAGGCACTCGAGAAACCGCTCGAGCCCCCTTGAATACCACAAGTACAACATCATAATAAGAGAAGGGAAAACAGCGTATCATAGATAATCTCATCATGTTCATTGATTAGAGTTGAGCAATAGCATAAAGCTAAACAGTAATAATCCAACCCAAATAGGTAAACAAGGACATGGATAACAAAAGCTAGTCAATCCTTAGGTATAAAGGTGTAATGCGGGAGGTGAATTAAATAATGAATAGGACAGAGATAGGTCAAAGGACACTTGCCTCCACCAACCGACTGCTGCTCAGGGGCTTCTCCTGCGAATTCCTCGGGCTCTTCGACCGGATCGTTCTCTATGCGAGCGCAAACATACATACATCCATCCACATATTTAATACAAAAGAACAGTACACCATACAAGGAAACAAATAAAGCGAATATGCATCAAGTATGACATTCGATATCGCATTTGTTATGGTTAGAAAGAAACGGGAAAGGGGTCTCGCAGGGGGGGTTAAATCTTATGCACTAACGATTAATTACAATTGGTTCTTAACAAAAGAATTCTGTTACATATACACTAATGGAAACCTAATCACTTTAAGTTGATCAACATTGCACGAGATAAACAATTAACTACATGAATCAACTAGCATAACGGAATTTTAAATTAAGCTTCATATTTCAATAACATTAACAATGCTTAGCCTACCTAAAATAAAATAACTATGATCACAGAAAGTAAATAAAATAAAATAAAAAAATAAAAAAAACAGAGGGGGGGGCGGTTGAACCGGCCCTAGGGGCGGTTGAACCGGCCCTAGGCTGGGCGAGCGGCTGGGCGCGGCCGGGACCGACCAGGGGGCGGCCAGGGCGCGCGGCCAGGGGCGCGGCAGCGGCCGGCTGGGGCGCGGCCAGCGCGCGGCCAGGGCGCGGCAGCGGCCGGCCAGGGCGCGACCGAGGCGGGGGCTGGGGGCGGCCAGGGGCCGGCTGGGGGCGCGGCAGCGGCCGGCTGGGGGCGGCCAGGGGCCGGCCAGGGGGCGGCCAGGGCGCGCGGCCAGGGGCGCGGCTGGGGCGGTGGCCGAGGAGAGAGGAGGGGAGAGGGGAGAGGGAGGGAGGAGGGAGAGAGGGAGGAGGGGGGGCTCACCGGCGTTGGGGAGCGACGGCGAGGGGCGGCCGGCAGGGGGCGGCGGCCGAGCAGGGGGCGGCGGCGGCTTAGGGCAGGGGCGGGTAGGGGCGGCGACGGCTTAGGGTGGGGGAGAGAAAATGAGAGAAAATGAGAGGGAGAGGGAGAGGGTTTAGGGAAAAAAGGGGAGGTGGGGGGGGCGGTTGGGCCTGCCAAGGCCCAAGAGGGGGCGCCAGGGGCGGCTGGGCCGGCCGGGGTCGGCCCACGGTGCGGGAGAGAGAGAAAAAGAGGAGAGAGAAAGAGAGAGAGAAAAAAAAAGAAAGAAAAGATCTTCTCCTCATTTTCGAAATCCGATCTTTCTACATGAATGCAATTGCGCTTTCAAAGCAATCAAAAGAAATGCAAGGTTCGGCATGGTGCATCAAACAACATAAAGTATTTAGGGTTTTTCTTACACGGGAATTCCAAACCGAATCCCGCTAAAACTTTGGAAAAGGTCAAGGTTTAGCGAGGGAAAAGAGAAAAAGAAAAGGTAACGCCCGAATTTGGCGAGTAAAGGAAAGAAAAAATTCAACTGCAAAATTCGGGGCGTTACAAACCTATCCCCCTTAAAAGAATCTCGCCCTCGAGATTCAGGGCTGGCTAGCAAAGAGCTCTGGGTACTTGGCCATCAGATCATCTTCACGCTCCCAGGTTGCTTCTTCCTCAGAGTGGTGATTCCATCTGACTTTGCACATTCTGATGGTCTTCCTCCGGGTGACTCTATCTGCAATCTCAAGGATCTGAGCTGGCTTCTCAACGTAGGTCAAGTCCTCCTGGACTTCCAGACCTTCCACTGGCAACTGCTCTTCTGGCACACGCAAGCACTTCTTCAACTGAGACACATGAAAGACATTATGCACAACAGACAAATTCTCGGGCAAACTGAGCTGATAGGCCACTTCTCCTCGTCTTGCAAGAATCTGATACGGACCAATGTAGCGGGGTGCTAGTTTGCCTTTCACTCCGAATCTTCTGACTCCTCTGATCGGTGACACTTTCAGATAAACAAAGTCTCCGACTTCGAAACTCAGCTCTCTTCTTCTTGTGTCTGCATAGCTTCGCTGCCTCGATTGCGCTATCTTCAGATTCTCTCGAACCATCTTGATGTTCTCTTCGGCTTCAAGCAAAATGTCTGGCCCAAACACTTGCTTTTCTCCAGGCTGATCCCATTGCAACGGAGTTCTGCAACTCCTTCCATAAAGCGCCTGAAATGGTGACATCTTCAAACTGGCCTGGTAACTGTTGTTATAGGAAAACTCTGCATAAGGCAATCGCTTGTCCCATCCGGACTGATCTTGCAACGCACAGGCTCTCAACATATCTTCGAGAATTTGATTGGTCCTTTCAGTCTGGCCATCTGTCTGCGGGTGATAAGCTGAACTGAAATTCAGATGCGTGCCCAAAGCTTCATGCAACTGCTGCCAGAAATGAGAGGTGAACTGTGTTCCTCTGTCTGACACTATCTTCTTTGGCACACCATGAAGACAAACGATCCGAGACATGTACAATTCTGCCAATACTGCACTGTTGTAGCTGGTCTTGACAGGTATGAAGTGGGCTGACTTGGTCAAACGGTCCACCACTACCCAAATAGAATCGTAGACGGCTCGAGTGCGAGGCAATCCGACTATGAAATCCATACCAATTTCATCCCATTTCCACTGAGGGATCTGCAACGGTTGCAACAATCCAGCAGGTCTCTGGTGCTCTGCCTTAATTCTTCGGCAACTATCGCACATAGCCACATGCTCTGCGATTTCCCTCTTCATTCCGTACCACCAGAATTTCTTCTTCAGATCCTGATACATCTTCTCACTACCAGGGTGAATCGAATAAGCTGTCTCATGAGCTTCCTTAAGGATCAACTCTCGAATAGACTGGACATTGGGAACACACAAGCGATCTTTGAACCATATCACGCCTTCTGCATCTTCTCGAAAATCTTTGCCTTTGCCATCTAGAATCAGTCGCCGGATCTCACTGATTTTCTCATCATTCTTCTGTGCTTCTTTGATTTCGCGCTCCAAGGTAGGTTCCAACTCAACTGTGACTCCTCGCGAATTGTTCAGAAATCCGAGACTCAACCTGTCGAACTCCTTGGCCAACTCATAAGGCATCGGGCGAGCGACCATCAGATTGACTTGACTCTTTCTGCTCAAAGCATCTGCCACTACGTTTGCTTTGCCTGGATGGTAATGAATCTCCAACTCATAGTCTTTGATCAGCTCTAACCATCTTCGTTGCCTCATGTTCAACTCTGACTGAGTGAATATGTACTTCAGACTCTTGTGGTCTGTGTAAGCATCGCATTTCTGTCCATACAGATAGTGCCTCCATGTCTTCAGTGCGTGAACCACTGCTGCCAACTCTAGATCATGGATTGGGTAGTTCTTCTCATGAACCTTCAGCTGTCGGGACGAGTAAGCCACAACTCTTCCCTCTTGCATCAACACACATCCCAAACCTGTGTAACAAGCATCACAATACACCGAAAAGGGCTTGTGCACATCAGGCAAGACTAGGACAGGCGCTGTAGTCAACTTCTCTTTCAGCGCTTCAAAGGCCTCTTGACATTTCTGGGTCCACTTGAACTCAACTTTGTTGCCTAGCAACGCTGTCATTGGTTTCGCAATCTTCGAAAACCCTTCAATGAATCGCCGATAATATCCGGCCATTCCAATGAAGCTCTTGATTCCTCTAGCATCTGTTGGCGCTTTCCAGTTCAGAATGTCTGCCACTTTCTTCGGATCCACAGCCAATCCTTCCTTGTTGATTATGTGACCCAAAAACAGGACTTCGCTGATCCAGAACTCACACTTGCTCAACTTTGCGTACAACTGGTGCTCTCGCAATCTCTGCAATACCATCCTCAAATGATCCGCATGCTCTTCTTCGCTTTGAGAATAAACCAGAATGTCATCAATAAATACCACCACAAACTTGTCAAGGTAATCCATGAATACACTGTTCATCAAGTTCATAAAGAATGCTGGCGCATTGGTCAAACCAAAAGACATCACTGTGAACTCGTACAACCCATACTTGGAAATGAATGCCGTCTTCGGAATGTCCGAAGGTCGGATCCTGAGCTGATGATAACCTGACCTCAGATCAATCTTGGAGAACACACTGGCTCCTCTCAACTGGTCGAACAGATCTTCTATTCTGGGCAAGGGATACTTGTTCTTGATCGTGACCTCATTCAAAGCTCGATAATCAATACACATCCTCTTGGTGCCATCTTTCTTCTCCACAAATAGGACAGGGGCGGCCCAAGGCGAGGTGCTTGGCCGAATGTAACCTTTCTCTGACAGCTCATCAATTTGCTTCTTAAGTTCATCCAACTCTGGTCCAGATATTCTGTAAGCTCTCTTAAAGATAGGGGCGGTTCCAGGAAGAAGCTCTATAGCAAACTCAACTTTCCGCTCTGGCGGCATACCCGATAAGTCCTTTGGAAACACATCTGGGAATTCAGACACAACCTTGATACTTTCAATTGGGTCTGCTTCACTGCTATCAACAGCTAGCTGATAACAACTTCCTTTCTTTGGCTCAGGCGGGACTAGCTCGGTCACCACTTCCTCTCCTAGTGGGGACACCAACTTGATTGTCCTTTTATCACAACTGATAACTGCCTGATACTTATCTAGCTAATTCATCCCTAGGATGACATCTATTCCCTGAGTACCCATTACTATAAGGTTGGCGGGAAACGCTATCCCCCTTATTTTCACACTTATATTCAAACAAATGCTATCGGCTCGAATTCTACCACCGGCTGAGTCAATTTGAATGGGGGTTGACATGGTAGTAATTGGAAGATTATGTGCTTCTACCCATGATGCAGTAATGAAAGAATGCGTTGCTCCAGTATCAAATAACACTTCTGCAATATGGGAGTCGACTGGGAACATACCTACTATCATGCCGGGGGTCTCCTGAACTGCTTCAGCTTCCAAATGGTTCAGCCTTCCATGATTATAGCGCGGCTGAGAACGGTTGCCTGCTCCAGGCTGAGGCACATTCTGCTTTGCTGGGGCATTGGGGCCTGACTGCTGCTGGGCTGCCTTCTTCGGACATTGCATCACCCAATGGCCTTGCTCTCCACAGTGGAAACATGCTCTGTTTCCAACCTGAGCTGGTGCTGCTTGACTGTTCTGCTGATTTGCTGGGGCAGGAAGGCGAGGTGCCTGCTGATTCTGCCTCGGAAACTGACCTCCTGACTGGTTGCTCTGACGGTTCTGGTACTGATTCTGAGGATACTGCCTTTGAAACTGCTGATGCTGCTGAGGTGGACGCTGGTTCTGCCTGAACTGCTGAGGTTGATTGCCTGAGAAACGAGGACGATTGCTGCTTCCAGGCTGGGGTCCACTGATCTTGCGCTTACGATCCTCCATCTCCTTACGCTTTCTTTCTGTCATGATTGCTCTATCAATCAGGTGCTGGAATGTCGGGAAAGTGTGATTCATCAGTTGGTACTGCAGAGGGTCAACCAAGCCTCTCAGGAAACGGTATTGTCGCTTGGCGTCAGTGTTGACATCTTCAGGAGCATAGCGAGACAATTGCAGAAACTTGTCCCGGTACTCACTGACAGACAATGGCCCTTGCTTGAGAGCCAGGAACTCCTCCTTCTTCACTGTCATCAGACCTGCAGGGACATGGTACTGACGAAAGCTACCTCTGAACTCTTCCCAAGTGATGGCGTCAGGATGGGCATGGGTGGCGAGGTAAGACTCCCACCATGACTGGGCTGCTCCTCTCAACAGACGGGGACCATACAGAACTTTCTCCCTGTCATCGCACTGAGCGGTGTGCAACTCCCGCTCCACAGTGCGCAGCCAATCTTCAGCATCCATGGGGTCAGAAGAGTGAGCGAACGTTGGGGGATGACCTCTCATGAATTCAGCACACTTGTCTCTGGGCATCTGAGGCATCTGAGGCTGGGGTGGTGCTTGCTGCTGTTGCTGCTGCTGCTGCTGAATGGCGGCCAAAGTCCGACCGATAGCTTGAACTGCCTGAGTCTGCATCAGAAACATCTGCTCGATGGACATCGGGGGCGGGGGCGGCAGCTGCTGCTGCTGGGGCACCTCCTCCTGTTGAGCGGCTCGCTCCTGCTGAGCACGCCTTCCTCCTCTACGCCTGTTCTCTGACATCTGCAGAATGCAACTACACATCAGAACTGATCTGGCAAATCTTGCAGCATAAGAGAAGAGAAGAGAATTCCTCAACAGCACTGAACAGGTGAGCATCTTCACTGATCTCCAACACAGACCACACACCTTCTCAGATAGAAAGGAAAGTGGAATAAAAGGTTTCCCAACTATATAACTAACTTTATTAACATAATAGGTAAACCAAAATGCAGGGGATACCCACACTCTGGTGACAATCATTACAAAGATCCAAACCAAACATAGTTCATCATGACAAACATAAATGCACAGGATATAGCAAACTACCCTGTCTAACTAAGACTAACTAAGACCGAGATTAATGCTAAGACTGAAGCTTCTACGTATATATATTTCGTATTAATTACAAGATCCAACTCTAACGATCTATGGTTCTAGAGTTATCTTGGTCTTGCAGTCGGGATTGCCATAAGACTGGTGTCCACGCTGAGGTGAGCGGTACGGGTGCTGAGTCCCAACGGGAGCAGGGGAACCACCATCCAAATAACGACGTTCCGCGCGCTCAGCCCGCAACAGGGCGATCTCAGCACGAGCCCTACTCAGCTCGTCTAATGCATGGTCCAGCTCCGTGTTTAGCACGGCGGCTAGGTTGACTGTGCTGCTCAACCTAGGATTGCCCTCACCGACAGGTGAGACAATCACGCCTCCTGTGCTGCCAGATGGACGGCGGGGGTAATACTTCAGGTTAAGACCATCAGCTGCCCCACCGAAAACCGAGCAGTAGTGCGAAAGCGCACGCCGTGCAGCATCTTGCATGGCTGCCTCAGCTGAGTCCCGCTCAGAAATAGAATAGTGCTCTGAGCAGGCCTCTGCACCCTGGAGACTGTCCTCCGGGCAGCGCACCAAGCAAGTTGCCTCCCAGCGGTCCGGGTAGACCCCGCGACTATGCTGGTAGACCACACAGCGATACTCGACGGACCAAGTATGCCGGTCAAATGCCCGACGTAGCAGGGTGTCGAGCGCATCGTGGAAGTGACACCCGCGAGCAGCGTCACGAGTGATGGGTCGAGCAACCCATCCTTCCAGCTCAGGGTTAGCAGAGAAGTCGGTGTCGTGGCTTGAGCTGTCGTCGCCATCTCCGTCGTCTGGGTCTCCTCCAGCAGCTACTCCAGAAGCTGGGACGCCCAGTGGTGGTGCAGGGGGCGGCTCCAGAGGAAGCACAGGGGAGCAGCTCCTCACAGACTCTATCTCCTGGTGGAGCGAGAAGGAAGAGCTCTGCTGCTCCTGTCGTCGACGCTCCTGCTCCTCACGCAGGCGGTGGTGTAGTCTCTCCAAGTGGCTGGACTGTCCGGCCACAGGACGGCGAAGCGGACGCTCAGCAAGGCGGGAGGGTAAGAAGGGGATGACTGACTTTCGTGCAGTGTGTCTAAGTCGAGCCATCTACAAAAGACATCGCAAGCAAAAGGGTGAGAACAGAATTAATATGACCAGCAAGTAATAAGTAAATGAAGGATCAGAATGAAACAAAAAATTTTTTTTAGCAAGGTATAATATATAGTAGAACATAGGTTTGGTCGGTAGGACCAACTTTTGAAGGGATATCAAAGTCAAGGTAGAGACAGAGGTCTATAGTCCTTAGAACGACCATTCTACTCTAGGTTAGCGGTCCTACAGTCAGCACGGCTTTGATACCACTTATGTCACACCCGGTTTTAGAAGGCAAACCGAATGCGAACCATGTACGTGCCAGGATCAGTTATTCACGTACACAGCAGTTACATAATATGGACATCATCACACAGTGCTCAAAATAGTATTAATAAGGGAAATAGTCGATTACATCATACGTCTGAGACGTCCATATGGTTCTTACAATAAATCAAAGTGCGGAAAAGAAACGTAGATAACACGGCCTTCACAGGCAGCCGACTGGGGGTTGCCGCTAACCCACACCTAGAACTCGTCGTAGTCTTGGAACTCCTGGAAGTCTCCTTCCACAGCTTCATCTTCGCCTGAGCAGTGGTTGCAATGCTGACAACCTGGGGGGGGGGGGGGGTTTGGTGTGTAGAGCAAGGGTGAGTACACATCAACATACTCAGCAAGCATCCTGTTTGGCTGTAGTGGACTAGCTTTATGTGGGGATAAGTCAAGCAGTTGCTTTTAGTTGGTCAGATTATTATTTACTAGTAGAAAGCCAAGTTTTAGCATTAACCCAAGTTATTAACCCGATGTACCCTTTCCAAACGGAAAGAATACCACTTACCAGCACCATAGTCATAACCAAAACCATCAATCTCATTGCCACCTGTAAACCAAAAGGTCTCTTATCAAGTACCACTAATCACTGGAGCTCCCTTGGCCGCTCATAACCGTGAGCACGGCTGATATATCAGTTTCATAACACTCTGCAGAGGTTGTGCACTTTACCCACAAGCCGTGATTCCCTCTTGCCTCGGGCCGATCAAACCCTTAAACACTACCAAGGTGAATAGGCAGGGTTTCACTACGTAGCCTTTACAAAGATTCCCCGGGGCTGTAGCCACCCGTTAGGTTTCCTAAATGCACCGCACTCCTCCCCAAGGGGCGAACCCAAACTTGGCAGAGCGAGCCGCATACACCGAGCCCCATTGACGGCACGACGGCTAAGTGAACTACACCCCGGATCCTCTAATTATTCAGCTAAGGGCACCCCATTCCACCCTCATGGTTGCACTGTTTTCCCGGGCGGTCATCCATAGAACAGGTCCTTACGGAGAGGCACTCGAGAAACCGCTCGAGCCCCCTTGAATACCACAAGTACAACATCATAATAAGAGAAGGGAAAACAGCGTATCATAGATAATCTCATCATGTTCATTGATTAGAGTTGAGCAATAGCATAAAGCTAAACAATAATAATCCAACCCAAATAGGTAAACAAGGACATGGATAACAAAAGCTAGTCAATCCTTAGGTATAAAGGTGTAATGCGGGAGGTGAATTAAATAATGAATAGGACAGAGATAGGTCAAAGGACACTTGCCTCCACCAACCGACTGCTGCTCAGGGGCTTCTCCTGCGAATTCCTCGGGCTCTTCGACCGGATCGTTCTCTATGCGAGCGCAAACATACATACATCCATCCACATATTTAATACAAAAGAACAGTACACCATACAAGGAAACAAATAAAGCGAATATGCATCAAGTATGACATTCGATATCGCATTTGTTATGGTTAGAAAGAAACGGGAAAGGGGTCTCGCAGGGGGGGTTAAATCTTATGCACTAACGATTAATTACAATTGGTTCTTAACAAAAGAATTCTGCTACATATACACTAATGGAAACCTAATCACTTTAAGTTGATCAACATTGCACGAGATAAACAATTAACTACATGAATCAACTAGCATAACGAAATTTTAAATTAAGCTTCATATTTCAATAACATTAACAATGCTTAGCCTACCTAAAATAAAATAACTATGATCACAGAAAGTAAATAAAATAAAATAAAAAAAATAAAAAAAACAGAGGGGGGGCGGTTGAACCGGCCCTAGGGGCGGTTGAACCGGCCCTAGGCTGGGCGAGTGGCTGGGCGCGGCCGGGACCGGCCAGGGGGCGGCCAGGGCGCGCGGCCAGGGGCGCGGCAGCGGCCGGCTGGGGCGCGGCCAGGGCGCGGCCAGGGCGCGGCAGCGGCCGGCCAGGGCGCGACCGAGGCGGGGGCTGGGGGCGGCCAGGGGCCGGCTGGGGGCGCGGCAGCGGCCGGCTGGGGGCGGCCAGGGGCCGGCCAGGGGGCGGCCAGGGTGCGCGGCCAGGGGCGCGGCTGGGGCGGTGGCCGAGGAGAGAGGAGGGGAGAGGGGAGAGGGAGGGAGGAGGGAGAGAGGGAGGAGGGGGGGCTCACCGGTGTTGGGGAGCGACGGCGAGGGGCGGCCGGCAGGGGGCGGCGGCCGAGCAGGGGGCGGCGGCGGCTTAGGGCAGGGGCGGGTAGGGGCGGCGGCGGCTTAGGGTGGGGGAGAGAAAATGAGAGAAAATGAGAGGGAGAGGGAGAGGGTTTAGGGAAAAAAGGGGAGGTGGGGGGGCGGTTGGGCCTGCCAAGGCCCAAGAGGGGGCGCCAGGGGCGGCTGGGCCGGCCGGGGTCGGCCCACGGCGCGGGAGAGAGAGAAAAAGAGGAGAGAGAAAGAGAGAGAGAAAAAAAAGAAAGAAAAGATCTTCTCCTCATTTTCGAAATCCGATCTTTCTACATGAATGCAATTGCGCTTTCAAAGCAATCAAAAGAAATGCAAGGTTCGGCATGGTGCATCAAACAACATAAAGTATTTAGGGTTTTTCTTACACGGGAATTCCAAACCGAATCCCGCTAAAACTTTGGAAAAGGTCAAGGTTTAGCGAGGGAAAAGAGAAAAAGAAAAGGTAACGCCCGAATTTGGCGAGTAAAGAAAAGAAAAAATTCAACTGCAAAATTCGGGGCGTTACAGTGATCTTCCTCTTTGTCGTCGTCGCGGGCCTTGCCACCCTCCGCGGGTGGCCCGGCCTTGTGGAAGTGGCGCCGAAGCATGACGCACTCCTCGAGGGTGTGCTTGACGGGCCCCTGATGATAGGGGCACGGCTCCTTGAGCATCTTGTCGAAGAGGTTGGCACCTCCGGGGGGCCTCCGAGGGTTCTTGTACTCGGCGGCGGCGACAAGGTCTGTGTCGGCAGCGTCGCGTTTCGCTTGCGACTTCTTCTTGCCTTTCTTCTTGGCGCCGCGCGGGGTAGACGCCTCGGGAGCCTCTTCCGACGGGCAGCCCTGGGGCTGCTTGTCCTTTCGGAAGATGGCCTCAACCGCCTCCTGGCCAGAGGCGAACTTGGTGGCGATGTCCATCAGCTCACTCGCCCTGGTGGGGGTCTTGCGACCCAACTTGCTCACCAGGTCGCGGCAGGTGGTGCCGGCAAGGAACGCGCCGATGACATCTGAGTCGGTAATGTTGGGCAGCTCGGTGCGCTGCTTCGAGAATCGCCGGATGTAGTCCCGAAGAGACTCTCCCGGCTGTTGCCGGCAGCTTCGGAGGTCCCAGGAATTCCCGGGGCGCACGTACGTGCCCTGGAAATTGCCGGCAAAGGTTTGGACCAAATCATCCCAGTTGGAGATCTGCCCCGGAGGCAGGTGCTCCAACCAGGCGCGAGCAGTATCGGAGAGGAACAGGGGGAGGTTGCGGATGATGAGGTTGTCGTCGTCCGTTCCACCCAGTTGGCAGGCCAGGCGGTAGTCCGCAAGCCACAGTTCCGGCCTCGTTTCCCCCGAGTACTTTGTGATAGTAGCCGGGGGTCAGAAACGGGTCGGGAACGGTGCCCGCCGGATGGCCCGGCTGAAGGCCTGCGGACCGGGTGGTTCGGGCGAGGGACTCCGATCCTCCCCGCTGTCGTAGCGTCCCCCACGCCTGGGGTGGTAGCCTCGGCGCACCCTTTCGTCGAGGTGGGCTCGACGGTCGCGACGATGGTGCTCGTTGCCGAGGTGGCCCGGGGCCGCAGGCGCGGTGTTGCGCGTGCGTCCGGTGTAGACCGAGGCTTCCCGCATGAATCGGGAAGTCGCGGCATGAGGTTCCGAGGGGTATCCCTGCCTCCGGGAGGCAGAGCTTTCGGCCCGTCGGGCCGCAGCGCCTTCCAGGAGATTTTTGAGCTCTCCCTGGATTCGCCGTCCCTCGGTGGTCGATGGCTCCGGCATCGCGCGGATAAGCATTGCTGCGGCTGCCAGGTTCTGACCGACCCCGCTGGACGCGGGTAGCGGCCTGACCCTGACATCGTTGGCGACGCGGTGCTGGAAACCCTGGCCCGCCCATACCTGCCCGACGTCCCGGCGGATCGACTCAAGTGCTCCTGCTCCCTCGTCGAGCCTGGCCTGCGCCCCGCGGACTTGCTCGAGCTGTGGGTCGTGACCCCCCGCCGGAACGGGGACCACAGCTAGCTCCCGCGGGATGTCGGCGCGAGGCGCCGGCCTAGGGAGATCACCGTCCTCCGGCATGCCGAGGTGGTTGCCTTCGGTGGGATCCCCTAGCTCGACGTGGAAACATTCGCGGCTTGGGCCGCAGTCCTTGTCGTCAAGGCTGCGGCTACCGTCGGAACAGTTGGAGAGGCAGTAGTCACATGCGGTCATAAAGTCCCGCATGGCACTGGGGTTGCCAAATCCAGAGAAATCCCAACAGATGCTGGGATCGTCATCTTCCTCAGACCCAGAGGGCCCGTAGGTCGAGACGTCCGTCAACCGGTCCCAAGGCGACCGCGTACGAAACCCCAGAGGGGTTGCACTCGCCTCAACGAGAGCGCCCGCCAAAGCGAGGTCGCTAGGCGGGTTGAGGCCGAGTCGACATAATGCAGGATGGGAATCAGTCAGTACCTTTTGGTCGACGAGGGGCGATGTAGTCACGTCGGGGGCTGATCGCGCCATCGTCCTAGGTACGAGGGCGACGTCCTGCAGGCCCTCCGTGAGCTCGCTGGCGTCGTCCACTTGCTCGGGATTGGCGTGTCGCGGGGGGACGGCGCTCGCCTTCGTCTCGAACGCGAGGTCGACGCCCGACGCGCCCTCCGTTGGGGCGCTGGGGACGTCAATTCGCTCGACAGCCGACGAAGCGCGGCCTCCCGCCCGACCTTGGTTGCCCCGCCTCCTCCTCCGTTGGTGGGGGAGAGGACGGGGCGAGCTCGAATGTCGTTCTTCCACCGCGCGGGGAAGACGTCGTCGATTCCGCCACCGGAGGGCGGGTTGTCGGCCGCCATTGTCGTTGTCGCGCGGCGGTGGAAGGAGTATCATGCCGTAGCTGCCGTCGAGGGACATGAACTCAAGACTCCCAAAACGGAGCACCGTCCCGGGTTGGAGAGGTTGTCGGAGACTGCCCATCTGGAGCTTGACGGGAAGCTGCTCGTCAACACGCAGCGGGCCCCTACCTGGCGCGCCAACTGTCGGCGTTTCGAGACCGGGGGGGGTCCCTAAGCCGACGAGTGAGTGTGCTGCGTGCCCCAGCCCAGATGGGTCGAGCGCGTGGGCGAGCGCGAAGGGGGGAAAGGAGCGAGGAGGCCGGAGTCCGGCGAGAGAGAGGTGGGAATCCCGCGGCCTTCGTGTTCGTCCCGCGCCCAGGTCGGGTGCGCTTGCAGTAGGGGGTTACAAGCGTCCACGCGGGTGAGGGAAGCGAGCGGCCCCAAGAGAGCGCCTGTCCCCGTCCTCGTCCCCGCGCGGCCAACCTTTTCTAAGAAGGCCCTGGTCCTTCCTTTTATAGGCGTAAGGAGAGGATCCAGGCGTACAATGGGGTGTAGCGGAGTGCTACGTGTCTAGCGGGGGGAGAGCTAGTGCCCTAAGTACATGCCAATGTGGCAGCCGGAGAGATCTTGGCACCCTGCTGGCGTGATGTCGTGGCTGTCGGAGGAGCAACGGAGCCTGGCGGAGGGACAGCTGTTGGAACGGCTGTGTCCTTGCTGACGTCGCCCTGCTTCCGTAAGAGAGCTGAGAGCCGCCGTCGTCACGGGGCTAGCGGGGCGCCATCATTGCCTATCTGGCGGAGCCAGCCAGATGGGACACATGTCTTGTTCTCTGCGACCCGAGTCGGCTCGGGGTAGGGTGATGATGGCGCTTCCTGTCGACGTGGCTGGCCTGTGCCCTAGGTTGGGCGACGTGGAGGCTCCTCCGAAGCCAGGGTTGAGTCTGTCTTCCATGGCCGAGGCCGAGTCCGAGCCCCTGGGTCGGGCGAGGCGGAGGTCGTCAGCAGAGGCCGAGTCCGAGCCCCTGGGTCGGGCGAGGCGGAGGTCGTCAGCAGAGGCCGAGTCCGAGCCCCTGGGTCGGGCGAGGCGGAGGTCGTCAGCAGAGGCCGAGTCCGAGCCCCTGGGTCGGGCGAGGCGGAGGTCGTCAGCAGAGGCCAAGTCCGAGCCCCTGGGTCGGGCGAGGCGGAGTTTGTCAGCAGAGGCCGAGTCCGAGCCCCTGGGTCGGGCGAGGCGGAGTTCGTCAGCAGAGGCCGAGTCCGAGCCCCTGGGTCGGGCGAGGCGGAGTTCGTCGTCTTCCGGGGCTTAGCCCGAGTCCGAGCCCTTGGTCGGGCGGAGCGGAGTTCGCCGTCTTCCGGGGCTTAGCCCGAGTCCGAGCCCTTGGTCGGGTGGAGCGGAGTTCGCCATCTTCCGGGGCTTAGCCCGAGTCCGAGCCCTGGGTCGGGCGGAGCGGAGTTCGCCGTCTTCCGGGGCTTAGCCCGAGTCCGAGCCCTGGGTTGGGCAGAGCGGAGTTCGCCGTCTTCCGGGGCTTAGCCCGAGTCCGAGCCCCGGGTCGGGCGGAGCGGAGTTCGCCGTCTTCCGGGGCTTAGCCCGAGTCCGAGCCCTGGGTCGGGCGGAGCGGAGTTTCCTATGGTGCCTTTGGCAGGGCCTGGTTTCCTTTGCGTTAAATGCTCCTGCGACTTGGCCGGTCGGTGTGGCGATTCAGTCAGGGTTGCTTCTCAGCGAAGGCAAGGCCTCGGGCAAGCCGGAGATGTGTCCGCCGTTGAAGGGGGGCCTCGGGCGAGACGGAAACCCCTTCGGGGTCGGCTGCCCTTGCCCGAGGCTAGGCTCGGGCGAGGCGTGATCGAGTCGCTCGTATGGACTGATCCCTGACTTAATCGCACCCATCAGGCCTCTGCAGCTTTATGCTGATGGGGGTTACCAGCTGAGAATTAGGCGTCTTGAGGGTACCCCTAATTATGGTCCCCGACAATAAGAATGCACAAGCTACCACTGTTTTGCTAGCATCTTTGTGCAGGGATGAATACAACAAGGTGAGCGGCTTGGACAACACCAAGCAAATCTGGGACACCCTCAAGATATCTCATGAGGGAAACGACGCCACCATGATCACCAAAATGGAGTTGGTGGAAGGCGAGCTAAGAAGGTTCACGATGATCAGGGGAGAGGACCCAACACAAGCATACAACAGGCTCAAGACCCTGGTCAACAAAATTAGAAGCTATGGAAGCACAAGATGGACGGACCACGACGTCGTCTGACTAATGCTAAGGTCATTTACGGTAATTGACCCCGTCTTGTCAACCTTATTCGTGAGAATCCCAGGTACACCAAGATGATGCCCGAGAAGATTCTTGGGAAGTTTGTGAGCGGGCGCATGATGGTGAAGGAGGCTCGTAGACGATGCTCTAAACGGTCCACTACCCGTCCACGAGCCTCAAACCGTCGCCCTCAAAGCAACCAGCAGCAGGGAGACGCTACCAAGTAAGGTGGCACAAGTGGAGGCCACTGGCCTCAACGAAGATGAGATGGCGCTTATCATCAAGCGCTTCAAGACCACATTAAAAGGACGCAAGGAGTACCCCAACAAGAATAAGACAAGGGGAAAGCGCTCCTGCTTCAAATGCGGTAAGACTGGTCATTTTATTGCTCAATGTCCCGATAATGAAAATTACCAAGGGGAAGAGAGACATGGGAAAAAGGAGAAGAAGAAAAGCTATAGGAAGGCGAAAGGTGAGGCTCACCTTGGCAAAGAATGGGATTCAGACTGCTCTTCATCCGACTCCGACGATGAAGGACTGGCAGCCTCGGCCTTCAACAAATCTTCACTCTTCCCCAACGAACGCCACACTTGCCTCATGGCCAAGGAAAAGAAGGTAAGTGTTCGAGATACCCCCTAAGTACTCTACTTCTAGTGATGAGGATTCCTCCGATGATGAAGTAGATTACTCTAGTCTATTTAAAGGATTAGATAGGGCTAAAGTAGAAAAGATCAATGAGTTAATTGATTCTTTAAATGAAAAAGATAAATTGTTAGAAAAACAAGAGAATATTTTATATGAGGAGCATGATAAATTTGTTAGTGTGCAAAAATCTCTTGCTTTAGAGATTAAAAGGAATGAAATGCTATCCTCTTGAGTTATTTGCTTGCCATGAAACTGTATCTAGTTTAAAGAGTTTAAATGATGATTTAAATGCTAAGCTAGAGGAAGCTAATAAATCTAGTTCATGTGTAGAGCATGTTAGTATTTGTAATAGATGTAAGGACTTTGATGTTGATACATGTAATGAACATCTTATTGCTATTACAAATTTGAATGATGAAGTAGCAAGTCTTAATGCTCAACTTAAGACTTGCAAAAATGATTTTGATAAGTTAAAATTTGCTAGGGATGCCTACACAATTGGTAGACACCCCTCTATTACAGGATCACCTATTCACCCCCTCTAGGTGCTCTCAGTGGTATGGGACGCCCTTGGCTGACTAATTAGGAAAGCTAGTGTAGGACTACCTTACCTGAAAGGGGCAACCGCGATGTGAGGAGTTGCAGGTATTGGGAGGTTCTCGGGTCGATCATGTTGTGACGGCTTTTTGGACGAGGGATTCCTATGTTGACCCTTTCTCGCAGAAATAGTAGCAGGTTTTCTTAAGTTAGTGGAACTTTGTAAATGACTCGTAGTGTACCCTCACCAACTCACCTTAGAAGTGTTTAAGGGTTCGTACAACTCAGGGCGAAAAGGGAGCACGACTTGTGGCTAAAGATGCGCAACCTCTACATAGTGTAAAACTGATATATCATTCGTGCTCACAGTCAAGAGTGACTCGGACCCTCACATGAGTAATCTATGGAATTAAATTTAACCCGCCATGCATTGCATTGTGGGATTACTTTATGGTACTTTTATATCGATCAATAATTTAATTGAGTTGTATCTACTTATACTTAGTAATTGCTAATAAAATTTTGACCAACTTAATTAAAAGCGATGCTCAGTCTTAACCATTTTCTTTGGTAAGCTTTACACTTGAGCCCCCACCATAAGTGAGCACAATCACACTTTTCCCACACTTGCTGAGCGATGATCTTATGTGAGCTTATTTTTGCTATAATCACACCAGGTCAAGAATAGGTACAAAAAGATGAAGAGCATTAAGGATACTATGATGAGTGTGGAGGGGTCTAGGCCGTCGTCTCCTAGTCAACTATGGTTGCGAAGGATCGTTGTCGCCATATGGTGTAATATATTTAGTTATTTTGTATAGAACTCATATATATAATAAATATATGACAATAATTTATGTATCATGGCTCATCATATGTGTGAGACTTGATCCTAGCACATATTTGAGACGCATCTGAATTTGCACATAAATCTGGGTGTGACAAATCTTCATCCAAATTAGTGTGTGAGACGAGAGCGAAGCTAAGGAGCTTAATCCCCGAAGGGCTAGCAGACGAATGAGGTCGAAAGGAGATGCTTTGGCTTCGTGGCATCGACACATGAAGTAGAGGAGGAAAAGAATAATTCAGAAACCTGGCCAACACGATAGATAGGAGAAAAGACAACTCTACCCTCACAAATATCATAGATCATGTAAATAGGACTTATTAGCATGTTTGTAATTTCATATGAAGTTGTACTTCATTACTATAAATACAGGAACAGTGCCATGCATTACCCCCATGTGTTACGGAATGCACTAGAATTGCTCCGCCTTCAAAGCTGTTCTATTTTACCTTCATGCTCTCATTTGTAAAGTTGAAGGTATCTTTGTAATGACTTATATGGAAAGGAAACAAAATTGAGTTGATTGCCTAAGATGTCATGCTATAAAGTTGAAGGTATATTTGTCATGATTTGTTGTATAATTTCTATATATTCGATAAGCTTTAAGATTTCATTCCCATCCTACCAGCTCCCATCCTATGATATGCTTTAAGAGAATTTACTAAGGGGAGAAAGGAGAGTCCCCTCATTTGTGTTGCCTTATTCTTGGTTTCTCTCAGGAGCCAAAAGAAAGTGACCAATGGGAGTAGAATCTCAAATCCTCTTTGTGGCTTTGTGCTCGTGCAAGAAGTAGAAGGTGGCAGACTTGTCCATAGATTTGCACTTGCGCAAGCGGCCTAGAACATGCACTAGGCGCATGAAAAACGAGTCAACATCTAGGGTCCCGCGCAGCACGTGACACTTAAGACTAATTTATGATAGTCTAATATGATTCTAATAATGAAGTCATGTAATAGACATGCAACAACTTATATGCAGTATGATACTAATGATTCTCTACTACTCTATAAGACTCTAATGTAGACCATACCCGTGCACCATTGTTCTGCCTCCCATCAATCTCAACCGTTCGTGTCCACTGCCCACCCACGTGCGTCACCCCGTTCGTCCATTCCGCGCGAGACCCTAGACTCTCGATTCTCCCTCCACACCCGCCGCCACCCGCCCACCCTCTCTTCCTCCACGCGATCTAGCAACCGCTCCCACCGACTCGTTTTCTCTCTCGCCACCCCGATTTGTCTGCCGCCATGGCATCGGCATCGCGCGCGCTCCTCCTCTCCCGTGCGCTCTAGCCTGGCGTCGTGTACCTTCGCATCCCCGGCCGCCTACGCTCGATCGCTGCGGACGTGAGCCTACTTGCAACCCAGAGAGAGATCGAGGCGATATGCAATGGGCACGAGGCTGCCACCAGGGCGGAAGAGGACGAAGAGCAGGAACCGATGCAGAAGCGGTGAACGGGGAGGAAGGAGCAGGATGGGGAAAACTCAGAAGGCAGGTGAAGCCTCCAGGGCCTGGTGGAGACATTCACGTCGCGGTCGGAGTCGGTGCTGGGAGGCTACCACCAACCTCGAGGACCTCGGCTCGGGGTTCCGCTTCGAGACGGCAGCGCTCCAGGCCGTCGCCGCACACGCTGCCCCGACGCTACCCAACGCGTTGGAGGCCACCGCGTCTGCCTCCTCCAATAAAGTCAAGTCCATCGGTCAGGTCGTTGATGACCTCAATACTGTCGCCGGTCTCCTCTCGAACCTACAAGATCGTCGATTACGTCGACGTCAAGATGAACAGCACCGTCCACAAGGGGATGCCGCACCAGTCGCGTCAGGAACACCAACACCACCAGGTGTGCCATCGGCGTCGAAATAAACAAGCAGGTATCCTTTTACTTACGTTTACTGCACGACCACATCTTCTGTTTGTTCCATTCTAGGAATTGGGATGTTTTAATATAGAATTATAGCTATTTATTGATGTTGTTTGATATGGATTTATAGTACAATCCCAGGTTGCAATGATTTGTTTTTGTAGTGGCAGGAATGGGAATTCTGAGCCATTTCTTTGTATGATCTTATCTGGTAGTGATGTAGATGCTTAATTGTTCCATTCTAGGAATTGGAATGTTTTAATATAGAATGGCAACTATTTGCTGATGTTTTTTTATATGGATTTATAGTACAAGCCCAGGTTGCAATGATTTGTTTTTGTAGTGGCAGGAATGAGGATTCTGAGCCATTTCTTTGTATGATGTGATATGGTAGTGGTGTAGATGCTTAATTGCGTTGATTCTAGGTCCATATATGATTGGGTTCTTGTTATTACATTGGCGTATGGCAGGTTGTGAGCATCCGCTAATTTTTATTCTACGACAATATTAAGTTATTTCACCGAATTTAAATGTCGAAGTTTAGCCACCGCAAAAAAGTAGTAGCTAGCAATATATGCTACAAAGTACTTGCAGCTTTTCCGACATCTTTGTAGTGGAAGTAAACAATCTAACCATACAAAAATGATTACAACGATAAATAATCTAGATGAGTGGCACAAACGATTAACTGTTGTAGAATGCTACTGCCTATTCTGAATAAATTTGTGACAATTGTAGTCGAATTTCTACTTAAAAATAACAATGTGCAAGCTATGTTTGTGGCTGTCGTGGAGGTGGGCTTTCCTTGCAGCCAAATGGCTGCATCTAGGGCCGCACACATGTTCAGCTTGGTTCTTTAATTTTTTTAACTATTGTGTAATTTCAATTTGTCTCCTTCATTTGGAAATTGGATTTCCTAAACTTTTGATGGTGACCCATTTATTTCCTAAACAGTTTTAGCTGAAGTAGCACTATATCAGGCGTCAGAATGGCACCACATCCTCCACGAGGGAGGTAAATCGAATCAGCCACATTGGATGTAAATCTGATTTTTGTGATAGTTTATAATCAAATAGACTTTACTCGATCATGATGATTTCTCATTCAGATATAGGTACAAGTGTAAGTATAGTGATTTAAAGAAACTGAATACTTATTATGTGTATAGCTTAGGAATAGTAGAGATTCTTTTCAAGATTTTGGTGCTGAATATTTTTTGGTGAATGGTTCAAGTGTGTGTTAGCAACTAACGGAATGAAGTGTGCGTGCCACTAAACAACACCAGCGATTCTGAAACTGTCTTTTTTATTCTCTTATTTTAATCATGAGTTCATCACGAACTATTACAAGTTGCTTGTTGTAATGTTCGCTGCATTTTTTTGTAGGTTACTGTTGCGGGAGTCTTCAGCAGGTCACTCGCCACATGCGCCTTCCAGCAGGTTGGTCAGTTAGCACCTTTGCAAACTTCTACCTCCCATTTTTTTGGGTTTACGTGGTCGACTGCACCGTGTTTACAGAAACTATAATGCAGACCGACAATGAAGCGTTGCTTGCTCGCTCCTCGACGACCAAGGAGACCGAAAAAACTGCTAGAAAAAGGCATGTCTCACTAACTGAAACTATACTTCTTGCGTGAAATATGGCAAGCTTCACATGTGAAAAACTACCAGTTACACAATGAAAAACTGTAGATTTCACTGAACATGTGAAGCTTGAGGTGCTGACCACGACTATGCTTTTATTTATGTTCTTATTTTCACTCAATAAAGTATTTTGTTCTCATGTCCGGTGCTCTTGTGTCTACTGGTTATAAACAATAAATGCTATGATGGAGCTAAGGGTGATCTGTGGTCATGTGGAGTGATTTTCTTTGTCCTCATGGCGGGGTACCTCCCATTTAAAGATTCAAACCTGATGTCGCTTTACAAGAAGGTTTGTCAGTCTCTACCATGACAACAACTCAAGAAGCACTTAATTTTCCTTCCCTTTTTAATGGTTGCTTGACACATCCTGTTTTTTCATGCAGATCTTCAAAGCGGATTTCAGTTGCCCATCCTGGTTCTCCACAAGTGCAAAGAAGCTCATCAAGAAGATACTTGATCCTAATGCTAACACTATGAGTTCTGTTGTTTGTAGCCATCATTTAACTCATTTTGTTCAACATCTGCAGAGTTAATAACTGTGTACCATCGTTCTGTGGCCTGTGTAGATAATAGCTATTGCGGAGCACATTAACAATGAGTGGTTCAAGAAGGTTTATCAACCTCCCAGATTTGAAACAACAGATGTTATTATGGACGCAACTTTGATCCTGAATGCGCACAACTTTAGTTGTTCTGTCTGTTTTTAGAGGATTCATTTTTAGATAGGTTGAATATTGTCAAAATTTGGTTGTTCGAAATGGTTATGATTGTTGAGTTGATTCTTGATAGCATTACTAAACAATAACCTATGCGTGCACAAGTGTCCCTCATTGCAATGCACGGGCATATACCTATCTTGTCACTGAGTTTGATTCTTTGGTGCCAGGTGCTTCTAATATCAATGTCACTGACAGCCAGGTAATAAGACATCTAGACCCGTATGATTCCTATGTCACCCTAGACTTCTCCTTAACACCGCTAATGATTTTTTTCCAGATCCCACTGACTGTGCCAAACTCTCACATTGGAAGAGATGTTGTTGTTCACGCTGCTCCTGGTGATCTTAGAAAGGGTAATTATGTTATTTACTGTCAACACTTGTGCCTTTTGTGTGTTGAATGGTGGTGTTTTTCATCTGTTATGAGATAAGTTTTTCACATTGGTTCTGAGTTCATATAGTCCTATAATAAGCTGAACTACATGTTAGTTCTGAGCTAAGTTTTTCACATTAGTTCTGAGTTCAGATAGTACTGTCGCAAGGATCCCTAAAAAATAATCCAGTTTTTATGCCATTTTTATGTTGGTATAAAGTGTATTTGTAAGATAATCTAATTGATGAAATCTGGTTGGTCAGAGCAATGTTGTTTGAGGATTCTGTGGTGCCAATTAAACTACTGAAAGAAACATTTTTATTAGATTTTAGCTCTTATCGTTGTCGCAGTCATCTTATCTGAAATGTCAACATCCTGAATTCCTGATAGGAATTGCTAGGATGTCTTTTAGCCACCTGCCCACCTTATAGTTGTCTAGGACCACTTGCCCTGGATTTTCTTTTCCTATTTCTCAACTTCATAAGAACGAACTTGCCCCCCCCCCCTAAGGAGAATGCAGGGTATTTTTTGAATGACTGGTTTCCTTGGATATGCATTTTATCCCAGAACTCTTCAGCCAAAAGGACAAAGTAATATTATTTTCAGCGATAGAAATAAGGGAACGGATCAGTAGTAGCAAAAACACATTTGGTTCATCGATTCCAATATTTGCATTTAAAAAAATCTTGACTATTGTGGAATTGTGGGTATAGACTTGTTCAAGCAGGCGCATACTCTCTCTACTGACCCTCACCCCTTCCTATTTTGTTGTGCTTGCAGAGCTATTGGTTTTTATAAGTGTGCAACTAAAGATCAGTGACTATATCTTGGTTTTAGGCCATCGAATCTGTTTCAAGTTCCAGCAATGGAGCAGTGAAGCACACATTCATGAGGATTGACAGATGAATCGACGAGAGCCATGGAAGCAGCCTTTGCTCAAGAAAGGTGACATCGTGGTCGTGGAGATCTCCAACCTCTATCAGGTGGCTATGCTGGTCAATGATCTGTGCAGGTCGAAGAGCGTGAACGACCTATCCTCCCCATCATGCCAAACCCACAAGGACGACGACGACAACAACCTAGAGGACGAGGATGAGTGGTAGGACGGGAAAAAGTTTAATGCGGTGGCCACCTTCAAGATCCTCGGCGAGGTTGACATTGCTCACCTTAGTTAGACTTTAGAAACCCAGTCAGCTGCTTCTGCGTTGGTGGTGCTGAGTTCGTGCATTTCAGAGTGTTCGCTGCTACTGTTAGTGATACTGCTCCCCTTTTTGGTTGTTGCCACGAGCTTAGATTTCATAAGCTAACCGCCGTCGTTAGTGAAACAGCTCATTATGATCCTAATTGTTCTGTAAATTTTCAAGTTTAAATAGCCATGCCTATTTTACTGATTGAACAGATGCAACACGTTATTGTGTACCATACTTTGTGTAAGTCGTCGACTTGGTTGACTTGTACCTGTGGTACGTAGCATGCTATCTGTAATACTTTGTCAACTGGTGTGTTCTCATTTATGTCGGCGCTTGTTCCGTGAGTTTCATTCATGTGAGTTTTTATTTTGTCTAGGCTCCCCTCATTGTCTTATGTGATTCTGCATGTATTCAGATCTCAGATACCCACATCATATCGAGGATAAAGTTCTCAAATGAAATTGTGTTAGTAATATTGATTCTATATCACCCCCATGCGTGAAAATAGCATTACAAACTTGGAACTAAGATATTCTAAACAACCATTGAACCTTGGTCATGTTTTCCAATTAGCATCTAAAAAGTACTTTAACAACTAGCTAAGAGTACTTCTATATTTGAAAGGATATAAAATAATAAAAAAATGCAAGGCATGCTCGCCCGCCACACGGCTGTGCTGGTCTAATCAGGCCACTCCTGAAAACCCAACCAATCCCAATCTTTCCCCTTTCTATTTCACTTACAAAAGGACCCCACATGTCAGTTTCTTCCTCTACACGTTCCCTTGTCGCATGCTCACTGCTCAACGTGTGCCCTGCTTTCTAGCCGCGCTGCCACCTGGTTCCATCATACTTGTGATCCCCTTCCCCCCATCATGCGACCATTTCTCGTTTTCTTCTTTTCTATGCGTGTTTCCTTACCAGTTGTGTAGCCACTATTAACGACAAAGGAGAAATGGAAACTTCAGTCGAATCCCTAAATTATGGCCCCAAAGCATTTCAGCTCGGATCTAACTTGTGTCCGTGGCATTTATTAGGGTGAGTGTAGTACGTTCGTTTCAGGTTCAAACATACATTACAGTTACATAATACAAATTTGACGTTTTGTTCTCTACTGTCTTTGTGTGTAGGATGCAAAGATTCTTCGATTGAACTTTATGATTGGTCTATTAAGTTATGAGGACAATTCGTACCGATATATCATCCCTGCAAACATACAACAACGACTTATCGATATCGCTAAAAAGGATTAGATTAGTGTATGGTTGTCGACACATTTGTCTGTCATTATAAAATTCGAAATTGATTCTTTAGAAATAATTTGTGATAATTATAATGTTTACTACACGGATTTTGCATATCATAGTGATATTTGTCGTTTCGTTTCTATGTTTCATATAATTTTTTTACTCCCGTCGCAGCGCACGGGCACTCACCTAGTTAAAGATTACGTAGGTGTTGCAGGCACAAAAAAAAGCCTCATATAAAAGCTTCCTCAATTATAGAATTATAGAATGAAGCGATCGAGGTTAATTCTCTAGCTCAATTTATCTCCATCTAACCAAACAAAATAAAATCACATTAATTGCAGCTATACCAGACTTCCAATATCATAAGTGATTCATCTATGAAAGAACAATCCTTTTGAAGACACATCTATATTTTGCTATGGAAAAAAAGGATCACTTTGGATGCTTTTAGAAATACAGTACTGCATCTGGCTAGCATAGTAGCGAGATGGTATTTTAGATTAGAAAATAGGAGTATACTCTTTACTCTTCCTCTATATATGGTGAACTGACACTAATGCTCTCATCCTGGTTATAAATTACAGCATTATTGCTTTGGACAATGGCATTGCATATATACTGATAATCAAGGGACGTCCTCTATGTGATGTAAAACATGTACTTACTAGGTGTAAACCATCATTGCAATATCCATATTTATCCATGTAATATATCAGAACATTGACGAGTTGGCATATATAAACTTCATCAACCAATTTGGCAATGTTGTGATGGCTAATGGTTTATCTAGATGTTTTTGTTGCTTGTGCAGTTGTGCTAGAAAATTACAGTCCTATCCATATTGCCAGTTTCTCGATAAACCTGATCACAGTATGCGATGCATATCGTTTACATTCTCATGTCGCGTAGAAAATCAAAACAGACGAAGCGGCTCTACGCGTGCATGGGCACGCGTAAAATCACTAGTATATACATATAATAATACGGGCCCTCTAAATTATGAGGCCCAAGGCGGCTGCCCATTGGCCTGCCCTTAGGGCCGCCTCTGCATATATATAATTCTTATTAAAATTGGATGATGAAATTAAACTCAAGTGTTGAAAACCACTAGAACTAATAATTTAGGACTTGTTTAGGAGCACCACAGTTTCTAAAAAACTAGTTTGTATCCCGAGTTTCTAAAAATTGGTTCATGGAGAGAAAAAAACTCAGTATGCATGTTTGGAACCTAGTTTCTTGAAAATCGATTTTGAGTTGTTTCAATACACAAAGGTAAGTCTACTCTTGCTCTATTTTAAATGTAACTAATTCAACTATTTTCTTCATATTTTTTGGCTGCCAATATAAAATAGCTTGATCTCGTATTTTTTATTTCAAAAAATAAATAATAATTAAATATTTAAATCAAACAGAGCCGGTGTTAAGGGGATCGCATGCATAGGCCTGCAAGAGGTGGCAACCATCTTTAATTTCCACGAAATTAACTAATTAAGGGCAATGTGTAATTTGGTGGGCAAAAGCTGGTTTTACCTAGCAAAGACCATCTTCTTGATTACTTAGAAACTGGGAATCTAGTTTCTAAAAGCAAAAGTATAAACTGGCATGTTTGAAAGTACTCAAGTTTCTATAAACCAATTTCTTAAAAATTGGGTGCTTCCAAATAAATCCTTAGATGTGTGATAACAATGCCTATAATTAAAATATCAAATTTAATAATTTTAAAAGTTGGTCACTTAAGATTATCATTAGAATAAAATATATAGGTTTTTTTATATTAGATTATTTTCAGCCATGGTAAATGCGAGAGTAACTTTTTAAAACAAAACAGATACGCACGCGGGGGCTAAGTTGTAAGGTATACATATTTTGTCATAGAAGGAAATTCTAGCCCTTTTATATCTGGGCTCTTACTAAACCCTTAGAATTTATCACAACAACTATATATATGAGAGCTCTATGTTTCAATCACTAATGTTGAGAAAAATGAAGAATATTCTTGTATCTTTTATGTCTATTTATATCTAGTATCTTGATCATGAAAGATGGCGGAGAGAGAGAGAAAGGTCTCAGTGGATGTCGACATGTTTTACAACAATGATGATTAGGGTCACGTAATAATGGACATATTGACGACGTGGAAAAATATTGGACGCACGCACGGTCCACCTACCAACCGGGCGGTCCTTTTGCATTTCCCTTGTCAGTGCAAAAGGCGCTTCGATTCTTTGCCTGCTGGTGTATGTTTGGATCGGAGACAGGAAAATAATAAAGGAAAGGCCGGCTGGCCCGGGCGACGCATGCGAAATAATCTAGGGCAGGCCGGGCTCGTCGTCGTTCTTTTCATCAAGTGGTCGCCACCCCTCTCACCTTCTTCCGGTCCGGCCTCCCTGAGCAAGCAGTGAGCCCGCCGCACCTTCACTGCCAGCGGTCGGCTCACCCTAGCTAGGCTACGCACGTAGCATGGGCTTTCTTTCTAGCTCTCGATGGCTCTCGTTGTTGCCCGGGGGGGCGGAACGGGCAGAGACGACCATGGCCTCGCGCGCGACAGGGCAAGGGCAGGCAGCAGCTCTCGCTTTCGGCTCCGGCCCCGCCCCGGACACCTTTCCATGACATTCTCTGATTGGTCGGGGGGCCACATGATGCAACGTCCGAGGCCAAAGGTGTCCTCCAAAGAGGGGGCCATGACTTAACATGAAAGTCGGCCTCACTTTTCATGCATGCTGCCTATCTTCAGTCCTGTGATGTCGTTCATATCATCCATATCTATATACTTACGCGCATGCATATATCCGTGCATGTCAAACTCCTCCTATAGACTAGAATGTACCGCCTGATTTTGAACTTGGCAGCGGTTGGTCTAGTCTCTTAACTACAAAAAATGCACGTTAATTAATTAGGATCCTCTAAATCATGTTAAGAACATCCACTACAGAAAATTGGTTAAAGAACGTGGGTAAAAAGCCGTCGAACTTACCGTAAGAACGTGAGTTTACCTACGAATATAGCCGACGACGATTTTTAGACGAACTTAGAGAAGTGCCCCGTCGAACTTAAGGTTAAGAACGTGAGTACCGTAGTTAGGGATAACAATGGTTATTCAAAACCCCACACCCAATGGTTAAAACCCTATTAGACCATGGGTATAGCATTTGGATATGTCAAGCATGGTTAACCCAGACACAGTTAGTGATTTCAGTTATCAAGCACCAATGATATTAATTGGTCGGTCCGACTTAAGAACCGCTAGTAGAAACAACTTTTCACTCGCGGTTTTCTTAAAAAACCATCAGTGCAAATCTATGATTTCTACATGTGGTTTTCTTAAGAAATCGCCACTATAAATTATTTTTATCTTTAATTTTTTTTAAGTTTTTTAAATGACCTTGTATGAAAAAAATCAAAGTTATGAAACTTTGTAGTTCACAACCTTTTCATTTGAAATCATCTGGTCTCTCAAAATTGCATTTGGATCTGTCAAATTTAAAATGCATTTTTTTTTCAAACGACGTCGGATGGAAAAACGTACCAAAATAAAAGTTGTAGAACTTAAAAAGTTATTCAACTTTATAGTTGAAAAGTTTTTCGTTTGATTTCGTTTGTAGCCTCAAATAATCAATTTACATTCGGTTTGTTCTAATATGTGAGCAACAAAACCGCAAGGTAAGCATAAGGCATGTGATGAGTGGAGTTGTAGAGGAGGCTTCGCGTGGGGTTTGCGGGTTCAATTCCCACCCGCCATGTTTTGCATGAAAAATGCTATGACTTGTTGTTTTTTTTCATTTTAAAACCTAGTTTATGTTTGCGGGTTCAATTCCCACCCGCCATGTTTTTCATTTTCCACAGACGACTGTCTTATCTGAACTCCAAAATCCGTTTTTAAAACCTAGCTCGCGGTTTTATTACCTCAACCACTAGTAAAAATCGATTTCCATTAGTAGTTATCTTAACTGAACCGCAAAATCAATTTATACTGGCAGTTCTAAGTTACCCGCCTATAAAAATAATTATTTCTACTGGCTCCTAACAATGTCGGTTCTAAAAACGATAGTGCAAACGGTTTCTGAACTGCCTCTATCGAGCTTCTTTTTACTAGTGTTGGTACCCACCATGGATATTTTATTAGGTCATCTGCTATACCCACTGGGTACGGTGGGCTTGGTTATGTTCTCTCTTGCCCCATACCTACTACCCGTTGGGAACCCCGCTAAACTATGTCATATGGGTCTAAATTATTAGAGGTGTTTCATACAAAATAAAATTCCAAAACATAACCCTAATTTCCTACGGACCTTGTGTCCCACTGACATAGACCACACTTGATAGTCCACAGTCGACGCTATTCAACTGAGCTATATTTTGTATTTGATACTTACTTTTGTGATTTAAATGATCATGTCTACTAGAATGTTGATGGGTATTGGTACCCGATGGGTACCGCTTCTCATGGTGGGTATGGGTATGAGGTACTTTTGTACCCATACTGGGAGGGGGTATGGGGTATTTTTTTATAGTGGGTATGGGTATAGTTTTATGTGCCCACCAGGTATCTTACCTATTATCATCCCTACCGTCTATGTCTATCTCAAATTAGGCGGACCCTAATAAAGATTTAAGACATACTACTATTTTTTATAGTGTTGAGTGTATGGCTTTGTCGAAGGTCCTCAAAATTAGTATTATCTTAACCATTGTGTAATTTGTTTCAAGAACAACCAAGTTACATTTATCGACTAGTGCATGATGAAAAGGGAGCAAAAGAAGCTTAAGTTTGAATGTGCAAGACAAAGCATATTGTCGAGCTTGAAGTAGGTAGCAGGAAAACGAAGAAAGGACTCGACAGTGTGCAGGCCAGGAGTTTGGAAGAAAAAAACGATAATACCCCAAGAAGATTTAGTAGTTGCTTGTATAGGGTTTGAGGACATGATTGTAATTTCATACAAAGTTGTACATCGATCCACCACTATAAATAAAGGCACAGTACCATGCACGGGGGACATGTTTAGAAGCAGAATCGCGTTGCCTTCGAAGATATATTGCCTTCCTACTTTCGAACTGTTGTCTCACCCTCCGAAGGTATAATCGTAGTCATTTGTAATCAGGAAGGAATAATAGAAGTGCATCAATAGTAGGCCAAGTTTCTTTATGTGTCTTGCTTTCTTTAAATTTGTAAAGATTGTATTCCTTCAATCTCTCTTACGGGATAGACTTGAAGGACGAGGGTCTTATACCTTTAATTGTGATGCCCTATTCTAGATCTCTACATGAATCTTAACAGGTGATCAACATTGGCGCTCACCTTTGGTCAACTCACGACTTCGACGAAGAATATGGCAATTAACATTAGCCTCGGTGCTTCGTCGCAAGGTAAAAGATAGCTTATCCTCCCCATTACAGGAGAATCTAGCTTCGAACCCAATAACAAAAAGCAAAAGAAAGAAGCGCAAAGAAGGGTGCAACATGTTGGTGTCTAGGGGCCCTACATCAGATTCAAATGGTCCTACATCCCAATTACATTCTCTCAAGAAGATCTTCAGCTTAAGGAGTATCCAGACAACAATGCCATGGTGATATCTTGTGTCATAAAGTACTTCATGTTCCACAATGTCTTAGTGGATACAAGCAGTGTGGCAGACATCATCTTCGTAAAAGCTTTCAGGCAGATACAAGAACCTGAAGATCATTTGCAAGAGGCCATGAATTCACTTTGTGGCTTTGGAGGAAAGCAAATAGTGGCACCTGGAAAAATAAGTATGCCAATGACCTTTGGCTATGTAAACAACACTAGAACTGAAGACATCACGTTTCACATAGTTGATATGGAATACCCATACAATGCAATAATTGGCAAAGGAACTCTGAATGCCTTTGAGGCCATACTACATCCAACATATTTGTGCACGAAGATACCATCTGCTAAAGGACCAATCTCAATTTATGAAATTGAAGAGGCTGCATGAACAACCGAAGGAAGCTGGGTAGACTCGAAAGCCATACACAACATTGACGAAGTCAAAGCTCAAAGCTAGAACCAGCAAGTTAAAATTAGTCATCGAGCTTAATCTAATAGATGCCACCTTAGTAAAAATCTTAAATCTTATATTCAAAAGGCAAATGGGTCTGTATTGCTGAATCAAATTAGTCTCTTGAACTTTAGGTATGAGTGTGATCACACCAAAGTTGAGACTAAACAACGGTAGGTACCCCCTGGATAGGTCTCTAAACATAAGCATCATGTCTTCTTGTATAGTGTCCCAGAAATGTTGATAAAATTTTGCTGAAAAACCGTCTGGACCAGGAGCTTTATTGTGTACCAACCCGAAGATGGCCTCTCTAATCTCCTTTATACTGAAAGAAGCAGTAAGTAGCTTATTTTCGGTGGGACTAACTTGAGGAATATCCGAGGTCCATGAATCTTCCAGCAAGACATTATACACCTCAGGAGGCCCAAAAGGTTGTTTGTAGAAATATGTTATGAAATGCTTAAGATTATCTTGTCCTTATATTCTTCCATGTTCATGGTTCATGGAAAAAAAATATTTTTTTTCATCTTCTTTCCGTGTGCAACCATTTGGAAGTATGTAGTATTACAATCCCCTAAAAGGAAATCCTTTGCTTTAGCGCATTGGTAATACCTACTGCTTCCTCTCTTGGAAGAGAAGCAAGTTGATTCCTTGACTGTGCAAGGAGATCATGCTCTACTTCTGTTAAAACAGCAGGTTCAGTTTTTATGTCCAGGCTAGTAATTTTTCCTGGAGAGCAGATTTTTTCCTTTTTTATTGTCTCTTCTGTTAGCCGCCCATCCTCTAGCGTATCGTCCTTAGCTTATTAATTTTAATGTCTATATTAAAAAGATGATGATGAAGGATGAATCTAGGTAGACACATATATAAAGTACATGCATCAAGAATTATATGAACCCCACTAGTTCTTTAAAACGACTACTATTTTAGGACATCAGGAGCAATGTTTTTTTTGGTCCCTACACCCTACACCATTGTTGCTACGGTTGGGGTAGCTCCTGATAAGCTTGGATTGTCGGCTGGGAGTCAAGTGCACCCGCTATTCAGTATTTGTCTATTTGATCTCTGGCGGTCATCCCTTCTCTCGATATGTCCATGGTTACGCATAAATCTTGGAGAGCGTCATCTCACTAAGCTAGTGAATGCTACAATTACTCAAATCCTCGTCAAATGGTCTACATTATCGAAGACGATAGAATTCTGATTCATCTTTTCTTTCTCTTCTTCTTCTTCCCCAAGACTACATCTGCTCTAGTCCTGAGTCGCTGTCGAATCGTGAGTACTATCCGCCACCTGTTGTGCGTGCACGCGCTGCTCTTTCGATTCATCCTCGCTGGTTGCCGGTCGTCACATCCTAAAATCATCTCCTTTCTGTGTATCTGTAATCTTTTCCTGTGATCCCGGGCGAGGTACGGCCCAGGCCTGTATTCGATATTTATATTCCTATAAATATGTCTGTAAAAAGTAGCTGTAGTGCGGCTGATATGGGGCGGGTCAATATACGGTGAGAGCGAAACACGACAAAGCAAAAGTTTGCTCACACGTGTCTGTTTCCATGTTTAATCCCTCGTCAACCTGTAAAGCTAGCGTACATGGAGCAGATTAGCGAAGCTGTCCATTCATGCTTCTTATAGTGATCCATCGCGCTCTCTTTAATTAGTCTTTACATCCATCTCATGGATTTCTGATGTGACAAAAACATTTTTCCCTTTCTCCTTTCACTAGCACACGGCATCGCTTACTATATTTTTCGGAGAGGATTCTGCACTAGCATGTGTTGTTGGCTAGTTAGGCGCCTCTTCTTCCATGAGATGACACAAGAGTTTGCTAGTTTATTCAGGTGTACAAGGACATGCTAACTCTAGCTTACTTCCGACTCCCGAGCGATTTCTCCACTGCATCCATGCTCATCTTGTTTTTTCCTGGTCGAGTGCTCGCAATAGCAAACAAACAGAAATCCAACGGCTTGCTTACTTCTAATGGCTTGAATCATTAAAGATTTACTTCTAATTGCATTTTCATCCAACAGCTATCAAATATTAGCTTTGTTTTTTATTGCTGTCAGACAAACCATCAGACCTAAAATATTTTTAAGGTAACGGTGCCTCGACCATCGTTTCATTTTTTTTCCTATCTCTGTCCTCTCGTCGGTGGTAGAGGGCCCACTATGGCCTGCCCGTGTTTTGGCCTACTGTGGCCTGCGCCATACAAAAAATGTGTGCCCAGTCTAGCAAATAAACCGAGAAAATCTATACGTCAGATCGCATCACATCCCGTCCCAACCAGCCACCCCCTACACCCTTCACCTACGCCTCACACTCACCGCCTCCCGCATTCGAGCAATGTGGCACTGGCCATAGGCGGCCACGTCCAGCGCCCAAGCATCCAGGCGGCCAGCCCAGCAGAAGCGCCATCGGCTAGCGCCCCGTCGGCTAGCCTGGTCCGGCGGCACGCCTAGCCAGAATGAGGCCAGTAGACCGAATTTTTTGTATTTTAGCCCTTAAACAGAAGTAAAATCACGTTTAGACCTAAAAAAATTTTAAATGCAGTTTTGGACCCTTTGCTCGGCGCCATAGGCTATGGCGCCGAGCTAACACAGCTCGGCGCCATAGGCTATGGCGCCGAGGTCGTGTTGCGTTGGCACAACCCAGACGCGTGGCGTCGACGTGGAACCGAGCTCGGCGCCACAGATCTTGGCGCCGAGCTAAGTTGTGTTATTAAAATATTTGTTGCAGACATGAGCACAAAGCCCATCTAGCCCACTTGGTAGAGCACAAGGCTTCTAACTATGTGGTCGTGGGTTCAAGCCCCATAGTTTGCATTTTTTTGTTTTTTTTTTGTTTATGTCGTTGGTGTGTCCGCTTAAATTTATTTCTCGCCTAGATTTTTTTTATCTTTTGAATAACTCATTTTTTTAATTAACTCATTAAGTATACTATTTGGAATGCAGGATTATTATATAAATTACTCCTGCTTTTTTTCCCTCTTGCTTCATGGCAGTAATTTTTTTACCTGTGCGGGCAGCGCCTAGCCGAAGCTGAGCAATTTCTTCGCCGCCTCAACGCTCGCTCTGTCTTCCCCGCACAGCGCAGAGTGAAAACGCAAACGCGCGAAGCTCGTCCGGCCGGTAAGAAATATATATCGTGTTCGTGGAGGATGGACGTGTGTTGCCATTTTTATCTCTCTGCATGCAACATTATTGAACGTCCTGATCTAAGCATGCGTCAGTAGGTGGTGTGGATGATTACCCTAAAAAAAATCTGGGCGAGACTTTGGAGAAAAACAGTTATTTAAAAAAAATGAGTTATTCAAAAGATAAAAAAAAATCTAGGCAAGTTGTAGGGTTTGAACCCCCAACCTCATGGTTCAAAACCTTGTGCTCCACCAACTGAGCTAGATAGGTTTATGCTATTTCTTTGCAGCAAAACAATTGATAACACAACCGAGCTCGGCGCCAAGATCTGTGGCGCCGAGCTCGGTGCCACGTCAACGCCACGGCTTCCGGGTTGTGCCAACGCAGCACGTACCTCGGCGCCATAACCTATGGCGCCGAGCTGTGTTACCTCGGCGCCATAGGCTATGGCGCCGAGCAAAGGGTCCAAAAATGCAATTAAAATTTTCTAGGGTCCGAACGTGTATTTTTTTCCGAAAAATAGCCAAAATACAAAAAATTCGGGCCAGTAGACAGCAGCTAGCTCGGCCAGCGGCCAACATCCAAGCCATACCTTATTTATTGGGCTTCCTCCGCCACTACCTCTCGCTCACGTACGCGCCCCAGCCGTCGCGCCTCGACCATCGCCGCACCCATGCCCTCACCCCTCCTCACTGTTGTTGTCGTCTAATGATATCCGCGCCCGCGTCATGCCTTCGCCCATAGCTTACAAATTTAGATATGATTTGATTGATTAAACTTAATCTGTATTGAAATAATTGATTTGTAGGTTAAAAATTGTATAGTGTGTTATTTACGACTGCCAGAATTTGATTATATAATTTAATAAGGTTATTTTAGTTCATTTAGGGATACCTAGATAACCTAAATTTATAATTTCCGAAGGTAATTATTAAGCTCACGGAAATAAGGTCATTTCATATTATTTATCACCCGAAATAATGTTATTTAATATTAGTATAAAATATCATATTAGTGATTTATGTAACATGAGGTAGTATATTTTATTATGTAATACATATCGATAATTATAGAGTACACACATGTATTGTAGTGTATCGTAGTGTTAACAAACGGAACCTATGAATCACTTATTTACCTCACATGCGACGCATGTAAGGTGTGTTAAGCCAAAAATTGTCCCTTTATTTGTCAGCCTCGGACTGGCCAACATATCTCGTATGACAAGGCATGGGCTCGAGCGTAATTTCATTAGCATAACCCGTATGTTCTCCGTTGCACCATTTTTAGGTGTGCAGATGGAGGAAATTGGGGTTATGCTACTAGAATTTTGCTCGAGGTCATGCCTTGTCATAAATATAGGCTCTATCGGTCACTTGTATAGTTTAGAACCTATCTTTTCCTATAAATGTAGGAACATAACTTTTTCATAATAACCGACGGTTCGTGCATTACTTAACTAAGTTAACGTTTTGCATCTGGTATGATAGATGATCGTCAATGGATGTATGAAGGTTGGAAGAAGAGAGGGGCTCTATCAAGTGAGTGAGTTGCCAAGACCGATAATTTCTCGACTGTGCTTTTGCTAGGTCGGATACCGAAACTGATGCTAAGTGCCCTTGTAGCAAGTGTCGAACATTTATTTCCTTAATAGGAGGACTATATCGATAGATCTTTGTAAGAACGTTTATATGGCTGACTATGAGGTGTGGGTGCACCATAATAAGGACCCACCTTGTCGTAATGTCTCAGAAGTTCAGTCATATGAAGCGAGGGACTATGATAGTATGGAAGAGATGCTTGACGAAGTATGGCTCGAGCCTCTACCCGATGATTCTGAGAATCCATATCGACCCCTAATTCTTAGGATCCTCCTACGCCTGAGGTCGTAAAGTTCTTCGAGCTGCTTAAGGCTTCCAAAGGGCCGTTGCACAAGCGACTGTCCTTGTTTTCAGAACTTGGCTTATGGCTATTAAGTCCAAATTTACATTCTCAAACAACTGTTACAAGGAGCGTGTGAACTTGATCAGTGATGTACTTCTGGAGAACCACAAGATGCCCAAAGACATGTACCAGTCCAAGAAGTTGCTTTTAGGTCTCGTTATGCACTACAATAAAATTGATGTATGTAACAATAACATTATGCTTTTCTGGAACGAGATCGTAAATGAGAAGAAGTGTATAATATGTGGCGAGATGAGATTCGTAGAGGTAGTAAATGATGACGGTGTGACCATGATGATCGAGGTAGCATGTAAGCAGCTTCGTTACATGCCCCTTTGTAACTCGGTTGAAACAATTATTTATCTCAAAGAATTTAGCCAGACACATGAGATGGCACAAAGAAGGTGTACATGACAATCCCGATGTGATAGCGCACCCAATTGATAAAGATGCATGGAAGACACTAGATGCCTTTGATTCTAGTGTTGCTAGCAAAGCAAGAAATGTCTGCATCGATTTGGCAATAGACGGTTTCTCGCGTTTCGATCCAAATGCACTGTCGTACTCATCCTGGTCTATGTTTGTTATTCCATACAACCATTTGCTAGATATTTGCATGAAATATGTATTTATTTTCTCGTGCCTAGGCAGAGAAATGAATAGAGGTAGAGAGAATCGCACAAGAATGAAGACAAGTGACACAACGATTTTATCCCATGGTTTGGCCAAGTCGAATACTTGCCTACTTCTGCGTTGTGGCGTCCCAACGGACGAGGGTTGCACTCAACCTCTTTCAAGTGATCCAAAGATCAACTTGAATACCACAGTTCTATTTATCTCAAGTATATCCCTTTGTGAGGAATCTCCACAGTATGAAGTCTCTCACGCCTTACACAAAATGATCTCGAATGAGTACAAGAGTAAGGAGGAAAAAGCAACACACACAAGAGTGAGAGTTGTAGCACCAACACACACAAGACAAGAACGAGCACACGAAAGCAGCACAACAGAATTACAACTGAGAAAAGTGCTCGAATCTCTATCACAGTGAACCAGATGTGTGAATGCGAAGTCTCGGCATCTTAGGATGTTCAAGAGGTGCTTGGTGTACTGTTCCATGCGCCTAGGGGTCCCTTTTATAGCCCCAAGGCAGCTAGGAGCCGTTGGAGCTCCATTTAGAAGGCCATAGTTGCCTTCTGTCCATGGGCGCACCGGACAGTTCGGTGCACCACCGGTCAGTGAACAGGCACGATTTCCTTCCTTTTCTGGCGAAGCCGACTATTGCAACCACGACGCTCGTGGCACACCGAATAGTCTGGTGCGCCCCGGTGACCGTTGGCGAAGTCCTCGTGTCGTACGTTGATTGCGCTGCCGACCGTTGGCGTGGGTCCGGCTGGCTCACCGGACAGTCCGGTGAATTATAGCCACGACGCGCTGAGTTTTTCTTGAGAGCGGCTTGTTCGTCGGGTAGCCAGCCTGAGCACTGGACACTGTCCGATGCACACCGGACAGTCCAGTGCACCTCAGGCTAGTGCAAGTCTGACTAGACTCAGCCAAACTTCTCTAATCCGATTTCTCTCGTTTTGACAAGGTTCCTAGCACTTAGTAGAATAATTTTAGTACCAAAAATAATTTACTAAGGCTAGAATCATACCTTGATTTTCCATTTGCATCTCTTTGACACTTAGCACAAAACAATATGTGTTGAGCATCTAATCACCAAAACATTTATAGAACTTTCAATAGTGCGCTTAGTAGCACATACTAAATCCCATATACACATGAAAGGTCATATTAGCTGAACCTTGATATATATAAGTCTTAATTCTTTTGCCACATCATATTTCTCAAACTCAAGGTGAGATTTTCTCACCCTTGTAATAGTTGAATATTTTTCTTGACCTTGTAGTGGATTACAACTTGTGGTTAACTATTTAGTCACATTGGCATGCAATTTTTTAATCTAATCACATCGAGGGACCTAAAGATATCTCTCCCGTTATGTAGGAGGGACAAATTTCATCTTGATCCACTCACACCCCATACGATATTTCATGGCACATTGAAAAATACTTTTATAACTACCCAGTGATGGAGTAGCGTTTGACAACCCTTAAATGTGTCACTATACATAGTCAGAAATGAAAGTCGCCTAGAGGGGGGGTGAATAGGCAAATATGAAATTTATAAAGTTTAAGCATAACTACAAGCCAAGGTTAGCGTTAGAAATATAATCGAGTCCGAAAGAGAGGGCGAAAACAAATCACAAGCAAATAAGGCGGATGACACAGTGATTTGTTTTACCGAGGTTCGGTTCTTGCAAACCTACTCCTCGTTGAGGTGGTCACAAATACCGGGTCTCTTTCAACCCTCTCTCAAATGGTCACCTAGACCGAGTGAGCTTCTCTTCTCAATCAATCGGGACACTAAGTCCCTGCAAGGACCACCACACAATTGGTGTCTCTTGCCTTGATTACAATTGAGTTGGAAACAAGAAGAAGGAAGAAGAAAAGCAATCCAAGCGCAAGAACTCAAATGAACACAATTGTCTCTCTCACTAGTCACTATTTGATTGGAATGATATTTGGACTTGGGAGATGATTTGATCTCTTTGTTTGTGTCTTGGAATGAAGTCTAGAGCTCTTGTATGAGGTTTGATGGCTGAAAACTTGGATGCATTGAAGTGTGGTGGTTGGGGGGTATTTGTAGCCCCAACCACCAAAATGACCGTTGGTGGAGGCTGCTGTCGTATGGCGCACCGGACAGTCCGGTGCGCCACCGGACACTGTCCAATGCGCCAGCCACGTCACCAAGCCGTTGGGTTCTAACCGTTGGAGCTTCTGACATGTGGGCCACCGGACAGTCCGGTGGTGCACCGGACAGTCACTATTCACTGTCCGGTGCGCCTTCTGCGCCTGCTCTGACTTCTGCACGCGCAGTCGCGCACTGTAGCGTCTTACTGTAGTGTTGCAGACGACCGTTGGCGCTTGGAGTCGTTGCTCCGCTTGGTGCACCGGACAGTTCGGTGCTACACCGGACAGTCCAGTGAATTATAGCGGAGCGGCCTCCAGAATTCCCGAAGGTGACGAGTTCGGAGTGGAACTTCCTGGTTCACTGGACACTGTCCGGTGGCACACCAGACAGTCCGGTGCGCCAGACCAAGGCTGCCTTTGGGTTGTCTTTTGCTCTCTTTGTTTGAACCCTTTCTTGGTCTTTTTATTGGTTTGTTGTAAACCTTTGGCACCTGTAAAACTTATAATCTAGAGCAAACTAGTTAGTCCAATTATTTGTGTTGGGCAATTCAACCACCAAAAATCATATAGGAAAATGTGTAAGCCTATTTCCCTTTCAAGAAACAATGGCAATCTCTGGTCTAATGATTCAGTAGGTGTACCACTCTAGAATGCTTAATGGCACATTTTAACACAACAATCCAAACAATGTCTCAGAGTGGGTCAATCCAACACCATCAACTTTACCATGTGTCCACATTACTGATTTAATATCTCTATATCAATGATCCATGGAAACATGATCATAAATTAATACATGTGCTACTATATAAAATCGTTACTATCCCATGCAATGACATATATGGATATTTTGAATAACAATAAAAAATAGAGTTTTATGAACAAGAAGTCACGTACTCGCCAATCAATGTAATAATGATAATTCAAGAAACTGATTAACGATTTCTTCAACACTCATAAACATAATACATTTATACAACTATCTTTCACTTACACTAAATTCAATCATGCAAGTATCTAATACTGACTGCACTCGTTTGTGCCTCATGTTTTGGTCGTGAAAGAGGCTTGACCAATTGATCAACAACACTCATATCCGTGTGTATTTTGCAATTCTTCGTGTCACCTATATTAATGATCACCCTAATAAGGTGGTACACCAAAGTATGTGTTTGGATTTTTGGTGTGGTCTAGGTTCCTTGGCATGTGCAATGACACCATTATTATCAAAATAAAAGCCTAAAGGATTTGGCCCACTTGAGACACACCCAACTCAGAAACAATCTTTCACACTCAAATAGCCTCCTTAGCAGCTTCTAACACTGTTATATACTCTACTTCAATCGAGTTATTAGACATCATCGAGTAAAATACAGTAGTGGTACATCCTCGAACTTGGCATGCTATATCACTTGGGTCCCCTAACTCAGAAAACCAGCAAAACTGGTCCTCTAACTTAGTCGGCTCATGAAAAATGTCCAAAATCGGGTTTGCTCAAATCAGATGCTACGTTGTGTGTGCCACGTTGAATCACACTAATCAAAGTTCGATGACCTAAGTGACACACATGCCAAGTTCAGGGACCCAAGTGACACTACATTTTAAGTTGGGAAACCCAAGTGACTCCAACATGACATGCAACATCGACATCTCGTTTAAGCAAACCTTGTTTTGGATCACTTTTATGGGCCAACTAAGTTAAATGACATGTTTTACTGGTTTCTAAGTTTAGGGACCCAAGTGACATAATGTGCCAAGTTCGAGAACCATTGATACATTTTACTCAAACACTATCTCTTGTTTGGAGCTTTTCCAACTTATTGCTCCTCTGTTGAGAGGCAGAACATGTGGGTGACAGATATCCCCCGGGTCCACTAGAAGAGTAAAAGACCTCACGAAAGGCCCAAGGGCCCAATAAATCGTAAGGTCATTCTTTCGTGGGCCTGGGGAGGGACAATCAGCAAAGCAGATCGACATGAGGCCGGATTGGTACAAGCCCGGACGGCCCACAACGTCGAGCGAGCGACCACAACAGAGATCCGACTTTCCCGCGCTGGAGCCCCCATGCAACGGAGCCATGCGAGGATAGGTCGGCAGAACTACGGGGAGATAAACTCAAACAGTTCACTATCTTTTAGCTACACATTGTTATCGTATCCACGTGTATTGCCCCACGGTCGAGTATATAAGGCCTAGGGGGCACCCCTTCAGAACGATCGACCCTATCACTCAGCCATCCACCTCAACTCTCTGCATTCTCAATTCGGAGAGCTCCCTTGTAATCTCATTCACCAAGCATACTCACCAGGACGTAGGGTGTTACGCATCTCTAAGCGGCCCGAACCTGTAAACATTGTCCACTGTCCCTCGTGCATCTGACACGAACCATTTTGCTACAGTCGGCGACACCGTCCTACTCCTAAAACACCTTGAGGGGCAACCCCAGGTGTGCGGTCGGACCCAAAACACCGACAGCTGGCGCGCCAGGTAGGGGGTGTGTCGACGATCCAAGCTAGCTCAATGGCCGTCACCTTCCACAGCAAGATCGCCCTCCGTCCCGGATCTATATTCTGCTTTGGAACAATCTCATCCGTAGCAGATGAAGAGGGAACTCTACACCGCATTGCGGATCCACCGAAAAAGAAGTCTCCTCCAACAAACTCCGAAAATGTCGGAGAAGCGCAACCTCCAGCTCTCCGGATAAAGATCGTCTCCGAAAAGTCGGGGGCCGAGAGCCCGCTGACCCGAAGAACTCCATTGTCTACTTCCCCGACAAAAGAATGGACACAGATCGCGAGGAAGAAGGAGACCAAGGGGAAGCAAGTTGTTTTTTCCGTTCCTCCGCCCTCAAAGGAGAACGGAAAGAAGGTCGCCATGACAGCAGCACCATTCTATCCCGACGTCCTCTTCATCGGGAGAGCGGAGTCGCCTCCCGTCTCTGACGACGAGCCGACCGCACCCGGAGAAGAACCACCTCAACGAGAATCCCGCCGACGGAGAAACCGGCGTCGGAACGTTCAGCGACATCACGCGGCCGGAGAACGGGATCCGGAGCAACCTGTCTCGCGGGACGAGGTCTCGGAGATAGAAGAAACTCCGGAGGAACGCGTCTTCAGAGAACGAAGGAACTCCCAACGACGTGATCGCCGCCGAGCTCAAGAACAAGCCGAGCAAGACGCGAGGCAACGCCGGGAGAATCCATTCTTCGGGCGTAACCTGAATCCCGACTTCGCCCGAGCCATGAACACGCCGAGCGAAGTTGGAGGAGTACTAGCTCGAATAGCTGATGGACTCCCTCGGACTCCCGACGCCGAAGGCTACCGACGACTGTTCACCCAGGCAGCCAACCATCTTCTACCGCTTGCTCATCCGTCGAACGATCTACGACACGCCATCAACAGTCGCCGAGACGCGCGAAGCTCCATCAATGCTTCGCGTGAACGACAGCACGAGAACGAGATTCGTCGCCGGGAGGAGTACGACAGGGATCATGGCATCCCAGCTCGGAGCCAGGCCACCAGAACTGAGTCGGCAACGGCTTCAACTGGCGGTACTACCCGGGGACGGTCGAGGAACCACAATAACTACTCCCCTCCCTGGGACAGACATCATCCCCGACGACAGGAGGACACGTGTGGAGTGTCTGCTCTTACTCCACGCCTTAGGGCCATCCAATGGCCTCCTAACTTCAAGGTATCCAATGTCGACAAATATGAACCTAAGCAGGATCCAGGGGGCTGGCTGGCCGTCTACACCACCGCTGCTCGAGCTACCGGGGCGTCTGAAGACGTGATGACTGCGTACTTGCCCATTGTCCTCGGGCAAGACGCGCTGCAATGGCTGCGACATCTACCCCGACACTGCATCGACGACTGGGGCGACTTCAGTCGACGCTTCACTGCCAATTTCCAGTCCCTCTCCGACAAACCGGCGCAACCGTGGGACCTCAAATCCATCAAGCGCCGGGGGGACGAAACTCTCCGGTCATACCTCAAAAGGTTCCAGACCATGAGAAATCGTATCCCCGAGGTCACGGAGGCGGCCGTGATCGAGGACTTCTACAGAGGATCCAATGACTCGGCCTTCCTCCGAGCCATATTGCAGAAGGCGCCGACTACCTCCGAGGAGCTGTTCCGGGAAGCCGACCTCTACATCACCGCCGACGAGCGGGCCCAGGACCTCATCGGAGGAGCAAAGCCCGCACCAGCGGCACCACGACGCGACGCGAACCAGCAACCCGACAAACGCTGGGAGAAGAGGCCCCGCGAAGAAGTACACGCTGCCGGGCCACCAGCTTCTCGCGCCCGAGGAGGACCTCGCGGAGGCGAGCGCACGCTGGACGACATCCTCGACGCCCAGTGCCCGTACCACAAAGACATGCGCCACACTCTTCGGAACTGCCGGGACTTCAAGCACTCCGTCGGGCACGGCCGACCCTTCCAACCTCTGCCTCCTCCTCCGCCAAGGGGAGGACCAGATGAACCATGACAACCCCATCAGCAGGAGGAGGGAGGAGGAGGATCTTTCTCGCGCGTTGACAGGGAGGTCAACGTCATCTTCGGCGGACACGGGTCGCAGGAGAACAAAAGACAACAAAAGCTCAACGATCGCCAGATACTGGTGGCAACCACCGGTCCTCCCGCTCTGTACCGGTGGTCGGAGCACCCGATCACCTTCACTCGGGAGGATCAATGGCTCAACTTTGACCATCCAGGCAAATACCCACTCCTTGTCGATCCGGTGATCCGAGAGTGCCGGGTGAAGAAGGTGTTAGTGGACGGGGGGAGCAGCATCAACGTCACCTTCCCCCGGACACTCCAAGGCTTGGGAGTTCACCTCAAAGAGCTCCACGAGTCAGATACTCCTTTCTCCGGCATCGTGCCGACTGAAGGGGAATACCCGCTGGGCCACATCTACATGCCTGTCACCTTCGGAACTCCGGAGAACTACAGAACCGAGTTCCTGAGGTTCAAAGTGGCGAACTTCGACTGCGGGTACAACGCCATCATCGGGAGGCTGGGATTGGCCAAATTCATGGCCATTCCGCATTACACGTACATGATACTGAAGATGCCAGGACCGCAAGGAATCATAACTGTGCGCGCCGACTTCCAAGGTGCCGCAGAGTGTTTCCGAATGGCCATCCAAGTAGCCCTCACCACCAAGCCGTCGATGATTTCTTCAACACAGGCGAACTCTAAGCCTGAGGAGGACCTTGCAGTACCGGCGAACGAAGCTCAGGCCGCGACCTCTATGCGGCCGGCCGAAGAAACTAAAAGGATCAACCTGGGGTTCGCTGATGAACGCAAGACTGCCATCATCAACTCCAGGCTGGACGACAAATAGGAAAGCGCGCTCGTCCAGTTTCTGCAAGATAACCGAGATGTATTCGCATGGCAACCTGCAGATATGCCGGGAGTCCCGAGAGAACTGGCCGAGCACAAACTAAAGGTCTATCCCCAGGCAAGGCCGATTCGGCAAAAACTACGACGTTTCACGCCCGACAAGAGAGAGGCCATTCGCGCCGAGTTAGCTCGTTTGGTCGCGGCTGGATTTATTAGAGAGGTGTTACACCCTGAGTGGTTAGCCAACCCTGTTCTTGTACTCAAAAAGAATAAAGTGGATTGGCGCATGTGCGTTGACTATACTGATCTCAACAAACACTGTCCGAAGGATCCCTTCGGGCTCCCGAGGATAGATCAGTTGGTGGACTCCACCGCTGGATGTTCTGTGCTGTCTTTCCTGGATTGCTATTCCGGATACCATCAGATTAGTTTGGCAAAGGAAGACGAGGAAAAAACAGCGTTCATCACTCTGTTTGGTGTTTTCTGTTATACCTCCATGTCGTTCGGCCTCAAAAACGCTGGAGCGACTTATCAGAGAGCCATTCAAACATGCTTAGCCGATCACTGGGGCAAGTGTGTGGAGGCCTACGTAGATGATGTGGTAATCAAAATAGAGAACTCGGAAAACTTCATCGAAGACTTACAGCTGGTTTTCAACAGTCTGAGGCGGTATAGATGGAAGCTTAATCCCGAAAAATGTGTTTTCGGGGTACCAGCAGGAAAGTTACTCGGGTTTATTGTCAGCCACCGGGGAATTGAGGCTAATCTGGATAAGATTGAAGCTATCATGAAGATGGAAGCACCTCGATCACAAAAGAAGGTTCAGCGACTTACTGGATGTATGGCAGCTCTGAGCAGATTTATATCTAGGCTGGGAGAAAAAGGTTTGCCATTTTACAAGCTGCTCTAGAAAGTGGATAAGTTTCAGTGGACTTCAGAGGCACAGGAAGCTCTAGATGCACTGAAGAAATTCTTGACAACACCACCAGTACTGAAGCTGCCACGACGAGCCACGTCAACTCAACCAGCTGAAGATCTGCTACTGTATATCTCTTGCACGACTCACATGGTGAGCACCGCGTTGGTAGTCGAGCGAGCAGAAGAAGGACATGCCTACCCATTGCAACATCCTGTTTACTTCATCAGTGAAGTTCTGGGTCCCTCAAAGAAAAAGTATCCTCAAGTTCAGAAGCAATTGTATGCAGTACTTCTAACTGCCCGCAAGCTACGTCACTACTTTGATGACCACAAAGTCATAGTAGTCACTGGCTTTCCGATAGGGGATATTCTTCACAACAAGGAAGCCATCGACCGAATAGCTAAGTGGGCTTGCGAGCTGGGATCTCATGACATCGAATTTCGACCTCGCACTGCCATCAAAACTCAAGCATTGGTCGATTTCGTATCAGAGTGGACTGAACAGCAAGTACCAGATAACCCAGAGACTGCAGAAGTATGGCGAATGTATTTTGATGGCTCGCTGAAGCTGCAGGGAGCAGGAGCAGGAATTCTCTTCACCGCACCTGGAGGCGAGCACCTCAAATATGCCCTCCAGTTGATGTTTCCGGCCTCCAACAATGCAGCCGAGTATGAAGCTCTGATCCATGGATTGAACATCACCATATCATTGGGCATCAAGAGACTGATGGTGTACGAAGACTCTTTGGTAGTCATTAGCCAGATAAACAAAGAGTGGGATTGTTCAAGCGATTCAATGGGAAAGTACTGCACTGCCGTCCGAAAGCTGGAAGATAAATTCGAGGGTCTGGAATTTCATCATGTAGAAAGAGATCGGAACACATCAGCCGATGTATTGTCCAAGCTAGGATCCAGTCGAACTCAGGTTCCACCTGGAGTCTTTGTGCAAGAAATACTACAGCCGAGCGTCTCAATGGATCAAGCAGAAGAGTGTAATATTATAGATCAACCCGAGTCAGACTCTGATGACTAGAGAAGGCCAATCATCAGGTATATAAAGAATGAAGAGGAACCAGATGACAAAAATGTAGCCGAGCGCATTGCCAGACAGTCGGCTCACTACACACTCATTGGGGAGACATTATACAGAAGGGGTGCATCAGGCGTCCTCATGAAGTGCATTCTCTCGTCTACTGGGAAGCGACTCCTGGAGGAGGTCCATGCCGGGCAATGTGGAATACATGCAGCGTCCAGGACACTAGTCGAGAAGGTCTTCAGGTCAGGATTCTATTGGCCAACAGCAAAGTGTGATGTAGCCGAGTTAGTTCAGAGGTGCGAAGCTTGCCAATACTTGTCAAAACAACAACATCTACCAGCACAGCAACTGCAGACCATACCAGTGACTTGGCCCTTCGCATGCTGGGGACTGGATATGATTGGACCTTTCAAGAAGGCTCAAGGAGGATACACTCATGTACTGGTAGCAATCGACAAATTCACTAAATGGATAGAGTTCAAACCCATTGCTTCTTTAACCTCAGCTAAGGCCGTGGAATTCATACAAGACATAATATTCAGATTCGGGATACCAAACAGCATCATAACTGACCTAGAATCCAACTTCACAAGTTCAGAGTTCTTCGACTTCTGCGAGCAAAAAAACATTCAGATCAGGTATGCTTCTGTAGCACATCCAAGAGCCAACGGGCAGGTTGAGCGAGCCAACGGGATGATACTGGAGGCACTCAAGAAAAAGGTCTTCGATAAGAATGAAAAATTCGCAGGAAAGTGGATAAGGGAATTGCCCTATGTCGTTTGGAGCCTAAGAACCCAACCTAGCCGAGCTCTGCATGGAAACACTCCTTTCTTCATGGTCTATGGGTCGGAGGCAGTGTTACCCGCCGATCTTAAGTCCGGGGCGCCAAGGTTGATCTTCGAAAGCATAGCAGAAGCCGAAGCTACTAGGATGGAGGACATCGATATACTCGAGGAAGAACGGCTGAATGCAGTAATCCAATCAGCACGGTACCAGCAGACTCTAAGGCGCTATCACGACAAGGCCGTGCGACAGCGTTCCTTCTCAGTAGGAGACCTCGTCCTCCGCCGAATTCTAACGGGGGAGGGACGGCACAAGTTATCACCCTTATGGGAAGGACCCTTCGTAGTAGCAGAAGTCGCTCGGCCAGGATCATATCGTCTCACTTAGATGGACGGCACAGAAGTCGGGAACTCCTGGAATATAGAACACCTGAGGAAATTTTATCCCTAGCTGTATTTCAAAAGCTATCGGGACGACGATGTACTCTGTAAAATGGAAATATGTCATCAATAAAAAAGGGGCTTCAAAGATACTCAGTTTGTTCATGATTGACTTGCATTCTTACTTAACTCGGGGTGACCACTATGCCCAGCTAACAGAGCAATCGGCTTAAGTCGGCAACGACTTAAGGCGGTGCAACATGCTCGCGCTTACTTAACTCGGGGTGACCACTATGCCCTGCTAACGGAGCAATCGGCTTAAGTCGACAACGACTTAAGGCGGTGCAACATGCTCGCGCTTACTTAACTCGGGGTGACCACTATACCCTGCTAACGGAGCAATCGGCTTAAGTCGGCAACGACTTAAGGCGGTGCAACATGCTCGCGCTTACTTAACTTGGGGTGACCACTATGCCCTGCTAACGGAGCAATCGGCTTAAGTCGGCAACGACTTAAGGCGGTGCAACATGCTCGCGCTTACTTAACTCGGGGTGACCACTATGCCCTGCTAACGGAGCAATCGTCTTAAGTCGGCAACGACTTAAGGCGGTGCAACATGCTCGCGCTTACTTAACTCGGGGTGACCACTATACCCCGCTAACAGGGCAATCGACTAAAGTCAGCAGCGACTTAAGCCGGTGCAACATGCTCGCGCCTACGCGATTCAGGGTGACCACTGCGCCCTATTAACAGAAGCGATCGACTTAAGTCAGCAGCGACTTAAGGCGATCTGACGTGCTTACAATTACTCATATAAGGATGACTTCTATATCCCGCAAACAAATTTCAAAACCATCGCACATCATTTTACTACTGCAAATTTACGAACTGATGAATTCTGAAACAATATGAGAATGACAATGTCGTTCAAGTACTAAAATGACGTCCTCTAACAAATGTCTGACCATGCTAATCGCGCGCTCAAAGCACGCAAAATGTTTCTCTATTTTGTGATATTTTCTCAGGAGCAATCGATGAGGAAGGGCGACTCGAGGAATCAGGGGCAGCATTCACGTCAGCCCTTATATCTTCGGGGACAACCACGCCGGGCCTCCTCATCAAGATTCGCCCCGCCCGAATGGCCTTATCCATGGCTCTGTCACGCTGGGCTCTGAGAGTAACGGAAGTTTCTTCAGCAACCTTGGCAGCCAGCCGAGCAGTTTCTAACTCCTGGGCGATGGATTTCTTGGAAGCTCGGAGTTCTTTAATAGTAGCGTCCTTCGCTGATATCAACTGCTTGAGCCGGGTCACCTCATCCGTAGATTCCTGCAGCTTACAGCGTTGGTTGTCTAACTCTTCCATGGTGAAGCGATGACTCCTCTCCAGGATGGTCATCGAGTTGCTAGAATGGCGATACAATCTGTCGAGACTGTCACGAGAAGCAGCAAGGATACGTTTTTCTTCCTGCAAACAAAAGTCAACTTCCTCAAACGTCAAGCAAGCAATAGGAGCACAACAAGGCGAGGCACAGTTTCATGTCACCTTTTCAGAGTTAAGCTGAGCGTGAAGGGAAGAGCTCAGTGCATTGGCGTCATCTAAGGCAGCAGAGACCTGAGCTAGTTCGGTCTGACTTTGAGAATACTTTTCTTCAAAGTCAGAGCACCGCTGGACCAATTCAGCCTGATCTCGAGAATGTTTTTCTTCAAGAGGAAATCTGCCGAGTCATACCTAGCAGGAGACAATCAAACAAAAGGGGTTAGAATGTAAAGCAGTTTAATAGTGAAGACAAAGAGAAGCAAAAAAAGCACTAACCAGCATTGGTCGCCTCCAAGTCAGAGACACGATGTTGAAGTAACACTGGATTCCAACGTGCAAGAGACGAAGCTACTTCTGGAACAGGAGCGCCCTGTAACCTCAGCTGGCAAGCCATCCCGTCCACCAAAGCCTGATAAGGAGAGCAGATGAGTGTAACGACAGCAGTTCATGCGGTGTAAAAATCAAGCTAAAGTATACCACAGTACCTGGAGGTTAGAAAATAACGAAGGGACCCTCAAATCATGAGAGATCAATTGATGACCGGGCGTAAGACCGCCACCCGAAGCAGCTTGCAATGAACCAGCCGGAACCAACTCAGTGCCATCAACAGAGCCCACAACTTGGTCAGCGGGGACGTTGCCCTCTAAGGCGACCCCCTGGTCCAAAGCTTGGGCTACCACCATGCAGCCGGAGTGCGGAGGCGATCCCGCATGAACGTCCATGGAAGTACAGGAGGGAGACCCCGCTCGGACACCCTCGGGGGCTGGGTTATAGTTTGCACTGCCCACTTGAGCCGGATCATCCCCGGTAGCACCCTCGGGGGCTGGGCAGTGGCTTACACTTCCCACCCGAACCAAGTCATCCCCGGCGACATCCTCGGGGGCTGGGCATGTGTCAACACCATCCTTAGGGTCCAAGTTCTCTGCGGTAGCCACTTCTAAGGCTGATGGGCCCTCAGTTACTTCCATGGGACCAGGACGACCCAAGTCAGTCTCCTGACCCTCAAGATCGCGCTCTAAGGTCGACGAGGCACGGGATGACCTCAACCCAGCATCAAGCACATCAGCACAAACCTCCATCACACCATCATCTGCTGGCTCCGATAACAAATCCTCTGGAACCATATCCTCAAAAGTCTGATCAAAATTAGCCAGGGACAATTCTTGCAGACCAATGAGAGCAGACAAAGCAGGAGAAGGAACTCCACTACTTTCACCACTAGCGATGAACTGCCGACTGTTTTTCCGAGTCAAAGGAACTTCATCCTCTTCCTCCCCGTCGTCTTCATTAGCAACACAGGCAGCACCCCCATTGGGATCAGCAACAGATGGAGCACCCACATTGGGATCAGCAGCAGATCAGGCACACCCATTGGGGTCAGCGTCAATAAATTCAGTCACAGGCACTTCTTCAACAGCAGGAACCGAAGTACCAACATCCCGATCCAAACTGGATACTCGCCGGAGGCGTCTCTTTTTACTTTTTGCTCATCAGCAGGAGGATCAGGTTGATTAGCTCGGCAAGGGCGTCTCGGGCGAGTACTGGCAGGCTTCTGAATATCCAAGGTCATATCAGCTTCTGGGAGGGGCACCACCACCGATGTCCCAGCAGGAGCAGCATCAGAAGAGTCCACAGCCAGCAAATCAAGCATAGCACTTATCTCCGCATCACTAGGATTCAGGGGCACCTCGAAATGGACTTGCCGTTCATCATCAGGAATCTCCCCGAGCGAGGCAACCAAGGCGCTATCTTCTTCAGCAGAGGGTCGCACTCTAAGGCCCAAACTGCCATCAGTGACAGGTGGATTCGACACAAAAAGAGCGAAGGCTTTGGGAGGAGGCAAGTTCTAGGCTGAGTATGCCACTAGGGCACCAACATTCAACACCTTGCCTCTAAGGATCATCTCAAGTCGGTTCACCAAGTCTACAGAGGGAATTCTTCTGTTGGTAACCCGAGTTGAGTCGGCTAGGCCTCGATACAGATAAGCCGGGTATGCCCTGTCTTTCAACGGCTGAATATTCTTGAAGACAAAATCAGCAACTACAGCTTCAGCAGTCAGACCCCTCTCCTTTAGCAACCCAACTTCAGCTAGCAAAGCACCTGCCTCAGCTACTTCTTGATCCGTGGGGGACTCGGTCCAACTCGGGGTGCGAACGTCCGACTGTCTTCCCGACCGAGGGGGGAGAGAGTTTCCATGATTCTCAACAATGAACCACTCCAAGCGCCATCCCTTGATGCTGTCTTTGAGAGGGATCTCAAGATACACAGTCTTCCTCCCACGGCGCATCTCCAAGCTAGCACCCCCAACCAACTGATGTTGTCCTCCGGCCATTCCAGGGCGACAGTGATACAAGTACTTCCACAACCCAAAATGTGGCAGCACGCCAAGAAAAGCTTCGCACAAATGAATGAAAATAGAAATTTGCAGGATAGAATTGGGATTCAGATGGGTCAAGTTAAGATGGTAGAAATCAAGGAGGCCGCGGAAAAAGGGAGAAATGGGAAGACCGAGGCCGCGGAGAAGGAAAGGAGCGTAAATCACGGACTCATGGGTATCCTCAGTCGGGACAGTAACCCCATGGCAAATCCGCCAAGAACAGAGCTCCCTCGGGGGAAGGACCCCGATGGACACAAGGTGGAGAAGTTCGGGCTCGGAGATGACAGACATGTGGTTACCTGCGAAAGGCAACTGGCTATTGGGGTCGATTGGAGGAATCACCGTGGCAGACGAACTCGAGGCCTTCCTCTTGGGCGCCATCTCGATTCTACCGGCGAGCAGAGTGGGAGGCGAATTGCAGAGAGGATTTGGAAGCGAGAAAGCAAGAACTAGGGCACGGAAAGCAGAGGCAGCTAAAAGCGCAGCACTTATGGGATATTTCCGAGCCAGATACCGTTTCAAAAAGCGCCCAGTCAGCACCCGACGGTTATTTCCAAAACACCGGCGTGCCACGTCATCACCCAACAGTTATTTCCAAAACAACGGTGCGCCACATTATCACTCGGCTATTATCCTCAAAATGGCCCACGCAGCCTGCTATCACTCGGCATCACCTCTAAAACGCTGATGTCGTCTTCAAGTCGCTCGGCGTTACCTCTAAAACGCTGACGTCGTCTTCAGTCGCTCGGTGTTACCTACAAAACGCTGATGTCGTCTTCAAGTCGCTCGGCGTTACCTCTAAAACGCTGACGTCGTCTTCAGTCGCTCAGTGTTACCTACAAAACGCTGATGTCGTCTTCAAGTCGCTCGGTGTTACCTCTAAAACGCTGACGTCGTCTTCAGTCGCTCGGTGTTACCTACAAAACGCCGACGTCGTCTTTAGTCGCTCGACATTACCTCCAAAACGCTGACATTGCCCTCAAGTCACTCGGTGTTACCTCTAAAACGCCGACGTCGTCTTCAAGTCACTCGGTGTTACCTCTAAAACGCTGACGTCGTCTTCAAGTCGCTCGGCGTTACCTCTAAAACGCTGACGTTGTCTTCAAGTCACTCGGTGTTACCTCAAAAACGCCGACGACGTCTTCAAGTCACTCGGCGTTACCTCAAAAACCCCGACATCATCTACAAGTCACTCAGCAGCTACCTCTAAAAGCATCGATATGATGCCCGAGTTATTCGCTTACTATTCCAAGGGAATCAACTTCACGAAAAAAGCGGGAAGAGTAATGATTCAAGAACTTTGAGTTATGAATATCAACGAGCAATCATCACAGAGAAGCCAACATCATTTCTTCATTAAAGGGAAGATATCATACTTACAAATCAACTCATTATGAGTTGATACTTCCCTATTACTACTACTACATTACATTATACTACTACTACACTACACTATACTACTCTACACTACTAAATACTACTACATTATTCTAACTATACTATACTAACATCTAAGGACCAGTGGCATCTAGCCACTGGCCCTGTTGCTGCCGCCGCTGCTGCCGCCCCTGTTGCTGCCCCTGCTGCTGCCGTCGCCGCCGCTGCCGCCCCTGCTGCTGCCGCCATCGCCATCCTTGCTGCCGCTGCTGCCGCCCCTGCCGCTGCCGTCACCGTCACCGCCGCCACCGCCTTCGTCGTCGTCGTCGTCATCATCGTCCTCGCCGTCACCACCACCGTCCTCCTCGGACGAGTCCTCCTCATCCGAGGAGTACTCCGACTCATCCGAGCCCTCGAGCCCGGAGCGCTCGACGGCCCGGATGTACGTCCAGACCTCCGCCGCAAGCCCCTGGGAGTCGTCTGAGTCGTCAGACGACTCACGCAGGGGGATGGGAGCCGGAGACCCCTCAGACTCAGAGGAGAACTCCTCCTCTGAGTATTCCGAGTCACCAAAATCCTCCGATGGAGGAGTTGGCTCACGTTTGCGCTTGTTGTTCTTGCCCATGGTGGAAGCGAAAGGGAGAGAAGAAAAGCAAGCAACAGAGAACATCAAAAGATGTGAAAAAGCCGGAGAGACAACGACATTATTTATAGAAGGAGAAGGCAACTGCTCACCTCCAACCACGGTCACTGAACAGTCGCAAAGCATTCAATAAGCACTTCAACCCGTCTGAAGACACGTCAGGCGGCTGACGTCGTTTCACGCAGCACAACACCCATTGGGACTCCAGTCAACAGCGCGGATGATATGATTACACTCGCCGTCACATCACATTACTACTCAGAAGCAGCCGACTAAAACACTCAGCGTACCAAGCCGTCCCTTGCCCACACCCATTGGGGGGGGGACGCCCAGGAATTATCAGTATATTTCTCAAAACTGTCACATCCGTGCAGGGCATGCAATGAATACCTCAAGACAAAAATGAGATATCAGTAAGGATCGGAGGAACGCCAAATATAGCCGGTGAAGTACAAAATATGGCCAACGGAAGCGACGTGAAGACTAGACAGAGAGCGTCCATCAAATGTCCAATCAGTCACAGAGCAAATAAATTACACCACCCGGCAAGATATGGATGGATTGTGAACTCAGCTGCAAAAGACAAAATACATGCTGACCTCTGAAGCATAATATTGATGACATAATGCTGACCTCCAAAGCATAATGCGGATGGCATCATGCCGATTTTCACAGGCAGAAAGGATAATCATCAACAAAAAGACATCAAAGGAAGACCTTCGAATGGATTATCCTCAAAAATCCACTTGAAGGTCGGGGGCTACACCCATTGGGTGCACCTTCGGTGCACCCCATGGATCACTATTTCAGGCCAAGATAGTGCCAACTTCTAAGGGATAAGACAAGATTAAAGACAAGGCTGACCCTCAACCAAAGCACAAGAGTAAGATGAAAGTAATTTCTAATGAAGACCTTCGAGTAGATTATTTTCCAAAATCTACTCGAAGCTCGGGGGCTACACCCATTGGGTGCACCTCCGGTGCACCCAATGAAGTTCCGGGTACTACAAGATGAAATGCCAACCTCTAAGGCACAAGCACGAAACAAAGCTTCAGTTTACGAGTGATCAAAGCAGGAGGAGACAGTAAGAAATCGTTTTCCCCAAATTATCTGCAAACTGGACCTGGGATCTTTGGGCTGATTACCTCAAAATCAACCTAAAGATCGGGGGCTTTGTGGGTGACATATATCCCACGGGTCCACTAGAAGAGTAAAAGACCTCACGAAAGGCCCAAGGGCCCAATAAATCGTAAGGTCATTCTTTCGTGGGCCTGGGGAGGGACAATCAGCAAAGCAGATCGACATGAGGCCGGATTGGTACAAGCCCGGACGACCCACAACGTCGAGCGAGCGACCACAACAGAGATCCGACTTTCCCGTGCTGGAGCCCCCATGCAACGGAGCCATGCGATGATAGGTCGGCAGAACTACGGGGAGATAAACTCAAACAGTTCACTATCTTTTAGCTACACATTGTTATCGTATCCACGTGTATTGCCCCACGGTCGAGTATATAAGGCCTAGGGGGCACCCCTTCAGAACGATCGACCCTATCACTCAGCCATCCACCTCAACTCTCTGCATTCTCAATTCGGAGAGCTCCCTTGTAATCTCATTCACCAAGCATACTCACCAGGACGTAGGGTGTTACGCATCTCTAAGCGGCCCGAACCTGTAAACATTGTCCACTGTCCCCTCGTGCATCTGGCACGAACCATTTTGCTACAGTCGGCGACACCGTCCTACTCCTAAAACACCTTGAGGGGCAACCCCAGGTGTGCGGTCGGACCCAAAACACCGACATAACACAAATACGAATTATGATTGAATGTCATCTCTACTATATATATGTTTAAAATTCTGAGTTGGGGGCAATACTAACTACAAGGACACCAGTAAATATAGGAACCAATTCCTCTACAGTAACGTTTAGCCACTGATGTGCAGGGCCAGGTACCGGTCACGGCAACGTCCAACCCATAGTCACAAGAAACGGATACAGTGCTAGCAACCATCGACTTGGAAACGTCATCCCCAACCCGAAAACGCAGGGTCATTTTCGTAAACACCATGTAACAGTCTCTCACATGTAGCCATTCCTCGACCTCATTGATCCGGAAACTTCGTGACTACATGGTCGAGCCATGTTACTGCAGAGGATCTCGCCGGGTAAATATGCTTATGCACATGTGGTGAGCTAGATAGAAAAGGCCGATGCTGCTGCTTCACAATCAGAGTCAGCTCAGGAGCAAGCCATCATGATCGATTTCTCACGAACTGCTGCTACTATGGTCTTTTGCCCGGCCGTACGTCTGTACATGAGTACGTACATGTATGCAAGTCTTGCAACATAGAACTCTGTACATGCATGCATGCCTTGTACCACCGCTAGTATATAGGGGACATGCAAGGGCCCCACACAATCCAACCGTAGGATGCCTTCAAATATTCAGTCCTCGCTGAGTGCTGACTGCTTCGTTGACTGAAATCAAGATGTCTCTGTTTCTCTAAGGTTTCTGCAGCGCTAGTTTTTGGCATTTCTTTCATTTGAGAGAGAGAGAGAGAGAGAGAAATAAATGTAACTTCTCATTCCAGTGTCCTTCTATATTCAATAATTGGCCAAAGTATGTTGCGTAATTTCTCTATGCTTGTAATTTCTCTATGCGCTTCATGTAAATGTATAACTCGGTACGTAAAATATTAATTTGGAATAATCACATCATTACATAAAATTAAATTTAGAAATATAGGCGCTTATTGACGTATACGTTGTGATGCAGGTTTACTACTTACGGCAGCAGTAATTACCTCAGCTAGCTTGTCCCTACGAAAGTGATTAGACCGATAATAACCGCCGGATTAGCGGCCGGGGATCATCAGAGTCTCAATATGCGCATGATCTGATGGATTGGTTTTTTTGTTTGCTTTGCATGGACGCGAGCGGTGTGCGTGCATGTGAAACCATCCCAATCGCAACTACTAAGGCCTTGTTCGGTTATTCCCAATACACATGGATTGGATGGGATTGGAAAAAATTCTTAAGAAGTTTGACTTGTTTGGGATTCAAACCCATCCAATCCCACTCAATCCATATGGATTGAGAGCTAACCGAACAAGCCCTAATTTGGAGAACATTCTCTTGTCCTCCCCTGGTGCGGAAGTTCCCAAGAACTAGCGTCCACCCGTTACCTCCAAGCCAAGCCAACCATCCCATCTCTTTGCACGCACAGGCACACACACAGCACCGACGTCGTCCACCTCCTCGTCTCCAACCAAACCAAAAAGCAACCTAATAGGCCAAGATATATATATATATATATATATATATATATATAAAATTAGTTTACTTATTCGGTGACCGAAAGCCAGTTGCGTAGTTGCTATGTCAAGCCATATATATATATATATATATATATATATATATATATATATATATATATATATATATATATATATATATATATATATATATATATATATATATAATTCTTGTGCACAACAAGTCTTCACTTGCATGCCAAGCCTTGGGCGGCATGCACTGGTCAAAAAGATGCGCGCGCACTGATGAGCAGCACCTGCATTAAAAATAATGGCAGATTGACAGGGGGGCTTTGTTTTGCACTGGGGACACTAGCAGACTAGCTAGTGCCCAGATTAGTACAAGGCACTGCCATCTAGATCCCAATTAGTAATGGCCAATGTAACAGTTGGGTGGTGCAGGGAAAGGCCTAACGGTACAGGTCAGTGCTTCTGTAGATAGCATAAGAAACGAGGTAGAAATGACAAAACTTCTCCAGCTAGCTAGCTAACCCACAGGCAGGCACAGTAATGCAAACGCATACCACCAGACTGGATGCAGTTGCTTGCTGCATAAAACTGTAGTCGCAAGCAGGATCATGTGCCTCTCTGCCAGTTAACTACTGCTTGCTTTGCATGCACCCACCACCAGATGTACTGAAACAGTGTGCTACATCTGTACCTCTTCCTCGCTCCTCCGCATGTAACTCTAGCATCATGCATGACCACATCTATATGAAAGTATATATTGATATTATTCAGCATGAAAAACGAGTGTATTGGATTTGTCACGAAATATATTCCTACATTATATCTATTTAGAGCCAATATGGTTTACTATGACATATTCAAACTTAATATATATATAGTTTGACTTAGAGTCTGTTTGTTTAGAGTTATAATCTGTCTAAGTTATATAAACAAACATGTCCTTACACTCATCGTATCTAAGTCATAGTTTAGTACATGTTTAGATGTGAATAAAATTTTACGTTTGCCTTAAGCCTGTGATTTTGGTCTCTATGAGTGCCTAGATGGTGGGCCCGGTGTAACCTCAGTAAAAACTTAAAGCTGGCAGGTCCAAATAAACTTGTGGACCGTGTAGTAGTGACCTACCACATTTTTGAGCCAGCGACAGCGGCGCCGGGGAGGTGAGGAGGTCTGCTAGCTAGCCTGCCTGGCTTATAGTATTATTAGGTGCGAGTGTGCTGCTAGTGTGTGGCGGCATGATATGATCTTCTATTCTGTGATTGCCATGGAGATGGAGAGGTTGGGTTGGTAGTAATAAAAGAATCTGGGCTAGACTGGAGCACATCCAACTGCTCCAGACAAAATCCAATTCACAAGTGAAAACCTAGAAAAATCAAGAGGGCCGGGCCGGGGTGCCTTTTATCTTCTCTCCGCGCCTAGCTACCTTTGTCTCCCTCGCTCACTAGCTAGCTCGTAGGTTCTTGTTGCTGAATGCACAGTACAGTACAGATGACTGGAATGGTTGGGCTTCGCTTCTGCAACACTGGGACGACTGGGAATAAAATGGCGTGATTCCCTGCCAATTTCCCTCTCATGCATCCATTTATCTCTAGTCTCCATCAATCCATCCGTCCATCTGTCCAGGACCAATGTCCACAGTTCTGGTGCATGAGGGACCTAGAAGAATATCGCAGAGCCTACTCACATGAGGCTTTGCAGGGCGACTCCTCCTTCAGTTCAGCAGTAGTCCAAGAGAGGGGAATATACCATTCATGAGGTATTTGGTAGCACTATGCATACTTCATTTCTTTTGACATCGGTGGGTGATGAGGCATTTGGTAGCACTATACATACTTCATTACACTAACCATTTATATACTAATAGAAATAGTAATTTGTTGGAAAATGCTTTTTTTTTGCCAACCCCCCGGGCCTGCCTGTTACTTCCAAAATAAAAGCGAGGATATAACACTTCATGACTCATAAATGTGTAAAAAAAAGTATAAGGAATAGTGTGGCAACCCAATATTTTCGAGGGATTTCTATTTTTCTAAGGAAAATTAGATTATTTTCCTTGACAAAAAAAAAATAAAAATCTCATGACAAAATTGAGTTGCCAAATTAGCACTATATCTAAGATATTTCTTGCATGTGTCTTTATGATCTACAATAAATAAGTAAACAAAATACTCAGGTACATAGATAACCGTTGAGTCGTAGGAGGAGTAACTGGTAGTGACAACAAAAGGAGAGAGCAGGCACGCCGTCCCCTTCCCCCTCTATAAAATCCATCTTCTCCCCCTTTCTTCTACCTCACTCTTCCACTGTTCTCCCCTACCTTAGCCGCTCACAAGACTTTAGCAGCTCTTCCAGGCCGGCTCCTCTTCCTTCTCTTGGTGCGTGCTCATATCATGGCCAAGATTTGCTCATGCCTCTTTCCACTTCAAGCATGCATATGCGTCGTCTCTGCTGGCAGCCCGGCCGTTCTGACGCTAGCTGATCGATCTACTCCATCACCGAGCTGGCTCTTCTATGGATTATTCGTCCTCGTCCACCGTGGGACGCCATGATAGCAATATTAAGCTAGCAGGTTTGGTCGATCGATCGGCTCGTGTCGTGTGTGCCTGGCTCCCTGTATGCCACACATGTAGCCAACCCGTGGCGTGATTGGATGCTGTGGGTGGCGTGCAAGGAGCCAAGCATGCATAACAGGCCATGATCACTTCCTCTCTATCCTCTGATCTGTTGAATATATCTGTATCGTGTTTTTTTTCCCGAGATGATGATGCACTTATTTCATGCTGTTACATGCATCTGTATGCTTGTCTTGGGTTCGAATTGCTTCTGCAGGGTTAGAATTTAGGACTGGTTTGGAGAAGGCAGGTGAGTTCCAATCCTCTTTCAAAGCTCCATCAATCGACATCACGAAATTGAGAGAGAGTTTACAGTTCGCCCATTTTTTATCCTAAAAACACATCTACTTTTCTTTTGCTTACATGAGAGCCTAGCCGCCTCTTGCCGCTGAATCTGTGTTGATTTGTTTGGTTTCCGTCGTATCCATAGGAAACCACCCGTTGTCTGCTAGATGTAGTCCATTTGATCACCGATCTGAGCTAAGCTAGTGGTTGTCCACCTTTTGTTTGTTTTGGTTTTTGTCTCTACGACCATTTGCGGCCACTGGAATCGGCAGTGCGCAAGTCTTTTTGTAATTTAGTTCGTCAGTTTTCGTCTGGACTAGTGTGCATCTGAAACGGACTTAGCTGGATTTCGTTTGGAAAGCCGATACGCACTTCATGTTTCGGCTGCAAATGGCCAGGTGTAATGGACAGCAAGCTTCAGTTACTGCTTTAGTAGTACCTAACTGCAGTAGTCAGTTTGACTGAGAATTAGTTGACCTTTTTTTTGTCTTACAACGAGTGCATTATTTCCACTGTTCTTGAGCATCTAAGATTTTTCTTGTTCTTATCATATGCTTCACAAATTATCAAAGTTTCTTTTTTACCACAAAAGAATAAACCATGTTTGGATTGAATGTATATATGTGTACTGTATCCTCTCCCAATTTCTGAATGGTAAGAAACAATATAAACCGCAAAATACTGCGAGCTAGCTAGGCTGTATACAACTCTCTCTGGCCGTATGTTTGATAAGCGACCGTACCTGTAAGTTGGGGCTCGTTATCTGAAGATTCAGATGACAAACCAATGTGTGGGATTTTCGATATGATAACTGAGATACTTAGATATCACGATGCTATTGCTATGTGGTTTCTCCTGCGATGACTAATGATAATAATGTACTTGCGAAATAAACCATAGATGAAATCCTTCGCTTCATTAGAACAATACTTTTTTCTCCACACACGAAAATTTAGTACCATCAGTTCATATACATGCATTGAATGTACCGTGCTTTGTTTGGGTAATCTAGTATTCATCTCAAGCATGAAACAATACTTGATTCTAGTGAATACTAGAGTATCCAAATAAGGTCTAAGCAAGACACTGGAAGCTGTGAAACATACAGCCCTAATTGTTTTGTCTCGCCAGACAAAAATACCATGTACGCTTTAGAACACAGTATGTGCTGTGACAGTAATGTATATATGACCTGCTTAATGCCCCCCCTTTAGAACACAGCTGATATGCATCCTACGTTTCCCCAATGAAATTGAACGGTATCCTCGCTCTGAAATTCCTGCAATATATATGAATGTATGGCTCATGTGTTGCAATGCAAAGAGGGCTTAACATTGGGGTGTATCAAATATCCAATGGAACAAAAGTGTTTGCACTTTATTCCTGAGGGAGAGGTGCTCTTGGAACTTGGGGAGTGCGTAGCTGTACCTGTACGTACACGCGTGCAATGCAAGGTGTGTAATCTGACTCCATCTTGTGCTGTGTGCAAATATAATGTGCCACTGGACCCCTGGTACAAGCTGTTCAAAGCAGTGAAGCACGGTTCGGAGAACGTCGTCATGCAGCGGTACCATTATTCCAAAATTTCAGACAAAAACACATTACTGTGTTCATGATGCTAAAGTTAGCACTATATTTTTAGTACTTGGGAGTTGGGGCTAAGGGTATGGTTGGATTCATGATGCTAAAGTTAGCACTATATTTTTAGCTAAATTTTAGTACATAGAGATTTAAACCGGAATGCTAAAAAATACTAAAAGTGAAGTACTAAACTTTAGCATCTATGGATCCAAACAGACCCTAACACCCTTTGTTCTATGTCCTCCCCCCACTGTTTTTTTTTGTTGTGAGTTATGTAGCACCAAAATTTTTCAAACAAAACCAAGCATTTGCCATATGTACGAGGGTTAAAGTCCACACAACACGTACAACGATCTCAACCAACAATGTTAGAAACAACCGTTTACGTACTAAATTGGATAAAAACTATACACCTAGAAAAAACGACAATAAGGTGTTATATGTATAATTCGTAGTAAGTATCATTAAACCATTCATGAAAAATATTTTTTAGTAAACTTTTTAAAATATATAAATATTGATGATATTTTTATATTTTTTATTTTTAACTTTGGATATATATAGGGAGTTAGCATCACTTATACTATAAGTTGGGAAGCTAAAGGAAAGACCAAGATTTGCGTCTGTTGGTGAGATGACTGTATGAATATAATAATGCAAATTATGTTCATATACTCCATAAATAAATTCTCACTAGGCTTTATACTCAGGCGACGAAGGCTGGAACTGGAAGCAGCGCATGCCCTAGCCTAGCTAGCCCGGTAGTCAGCTCCATGCGCTTTGGCGATGCTGGTGGCCGAGCCAGGCCAAACAGAAGGCTCTTGTCTCGGGCGCAGGGTTGTCGCAGTGCAGGCAGCTGGCCGCCCTGGCCCCCGCGTCGTCGTATATCCTTCCACCTGAGCTGAAAACGCATGTGGTGGTCCCCGTGCCCGTCCGTCCCAGGTCAAGTCGAGATGTGCTTGTTCTTTCTCAGTTCAGTTCTCGCGCGCTTGGAGAGACTGAGAGAGTATGGGCGAGAGAGAGAGAGAGAGAGAGAGAGAGAGAGAGAGAGAGCAACAGAGCATTGGCTATTGGCATCGTCCTCTCGCCCGCCCATCAGCTACTGGGCAGCCATGCATGCACTTGCGCACAGGCTCAGCGAGGAGCGAGCGCAGGCCAAAGGGCCAGCAGCAGCAGCTTTCTCGCCTTCCAAGAGAAGGCCTGCGAGATGTCCTCCAAAAAGCCGTCGAAAAGGAAATTCCCTCGATCGTCTCGTGCATCCCCATCACTGTACCTGCTGTGTCTCGCTGCAGCTCCCAAAAAAGTCTCCGTCCTCTCTGCCCCTCTCTCTGATGATAACGTGACACTGATGCGTCCGTGTCTGCAGCCTCTTGTACTACTTACTAGTAGAGTACTAGGCCGATAAACACGGCCAGTGTGTTACCGACGAACGACGACGACGACGACGGCGACCATGCACGGGGCGGGCGAGTATAGATGTTGCTGGATCCACGGGAGGATTGGGACGACCAAAGCAACAACATACCCGCCCCGGCCCACCAGCACTGTTCTCTATGTCTATTCCGTTGCGCCAGGCACTGCTGCTCATGCACGCCATATACCACTAAAGCACTATACACCTCGCTTCATCAAGACCTCCAAGAGCTGCATGGTTGGCGCGCCGTAGCATAGTAATCCCTAGAAAATCTCTGCCACAGACCCCATTGGAATTGGTCATCATGCATGTGTTCGTGTTGCGTAGAGCTTAGCTTACGACTCTCGCGGCGACTCGGCCGGCGGTCGGGCTGCGACTCGCCCATCGCCGAGTGCCTAGCCCCGGCCACACCCTCATCGTTGCCGGCGGAGCGGGCTTTGGGAGAGCTTAGCGCAGCCGCAATCCTCTCCCTTCTCCAAGTCTAGCCTGTCTAGGTGCGGTGCGGCCATGACATTGCGATAGCCATATTGCAGGATGGTTCTGACACCTTGCGATCAAATATGATGTTTCCTTTGCTGTATTAATTTGGCGTCCACATGCATGGTGCCGGATCGAAGGGCACCCAATGTATCCAGAATTTTTCGTAGATGGATTTGGCGGAAAAGATATATATAGCCGTGACCATAGAAGAGAATGTTGGATTAATCACCGCAGGATCGACCAGGTTCTTGCTCTCTCCCTGAACTAAACGGCAATAATAGAGAAGAACGATATTGAGCAGTAGAGCGCCAGGGCTGGACAGAACGTAAACTAAACTTTCATTCAAACGATCTCTATTTGTCCTTACATGGACAAAGCCATAGGTATTTATTACAAGGATTGACTCAACAAACAATCGGGGAAATCAGCTGAATCCTAATAACCGGACTCTAAACCTTTTCTTTTTTGATTATGGAAAAAAATGTTCCTTCGTCTTGACATGAAATTACATCTTGCGAGTATATTTTTATTTGTGAGTAATGTATGCTTTGTTATTTGTGACCTTCGTCTAAGATTCATTATACTTAAAAGGGCATAATACTTTGGAGGACGAAAGTCTTTAATATATAACAAATGTGTTGCCTTGCTCTTGATTCACAACAATTGAGAACAAGTGAACAACAGCCTCCTCAACAGGGAGTAAGTTCTTTGGAACCGAACCTCGGGAAACAAATCATTGTGTTCATTTGTGTTGATCATTATCCTACGATTTGATACTTCCTTTCCCCTCTCTCTAAGTTCTCTTGTTCACAATCTTTGAGTTAGCTCCCAAAGTCATCCACATTGATTGAGCAACTCATAGCAAGAAGAACTCTCTTCTGCACTCCGATTTCGTTATTACTTATTTCTAATCCTAACCCCGGGTGAAGTTCGTGTTCAAAGTTTATATTTTTCAGGTTTCGCCTATTCACCCCCCTCAAGGTGACTTTCATAAACGAATTCAATGACATCAAGAACCCTATTCAATCTTCCCTTCCCTCAGGCACCAAAGGCGGTATTCATAGCTTCGTCCTCAGCCTTGGTGTAGGCCCCCAACATCTCATCACTAGTTGCTTCGATAGCCTCAAGCCACTCATCGTCCGGTTCACCAAATTGATTCCTATAACGATAGGTACATCTCAGATACACCAAGCCACCCTTCCCAGCACTCTAACTCGAGCTAGCATCAGTCTCCTTCGGTATTTTCCAATCACTAACAAGGGGCCATACCTTAAAAGCTATATGCTCCTGAACCAGGTCTCTGGTGCTGATGTAGCTGCACATGACGTTGAAAGCCACCAGACAAGCTTGGGCTCTTTCAATGTTTACAATAGTCGTCCTCTTAATGCCGAAGCGTGACCGGATGGGCCACTGAATCACACCTTTGATATCATCCCTCTTAACCAGGTCATTCTTGCCTAGCATATGTATATTTCAGTGGACGTGCAACTTGCCACTAGTAATTCAATGTATCCATTATTGAAGCTCAACCATACAATGAGAGATATGTTTACAATAAAAATCTGTAAAAGTTATATAGTTCATAGAACATCCCCGACTCATTTCATATTAAACATTAAAAATATATTTCTCATTTCTCTGAATATTACAAGATTCATAATGAAAATTTAAGAATTAAACTCCCCCACTACCAAATGTGGCAGTAATGTTTCTTGACCCTCATCAAAGACAACACAAAGACATGAAGGAACTATTAGACTCTGACCCATTTACACTAAAAATAAGCATATACATATGTATGGATGTATTAAAAACAAATACGCTTACAAATATTTAAATAAAAAAGATCTAGTCCTATGTTTATAATTAGCATCTTTTTGCGGCAGAGAATGAATGCTATGCATGCAGTACCACTATTACTAGAATACTTGATGATCAGCCTTGGTGGTATAGAGCACGTAATGCATGTCCAAATAAACCATCAATCTAGTCATTAGTATCATCATATCGTACATGTGGCTCTACAAATATTATTCTGAGGTATGCATTATTGAGCTATTATTACATAAGAAATATGATCTTCTATACCTTTTGTTGTTTAAATTTCTTCCTATCCCAAAATTTTATAGCTTTGATTTATTTACATTTTCATATACAAAGTCACCTTCATGGCTTCTGATGCCACTGCTAAAATGCAAATGTTCTGTTTCGACGGCATTGTCAAGAGAATTATTGGAAAATCATGCACCCTTCTCCTCTCATCAGTCACATGCACTTCAACTATTCCACAAGATTTAGCAGCGATTGTATCTCTTAAGTTTACATTTGTTGTTGCTTACAACGAAATGCCATATGAAGATTTAGAAAATGAACTCCTCATCAAGTCAATCATAGCTTGACAAGGAAGAGATCTGTCCTTGCCATCACCTAAATTAAACATTCCAGTATATTCAATGTCCAAATTATCAACAAGCATTTCTCCTAATGTAAGCCAACTTCAATGTGTTTACTATTTCAATTTTAGTTTCCTACCAATATAGTTACTTTTACATGTTTCAATTCTAACACATCGATTAACATATCAACAACAGGACAATGTTGAGATTGAAGATCAAGACCTTCAGTCTTTTGAATCAACACCGAAAACGTACTAAATTGAGACACATAAAATGACAACTTCCTCACTTCTCAACTTCATTATTTTTAACAATCTTTTTTTTTTGAATCGGGGCTAGACACAGGTCCTTAAAATTCAAACATGAAAAAAACGACTATGACAAGTGAAAATGTATGATCTAATCCATTCTACATTTTCATGTTATATAATCTATTCTAATTCCTTACTTCAACTAGTGCAAAATTTCGTTTAACTTTAAAGTAACCTATTTGTCATACACAGCAGAAAAGACATTCGACGTTCAAGGTTACGCCTTCGATACACGGCTACATGTATATAATTTATGCCTTATTTGGAAAACATTATCCTCATATCTTTTGTCTAGGCATCCTAGTATATGTGGACTCATGCTACCAAAAATGTACTGTTTGCAACTCGACCTATTTTGCAGCGACCATTGCTGGCAAAGCCATCTCCAAACGCCTACACATACGCAACACAATATCATTATCGCCAAACCCAACAACTGGAAATGGGCGTAATCATCAACTCACCCGTGATTCCTGCCATCTGTTCCTATAGAGATGCATATATATATGGCTGCCCCTGTCATAGACCACCCGAGAAGATCAAACCCTGATCTCAGCTATCATTCTTGCATGCAGGTGTGGCTACTGTTAAATAACACTTGAGGGAACAATCTGTGAGCGTTACGTTTCCGGACAACGCCAAGGACAAAGAACAGGGACCTTTTTTTATCTCTCTCTACATATTTATATAGAGATATACAATAATATAAAACGCACGTCAAGAACAAGAACTAGTCAAACATAAAAGTTGAGCATCGGTTGGACCAACGCGCATCATGCATGCACATATACATTCGTCTTTCTAGGCCACTGTACACACTGTATTGTTTGACACAAAGGATAAAGCGAGACTTGTGATTCGGAACAAGCCTATGACCCGTGCGCTAGCAGGCAGTCACTAGAATCATTGCATGCCTCGGTGCTATATTCCATCGGCTTTCATACGTAGGGGCAAAATAAGGCTGATAAATGCTATTTGTTTATTAAATAAAATAGATAGGTACCCTTTTAATTTTTTTTTAAAAAAAATGAATTCTCATTTTTTTTAAAACTTAAATATTTTTAAAGTTTGTTAAATATATAAAAAAACAATGAATTCTGCGGTTGAGCCCCAGGGCAGGGCAGGGCAAGGTCAGATCACACCCTGTCACTCATGCTGTCATGCGGCAGACAGCCACAGCTAGCACACCGGCCAGCTACCAGGCAATGCAATGCACGCATGTGGCCCCCGGCCCGCCCGGCCGCTGCGCTGTGACTGTGAGCGAGATGGACCGATCATGCCGGCACGCGAATCGTTCTTCCAAGAAGAAGGCATCTCCGGCTCCACGTACGGCGTGCAGGCCGGGCGGGCGCCGGGCATAGTGGCGGTGACGGCGAGTGCTGAGGCAGGCGAGGACACTGGCTGCCGCCCCGCGCGGCCCGTGGCTGTGGCCAACCCAGCCATGCAGCTCGCAGCGCCGGCCATGCATCATGATGCTACGTCCCTGCCTGGCCGATCCAAGGCCTGCGCCTGCGCGCGTGTCGGCCGCCGGCGAGACACCAGCAGCCGGCCCGCTGGCCTCTGTGCTGACCTAACTTCACTGCACCTCTTCGATTGATCCGGGCCTGCACGCTTGTGCCGTTGTGCGGGGGCGGGAGCAGGCCGGCCAGGCCAACTGAAACTCTGATCACAAGACACACAGAACCTCCGGCCACCGGGCAAAGTACACAACAGCACTGCAGAACTCAACGTGTTTAGGACGCTGTATGCCCCCCGTTGCGCATCAACAAGTTATTACAGGTAGAGCTGCTCCAGGATGCTGCGCATGACTGACTGCATCTGCAGTTTATATGTACAGATGCTGAAGGAAAAGTAAGAGAAGAGATTGTACAGATAATGACAGTTTGTTTAGAAGATACAGACATTGTTAGTAACGACTAAAACAAGGGTATTGTTTGGTTCACATATTTATATTTGCAACGTAATGGATATTTATATTAGTAACATAATGGGTAATTTTCTTCGATAAAAGATGTTTTTATAAAAACACCAAGTACATTACATCAAAAGGATACAAAACCTTGGTATACAATTCTGGCTTATGCAAAACGTATACAGCCAGATAAGAAGGAAAGGGAAAAAAATCCTAAACCCAAGTCAGGAACAATCAATCCAAAGTCTAGATTGCCACCCTGTTCGAACCAGAATTGAGCGGCGGACTGTCCGGCCCTGAGGCCGGACGGTCCGCGGTCCGGACGGTCCGCGCCTGTGGGCCGGACGGTCCGCGCGTGCGCAGAACAGATTAGGGTTCCGAGTTTTGTGCTACGGTTGTTAGCTATATTCGCGGGATTAGCTCGGAATCAGTTGTGTAAAGGGTCCAGCCCCCCTCCTCTATAAATAGAGAGGTCTACGGCCGATTTGTAATCATCAACAATCGAATCAATACAACTTCTATTTCGCATTTTATCCTAGGAGTAGTTCTAGTCTAGTTTAGGTTTAGCCTTCCAATCCCCAATTCTTCGTCTCTCTTCGACTCTACGTCGATTAGAGGAGTCTAGGTCGGCCGGCCCGAGCCTAGACACCACCTAGGATCTCTCCTCCCCGACGGGGTCCCTCCCAGGAGCGAGATCCAGGCGCCGTCGGCGGTCTTCCGCCGCCCCTGCGCACGCGCGGACCGTCCGGCCCTAGGGCGCGGACCGTCCGGCCGTCAGGCAGGGAACTCGGGCTCCTGCACCAGGTCGCGGACCGTCCGGCCCTGTGCCGCGGACCGTCCGCGCCTGACCAGAAAGCACCACCGCCTCGCACCAGGCCGCGGACCGTCCGGCCCCCGCGCGCGGACCGTCCGCCCCTGTGCAGAGAGCACCACCGCTGGTTCTCTTGAGTAATTGGCGCCTCCAAAAAGGTGTCAACATACTTTTTGGCGACTCCGCTGGGGAAAACATATCTAAGCTTATCAAATCGGCCCTCAATGACCGGTTCAAGGGATAGCTCTGATATTTCTCCAAGCAACATCATAGAGCCGACTTGGGAAACCTTGCCGGCTGACGAGCAGCTCCAGTTTGAGGAGCACAAGGAGCGGATGATCCAGGAGGCGAAAGCAAAGTTCTTGGCCAACTTCAAAGTGGACAGGAACAACAAGGTCGTCCGACATCGGGCGACGGATCCGGCTTCGCTCCAACCCACGCCAGATATCCCCAATGTAAGTAATACCAACGATATGCAATCTCTTAGAAATTATGTAGAAGATCAGCGTGAACAAATGCAGAACATCATAGGGGGTATGCAAAGCGATCTTAAGAGACTAGTACGCGCATTTGATAAATCTAGTACCGCAAATTTTCCTTCGCACGAGGTTGAGTTAGGAGATAACGCGTGTAACACATCGGCTACAGGTTGTCACGACCAGTCACAACCCCTTTATGGGATGCCGATGGACACATACCCTAAGCAACCGCAAATCGGCAGCAAACCAGCCGATCTGCACATGCCCGGACCGTCCGCACGTGAGCGCGGACCGTCCGGGCCAGCAACAGTCGGGCCTAGTTTTAATGAGTTACCTAGATATGCGCCCGAGCCACCACACACGACACAGAACCCAAACTACCCAGTCGGACGGTCCGCATACAACGACGGACGATCCGCATATAACCACGGACGGTCTGGGTACGTATCCGGATAGTCCGTGCATGAGTCTTTTGAGGAAGATTATTACATGAATCCTCGCCCGTCCCAGCAACACTTCCCATCACACTATGCGATGCACCAACCCATTAATTCAGGATCCAAAGCCCAGGAAAGCTTTCCGGCCCCACCTAGAAGGCCGGAAAGAAACGATCAAACCTATGACCCATATAGGGCAAATGAAAATGCACCACGTAACTCAAACCAATGGGGGGAAAGACAACGTGCTAATGTCCATCCAACCCCACCTATGTTTGACCAGAGAGCCGGTGGTCTCGCACCGGCTGCCATTGATATAGTGAGGGAAAAAATAGCCGGGGCGTTCCGAGATAAGCTCGGAGTAAGCATGGTCCCTGGGGGGCAATCATATCGGAAACCTTATGACAGCCGATTTGATCACCACCCATACCCACAGGGAACCAGGATACCCGAATTCGCAAAATTTTCGGGTGATCAAGGGAAAAACACACGCGAACATATAGGCCAGTTCTTAGCACAATTGGGAGAATTGGCCGACACAGAGGCATTTCGCGTACGTTTATTTTCATTATCGCTAACAGGAACCGCGTTTGCATGGTATGCCACTTTACCTCCTAATTCCATTTCATCATGGGGGGATCTAGAACAAAAATTTCATGATCATTTTTTCTCCGGTGACTATGAGTTGGATTTGGTAGATTTAGTGTCGTTGCGACAGACAAAAGATGAACCGGTTAATGATTACATCCGGAGATTCCGAGATACAAGAAACCGATGCTTTCAAATTCATTTAGCAGAGAAACAGCTAGTAGGATTAGCCTTTAATGGTCTACGATATTATTTAAAAGAAAGATTAGAAGGCATCCAATTTTTTACACTAGCACAGTTACACCAGAGAGCTTTGGCTTGCGAAAGCCGGAGCAAAGAAACTGCTAAAACAATGCGTCACAACGTACATATAGTAGAATGCGACCAAAGTAGCTCAGATGACGAATCAGCAGAAGTGTACGCTGCTGAAATGGTTTGGCCAAAACAGGCCAAATCTTCGGCTTGTGCCTCCTTACAGCCGGTTCAAAAGAAACGGCAAGAGGAGGTTAAGTTTACGTTTAATGTTGGTAAGTGTGATAGAATATTTGACGAATTACTAAAAAATGGTAATATTAAAATAAATCACACTGTTCCATCCGCCGACGAGCTAAAACGTCGTGCGTACTGCAAGTGGCATAACTCATTTTCTCATGCCACTAATGATTGTAATGTATTTCGGCGACAGATTCAATCGGCCATTAACGAAGGACGATTGAAATTTCAGGAAATGCAGGTGGATACAGAGCCCTTTCCGATGAACATGATTGACTTCGAGGGCAAGAAAGTCCTGATTCGGCCAAATACAGCTGATAAAGGCAAAGGCAAGGAAACAATCATCGGCAATGCTAAAAGGGCCGATGAGGATTGTAAAGCTTCTTGCAGGAAAGTGGTGGCCGAGAAGACTCCCGATGGAGGGGAGACCCTAAAGGTGACCATCACAGCCTCTAGCACTGGGGGGCAAGCGCAGACGGGAAGACAGTTGCGGGAACCCGTGCTGCGCATCACGGACAGTCCGCCGTCCAGACGCGGACGGTCCGACGCTTCGCCGGACGGTCCGGAGGACTCTAGCGGACAGTCCGGCCGTGCTCAGGACCCGCAGCGACCACGTACCTTCAAACCACGACGACCCGAGATAGGTACGTGGAAAACAAATACATTTAAAGCAGCTGGTCGGCTGATCAAGCCTGGCCCGACTTTCGATCAATTGTTGTCTAAATACGTGAAAAAGAAGGCCGGCCCCAGTGACCGGCCACCAAAGCGACCCCGCTCACCCATTCATGAGCAACGTCAGGTTAGGCCGATTGGACCACCTCACCAATCGGATGAAATGAAAGGTCCTATTGTACAATTGAGACCTAACATGCCGACATGGACACCTCCACCCCCTTATCCATCTATGCCATATCCATACACATACTTACCTCCACCATATGTCCCAAATCAAATGTGGGGCATGCCACCATATCCATTTGGGATGCCACAGTACCCCGCCTGGGGGGCACCCCAAACATCCGTTTTTGATAGGTTGGCGCCGCCAGTGCAAGACCGATTGAGCGCTGCTGAATCTGGTCACCAGGCACAGGCCCAACAAGATTGCCGGACTACTCGGCCTCCTAAGCCGACCAATCCGGCAGGGGGGCATATGCCTGTAGCAACTCAAAGAACAACGAAAAAAGACATCATCAAAATAGGCACTGCAGATGTTGTCATACATGGGGACAATAAAGGGCCGATGATTTTTGGTGAATCGGCCAACACAACCAAAAAGGATAACACAACCAAAAAGGATACGGCTATCGTCAAAACAGCCGATCCAAAATACTCCATGCCTCGATGGTGCCCGGCAGGATTGACACGATCCCAAAAGAGAAAATTACAGCGCCTAAGAGTGAAGGAGAGCCAGGAGAAAGAGGCGGAAAAGATATTCAATGACACGCATCCACTATACCCGCCACCGCAAAAGAAATGGAGACCAAAGGCCGTCGAGAAAAAACAAACGGCCACGGAAATAGAAAGTCAACCTGCACCAGGCGCGGACCGTCCGGCCTCTGCGCGCGGACCGTCCGTCCCTCACCAGGAAGTGTCTGGACAACCTGCACCAGGCGCGGACCGTCCGGCCTCTGCGCGCGGACCGTCCGCCGTTCACCAGGAAGCCTCCAACGACACGACAACATCAATGGAAGAGGACGACCTGCTGGGAGAAGACCTGGTCGACTACGAGGCTTCTCCAGAACGCCCAGGTATGGATGTAAATATTATTACATTTTCTGCCGATTGTACTATCATCGGCGACGATGAGCCTGTTGTTGCCCAGTTTGATTTTGGTCCTAAAGAAGCCGCCTTTACTAAACCAAAGGAATCGGTAAATCATTTAAAGTCGCTCTTCGTGCGCGGTCACATTGATGGGATACCGATTGCTAAGATGTTGGTAGACGGAGGGGCGACTGTAAATCTAATGCCTTATTCATTATACAGAAAATTAGGAAAACAAGACGACGAACTTGTCAAGACCAACATGACCCTCAGCGGTGTTGGAACTGATAGTTCGATCAAAGCCAGGGGAGTCACGTCCGTTGAATTAACCATCGGGACTAAGACCCTTGCTGCTGCATTCTTCGTCGCTGATGTAGAAGGAAATTACAGTTTAATTCTAGGCAGAGATTGGATTCACGCCAATCAATGTATACCCTCTACATTACATCAAATGCTAATACAATGGGTAGGTGATGACATAGAACAAGTACATGCTGATGTATCGGCCTGCATCGCTGTGGCTGATGCCCCTGTACTCTGGACTTATGAGACTGCTACATGTCTCACAGGAGTAGATTTTTCTGATTACCAATTCATAAGTATAGATAAGAAAGGTTTCATTCCTGTAATGCTAGAGCCGATGGAGAATCGGCTAAATCCTAAATAAAGTTTAAATGATGAATACACACAAAACGCATGAGTCTCTGGCCACGGACAGTTCGGCTTCCAAGGCCGGATGGTCTGGTCTTTCACAAAAGGGTTCGGACTTTAAGACCGAACATACATCACAGCAAAAGGACAGTATTACGGATGATCCGGTCCCCGAGACCGGAGAGTCCGCCGTCACACAAAGATCTTCTAATTCCTCTGTGGGAAACATAATAGAGGAATTCAGAGATCTTGATAAACTAGGACAGGGGTTTACATCGGCCGATCCTTTGGAGGAGATTGACATAGGAGATGGTAAAACTCCAAGGCCGACTTTTGTAAACAAGACCCTGGAGACCGATCCTAGAGATGAGATGATCGGTCTATTGAAGGAATATTCAGATTGCTTTGCTTGGAATTATACTGAAATGCCTGGATTAAGCCGAGAGATCGTAGAGCATCGGCTGCCTATTAAATCTGGTTTCAGACCTTTCAAGCAAAGAGCTAGAACATTTCGTCCAGATCTTCTCCCACGCATCAAGGACGAAATCCACTGGCTGCTAGAAGCTGATTTTATCAGACCTTGCAGATACGCAGAATGGGTCTCCAATATTGTGCCGGTGGAGAAGAAGGAGTCAGGTAAACTTAGAGTATGCATTGATTTTCGCAATTTAAATAGAGCAACTCCTAAAGACGAATATCCCATGCCCATAGCCGACACATTAATCAATAATGCATCAGGAAATAGAATTATTAGCTTCCTTGATGGTAATGCCGGATATAATCAGATTTTCATGGCCGAAGAAGATGCGTCTAAAACGGCCTTTATATGTCCAGGCTTCATTGGTTTATTTGAGTGGGTTGTCATGACATTTGGTCTGAAAAATGCTGGTGCTACTTATCAGAGGGCTATGAATTTGATCTTCCATGAATTGTTAGGAAACACTGTGGAAGTTTACATTGATGATATTGTAGTCAAATCGGCTGAGTTTAGTTCTCATATAGCTGATTTGCGCAAAGCCTTTGATAAAATACGTCAGTATGGTTTGAAAATGAACCCACGTAAATGTGCTTTTGGAGTGTCGGCTGGTAAGTTTTTAGGATTTGTCATACATGAACGTGATATAGAAATAGACCCTGACCGAATCAAGTCTATTCGGAATGTGGGACCTCCGACCTGTAAGGTCGAGGTACAGAGGTTTCTCGGCAAGGTGAATTATTTACGAAGGTTTATTTCTAACCTAGCCGGGAAGATTGATGCGTTCACCCCTATTCTTCGGCTTAAGAATGATGCCGAATTCGCCTGGGGGGCAGAACAACAAGAAGCATTTGATCTCATCAAAAAATACTTATCTTCGGCTCCCGTATTAAAAGCACCACGAGCAGGAGTACCATTCCGATTATACATTGCAGCTGAGGATAAGGTCATTGGGGCTGTTCTGACACAAGAAACCGAGGGGAAGGAGCATGTGGTGACATATCTAAGCCGAAGGTTGGTGGATGCTGAAACAAGGTACACTTTTATTGAAAAGTTATGCTTATGCTTGTTTTTTGCATGCACCAAATGTAGATGCTATTTATTGTCTAGTCATTGCACTGTTTCTGGTCAAGCCGATGTGATCAAATACATGTTGCATAACCCAATTATGAGTGGTAGAATTGGTAAGTGGGCTTATGCACTCGTAGAATATGACTTGGCCTATGAACCATTGAAATCTATGAAGGGCCAAGTCATAGCGGATTTCATTGTAGAACATCGGGTTAATGATATTCATGAACTAGACATGTCATACCTCACTATTACTCCTTGGACTTTATATTTTGATGGATCGGTTTGCAATGAAGGGCAAGGAATTGGCATTGTGCTTGTTTCACCAAGTAATGTCTCCTTTGACTTCTCTAGCCGATTGAAAACGTATTGCACTAATAATCAAGCTGAATATGAGGCCCTCCTATTCGGTTTAGAACTGTTAAATGGTATGGGAGTAAAACATGTGAAGGTATTTGGTGATTCTCAGCTGGTTGTCCAACAAGTGTTAGAAGAATATCAATGTCTTGATGGTACTCTAAATAGTTATCTTGAGAAATGTTGGAGCATAATCCATTCTTTTGATGAATTCAGTATTCAGCATATCTCTAGAGTTGAGAATCATAGAGCTAACAACTTGGCACAAGATGCATCGGGTTATCGGATAAAGAGAGGGAAATTTCACAAAACTGAAAATCTGATAACCAGTGCAGAGCCAAAATCCTAGGTCGCGGACCGTCCGCGTGTTGACGCCGGACCGTCCGAGGTTACCAGAAAGGTTCTCTTAATCGATTCGGCTGACAATGAAGCCGATACAAGTGATTGGAGGATACCTATACTTAATTATTTGCAAAATCCCAATATCAGGACAGATAAGAACATTCGGCGAACAGCTTTCAAGTATGTTTTGATGAGTGATGAACTTTACCGCCGAACGATTAATGATATCCTGCTTAAGTGCTTGGGCCCAGATGATGCTATATTAGCCATGGCCGAAGTACATGAAGGAATTTGTGGTACCCATCAATCAGCTCCAAAGATGAAGTGGTTGTTGCGAAGGTCTGGTTTTTATTGGCCTAGTATGACAGCTGATTGTTTCAAGTACTACAAGGGTTGCCAAGTGTGTCAAAAATTCGGCGACCTACAGTTGGTCCCTGCAGCCGAATTACATCCTATCATCAAGCCTTGGCCGTTCAGAGGATGGGGATTAGACTTTATTGGAGAAATTCATCCTTCATCATCAAAGGGGCATCGGTTTGTGTTAGTTGCCACTGACTATTTCACCAAATGGACTGAAGCCGTTGCTCTAATGAACATGACGCACAAGGAGGTAATTGAGTTCATAACTGAGCATATTATTCATAGATTCGGCATTCCCCAGACCTTGACTACAGATCAAGGTACTTCTTTTATGTCAAAGGAGGTACGTGAATTTGCTGAATTATACAGAATTAAGCTGCTTAATTCGTCTCCATATTATGCTCAGGCCAATGGACAGGCCGAGTCTAGTAATAGGATGTTGATTAATTTGATAAAGAAAAAGGTATCTGATAATCCTAGACATTGGCATAAGATTTTGTCTGAAGCTTTATGGGCTCATAGAATATCTAAGCATAGTGCTACTAAAGTATCTCCTTTTGAGCTTGTCTACGGGCAGGAAGCAGTGTTACCTGTGGAAATAAGTTTGAATGCTGTCAGGTTTGCCAGACAAAATGATCTAACTGCTACTGATTATTATAATTCAATGATGGATAATATTGATGAGGTGACCGACAAGAGGATGATAGCTTTGGGAGCAATAGAAAAGGACAAGATCATGGTAGCCAGGGCCTACAACAAGAAGGTCAAAGCAAAATCATTCCAAGTAGGAGACTTGGTGTGGAAGACCATTCTACCTCTGAGGAATAAAGACCGAAAGTTCGGGAAATGGTCGCCAAGCTGGGAGGGTCCTTATAAAGTGAAACAGGTGATGTCTGGTAACACTTATTTACTACAAACATTACAAGGCAAGGATTTACCTAAGGCTTTGAATGGGCGTTTCCTCAAACAGTACCATCCTAGTATGTGGCAAGATGCCTAAGAAAACCGATGTAATCACATCGAGTTAGTTGCTTTTGGTTCGCCTAGCTCCACCAAAAGGCAGGGGGCATATGTTCGAACCAGAATTGAGCGGCGGACGGTCCGGCCCTGAGGCCGGACGGTCCGCGGTCCGGACGGTCCGCGCCTGTGGGCCGGACGGTCCGCGCGTGCGCAGAACAGATTAGGGTTCCGAGTTTTGTGCTACGGTTGTTAGCTATATTCGCGGGATTAGCTCGGAATCAGTTGTGTAAAGGGTCCAGCCCCCCTCCTCTATAAATAGAGAGGTCTACGGCCGATTTGTAATCATCAACAATCGAATCAATACAACTTCTATTTCGCATTTTATCCTAGGAGTAGTTCTAGTCTAGTTTAGGTTTAGCCTTCCAATCCCCAATTCTTCGTCTCTCTTCGACTCTACGTCGATTAGAGGAGTCTAGGTCAGCCGGCCCGAGCCTAGACACCACCTAGGATCTCTCCTCCCCGACGGGGTCCCTCCCGGGAGTGAGATCCAGGCGCCGTCGGCGGTCTTCCACCGCCCCTGCGCACGCGCGGACCGTCCGGCCCTAGGGCGCGGACCGTCCGGCCGTCAGGCAGGGAACTCGGGCTCCTGCACCAGGTCGCGGACCGTCCGGCCCTGTGCCGCGGACCGTCCGTGCCTGACCAGAAAGCACCGCCGCCTCGCACCAGGCCGCGGACCGTCCGGCCCCCGCGCGCGGACCGTCCGCCCCTGTGCAGAGAGCACCGCCGCTGGTTCTCTTGAGTAATTGGCGCCTCCAAAAAGGCGTCAACACACCCATATGCCGAGGAGAAAAAAAGTCGTGGCCACCCACACCAAGAGCTGAGATCTCGCTACAACCAAGTCCAGAAGATCGTCCTGTTGTAGGATAACCCAACTCAAGAGCCAACAGGTTGCCAAAAGAATAACCTGCACAGGAGAGCAAAATAGTTTTTTCTTAAAAACCAAGTAGTTTCTACAGAACCAGAGAGACCAACACAAGACTGCTGCTCCAATTAGAAACAAAGATTTCCTAACTTTATTGAAACCGCGAAGCCAAGGCCCAAACATATGAACCAAATTTTCTAGTTGGCCCTCCATTTTGCTATAATAGCAACAATCAATGGCAAGCGGGCCCTCCATTTTGCAACGCACTAGATGTATAAATAGGAGCACACCACGAGCTCATTTGGCACGCTTTTTGCCGTCTGCTCTGCTTGCTCAATTTTTAGCTCTTGCCTACCAACGCTTGCTTGGTTTTTTAGATTTTCTAAGCTTCGGCTTTAAGAGCACATTTTCATCATTTCCGAAGAGATGTCTCAAGATAAGAAAGTTGTTGCGGAGACGAAGCTGAGCGAGGAGGAGAAGCTTTCTGAGGAGAAGACTGCTGGCTTTATTGAATCAATAGCAAAGACAAATACAGAAAAGATTACTAGGGAGATTTTAGAAGGCTTATCTGAAGACATCGGTGACAGCGACAGTTATGATGTGGAAAGTGGGGGCGAAGACTCCGAAGATCGACCCTGGCGACCAAGTCATGCAGTTTTCGGAAAATCAACTATTAAACAGAGTCATCTTGATAATATGAGGGGAAGATATTTTCGAGATATGTCTATTGTGAGGGCTGACAACGGAGACAGGACTGCTCATGTTCCCGAAGAGAATGAAGTCGTGATCTTTCGAAGCTTTTTCAAAGCTGGGCTTCGGTTCCCCTTAAGAAGATTTGTGGTTGAAGTTTTAAAGATATACCAGATTTTCCTTCACCAAATTACTCCCGAAGCAATCATAAGAATAGGAATCTTCGTCTGGGCCGTGAGGAGTCAGGGCTTGGAGTCAAGTGCAAAAAGTTTCTGCAGTATGCACGAACTTTTATATAAGACGAAGCCCTAGGGGTAAAGAGCAGTATCATAACAATTTTGGCTGCTATAGTTTCGTTGCTCGTTCTGGCTCAAGCTGCCCAGTGCCAACTTTTCGGAAGAGATGGCCCGGGGACTGGATGAAAGAATGGTTCTCATGCGCACCATCTGGCAGCGTTTCGACCTTCGAAAACCGAAGGTAGAGATTGATGAGGCAGCCGAAGGATGCCGAAGGGCCTTCGGCACGGTTTGCGCTTTCATCGGGACAAGGGATCTAATCCAGGAGCATATAGCTTTCAGAGTATGGCCACTTGTAGAGAAGTGGGAAATGTCGAAGAAGACTGTCACTAAGACTGGCGAAGGAGAGCTGGTTCGACTGAAATACACCTTCAGATATGGAGATAAATTTGATGAGCCAAATGATGACTGACTGAAATGTATCGAAGCTACAAGTGATGAACTGCTTGGGCCGTACTCCAAAGCGGAAGATAATGCGTTATCTGTGGCCTTCGGGAGCCGGAAAAAGAAGAGGCTAAATAGAGTTTTTGATGCTATTGGATTTATGTATCCTGACTACCGCTACCCGCCAAGGGGGCAGAAGAGAAAGAGTGCAACTCCTGGGAAGGATGTTACTTCAGCTGCTCCAAGTGAGCCCGCGCCGAAGAGGAGAAAGGTGAAGGTTCTTACTCACCGACTGCGCTATATTGAACCGGCCACAGTGCCCAAATTTGGCGGTGAGACCTCTTCGGCTACTGAAGCCAAAGAACCTGCGCTTACGCGGAAGATTGAAGAGCCGGCTGCAATGCCGAAGGCATCATCGGCTAAATTAGCTGAGCCGAAGGCCGATAATATTGAAGAGATAGAGGTCGAAAGAACAAAGATATTAGAAGTTATAAGCCCTTCGGTAGAAGTGACAGTGTCGAAGGCACAAAAAGATCTTACAGCGACCCCCAAGAGGAAAAGGATGGTCAACGTACTAGATGTGCTGGAGACGATAAAGACTTCAAGCTCTACTCGAGGGAAAACCGCCGAAGCTTCAAAAACGCAGACTGAGACAAAACTAACCGAAGTCGAAGCTGCAAAGAGCCAGGCCGAGACCGAAGCTGGGCCTTCAGAGCCCGCCAAGGAGAAATCCTTGGAAACCGGAGAAAAGGAAACATAAAAAGAAGCTGCAAAACAAATTCTGCCTGAAAAACTGTCACTTCTACTCCCGAAGCATCTTCCGAAGTACTTGATTATATTGTACGACACGCTTCGGGAAAAAGATTATCTGAAGAAGAGATTTTTGAAGCTAAACACTATGCCCGAGAACTGAAGTATCCGAAAGGGGCCTTAGTGTTCAATGGCACAGACGAAGATGACTTCTTATACTGCCTCCCAGACAACAAAGAATTATCTGTCTGCCGGTAGATGGCTACAAGTATGGGGTTCCCGAAGCTTGAAGCTGGCCTCTGCGCTATGACGAAGGACGATCTTGCAGATAGCCTCGCATATAACAGTCTGAAGGTACGGAAATTGTATATTTGGAAGTTTATAAATTTTGAATTATTCTTTTGCTCTTATACTAATTCTTTTCATATAGGGTTTAATACTTAGCAACGCCTTGAGAGCGCAAAAGAACGCCGAAGACGAGAGCTACACTATTGCTTTCAACAACCTTCGAACAAAGGTTATTAAGCTAAGGAACGAAGCTTTGGAAAAAGATAAAATTCTGCTTACATTGGTGGATAAAGTAAAGAAGGATGAAGCTAACTTTAAAACCCAATCTGAAGCCCAAAAAATTGAGATTGAAGACCTTCGGAAGCAACTGGCCGAAGCTAAAGAGAAGTGCGCAGTTGCAGAAGCTAAACGAGGAATTAGCGAACAATGGACAAATCATTTAGAGAAGAACGTTGAAGAACTTCGCACATCCAGGGAAAGATGCTTTGAAAAATCTATGGATTGCGTGAAGAAAATAAAAACTAGCTTCGCCAATGTTGGTGCATATTCAAGCGAGGACAACTTCATAAGAGGCGATCCTGAGGGCCCAATTGAATGGATCAGCAGCGAAGCCGAAGCTTTTGAGGAAGTTTTGAGTGGCCGTGGGGATGTCTGCGCCTTCTCTGGCGCGAGAGGAGTTGCAGCTATTTTGGAGAAAGCAGGGTGCGAACACATTAAAACTTTGGCTCAAGCCGAAGCTGCTTTCTCCATTGATGATACGAAGGATCCCTCGGTCGAGGCAAGTTTAATAGGCGGAAAATTTTTCACTGACATTTGGGAGAATGGCGGTCGAGGGATGGCTCACGAAATAATAAAGAAAAGTGAAAAAGATACTCACGACACTAGAGAAGCGACAAAAATAGCTGAAAAGGCTGCGGAGCTTGAGAGACGAATAGGTATTACTTAACGATTTTTTACTTTTGATGTTTACTTTTGCGACTTCGAAATAATTTACGTTTTCTACCGCAGCTGAACTATCTCCTCCCCCATAGCCCTTCGAGCCACTGGCCGAAGCAGAGGCAAAAGAATCATCAGAAATTATTAGCATGGCTGAAACCATTATGGACGAAGTCGTTACTCAACTGCTGACTGAAGCTGCAGACAAAGTTTTGAAAGAAGAAGAATATATATTGTAAAAATATTGCCAGAATATTAATGTAACATTTGCTGGACTATGCTTGTAATATTTGGTACTCATGAGTTCTTAATGTAATGTGTAAATGGCTTTGTAATCCATTTCTTTGCGATGCATGAAATTTTTATTGTACATACCGTTTTTGAGCCTTCGGCGAGAAAACACCTTCCCTTCTTTTCATGCTTCGTAAAGAAGAGTTTTTATGCTTCGTGAAAAATCCTCCAATCGTCGCAGAAACATTAATGCTTCGTCAGTAATAGACTTTTTCCTCCACTTCAGAGCTGATAAAGATGTATCTCTCCAAAACTTATTTTGTGCCTTAGCACAATTTCACTTTTTCGAAGCATTCTCTGAAGGTCAACATTATATCCCCTTCTTGTGCCATTGATGCAATATGATGTATGATGTTATGTTATGCGAAATGATGTGATGATGTTATGATATGCGAAAATGATACTTTGTGCCGAAGACACACACTCACATCCCCATATTGGAATACACAATCTCTTTGTCGTTTATTTTTCGGCCTCACCGTTTATTTTTCGGTGTATCAGCGCTGACTTTTTGCTGTAAGTTCTGCATTCCCTTAGGAACGTCTTTTGAACTTCTTCGCCTTCTATTTCGGCGGTATTCGCGTTGACTTTTCGCGCTTCGCCTTATATTTCGGCGGTATTTGGCTCTACATTCCCTTTGGAACGACTTTTGAGCAGAAAACTTACACTGCGCTCCCTTAGGAACGACTTTTTGTAGCTTCGACAAACTTATGCTGTGTTCCGTAGAATGACTTCGGCAAAATTACGCTGCGTTCCGTAGAATGACTTTTTGTAGCTTCAGAGATACTTGTGACTCTTAAGAACGACTTTTTGTGCTTCGGCGACTTTTTGGACTCCGTAAGTCTGTAGAGAAGATATATTTTCACTATGGCAAAAACGAAGTTATTACAAGGAATTGAAAACGACAAGAAAACTAGGTTTTCAATAATTGTTCCTTAGTAAGAAAGAAAATGACAAAGAATGTAAAAACTGATTCAGGGGTAGGATATCTCTTAGTAGATATGCTTCGACTCTGGCACAGTACTGTTGACTGTGCGAGCTTCGGACTCCTCCCTGAAGTCTCTCTGCTGATGGGTCTGTTGACTCCCTTCTGGTTGTTGGCCGCGTGAATATGCAGGTTGTAGTGGTGGCAGAGGTGGAGGCTGTGGCCATGATGTCTGTGGCTGACTAGCCGAAGCAACAGACGTTGCAGGATGATTACCCACATACTCTGGTATGTAGGGTGAGTGATATGAAGCAGTATGCATGACCTGCTTCGGCTGGTTCTGCTGAGCTGCAGCTTCTGCTATTTTCTTCTGTTTCTGAATGGTGACATGGCACATTCTTGTAGTATGGCCCTTGTCCTCACCATAGAATAAGCAATAAATTTTCCTGGGTTGATCCCCAAACCTTCCTCCAAAGCCCCTGACGCCTCTGCCCCTTGGAGCTGGCGGTCGAAGATAGCTTTGTTGCTGCCCCGAAGCTTGCGGGGAATATTGTGGCCTCTGTTGCTGACTTCCTCTGTCGTCATTCTGGGTGGAGTGGATTGATCTGACGTGCCTTGGATGGATTCTCCCTCCAAAGCCCCTGGTCATCTCAGAAAACCTGTAGGCTTCCTCCCTTCTTTGACGAAAGTCATTATCAGCGCGGATGTATTCATCCATCTTTTGAAGCAGCTTCTCCAAAGTCTGTGGAGGCTTTCTAGCAAAATACTGGGCAGTAGGTCCTGGATGAAGCCCCTTGATCATGGCCTCAATAAAAATTTCATTTGGCACTGTAGGTGCTTGTGCTCTCAGACGCAAGAACCTTCGGACGTATGCCTGGAGAAACTCTTCGTGATCTTGCGTGCATTGAAACAGAGCCTGAGCTGTGACTGGCTTCATCTGGAAGCCCTGGAAGCTTGTCACCAGCATGTCTTTGAGCTTCTGCCATGAAGTGATAGTTCCTGGCCGAAGAAAAGAATACCATGTCTGGGCCACATTCTTAACTGCCATGACGAAAGATTTGGCCATGACAGCTGCATTGCCTCCATATGAAGATATGTGTCGGGGACCATAATTAGGGGTGCCCCCAAGACTCCTAATCTTAGCTGGTAACCCCCATTAGCACAAAGCTGCAAAGGCCTGATGGGTGCGATTAAGCCAAGGTTCGGTTCACTCAAGGGACACGATCTCGCCTCGCCCGAGCCCAGCCTCGGGCAAGGGCAGCCGACCCCGGAGGATTCATGTCTCGCCCGAGGGCCCCCTCAAGCAACGGACACACCTTCGGTTCGCCCGAGGCCCAGTCTTCGCCAAGAAGCAACCTTGGCCCGATTGCCGCGCCGACCGACCGTATCGCAGGAGCATTTAATGCAAAGGTGGCCTGACACCTTTATCCTGACGCGCGCCCTTCAGTCAACAGAGCCGAAGTGACCGCAGTCACTTCGCCGCTCCACTGACCGGCCTGACAAAAGGACAGCGCCGCCTGCGCCACTCCGACTGCTGCGCCACTCGGCAGAGTGAGGCTGACAGCAGCCAAGTCCGGCCTCGAGCGCCATAGGAAACTCCGCCTCGCCCGACCCCAGGGCTCGGACTCGGGCTCAGCCCCGGAAGACGACGAATTTCGCCTCGCCCGACCTAGGGCTCGGACTCGGGCTCAGCTCCGGGAGACGACGAACTCCGCCTCGCCCGACCCTAGGGCTTGGACTCAGCCCTGGCCTCAGCCGACGGTCTCCGCCTCGCCTGACCCAGGGGCTCGGACTCGACCTCGGCCTCAGAAGACAGACTCGACCTCGACCTCGGAGGAGCCTCCGCCTCGCCCAACCCAGGGCTCGGACCGACCACGTCACAGGAGGGGCCATCATTACCCTACCCCTAGCTAGCTCTGGCTACGGGGAACAAGACCGGCGTCCCATCTGGCTCGCCCCGGTAAACAAGTAATGATGGTGCCCCGCATGCTCCATGACGACGGCGGCTCTCAGCCCCCTTACGGAAGCAAGGAGACGTCAGCAAGGACTCGACAGCCCCGACAGCTGTCCTTCCGCCAGGCACCAGCGCTCCTCCGACAGCCACGACACTACACGAACAGGGTGCCAAAACCTCTCCGGCTACCACGATGGCATGTACTTAGGGCACTAGCTCTTCTCCGCTAGACACGTTAGCACACTGCTACACCTCCCATTGTACGTCTGGACCCTCTCCTTACGCCTATAAAAGGAAGGTCCAGGGCCCTCTTACAGAGGGTTGGCCGCGCGGGGAAGGACGGGACGGCGCTCGCGTAAGCCTCTCGCTCCCTCCCGCGTGGACGCTTGTAATCCCCTACTACAAGCGCACCCGACCTGGGCGCGGGACAAACACGAAGCCCGCGGGTTTCCCCTTTTACGCCTGTCTCCCTCCGGCTTCTTCCCCCCTTCGCGCTCCGTCTCGCGCCGACCCATCTGGGCTGGGGCACGCGGCGACAATTTACTCGTCGGTCCACGGACCCCCCGGGTTCGAAACGCCGACAGTTGGCGCGCCAGGTAGGGGCCTGCTGTGTGTTGACGAATAGCTTCCCATCAAGCTCCAGATGGGCAGTCTCCAGCAACCTTTCCAACCCGGGACGGTGCTCCGTTTCGGGAGTCTTGAGTTCATGTCCCTCGACGGCAGCTACGACATGATACTCCTTCCTCCGCCGCGCGACGGCGACAATGGCGGCCGACAACCCGCCCGCCGGTGGCGGAATCGACGACGTCTTCCCCAAGTGGTGGAAGAACAACATTCGGGTTTATCCCATCGCCTCCCCCGCCGACGGAGGAGGAGGCGGGGCAACCAAGGCCAAGCAAGAGGCGGCACCTCATCGGCTGTTGAGCGAGTCGACGGCGCCGGCGCCCCAACGGGGGACACGTCGGGCATCGACCTCACGTCTGAGACGAAGACGAGCGCCATTTCCCCGCAACACGCCAACTCCAAGCGGACGGACGACACCAGCATGCTCGCGAGGGACTTGCTGGGTGTCACCCTTGTACCTGAGACGACGGTGCAGTCTACCCCTGACGTGACTTCGTCACCGCCCGTCGACCAAGAGGTACCGACCGACTCCCATCTCGTGCCTTTCGGATTCAGCCTCGACCCACCAAGCGACTTCGCTTCGGTGGACGCCCTCGTAGAGGCGAGTCCAAACCCTCCGGGGTATCGTATGCGGTCACCCTGGGACCAGCTGACAGCCGTCTCGACCTACGGGCCCTCGGGTTCCGAGGAAGATGACGAGCCCGACTTTTGTTGGGATTTCTCCGGACTTGGCAACCCCAGTGCCATGCGGGACTTCATGACCGCATGCGACTACTGCCTTTCCGACTGTTCCGACGGTAGCCGCAGCCTCGGCGACAAGGACTGCGGCCCAAGTCGTGAATGTTTCTACGTCGATCTAGGGGGTCCCGGCGAAGGCAACCATCTTGGTATACCGGAGAACGGTGATCCCCCTAGGCCTACGCCTCGCGTTGACATCTGTTGGGGCGAAGGCAAAGACGCCACCCTTCGCTCGAGGCCTTCGCTGCAGCCACTAGTCTGATAGAGATAAAACGGGCAGGGACACCCTTCGCCGATTCGGCACCAGACGAAGACCTGCGACGACATCATCCCACAGTGCGGCCTCGTCCAGCTCAGAGGCCCACGTGTGATCCGGCCCATTGTAACGGGCCCTGCGTGGCCGCCGCGTGTTACGGGCCTAATTTGTAAAGGCATCCCTGTAATTACAGTCTGTAACCCTGCTTTATGGGAATATTCTGGGGATAACCTAGGTAGCTGAGGGCACATGTGTCCTTAGCACAAGGCGCTGGGCGCTTAGGTACCTATAAATACCCCCGCACAGTGCCCGTGAGAGGCCAGATTAACAGAGCTATTGCCATCCAGCGCGTAACCCTGTTAACGCTACTGTTCACCCTTGTTGGCCCCCCTTGCGAGTTGAGAGCAAGTAACAACAGTTGGCGCCCACCGTTTGTGCTACGAGAAAACCACCCGCGATGGCACCCAAGAGAGCTAACCCAAAGGCTGACGAGGCTGCGAAGGCAGCACTGCTTGCCGCAAGAAAGGGCAAGGCCCTCGCCCTCACCCAATCCACCCACCAAGATGCCACTGAAGACAACGTTCCCCGCACCGGCGAAGACGACACTCTCCGCACCTGCGGCCCTGAAGGACAATCGCAGCCACCCCCAGGCTTTGCCCCACTGGAGGGCGCGGACCTCACCGAGGACGGTGAAGTCCTCGGCGTCTCAGCGGAAGAACAGCTACAGCTGCGCGCCCTGCGCCTCAAGAACCGCAACCTCCAGAGGCAGAAAGAGATACTGGAGGCCAAACGCCAGCGTGTGTCCGCACTAGCCAAAGTGCGGCAAATGATACGCGACGAAGAGCAGAAGGCCCAAGACCTCGAGCGGGAGATCGCGCTGATGCAGCGCGAAGGCCACCTTGGCCTGCAGCAAGGGCCACCCCTCCAGCAGCGCGCACAACTGGAAGACACGCGCGAAGGCCACCTCGGCCTGCAGCATGGGCCACCCCTGCAACACCGAGCACAACCGGAAGACCCGCGTTTCCCCCAGCGCGACCACACCTTCCAGCACGCCGCGCCATTCCAAGGGTTCAACTATCTCGACGAGCGAAGTCCCCTGGCGCCACACCTGCAGGTGACGCCTTGGCCAGCTAACTTCTGGGCAGGGACCTATCCCAAGTACAACGGCAGCACCGACCCGGCGCAATACATAATGAGTTATCAGGTCGCCGTTGCATCTTCCGGAGGGGACGACGCCACAATGGCGAAGTCTTTCATCATCGCCCTAGAGGGCCCAGCTCTCACCTGGTTCACCAGGTTGCCTCCGCTGTCTATTGATTCCTGGAGAAGCCTCAGGGACAAGTTTCTGCTCAACTTCCAAGGGTACCACCCAGACACCGACGCATTGGCCGAACTCTCGCTCTGCAAGCAGCTGGAAAAGGAGACTCTGCGGGAGTATTACCGCAAATTTTTAACACTCAAGTCACAGCTGCCCTCAGTCGATGATCAGATCGCTATCCACTACGCTATCAGTGGCCTTCGCGCCGGCGTCCTTTACAGCCACTGCATCAGAGATCCACCCAAGAACCTCCAGGAATTATATCAGCTGTTTGAAAAGTACGCCAAATCCGAAGAGCTCCACCAGCGCAAGGTTGAGTCCCAAAGGAAGCCAAAAGATGCTCCAAAGTCCAGCCGCACGTGGACAAGGACTCCGCAGCCGGACTCCGGTCGAGACAGCCGCAATCAACAGCAAGTGCACAACATCGCCAACCAGCACCCCGCTGCTGACGCCCCTCGTCGCCAGGAGTATCCCCCCTAGGGCCGCGGAAATGGAACTCGCGGTAGGGGTCGGGGGCGGGCGCAGCCGCCGCGCCGATTCTATTGCCTCTTCCATGGCGAAGACTGCACCCACCAAACCAAAGACTGCCCAGAAACGAAGGCCACCAGAGACAGGATGGCACGGGCGTAGCCTGCCGACAACCCCAGAGTTGTCGCACACACTTACCAGCAACCCCCTCCACCATATATCCACGCCCCCACTCCGCATCCACCGCACCATGCTTACCAACACCATCCGGAAGTACAAATCGTACCTCCCCCACCCCCACCACCACACCAACAACATCAAAACATCCCCCATGCTCCAAAGCAGGAAGACTTCGCCGATCAGCCATATCGCAGAGTCATTCACATGATAACTGGGGGGTCCAGCACTGACTTCGACACAAAGCGGCAGAAGCGGGACCACTACCGCAGCACCAACCACGTCGCCGTCACCGGCCCAGTCGTGCAGACAAAGTGGTCCCACATACCGTTAACCTTCGACGCACGAGACGTCGACCTACGCAGCGCCCCCCACTGCGACGCCATGGTTATCAATCGCAGCGTGGCAGGCTGGGACCTGCACAAAGTCCTAGTTGACAATGGCAGTCAGGCGGACATCATCTTCCTCCACGCCTTCGATCGCATGGGCATAAGCCACAGCCTGCTAAAGCCTTCGGACAACCCGTTGTATGGCTTCGGCGGCAAGGGCACCTTTCCTGTCGGTAAAATAGAGCTGCCTCTCTCCTTCGGTGTAGCACCCAATGCCCGAAGTGAGCAAGTAACCTTTGATATCGTGGATATGGTATATCCATACAATGCCATCATGGGCCGGGGCTCCATCAATAAGTTCGAACCAGCCATTCATGGACTGTACCTATGTATGAAGATACCAGGTCCGTTAGGCGTCATTACGGTCTACGACAATCAACAGACTGCGCGCAACATAGAGCGGGACTTCGTGCCCGGTCAGAGAAACGTGCACTGCCTCACGGCACAGCGCGAGGTCCCCGCGCCCGCCAGCCCAACCAATAAGCAGCACGACAAGGCACAGCTGCAGAGCAACGATGGGACCAAGACTGTCCCCCTCGATCAGGCCACGCCCAAGCAGACAGTCACTATCAGCGAAGACCTCACTTCGCATGAAGAGGAGAAACTCCTCTGCTGCCTAACCAAGAATAAGGATGTCTTCGCCTGGTCTGCCCTCGATCTGGTCGGAGTCAGCCGATCCATAATTGAGCACAGCTTGGGAATTGACCCTTCGGTGCGACCAAAAAAGCAGAGGCTTCGCAAAATGTCCGACGAGAAGACAGAGGCCGCCAAGGCGGAGGTGCACCGCCTCCTGGAAGCCAAATTCATCGAGCCCGTGGCTTATCCTACGTGGCTCTCCAATGTTGTAATGGTACAGAAAAAAGCGGGAAGTGGCGAATGTGCATCGACTTCACCAGTCTCAACAAGGCCTGCCCAAAGGACAATTTCCCGTTGCCGCGGATCGACAAAATAGTCGATAGCGCGGCCGGATGCGAGGTCATGTCTCTCCTCGACTGCTTCTCCGGTTACCACCAGATATACATGAAAGAGGAAGACAAGGCTAGCACCAGCTTTATAACACCCTTCGGCACATATTGCTTCATCAGAATGCTGGAGGGACTCAAGAACATCGGGTCCACCTTCTCCAGGCTTACCAAAACAGTGCTCGAAGGGCAAGTTGGCAGAAATATATTCACATATATGGACGACATCGTCGTTGCCAGCAGGAGCAAGGAGGACCATCTCGCCGACCTTGCCAAGACATTCGCGAACATGCGAGACGCACGACTCCGCCTTAACCCGGAAAAGTGCGTCTTCGGCGTTCGCCAAGGCAAAATATTGGGTTACCTGGTATCACACCGCGGCATCGAGGCCAACCCAACCAAGATCCAGGCCATCGTAAACATGACGCCTCCGCAGTCCGCCAGGGACGTCCAGCGCCTGACAGGCAGATTGGCCGCTCTCAACAGATTCATCTCCAGGTCCGCTGAGCGAAGTCTCCCCTTCCTCAAAACACTCCGCGGCGCAAAAGACTTCGCCTGGGGACCAGAGCATTCAGCGGCCTTCGCCTCACTAAAACAGTACCTGTCGGAGTTGGCCGTCCTCACAAGCCCCGACTCCTCGCTCCCCCTACTGCTCTACGTCGCGGCTTCGTCGCATGCGGTCAGCGCGGCACTAGTGCAGGAGCAGACAGTTGAGGGCGTGGTCAGGCAGTGCCCTGTTTACTATGTCTCCGAAGTACTGACACCGTCCAAGTGTAACATGACAGAGCTGGAGAAGATTGCCTACGCAGTCGTTATGTCTTCGCGCAAACTGCGCCACTACTTCGAAGCATTCAAGGTCCGAGTCACCTCAGACAGGGGACTCGGCGAATTGTTCAGAAACCCGGAGGCATCAGTGAGGATTGCCAAGTGGGCAGCCAAACTATCCGGCTACCACATCAGCTTCGAGCCCAGGACAGCCATCAAGTCACAAGTCATGGCAGACTTCGTCGTCGACTGGACTGGGCCAATAGCACAGCCAGACCCGTCCGCAGAAAGGGTTTGGACGATCCATTGCGACGGCGCATGGTGCCATGCGGGGGCAGGCGCCGCTGCAGTCATCACCTCACCAGCCGGGGTCAAGCACAGATATGCAGCACGCCTCAGCTTCGCTCTCGAATCCGACAGATGCACTAATAATATAGCAGAATATGAAGCAGTCATCCTCGGCCTCCACAAGCTAAGGGCCCTCGGAGTCACCACCTGCATCATCAAAACAGACTCCAAGGTAGTTGCCGGCCAGGTCGAGAAAGACTATGCAGCAAAGGACCCCGCACTTATGCAATACCTCGCGGCCATTCGAAGTCTCGAGAGACAATTCAAGGGATTCACCCTGCAGCATGTGGATCGGGCCAAGAACGAAGAGGCCGATGCATTGGCCAAGGCCGCCGCCAGGGGCGAGTCCTTGCCCTCCGACGTGTTCTTTCACATCATCGGCACGCCAGCCGTCCGGAGCCCCGAAGGGCTCCAAATAACTAATGACAACGAGGGCCACCGCATAGTCAACCTAATCATGACCGAAGACTGGCGAGCACCAATAACCCTATTCCTACAGGGGTACTATCATCCAACCGACATCAGCGAGGCCAAGCGCCTCAGACATCGAAGCCGGGACTTCGCATTGATTGAAGGCCAACTTTACAAGAAAGGGGTCAGTCAGCCAATGCTTAAGTGTGTCACCGAAACCGAAGGCATCCAGATCCTACGTGAAGTCCACAGTGGCACGTGCGGCTCACACGCAGGGCCAAGGGCCCTAGCTGCTAAGGTGATCCGCCAAGGTTTTTACTGGCCCGCAATGATCTGCGCCGCAAATCGGGTCACAAGGTCCTGCGGAGCCTGCCAGAAGTTTTCTCCTCGGTCAGGCAGCCCCTCGCAGTATACAAAGCTGATCGCCCACACATGGCCTCTCCAGCGCTGGGGCCTGGACATTGTCGGGCCCCTGCCCACCGCTCAGGGGAACCTTAAGTTCGCCTTCGTCGCTGTCAAGTACTTCACCAAATGGATCGAGGCAAGGGCTGTTTCCACAATAACGTCAAAAACTGCCCAGAAATTCTTTTGGCAAAATATCGTTTGCCGCTTCGGAGTTCCGTCCGAACTAACAGTTGACAACGGCAAGCAGTTTGACAGCCAGGACTTCAAGGATTTTTGCTTCTCCATTGGCACCAAGCTTGCCTTTGCCTCAGTCTATCATCCGCAGTCCAACGGAGTTGTAGAACGCGCCAATGGGAAAATCTTCACAGCTGTCAAAAAGATGCTCCTTGATGAAAAAGGGCAGATGGACCGATTTGTTACCCGAGGCAGTCTGGGCACTAAACACGACTGAGTGCAGGGCGACCGGATTTACTCCTTTTCGCCTTCTATACGGATCGGAAGCCATGACCCCACAAGAAATAAAACATGGGTCCCCGCGAGCAGTTCCGTCAGCCGTCCCCGACGTGGACGAGCCAACTTCAAAGGATCTCATTGACGGAGACCGAGTCTTCGCCCTACATGCCCTAAACAAATACCAAGCCCAGACAAAAGCATGGCGCGACCACGCAGTCATCCCGAGGGAATTCAGCGAAGGGGATCTCGTACTCGTCCGAACAGCTCGGACAGAGTCCAAGGGCAAGCTGGAGCCCAAGTGGGAGGGCCCCTTCATAGTCAAGACGAAAGCTTCCCCCAGCGCTTACAGGCTCACAACGCCAAACGGCGAAGACCTGGAGCACTCCTGGAACATCGACAACCTCCGCAAATTTTTTGTTTGACTCATCAGGGCTGATTTCGCCCTTGTAATTCACAAAAACAATCTTATACCGGCCCGCACTCTTTTCCTCCCGGGGGGTGAGGTTTTTAACGAGGCGGAGCCATGTAATATATGTGTGAAAAATCCCCCGCAAAAACATGCGTCGAAAAAAGACCGCGACGACGGTCTTCGACATTCGACCAATACGAGGTCACCGCGAGGCTCAGCGCTAGCCACCCTCGCGTGCGACAAATCCGCGCAGAAGTCGCCTAAGGGTGCAGCCGGACTAGCACAACAAGTGCGAAAAAACCGAAGTCTACCGCGAAGACTATCCACGCAGAAGTCGCCTAAGGGTGCAGCCGGACTAGCACAACAAGTGCGAAAAAACCGAAGTCTACCGCGAAGACTATCCGCGCAGAAGTCGCCTAAGGGTGCAGCCGGACTAGCACAACAAGTGCGAAAAAACCGAAGTCTACCGCGAAGACTATCCGCGCAGAAGTCGCCTAAGGGTGCAGCCGGACTAGCACAACAAGTGCGAAAAAACCGAAGTCTACCGCGAAGACTATCCGCGCAGAAGTCGCCTAAGGGTGCAGCCGGACTAGCACAACAAGTGCGAAAAAACCGAAGTCTACCGCGAAGACTATCCGCGCAGAAGTCGCCTAAGGGTGCAACCGGACTAGCACAACAAGTGCGAAAAAACCGAAGTCTACCGCGAAGACTATCCGCGCAGAAGTCGCCTAAGGGTGCAGCCGGACTAGCACAACAATTGCGAAAAAACCGAAGTCTACCGCGAAGACTATCCGCGCAGAAGCCGCCTAAGGGTGCAGCCGGACTAGCACAACAAAAGCAAAAACGACAAACTGTCCGCGCCAAGACCGACTATATGCGCACCAGCACAGCATAACAAAGCACACCAGACCAAGTACACAACGCCTTCGCAGGCATAGCCAAGTGCGCGGGGGCACACAACCTCATCATACAAGCCTTTACACATATACAAGCGAGGGCACCACACTCTACATCGGCTCAACCTTAGGAATAATTCCCATCTCCCTATAATTAAACAACATTATCCTAAGCTCCTCACCCGCAAAAAGACTTCGCAATTCCCCTTCACCCGTACTCCCGGCGGCTGGCAAAGACAATAGTTCCTGCCGGTCAGCCCTACTCACACGAAGCCGACCTCCCTCCGCTTCACTCACTCTGCGCTTCGCAACCGCCCTTCGTCGCCGGCGCCCAGTACTAGGACCAGGCACATCTTCTGTGTCCGCAGCGTGCGGTGAAGCCTCCGCCGCAGCCACATCCAAGGCCGCAAAGTAGTCCAAGTCCTCCTCCGACGACTCCTCAGTCCACTCAACCGAGCTCCCAAAGTCAGCAAAATCAGAAAACTCAGATGCAGAACCATCACATTTATTACCACCATCCACGGTCGAAGCCGCCAAAAATTTAGTAGTGGTGGTTGCGTGCGCAGGCCCAAAATCTTGAACCTGCGCAGCAACCAAAATTCAGCAACATATCCAAAATTCCCCAACTATCTACACCCACTACGCCACCTGCGAAGACCCTGCCGTTGCCTCCGCCGTCGCCTCCGCCGTTGCCTCCGCTGCCGTCTCCACCGCCACCGTCGCAGGATCTTCAGCACTCGGCGCAGCGGCTGAGGGGGCATCAGGCGCGCCTTCGGCAGTCTCTGGGGGCACGTCTCCGCCGGCCGCAGCGGATGCGAGGGCATCCGGCGCGCCTTCCGCAGTCTCTGGGGGCGGCTCCAGGGCGGCCCCGGACACGGCCTCTGCCGGGGTCGGCTCCGGGTCAGGCAGCGCGCTGTTCAACGCCCCGAAGTCGTCCACCCTCTCGCCACGCACCGCCTAAGACACAACACACAAAATTCAGCAAACCCACACACAGCCCACATCCAGCAAACGCCAAACAAACGAAAATGTTACCTGAGCCCTCGCCGTCTCGGCCCGCTCATTGACCACCTCGCGACCGTGCGGACCCCACATCCGGTCGTAGATGGCTCCGGCGGATTCCTTCACTATGGGGTCCTCAACCTTGTAGATATCTCGCTCAAAATCTTCATCGGCTTCGTCGAAGACCTCGAAGTGCCGGCACCCTTCGCGGGAGAGCGCGTTCATCGCCCCCTTGCAGGTGACCAGGGAGGCATATGACATAAACCCCTCCATGACAGTGGGGAGTGCCTGCAACTCCTCCTGCACCCACTCCAGGCAGCGAAGTCCGGGCTCTCGGTCCGGCACTTCGAAGTCACCGGTCCGCGCGCCCAGCTCATGGTATGTATCCATAAGCTGTTTGCGCGTCCGCTCCGCCTCCGCGCGCAACGCGGCCTCGGCCCTCTCCAACTCTCCAGGGCGGTGAGCCGCTCCTGCAGCTGCTCGGCGCGCTTCCTGGCAAGATTGCCCTCCGTCCGTGCCAGATTGGCCTCCGCCTGCGCAGCCTGCGCCTGGGCGAGGGCCTCGTTGGTCTCCCTCCTCTCCCCCACCAGTTGGCGTCGGAGGTCAGCCTTCTCCCTCTCCAGTGCGGCCACCTTGTCCGCCAGCTTGCGGCACTTACTGTCGGCGGCCGATTTTTCACGGACGGCGTCAGCATGTTGCGTCCGAAGTCTCTCGACTTCGGCAGACACAACTGCCGTGAGGGCCCCCGACGCTGTGCGGTTGGCGAAGTCAGCCACCTGCAGGACACACGTAAGACCACAGCCCCAGCAAAAGCCGCAAAAAAACGAAGTCTAGCTCAACGGACCTGACTTAGCGCCTCCGTCACCTCCTTCAGTCGGCGGGACACAGCGCCCGCCTCATCCCTGACCGCCGCAAGTGCCGACATCTCGCCTCCGGCGCTAAGAGCCCCGCCCTTCGCCTTCGGCACTACGACAGCCGTCGTGGTCGCCGCGGCAGGCGCAACTATAGCAAGTTGGCCTTCGTCCGACCCTGCGACATATCAACGAATTAAAAAAAACACAAGCCAACGGCTTACCACCAAGATAGTCGTCCACACTAATATCGGTGGCGAAGTCGGCGACACGCTTGCCTGACGACGGCAACGCTCGGGCCGCCTTCGCGACCTCCGGCACTCTGCTCGACGGCGGCATAGCCTTCGTCGATTTGGAGCCACCGGCGCCTGCCGTTGCCTCCGGCGCCTTGCTAGATGCAGGGACGCCCGACTTCGCCGCCAGCGGTGGCTTGCCTCCGCCGGGGGCCGCAGCCTTCGCAGCCCCCTGCTGCCTCTTCGGCCTGGCTTCAACAAGCCTAACAACCGCCTGGCGCTTTTGTGCAGCTCCCTGGCGATCCTTGTCCATCACTGCCGACACAACAGCAGCAATATTCCGCCCGTAAGGAAAAACTCTCCATTCACGAACCATGCGAGATGTAAAAAAGTCTTCGCCGGCCGCGCGGGGGATAGGAACATTCCTAGGCCAACAACCCCCGGTAACCCTCAGCATCCGAGCCGAAGACTCCCGGAGCTCGGGCGAATACATCCTTCCCCCCGGGGCCGCGCATGTCCTCATCAACTCTCTAGCAAAACCATCGGAAACCCCAAGTCTTCCCATGGCAGTACCTAGTTTCCTCTTCTTAGAGGATGGGGCGGCCGCCGGCGCAGGGTCGTCCCTGGTCTCCACCACCGGCTTCTTCCCACGGCGGGCCACATCGTCTTGACCAGGATAGCCGTCATACGACAATTGATTCAATTCAAAAACCCTGTTCAAACGGTCATTCGACCCGCGGATATCCCAGCTGCGTTGGCCCTCTGTCCTCGGCATGTAACGTCCAACGAGCCGCACCGCCCCATCCTCCGCCTCACGCACAAAGGCGGCCGGATCGCGGCTTTGCAGATTCAGCGCGAAGGCGGGACTTCGCACCACCCTTCCACCATGGAAAGGCATCTGGCGAGGGCACACTTCGCCCAACGCCCAGCCATGCGCCAAGGGCCATACCCCGTACGCCACAAACTCTTCAACCAAATCGCGCCCACTGCTCAGGGCGGCGGCGCACCGAAGGGCCCCTTCGTCCGCATCCTCCTCCGCCACTTCAAAGGGCGGGTACGCTGAGTAAAAATGAGAACACGTCTCGGACACGGGGAGTCCCTCATGGTCTTCGACGGTACCCTCAGCAACGTAAAACCAAAACTCATTCCAGTTGCCCCACTTGTTGCGGGCGCAAGGAACCAACTCGACTACCTGCATCGTGGTCTTGCCGGTCTTCAGCGTAAACGTGCAGGACCCAAACTGAGCAACTTCGTCTCCAATCATCCTCTTCTGCCAGTGCAAACAATAATACTTCGCAAAGACTTCGACCGATGGCTGTCCGCCGTACGAAGTCGTCGCCCAGACATACTTCGACAGGGCCACCACGGCATTCGGCGTCAGCTGATGTATCTGAACGTTAAACCTGCGCAGGACTTCGCCAACAAATCGGTGCGTAGGCAGGCGGAGACCAGCGGCGAAGAATGCCTCGAACACAACCAACTCGCCCTCCGGCTCGGGGACTTCCTCCGTCCCCGGGACACGAGCAATTCCGCCGCCGAAGTAACCCAGCCGCTGCATATCTTGCACGCGGACCGACGACATCCGCGACATGCCAAAATCAACAGAATCGCCGGCGCGCAACTCCTCCGCCATCAAACTACTCAGCGTCTCCTCAGACGAGGCGTCGGCCGACGGCGAGGGGTCGGCCGGCGGCGTAGCGGCAGCGGAAGAAGAGGAGGTCAGCATTGCTACGTACCGTCGGCGGCGGCGGGCGGTCTGCTTCACTCGAGCCAGATGTCCGGCGAACAAGAGCACGGCGGGCAGACGAGCAGCAAGACGGTGAAATAGGCGGCTAGGGTTTTCACGGAGCGCGGAAAGTGAAGTTCAAAAAGCGCCGACCCCCGCCCTCTTTTATAGACAGGGCGCGGCTCTTCGGCAAACCCGCAATCCAACAGGGCGCGGCGCTTCGGGAAACCCGCAATCCAACAGTACGCTGTCAATCAACGGTCATGTCAAAAACCCCCGCGGAACCACTTCGAGCGAGGGCAGCGTATCCGCCATCTAGCGACGTCTTCGGCACCAGGTGACTTTGTCGAACTGGTCCCTCGGAGGGCAAATGTTGGGGCGAAGGCAAAGACGCCACCCTTCGCTCGAGGCCTTCGCTGCAGCCGCTAGTCTGACAGAGATAAAACGGGCAGGGACACCCTTCGCCGATTCGGCACCAGACGAAGACCTGCGACGACGTCATCCCACAGTGCGGCCTCGTCCAGCTCAGTGGCCCACGTGTGATCCGGCCCATTGTAACAGGCCCTGCGTGGCCGCCGCGTGTTACGGGCCTAATTTGTAAAGGCATCCCTGTAATTACAGTCTGTAACCCTGCTTTATGGGAATATTCTGGGGATAACCTAGGTAGCTGAGGGCACATGCGTCCTTAGCACAAGGCGCTGGGCGCTCAGGTACATATAAATACCCCTGCACAGTGCCCGTGAGAGGCCAGATTAACAGAGCTATTGCCATCCAGCGCGTAACCCTGTTAACGCTACTGTTCACCCTTGTTGGCCCCCCTTGCGAGTTGAGAGCAAGTAACAACAACATCCTTCGGGAGCTAGATGTGGTCCCCGTCCCGGCGGGGGGTCACGACCCACAGCTCGAGCAAATCCGCGAGATGCAGGCCAGGCTCGACGAGGGAGTAGGAACACTTGAGCCGTTCCGCCGGGACATCGGGCAGGAATGGGCGGGCCAACCTCCGTCCGGAGAAGCGCGTCATCTACCCCAGGGCATCCAACACCACATCGCCGATGACGTCAGGGCAAGGCCGCCACCGACTTCCAGTGGGGTTGGCCAGAACCTGGCTACAGCGGCAATACTTCTCCGCGCGATGCCGGAGCCATCAACCACCGAAGGACGGCGTATCCAGGGAGAGCTCAAGAATCTTCTGGAGGATGTCGTGGTCCGACGGGCCGAAAGCTCTGCCTCCCGCAAGCAGGGCTACCCCTCGGAGCATCGCGCCGCGACTTCCCGATTCATGCGGGAAGCCTCGGTCCATACCGGGCGCACGCGCAACACAGCGCCTGCGGCCCCGGGTCGCCTCGGCAACGAACACCCTCACTGCAACCGTCGAACCCACCTCGACGAGAGGGTGCGCCGAGGCTACCACCCTAGGCGTGGGGGACGCTATGACAGCGGGGAGGATCGGAGTCCCTCGCCCGAACCACCCGGTCCACAGGCTTTCAGCCGGGCCATACGACGGGCGCCGTTCCCGACCCGGTTCCGAACCCCGACTACTATCACAAAGTACTCGGGGGAGACAAGGCCGGAACTGTGGCTCGTGGATTACCGGCTGGCCTGCCACCTGGGTGGAACGGACGATGACAACCTCATCATCCGCAACCTCCCCTGTTCCTCTCCGATACCGCTCGAGCCTGGCTGGAGCACCTGCCTCTGGGGCAGATCTCCAACTGGGACGACCTGGTCCAAGCCTTCGCCGGCAACTTCCAGGGCATGTACGTGCGCCCTGGGAACTCCTGGGATCTCCGAAGCTACCGCCAGCAGCCGGGAGAGTCTCTCCGGGACTACATCCGGCGATTCTCGAAGCAGCGCACCGAGCTGCCCAACGTCACCGACTCGGATGTCATCGGCGCGTTCCTCGCCGGCACCACCTGCCGCGACCTGGTGAGCAAGCTGGGTCGCAAGACCCCCACCAGGGCGAGCGAGCTGATGGACATCGCCACCAAGTTCGCCTCTGGCCAGGAGGCGGTTGAGGCCATCTTCCGGAAGGACAAGCAGCCCCAGGGCCGCCCACCGGAAGATGTCCCCGAGGCGTTGACTCAGCGCGGCGCCAAGAAGAAAGGCAAGAAGAAGTCGCAAGCAAAACGTGACGCCACCGACGCGGACCTTGTCGCCGCCGCCGAGTACAAGAACCCTCGGAAACCTCCCGCGGGTGCCAATCTCTTCGACAAGATGCTCAAGGAGCCATGCCCCTATCATCAGGGGCCCGTCAAGCACACCCTTGAGGAGTGTGCCATGCTTCGGCGCCACTTTCTGAGAGCACCTAGAGGGGGGGGGTGAATAGGTGATCCTGTAAAAACTTAAACTTAAGCCACAAAAACTTGTTAAGGGTTAGTACAAGTATGGCCAAGTGGCTAGAGTGAAGTCTCAACAAAACACAGTACCACAAGAGAATCAAGCACAGAGTGACACAGTGGTTTTATCCCGTGGTTCGGCCAAGACCAACGCTTGCCTACTCCACGTTGTGGCGTCCCAACGGACGAGGGTTGCAATCAACCCCTCTCAAGCGGTCCAAAGACCCACTTGAATACCACGGTGTTTTGTTTTCCTTTCACTATCCCGTTTGCAAGGAATCTCCACAAATTGGAGTCTCTTGCCCTTACAAGTATATGATCACAAATGAAACACAGAGTAAGGGAGGGAAGCAACACACACAAATCCACAGCAAAAGCGCACACACACGGTCAAGAGTCGAGCTCACAAGACTATCTCAGAGTTCTCACTTAGAACAGAGCTCGAATCACTTAGAAACACAAACGAATGCGCAGAGACTTAGTGTGGATGATCAAGAATGCTCAAGGGTTGCTTGTATTTCTCCTCCATGCGCCTAGGGACTCCTTTTATAGCCCCAAGGCAGCTAGGAGCCGTTGAGAGCAAATCCGGAAGGCCATCCTTGCCTTCTGTCGTCGGGGGCACCGGACAGTCCGGTGCACACCGGACACTGTCCGGTGCCCGATTTGTTTCCTTAAACGGTGAAGACGACCGTTGCAGACCGTTGGCAGATCTGGCGCTGTTGGCGCACCGGACATGTCCGGTGCACACCGGACAGTCCGGTGCCGTCTTCCGACCGTTGGCTCGGCCACGTGTCGCGCGCCGATCGCGCGGCCGACCGTTGGCCCGGCCGACCGTTGGCTCACCGGACAGTCCGGTGCACACCGGACAGTCCGGTGAATTTTAGCCGTACGCCGCCGGCCAATTTCCCGAGAGCGGCAAGTTCGAGTCGTGCCAGCCTGGCGCACCGGACACTGTCCGGTGCACACCGGACAGTCCGGTGCTCCAGACCGAGCTGGGTCTTGGCAGCACACAGCCAAGTCCCTTCTCCTTTTCTCTATTCTTCTTCTTTCTGTTTCTAACACTTAGACAAATATATTAGTACTTAAAACCAATGTACTAAGGCTTAGAAACATACCTTTACTTCATGATTTTCACCTTGTTCATCCATGTACATAAATTCCCAATTAAGCACATGTGTTGGCACTCAATCACCAAAATACATAGAAATGGCCCAAGGGCACATTTCCCTTTCAATCTCCCCCTTTTTGGTGATTTATGCCAACACAACATAAAGCAACTAGAACAAGTGCAAAATCACTTTAAATAAAAACTCAAATTGGTTTTATTCAATTTTGGCATATATGGATCATCCTTTGCCACCACTTGGTTTGTTTTTGCAAATCAAACTCAAATCTCTATCTCTAAGTCAAACACACATGTTGAAGTATAAAGAGAGTCATTCCAAAAGAGATTGATCAAAGATTTCAAAAACTCCCCCTATTTCCCATAATCAATACTTCTCCCCACAAGAAACCAATTATTGACAAGAGAGACAACATAAGAATTTTGACAAACCAAAAATTCTATTCTACTATTTTCAAAATCTCTCAAGTGGTAGCTGATCCATTTATTGCTTTGGCCTTTATTTTCTCCCCCTTTGGCATCAAGCACCAAAATGGGATCAATTTGTGGCCCTTTAACCCCATTGTCTTACCAAAATCTTCACTTAAGAGCAAATGACAATAAGAGTTAATGAGATGGACTTGGAATAAGTTACCCTCTCATCGGAGTGCAGTGGAAGTCTTTCATGGTCCAAGTCCACCTTTCCCTTTCAATCCTCCTTCGAAACTAAATCATCAAACTCAAGCACATGGTTAGTCTCAAAGGGTCAAGTTGTAACACATCTCCCCCTAAACATGTGCATCACTTTGCAACGGACTTGTGAGGTCCAGGGAGTACTTGAGCACCACAATAAGCAACAAAATGCAAAAAGGAACATGATCAAAAGCATAACTACATGTATGCTACAATTCAATCCAGGTTCCGCGAATCTATGACATTTAGCTCACTACGCAACCTGCAAAAGGTCTTCTCATCTAGAGGCTTAGTGAAGATATCGGCTAGCTGGTTCTCGGTGCTAACATGAAACACTTCGATATCTCCCTTTTGCTGGTGGTCTCTCAAAAAGTGATGCCGGATGTCTATGTGCTTTGTGCGGCTGTGTTCAACAGGATTCTCCGCCAAGCGGATAGCACTCTCATTGTCACATAGGAGTGGGACTTTGCTCAGATTGTAGCCAAAGTCCCTGAGGGTTTGCCTCATCCAAAGTAGTTGCGCGCAACACTGACCTGCGGCAACGTACTCGGCCTCAGCGGTGGATAGGGCAACGGATGTTTGTTTCTTAGAGTTCCATGACACCAGGGACCTTCCTAAGAATTGGCACGTCCCCGATGTACTCTTCCTATCGACCTTACATCCAGCATAGTCGGAGTCTGAGTATCCAACTAAGTCAAAGGTAGACCCTTTTGGATACCAGAGCCCGAAGCAAGGCGTAGCAACCAAATATCTAAGAATTCGCTTCACCGCCACTAAGTGACACTCCTTAGGATCGGATTGAAATCTAGCACACATGCATACGCTAAGCATAATATCCGGTCTACTAGCACATAAGTAAAGCAAAGAACCTATCATTGACCGGTATGCTTTTTGATCAACGGACTTACCTCCTTTGTTGAGGTCGGTGTGTCCGTCGGTCCCCATCGGAGTCTTTGCGGGCTTGGCGTCCTTCATCCCAAACCGCTTTAGCAGATCTTGCGTGTACTTCGTTTGGGAGATGAAGGTGCCGTCCTTGAGTTGCTTCACTTGGAACCCAAGGAAGTAGTTCAACTCGCCCATCATCGACATCTCGAATTTCTGCGTCATCACCCTGCTAAACTCTTCACAAGACTTTTGGTTAGTAGAACCAAATATTATGTCATCGACATAAATTTGGCACACAAACAAATCACCATTACAAGTCTTAGTAAAAAGAGTTGGATCGGCTTTCCCAACCTTGAAAGCATTAGCAATTAAGAAATCTCTAAGGCATTCATACCATGCTCTTGGGGCTTGCTTAAGTCCATAGAGCGCCTTAGAGAGCTTACACACATGGTCGGGGTACCGTTCATCCTCGAAGCCAGGGGGTTGCTCCACGTACACCTCCTCCTTGATTGGCCCGTTGAGGAAAGCGCTCTTCACATCCATTTGAAACAACCTGAAAGAATGGTGAGCGGCATATGCTAGCAAGATACGAATTGATTCTAGCCTAGCCACAGGAGCAAAAGTCTCCTCGAAATCCAAACCTGCGACTTGGGCATAACCTTTTGCCACAAGTCGAGCCTTGTTTCTCGTCACCACCCCGTGCTCGTCCTGTTTGTTGCGGAACACCCACTTGGTTCCCACAACATTTTGCTTCGGACGAGGCACCAGTGTCCAAACTTCATTGCGCTTGAAATTGTTTAACTCCTCTTGCATGGCCAACACCCAGTCCGGATCTAGCAAGGCCTCTTCTACCCTGAAAGGCTCAATAGAAGAGACAAAGGAGTAATGCTCACAAAAATTAACTAATCGAGATCGAGTAGTTACTCCCTTGCTAATGTCACCCAGAATTTGGTCGACGGGATGATCCCTTTGAATCATTGCTCGAACTTGGGTTGGAGGTGCCGGTTGCACTTCTTCCTCCATCACTTGATTATCTTGTGCTCCCCCTTGATCAAGCGCCTCCACTTGAGGTACCTGTTCGTCATCTTTGGTTGGGGGATGCACCATAGTTGAGGAAGAAGGTTGATCTCGTTCATCTTGTTCCTGTGGCCGTACTTCTCCAATCGCCATGGTCCGTATAGCGGCCGTCGGAACATCTTCTTCATCTACATCATCACAATCAACAACTTGCTCTCTTGGAGAGCCATTAGTCTCATCAAATACAACGTCGCTAGAGACTTCAACCAAACCCGATGATTTGTTGAAGACTCTATACGCCTTTGTATTTGAGTCATAACCTAATAAAAACCCTTCTACAGCTTTGGGAGCAAACTTAGAATTTCTACCTTTCTTCACTAGAATGTAGCACTTGCTCCCAAATACACGAAAGTAAGATACATTGGGTTTGTTACCGGTTAGAAGCTCATACGACGTCTTCTTGAGGAGGCGATGAAGGTAGACCCTGTTGATGGCATGGCAAGCAGTGTTCACGGCTTCCGTCCAAAAGCACTCGGGGGTCTTGAACTCTCCTAGCATCGTCCTCGCCATGTCAATGAGCGTCCTGTTCTTCCTCTCTACCACACCATTTTGCTGTGGTGTGTAGGGAGCGGAGAACTCGTGCTTGATCCCTTCTTCTTCAAGGAACTCCTCCACTTGAAGGTTCTTGAATTCGGACCCGTTGTCGCTTCTTATCTTTTTCACTTTGAGCTCAAACTCATTTTGAGCCCTCCTGAGGAAGCGCTTGAGGGTCCCTTGGGTTTCAGACTTATCCTGCAAAAAGAACACCCAAGTGAAGCGGGAAAAGTCATCAACAATAACTAGACCATACTTACTTCCCCCTATGCTTAGATAGGCGACGGGTCCGAAGAGATCCATATGCAGCAGCTCCAGGGGTCTTGAAGTGGTCATCACATTCTTGCTGTGATGCGCTCCTCCCACCTGTTTCCCTGCTTGACAAGCTGCACAAGGTCTATCTTTTTCGAAATGAACATTGGTTAGACCTATCACATGTTCTCCCTTTAGAAGCTTGTGGAGGTTCTTCATCCCCACATGTGCTAAGCGGCGATGCCACAGCCAGCCCATGCAAGTCTTAGCCATTAAGCATGCATCTAGACCGGCCTCTTCTTTTGCAAAATCAACTAAATAAAGTTTGCCGTCTAATACACCCTTAAAAGCTAGTGAACCATCACTTCTTCTAAAGACAGACACATCTACATTTGTAAATAAACAATTATATCCCATTTGACATAATTGACTGACAGATAGCAAATTATATCCAAGACTCTCCACTAAGAATACATTTGATATAGAATGCTCATTAGAAATTGCAATTTTACCTAGCCCTTTTACCTTGCCTTGATTCCCATCACCGAATATAATTGAATCTTGGGAATCCTTATTTTTGACGTAGGAGGTGAACATCTTCTTCTCCCCCGTCATATGGTTTGTGCATCCGCTGTCAATAATCCAGCTTGAACCCCCGGATGCATAAACCTGCAAGGCAAATTTAGGCTTGGGTCTTAGGTACCCAACTCATGTTGGGTCCTGCAAGGTTAGCACAAATGTCCTTAGGGACCCAAATGCAAGTCCTGTCTCCCTTGCATTTTGCCCCTAACTTCCTAGCAACTATTTTCCTATCCTTTCTACAAATAGCAAAGGAAGTGTTTAAAGCACAATAAATTATAGAAGGTTCATTCACTACTTTCCTAGGAGCATGAATAACATTCTTTCTAGGCACATGAGCAATATTTCTCCTAGGCATATCCCTATCATGCTTATAGGAAGAACTAGAGGCAAACATGGCATGAGAATCATAAACATGTGAATCAAAATCATTATAAGCATTTCTCCTATCATAATACATAAAAGCATGGTTCTTTTTAGCATTACTAGCCATAGGGGCCTTCCCTTTCTCCTGGACGAAGATGGGAGCCTTATGGCTTGTTAAGTTCTTGGCCTCTCTCTTGAAGCCAAGACCATCCTTAATTGAGGGGTGTCAACCAATTGTGTAGGCATCCCTTGCAAATTTTAGCTTATCGAAATCATTCTTGCTAGTCTTAAGTTGACCATTAAGACTAGCCAGTTCATCATTAAGCTTGGAAATTGAAACTAGGTGTTCACTACAAGCATTAATGTCAAAGTCTTTACACCTAGTACAAATTTCAACATGTTCTACACAAGAATTGGATTTGTTTGCTACTTCTAATTTAGCATTTAAATCATTGTTGACACCTTTCAAAGTAGAAATGGTTTCATGACAAGTAGATAGTTCAAAAGAAAGCATTTCATTTCTCTTAACTTCTAAAGCATAGGATTTTTGTGCCTCAACAAATTTATCATGCTCTTCATACAACAAATCCTCTTGCTTTTCTAAAAGTATATTCTTTTCATTCAAGGCATCAATTAATTCATTAATTTTGTCTATCTTAGATCTATCTAAGCCCTTGAACAAACATGAATAATCTACTTCATCCTCATCACTAGATTCGTCCTCACTTGAAGAAGCATAGGTAGAGTTGCGAGTACATACCTTCTTCTCTCTTGCCATAAGGCATGTGTGACGCTCGTTGGGGAAGAGGGTTGATTTGTTGAAGGCGGTGGCGGCGAGTCCTTCATTGTCGGAGTCGGACGAGGAGCAATCCGAGTCCCACTCCTTGCCTAGATGCGCCTCGCCCTTTGCCTTCTTGTAATGCTTCTTCTTTTCCCTCTTGTTCCCCTTTTCCTGGTCACTGTCATTATCAGGACAGTTAGCAATAAAATGACCAAGCTTACCGCATTTGAAGCATGATCGCTTCCCCTTGGTCTTAGTCTTGCTCGGCTGTCCATTGCGACCCTTTAGCACCGTCTTGAATCTCTTGATAATGAGGGCCATTTCTTCATCGTTGAGTCCAGCCGCCTCAATTTGTGCCACCTTGCTAGGTAGCGCCTCCTTGCTTCGTGTTGCCTTGAGAGCGAGAGGTTGCGGCTCGTTGATCGGACCATTCAAGGCGTCGTCCACATATCTCGCCTCCTTGATCATCATTCGCCCGCTAACAAATTTCCCAAGAACTTCTTCGGGCGACATCTTGGTGTACCTGGGATTTTCACGTATATTGTTCACCAAGTGAGGATCAAGAACGGTAAATGACCTTAGCATTAGGCGGACGACGTCGTGGTCCGTCCATCGCGTGCTCCCGTAGCTTCTTATCTTGTTGATAAGGGTCTTGAGCCGATTGTATGTTTGCGTTGGCTCCTCGCCCCTTATCATTGCGAACCGTCCAAGCTCGCCCTCCACCAACTCCATCTTGGTGAGTAAGGTGACGTCGTTCCCCTCATGAGAAATCTTGAGGGTGTCCCAGATTTGCTTGGCATTATCCAAGCCGCTCACCTTATGGTATTCATTCCTGCACAAGGAAGCTAGAAGAACAGTAGTAGCTTGTGCATTCTTATGAATTTGTTCATTAATGAACATGGGACTATCCGAACTATCAAAATGCATTCCACTCTCTACAATCTCCCATATACTAGGATGGAGAGAGAATAGGTGACTACGCATTTTGTGGCTCCAAAATCCGTAGTCCTCTCCATCAAAGTGTGGGGGCTTGCCGAGTGGAATGGAGAGCAAATGAGAATGTGAACTTTGCGGAATACGAGAGTAATCAAAAGAAAAGTTCGAATTAACCGGTTTTCTTTTCTCGTAGTCGTTGTGGTCCTCGTCCTTTTGGGAAGAAGTAGACTCGTCGCTGTCGTAGTAGACGATCTCCTTGATGCGCCTGGTCTTCTTCTTCTTCCCTTCCTTCCGTCTTTGGCCCGAGCCGGAGTCGGTAGGCTTATCGTCCTTCGGCTCGTTGACGAAGGATTCCTTCTCTTTGTCGTTGATCACTATACCCTTCCCCTTAGGATCCATCTCTTCGGGCGGTTAGTCCCTTTGTGAAGAGAACGGCTCTGATACCAATTGAGAGCACCTAGAGGGGGGGGTGAATAGGTGATCCTGTAAAAACTTAAACTTAAGCCACAAAAACTTGTTAAGGGTTAGTACAAGTATGGCCAAGTGGCTAGAGTGAAGTCTCAACAAAACACAGTACCACAAGAGAATCAAGCACAGAGTGACACAGTGGTTTTATCCCGTGGTTCGGCCAAGACCAACGCTTGCCTACTCCACGTTGTGGCGTCCCAACGGACGAGGGTTGCAATCAACCCCTCTCAAGCGGTCCAAAGACCCACTTGAATACCACGGTGTTTTGTTTTCCTTTCACTATCCCGTTTGCAAGGAATCTCCACAAATTGGAGTCTCTTGCCCTTACAAGTATATGATCACAAATGAAACACAGAGTAAGGGAGGGAAGCAACACACACAAATCCACAGCAAAAGCGCACACACACGGTCAAGAGTCGAGCTCACAAGACTATCTCAGAGTTCTCACTTAGAACAGAGCTCGAATCACTTAGAAACACAAACGAATGCGCAGAGACTTAGTGTGGATGATCAAGAATGCTCAAGGGTTGCTTGTATTTCTCCTCCATGCGCCTAGGGACTCCTTTTATAGCCCCAAGGCAGCTAGGAGCCGTTGAGAGCAAATCCGGAAGGCCATCCTTGCCTTCTGTCGTCGGGGGCACCGGACAGTCCGGTGCACACCGGACACTGTCCGGTGCCCGATTTGTTTCCTTAAACGGTGAAGACGACCGTTGCAGACCGTTGGCAGATCTGGCGCTGTTGGCGCACCGGACATGTCCGGTGCACACCGGACAGTCCGGTGCCGTCTTCCGACCGTTGGCTCGGCCACGTGTCGCGCGCCGATCGCGCGGCCGACCGTTGGCCCGGCCGACCGTTGGCTCACCGGACAGTCTGGTGCACACCGGACAGTCCGGTGAATTTTAGCCGTACGCCGCCGGCCAATTTCCCGAGAGCGGCAAGTTCGAGTCGTGCCAGCCTGGCGCACCGGACACTGTCCGGTGCACACCGGACAGTCCGGTGCTCCAGACCGAGCTGGGTCTTGGCAGCACACAGCCAAGTCCCTTCTCCTTTTCTCTATTCTTCTTCTTTCTGTTTCTAACACTTAGACAAATATATTAGTACTTAAAACCAATGTACTAAGGCTTAGAAACATACCTTTACTTCATGATTTTCACCTTGTTCATCCATGTACATAAATTCCCAATTAAGCACATGTGTTGGCACTCAATCACCAAAATACATAGAAATGGCCCAAGGGCACATTTCCCTTTCACTTTCACAAGGCCAGGCCACCCGCGGAGGGTGGCAGGGCTCGCGACGACGATAAGAAGGAAGATCACAAGGCAGGAGAGTTCCCCGAGATTCACGACTGCTACATGATCTACGGTGGGCGAGTGGCGAACGCCTCGGCTCGGCACTGCAAGCAAGAGCGTTGGGAGGTCTGCTCGGTAAAGGTGGCGGCGCCAGTCTACCTAGACTGGTCCGACAAGCCCATCACCTTCGACCAGGGCGACCATCCCGACCGTGTGCCAAGCCCGGGGAAATACCCGCTCGTTGTCGACCCCGTCATCGGCAACGTCAGGCTCACCAAGGTCCTCATGGATGGAGGAAGCAGCCTCAACATCATCTACGCCGAGACCCTCGGGCTCCTGTGGATCGATCTGTCCTCGGTCCGGGCAGGCGCTGCGCCTTTTCACGGGATCATCCCCGAGAAACGCGTCCAGCCCCTCGGACAACTCAATCTACCCGTCTGCTTTGGGACGCCCTCCAACTTCCGAAGGGAGACCCTCACGTTCGAGGTGGTCGGGTTTCTAGGAACCTACCACGCAGTGCTGGGGAGACCATGCTACACCAAGTTCATGGCCGTCCCCAACTACACCTACCTCAAGCTCAAGATGTCGGGCCCCAACGGGGTCATCACCGTCGGCCCCACGTACCGACACGCGTACGAATGCGACGTGGAGTGCGTGGAGTACGCCAAGGCCCTCGCCGAATCCGAGGCCCTCATTGCCGACCTGGAGAGCCTCTCCAAGGAGGCGCCAGACGTGAAGCGCCACGCCGGCAACTTTGAGCCAGCGGAGACGGTTAAATCCGCCCCTCTCGACCCCAGCAACGACGCCTCCAAGCAGATCCGGATCGGCTCTGAGCTCGATCCCAAATAGGAAGCAGTGCTCGTCGACTTTCTACGCGCAAACGCCGACGTTTTCGCGTGGAGTCCCTCGAACATGCCCGACATTCCGAGGGATGTCGCCGAGCACTCGCTGGATATCCGAGCTGGGGCCCGACCCGTGAAGCAGCCTCTGCGCCGATTCGACGAGGAAAAGTGCAGAGCCATAGGCGAGGAGATCCACAAGCTAATGGCGGCAGAGTTCATCAAAGAGGTATTCCATCCCGAATGGCTTGTCAACCCTGTGCTTGTGAGAAAGAAAGGAGGGAAATGGCGGATGTGTGTAGACTACACTGGTCTAAACAAAGCATGTCCGAAAGTTCCCTACCCTCTGCCTCGCATCGATCAAATCGTGGATTCCACTGCTGGGTGTGAAACCTCGTCTTTCCTCGATGCCTACTCAGGGTATCACCAGATCAGGATGAAAGAGTCCGACCAGCTCGCGACTTCTTTCATCACACCCTTCAGCATGTACTGCTATGTTATCATGCCGTTTGGTTTGAGGAATGCGGGGTGCAACGAACCAACAGTGCATGAACCACGTGTTCGGCGAACACATTGGTCGAACGGTCGAGGCCTACGTTGATGACATCGTAGTCAAGACGAGGAAAGCCTCTGACCTCCTTTCTGACCTTGAAACGACATTCCGGTGTCTCAAGGCGAAAGGCGTAAAACTCAATCTCGAGAAGTGTGTCTTCGGAGTCCCCCGAGGCATGCTCCTGGGGTTCGTCGTCTCCGAGCGGGGCATCGAGGCCAACCCAGAGAAAATCGCGGCCATCACCAACATGGGACCCATCAAGGACTTGAAAGGGGTACAGAGGGTCATGGGATGCCTTGCGGCTCTGAGCCGTTTCATCTCACGCCTCGGCAAAAGAGGCCTACCTCTGTACCGCCTCTTGAGGAAGACCGAGCGCTTCACTTGGACCTCCGAGGCCGAGGAAGCCCTCTGGAACCTGAAAGCGCTCCTCACAAACACGCCCATCTTGGTGCCTCCCGCCGCCGGAGAAGCCCTCTTGATCTACGTCGCCGCCACCACTCAGGTGGTTAGCGCCGCGATCGTGGTTGAGAGACGAGAAGAGGGGCATGCATTGCTTGTCCAGAGGCCAGTCTACTTCATCAGTGAGGTACTGTCCGAGACCAAGATCCGCTACCCACAAATCCAGAAGCTGCTGTACACGGTGATCCTGACGCGGTGGAAGTTGCGACACTACTTCGAGTCTCATCCGGTGACTGTGGTGTCATCCTTCCCCCTGGGGGAGATCATCCAGTGCCGAGAGGCCTCGGGTAGGATTGCAAAGTGGGCGGTGGAAATCATGGGCGAGACAATCTCGCTCGCCCCTCGGAAGGCCATCAAGTCCCAAGTCTTGGCGGACTTTGTGGCTGAATGGGTCGATACCCAACTCCCAACAGTTCCAATCCAACCGGAACTCTGGACCATGTTTTTCGACGGGTCGCTGATGAAGACAGGGGCAGGCGCGGGCCTGCTCTTCATCTCGCCCCTCGGGAAGCACCTACGCTACGTGCCACGCCTCCACTTCCCGGTGTCCAACAATGTGGCCGAGTACGAGGCTCTGGTCAACGGGTTGCGCATCGCCATCGAGCTGGGGGTCCGACGCCTCGACGCTCACGGTGACTCGCAGCTCATCATCGACCAAGTCATGAAGAACTCCCACTGCCGCGACCCGAAGATGGAAGCCTACTGCGATGAGGTTCGGCGCCTGGAAGACAAGTTCTACGGGCTCGAGCTCAACCACATCGCCCGACGCTACAACGAGACTGCGGATGAGCTAGCTAAGGTAGCTTCGGGGCGAACAACGGTTCCCCCCGGACATCTTCTCCCGAGACCTGCATCAACCCTCTGTCAACACTGACGACGCGCCCGAGCCCGAGGCACCCTCGGCCCAGCCGGAGGCACCCTCGGCCCAGCCCGAGGCACCCTCGGCTCGGCCCGAGGCATCCTCGGTTCAGCCCGAGGCACCCTCGGCTCAGCCCGAGGCACTCTCGGCCCCTGAGGGTGAGGCACTACGCGTCGAGGAGGAGCGGAGCGGGGTCACGCCTAATCGAAACTGGCAGACCCCGTACCTGCAATATCTCCACCGAGGAGAGCTACCCCTCGACCGAGCCGAAGCTCGGCGGTTGGCGCGGCGCGCCAAGTCGTTCATCTTGCTGGGGTCGGGAAGGAGCTCTACCACCGCAACCCCTCAGGCATCCTCCAGCGGTGCATATCCATCACTGAAGGCCAGGAGCTCTTGCAAGAAATACACTCGGGGGCTTGCGGTCATCACGCAGCGCCTCGAGCTCTTGTTGGAAACGCTTTCCAACAAGGTTTCTACTGGCCGACGGTGGTGGCCGACGCCACTAGAATTGTCCGCACCTGCGAAGGGTGTCAGTTCTATGCGAAGCAGACACACATGCTCGCTCAGGCTCTGCAAACGATACCCATCACCTGGTCGTTTGTTGTGTGGGGTCTGGACCTCGTCGGTCCCTTGCAGACGGCGCCCGGGGGCTACACGCACCTGCTGGTCGCCATCGACAAATTCTCCAAGTGGATCGAGGTCCGACCTCTAAACAGCATCAGGTCCGAACATGCGGTGGCGTTCTTCACCAACATCATCCATCGTTTTGGGGTCCCAAACTCCATCATCACCGACAACGGCACCCACTTCACCGGCAAAAAGTTCCTGGACTTCTGCGGGATCACCAAATCCGGGTGGACTGGGCCGCCGTGGCTCACCCCATGACGAATGGGCAAGTAGAGCGTGCCAACGACATGATTCTGCAACGACTCAAGCCTTGGATCTACAACGACCTCAACAAGTTCGGCAGGTGATGGATGAAGGAGCTCCCCTCAGTGGTCTGGAGTCTGAGGACAACGCCGAGCCGAGCCACAGGCTTCACACCGTTCTTTCTAGTCTATGGGCCGAGGCCATCTTGCCCACAGACTTAGAATACGGTTCCCTGAGGACGAGGGCCTACGCCGACCAAAGCAATCGAGCTAATCGAGAAGACTCACTGGACCAGCTGGAAGAGGCTCGGGACAAGGCCTTACTACACTCGGCGCGGTACCAGCAGTCCCTGCGACGCTACCACGCCCGAGGGGTTCGGTCCCGAGACCTCCAGGTGGGCGACCTGGTGCTTCGGCTGCGACAAGACGCTCGAGGGCGGCACAAGCTCATGCCTCCCTGGGAAGGGCCGTTCGTCATCGCCAAGGTTCTAAAGCCCGGGACGTACAAGCTGGCCAACAGTCAAGGCGAGGTCTACAGCAACGCTTGGAACATCCGACAGCTACGTCGCTTCTACCCTTAAGATGCTTTCAAGTTGTTCGTACACCTCGTTCACACATGAAGTCCAGTCATCAAGGAAGGGTCAGCCTTGCCTCGGCAAAGCCCGACCCTCCCTCGGGGGCTAAAAGGGGGGAACCCCCTCTGCGTCAAAATTTTCCTCGGAAAAAGATCTTTTCTGCCAGGATGTCTTTCGTGCTTATCGACTACTTCGAAAGTGGATCCTGAAAACGATGGAGTACACGTAAGCAGCCAAGGCTGACCGAGCCGAGGGACTCCTACGCCTCCGAGATACGGATACCTCACTCATCACCTTATGTGATAAGTAACTCACGCTCGGATAAGTGATTCCGCGGACCGAACAAGTCTTCACGCTCGAAAATTCTTCTGCCGAAATGATTTTTCGGGCCTTCTCGACTACATCGATAGCAGAATTCTACGGACGAGTAAGAGTACACGTAAGCGGCAAGGCCGACCGAGCCGAGGGATTCCTACGCCTCCGGGATACGGATACCTCACTCATCACCTTCCGTGAAAAGTAACTCTCGCTCGGACAAACAATTCTGTTACCGACAAATAAGTCCAGATACTCGAAACAAGAGGAAAAGAAACGCAGCTTTACAACACGACGACAGTATGTTTGGGCCTCGGCGACCGCAGAAAACATACGCACACTACAAGATAACCCGATCCTGCAGGCTCGGACCTTGACAGTTGAAGGGAGCAGCAGCACCCTCGGCGTCATCTACACCTTCAGCGAGGTCCGACCTAGCCTCGGACGGCGACGCGGTTGGAGGATCCCCACTCCGAAGGACGACATCAGTACCACGCCCGGGCCATCGCTGCCAGGGTCTTCTCCAGGAATCCGGCTCGAGCAGACGGCTCGGCCGGCCACCCCGAAGCCCCAGCCAGCTGTCCCCCAAGGACATCAGCCCGGCTCGTGGCCTCGGCAACTCAACTCCGGCGTCGGTCCCGCCAGCGGACGACCCGGCCAGGCTCCGGCCGACCAAATCTTCTTTTCGAGCCAACTCTGCCCCTGTCCATGCTGACACCGCTACCTCCGGCTTCGGCTCATCGAAGGGCGACCGAGGGGTTCCTTTAACTAAGCAAGAGAAGCCTCGGGCGGCAAGGCTGACCGAGTCGAGGGACTCCTACGCCTCCGGGATACGGATACCTCACTCGTCACCTTCGCACGAGGCAACTCACACTTGGTGAAGCGGTTCAGATAGCCGACAGGCGAGTCTTAGTGCTCGAAATGAGGAAAAAACACGGCTCTGTGCCGAAAATACATACACGTTCAGGCCTCGACAGCCACAATGAACAGACACCGACACTCAAGGTGCCATTACAAACGGAACTCCGGTTCCGTCCCCGCGGGTACGAACACCCCCCCCCCCCCACATTGGAGGGCCCGCGGGGCGATAAGGCTCCAGGTCGTCCGCCGTCGCCCGCTCCAGCAGCAGCGACAACGACCTCCGCTTCGGGTGGCCGAACTGTAGCAGCAATGGCCTTAGGGCGGACGCCGCTGCAACAATGCCCTCGCCCACGTCTACGCTCGAGGGGTGAGGACAAGTACAAAGAGCCGGAGGCCCGGAGCGCGGATGGTGGCGGTGATCCCATCGGCGACGAGGACTTCTCCAGCCACCGCCACCTCAGCACCGACGACAGGAGCCGTCTGCCCACCGGCAGATCCCTACTCGGATCCTCCCGGACGAGCGGAGCACCGACCTCCGCGCAGAGGCGCCGTACCGGGGCAAAGGCAGGACAGCCCCAGAACACGAATGCCGCCCTAGCAGCGCGCGACGTCTTGGGCGGTCCTCCGGTGCGCGTGGCGCGACAACCGCCCTTGCGGCGAGAGGGGGCACCAGGAGCCGAGCCAGAGCCAGCTGAGCCAGCGAGCCCAACGCGCTGAAGCTGACGACGCTCGCCGCCGATCGGCCCCGCGTTGTCGGAGTCCGACCCTCCCGCTAGGCCGGCGAGCGCCCTCTCCCTTGAATGCTGAGGGAGAGGCTGACCCACGAACCCGCACGGGAGGTAGAGCCCCGGCTCAGCCCGGCCTCTGCCCCAGCAAGGATGATGAAGATCCTTGAAGCTGAGGGCGGGACCAAGATCGCAGCCCGGCTTGCTTCTCCCCACCCAGGAGCTGGTGGTCACCGTCTTGTGTGACCACCGGCGAGGGGATGTGGCCGGGCTGCCTGATGAAAATCCTTGAAGCCGAACGATGGCTGAAAGGTACCAACTTCCGTGAAGTTGCGTTCCTCCAACAAACAAGGCGGAAGGATCGCGGGTGTTCCCCATCCGGGGGCTCGGAAGGTGGAAAGACGCGATGCATAAGGGGGCGCGAATACATGGTTGCCTTTCAAGGGGGTCACCCTCCTTTTAAAGGCAACTCTCCCCACTTGCGTCCTTAGCCATCGCGGGCTGAGTCTTCTCCAACACGCTCCAAGGTCCTCCCCCTACGACCCGGGGGCTGGGTCCCACGCGTCATGCAAGCTGGCCCAGGGCAGAAGAAGCCAAACCGCCGCGCACGGTGCGTGCAACTACCCAGCGGTTACAAGCATTCCTCCACTTTCGCCCAGACCAGCGGGTGAAAGGGCGGACAGCCATGCAGGCAGCATGCGACCGCGCCAAGTGGGCGCACCCGTTCGACTCCAACGCGCCCAGCATGGAGGCCCAGGCCCACACGTCATGCAACCGGCGCGCCGGTTGCTACGTGCGAGCAACTGCACCGCCACTCGCGCCACTACCGCGCCTCCTTGACTGCGGAACCAGTACCGCGACTCGAGGCAACCCTGCGTATGACCCAACAGTGCCAGCCAGGCACATCGGTCATGGGTCAGTCAGCTGCGGGAGAAGGCGCGATGGTCAATACGGCCAAAAATGGGCCGGCAATAATGGCGGTGGCAGGCGGGCGGAAGCAGCGGTCACGTCGTCAGCCAAGCTCACGTCCCATACAGGGACAGCAAGGGAACCCTCTCTCGCGGCGTGAAGATGGTGCGCCCGTGTTCCGTTCCTCGAACGGCTCGCACGCGCAACGGCTGCCCCGCGAACCACTCGTCCCATCGCATTAACTCTGCGGCGGGACAGGCGGCACCTTTGGCGGGCGAAGCAGGCGACGCTTCACCTCCGCCATAATGACCGCGACAAAAAAGGTGTGCCACGTCATTTGATTTCGTATCCTTTTCCTCTTCCTCTTTCTCTCTCTTACAACAGGGACCGGGAAAGGGGATACCCCGAAAGGGATCCTTCTCCGTGAAGGAAACGGGCCCCGAGCCCCCTACTGATCAGAGGTTCGAAGGCTGGCCCCTCGGAGGGGTTCAACAGCCGCCTCAGAGCGCTCGGGCTCCGCGCCCACTACTGGTCAGAGGTTCGAAGGCCGGCCCCTCGGAAGGGTTCAACGGCCGCCTCAGGCCACTCGGGCTCCGCGCCCACTACTGATCAGGGGTTCGTAGGCTGGCCCTCGAAGGGTTCACAGCCGCCTCAGACGCAGAGCGAGGGATGACCCTAGGTACGTTCGATACATAACCAAGGCTCGGGCTACGCTCTCGAGGTACCCTAGGACATTTCCAAGACCAGCGGGAATGATCTTGTAACGGAATCCCATCAGAGGGAGGCATCGAGCCCTCAGACCCCGTCAAAAGGGGACCGGGTCCGGCAGATCACCCGCAGGTACTTTTGGAGCGCGCCTCCGGGCCTCTAGCCGACCCCTAACAAATGGGGCACGGGCGTCCACTCGGATTACCCGTCAGCAGCTCACTGGAGACACCATGTTCGGCGCCCTCCAAGGGCAACATGGCGCTTTCCCCCCCTCCTCCTTGCGGAAAGGCGACGCAGGGGCGTATGTAAAAAAGTCGAGTCTATCCTTGACCGTCCTCTCACTCTGTGCGGAGGCTCGGGGGCTGCTCTCGCAAACCCGGCTCCGGCCAAACCGTTGACAGCGTCAACATACCAGCCCGAGAACTTGGGACCCGACCGTGCACCTGGGATACGGCCAACTCGCATGAGGGAACAACCAGACCGGCCGAAGCATCGCAAAACGCATTAAGACCTCAAAGGAGTCAAACCACTCCTCCGAGGCCTCGGAGGCTACACCCGGCGGGTGCGCTCGCGCGCACCCACCGGAACAAAATGCAACCGAGAAAGGCCGGTCCCCTTGCAAAAAAGTGCGACAAAAGCCTCCAAGCGAGTATTAACACTCCCTTTGAGGCTCAGGGGCTACTGTCGGGGACCATAATTAGGGGTACCCCCAAGACTCCTAATCTCAGCTGGTAACCCCCATCAGCACAAAGCTGCAAAGGCCTGATGGGTGCGATTAAGCCAAGGTTCGGTCCACTCAAGGGACATGATCTCGCCTCGCCCGAGCCCAGCCTCGGGCAAGGGCAGCCGACCCCAGAGGATTCACGTCTCGCCCGAGGGCCCCATCAAGCAACGGACACACCTTCGGCTCGCCCGAGGCCTAGTCTTCGCCAAGAAGCAACCTTGGCCCGATCGCCGCGCCGACCGACCGTATCGCAGGAGCATTTAATGCAAAGGTGGCCTGACACCTTTATCTTGACGCGCGCCCTTCAGTCAACAGAGCCGAAGTGACCGCAGTCACTTCGCTGCTCCACTGACCGGCCTGACAAAAGGACAGCACCGCCTGCGCCACTCCGACTGCTGCGCCACTCGGCAGAGTGAGGCTGGCAGCAGCCAAGTCCGGCCTCGAGCGCCATAGGAAACTCCGCCTCGCCCGACCCCAGGGCTCGGACTCGGGCTCAGCCCCGGAAGACGACGAACTCTGCCTCGCCCGACCCAGGGCTCGGACTCGGGCTCAGCCCCGAGAGACGACGAACTCCGCCTCGCCCGACCCCAGGGCTCGGACTCAGTCCTAGCCTCTGCCGACGGTCTCCGCCTCGCCCGACCCAGGGGCTCGGACTCGACCTCGGCCTCGGAAGACAAACTCGACCTCGGAGGAGCCTCCGCCTCACCCAACCCAGGGCTCGGACCGACCACGTCACAGGAGGGGCCATCATTACCCTACCCCTAGCTAGCTCTGGCTACGAGGAACAAGACCGGCGTCCCATCTGGCTCGCCCCGGTAAACAAGTAATGATGGCGCCCCGCATGCTTCATGACGACGGCGGCTCTCAGCCCCCTTACGGAAACAAAGAGACGTCAGCAAGGACTCGACAGCCCCGACAGCTGTCCTTCCGCCAGGCACCAGCGCTCCTTCGACGGCCACGACACCACACGGACAGGGTGCCAAAACCTCTCCGGCTGCCACGACGGCATGTACTTAGGGCACTAGCTCTTCTCCACTAGACACGTTAGCACACTGCTACACCTCCCATTGTACGCCTAGACCCTCTCCTTACGCCTATAAAAGGAAGGTCCGGGGCCCTCTTACAGAGGGTTGGCCGCGCGGGGAAGGACGGGACGGCGCTCGCGTAAGCCTCTCGCTCCCTCCCGCGTGGACGCTTGTAATCCCCTACTGCAAGCGCACCCGACCTGGGCGCGGGACAAACACGAAGGCCGCGGGTTTCCCCTTTTACGCCTGTCTCCCTCCGGCTTCTTCCCCCCTTCGCGCTCCGTCTCGCGCCGACCCATCTGGACTGGGGCACGCGGCGACAATTTACTCGTCGGTCCAGGGACCCCCCGGGTTCGAAACGCTGACAATATGGTTGCTTCATAACTCATCAAAAACTGCTTCGGGTCTGAATGCCCATCATACATTGGAAGCTGAGGTGGCTTGTATGATGGGGGCCACAGGATGGCCTGCAGTTCTGCTGCCAGGGGAGAAGCATCATCAAAAGTAAAGGTATCATGATTAAAATCATCATACCATCCATCGTCGTTGAACAAGCCCTCTTGATGAAGCTCCCTGTGCTGGGGCCTTTGGTCTTGCTCGTCTTGAGCAAGGTGACGTACTTCTTCAGTGGCTTCGTCAATCTGCCTTTGTAGGTCAGCTAGTCGAGCCATCTTCTCCTTCTTCTTTTGCACTTGTTGATGAAGCATCTCCATATTTCTGATTTCTTGGTCCAACTCGTCCTCTTGGGGTGTTGGACTGGTGGCCTTCCTCTTCTGGCTTCGGGCCTCTCGAAGAGAAAGGGTCTCCTGATTTGGGTCCAGCGGCTGCAGAGCGGCAGCCCCTGTCGCTGAAGCTTTCTTCGGTGGCATGACGAAGGTCAATGCTTGCCGAAGGTGGTCGAAAAGGATTCACCGGAGGTGGGCGCCAATGTTGGGGACTTGTTCTCAAATGCTATGAGTTAAGAACAAGGCAACACAAAAAATATTAAACGTTAGAGTCCTTCGTCCTTCAAAGCATTATTTCCCTTGGGATATAATGATTTTCGGACGAAGGTTATGAAGGACATACCTTCATCAGCGTAACATTTAATAATGAAGAGAGAATCATATGAAATATAAAATATAACATGGATAATTATGTATATTTATCAAATCATCTCTATTTTATTATTATGGAAAAATAGAAATGATAACAAGTTACAAATGTACCTTCGGCTCGAAAGAAGGTAAGAGTACAAGCATGACGCAAAAGCAAATGCCAAGTCAGCATGAACAGTATAGGAGCACTGTTTATCTATTTATAGGCACGGGACGCAGCCCATGTAAAATTACACCCATGCCCTTTACATTTGCTAATGACTCTATAGTAATCCATCGAGGTCTAAATAGCCTTTTCCCTTTTAAGTCGGTTTCCTTTTCTGCTGTCATGCCGAAGCTCCCCTGCGTATAGCTTCGACTCTGCGCCAACCTTCGTATTCTTTGTGCTTCTTCACACTGTGGTTCTGATCCGAGTCCGAAAGTACCTGTTCATGTATTATATTTCAGAAACATTGTTAAATCATATTTTTGAGGACCTTCGGAAGACGAAGGCCCCCAACACCAGTAATCAGCTGCAGAATGCCTTAGACCGACCGAGCCAAGCAACATTCAAAAAACAGATGATTAATAGTTTCCTTCTTATGACAAAAAACATAGTCTAAGTCCCCTTCCCACCTTCTCTTAGCTAGATTATCCTTTGTGAGGATTACTCCACACCATAAAAAATATAAGAAGATTTAAATTTTTAAAGGTACCTTTTGATTCCATAATTCTTTATTCACTTTAGAGGTATTTCTGAGCATTAAGGCAACATAACGTGATTTTACCGTGAACTGTCCATTTGAAGATAAGTTCTAGTAAAAATGCATCTTGATTCTAAGTCAACACAATCCCCTCCAAATGTGTCAACAAATCATTCCATGCATTTAAATTGGGTCCAAAGAGCTGCCTCCTCTAGGAGATATTCGGAGGGGAGGAGCTCAGAACATCGACCACCGTGGAGATCTTGGATCTAGCAATATTATACAAAGAGGATATTGGTCTTTCAAAGGAGCACCGCCTAGGTAATTGATAACGTTAAACTATGTTTATTTAAATCCACCGTAATCAGATACCACACTAGAAATTGATACCAACCTATTCAAACTTGTTACCGCTGGTACTCGAGTACAAATCATTATCGTTGCCATTTATATTACATTTCGTGAATCAAACAACACTAAGAAGATTTTTCTTTCCTCCTTTTTTAATAACTTCATTGGCTGCTTTCCAATTCTGAATCTAAGACTAGCTCACCAGTTGGTTCATGCTCTATAATTCTAACCCATCGAGGCAACGTGCACACAGATCATATAAAACTACCAAAAAGAATTATCCTCGGCCTTTCCGCCAGTCCTCTAGCTACACAAAGGTACCTCTGCTCACAAGTATAGAGAAGCTCTATACATACAATTGTGAGCATATTTGAACTGTTATTTTCTAGAACCGTCGGTGCTAGAGGCCAGTAGAAAAAATTATTTGTACAGCCGGATAACTGAGAACCACCAATGGAAATCGATTTTCTGTGGCAGTCGGGCTAAGAAAACCGCCAGTGGAACGATCGAGGTAATAAAACCATCAGTGAAAATCTTTTCCAGGAAACATAAAATGTGTTTTAAAAATAGCAAAAATATTTTTATTAGGGGAGAGGCCTCACTAGGCCCCGTCTTCCGGTCTCCGTCAAAGTCGCAAGTCGCCGCGCAAAATTCGAGGCTATGCGGGCGGTGAAAATCGAACCATTACCTTGCCTATCACTTACTTCATGATTGATTATAATTTTGTTGCCCACATATTAGAACAATCTGAGTATAAATTGGCTACTTGAGGTTGTAAACGAATTCAAAAGAAAAGGTTGTCAACTACAAATTGTTGGTGCCTATCCGGGCGCCAAACACTAGAAAGGATCACCTGGCGGTGCTCTGTGTGGAGGCGCGGAGGGACCGCGGCAAGGGCCAGACTTTCCGCGACCCGGCGCAGGAGCGACTCCTCCTCTGAATACGTCCGGACGGTCCGCGCCTGGGGCTCGGATGGTCCGCGATGGCGCCGAGGGTCTTCTTCTTCACAGCAGACCTAGATCTCACCTCCCGCGAGGGACCCCGTCGGGGAGGCGAAATCGTAAGGTGTGTTTTGGCATCGGCAGGCCACCCAAGACGCCTCTAGTCGATGTAGAGCCGAAGGGAGGTGAAGATTTCAGGTAGAAGGAGGCTAAACTAGGGCTAAACTAGAATTACTCCTAATGCATAAGTAAAAACGAGAAATAGACTTGATTTGATCGATTGTGGGGGGTTCAATCGGCTGTAGCCCTTCATCTATATAAAGGGGGAGGTCTAGACCCGTTACAAGTCGTTTCCTGAGCCAATCCCACAGTTTTAGCTAACAAATCCCGCGAGAAACTCGGAACCCTAACTGATTCGGCGCATGCGCGGACCGTCCGCGCTACCAACGCGGACCGTCCCCTCGGAGCCGGACCGTCCGCGCTGTCATTTCCTGCACTCAACACAAAGTTTCATAACTCTTGAAGTTATACAACTTTTATTTTGGTACTTTTCCCATCCAAGTTCGTTTGCAAAATTTGCATTTTAAATCTGATAAATTTAGATGCAATTTTTGAGAGTCAAAAAGATTTCAAATAAAAAGTTGTAAACTAAAAGGTTTTATAACTTTTAGAGATCTATAACTTTTATATTGGTGTTTTTTTCAAACGATGTCAAAAACATAAAAAAACCAGGATAAAAATAAAAATCATTTCTAGTGGTAGTTTCTTAAGAAAACTACAAATAAAAATCGATTTTTAGTGTCGGTTTCTTAGAAAAACCACTACTAGAAATTATTGATTTATAATGACGGTTTCTTAACAAACCACATGTATAAATATAATTTTTAGTGTGGTTATTTTATAAAACCGGCATTAGATATAATACTGACGTTTGACAACTAAAGAAGGCTGTAAAAATTAACTTCAACCTACACTTTGAGGTATTGGCTCGTCGGCTCTCATCAATCGAAGCTCCGATATATCGGTGAAGGTGATGGAGGCCAGTAGCTTCGACGACGTGGCTCTGCTCCTCAGCTTCAGTTCTCCAAAATCCTTGATCACATCGGTCTTGGTGATCATCTCCGTGCCCACGTCTGTCTCACTTTGCAGCATGGCGACCAGTGACCGGGCCGTAGACATGCCAGGCTGGAGTTTGGTGACTTCTTGGGTCCAAAGAAGCCCAGCCCATGCTTTAGAAACCTGCAGGCTTCATCAACGTCCAGGTCATTCGCTCAGGGGACTGTCAACGATCTGCAGATCCCGCCCCCCGGCCGTAACTGCAAAAGTGTAAGTGTTTTGTCGTACTAGTAGATTCCCGTATTTACCTTGCTCAAGGTGAATCCAGTTCTCCAAAAACGCCCTAAATTTCCCGTATTTACTCTCCGACCGAGGCTGTAGACATCTGCCTTCCGCGTAACATGTAACACCCTAAAAATCCTATATTTTAAAATACTCTCAAAATACTAGAAAGTATTGCCTAATAAAAGTTTCATGGTTAATTATAAATAGGTAATAAAGATTTAACTTTGAATAAAGTTATTACTTATTTTATTTGATAAATAATATGAATAGGGTTCCTTAATTATTTAATTGTGTGATTTATTCTTTATTAAGTTTATAAGTTTTCAGGCATTTACTAAGAGAAATAAAATAATAATAATAATAATAATAATAATAATAATAATAATAATAATAATAATAATAATAATAAATATATATCTATACTTTGCATCATGCCGGATTTTTTGATTGTGCATACTTGAATTTGAAACCTCAACTTTGATTTGAAATTTAAAATCTTGCAAATTAAAATGGAAAATAGAAATTGGGAAAAGAAATAACAAAAAAGAAAAAAAGAGAGGGATACAAACCCGCGCTGGGCCGATTTCTCTTGACTTCGGCCCACCTATCCCACGGCCAGCCTAGTCCCACACTCGCCATCACTACACCCACGCTGACCGCAAGACGGACCAACGGTGTCATTCACTTTTCCCCATCCACCTTGCTCTTATCACCGCCATGTGGGACCCACTCCTCAACCTCCCCAAATCTCGTGCGCTCTCGTCGCGTTACTGTGCTTTGGGGCCAATGGGTCAGCCACCGTTCTTAGGAGACATCAACCGCGTTGACGCAAAGACGTGGGGCCGAATAGTCGTCGCCAACCTTGCAACCAAAACCGAGCTCGATCCGGTTGTAACCGCTGGGGTCAGTTGCGATTTGGGAGGGCCTGTGCATGTGGGATTGTCCATGTGAAAAGATTCGTCCACGGATAAAACTACCGGGCCCGCTCCTCTGATCTAAAGCATCGGTGGCTTAGCATCGAGCCCTCACCATTGCCACAACTGAGAGGAGGGGGAGGAGTGAGAGCTGCCATTAGCGCTAGATTGAAAAAGAGCCACCACTGTTGCATCGTGTCCGCGTCGCCGCTCTGCCGTCGGGTGCGGGACCGAGAGCTTCACCAAGTCACATGGAGTACGTGGGAGGAGTGAGAGCTGCCATTAGCGCTAGATTGAAAAAGAGCCACCACCGTTGCATCGTGTCCGCGTCGCCGCTCTGCCGTCGGGTGCGGGACCGAGAGCTTCACCAAGTCACATGGAGTACGTCTATGGCTTAGCCTGGGCATAATTTTTCTTCAAACTGCTGGAATTGCTCGCTGGAGCATTCACTCCGTCGTGGCTCCACGCTACGCCGTGGGCAGGCCTCTCTACAACACAATCGTAGGTAAGAACTCCTCCCACCATCTTCCTTAACCTCCTCTTCATGTCGCACCGAGCGAGCTTCGTATCGGGACACAAATGGGGCGTAGGCGTGTAGCTCCGGTGAGGTGCATCACCACGGGGTCGTCGAGTGTCGTCGTGTGGTGGTCGGGTGAGGGAGGAGGGCCTAGGTGTCGTTGATTGTCTGATGGACATTTAAGATTAGATAGAGGCATACCTCTTCAGTGGATGAATCTGACATAGATATGCTATCCAACGGGTGAGTGTAGATCACGCTTCATCGAATTGTGGTCTTCGATGTTGGATCCAAGTTTCACAATTGTGTACCATTTCATTTAACTAGGGATCTAATCCGGGCGACCGGAACTTGATCGGGGGCTAGAAATTATGTGTACCCCTTCGTCGTGGTCTTTTTCATTAAGACCCCTGAACATTACACGATTCAACCCGCTGACCGATCACTTATAAAGAGTATTAATTTAAGATCCAAATATTTATAGAACAAACCCTGGTGTTTTTAAAACTGAACCTAAGGTCCAGAGAAGTTTCTGATTTATACAAATTAATTCTAAAATTGATTTTTAGTATGAAAATAATTCCTAAAACTTAAATAATTCATAACTTTCTCGATTTAACTCCGATTCTAGTGGTTCTCGAACCTACAATTTCATAGCGAAGCATAGAATTATACCATACAGTTTGATTCCATGTTTGGTGTAATGTTATTTGTATCCATTATATGCTTATTTGTATATATTGCTACGAATAGAAGCGAGGTTATGAGGAAATACAAAGCCCAACTTTGGGAAATCATCTGAGCAGTTGGATTTACAAGTAAAAGGCAAGTTGTGTCCTTGATCACATTCTTTGACCTAATAATATTTATGATTCTGATAATCATCGTGGCACTATTAGGTTAACTTTATGGGACCTAATAAGTTACCTAGTTTGTTTACCCTGCACCTTGCATACAAATGAATTATTGGGTAGTTTTGGTATTGCTCTACTTGGTTTTAGGATTAATGCCACATATGAATTATGATCATGTTCAATTGTTAATGGATTATTTGTTGTGCAATATAAGATCATTTTGTTAATTGGAACATGGAGCGACCACCCAAGACAATAGTGCTACCACAATGTTGGAATGGGACGCCCTTAGCCAATTAATCAGGAAAGCTAGCGAGAGATTATCTTACCTAAAATAGATAAGCGAGGAGTGAATCGCTGTAGAGTGTAGTGCTGGCTGTAATTACTGTGATGGGGTTACAGACCGTGGAAAAGTCTTATGCTCCCTTTTGCCTCAAAGTAGTGGGTTTTCTCATGCTAATGAAACTTTGTAAAGGCCTCACAGTGGATCCCTAGCCATTCACCTTGGAAGTGTCTAAGGGTCTACCTAACCCGGGCTAAAAGGAAAATACATCTTGTGGGTAATGATGCGCAACCTCTGCAGAGTGTAAAACTGGTATATTAGCCATGCTCAGGGTCATGAGCGACTCGGACCCCACATGAGTAAATTATGTAATAAAATTTAACATGTCATGCATTTGCATTACATTGTTGGATATTTTATCTATGATATCTTATTTAATTGGGATGGTATTTACTTATACTTAGTAATTGCTAATAAAATTTTGACCTACAAAATTATAAGATATGCTTAGCCTTAACCATCGTAAGTCTTACACTACACTTTTTCCCACACTTGCTAAGCGATGACCGCATGAGAGCTCGCCCTTGCTATAATCACACCAGGTTAAGAACTGGTACCGCTGGAGGATCATGAAGATGAGTTTGGAGAGGTCTAGGTCGTCGTCTTCGAGTCAACTATGGTTGTGGAGGATCGTTGTCATCATATGGTATAATATATTTAGTTATTTTGTATCGAACTTGTAATAAGTAATAAAGATGTGACATTATTTTCTATACCCTGAGTCACCATATGTGTGAAAGTTGATTCTGGCACACATGTGAGATGCATCTGGATTTGTCCTTAAATCCGGGTGTGGCAGAAGTGGTATTAGAGGAATATTGACTGTAGCACGTAACCTAGATAGACCTGGACAAACCCTTACCTACTTATCTATGATACTCTGATTCTTTCTAAACTTTCTTTGATCTTTTCTCATCTATTGCTGCCCTATTTGATTACTCTTACATTTTCTCTTCTGAAAACAAAGAGAAATTCACACTTTGGAATCCTACACCTAAGTGATATTTAGGAATAGGACACCTAATCCTAAGGGAAAAACAATTTTTGTAGTACCAATAAGCTTGGATGTTTGTTCTTATGAACCCTGGTTTATTCAATTCTTTGATTGAGCGTGATGAGTTGTGGAGTAATGTCCTCAATTGCATCTGTTGGGGGCCTTCGTCTTCCTAAGGTCCTCAAAAACATGGCTAACCATTTGTTATTAGCATATTACTAAGTATTACAGGAGCTTTGGATCTGAATAGCTTCGACGTGGAATGATGGAAGCGCAACGAAGCAGGCTTCGTTACAACGACATAGGAAGACGACACAAGGAGAAGGTGTTAATCAAAGTACTAGGAGCAAATGCCAATGCTATCCCTGTGAAATTTGTAAACTTTGTATGTAATCTTTGAGGGTCTGAATGTAATATCGTACGAAGCTGTACGATTGCCTATAAATAAATAAACATTGCTCCTATACTGTTCACGCTGGATCAGGATTGCATTAACGCTTTTACCTTCGAGCAAGCCGAATATATCAATGTAATGTATACTTTATATCACTTTATTAATATATGAAGTTAGTTGTAATATTATCTCAATATGAGAAATGAAATGAATAAATAGTATAATGTCGCATTTGTAATAATATCTTTATATTTGTGAATAATGAATACTTGTTCCTCATGATCTTCGTCCGAGACTCGTTATGTCCGAAAAGATATAAGAATTCGAAGGGCGAAGGTCCTTAACGTTTAACAATTGTGTTGCCTTGTTTTATGGTTCACAACAATAAAAAACAAGTGACCATCAACATCTACATATATATACATGTATAAACATATCTTTATAAGATAACTACTCAACTCAGATTATTCCACCTTAAAAAGAATAATAGATCAATCAAAAAATAATATGTCATATCTTAATATATCTATCTTATCCTAATAGATCCATCTTACTCTAATAGATTCATCTAATCTAAACTAGTATAATCTAGTCATATCCAATCTATTCTAGATCTAATCTAATGTAATCTAATATAATTTGGGTAATATGATCTAATCTAAATCTCTTATCTGATCTGATTTATTTTTTCTTACACCTACCAAAATGTTACTAATTAACTAGGGTTAGTTAATACTGAATAAATAGATTAGTCAATCTGGACCTTGCTAACCTAATTTACTCTACCCTAAATTGTTGCCCCAGACCAACTCGGCCATGCACTCTTAATAGCTTGCCTAATCTATCCATTCCAACCTAAAAGCAAAATAAATCCTGTTTGACCTATCTCATGTTTCACAACCATGTACCTATCTAAACCTTCTAAAACCGAGATGGAGACACCAAGACTGAGAAGGGATATATCAACCTCGCTAAAGAAGGATAGAAGTTAAAACAGATCACAAAATGAATAAAAATTCCACCATTCGAGATGAAAACTTTCCTTGCCCTCAACTTTGTTAGCCCAACCTATCGTTGCTCTCACCATCTCTTACCCACTTATTAGGTGGCTAAACATAGAACATACCCTGCTTTCTAAATCTCCTATTAATCAGTATTAAAACATTTTTTTGATTTTTGGAGCTATTTGGAAACTAGAAACTAAATTACAAAAAAACCATCCACATCCTTTCCTACTAACCTTGAGAACGAGATTACTTTTAAGGGGTAGAATCCATGTCTTTCAATCTGTATGATCCAGGTCTTGACGAAGACACCACATAGAAAGGACCTTCCCACTTAAGCTGAAGCTTCCCCACTGTGTCTTTGTTGGCCACTCTTCGAAGCACCAAGTGTCCTGGCTTGGTAATCTTTAATCTTACCTTTCTATCTCGCCATTTCACTCTTTCGGCCTAATATTTATTGATGTGATCTATTGCCTGAAGTTTGGTCCCTTCTATTGTGTCTTTTGTTATTTTGCAAGCCTCTCCGTCTTTTGCTGAAGCTAAGATCCTTATTGAACCTGTTCTTGCTTCTTCTGGTGTTATTACTTCATCACCGAATAAAAGCTTGAACGTGGTAAACCCAGTTGATCTTGAGACAACAGTGTTATGGTTCCATACCACTTTTACTAATTCATCTGGCCACTTTCCTTTTGACAAATTGAAGATTGACTTCATTATTCCTGTTATTATGATTTTGTTAGCTCGTTCTACCAATCCATTTGATTCTACACGCCTTAGATGCAAAATGCATTTTTGTACCAATTTGGTCACAAAAAGTTTTGAATGTTTCAGAATCAAACTGAGTTCCATTATCGACCGTGATAGCCTTCAGCACACCGAACCGACAATCAATATTCTGCAGAAGAACTTTTGGACTGTGGCTGAAGTGATTGTAGCTAAGGGTTTAGCTTCGATCCACTTTGAAAAGTATACTACTGCTACCACAACATATTTCAAGTTTCCTTGTGTCGGTGGAAGTGGGCCTAATAAATCTAGGCCCCACCTTTGTAATGGTCAAGTGGGCTTGATTAGCTGAGTTAAAGACGAAGGTTGTTTTTTATCTCTGGCGCACTTCTGGTAGTTTTCACATTTTTTAACTAGTTTCGCTGCATCCAAAGCTGCATTTGGCCAATAAAATCCTTGTCTGAAAACTTTTCCAAGCAAAGGCCTAGACCCAATATGAGCTCCGCACACCCCTACATGTATCTCTTTCATTAGTTCTTGACCTTCGGCTCTGGACAAACACTTCAGCAATGGAGAACAAAGTCCTTATTTGAACAATTCTCTTTCTATGATCATATAGGGCCTTGTCCTAGCTTGCATTATTTTTATGTAAACTTCATCGTCCGAAGGATAATTGCCTTGTAGGAAAGATACAATCTCAGTCCTCCGATCTTCGATGTGTACTGGTGAGATTGTAAGCACCGCTCGCTCCATGAGCTCGACTGAAGGTGGTTTTGGAGTTTCAAAGAATACTTCCGAATGGAGTGGGAGCCCATGTGCTGCTGATTTAGCCAGTAAATCTGCATGCTCATTTTTCTCCTCTTGGGATGTTCTTTACTGAGAAACCTTAGAAAGAGGCTTCCATTCTCCGGACTGTATCAAGATACTTCTCAAGCTTCGGATCTCTTGCTCTGCTTCTTTTATCAACATGACCTGTGATGACCTGTGAGTAAGATTTGAGGACTGTCCTTCTTATTCCCATCGCCTTAAACTTTCGAAGCCCTAAGAGAAGAGCTTCATACTCTGCAATGTTATTTGTGCAGTTGAACTCCAATCTGGCTGTGTAGCAGGTTTTGATCTTGGATGGTGAAATTAAAATAGCAGTTGCACCTGCTCCGAAGGTTCCCCATAACCCATCACAAAACACTGTCTAGGCTTCGTTATCTGTTGTGCTTCCTTCATCCTAAGCCCCTGGCGTCCAATCAGCAATAAAGTCTGTTATCGCTTGGGATTGGATTGAAGATCTATGGAGAAAATCAATAGTGAATTCATTCAGTTCTGCGGCCCACTTTCCAACTCTTCCCGTGGCGTCTCTATTTCTTATAATGTCTTTGAGAGGCTGAGACGAAGGTACTATAATGTGGTATGACTGGAAATAATGCCGAATCTTTCTGGAGGCCATCAATACATCATATAGCACCTTCTCCAGCTCTATGTAATTTCTTTTTGATGGACTAAGTACTTCAGATACGAAGTATACTGGAACTTGCTTCTTCGCTTGATCATCTTGTTTCTCCTGCACCAGCGCTGCACTAACTGCAGCGTGGGAAGCAGCTACATACAATAGCAATGGGGCTCGTGACGAAAGTGGAGTCAATGTTGTTAGTTGTATCAGATATTGCTTTAGCTCTTCAAAAGCCTTTTGTTGAGTTGGTCCCCATTGAAAGACTTTGGCTAATTTTAGCACTTCAAAGAATGGCAAATTCCTCTCTGCTGATCTTGAGATGGATCTGTTTAAAGATGCTAGCATTCCTATTAATCTTTGAGCATCCTTTCTTGTCCTTAGTGGCTCCATCCGAAGTATATCTTCTATTTTACTTGGATTTGTTTCGATTACTTTTGTTGATACAAGGCACCCAAGAAACTTTCCCTTCGTCACTCCGAAGACACATTTCTCTGGATTGAGCTTGATACCAGCCTTCCTAAAATTGGCAAATGTTTCTTGCAAGTCAGCAATATGATTTTCTTGCTTCGTGCTTTTTAAAATGATATCGTCGACATATGTCAGAACATTCCTGCCAATCTGAGGGCTAAGGATTTGGAGGTCATTCTACTGAAGCTTCCTCCGACATTCTTGAGCCCCTCGGGCATCCGAAGGTAACAATAGGTCCCACTAGAGATTATGAAGCTTGTTTTAGGTTCATCCTTCTTCATCTAGATTTGATGATAGCCTGAATAACAGTCTAATAAATTCATGAGCTCTGAAGTGGCTGCTGCATCCACAAGGGAGTCTATTCTTGGCAAGGGGAACTCATCCTTCGGGCACACCTTGTTAAGGTCTGTAAAATAAATACACATTCTCCACTTTTCATTGGCCTTCTTTGCCATCAAAGTATTGGCTAGCCTTTTTGGACATGTCACCTCTCTAATTACTCCGGCACTCAGGAGTCTTTTGACTTCGTTTCTTGCACCTTCAGCTTTGTCATCGGACATCTTCCGAAGCTTCTGCTCTCTTGGTCTAATGGTCGGGTCTACATTGAGTGAGTGTTCAATGGCATCTCTGTTGACACCACAAAGATCATTGGCTAACCAAGCAAAAACATCCTTGTTGTTGAACAGGAACTTCAACAAAGTTTTCTCTTGTTCATTAGACAATTGGGACCCCAGCCACACCTTCTGCTTAGCTATCTCTTCGCATAGAAGCATAGGCTTTGGTTGATCTGCTGAGGCAGCCTTGTCTCTGTTATGTTTATACTATTGATGAGCTTCAGCTTCATCTATGTTATGGATGGCCTTTGAATCTGTCCAGTTCCCTTCGGCCCTTCTAGCAACCTCTCGACTTCCATGCACAGCGATGGGATCCTGGTCAGATGGTATCTTCATGCACAAATATGTTGGATGGAGTATTGATTCGAAGGCATTCAATGCCCCTCGACCAATGATTGCATTGTAGGGATAGTCCATATTGACAATGTCAAATACAACTTGGTTTGTTCTTGTGTTGTGAACATAACCGAAGGTAATTCACATTGTTATCTTTTCGAGTGCCACTATATGCCTTCCTCTGAAGCCACACAGGGGGTGTGTTGCAATGTATCTTGTCATCCTACTCTTGCATCTGCCTAAAGGCTTTTGCAAATATGATATCTGCTGCACTGCTTGTGTCTACAAGGACATTGTGAACCAGAAACCCCTTTTGTCGGCGTTTCGACCCCGGGGGGTCCCTGGACCGACGAGTAAATTGTCGCTGCGTGTCCCAGCCTAGATGGGTCGGCGCGAGACGGGACTCAAAGGGGGGGAAAAACCAGCAAAGGGGAACCCGCGGCCTTCATGTTGTCCTGCGCCCAGGGCGGATGCGCTTGCAGTAGGGGGTTACAAGCGCTCGCGTGGGAGAGAGAGAGAGAGGCTATCCGCCAGCCCGTTCTCCCGCGCGGCCAACCTTCTCGTACGAGAGTCCTGGACCTTCCTTTTATAGTCGTAAGGAGAGGGCCCAGGTGTACAATGGAGGGTGTAGCAATGCGCTAACGTGTCTAGCAGAGAGGAGCTAGAGCCCTAAGTACATGCCGTCGTGGCTGTCGGAGAGGTTTTGGCGCCCTGTTCATGTGATGTCGTGGCCGTCGGAGGAGCGCTTGAGCCTCGTGGAAGTACAGCTATCGGGGCTGTCGGATCCTTGCTGACGTCTCCTTGCTTCCGTAAGGGGCTGAGAACCGCCGTCGTCATGGAGCACGCGGGGTGCCATCATTACATGTTTTACCGGGGCGAGCCAGATGGGACGCCGGTCTTGTTCCCCGTAGCCTGAGCTAGCTAGGGGTAGGATAATGATGACCCCTCTTGTGACGTGGTCGGTCCGAGCCCGGGGTCGGGCGAGGCGGAGGCTCCTCCGAGGTCGAGGCTGAGTCCGGGCCCGGGGGTCGGGCGAGGCGGAGACCGTCGTCCGAGGTCGAGGCTGAGTCCGAGCCCTGGGGTCGGGCGAGGCGGAGTCCGTCGTCCAGCGTCGAGGTTGAGTCTGAGCCCTGGGGTCGGGCGAGGCGGAGTCCGTCGTCCGGCGTCGAGGTTGAGTTCGAGCCCTGGGGTCGGGCGAGGTGAAGCTTCCTATGGCGCCCGAGACTGGACTTAGCTGCTGTCAGCCTCACTCTGTCGAGTGGCACAGCAGTCAGAGCAGCGCAGGCGGCACTGTTTTCCTATCAGGTCGGTCAGTGGAGCGGCGAAGTGACTGCGGTCACTTTGGCCCTGTCGACTGAGGAGCGCGTGTCAGGATAAGGTGTCAGTCGATCCTTGCATTAAATGCTCCTGCGATACGGTCGGTTGGCATGGCGATCTGGCCAAGGTTGCTTCTCCGCGAAGCCTGGGCCTCGGGCCAGCCGAAGGTGCGTCCGTTGTTGAGGGGACCCTCGGGCGAGACGTAAATCCTCCTGGGTCGGCTGCCTTTGCCCGAGGCTGGGCTTGGGCGAGGAGAGATTGTGTGCCTCGAGTAGACTGAGCCTTGACCTTAATCGTGCCCATCAGGCCTTTGCAGCTTTGTGCTGATGGGGGTTACCAGCTGAGATTAGGAGTCTTGGGGGTACCCCTAATTATGGTCCCCGATAGTAGCCCCCGAGCCTCGAAGGGAGTGTTGGTACTCGCTTGGAGGCTTTTGTCGCACTTTTTTGCAAGGGGACCAGCCTTTCTCGGTTGCGTTTCGTTCTGGTGGGTGCGCGTGAGCGCACCCGCCGGGTGTAGCCCCCGAGGCCTCGGAGGAGTGTTTTGACTCCTTCGAGGTCTTAGCGCGTTTCGTGATGCTTCGACTGGTCTGGTTGTTCCCTCATGCGAACTGGCCGTAGCCCGGGTGCATAGTCAGGTTCCAAGTTCTCGGGCTGGTATGTTAACGCTGTCAACGGTTTGGCCGGAGCCAGGTTTGCGAGAGCAACCCCCGAGCCTTCGCACAGAGCGAGAGGACGGTCAAGCACTGACTTGGCTTTTTTCATACGCCCCTGTGTCGCCTTTCCACAAGGAGGAGGGGGGAAAGCGCCATGTTGCCCTCGGAGGGCACCGAACATGGTGTCTCCAGTGAGTTGCTAACGGGTGATCCGAGTGGACGCCCGTGCCCCGTTCGATAAGGGTCGGCTAGTGGCCTAGAGGCACGCTCCAAAAGTACCTGCAGGTGATTTGCCGGACCCGGTCCCGTTTGATAGGGTCCGAGGGCTCGATGCCTCCCTCTGATGGGATTCCGTTACATAATCGCTCCTGCTGGTCTCAGAAATGTCCTAGGGTACCTTGGGAGCGTAGCCCGAGCCTCGGCCATGTATCGGACGTACCCAGAGTCATCCCTCGCTCTGCGTGCTCTGAGGCGGCTGTCGAACCCTTCGGGGGCCAGCCTACGAACCCCTGATTAGTAGTGGGCGCGGAGCCCGAGTGGCCTGAGGCGGCTGTCGAACCCATCCGAGGGGCCAGCCTTCGAACCTCTGACCAATGGTGGGCGCAGAGCCCGAGTGCTCTGAGGCGGCTGTCGAACCCTTCCGAGGGGCTAGCCTTCGAACCTCTGATCAGTAGGAGGGCTCGGAGCCCGAGTGCTCTGAGGCGGCTGTCGAACCCTTCCGAGGGGCTAGCCTTCGAACCTCTGATCAGTAGGGGGGCTCGGGGCCCGCTTCCTTCGCGGAGAAGGATCCCTTTTAGAGTATCCCCTTTCCCGGTCCCTGTAGCAAGAGAGAGAAAGAGGAAGAGGAAAAGGATACGAAATCGAACGACGCGGCGCACCTTTTTTGACGCGGTCATTATGGCGAAGGTGAAGCGTCGCCTGCTTCGCCTGCCAAAGGTGCCGCCTGTCCTGCCGCAGAGTTAATGCGACGGGACGAGTGGTTCGCGAGGCAGTCGTTGTGCGTGCGCGAGCCGTTCGAGGAACGGAACACAGGCGCGTCGTCTTCACGCCGTGGGAGAGGGCTCTCTCGCTGTCCCATGAGGGGACGTGAGCCTGCAGACGACTTGACCGCTGCTTCCGCCCGCCTGCCGTCGCCATTACTGCCGGCCCACTTTTGGCCATATCGACCATCGCGCCTTCTCCCGCGGCTGACTGACCCGTGATCGATGTGCTCGGTTGGCATTGTTGGGCCATGCGCGGGGTTGCCTCGAGTCGCGGCACCAGTTCCGCAGTCGAGAAGGCGCGGCACTGGCGCAAGTGGCGGTGCAGTTTTCCGCACATAGTAACCGGCACGCCGGTTACATGACGTGTGGGCCTGGGCCTCCATGCTGGACGCGTCGAAGTCGAAAGGGTGTGCCCCCTTGGTGGAGTTGCACGCCGCCTGCATGGCGGTCCGCCCTTTCACCCGCTGGTCTGGGCAAAAGTGGAGGAGTGCTTGTAACCGCTGGGCAGTTGTACGCTCCGCGCGCGGCGGTTTGGCTCCTTCTGTCCTGGGCCAGCTTGCATGACGCGTGGGACCCAGCCCCCGTGTCGTAGGGGGAGGACCTTGGAGCGTGTTGGTGAAGACTCAGTCTGCGACGGATGAGGACGCAAGTGGGGATAGTCGCCTTTAAAAGGAGGGCGACCCCCTTGAATGGAAACCATGTCCTCGCACTTTCCTCATGCATCGCGTCCTTCCACCTTCCGAGCCCCCGGATGGGGAGCGCCCGCGTCGCTTTCGTCTTGTCGTCGTTGGAGGAACGCAACTTCACGGAAGTTAGTGCCTTTCAGCCATCGCTCGGCTTTAAGGATTTTCATCAGCGGTGCTGGGGAGGGGAGTGCATCGAGTTGGGGCCTGTCTCCGCATGGGCGGCGGCCCGCTCCTTCCCTCAGTGATCGGGGGGAAGGGCGTTCGCCATTCATGGCGCTGGCAGCTACCGCGTGCCTGGCTCTCCAGCCCTAGCGGCTTCGGTGCTGCTTCCGGTGCCACCTCCCACCGAGGCAGCCGTAAGAGGTTTCTCGGTCGACGAGATAGTCGGTGCCTCCCGCGGACTGACCTCCGACTGCACGGCCTTGGTACCTTGTCCTCGCCCCTCGAGTGGGGTCGTGGGCGAGGGCCTTGTTGCAGCAGCGTCTGCCCTCAGGTCATCGCTGCTGCTGTTTGGCCGCCCGGAGCGGAGGTCATTGTCGCTGCTGCCGGAGCGGGCGGCGGTGAGCCACCTATCGGCGTTTCGTTGTCCCACAGGCCCTCCAATGTGGGGGGTTGTTCATACCTGCGGGAGTGGAACTGGAGTTCCGTTTGTAATAGCACCTTGAGTGTCGGTGTCTTGTTCATTGCGGCTGTCGGGGCCTGAACATCAATGTATTTTGGCGTAAAGCCGTGTTTTTTCCTCATTTCGAGCACTAGGACTCGCCTGTCGGCTAACCGGATCGCTTAACCAAGTGTGAGTTGCATCGTGCGGAAGGTGACGAGTGAGGTATCCGTATCCCGGAGGCGTAGGAGTCCCTCAGCTCGGTCAGCCTTACCGCCAGAGGCTTCTCTTGCTTAGTTAAAGAAACCCTCGACCGCTGTGCGATGAGCCGGAGCCGGAGGCAGCGGTGTTAGCATGGACAGAGGCGGAGTTGGCTCGAAAAGAAGCTTCGTCGGGCGGAGCCTGGCCGGACCGTCCACTGGCGAGACCAGCGCCGGAGTCGGGCTGTCGAGGCCATGAGCCGGGCTGATGTCCTCGGGGGACAGCTGGCTGAGGCTACGGAGTGGCCGGTCGAGCCGTCTGCTCGGGCCGGGTTCCTGGAGGAGACCCCAGCGACGATGGCCCAGGCGCGGTGCCGATAGGTTCCTTCGAGGTGGAGATCCTTCAACCGTGTCGCCGTCCGAGGCTGGGTCGGATTCCGCCGAAGGTGGAGTCGACGCCGAGGGTGCTGCTGCTCCCCCACTGATGTCTGATTCTGCAGGAACAGTTTATCTGTAGTGCGCGTATGTTTTTTGCGGCCGCCGAGGCCCAAACATACCGTCGTCGTGTTGTAGAGCTGTGTTTCTTTTCCCCTTGTTTCGAGTATCAGGACTTATTTGTCGGAAACAAAATTGTTTGTCCGAGGCGAGAGTTACTTTTCACGGAAGGTGATGAGTGAGGTATCCGTATCCCGGAGGCGTAGGAGTCCCTCGGCTCGGTCGGCCTTGCCGCTTACGTGTACTCTTACTCGTCCGTTAGATTCTGTTATCGATATAGTCAAGAAGGCACGAAAAATCGTTTCGGCAGAACATCTTTCGAACGTTAAGACTTGTTCGGCCAGCGGAATCGCTTATCCGAGCGTGAGTTACTTATCGCAGAAGGCGATGAGTGAGGTATCCGTATCACGGAGGTGTAGGAGTCCCTCGGCTCGGTCGGCCTTGCCTGCTTACGTGTACTCCGTCGTTTTTAGGATCCCACTTTCGAAGTAGTCCAAAAGCACGAAAGATGTTCTGGCAGAAAGACTTTTTCCAAGGAAAATTTTGACACAGAGGGGGTGCCCCCCTTCTAGCCCCCGAGGGAGGGTCGAGCTTTGCCGAGGCAAGGCTGACCCTTCCTTGATGGTTAGACTTTGTTGGCGTATGTAAACGAGGTGTATGAACGACTTGAAAACATCTTAAGGGTAGAAGCGACGTAGTTGTCGGATGTTCCAAGCGTTGTTGTAGACCTCGCCTTGACTGTTGGCCAGCTTGTACGTTCCGGGCTTCAAAATCTTGGCGATGATGAATGGCCCTTATCAGGGAGGCGTGAGCTTGTGGCGCCCTCAGGAGTCTTGTCGTAGCCGAAGCACCAAGTCGCCCACCTGGAGGTCTCGGGACCGAACCCCTCGGGCGTGGTAGCGTCGCAGGGACTGCTGATACCGCGCCGAGTGTAGTAAGGCCATGTCCCGAGCCTCTTCCAGCTGGTCCAGTGAGTCTTCTTGGTTGGTTCGATTGCTTCGGTGGTCGAACGCCTTCGTCCTCGGGGATCCGTATTCTAAGTCTGTGGGCAGGATAGCCTCGACCCCATAGACTAGAAAGAACGGTGTGAAGCCCGTGGCTCGGCTTGGCATTGTCCTCAGGCTCCAGACCACCGAGGGGAGTTCCTTCATCCATCGCTCGCCGAACTTGTTGAGGTCGTTGTAGATCCATGGCTTGAGTCCTTGCAGAATCATGCCATTGGCACGCTCTACTTGCCCATTCGTCATGGGGTGAGCTACGGCGGCCCAGTCCACCCGGATGTGGTGATCCTCGCAGAAGTCCAGGAACTTTCTGCCGGTGAACTGGGTGCCGTTGTCGGTGATGATGGAGTTCGGGACCCCAAAACGATGGATGATGTTGGTGAAGAACGCCACCGCCTGTTCGGACCTGATGCTGTTTAGGGGTCTGACCTCGATCCACTTGGAGAATTTGTCGATGGCGACCAGCAGGTGCGTGTAGCACCCAGGTGCCTTCTGCAAGGGACCGACGAGGTCCAGACCCCACACAGCAAACGGCCAGGTGATGGGTATTGTTTGCAGAGCCTGAGCGGGCAGGTGGGTCTGCCTTACGTAGAATTGACACCCTTGACAGGTGCGTACAATCCTAGCGGCGTCGGCCACCGCGGTTGGCCAGTAGAAACCCTGTCGGAAGGCGTTTCCAACAAGGGCTCGAGGCGCTGCGTGATGACCGCAAGCCCCCGAGTGTATTTCTTGTAATAGCTCCTGACCTTCGGTGATGGATATGCATCGCTGGAGGATGCCTGAGGGGCTTCGGTGGTAGAGCTCCTTCCCGTCACCCAGCAAGACGAACGACTTGGCGCGCCGCGCCAGTCGCCGAGCTTCGGCTCTGTCGAGGTGTAGCTCTCCTCGGTGGAGATATTGCAGGTACGGGGTTTGCTAGTTTCGATTAGGCGTGACCCCATTCCGCTCTCCCTCGACGCGCAGTGCCTCACCCTCGGGGGCCGAGGGTGCCTCGGGCTGAGCCGAGGGCACCTCGAGCAGGGCCGAGACCTTCTCGGGCTCGGGCGTGTCGTCGGTCTTGACTGAGGGTTGATGTAGGTCTCGGGAGAAGACATCCGGAGGGACCGTTGTCCGCCCCGAGGCTATCTTAGCCAGCTCGTCCGCAGTCTCGTTGTATCGTCGGGCGATGTGGTTGAGCTCGAGCCCGAAGAACTTGTCCTCCAGGCGCCGAACCTCATCGCAGCAGGCTTCCATCTTTGGGTCGCGACAGTGGGAGTTCTTCATGACTTGGTCGATGACAAGCTGCGAGTCGCCACGAGCGTCAAGGCGTCGGACCCCTAGCTCGATGGCGATGCGCAACCCGTTAACCAGAGCCTCGTACTCGGCCACGTTGTTGGACACCGGGAAATGGAGGCGCAACACGTAGCGGAGGTGCTTTCCGAGGGGTGAGATGAAGAGCAGGCCCGCGCCCGCTCCTGTTTTCATCAACGACCCATCAAAAAACATGGTCCAGAGTTCCGGTTGGATCGGAGCTGCTGGAAGCTGGGTGTCGACCCATTCAGCAACAAAGTCCGCCAAGACTTGGGACTTGATGGCCTTCCGAGGGGCGAACGAGATTGTCTTGCCCATGATTTCCACCGCCCACTTTGCAATCCTACCCGAGGCCTCTCGGCACTGGATGATCTCTCCCAGGGGGAAGGATGACACCACAGTCACTGGATGAGACTCGAAGTAGTGTCGCAACTTTCGCCGAGTCAGAATTACCGCGTACAGTAGCTTCTGGATTTGTGGGTAGCGGATTTTGGTCTCGGACAGTACTTCACTGATGAAGTAGACCGGCCTCTGGACGGGCAATGCATGCCCCTCTTCTCGTCTCTCGACCACGATCGCGGCGCTGACCACCTGAGTGGTAGCGGCGATGTAGATCAAGAGGGCTTCTCCGGCAGCGGGGGGCACCAAGATGGGTGCGCTTGTAAGGAGCGCCTTTAGGTTCCCGAGGGCTTCCTCGGCCTCGGAGGTCCAAGTGAAGCGCTCGGTCTTCCTCAAGAGGCGGTACAGAGGTAGGCCTCTTTTGCCGAGGCGTGAGATGAAACGGCTCAGAGCCGCAAGGAATCCCATGACCCTCTGTACCCCTTTCAAGTCCTTGATGGGTCCCATGTTGGTGATCGCCGCGATTTTCTCTGGGTTGGCCTCGATGCCCCGCTCGGAGACGACGAACCCCAGGAGCATGCCTCGGGGGACTCCGAAGACACACTTCTCGGGATTGAGTTTTACGCCTTTCGCCTTGAGACACCAGAATGTCGTTTTAAGGTCGGAGAGGAGGTCGGAGGCTTTCCTCGTCTTGACTACGATGTCATCGACGTAAGCCTCGACCGTTCGACCAATGTGCTCTCCGAACACGTGGTTCATGCGCCTTTGGTATGTCGCACCCGCATTCCTCAAACCGAATGGCATAGTAATGTAGCAGTACATGCCAAAGGGTGTGATGAAAGAAGTCACGAGCTGGTCGGACTCTTTCATCCTGATTTGGTGATACCCTGAGTAGGCATCAAGGAAAGACAGGGTTTCGCACCCAGCAGTGGAATCCACGATTATATCGATGCGAGGCAGAGGGTAGGGAACCTTCGGACATGCTTTGTTTAGACCAGTGTAGTCTACACACATCTGCCATTTCCCTCCTTTCTTTCTCACAAGCACAAGGTTGGCAAGCCATTCGAGATGGAATACCTCTTTGATGAACCCTGCAGCCATTAGCTTGTGGATTTCCTCGCCTATGGCTCTGCGCTTTTCTTCGTCAAATCGGCGCAGAGGCTGCTTCATGGGTCGGGCTCCAGCTCGGATGTCCAGCGAGTGCTCGGTGACATCCCTCGGTATGCCAGGCATGTCCGAGGGACTCCACGCAAAAACTTCGGCGTTCGCGCGGAGAAAGTCGACGAGCACTGCTTCCTATTTGGGGTCGAGCTCGGAGCCGATCCGGACGTGCTTGGAGGCGTCGTTGTTGGGGTCGAGAGGGACGAATTTAACCGTCTCAGCTGGCTCGAAGTTGCCGGCGTGGCGCTTTGCATCTGGCGCCTCCTTGGAGAGGCTCTCCAGGTCGACGATGAGGGCCTCGGATTCGGCGAGGGCCTCGGCGTACTCCACGCACTCCACGTTGCATTCGTACGCGTGTCGATACGTGGAGCCGACGGTGATGACCCCGTTGGGGCCCGACATCTTGAGCTTGAGGTAGGTGTAGTTGGGGACGGCCATGAACTTGGTGTAGCATGTCCTCCCCAGCACTGCATGGTAGGTTCCTCGGAACCCGACCACCTCGAACGTGAGGGTTTCCTTTCGGAAATTGGAAGGAGTCCCGAAGCAGACGGGCAGATCGAGTTGTCCGAGGGGTTGGACACGCTTCCCGGGGATGATCCCGTGAAAAGGCACCGCGCCGGCCCGGATCGAGGACAGATCGATCTGCAGGAGCCCGAGGGTCTCGGCGTAGATGATGTTGAGGCTGCTACCTCCATCCATGAGGACCTTGGTAAGCCTGATGTTGCCGATGACGGGATCGACAGCGAGCGGGTACTTTCCTGGGCTCGGCACGCGGTTGGGGTGGTCGCCCTGGTCGAAGGTGATGGGCTTGTCGGACCAGTCTAGGTAGACTGGCGCCGCCACCTTACCGAGCAGACCTCTCGGCGCTCTTGCTTGCGGTGCCGAGCCGAGGCGTTTGCCACATGCCCACCGTAGATCATGAAGCAGTCGTGGACCTCGGGGAACTCCTCTGCCTTGTGATCCTCCTTCTTGTCGTTGTTGTGGGCTCTGTCACCTTCCGCCGGTGGCCCGGCCTTGTGGAAGTAGCGCCGAAGCATGAAGCATTCCTCAAGGGTGTGCTTGACGGGACCCTGATGATAGGGGCACGACTCCTTGAGCATCTTGTCGAAAAGGTTGGCGCCTCCGGGAGGCTTCCGAGGGTTCCTGTGCTCGGCGGCGGCGACAAGGTCCGCGTCGGCGGCGTCGCGTTTCGCTTGCGACTTCTTCTTGCCCTTCTTTCTCGCGCCACGCTGAGCGGACGCCTCAGGGACGTCTTCCGGCTGGCGCCCCTGAGGCTGCTTGTCCTCTGGAAGATGGCCTCAACCGCCTCCTGACCAGAGGCGAACTTGGTGGCGATGTCCATCAGCTCGCTCGCCCTGGTGGGAGTCTTGCGACCCAGCTTGCTCACCAGGTCGCGGCAAGTGGTGCCGGCGAGGAAAGCGCCGATGACATTCGAGTCGGTGATGTTGGGCAGCTCGATGCGCTGCTTCGAAAATCACCGGATGTAGTCCTGGAGGGACTCTCCCGGCGGCTGGCGGCAGCTTTGGAGATCCCAGGAGTTCCCAGGGCGCACGTACGTGCCCTGGAAGTTGCCGGCGAAGGCTTTGACCAGGTCGTCCCAGTTGGAGATCTGCGCAGGAGGCAGATGCTCCAGCCAGGCTCGAGCGGCGTCGGAGAGGAACAGGGGAAGGTTGCGGATGATGAGGTTGTCATCGTCCGTTCCACCCAGCTGGTAGGCCAGCCGGTAGTCCGCGAGCCACAGTTCCGGTTTTGACTCCCTCGAGTACTTGGTGATGGTAGTGGGGGTTCGGAACCGGGTCGGGAACGACGCCCGTCGTATGGCCCGGCTGAAAGCTCGCGGATCGGGTGGTTCGGGCGAGGGGCTCCGATCCTCCCCGCTGTCGTAGCGTCCCCCACGCCTAGGGTGGTAGCCTCGGCGCACCTTCTCGTCGAGGTGGGCTCGACAGTTGCGGCGGTGCTCGTTGCCAAGGCGTCCTGGGGCCGCATGCGCTGTGTTCCGCGTGCGCCCGGTGTGGACCGAGGCTTCCCGCATGAATCGGGAAGTCGCGGCGCGATGCTCCGGGGGGTACCCCTGCCTTTGGGAGGCAGAGCTCTCGGCCCGTCGGACCGCGACATCTTCCAGGAGATTCTTGAGCTCTCCCTGGATACGCTGCCCCTCGGTGGTGGATGGTTTCGGCATCGCTCGGAGTAGTATCGCTGCTGCAGCCAGGTTCTGGCCGACCCCACCGGAAGCTGGGGGCAGTCTTGCCCTGGCATCGTCGGCGATGCGGTGTAGGTCGTCCTGGGCCAGATGACGCGCTTCTCCGGCCGGTGCTCGGCCTGCCCACTCCTGCCCGATATTTTGCCGAAGCTGCACAAGTTGTCCTGCTTCCTCGTCGAGCCTGGCCTGCATCTCGTGGATTTGCTCGAGCTGTGCGTCCTGACCCCCCGCAGGGACTGGGACCACAGCTAGCTCCTGAAGGATGTCAATGCGAGGCGCAGGCCTAGGGGGATCACCGTCCTCCGGCATACCAAGATGGTTGCCTTCGTCGAGACCCCCTAGATCGACGTGGAAGCATTTGCGACTTGGGCCACAGTCCTGGTCGCCGAGGCTGTGGCTACTATCGGAGCAATAGGAGAGGCAGTAGTCACACGCGGTCATGAAGTCCCGCATGGCACTGGGGTTATCGAGCCCGGAGAAATCCCAACCGGAGTCGGGCTCGTCATCTTCCTCGGAACCTAGGGGCCCGTAGGTCGAGACGGCCGTCAGTCGGTCCCAGGTTTACCGCATATGATACCCCGGAGGGTTTGGACATGCCTTTATGAAAGCGTCCACCGAAGCGGGGTCACTTGGCGGGTCGCATCTAAATCTAAAATGCATGGGATGGGAAACGGACGGTACCTCTTGATCGACGGGGGGTGACGAAGTCGCGTCAGGGACGGACTGCACCGTTATCTCAGGTATGAGGCTAACGCCCAGCAAGTCCTTCGCGAGCGTGCTGGCGTCGTCCGTCTGCTTGGGGTTGGCGTGTTGTGGGGAAACGACGCTCGTCTCTGTCTCAGACGCGAGGTCAACGCCCGACGTGTCCCCCGTTGGGGCGCAGGCGCCGTCGACTCGCTCGACAGCCGACGAGGTGCCGCCTCCTGCTTGGCCATGCCTGCCCCGCCTCCTCCTCCGTCGTCGGGGAAGGTGACGGGACAGACCCGGATGTTGCTCTTCCGCCACGTGGGGAAGACGTCGTCGATTCCGCCGCCGGCGGGCGGGCTGACGGCCGCATTGTCGTTGTCGCGCGGCGGAGGAAGGAATATCATGTCGTAGCTACCGTCGAGGGACATGAACTCAAGACTCCCGAAACAGAGCACCGTCCCGGGTTAAAGTGGTTGCTGGAGACTACCCATCTGGAGCTTGACGGGAAGCTGTTCGTCAACACGCAGCAGGTCCCCTACTTGGCGCGCCAACTGTCGGCGTTTTGACCCCGGGGGGTCCCTGGACCGACGAGTAAATTGTCGTTGCGTGTCCCAGCCCAGATGGGTTGGCGCGAGACGGGACTCAAAGGGGGGGGGGGAAACCAGCAAAGGGGAACCCGCGGCCTTCGTGTTGTCCTACGCCCAGGGCGGATGCGCTTGCAGTAGGGGGTTACAAGCGCTCGCGTGGGAGAGAGAGAGAGAGGCTGTCCGCCAGCCCGTTCTCCCGCGCGGCCAACCTTCTCGTACGAGAGTCCTGGACCTTCCTTTTATAGTCGTAAGGAGAGGGCCCAGGTGTACAATGGGGGGTGTAGCAATGCGCTAACGTGTCTAGCAGAGAGGAGCCAGAGCCCTAAGTACATGTCGTCATGGCTGTCGGAGAGGTTTTGGCGCCCTGTTCATGTGATGTCGTGGCCGTCGGAGGAGCGCTTGAGCCTCGTGGAAGTACAGCTGTCGAGGCTATCGAATCCTTGCTGACGTCTCCTTGCTTCCGTAAGGGGCTGAGAACCGCCGTCATCATGGAGCACGCGGGGTGCCATCATTACATGTTTTACCGGGGGCGAGCCAGATGGGACGCCGGTCTTGTTCCCCGTAGCCTGAGCTAGCTAGGGGTAGGATAATGATGGCCCCCCTTGTGACGTGGTCGGTCTGAGCCCGGGGTCGGGCGAGGCGGAGGCTCCTCCGAGGTCGAGGCTGAGTCCGGGCCCGGGGGTCGGGCGAGGCGGAGACCATCGTCCGAGGTCGAGGCCGAGTCCGAGCCCTGGGGTCGGGCGAGGCGGAGTCCATCGTCCGGCGTCGAGGTTGAGTCCGAGCCGTGGGGTCGGGCGAGGCGGAGTCCGTCGGTTGGCGTCGAGGTTGAGTCCGAGCCCTGGGGTCGGGCGAGGCGGAGCTTCCTATGGCGCCCGAGGCTGGACTTAGCTGCTGTCAGCCTCATTCTGTCGAGTGGCACAACAGTCAGAGCAGCGCAGGCGGCGCTGTTTTCCTGTCAGGTCGGTCAGTGGAGCGGCGAAGTGAGTGCGGTCACTTTGGCCCTGTCCACTGAGGAGCGCGCGTCAGGATAAGGTGTCAGTCGATCCTTGCATTAAATGCTCCTGCGATACGGTCGGTTGGCGTGGCGATCTGGCCAAGGTTGCTTCTCCGCGAAGCCTGGGCCTCGGGCGAGCCGAAGGTGCGTCCGTTGTTTGAGGGGACCCTCGGGCGAGACGTAAATCCTCCTGGGTCGGCTGCCTTTGCCCGAGGCTGGGCTCGGGCGAGGCAAGATCGTGTCCCTCGAGTGGACTGAGCCTTGACCTTAATCGTGCCCATCAGGCCTTTGCAGCTTTGTGCTGATGGGGGTTACCAGCTGAGATTAGGAGTCTTGGGGGTACCCCTAATTATGGTCCCCGACACCTTTATAACACAAGATATGACCATTGCATCATTATGAGGGTAGTCCTTGAGCTGAAGGTCTTCCTGGGAGAATGTGATTGGTATATGAGACCACTTGGACTTGATGAAGGGTCCCTGCACTCCAACATGTTGTACCCTTCTCTGTGCTTCCTTCTTCTTCTTCTTATTTGCTGGTTCAGAACTTGAGCCGCCTATGATTGGGAGAACCAACTTTGTAGCTGAAGGTGCCACAGCTTGGCCGCCTTGCGAAGCCATTGTCGTGGTCGTGGAAGTGAGTTCACCGGAGGTGGGCGCCAATGTTGGTCACTTGTTCTCAACACAATTATTAAAGGTCAAGGACCTTTGTGCTCCGAAGTATTATCTCCTCTTGGATATAATAATCTTCAGACGAAGGTCATGAAGGACATGCCTTCATGATTCATGAGAATACGAATACATAAAGATAATGAATGTAATCTATAGGATCATACACATATGTATTTTATAATACACGCATGAACATTAACAGAATTTATATTACATTGATACCTTCGGCTTGTTCGAAGGTGTTGATGCGAGAACAACTACCATTCGGTGTGAACAATACGAGGGTACTGTTCACCTATTTATAGGCACGGTACACAGCCTGGGTAAAAGTACATTTATGACCTTAACATTTATTCATAATTGTAACATAGATCATTAGGGACTAGCTAGTCTTTTCTTTTTCGGCTCGGCTCCATGTTTGATCTTCGGCATTGTTTTAAGCCGAAGATGTCGTCCTTCGGTGCTAGCTTCGGTATTCCGGTACGATTCTAGTAATTATACGTTCCTTATTGGATCTTGGTCATCGTAGCTTTCAGACAGTATCTTCGTCTCGAGGACATTCGGCAGAGAGAGTCTTCAAAATCACTTTGCCAATGATGTCTTTGTCTTGAGGACCTTCCGCGGATAAGAAGACCCCCAACAAGCCATGGACCACTCATTCCCCCTTGCTCTATTATGCCACCTGCCACCCTGCTCTTCAACCTCTAGTGCAGGTTGCCACCTCTACCTCCCCTCTAGTGCTAGTCGAGCCACAATATCTTTCCTCCTCTATTGCTTCTGCCATTTCCAATGGCATTCCCCTCAACCACACCTTACTCCTCTCCCACCGTGTTGGTGATTGCTCTTATTGCCATCGGTCATTGGCCCCGTTTGTTTCCGATTCTTTCGGATTCTGGTGGACATAAGTCGCGCACCGCGTCCAAACGGGCAGCTTCTCGTGCCGCAGCCGTCGTAAGCGCGTTGGAAGGAAGCTCGTTCGCAACGGTAGTAAAAAGCCGTCTCGGTACTTCTTCGCCAAGAAGCCGAGCACACCCGCACTTCCCCGCGTGCCAAGAAGTAGAGCAGACCTCGTACTCAATGTTTGAGTTTGTATTAATGTCTGGTAAACATACATTTGTATTGTATGATCTAATTTCAGATGCCATTAGTATGACAATGAAATTTTAACTTGATCTAATTTCAGGATCTGTTATTTGAAAATCCGTGAGAGTAGTACTCGCACATCAGATGAGTTAGACATGAGTGCATTTAGAGATACAACTGCTAATGTATCAGTATCGTAGTTAGTTATCTGAACCAGTCGATAGTTATGTTATAATGAACATATCATGTCTAAATGTAATGAGGTGTTGATTATTGTATCTTTGTCTGTCACTCAGAATCTACTATTTCAAAATATGTGTATCTAAACACCCAGATTCTAACCACCAGCTTCTTCCCACAGCAGCCGAACCAAACACTCATATTTTCTCAGTCAGCTTATCCCACAGCCAACTTTTCTTCACAGCCAGCTTTTCAGAAAAGCTGATCAGAAAAAAGCCGAACCCAAGAGGTGCATTGTTGTCCTCGTGTGCCGGTGACCATGCTTATATTGACTCAACCCCGTGATGGCCACTAGTGCAGAAGAAAGAGAGCGACGAGAGTAGTTCACATGGATGAATTTGATGCATATTCATCATCGTACTCCGCACTATCAACTCTCAAATTTTTAAATTAGATTTTAAGTACTTTTCTATTCTAGATTTCTCGCTACTTAAAGGATAAAGTAAGGACTGCTCTATAATATTAGATAAAAAGACATTAGAAGTTACAAAGACATAGAAAACGACTTTTGCTTAAGTAAATCTGTAACTTTAGAGAGTAAGTTTTATAAATACTGGTGAAGATGCCCAAGCTCTTATCATTTCTATTAATAAGACAAACACACGAAACTAAAGGAAGAACATCATGAGAAATATCTAAATAAGAAAAAAAACGAACTCCATAACAAAAGAAAACATTACTGCGGCTTCAGCTACATCCAAGATAATAGAACGACGTAAAAACGAGTGGATGACGTGTCAGAGTCATTGCACGTGGTGTTTTCAGATGAGAAAGCTTAGCGATGATGTCCTAGGAAACGAAGGCGATGACCGATAGATGCGGACGTAACATACGACTTTATTGGATCGAGTCCGGCAAAACCATCTGGTTTAGGCCTTTTTTTTAACTTGCATATAAAAGTATATACGTTGCTGTCTGTTTGTCGCTTCCGATCGTTTTCGTGCTGTAATATCCAAAATCCAGCGAATAAAGGGAGCAGTTAATTATGTGATTTTTTCCTATTTTTCTTTAGCATATATGACACATTATGTTTAAGTGCTAATTATTGAGTAATAAATAAACAAATGAACTTGCATCTCATGGTGAAACATCTTTTGTTGTCCATTTGCAATTTAGTTGAAATTTGAACTTAGGTTGAACTTAGTTGAAGTTGAAAAAAATTAAAAAGAGAATCGAAATAGGAAAGATAAAATGGAAAATAAAAAGAAAATAGAAAAAGAAAAGAGGAGCAATCCTCAGCCTGGGCCGAAACTGTGCATGCCCAACTCACCCGCGCTCACCCGGCACCAACTGGTGGGCCCTCTAGGTCAGCCACCTACAGCGCCCGCGCTCTCGTAGCCGCACCGAGCCTTGACATCTACAGTCGGCCCCCCACGGTAGACGCACACATCGACCACGCGAGCGTACTCTTGTCGTCGCTAAATGGGGCCAGGGCGCCAGCACCTTCTTCGGGTGGTTGAGATCGCGAATCCGCACCATAACCGCCCCACGAATCCTGGGGATTCTGTTTCAACCGCCTAGGGCCGACCTGCAAGGGGGCTACATAGCCACACGTCGGGTCTCCGCCCCCTTTATGCCACAAAGACCTAGTCACCATCGCCATCGGAGAGGGAGTGAGAGAGAGAGAGGGAGAAGTGTCGTCGCGCCAGGAATTCGTCCTCGCCATTCCGTTGTTCTTGATGGGGGCAGGGTGATTCATCGAGGGGCAAGGAAGGTTGTTGTGGCATCGGTGCAAGGGAAACGCCATCGGTGCCGCTGGAATTGATCGACGGAGATCGCCGCTGTCGTGGATTCCATGCTCCGCCGTAGACAAAGCGCCCGCGCACACCAAATCAAGGTGAGGAACCCTGCCATGTCTCCTTTGTCCTTGATGCTTTGTATGACACATAGAATCGTAGTGAATTGTGCACTTGTGGGTCGGTAATCGCTCATCAGAGTTCGGGTTCCACCGTGGGGCCGCAGAGGACCATGGACAAGAGGATTAGAGCGACAACCGACGTTATGCTGGTGGGCAATGAGTTCAGGTTGGTCGGGGCTTGGTGTAGTATCGATGGGATCAGGGTTGGGAGCACAAGTGAGCAGAGTTGTCGGACTCTAGTATCGGGGCTTGGTGTAGTATCGACTCAGTGCAGCTCAGTCACCTAGCGAGCCAAGTTCGGCTTGGCTCGATCACATTACGAGCTCGAAGATCATGCTCGGCTCGGGCTCATTCAGGCTCGCGAGTCGGTTTGAACCGGCTAGCGAGCTGCCACACTAAGTCCAATTTAGAGCATAAATTGTATATTCTTATTTTATATAAAATAAAAAATATGTACAAAAAAATCAGAAACATACTCTAAACTATATCTAGCATTAGGTCTATAAAAAGAAAATAAATCAGTAACATAGTAATGCAATAGTGTCACAACATAACACGACATAATGCTTGGGCTCGTTCAGTCTCAGCTTAGCTCAACTCGGCTCGATGTTTGAGCGAGCCATAAAAATAGGCTCGGCTCGAACTCGTTCAGGCTCGCGAGCCTCTCCGAGCCCAGCCCAGCTTGAGTGAGCCCGACCCAGCTCACGGGCCTCCAGCTTTTTTCTAGCCCTAGTTGGTTTGGCGACAAGGGATTTGATGGGATCCATGGGGAAGCAAATTACTTAAGGGACCGTTTGGATCAATTTTATTTGAACGAATTTGAATGTACTTAATAAAGTAGTCTATTTGGCTTGAAATTTAACATCCCACTATTTACCAAAGTTCAGATATAAGTTGTTGGGGCCTTCCTCTTCCGAAGGTCCTCAAAAACGTGACTAACCATATGATTTCAGTATGACATGGAGCATTACAGAAGAGCTTCGACTTGATGTAATGATGAAGATCAAGTATGATGATGACCGAAATGGGACAAAGACTATTCTATCCTTAATGACTTGTGTTACGTTTATAGGCGAATGTCAAGGGCATGAATGTACTTCAACTCGGGCTGCGTCCTGTGCCTATAAATAGATGAACGGTAGCACCGTACTGTTCACGCTGAATTGTAATCACTTTTGTCGGGGACCATAATTAGGGGTACCCTCAAGGCGCCTAATTCTCAGCTGGTAACCCCCATCAGCATAAAGCTGCAAAGGCCTGATGGGCACGATTAAGTCAGGGATCAGTCCACACGAGTGACTCGATCACGCTTCACCCGAGCCTAGCCTCGGCCAAAGGCAGCCGACCTCGAGAGACTTCCGTCTCGCCCGAGGCCCCCTTTTTATGGCGGACACATCACCGGCTCGCCCAAGGCCTTGGCTTCGCTCAGAAGCAACCTTGACTAAATCACCACACCAACTGACCAAATTGCAGGGGCATTTAACGCAAAGGTGGCCTGACACCTCTATCCTGACACGCGCCCCCGGCAGAGCCGAGGTGACCGCCGTCACTCCACCGCTCCACTGGCCAGTCTGACAGAAGGACAGCGCCGCCTGCGCCACTCCGACTGCAGTGCCACTCGACAGAGTGAGTCTGACAGGCAATCAGGCCTTGCCAAAGGCGCCACGGCGAACTCCGCTCCGCCCGACCCCAGGGCTCGGACTCGGGCTAAGACCCGGAAGACGGCGAACTCCGCTCCGCCCGACCCCAGGGCTCGGACTCGGGCTAAGACCCGGAAGACGGCGAACTCCGCTCCGCCCGACCCCAGGGCTCGGACTCGGGCTAAGACCCGAAAGACGGCGAACTCCGCTCCGCCCGACCCCAGGGCTCGGACTCGGGCTAAGACCCGGAAGACGACGAAACTCCGCCTCGCCCGACCCCAGGGCTCGGACTCGGGCTAAGACCCGGAAGACGGCGAACTCCGCTCCGCCCGACCCTAGGGCTCGGACTCGGGCTAAGACCCGGAAGACGACGAAACTCCGCCTCGCCCGACCCCAGGGCTCGGACTCCGCCCTGGCCTCGGACGAACGACTTCCGCCTCGCCCGACCCCTTGGCTCGGGCTCGGCCACGGCAACAGAAGGCAGACTCAACCTCGGCTTCGGAGGAAACCCCACGTCGCCCTGCCTAGGGCACAGACCGCCACGTCAACAGGAGGCGCCATCATCATCCTACCCCGAATCGACTCGGGTCACGGAGAACAAGACCGGCGTCTCATCCGGCCAGCTCCGCCAGAGGGGCAATGATGGTGCTCCACAAGCTCCATGACGACGGCGGCCCCCAGCTCTCTTACGGAAGCCGGACGACGTCAGCAGGGACTCGACCGCTCCAACAGCTGTCCCTCCATCAGGCTCCGCCGCACCTCCGACAGCCACGACATCACGCCAGCAGGGTGCCCAGATCTCTCCGGCTGCCACATTGGCATGTACCTAGGGCGCTAGCTCTCCCTCCGCTAGACACGTAGCACTCTGCTACATCCCCATTGTACACCTGGATCCTCTCCTTACGACTATAAAAGGAAGGACCAGGGCCTTCTCAGAGAAGGTTGGCCGCGCGGGACCGAGGACGGGACAGGCGCTCTCTTGGGGCCGCTCGCTTCCCTCACCCGCGTGGACGCTTGTAACCCCCCTACTGCAAGCGCACCTGACCTGGGCGCGGGACGAACACGAAGGCCGCGGGACTTCCACCTCTCTCACGCTCGGCTCCGGCCACCTCGCCTCTCCCCCCTTCGCGCTCGCCCACGCGCTCGACCCATCTGGGCTGGGGCACGCAGCACACTCACTCGTCGGCTTAGGGACCCCCCTGTCTCGAAACGCCGACAGTTGGCGCGCCAGGTAGGGGCCTGCTGCGTGCTGACGAACAGCTCCCCGTCAAGCTCCAGATGGGCAGTCTCCAGCAACCTCTCCGGCCCGGGACGGTGCTTCGTTTCGGGACTCTCGAGTTCATGTCCTTCGACGGCAGCTACGACATGACACTTCTTCCACCGCCGCGCGACTACGACAATGGCGGCCGACAACCCGCCCGCCGGCGGCGGAATCGACGACGTCTTCCCCGCGTGATGGAAGAGCAATATTCGGGCTCGCTCCGTTCTCTCCCCCGCCAATGGAGGAGGAGGCGGAGCCGTCAAGGCCAGACGGGAGGCCGCGCTTCGTCGGCCGTCGAGCGAATCGACGCCCCCGACGCCCCGACGGAAGGCACGCCGGACGTCGACCTCGCGTTCGAGACGGAGGAGAGCGCCGTCCCCCCGCGGCACGCTGACCTTGAGCAAGAAGACGACGCCGGCGCGCTCGCGGAAAGCCTGCAGGACGTCGCCCTCGAACCAGAGATGACGGCGCAACCAGTCCCCGGTGTGACTACGTCGCTCCTCGTCGACCAAAAGGTAACGACTAACTCCCATCTTGCGTCATTTCGACTCGGCCTCAACCCGCCAAACGACCTCGTTTTGGCGGGCGCTCTCATTGAGGCGAGTGCAACCCCACTGAGGTTCTGTATGCGGTCGCCTTGGGACCGACTGACGGACGTCTCGACCTGCGGGCCCTCTGGGTCCGAGGAAGATGACGATCCCAGCATCGGTTGGGATTTCTCCGGACTTGGCAACCCCAGTGCCGTGCGGGACTTCATGACCGCATGTGACTACTGTCTATCCGACTGTTCCGATGGAAGCCGCAGCCTTGGCGACGAGAGCTGCGGCCCAAGCCGCGAATGTTTCCACATCGAGCTAGGGGATCCCACCGAAGGCAACCATCTTGGCATGCCGGAGGATGGTGACCTCCCCAGGCCGGTGCCTCGCGCCGACATCCCACGGGAGCTAGCTGTGGTCCCCGCTCCGGCGGGGGGTTACGACCCACAACTCGAGCAAGTCCGCGAGGCGCAGGCCAGGCTCAACGAGGGAACAGGAGCGCTTGAGCCGATCCGTCGGGACGTCGGACAGGCATGGGTGGGCCAACCCCTGGCCGCAGAAATACGTCATCTGCCCCAAGGTCTCCAGCACCGCGTCGCCAACGATGTCAGGATCAGGCCGCCGCCCGCATCCAGCGGGGTCGGTCAGAACCTGGCAACCGCAGCGATGCTCATCCGCGCGATGCCGGAGCCGTCAACCACCGAGGGTCGGCGAATCCAGGGAGAACTCAAGAATCTCCTGGAAGGCGCTGCGGCCCGGCGGGCCGAGAGCACTGCATCCCGGAGGCAAGGATATCCCTCGGAACCTCATGCCGCGACTTCCCGATTCATGCGGGAAGCCTCGGTCTACACCGGGCGCACGCGCAACACCGCGCCTGCGGCCCCGGGCCACCTCGGCAACGAGCACCATCGACGCGACCGTCGGGCTCACCTCGACGAAAGGGTGCGCCGAGGCTACCACCCCAGGCGTGGGGGGCGCTACGACAGCGGGGAGGATCGGAGTCCCTCGCCCGAACCACCCGGCCCGCAGGCCTTCAGCCGGGCCATCCGACGGGCGCCATTCCCGACCCGGTTCCGACCCCCGACTACTATCACAAAGTACTCGGGGGAAACGAGACCGGAACTGTGGCTCGCGGACTACCGCCTTGCCTGCCAACTGGGTGGAACGGACGACGACAACCTCATCATCCGCAACCTCCCCCTGTTCCTCTCCGACACTGCTCGCGCCTGGTTGGAGCACCTGCCTCCGGGGCAGATTTCCAACTGGGACGACTTGGTCCAAGCCTTCGCTGGCAATTTCCAGGGCACATGCGTGCGCCCCGGGAATTCCTGGGACCTTCGAAGCTGCCGGCAACAGCCGGGGGAGTCGCTCCGAGACTACATCCGGCGATTCTCGAAGCAGCGCACCGAGCTGCCCAACATCACCGACTCAGATGTCATCGGCGCGTTCCTCACCGGCACCACTTGCCGCGACCTGGTGAGCAAGCTGGGTCGCAAAACCCCCACCAGGGCGAGCGAGCTGATGGACATCGCCACCAAGTTCGCCTCCGGCCAGGAGGCGGTCGAGGCTATCTTCCGAAAGGACAAGCAGCCCCAGGGCCGCCCATCGGAAGAAGCTCCCGAGGCGTCTGCTCCGCGCGGCGCCAAGAAGAAAGGCAAGAAGAAGTCGCAATCGAAACGCGACGCCGCCGACGCGGACCTTGTCGCCGCCGCCGAGTATAAGAACCCTCGGAAGCCCCCCGGAGGTGCAAACCTCTTCGACAAGATGCTCAAGGAGCCGTGCCCCTACCATCAGGGGCCCGTCAAGCACACCCTCGAGGAGTGCGTTATGCTTCAGCGTCACTTCCACAGGGCCGGGCCACCCGCCGAGGGTGGCAGGGCCCACGACGACGACAAAAACGAAGATCACCCAGCAGGGGGGTTCCCCGAGGTCCGCGACTGCTTCATGATCTATGGAGGGCATGCGGCGAATACCTCGGCTCGGCACCGCAAGCAAGAGCGCCGGGAGGTCTGCTCGGTGAAGGTGGCGGCGCCAGTCTACCTAGACTGGTCCGACAAGCCCATCACTTTCGACCAGGCCGACCACCCCGACCATGTGCCGAGCCCGGGGAAATACCCGCTCGTCGTCGACCCCGTTGTCGGCGATGTCAGGCTCACCAAGGTCCTGATGGACGGGGGCAGCTGCCTCAACATCATCTACGCCGAGACCCTCAAGCTTCTGCGCGTCGATCCGTCCTCCGTCCGAGCAGGCGCTGCGCCCTTCCACGGGATCACCCCTGGGAAGCGCGTCCAGCCCCTCGGGCGACTCGACCTCCCAGTCTGCTTCGGGACACCCTCCAACTTCCGAAGGGAGACCCTGACGTTCGAAGTGGTCGGGTTCCGAGGAACCTACCACGCCGTGCTAGGGAGGCCATGCTACGCGAAGTTCATGGCCGTCCCCAACTACACCTACCTGAAGCTCAAGATGCCGGGCCCCAACGGGGTCATCACCGTCGGCCCCACGTACAAACACGCGTTCGAATGCGACGTGGAGTGCGTGGAGTACGCCGAGGCCCTCGCCGAGTCTGAGGCCCTCATCGCCGACCTGGAGAACCTCTCCAAGGAGGTCCCAGACGTGAAGCGCCATGCCGGCAACTTCGAACAGCGGAGACGGTCAAGGCCGTCCCCCTCGACCCCAGTGGCGACACCACCAAGCAGATCCGGATCGGTTCCGGGCTCGACCCCAAATAGGAAGCAGTGCTCGTCGACTTTCTCCGCGCAAACGCCGACGTTTTTGCGTGGAGTCCCTCGGACATGCCCGGCATACCGAGGGATGTCGCCGAGCACTCGCTGGATATTCGGGCCGGAGCCCGACCCGTCAGGCAGCCTCTGCGCCGATTCGACGAGGAGAAGCGCAGAGCGATTGGCGAAGAGATCCACAAGCTAATGGCGGCAGGGTTCATCAAAGAGGTATTCCATCCCGAATGGCTTGCCAACCCTGTGCTTGTGAGGAAGAAAGGGGGGAAATGGCGGATGTGTGTAGACTACACTGGTCTCAACAAAGCATGTCCGAAGGTTCCCTACCCTCTACCTCGCATCGACCAAATCGTGGATTCCACTGCTAGGTGCGAAACCCTGTCCTTCCTCGATGCCTACTCGGGGTATCACCAGATCCGGATGAAAGAGTCCGACCAGCTCGCGACTTCTTTCATCACGCCGTTCGGCATGTACTGCTATGTCACCATGCCGTTCGGCTTGAGGAATGCAGGCGCGACGTACCAGCGGTGCATGAACCATGTGTTCGGTGAACACATCGGTCGCACAGTCGAGGCCTACGTCGATGACATCGTAGTCAAGACACGGAAGGCTTCCGACCTCCTCTTCGACCTTGAAGTGACATTCCGGTGTCTCAAGGCGAAAGGAGTCAAGCTTAATCCTGAGAAGTGTGTCTTCGGGGTACCCCGAGGCATGCTCCTAGGGTTCATCGTCTCTGAGCGAGGCATCGAAGCCAACCCGGAGAAGATTGCGGCCACCACGCAGCACCCCGAGCCCTTGTTGGAAATGCTTTCCGGCAAGGCTTCTACTGGCCAACGGCGGTGGCTGACGCCACTAGAATTGTCCGCACCTGCGAAGGGTGCCAATTCTATGCGAAGCGGACACACCTGCCCGCTCAGGCTCTGCAGACAATACCCATCACCTGGCCCTTCGCTGTATGGGGTCTGGACCTCGTCGGTCCCTTGCAGAAGGCGCCCAGGGGCTACACGCACCTGCTGGTCGCCATCGACAAATTCTCCAAGTGGATCGAGGTCCGACCTCTGAACAGCATCAGGTCCGAGCAGGCGGTGGCATTCTTCACCAACATCATCCATCGCTTCGGGGTCCCGAACTCCATCATCACCGACAATGGCACCCAGTTCACCGGCAAAAAATTCTTGGATTTTTGCGAAGATCACCATATCCGGGTGGACTGGGCCGCCGTGGCTCATCCCATGTCGAATGGGCAGGTAGAGCGCGCCAACGGCATGATTCTACAAGGGCTCGAGCCTCGGATCTACAACGACCTCAACAAGTTCGGCAGGCGATGGATGAAGGAACTCCCCTCGGTGGTCTGGAGCCTAAGGACGACGCCGAGTCGTGCCACGGGCTTCACGCCGTTTTTCCTGGTCTACGGGGCTGAAGCTATCTTGCCCACTAACCTGGAATACGGCTCCCCGAGGGCGAGGGCCTACACCGAACAAAGCAACCAAGCCAGCCGAGAGGAATCGCTGGACCAGCTGGAGGAAGCTCGGGACAGGGCCTTGCTACACTCGGCGCGGTACCAACAGTCCCTGCGACGCTACCACGCCCGAGGGGTCCGGTCCCGAGAACTCCAGGTGGGCGACCTGGTGCTTCGGCTGCGACAAGACGCCCGAGGGAGGCACAAGCTCACGCCCCCCTGGGAAGGGCCATTCGTCATCGCCAAAGTTCTGAAGCCCGGAACATACAAGCTGGCCAGCAATCAAGGCGAGATCTACGGCAACGCTTGGAACATCAAACAGCTACGTCGCTTCTACCCTTAAGATGTTTTCAAGTTGTTCATATACCTCGTACCTACGCAAAGTTTAGTTGTCAAGGAAGGGTCGGCCTAGCCTCGGCAAAGCCCGACCCTCCCTCGGGGGCTAAAAGGGGGGAGACCCCCTCTGCGTCGAATTTTTCCTCGAAAAAGGATCTCTTTTTAGCAGGATCTCTTTCGTGCTTCTTGACTACTTCGGAAAGCGGATCCTGGAAACGACGAGAGTCCAGATGCTCGGAACAGGAGGAAAAAAGACGCAGCTTCGCGAGCGCGGCGAGGGCGTGTTCTTCTGGCCTCGGCGGCCGCAGAAAGCACACGCTACAAGATGATCTGATCCTGCAGGCTCGGGTCTTCACGCCGAAGGGAGCCGTAGCACCCTCGACATCGACGACGTCTTCAGCAAAGCCCGACCCAGCCTCGGGCGGCGCCGCGGTCCAGGGGCTCCTCCGGGAATCCGGCCCGAGCAGGCGGCTCAACCGGTTACCCCTGGGGCCTCGGTCAACCGGCTTCCAAGGGCGCCAGCCCGATCCGAGGCCTCGACTGACCGACTTTGGCGTCGGCTCCGCTGACAGACAACACGGCTAGGCTCCGGCCAACCAGGTTCCCCATTCTCGAGCCAACTCCGCCTCTGTTCATACTGATATCGCTACCCCCGGCCTCGATCCACCGAAGGGCGGCCGAGGGGTCTTGTCACACCCGGTTTTTAGAAGGTAAACCGAATGCGAACCATGTACGTGTCAGGATCAGTTATTCACGTACACAGCAGTTACATAACATGGACATCATCACACAGTGCTCAGATAGTATTAAAAGGGGAAATAATAGTCGATTACATCATACGTCTGAGACGTCCATATAGTTCTTACAATAAATCAAAGTGCGAAAACGAAACGTAGATAACACGGCCTTCACAGGCAGCCGACTGGGGGTTGCCGCTAACCCACACCTAGAACTCGTCGTAGTCTTGGAACTCCTGGAAGTCTCCTTCCACAGCTTCATCTTCTCCTGAGCAGTGGTTGCAATGCTGACAACCTGGGGGGGGGGGGGTTTGGTGTGTAGAGCAAGGGTGAGTACACATCAACATACTCAGCAAGTATCCTGTTTGGCTGTAGTGGACTAGCTTTATGTGGGGATAAGTCAAGCAGTTGCTTTTAGTTGGTCAGGTTATTACTTACTAGTAGAAAGCCAGGTTTTAACATTAACCCAAGTTATTAACCCAATGTATCCTTTCCAAACGGAAAGAATACCACTTACCAATACCATAATCATAACCAGAACCATCAATCTCATTGCCACCTGTACCAAAATATCTCTGATCAAGTATCACTAATCTCTGGAGCTCCCTTGGCCGCTCATAACCGTGAGCACGGCTGATATATCAGTTTCATAACACTCTGCAGAGGTTGTGCACTTTACCCACAAGCCGTGATTCCCTCTTGCCTCGGGCCGATCAAACCCTTAAACACTACCAAGGTGAATAGGCAGGGTTTCACTACGTAGCCTTTACAAAGATTCCCCGGGGCTGTAGCCACCCGTTAGGTTTCCTAAATGCACCGCACTCCTCCCCAAGGGGCGAACCCAAACTTGGCAGAGCGAGCCGCATACACCGAGCCCCATTGACGGCACGACGGCTAAGTGAACTACATCCCGGATCCTCTAATTATTCAGCTAAGGGCACCCCATTCCACCCTCATGGTTGCACTGTTTTCCCAGGCGGTCATCCATAGAACAGGTCCTTACGGAGAGGCACTCGAGAAACCGCTCGAGTCCCCTTGAAAACCACAAGTATAATCATAAAGAAGAACGGGAAAACAGCGTATCATAAATAATCACATCATGTTCATTGATTAGAGTTGAGCAATAGCATCAGACTAAGTAGTAATAATCCGACCCAAATAGGTAAACAAGGACATGGATAACAAAAGCTAGTCAATCCTTAGGTATAAATGTGTAATGCGGGAGGTGAATTAAAGAATGAATAGGACAGAGATAGGTCAAAGGACACTTGCCTCCACCAACCGACTGCTGCTCAGGGGCTTCTCCTGCGGGTTCCTCGGGCTCTTCGACCGGATCGTTCTCTATGCGAGCGCAAACATACATACATCCATCCACATATTTAATACAAAAGAACAGTACACCATACAAGATAACAAATAAAGTGAATATGCACCAAGTATGACATTCGATAACGCATTTGTTATGGTTAGAAAGAAACGGGAAAGGTCTCGCAGGGGGTTAAATCTTATGCACTAATGACACAATTGGTTTTTAACAAAATAATTCTGTTATATATATTTATATATACTAATGGAAACCTAATCACTTTTAGTTGATCAACATTGCACAGGGTAAACAATTAACTACGTGAATCAATAACATAACGGAATTTTAAATTAAACTTCCTATTTTCCCATAGCATGAACAGTGATTAGCCTACTTAAAATACAGTAATTATGATCACAGAAAGTAAATAAAATAAAATAAAAAAAAATAAAAAAAAACAGAGGGGGGGGGCGGTTGAACCGGCCCTAGGCGGGGCGCGCAGGGGCGGCCGAGCCGGGGCGGCTGAGCCGGCGGCGGGCGGCCGGGCTGGCAAGGGCGGGCGGCGCAGGGGGCGGCCGAGCCGGCCGAGTAGGGGGGCGGGGCGGCCGAGCCGCTGGGCGCGCAGGGGCGCGGGGCAGGGCGCGGGGCGGCCGAGCGGCCGAGCCGGCCATGGGGGCGCGCGCGGGGGGGCCGGGGGCGCGGCCAAGGGGCCGAGCGGGCGGGGTGGGGCGGGCGGCCGAACCGGCCATGGGGCCGAGCGGCGAGGGGAAGGGGAGGGAGGAGAGGGGGAGGGAGGAGAGGGGGAGGGGCCTCACCGGGGACGGGGACGGGGCGGCCGAGCGGGGCGGCGGATCGGCGACGGGGAGGGGCGGCGGCCTAGGCAGGGGCGGCGGCTAGGGCAGGGGTAGGGGCGGCGGCTTAGGGAGAGAGAGGGAAAATGAGAGGGAGAGGGAGAGGGTTTTGGGAAAAAGGGAGATGGGGGGCGGCATGGGCCAATTGGGCCCAAAAGGGGGGGCGCCAGGGGCGGCTGGGCCGGCCGGGGTCGGCCCACGGCGCGGGAGAGAGAGAAAAAGAGGAGAGAGAAAGAGAGAGAAAAAGAAAGAAAAGATCTTCTCCTCATTTTCGAAATCCGATCTTTCTACATGCATGCATTTGCACTTTCAAAGCAATCAAAAGAAATGCAAGGTTCGGCATGGTGCATCAAACAACATAAGGTATTTAGGGTTTTTCCTACACGGGAGATCCAAACCGAATCCCGCTAAACTTTGAAAAAGGTCAAGGTTTAGCGAGGGGAAAAAGAAAAGGGAAAGGTAACGCCCGAATTTTGGCGAGTAAAGAAAAGAAAAAATTCAACTGCAAAATTCGGGGCGTTACAAACCTATCCCCCTTAAAAGAATCTCGCCCTCGAGATTCAGGGCTGGCTAGCAAAGAGCTCCGAGTACTTGGCCATCAGATCATCTTCACGCTCCCAGGTTGCTTCTTCCTCAGAGTGGTGACTCCATCTGACTTTGCACATTCTGACGGTCTTCCTTCGGGTGACTCTATCTGCAACCTCAAGGATCTGAGCTGGCTTCTCAATATAGGTCAAGTCCTCCTGGACTTCAAGACCTTCCACTGGCAACTGCTCTTCTGGCACACGCAAACACTTCTTCAATTGAGACACATGAAAGACATCATGCACAGCAGACAAATTCTCTGGCAGGCTGAGCTGATAAGCCACTTCTCCACGCTTTGAGAGAATTTGATACGGACCAATGTAGCGGGGTGCCAGCTTGCCTTTGACTCCGAATCTTCTGACTCCTCTGATCGGTGACACTTTCAGATAGACAAAGTCTCCGACTTCGAAACTCAGCTCTCTTCTTCTTGTGTCTGCATAGCTTCGCTGCCTTGATAGCGCTATCTTCAGATTCTCTCGGACCATCTTGATGTTCTCTTCGGCTTCAAGCAAAATATCTGGCCCAAACACTTGCTTTTCTCCAGGCTGATCCCATTGCAACGGAGTTCTACAACTCCTTCCATAAAGCGCTTGAAACGGTGACATCTTCAAACTGGCCTGGTAACTGTTGTTATAGGAAAACTCCGCATAAGGCAATCGCTTGTCCCATCCGGACTGATCTTGCAACGCACAGGCTCTCAACATATCTTCAAGGATTTGATTGGTTCTTTCAGTCTGACCATCTGTCTGCGGGTGATAAGCTGAACTGAAATTCAGATGCGTGCCCAAGGCTTCATGCAACTGCTGCCAGAAATGAGAGGTGAACTGCGTTCCTCTGTCTGACACTATCTTCTTTGGCACACCATGAAGACAAACGATCCGAGACATATACAATTCTGCCAATACTGCACTGTTGTAGTTGGTCTTGACAGGTATGAAGTGGGCTGACTTGGTCAAGCGGTCCACTACTACCCAAATGGAATCGTAGCCGGCTCGAGTGCGAGGCAATCCGACTATGAAATCCATACCAATTTCATCCCATTTCCACTGAGGGATCTGCAACGGTTGCAACAATCCAGCTGGTCTCTGGTGTTCTGCCTTAATTCTTCGACAACTATCGCACATAGCCACATGCTCTGCGATTTCTCTTTTCATTCCGTACCACCAGAATTTCTTCTTCAGGTCCTGATACATCTTCTCACTGCCAGGGTGAATCGAATAAGCTGTCTCATGAGCTTCCTTAAGAATCAACTCCCGAATAGACTGGACATTGGGAACACACAAGCGGTCTTTGAACCATACCACACCTTCTGCATCTTCCCGAAAGTCTTTGCCTCTGCCATCTAGAATCAATCGCCGAATCTCACTGATCTTCTCATCATTTTTCTGCGCTTCTTTGATTTCGCGCTCCAAGGTAGGTTCCAATTCAACTGTGACTCCTCGCGAATTGTTCAGAAACCCGAGACTCAACCTGTCAAACTCTTTGGCCAACTCATAAGGCATCGGACGAGCGACCATCAGATTGACTTGACTCTTTCTGCTCAAAGCATCTGCCACTACGTTCGCTTTTCCTGGATGGTAATGAATCTCCAACTCATAGTCTTTGATCAATTCTAACCATCTTCGTTGCCTCATGTTCAATTCTGACTGAGTGAATATGTACTTCAGACTCTTGTGGTCTGTGTAAACATCGCATTTCTGTCCATACAGATAGTGCCTCCATGTCTTCAGTGCGTGAACCACTACTGCCAACTCTAGATCATGGATTGGGTAATTCTTCTCATGAACCTTCAGCTGTCGGGACGAGTAAGCCACAACTCTTCCCTCTTGCATCAACACACATCCCAAACCTGTGTAACAAGCATCGCAATACACCGAGAAGGGCTTGTGCACATCAGGCAAGACTAGGACAGGCGCTGTTGTCAACTTCTCTTTCAGCGCTTCAAAGGCCTCTTGGCATTTCTGGGTCCACTTGAACTCAACTTTGTTGCCTAGCAACGCTGTCATTGGTTTCGCAATCTTCGAAAACCCTTCAATGAATCGCCGATAATATCCGGCCATTCCAATGAAGCTCTTGATTCCTCGAGCATCCGTTGGCGCTTTCCAGTTTAGAATGTCTGCCACTTTCTTCGGATCCACAGCCAATCCTTCTTTGTTGATTATGTGACCCAAGAACAGGACTTCACTGATCCAGAACTCACACTTGCTCAACTTTGCATACAACTGGTGCTCTCGCAATCTCTGCAATACCAGCCTCAAATGATCTGCATGCTCTTCTTCACTTTGAGAATAAACCAGAATGTCATCAATGAATACCACCACAAACTTATCAAGATAATCCATGAATACACTGTTCATCAAGTTCATGAAGAATGCTGGCGCATTGGTCAAACCAAAAGACATCACTGTGAACTCATATAAACCATACTTGGTAATGAATGCCGTCTTCGGAATGTCCGAAGGTCGGATCCTGAGCTGATGATAACCTGACCTCAGATCGATCTTGGAGAACACACTGGCTCCTCTCAACTGGTCGAACAGATCTTCTATTCTAGGCAAAGGATACTTGTTCTTGATCGTGACTTCATTCAAAGCTCGATAATCGATACACATCCTCTTGGTGCCATCTTTCTTCTCCACAAACAAGGCAGGGGCGGCCCAAGGCGAGGTGCTTGGCCGGATGTAACCTTTCTCTGACAGCTCATCAATCTGCTTCTTAAGCTCAACCAACTCTGGTCCAGATATTCTGTAAGCTCTCTTAGAGATGGGGGCGGTTCCAGGAAGAAGCTCTATAGCAAATTCAACTTTCCGCTCTGGTGGCATACCCGGTAAATCCTTTGGAAACACATCTGGGAATTCAGACACAACCTTGATACTCTCAATTGGGTCTGCTTCACTGCTATCGACAGCCATCTGATAACAACTTCCTTTCTTTGGCTCAGGCGGGACTAACTCGGTCACCACTTCCTCTCCTAGTGGGGACACCAACTTGATTGTCCTTTTATCACAACTGATAACTGCCTGATACTTATCTAACCAATTCATCCCTAGGATGACATCTATTCCCTGAGTACCCATTACTATAAGGTTGGCGGGAAACGCTATCCCCCTTATTTTCACACTTATATTCAAACAAATGCTATCGGCTCGAATTCTACCACCGGCTGAGTCAATTTGAACAGGGGTTGACATGGTAGTAATTGGAAGATTATGTGCTTCTACCCATGATGCAGTAATGAAAGAATGTGTTGCTCCAGTATCAAATAACACTTCTGCAATATGGGAGTCGACTGAGAACATACCTACTATCATGTCGGGGGTCTCCTGAACTGCTTCAGCTTCCAAATGGTTCAGTCTCCCATGATTATAGCGCGGCTGAGAGCGATTGCCTGATCCAGGCTGAGGCACATTCTGCTTTGCTGGGGCATTGGGGCCTGACTGCTGCTGGGCTGCCTTCTTCGGACATTGCATCACCCAGTGGCCTTGCTCTCCACAGTGGAAACATGCCCTGTTTCCAACCTGAGCTGGTGCTGCCTGACTGTTCTGCTGATTTGCTGGGGCAGGAAGACGAGGTGTCTGCTGATTCTGCCTCTGAAACTGACCTCCTCCTGACTGATTGCTCTGACGATTCTGGTACTGATGCTGAGGATACTGCCTTTGGAACTGCTGATACTGCTGACGCTGCTGATGCTGCTGAGGTGGACGCTGGTTCTGCCTGAACTGCTGAGGTTGATTGCCTGAGAAACGGGGACGGCTGCTGCTTCCAGGCTGGGGTCCACTGATCTTGCGCTTACGATCTTCCATCTCCTTACGCTTCCTTTCTGTCATGATTGCTCTGTCAATCAGGTGCTGGAATGTCGGGAAGGTGTGATTCATCAGCTGATACTGCAGAGGGTCAACCAAGCCTCTCAGGAAACGGTATTGTCGCTTGGCGTCGGTGTTGACATCTTCGGGAGCGTAGCGAGACAACTGCAGAAACCTGTCCCGATACTCACTGACAGACGATGACCCTTGCTTAAGGGCCAGGAACTCCTCCTTCTTCACTGTCATCAGACCTGCAGGCACATGGTACTGACGAAAGCTACCTCTGAACTCTTCCCAGGTGATGGTGTCGGGGTCGGCATGGGTGGCGAGGTAAGACTCCCACCATGATTGGGCTGCTCCTCTCAACAGACGGGGACCATACAGAACTTTCTCCCTGTCATCACATTGAGCGGTATGCAACTCTCGCTCCACAGTGCGCAGCCAATCTTCAGCATCCATGGGGTCAGAAGAATGAGCGAACGTTGGTGGATGACCTCTCATGAATTCAGCACGCTTATCTCTAGGCATCTGAGGCATCTGAGGCTGGGGTGGAGCCTGCTGCTGCTGCTGCTGCTGAATGGCGGCCAGAGTCTGACCGATGGCTTGAACTGCCTGAGTCTGCATCAGAAACATCTGCTCAATCGACATCGGGGGCGGGGGCGGCAGCTGCTGCTGCCGGGGCGCCTCATCTTGCTGACCGGCTTGCTCCTGCTGAGCACGCCTTCCTCCTCTACGCCTGTTCTCTGACATCTGCAGAACGCAACCACACATCAGAACTGATCTGGCAAAGCTTGCAGCATAAGAAAAGAGTATAGAATTCTCCAACAGCACTGAACAGATGAGCATCTTCACTGATCTCCAACACAGACCCCACAGCTTCTCAGATAAAGAGGAAAGTAGAATAAAGGTTTTCCCAACTATATAACTAACTTTATTGACATAGTATGTAAACCAAAATGCAGGGGATACCCACACTCTGGTGACAATCATTACAAAGATCCAAACCAAACATAGTTCATCATGACAAACATAAATGCACAGGATATAGCAAACTACCCTGTCTAACTAAAACTAACTAAGACCGTGACTAACGCTAAGACTGAAGCTTCCATGTATATATTTATTTCGTATTAATTACAAGATCCAACTCTAACGATCTATGGTTCTAGGTTGATCTTGGTCTTGCAGTCGGGATTGCCATAAGACTGGTGTCCACGCTGAGGTGAGCGGTACGGGTGCTGAGTCCCAACGGGAGCGGGGGAACCACCATCCAGGTGACGACGCTCCGCGCGCTCAGCCCGCAGCAGGGCGATCTCAGCACGAGCCCTACTCAGCTCGTCTAATGCATGGTCCAGCTCCGTGTTTAGCACGGCGGCTAGGTTGACTGTGCTGCTCAACCTAGGATTGCCCTCACCGACAGGTGAGACAATCACGCCTCCTGTGCTGCCAGATGAACGGCGGGGGTAATACTTCAGGTCAAGGCCGTCAGCTGCCCCACCGAAAACCGAGCAGTAGTGCGAAAGCGCACGCCGTGCAGCATCTTGCATGGCTGCCTCAGCTGAGTCCCGCTCAGAGATAGAATAGTGCTCTGAGCAAGCCTCCGCTCCCTGGAGACTGTTCTCCGGGCAGCGCACCAAGCAAGTTGCCTCCCAGCGATCCGGGTAGACCCCGCGACTGTGCTGGTAGACCACACAGCGATACTCGACGGACCAAGTATGTCGGTCAAATGCACGACGTAGCAGGGTGTCGAGCGCATCGTGGAAGTGACACCCGCGAGCAGCATCGCGAGTGATGGGTCGAGCAACCCATCCTTCCGGCTCAGGGTTAGCAGAGAAGTCGGTGTCGTGGCTCGAGCTGTTGTCGCCACCTCCGTCGTCTGGGTCTCCTCCAGCAGCTACTCCAGAAGCTGGGACGCCCAGTGGTGGTGCAGGGGGCGCCTCCAGAGGAAGCACAGGAGAGCAGCTCCTCACAGACTCTATCTCCTGGTGGAGCGAGAAGGAAGAGCTCTGCTGCTCCTGTCGTCGACGTTCCTGCTCCTCACGCAGGCGGTGGTGTAGTCTCTCCAAGTGGCTGGACTGTCCGGCCACAGGATGGCGAAGTGGACGCTCAGCAAGGCGGGAGGGTAAGAAGGGGATGACTGACTTTCGTGCAGTGTGTCTAAGTCGAGCCATCTACAAAAGACATCGCAAGCAAAAGGGTAAGAATAGAATTAATATGACCAGCAAGTAATGAATCATAAATAAATGAAGGATCAGAATAAAACATAATTTTCAGCAAGGTATAATATGTAGTAGAACATAGGTTTGGTCAGTAGGACCAACTTTTGAAGGGATATCAAAGTCAAGGCAGGGACAGAGGTCTATAATCCTTAGAACGACCATTCTACTCTAGGTTAGCGGTCCTACAGTCAGCACGGCTTTGATACCACTTATGTCACACCCGGTTTTTAGAAGGTAAACCGAATGCGAACCATGTACGTGCCAGGATCAGTTATTCACGTACACAGCAGTTACATAACATGGACATCATCACACAGTGCTCAGATAGTATTAAAAGGGGAAATAATAGTCGATTACATCATACGTCTGAGACGTCCATATAGTTCTTACAATAAATCAAAGTGCGAAAACGAAACGTAGATAACACGGCCTTCACAGGCAGCCGACTGGGGGTTGCCGCTAACCCACACCTAGAACTCGTCGTAGTCTTGGAACTCCTGGAAGTCTCCTTCCACAGCTTCATCTTCTCCTGAGCAGTGGTTGCAATGCTGACAACCTGGGGGGGGGTTTGGTGTGTAGAGCAAGGGTGAGTACACATCAACATACTCAGCAAGTATCCTGTTTGGCTGTAGTGGACTAGCTTTATGTGGGGATAAGTCAAGCAGTTGCTTTTAGTTGGTCAGGTTATTACTTACTAGTAGAAAGCCAGGTTTTAACATTAACCCAAGTTATTAACCCAATGTATCCTTTCCAAACGGAAAGAATACCACTTACCAATACCATAATCATAACCAGAACCATCAATCTCATTGCCACCTGTACCAAAATATCTCTGATCAAGTATCACTAATCTCTGGAGCTCCCTTGGCCGCTCATAACCGTGAGCACGGCTGATATATCAGTTTCATAACACTCTGCAGAGGTTGTGCACTTTACCCACAAGCCGTGATTCCCTCTTGCCTCGGGCCGATCAAACCCTTAAACACTACCAAGGTGAATAGGCAGGGTTTCACTACGTAGCCTTTACAAAGATTCCCCGGGGCTGTAGCCACCCGTTAGGTTTCCTAAATGCACCGCACTCCTCCCCAAGGGGCGAACCCAAACTTGGCAGAGCGAGCCGCATACACCGAGCCCCATTGACGGCACGACGGCTAAGTGAACTACATCCCGGATCCTCTAATTATTCAGCTAAGGGCACCCCATTCCACCCTCATGGTTGCACTGTTTTCCCGGGCGGTCATCCATAGAACAGGTCCTTACGGAGAGGCACTCGAGAAACCGCTCGAGTCCCCTTGAAAACCACAAGTATAATCATAAAGAAGAACGGGAAAACAGCGTATCATAAATAATCACATCATGTTCATTGATTAGAGTTGAGCAATAGCATCAGACTAAGTAGTAATAATCCGACCCAAATAGGTAAACAAGGACATGGATAACAAAAGCTAGTCAATCCTTAGGTATAAATGTGTAATGCGGGAGGTGAATTAAAGAATGAATAGGACAGAGATAGGTCAAAGGACACTTGCCTCCACCAACCGACTGCTGCTCAGGGGCTTCTCCTGCGGGTTCCTCGGGCTCTTCGACCGGATCGTTCTCTATGCGAGCGCAAACATACATACATCCATCCACATATTTAATACAAAAGAACAGTACACCATACAAGATAACAAATAAAGTGAATATGCACCAAGTATGACATTCGATAACGCATTTGTTATGGTTAGAAAGAAACGGGAAAGGTCTCGCAGGGGGTTAAATCTTATGCACTAATGACACAATTGGTTTTTAACAAAATAATTCTGTTATATATATTTATATATACTAATGGAAACCTAATCACTTTTAGTTGATCAACATTGCACAGGGTAAACAATTAACTACGTGAATCAATAACATAACGGAATTTTAAATTAAACTTCCTATTTTCCCATAGCATGAATAGTGATTAGCCTACTTAAAATACAGTAATTATGATCACAGAAAGTAAATAAAATAAAATAAAAAAAATAAAAAAAACAGAGGGGGGGGGCGGTTGAACCGGCCCTAGGCGGGGCGCGCAGGGGCGGCCGAGCCGGGGCGGCTGAGCCGGCGGCGGGCGGCCGGGCTGGCAAGGGCGGGCGGCGCAGGGGGCGGCCGAGCCGGCCGAGTAGGGGGGCGGGGCGGCCGAGCCGCTGGGCGCGCAGGGGCGCGGGGCAGGGCGCGGGGCGGCCGAGCGGCCGAGCCGGCCATGGGGGCGCGCGCGGGGGGGGGGCCGGGGGCGCGGCCAAGGGGCCGAGCGGGCGGGGTGGGGCGGGCGGCCGAACCGGCCATGGGGCCGAGCGGCGAGGGGAAGGGGAGGGAGGAGAGGGGGAGGGAGGAGAGGGGGAGGGGCCTCACCGGGGACGGGGACGGGGCGGCCGAGCGGGGCGGCGGATCGGCGACGGGGAGGGGCGGCGGCCTAGGCAGGGGCGGCGGCTAGGGCAGGGGTAGGGGCGGCGGCTTAGGGAGAGAGAGGGAAAATGAGAGGGAGAGGGAGAGGGTTTTGGGAAAAAGGGAGATGGGGGGCGGCATGGGCCAATTGGGCCCAAAAGGGGGGGCGCCAGGGGCGGCTGGGCCGGCCGGGGTCGGCCCACGGCGCGGGAGAGAGAGAAAAAGAGGAGAGAGAAAGAGAGAGAAAAAGAAAGAAAAGATCTTCTCCTCATTTTCGAAATCCGATCTTTCTACATGCATGCATTTGCACTTTCAAAGCAATCAAAAGAAATGCAAGGTTCGGCATGGTGCATCAAACAACATAAGGTATTTAGGGTTTTTCCTACACGGGAGATCCAAACCGAATCCCGCTAAACTTTGAAAAAGGTCAAGGTTTAGCGAGGGGAAAAAGAAAAGGGAAAGGTAACGCCCGAATTTTGGCGAGTAAAGAAAAGAAAAAATTCAACTGCAAAATTCGGGGCGTTACAGGTCTCTTCAACTAAGCTAGAGGAGCCTCACATAACAAGGCCGAACGGGCCGAGGGATTCCTACGCCTCCGGGATACGGATACCTCACCCGTCACCTTGGCACGGGGCAACTCATGCTTGGTAAAGCGGTTCAGATAATCAAACAGGCGAGACTTAGTGCTCGAAAATGAGGAAAAAACACGGCTCCGTGCCAAAATTACATACACGTTCAGGCCTCGACAGCCACAATGAACGAACTCACTGGCATCCAAGGTGCCATCACAAACGGGACTCCGGTTCCGTCCCCGAGGGTACGAGCGACCTCGGGCCTGCGGGGCGACGACCTCTGCAGCGGCAGCCATGGCCCCAGGTGAACGCAGTCACCGGAAGGCTCTTGTTCGCGGTCCCACTCAAGGGATGCGAACAAGCCATCAAGGCCAAAGAGCGGGCCGCTCCCAAGCGCTCCGGTAGATCCTCGCTGCCGTCCTCGCCCCGAATGCGAGGGGGAAGACGGAATGTTGCATCCTAGGTGGACAGCAACAGTTCGCCTTCCCCGGCATGACTGGAGGACGACTCCGTCACAGCGCGGGAGGATGATTGCCACCACCAGAAGCTGGAAGAGGAGGTGGCTCGCCGACCCGCACGCGAGGTAGAGCCCCGGCTCGCCTCGGCCCCCGCCCCAGCGAGGATGACGAACGCACCCAACGCTGAGGGCGGGATCACAGCCTGGTCTGTCTCTCCCCATCCAGGAGCTGGAGGTCACCGTCTTGGGTGGCCACCGGCGGAAGGGAGCAACCAGGCTGCCTGATGAAAATCCTTGAAGCCGAACGATGGCTGAGAGGTACCAACTCCCATGGAGTTGCGTTCCTCCAACAAGGAGGCGGAAAGGCGGCGGATACCCCCCATCCGGGGGCTTGGAAGACGGGAAGACCCAACGCTTAAGGGAGGAAGAAGACATGGTTGCCTTACGAAAGGAGCCTTCCTCCTTTTAAAGGCAACTCCCCCTACGTGCGCCCCCAGGCGCCGCGGGCCGAGTCTTCTCCAACACGCTCCAAGGCCCTCCCCTGCGACTCGGGGGCTGGGTCCCGCATGTCATGCAAGCCGGCTCAGGGCAGAAGAAGCCAAACCGCCGCGCATGGTGCGCACGACCGTCCAGCGGTTACAGGCGACCCCCCATTTTCGCCCAGACCAACGGGCAGAAGGGGCGGGCAGCCATGCAGGCGGCATGCAACCGCGCCAGATGAACACGCTTCTCCGACTTCTGACACGCCAGCTTGGAACCCAGGCCCACGCGTCGAGCAACCGGCGCGCCAGTTGCTGCATGCAAGCAACCGCACCGCCACTTGTGCCACCATCGCGCCTCTTCGGTTGCGAAGCCTATGCCACGACTCGAGGCGACCCAACAGCGCCGGACTGGCGCGTCGGTCAAAGCGACCGAAAGTGGGCCGGCAGTAATAGCGGTGGCAGGCGGGCGGGCGCAGCGGTCACGTCGTCAGCCAGGCTCACGTCCCATCCTGAGACAGCAAGAGAGCCTCCTCTCACGGCGTGAAGACGGTGCACCCGTGACCCGTTCCTCGAACGGATCGCACGCGCGCAACGGCCGCCCCGCCAACCACTCGCCCCGTCGCATTAACTCCGCGGCAGGACACGCGGCGCTTCTGGCAGGAGGAGCGCGCGACGCTTCACCTTCGCCGTAATAACCGCGTCAGAAAAGGTACGCCACGTCGTCCGATTTCGTATCCTTTTCCGTTTTCCTCTTTCTCTATCTCTTGCAACAGGGACCGGGAAAGGGGGATACCCCGAAAGGGATCCTTCTCCGCGAAGGAACCGGGCTCCGAGCCCCCCATTACTGATCAGGGGTTCGAAGGCTGGCCCCCCGAGGGTTCAACAGTCGCCTCAGATCGCGTGGGCCCGACACCCACGACTGGTCAGGGGTTCGAAGGCCAGCCCCCCGAAGGGCTCCATGGCCGCCTCAGGCTACTCGGGCTCCGCGCCCATTACTGATCAGGGGTTCGAAGGCTGGCCCCCGAAGGGTTCACAGTCGCCTCAGACACCGAGCGAGGGATGACCAGGGGTACGTTCGATACATAACCGAGGCTCGGGCTGCGCTCCCGAGGTACCCTAGGACATTTCCGAGACCAGCGGGAACGATCTTGTAACGGAATCCCATCGGAGGGAGGCATCGAGCCCTCGGACCCCGTCGCCAGGGGACCGGGTCCGGCAAATCACCCGCAGGTACTTTTGGGCGTGCCTCTGGGCCCCTAGCCGACCCCCAACGAACGGGGCACGGACGTCCACTCGGATTACCCGCTTGCAGCTCACCGGAGACACCATGTTCGGTGCCCATCGAGGGTAACATGGCGCACTCCCCCCCTCCTCCTTGCGGAAAGGCGACGTAGGGGCGTATGTAAAAAGCCGAGTCTGTCCCTGATCATCCTCTCGCCCTGTGCAGAGGCTCGGGGGCTGCTCTCGCAAAAACCGGCTCCGGCCAAATCGTTGACAGCGTCAACATACCAGCCCGAGAGCTTGGGCCCCGACCGTGCACCCGGGCTACGGCCAGTTCGCATGAGGGAACGACCAGACCAGCCGAAGCGTTAAGCGAAGTATTAAGACCTCGAAGGAGTGTAACCACTCCTCCGAGGCCTCGGGGGCTACACCCGGCGGGTGCGCTCGCGCGCACCCACCGGAACGAAATGCAACCGAGAAAGGCTGGTCCCCTTGCAAAAAAGTGCGACAAAAGCCTCCAAGCGAGTGCTAACACTCCCTTCGAGGCTCGGGGGCTACTGTCGGGGACCATAATTAGGGGTACCCTCAAGGCGCCTAATTCTCAGCTGGTAACCCCCATCAGCATAAAGCTGCAAAGGCCTGATGGGCACGATTAAGTCAGGGATCAGTCCACACGAGTGACTCGATCACGCTTCACCCGAGCCTAGCCTCGGCCAAAGGCAGCCGACCTTGAGAGACTTCCGTCTCGCCCGAGGCCCCCTTTTTATGGCGGACACATCACCGGCTCGCCCAAGGCCTTGGCTTCGCTCAGAAGCAACCTTGACTAAATCACCACACCAACTGACCAAATTGCAGGGGCATTTAACGCAAAGGTGGCCTGACACCTCTATCCTGACACGCGCCCCCGGCAGAGCCGAGGTGACCGCCGTCACTCCACCGCTCCACTGGCCAGTCTGACAGAAGGACAGCGCCGCCTGCGCCACTCCGACTGCAGTGCCACTCGACAGAGTGAGTCTGACAGGCAATCAGGCCTTGCCAAAGGCGCCACGGCGAACTCCGCTCCGCCCGACCCCAGGGCTCGGACTCGGGCTAAGACCCGGAAGACGGCGAACTCCGCTCCGCCCGACCCCAGGGCTCGGACTCGGGCTAAGACCCGGAAGACGGCGAACTCCGCTCCGCCCGACCCCAGGGCTCGGACTCGGGCTAAGACCCGGAAGACGGCGAACTTCGCTCCACCCGACCCCAGGGCTCGGACTCGGGCTAAGACCCGGAAGACGACGAAACTCCGCCTCGCCCGACCCCAGGGCTCGGACTCGGGCTAAGACCCGGAAGACGGCGAACTCCGCTCCGCCCGACCCCAGGGCTCGGACTCGGGCTAAGACCCGGAAGACGACGAAACTCCGCCTCGCCCGACCCCAGGGCTCGGACTCCGCCCTAGCCTCGGACGAACGACTTCCGCCTCGCCCGACCCCTTGGCTCGGGCTCGGCCACGGCAACGGAAGGCAGACTCAACCTCGGCTTCGGAGGAAACCCCACGTCGCCCTGCCTAGGGCACAGACCGCCACGTCAACAGGAGGCGCCATCATCATCCTACCCCGAATCGACTCGGGTCACGGAGAACAAGACCGGCGTCTCATCCGGCCAGCTCCGCCAGAGGGGCAATGATGGTGCTCCACAAGCTCCATGACGACGGCGGCCCCCAGCTCTCTTACGGAAGCCGGACGACGTCAGCAGGGACTCGACCTCTCCAATAGATGTCCCTCCATCAGGCTCCGCCGCACCTCCGACAGCCACGACATCACGCCAGCAGGGTGCCCAGATCTCTCCGGCTGCCACATTGGCATGTACCTAGGGCGCTAGCTCTCCCTCCGCTAGACACGTAGCACTCTGCTACATCCCCATTGTACACCTGGATCCTCTCCTTACGACTATAAAAGGAAGGACCAGGGCCTTCTCAGAGAAGGTTGGCCGCACGGGACCGAGGACGGGACAGGCGCTCTCTTGGGGCCGCTCGCTTCCCTCACCCGCGTGGACGCTTGTAACCCCCCTACTGCAAGCGCACCTGACCTGGGCGCGGGACGAACACGAAGGCCGCGGGACTTCCACCTCTCTCACGCTCGGCTCCGGCCACCTCGCCTCTCCCCCCTTCGCGCTCGCCCACGCGCTCGACCCATCTGGGCTGGGGCACGCAGCACACTCACTCGTCGGCTTAGGGACCCCCTGTCTCGAAACGCCGACAACTTTCACGTCAGCACCTTCAGGCAAGTCGAAGGTATCAATGTAATACAGATTCTGTTAATACCCATGCATATTCTATGGAATGCAAATATGAATGAATCAATGAGTTATACTAACTATTTCTCATCTCTATGTACTCTTGTTTATTTATAAGATGATGAAGGCATGTCCTTCATGACCTTCGTCTGATGATCATTATGTCCACGGAGAGATAATGCTTCAGGAGACGAAGGTCCTTAATACTTAATAATTGTGTTGTCTTGTTCTTGATTCACAACATTTGAGAACAAGTGACCAACATTGGCGCCCACCTCCGGTGAACTAAAATGACCATTTTCGGCAAGCATTCACCTTCGTCATGTCTCCGAAGAAGACAATAGCGCCAGGGGCTGCCCTACAGCCACTAGACACAAATCAAGAGACACTCTCCTTGCGAGAAGCTAGGAGCCAGAAGAGAAAGGCTACCAGCCCAACACCTCAGGAGGAGTTGGATTAGGAGATCAGGGACTTAGAGGCCATTCATCAGCAAGTACAAAAGAAGAAAGAAAAGATGCTTCGGCTAGCCGACCTTCAGAAGAAGATCGACGAAGCTGCCGAGGAAATGCGTTACCTCACTCAGGATGACCAAGACCGAAGGCCCCAACACAGGGAGCTTCATCAAGAGAGCCCAATTAATGATGATGAATGGTACGACGATTTTCACCATGGTAACTTTGCTTTCGATGATGATTTGCCTTTGGCAGCAGAGTTGCAGGCTACCCCGTGGCCACCATCTTACAAGCCACCTCAGCTCCCCATGTATGATGGGCACTCAGATCTGAAGCAGTTCCTGATGAGCTACGAGGCTACCATATCCTCGTATGGGGGCAATACTGTTGTTATGGTGAAGTCCTTCATCATGGCAGTAAGAAGTGTGGCTCAGACATGGTATTCTTCTCTTCGGTCGGGGACAATTACGTCATGGCAGAAGCTAAAGGATATGCTAGTCACCAGCTTCCAAGGCTTCCAGACGAAGCCAATCACTGCCCAAGCCCTCTTCCAATGCACGCAGGACCATGAGGAGTACTTGCAGGCGTTCGTCCAAAGGTTCTTGTGACTGAGAGCTCAGTCGCCTACAGTTCCCAATGAGATTGTCATCGAAGCCATGATCAAGGGGCTTCGATCAGGACCCATAGCACAATATTTTGCGAGGAAGCCACCACAAACCTTGGAGAAGCTCCTCCATAAAATGGATGAATACATATGAGATGACAATGATTTTTGCCAAAGAAGGGAAGAAGCGTCCATGTATTCTGAGATGGCTAGGGGCTTCGGAAGAAGATTCCACCCCAGGCATGTCAGAACAATCCACAATCCCAACACAAATGATGACAGGACCAATCATACTCAGAGTAGCCAACATAGCTCACAGTCTTCGGGAATGCAACAAACTTCCTACAGGCCACAAGCCCCGAGAGGAAAAGGGGGGAGAAACTTCGGAGGAAGGTATGATAATCATCCCAGGAAACTGTTCTACCTATTCTGTGGCGAAGACAAGGGACACACAACAAGGACGTGCCAAGTCACGATCCAGAAGTAGAAAGAGATAGCTGAAGCCGAAGCAAGGCAGAATCAGCCGAAGCAGGTCCTGCATACTGCTTCGTGCTATTCCCCATACATTCCCGAGTATGTGGGCAACCAACAGCCCACAGCATCAGTTGCTTCGGCAAGCCATTCTCAAGCTTCATGGGTCCCGCTACCACCACCACCACCACCTATGGCACTAGCCTTGACCCACAATCAGCAGCCAGAAGGGCACCGCCAAACACAGCAACCTCGTGACATGCGTGAAGAATCCGAAGCTCGCACAGTCAACAACACTGTGCCCGAGTCGAGGCACATTTACTGAAGTCATACAGGCGCTCCATCACAAAAATTTTATACTTAATGTACTCTTTACCTTTCTGTCCTTATGTTGCTCTCCCCAAAGACAATATAAGAAGGTTTAACCTTCGACCTGTTATAAAAAAAATCTGTGGTTACACCATCAAGTTTAACAAGAATAGTGATGAAGCTCCAAAGTCGTTCCTAAGGAAATGCAGAGCTAAGATACCACCTAAGTAAAAGGTGAAGAAGCTCTAAAGTCGTTCCTGAGGGGATGCAGAGCTTAAATGCCACCTAAGTAAAAGGTGAAGAAGCTCCAAAGTCGCTCCTAAGGGGATACAGAGCTTAGCTCCAAAGTCGTTCCTAAGTGAATGCAGAGCTGAAATACCACCTAAGTAAAAGGTGAAGAGACTCCAAAGTCATTCCCAAGGGGATGCAGAGTCTGGGTGTGTATTCGTGTGGGTTTTTACCTTCGGCAAAAACATCATTTTGCATCATACCATCATATCATATCGCATAGCATCGCATCATACATCATTTTGCATCAACAAAAAGCCGTGGAGAAACAAGGAAAAGTTGCTTCTTCGAAAATATTTGTCGGATCATGAAAGAACATGCTATAGCACAAGATATGCCTTCAGCAGATATATTTTTACACAGGAGCAGAATCTCCATCAGCAGTATTACTACACAGCAACTGTGGCATAATACCCAGTATTGAATCGACAGAAGGGGAACCTTTTTCTTCGTGAAGCATGAAAAGAAGGGAAGGTGTTTTTTCGCCAGCGGCTCAAAAACGGTATGTACGAAGGTTTCACGCATCACAAAGAAATATATTATATTAACACACATACAAATACTTGATGCTTGGTTCTTACAAAAGACGAAAGCCATGTACAAACTTTAAACTCTCAAATATACAAAGTTTTAATCTTCTTTCAATACTTTCTCGGTGGCTTCATTTAGCGGTCTGTTGACAGTTCGTCAACAGCTTCATTAGCAATTTTAATCATATCTAGCTCTTCCTTCAAGGCCGGGTCGGCTTCGGGGTTGTATGGCTCCGGTGGAGGTGAAAGTTCAGCTACATCATAAAATATGTTTGTTAATTCTGAAGCTAAAAATGAAATACGAAGCTAAACCTCAATAAAGTTACCTATAAGCCTTGCACGCTCAGCAGCTTCTTCATCTCTTTTGTCTTTTTCTTGAGCATCGTGAGATTCTTTTTCATTCTTTCTAATAGCTTCATCAGTTATCTCATGGCCACCCTTCATCCATACTTCGGAGTAAAATTTCCCACCTAATACATAAGCTTCGGCTGAAGGGTTTTTAATATCGTCGGCTGAGAAAACAAATTCCGGCTGAACTATAGCCTTGTTATGGTCACAACCGACCTTCTCCAAAATTGATACAGCCCCGCAGGCACCGGTGAAGGCGCAAAAATCCCCTCTGTCACTTAGAATTTCTTCAAAAGCTTCGACCTCACCACCGATCCACTGGATAACCCCATCGGGGTCACCGTGGATGAATTTTTGTTTGGAGGAGAAGGCTCCAACTTTAGAGAAACTATTCTTTAAATTTTTAGCGCACTCCATGGATATCTCATAGCATTTTTCTTTGCCCGCGCGAAGCTCATCAACATTCTTTTGTGCTCTTGATCTTTCAATTTCGCATATCTCATGCTTTACTACTTCAACTTCAAAATTTTCAGTTCCTTCGGCAACTTTCCTTTTTAGCTCTTGCACCTTGGCTTTGCTTGAGCAGACATATTGGCTTCACTAGACTTCAGCCTTTCGACCAGAGATAGCAAAATTTTATCTTTAGCAAGAGCTTCATTCCTTAAAGTTATAACCTCCGAACGGAGATTACCAAGTGTCATTTGGCAACTCTCATCTTTGGCATCCTTTTGGGCCTTCAAAGCTTTACTCAGAATTAGACCCTGCAACACAAAACAAAAGAGTAAACAACAAATGTAAGAACTACTGGATAACAGTTCGGAAAGAACTAAAACATGAAGCCAAAATTTCCAAACCTTCAAGCTATTGAAAGCAAGATTGTCCGCAAGTTGATCCTTTGTCATGGCAGATAAACCGAGCTCGAGCTTCGGAAATCCCATATTGTTCATCATCTCGCAGCAGGCGTTGATTTCCTTATTATAAGCAAGACAATAGAGGAAGTCCTCTTCGTCATCCCCTCCGTATACCAAGGACCCTCGGGGGTACTTCAGATCCTTGGCATAGTGTTGTACTTCGGCAATCTGCTCTTCTGTTAGTTGCTTTCCTGAAGCATGTCGAATAATAAATTCCAAGTCACCCTAGGAAGGTGCTTTGCGAGCAGGCGCTGAAGATTCCTCTGGAAGGCTCTCTTCTGTGGGTTTTTCTGGTACGATTCCTGAAGAGCCCACCTCGGCGTGGGCAGAGGCACTTGTCGGTGTTTGGGACCCGACCGTGCACCCGGGGTTACCCCTCGAGGTGCTTTTGGGTAGGACGATGTTGCTAATTGTAGCTCGATGGTTCGTGCTAGGCGCACGAGAGACGATAGACAATTTTCTATAGGTTCAGGCCGCTTAGAGAGGAGTAACACCCTACTTCCTGGTGTGAATCTTTATGTGGTGGGTTACAAGGGGATTCTCTAATCTCTAGTATGAAGGATGATAGAGAATGGAGTAGATGGCTGATGAATGACCTGTCTTTTGATGGGGTGCCCCCTAGGCCTTATATACTTGACCGTGGGGAGTTACATGCGGGTATGATAACAACGTGCACCTAAGTAATAGTGAACCAACCGAACTTATCTTCCTATAATCCTGCCGACTTATCTTCATTTAGTTCCAACGTCTGAGGGTGCTGCACGGGAGAATCAGATCAATGCTGTGGATAATACTTAAATCCCATGAGTCGTCTGGGCCCGAGTCTATCCAATCCTCCGTTGATCCATTTCGCCATCAGTTCCTCCCCTGGCCCACGAAGGGATGGCCTTGCGAAATAATGGGCCCAAATCCTTACGCGAGGCCTTCTAGCCTTCTAGTGGACCCGGGGGATATCTGTCCCCCACAAGCCCCCAATCTTTGAGTTGATTTTGAAATAATCGGCCCAAAGATTCTAGGTCCAGCTTGCAGTTTTGATTTTGGTAATGAACGCTTTGAAAATACACCTGTCGAATCGTTGCTTCTGAACTCTGAGCCATTTAAAAACAATCTTCTGTTATCCTCCTTTGGTATATTCAATGGTCTTCACCTTATACTTCAGAAATCGGTGCTCTGTCACTGGCTTATGCTTTGGATATCAGCATTCTGTCCTTTGGGGTTGATGATTCATTGGGTGCACCTCCAGTGCACCCAATGGGTGTAGCCCCCGAGCTTTGAGTGGATTACTGAAAATAATCCACTCAAAGGTCTTCATCTCATGCTTTTTAGGAATCGTCATTTTATCTTCGTCTCATGCTTTAGAAATCAGCATTTTATCGTCGGTTCATGCTTTAGAGATCAACATTCTGTCTTTTGGGGTTAATGATTCATTGGGTGCACTGGAGGTGCACCCAATGGGTGTAGCCCCCGAGCTTTGAGTGAATTACTGAAAATAATCCACTCAAAGATCTTCATCTCATGCTTTTTAGAAATCATCATTTTGTCTTCGTCTCATGCCTTAAAACTCAGCATTATATCATCAGTTTATGCTTTAGAGATCAGCATGTTGTCTTCATTTCATGCTTTGGAAACCAACAGCGTGATCTGCCCATGTCCTGTTAGGTTTGAAATTTATTTCATCGGCGACAGATTGGACGTCTAGTAGATGGCTCTTGGTTGGTCTTCATTTCACTTTGCGCTTCAATGCTTCTGTTGATTAGACTTGTACTTCAGCAGCTATATTTGGCTTTCCTCTGATCTCCATCGATATCTTTCTTCTGTCTTGATACATTCATTGTGTATACTGTACGGATGTGACTACTTGGGAAAATCTATTGAAAATTCTTGGACGTCCCCCCAATGGGTGTGACCGAGGGACGTTTTGGTACGCCGAGCGTTTAGCAAACTGTCCTTGAGTAGTAACTTGACGTGACCGCGGGGTGTAATCATATTGTCCAAGCAGTTGACCTTTGTCCAAATGGTGTCGTGTTACGCGAAGCGGCGTCTGCTGCCTGACTTGTTTCCAGACGATTTGAATTGCTTATTGAATACTTGCGACTGTTCAGTGACCGTGGTAGAAAATGAGCGGTTGCTTCCGACCTCTATAAATAGACTGCTTTCCTCGTTGGTGTCTTCACACATCTTTTGATCATCTATTGCTTATTTTCTCACTTTTCTCTTCTCTTCCAACCGACCATGGGCAAGAACAAGAAAAGTCAAGGTTCATCGCACCACTCCAGCGATAAGCGGAAGCGCGAGCCAAGTCCTCCCTCGAAGGACTTTGGTGACTCCGAGTACTCGGAGGAGGAGTTTTCCTCCGAGTCCGAGGGGTCGCCGGTCTACGCCTCTCCCCCGATGTCGTTCGATGACTCGAACGATTCCTAGGGGATAGCCGCCGATGTGTGGACGTACATCCGGGTCGTCGAGCGCTTCGGGCTCGAGGGCTCGGATGAGTCGGAGGTCTCCTCGGACGAGGAGAACTCTTCCGACTCGTCCGAGGAGAGCGGCGGTGACGAAGATGACGAGGGCGACGGTGGCGATGGCGGTGACGGCGGCGATGACAGCGGCAACGATGGCAAGGCCGCCGAAGGCGACCGCGACAAGGGCGACGGAGGCAACGGCGGCAAGGGAGACGACAACGGCGGCAAGGGCAGCGACGGCAGCAGCAAGGCCAGTGGCAAAGCGCCACTCTCTTAAATATTAGTATAGATAATTAGTAGTAGTAGTAGTAGCAGAATAATGTAGTAGTAGTTAGTAGTATAGTGTAGTGTGAGTAATGTAGTAATGTAGTAATTTAATGTAGTGAAAAAGGGAGAAAGACTGACTCATAATGAGTTAGTCTTTAAGTTTGTGAAAAACTTCCCTCCTCTACGTATTGAAGAAATTTTAGCTATTCCGGGCAACCTCTCGCTTTTTCGCCGTTCTTTCTTTATAGTCGATTGATAGTTTGTCTTCGCGCCTAACGCTGCTAACATTATTAGAAATGATTACCAAGCAGTAACTGGTAACTGCTGAATCATGCTTGGTTCTGCCAGGGTTTTAGAGATAACGACCGAGTTAAGATAGACACTATCGGCGTTTTAGAGATAACAGCCAAGTGGTGCTTGATGTTGCCGGCGTTTTAGAGGTAATAGCCGAGTTATGCTTGACCACGTTGGTGTTTTAGAGATAACAACCGAGTAATGCTTGACCCCGTCAGCGTTTTAGAGATAATAACTGAGTTATGATAGGCACTGTCGACGTTTTAGAGATAACGGCCGAGTGATGCTTGATGTTGTCGGCGTTTTAGAGGTAACAGCCGAGTTATGTCGGAAATCTCGTTTTCCTTAGTGATGACTTGGCACTTTTTAGAAATGGTGCCCAACCCGGGAAAACTCCATTTATACTCATGTCGACGTGCGCTTTTGAGTTCTGAGCCCTAACTTCACATTTCTGCCTCGAACCACTCCTCTGTTTCCCTAAGATTTCGCCCTTATTTGATCCGCCGGCGAGATTACGATGGCGCCCAAGCGGAAGAATCAGAGTTCTGCTGCGGCAATCATTCCTCCCATCGATCCCAACAGTCAGTTGTTGTTCGCAGGTAACCACATGTCTGTTGTCTCGGAATCAGATCTCCTCCACCTTGTTGATGTTGGAGTTCTTCCTCCAAAAGACCTCTGCTCTTGGCGGATTTGCCGTGGGATCACTGTTCCGACAGAAGATACCCACGAGTCCGTCGTCTATGTTCCTTTTTGTCATCCGCGGCCTTGCTCTTCCCGTTTCTCCCTTCTTCCGTGGTCTCCTTGATGTTTACAATCTAAACTTGACCCATCTGAATCCCAATTCCATCTTGCAAATTTATATCTTTGTGCATCTGTGTGAGGCCTACCTCGGAATTCTTCCTCATTTCAGACTATGGAAGTATTTGTATCACTGTCAGCCTGGGATGGCTGGGGGCAGCACTAGCTCGTTGGTGGTGCAAGTTTGGAGATGCGCCGCAGGAGGAAGACAGAATACCTCGACATTCCTCTCAAGGATATCATTAAAGGGTGGCGCCTTGAGTGGTTTATTGTGGAAAACCATTGCAAGTCCCTCCCCCTCGGTCGGGGAGACAGCCAGATGTACGTACTCCGAGCTGGGTTAAGTCTCCAACTTCCTTGGAGGTAACAGAGGCTAGAGTTCTGCTTGCTGAGATCTGTCTGCTGAAGGAGAGAGGTCTGACTGTCGAAGTTGTGGTTGCTGACTTCGTTTTCAAGAATATTTAGCCTTTGAAAGACAGGGCGTATCCAGCTTACTTGTACAGTGGTATTACTAACTCTACCCGGGTCACCAACAAGAAAATTCCTACTGAGGATCTGGTGAGCTGACTAGACATGATCCCGAGGGGCAAGATATCAAATGTTGGTGCTCCTGTTGCCTATTCTGCTTGGAATCTGCCACCTCATAGGTCATTTTTCAATTTCGTGGCCAACCCTCCTACTAGTGATGGTGGTCTGGGTCTTAGAGCGCGACCCTCTCCTGAGGACATTGAGGCTCTGGTTTCTCACCTTCGTGATCTTCCCAATGATGAGAGACAGATTCACTTTGAGATGCTAGCAAGTCCAGATGATGCAGAAATAGATGTTGTACTCAGTATGTTGGCTGGAGAGTCTTCTGACTCGACCCATGCTAAGCCGACGGCTATCATGGTTGGACAAGAGCTTAACAAAACAGTGGAGACCCGAAAGCCTGAGGGTACCCGCCCAAAGCGTCCTCGCCAAGTTAGTCGTCCGATTGTGCCTGTTGAGGAAAAGAAGAAGAAGAAGAAGCGACATCGGCGACTATCATGCTTGGACTAGGATGCCAGACCTTCTGCTCTGGTTTGCGATGAAGTGCCAGTAGAGGTCCTTTCTGAGGTTGATCCCAATGGTGGCATCCATGCCGAAGTTGATCCCAATGGGTGTAACCGTGCTGAAGTTGAACCCAATGGGTGTAACCGTGTTGAAATTGATCCCAATGGGTGTGATCGTGCATCGGCTATTGTCCGTATTTTTTATGAGGACGAAGAAGAGGAAGAAGAAGTCCCGCTGATTCGTAAGAATAGCCGGCATTACAGAGGTAGTAGGGGGAATAGTGATATTCCTTCTCTAGCTCTGTCCGCTCTTATCAGCCTTCAAGAACTGTCAATAACGGATTTTGATCAGGCCCTTGAAGATGTCGTTCCTGAGGATATGCTATCGGAGCCGATTGCTGACGACATGATGGTTGTTTGTTCTGAAATTGCAGACATGGGATTAGAGGTATCCCGAGTAGTGTCTCGAGCATCATCAACTTTGGAAGGTAGTCTTCGATGTCAAGACGTTGGTCAGGATTGCTCGACTCATATGGAGGTGACTAAGGATCCTTCAGCCTTAGAGGTGGCTGTTCCAGAAAACCCAACCCCCGAGGGTGGTGCTGGCAGTTACCCAACCCCCGAGGGTGTTGCCGGTAGTGATCCGGCTCTAGTAGGTAGCGCGAGCTGCAACCTAGCCCCCAAGGGTGTCCAAGTGAGCTCTCCTTCCCACACCTCCATGGATGTCCATGTCGGGTCGTCTCCACCATGATCTGATGGGGTGATGGCGATGCATGCTTCTTTGGCTTTGAGCAAACAAGTCGCCTTGGAGGTCGACGAGCCAGATGCAAGAAGTCTGACATCCACTGGCGGGGCTGAGCCAACCCCTGACAACGTTCTTCAAATTGTTCCGGTTGATCTTCCTTCGTCGAGCTATGATGTAGCTCCTCCTGACTTGGGGTTACCATCATTCCTCTCCAATCTTCAAGTAACTCAACTCTTGCGTTCTATCGTTCGTCCTAGTAAATTATCTTCCCTATACTCATTTGTCTTCGTTCACAGGCTTTGGTTGACAGAATGTCTGCTCAGTTGAGGTCACAAGGTGCCACTATCCCAGAAGGGGCTCTGTCTCTGATGCAGTGGAACCCATTGCTGCTTCAGAAACAGATAACTGACTTGAAGGTGTCAAACGCTGGTTAGTAACTTCGTTTCTTTCTTGGTTGATTGCCTTGTTTTTAACCGTGTATCCTTCTTCGATTGCCTTGTCAGATATGGCTCGGTGGTGCTCTGAGCTTGAGGAAAAACATCTTCAACATCAAGCCGACTCAACCCGACGGTACTCTGATCTTGAGGAGAAGTATTCTCAAGGTCAGACCGACCTGGCTCGGGTTTCTGCTTCTCTGGACGATGCACATTCTTTGAATTTTTGTCTCAATGCTCATCTTAACTCCGAAAGGGCAGCACATGAGGTAAACTTCCTTAATTGGCTCTGTCGTGCTTACTGTTTAGTGGATACTGAAAGTTGATTCTTGTCTATAGGAGGAGAAACGAGCGCTTGCAGCTTCTCGTGATAATCTAAACAGGTTATATCGTGATGCCAACAATTCCTTAACCATCTTGGAGAGGAGCCATCGCTTTACTATGTCAGATCTGGATCATCATCGTCGCGAGCTGCAAGTGTCCCAGGATGAGGTCCTGCGGCTTAAACAGTTGGTGTCAAGCAAGGATTCCATCATCAAAGATCTACGTGCCTCCAAGAAGTTAGTCGCCCAGGAGCTAGAGGCCGCTCGACTGGCTACCAAAGTTTCAGAGGACAACTGAGCCATTCTGAAGGCTCAGCGCGACAAGGCTATGGACAAAGCCATTCGCGCGGGGCAGATCTTGATGAGGAGGCTCTACGTAGTGGTTCCTGACGACATTATTGTCGACGTTAAGGCTATGCCTGATGCCTCGAGTCGATCTTCTTCCTTGATTGCTCCTGCGAAAGATATTGCCAAATAGAGACGTTCTGATGTAGTGACAATCTAAGAGACACTGAATGTACTTGTGAATTCTATGTGCGTGTGATCATTGTGTTCGAATATTCGGTGGATAGGGCACTAGAATGTGTCCTTAGTGCTGACAACTATAATATTTTGTTTCTGTTGTCAGGATGTAACAGTTATCCTGAACAATTGCGGAAGTAAATGTGGTGTGCTGGTTTTGGAGTTTTTTCCTGACTTATGTCAATCGCTTGGCTGGTAAGGCATAGTGGTCGCCCTAAGATGAGTAGGCATGAGCATTTTGCACCGTCTTAAGTCGTCGTCGACTTAACCCGGTTGCTTTGTCAGTAGGGTATAGTGGTCACCCTAAGTCGAGTAAGCACGAGCATGTTGTATCGTCTTAAGTCGTCTCCGACTTAAGCCGATTGCTCTGTTAGTAGGGTATAGTGGTCACCCTAAGTTGAGTAAACGCGAGCATATTGCACCGTCTTAAGTCATCGCTGACTTAAGCCGATTGCTCCGTTAGTAGGGTATAGTGGTCATCCTAAGTCGAGTAAGCGCGAGCATGTTGCACCGTCTTAAGTCATCGCCGACTTAAGCCGATTGCTCCGTTAGTAGGGTATAGTGGTCACCCTAAGTCGAGTAAGTGCGAGCATGTTGCACCGTCTTAAGTCATCCCTGACTTAAGCCGATTGCTCCGTTAGTAGGGTATAGTGGTCACCATAAGTTGAGTAAGCACGGGCATGTTGCACCGTCTTAAGTCATCACCGACTTAAGCCGATTTCTCCGTTAGTAGGGTATAGTGGTCACCCTAAGTCGAGTAAGCGTGAGTATGTTGCACCGTCTTAAGTCATCGCTGACTTAAGCCGATTGCTCCGTTAGTAGGGTATAGTGGTCACCCTAAGTCGAGTAAGTGTGTTGATTCCAAGTCTAATCAAATCGAAGTCAATTGATAACCAACAGTTTGAATGCCTTTGAGAATGAAATCTTTTATTGATGACGTATTCTCCAATTACAGAGTACAACGTTGCTCCGATAGCTTTTGAGCTCTTGATAAGGGTAAAACTTCCTAAGATGCTCTATATTCCATGAATTTCCCACTTTCGTGCCATCCATTTGAGTAAGCCGATATGATCCTGGTTGAGTGACCTCCGATACCATGAATGGCCCTTCCCATAGTGGTGACAATTTGTGCCGTCCTTCCCCCGTTAGAATTCGGCGAAGGACCAAGTCTCCCACTACAAAGGATCGATGTCGTATAGCCTTATCATGATAGCGCCTCAAGGTCTACTGGTATCTGGCTGACTGAATTACTGTGTTCAATCACTCTTCCTCTAGCACATCAATATCTTCTAGCCTAGTAGCTTCGGCTTCAGCTATGCTTTCAAATACCAGCCCTAGTGCCCCAAACCTGAGGTCGACAGGTAGTACTGCCTCTGAACCGTAGACCATGAAGAAGGGGGTGTTTCCATGCAGAGCTCGACTAGGTTGAGTTCTTAAGCTCCAAACCACATAAGGTAACTCTCTGATCCACTTTCCTACGAACTTTTCATTTTTGTCGAACACTTTCTTCCTGTGTGCTTCCAGTAGCATACCATTAGCCCTTTCCACCTGGCCATTAGCACTTGGGTGTGCTATTGATGCATACTTGATCTGGATATTCCGTTGTTCGTAGAAATCAAAGAATTCAGAACTAGTGAAGTTGGATCCCAGGTCAGTTATTGAAAGGGAAATAGGGTCAAACCTTTTCCTAAATGATTTTGGTGGTTGAAATGCCCAACACAAATAATTGGACTGACTAGTTTGTGCTAGATTATATATTCTACAGGTGCTAAAGGTTCAACACAAACCAATAGAAAGGTCCAAGTTAGGGTTCAAAACAAAGGAGCAAAAGAAACCGAAGAGAACCCTGCTCTGGAGCACCGGACAGTGTCCGGTGCACCAGGGGCAATCGACTCAAACTCTTCACCTTCGGGTTTCTGGAGAGCCGCTCCGCAATAATACACCGGACTGTCCGGTGTGCCACCGGACTGTTCGGTGTGCCACCAGAGCAACGGCTGGTGAGTGCAACTTTCGACTCCAACGGTTGCCTGCAACATCAACAGTGCGCGGACAGTTCGCGCAGAGTCAGAGCAGCGCCAGAAGACGCACCGGACAGTGAATAGTGCCTGTCCAACGCGGCACCAGACTGTCCGGTGCCCTAAGAAGTCAAAGCTCCAACGGTCGAAACGTCAGAACCCTAACGGTTGGGTGACGTGGCTGGCGCAACAGACAGTGTCCGGTGGCGCACCGAACTGTCTGGTGCGCCCATCGACAGATAGCCTCCCCAACGGTTGGTTTGGTGGTTGGGGCTATAAATACCCCCCAACCACCACCACTCCAAGCATCCAAGTTTTTCAGACATCTCATTCAATACAAGAGCTTGTGCAATCAATACAAGACACAATTCAATAGAATCAAAGCCTCTCCAAGTCCCAAATCCACTCCAAACACCTAGTGACTAGAGAGAGAGTTTTGCTCGTGTTCTTTGAGCTCTTGTTCTTGGATCACTTTCTTCTTCCCCACTCTTGTTCTTCAAGCACTTGTAATCAAAGCAAGAGACACTAATTGTGTGGTGGTCCTTGTGGGGTCTAAGTGACCTATTTTGATTAAGGAGAAAGCTCACTCGGTCTAAGTGACCGTTTGAGAGAGAGAAAGGGTTGAAAGAGACTCAGTCTTTGTGACCACCTCAATGGGGACAAGGTTCTTTGGAACAGAACCTCGGTAAAACAAATCACTGTGGCATCTGCTCTATTTCTTTGGTTGATTTGTTTTTCCCCTCTCTTTTGGACTCGGTTTTATTTCTAACGCTAACCCCGGCTTGTAGTTGTGCTTAAAGTGTGTAAATTTCAGTTTCCGCCTATTCACCCCCCCTCTAGGCGACTTTCAATTGATATCAGAACCGGTACTTCATTAGAGTCTAACAACTCGAAGTGATGTCGGGAGGATCCGCCAAGAGGGAGATGGAAATGGCCACAAGCCACGGGAAGGCTCCATCAAAGGAGTCTGGCGCCAAAGGAAGGGAGGAATCACCTCCCCGCATCAAGTCGCATCGGAGTGGCGACAAGAAAAAGAAAATGAAGAAAGTGGTCTACTACGAGACCGATTCTTCATCGCCATCCACCTCCGGCTCCGACGCTCTATTCGTTACTTCTAAGCGCCATGAGCGCAAGAAGTTTAGTAAGATCCCCCTACGCTATCCCCATATTTCTAAACACACTCCTTTACTTTCCATCCCACTAGGCAAATCACCGGTTTTTTACGGTAAAGATTATTGTATGTGGAGTGATAAAATGAGGCATCATCTAACCTCACTCGACGCTAGCATTTAGGACATTGTTGAGTTTGGAGCGCAAGTACCATCCGTGGGGGATGAAGGATATGATTCGGACGAAGTCGCCCAAATCCGGCACTTTGACTCCCAAGCTACCACTATACTCCTCGCCTCTCTATGTCAAGAGGAGTATAATAAGGTATAAGGGCTTAAGAGTGCCAAAGAGATTTGGGACGTACTAAAGACCGCACATGAAGGGGATGAGGTGACCAAGATCACCAAGCGGGAGACGATCGAGGGGGAGCTCGGTCGATTCATCCTCAACCAAGGAGAGGAGCCACAAGCAATGTACAACCGGCTCAAGACCTTGGTCAACCAAGTGCGCAACCTCGGGAGCACCAAATGGGATGACCATGAAATGGTCAAGGTTATTCTAAGATCACTTGTTTTTCGTAATCCTACACAAGTTCAATTAATTCGTGGTGATCCTAGATATAAGCTAATGTCTCCCGAGGAGGTTATAGGAAAGTTTGTGAGCTTTGAGTTGATGATCAAAGGCTCCAAACAAATCGTCGAGCAAGGCGGCACCTCCACACCCGAGGTGCAACCCATCGCATCCAAAGCGACGGAAGAAAAGAAAGAAGAGTCTACATCAAGTAGGCTCCTCATCGACGCCTCCAAACTCGACAACGAGGAAATGGCGCTCATCATCAAGAGATTCCGCCAAATCCTCAAGCAAAGGAGGGGAAAGGATTATAAACCCCACTCCAAGAAAGTGTGCTACAAGTGTGGTAAGCCCGGTCATTTTATTGCTAAATGTCCATTATCTAGTGATAGTGACAGGGGCGACGACAAGAAGGGAAAGAGGAAGGAAAAGAAAAGATACTACAAGAAGAAGGGCGGTGATGCCCATGTATGCCGGGAATGGGACTCCGATGAGAGCTCCATCGACTCCTCCTCCGACGAGGACGCCACCAACATCACCGTCAACAAGGGACTTCTCTTCCCCAACGTCGGCCATAAGTGCCTCATGGCAAAAGACGGCAAAAAGAAGAAGGTAAAATCTAGAGCCACCACTAAATACATGACATCTAGTGATGAGGGTAGTTCTAGTGAAGATGAGGATGATTTGCTTGCTCTTTTTGCCAACTTAAACATGCAACAAAAAGAAAAATTGAATGAATTGATAGGTGCTATTCATGAGAAGGATGAACTCTTGGATAGCCAAGAGGAATTCCTTATTAAGGAAAACAAAAAGCATGTTAAGGTAAAAAAATGCTTATTCTCAGGAGATAGAAAAATGTGAAAACTTGACTAGAGAGCTTAGCATTTGCCATAACACTGTCTCTAACCTTAGAATTGAGAATGCTAATTTAATTGCTAAGGTTAAGAAGTTAAATACATGTGATGATTCAATTGCCAATCTTAAAAATGATAATGCTAGTCTAATTGCTAAGATTGACAAATTAAATGAATCACTTTCTAGCCTTAAAATTGAAAATAACAAATTAATTTCTAAGGCTAAAGATTTAAATGTTTGCAATATTTCTATTTCCAATCTTAGAGATGAGAATGCCATGTTACATGCTAAGGTTGATGAATTAAATGCTTGCAAACCCTCTACATCTAGTGTTGATCATGTTACTATTTGTACTAGATGTAGAGACATTAATGTTGATGCTATCCATGATCACATTGCTATGATTAAACAACAAAATGATCATATAGCTAAACTAGATGCTAAAATTGCCGAGCATGAACTTGAAAATGAAAAATTTTAATTTGCTCGTAGCATGCTTTATAATGGGAGACGCCCTGTCATTAAGGATGGCATTGGCTTCCAACAGGGAGACAATGTCAAGCTTAATGACCCCAAGAAATTGTCTAATTTTGTTAAGGGTAAGGCTCCCATGGCTCAGGATAACGAAGGTTACATTTTATATCCTGCTGGTTATCCTGAGCATAAGATTAGAAGAATTCATGCTAGGAAGTCTCATTTTGTTTTCCATCATGCATTTATGCATAAGAATGAGGCATCTAGCTCGAGGCATTCTACTCATGTTAAAATGCCTAAAAAGAAATCTCATGTTGCATCAAATGATCAAAATGTTTCATTTAAAACTTTTGATGCATCCTATGTTTTAACTAACAAATCAGGCAAAGTAGTTTCCAAATATGTTGGGGGCAAACACAAGGGCTCCAAGACTTGTGTTTGGGTACCCAATGTGCTTGTTTCTAATGTGAAAGGACGGCCAAGACCGTTTGGGTACCTAAGAACAAGGACTAAATTGTTTTGCAGGTTTATGCATCCGGGGGCTCAAGTTGGATCATTGATAGCGGATGCACAAACCACATGACAGGGGAGAAAAGGATGTTCTCCGCCTATGAGAAAAACGAAGATCCCCAAAGAGCTATCACATTCGGGGATAGAAATTAAGGTTTGGTCAAAGGACTTGGTAAAATTGCTATATCACATGACCATTTCATTTCCAATGTTTTTCTTGTAAATTCTTTAGATTACAATTTGCTTTCCGTATCTAAATTATGTAAAATGGGTTACAACTGTCTTTTTACAGATTTAGGTGTTACTGTCTTTAGAAGAAGTGATGATTTAATAGCTTTTAAGGGAGTATTAGAGGGACACCTATACTTAGTTGATTTTAATAGAGCTGAACTCGATACTTGCTTAATTGATAAGACTAACATGGGTTGGCTCTAGCATCGCCGACTAGCTCATGTTGGGATGAAGAATCTTCACAAGCTTTTAAAGGGAGAACACATTTTGGGACTAACAAATGTTCATTTTGAGAAAGACAAAGTTTGTAGCGCATGTCAAGAAGGAAAGCAAGTTGGTGTCCACCATCCACATAAGAACATCATGACAACAGACAGGCCACTGGAGTTACTCCACATGGATCTATTCGGTCCGATAGCTTACATAAGCATTGGCGGGAGTAAGTACTGTCTAGTAATTGTGGACGATTATTCTCGCTTCACTTGGGTGTTCTTTTTGCAGGAAAAATCACAAACCCAAGAGACTTTAAAAGGATTCTTGAGACGAGCTCAAAATGAGTTTGGATTAAGGATCAAGAAAATAAGAAGCGACAACGAGACGAAGTTCAAGAACTCTCAGATTGAAGGCTTTCTTGAGGAAGAGGGCATCAAGCATGCGTTCTCTTCTCCCTACACACCTCAACAAAATGGTGTAGTGGAGAGGAAGAATAGAACTCTATTGGACATGGCAAGGACCATGCTTGATGAGTACAAGACTCCGGACCGGTTTTGGGCTGAGGCGATTAACACCGCCTGCTACTCCATCAACCGGCTCTACCTTCACCGAATCCTCAAGAAGACATCTTATGAACTCCTAACCAATAAAAAGCCCAATGTTTCATATTTTAGAGTCTTTGGTAGCAAATGTTTTATTCTTGTTAAAAGAGGTAGAAAATCTAAATTTGCTTCTAAGGCTGTAGAAGGGTTTTTACTAGGATATGATTCAAACACAAGGGCATATAGAGTCTTCAACAAATCCAGTGGATTATTTGAGATTTCTTGTGACATTATGTTTGATGAGACTAATGGCTCCCAAGTGGAGCAAGTTGATCTTGATGAGCTAGATGATGAAGAGGCTCCATGCGTCGCGCTAAGGAATATGTCCATTGGGGATGTGTGTCCTAAGGAATCCGAAGAGCTCACACAAGCACAAGATCAACCGTCGTCTTCCATGCAAGCATCTCCACCGACCCAAGATGAGGATCAAGCTCAAGACAATGAAGAAGAAGATCAAGACAATGAGCCACCTCAAGAGGAGGACAATGATCAAGGGGGAGATGACAATAATCAAGACAAGGAAGATGATCAAGAAGAACAGGGTCAAAGACCGCCACACCCAAGAGTCCACCAAGCAATTCAAAGAGATCACCCCGTGAACTCCATCCTCGGTGATATTCATAAGGGGTAACAACTCGATCTCAAGTCGCTCATTTTTGTGAACATTACTCTTTTGTGTCTTCTATTGAGCCATACGGGGTGGAAGATGCATTAAGAGATTCGGATTGGGTGTTGGCAATGCAAGAAGAGCTCAACAACTTCACGAGGAATGAGGTATGACATTTAGTTCCATGTCCTAACCAAAATGTTGTAGGAACCAAGTGGGCGTTCCGCAACAAGCAAGATGAGCATGGTGTGGTGACAAGGAACAAAGCCCGACTTATGGCCAAGGGATATTCACAAGTCGAAGGTTTGGAATTTGGTGAAACTTATGCACCCGTAGCTAGGCTTGAATCAATTTGCATATTACTTGTCTATGCTACTTACCATGGCTTCAAGCTTTATCAAATGGATGTGAAAAGTGCCTTCCTCAATGGACCAATCAAGGAAGAGGTCTATGTTGAGCAACCTCTCGGCTTTGAAGATAGTGAGTACCCTAACCATGTTTATGAACTCTCAAAGGCGCTTTATGGGCTCAAGCAAGCTCCAAGAGCATGGTATGAATGCCTAAGAGATTTTCTTATCACTAATGGCTTCAAAGTCAGAAAAGTCGATCCTACACTCTTTACTAAAACCATTACAAATGATTTGTTTGTATGCCAAATTTATGTTGATGATATCATATTTGGGTCTACTAACAAATCTACTTGTGAAGAGTTTAGTAGGATCATGATTCAAAAATTCGAGATGTCTATGATGGGGGAGTTGAAGTATTTTCTAGGATTTCAAGTGAAGCAACTCCAAGAAGCCACCTTCATCAGCCAAACCAAGTACATTCAAGATATACTTACCAAGTTTGGAATGAAGGATGTCAAGCCCATCAAGACACCCATGGGAACCAATGACATCTCGACCTCGACACGAGAGGTAAATCCGTAGATCAAAAGATATACCGGTCAATGATAGGATCTTTACTCTATTTATGTGCATATCGACCGGATATTATGCTTTCTGTATGCATGTGTGCAAGGTTCCAAGCCGATCCTAAGGAAGTCCACCTTAGGGCCGTGAAAAGAATCATGAGATATTTAGTTTATACACCTAAGTTTGGTCTTTGGTACCCCAAGGGATCCACTTTTGATTTAATAGGATATTCAGATGCTGATTGGGCAGGGTGTAAAATTGATAGGAAGAGCACATCAGGGACTTGTCAGTTTTTGCGAAGATCCCTGGTGTCTTGGGCTTCAAAGAAACAAAACTCAGTAGCTCTTTCTACCGCCGAAGCCGAGTATATTGCCGCAGGTCATTGTTGTGCACAATTACTTTGGATGAGGCAAACCCTCAGGGACTATGGCTACAAATTGAGCAAAGTCCCTCTCCTATGTGATAATGAGAGTGCAATCCGCATGGCGGAAAATCCCGTTGAACACAGTCGCACTAAGCACATAGCCATTCAGTATCACTTTTTGAGGGATCACCAACAATGGGGGATATCGAGATAGCTTATCTTAGCACCAAAGAACAATTAGCCGATATCTTTACCAAGCCACTAGATGAAAAAACCTTCACCAAACTTAGGAATGAGCTAAACATTCTTGATTCTCGGAACTTTGATTGAAACTTTGCATACATAGCTCATTTATATACCTTTGATCATATCTCTTTTATGTCTATGACTAATGTATTTTCAAGTACATTTCATGCTAAGTCATAGATTGAAAGGGAAATGGAGTCTTCGGCGAAGACAAGGCTTCCACTCCACTCTATCGGTATTATTTACCCTTCACCGTCACTCCAAACCACTCTCCACTATTGGTATAATCTTCACTCATATTCATTTGTACCATTGGGGAGCAAGTAAAAGGGCTCATATTTCCCTCACAAAGTATCCATTTTTGGCGATTCATGCCAAAGGGGGAGAAAGTATTAGCCAAAAGCAAAAGGACCGCACCACCACCAATTTCAAAGTTTTTAAAGAAGCTTTTCAATCGGTATCTTATTTTTGATATATTTCAAATTGGTATGTCCACTTTCAAAAATTGGTATCTAAAACCCTCTTGAACACTAAGAGGAGAATTTCATTGAGGGGAGTTTTGTTTAAGTCAAAGGAAAAGCATTTGAAACAGGGGGGAGAAAATTTCAAATCTTGAAAATGCATCTCGAAATCTTATTCATGTACCTTTGACTATTTGTAAAAAGACTTTGAAAAGATTTTCCAAAAGAATTTGCAAAAACAAAACAAGTAGTGCAATTGTGGTCCAAAATGTTAAAAGAAAGAAAGCAATCCATGCATATCTATTGAAATTATAAATTGGTTAAATTCCAAGCAACCTTTGCACTTGCCTTATGCAAACTAGTTCAATTCTGCACTTATATATTTGCTTTGGCTTGTGTTGGCATCAATCACCAAAAAGGGGGAGATTGAAAGGGAAATAGGGTCAAACCTTTTCCTAAATGATTTTGGTGGTTGAAATGCCCAACACAAATAATTGGACTGACTAGTTTGCTCTAGATTATATATTCTACAGGTGCTAAAGGTTCAACACAAACCAATAGAAAGGTCCAAGTTAGGGTTCAAAACAAAGGAGCAAAAGAAACCGAAGAGAACCCTGGTCTGGCGCACCGGACTGTCCGGTGCACCAGGGGCAATCGACTCAAACTCTTCACCTTCGGGTTTCTAGAGAGCCGCTCCGCTATAATACACCGGACTGTCTGGTGTGCCACCGGACTGTCCGGTGTGCCAGCGGAGCAACGGCTGGCGAGCGCAACAGTCGACTCCAACGGTCGCCTGCAACGTCAACAGTGCGCGGACAGTTCGCACAGAGTCAGAGCATCGCCAGAAGGCGCACCGGACAGTGAGTAGTGGCTGTCCGGTGCGGCACCGGACTGTCCGGTGCCTCAAGAAGTCAGAGCTCCAACGGTCAAAATGTCAGAACCCTAACGGTTGGGTGACGTGGCTGGCGCACCGAACAGTGTTCGGTGGCGCACAGGACTGTCCGGTGCGCCCATCGACAGACAGCTTCCCTAACGGTTGGTTTGGTGGTTGGGGCTATAAATACCCCCAACCACCACCACTCCAAGCCAATACAAGAGCTAGTGCAATCAATACAAGACACAATTCAATAGAATCAAAGCCTCTTCAAGTCCCAAATCCACTCCAAACACCTAGTGACTAGAGAGAGAGTTTTGCTTGTGTTCTTTGAGCTCTTGTTCTTGGATCGCTTTCTTATTCCCCACTCTTGTTCTTCAAGCACTTGTAATCAAAGTAAGAGACACTAATTTTGTGGTGGTCCTTGTGGGGTCTAAGTGACCCGTTTTGATTAAGGAGAAAGCTCACTCGGTCTAAGTGACCGTTTGAGAGAGGGAAAGGGTTGAAAGAGACCCGGTCTTTGTGACCACCTCAACGGGGACTAGGTTCTTTGGAACCAAACCTCGGTAAAACAAATCATCGTGTCATCCGCTCTATTTATTTGGTTGATTTGTTTTTCCCCTCTCTTTTGGACTCGGTTTTATTTCTAACGCTAACCTCGGCTTGTAGTTGTGCTTAAAGTGTGTAAATTTCAGTTTCCGCCTATTCACCCCCCTCTAGGCGACTTTCAGTTATGATGGTATTCGGTATCCCAAACCTGAATATTATGTCTTGTATGAATTCCACTGCCTTGCCTGAAGTTAGAGAAGCAATGGGTTTGTACTCTATCCATTTGTTGAATTTATCGATGGCGACCAACACGTGAGTATAGCCTCCCTGAGCTTTCTTGAAGGGTCCAATCATGTCCAATCCCCAACACGCAAATGGCCATGTTATAGGTATGGTCTGCAGCTACTGTGCTGGTAAATGTTGTTGCTTTGATAAGAATTGGCAAGCTTCACATCTCTGGACTAACTCGGCTGTGTCACCCTTTGATGTTGGCCAATAGAAACCAGACCTAAAGACTTTCCCCACCAGAGTTCTGGATGCTGCATGTATTCCACATTGTCCGACGTGGATCTCATCTAATAGCTGCTTCCCAGTAACCGAGGAAATGCACTTCATGAGGACTCTTGTCGCACCCCTTCTATACAGTGTGTCCCCTATGAGGGTGTAGTGGGCCGACTGTCTTGCGTTGCGTTCTGCTGCGGTCTTATCATCTGGTTCTTCTTCATTCTTTATATGCCTGATGATAGGCTCTCTCCAGTCATTAGAGTCTGACTCTGGCTGGCTCAAAGTGTTGCACTCTTCCGCCTGATCTGAGGAAATACTCGGGCGTGACACTTCTTGGACGAAGACTCCGGGTGGGGCCTGGGCCCGACTGGATCCTAGCTTTGACAACACGTCTGCCACTGCGTTGCGATCTCTTTCCATGTGATGGAATTCCAAACCTTCAAATTTGTCTTCCAATTTTTAGACAGTCGTACAGTATTTGCCCATGGAATCAGTCAAGCAATCCCAATCTTTATTTATCTGGCTTATGACCACTAGTGAATCTTAGTATACCATCATCCTCTTAATGCCCAGTGATATGGCGATGTTCAACCCATGGATCAGAGCCTCATATTCTGTTGCATTATTTGATGCTGGGAATAATAGCTGAAGAGCGTACTTGAGTTGTTCACCTCTAGGGGCAATGAAGAGGATTCCTGCGCCTGCTCCCTGCAGTTTCAGCGAGCCATCAAAATACATTCACCATACTTCAGTAGCCTCCATGTTATCAGGAACTTGTTGCTCGGTCCACTCTGATACGAAGTCAACCAGTGCTTGAGTCTTTATTGTTGTGCGAGGCCGAAACTCTATGTCGTGAGCTCCCAGCTCGCAGGCCCACTTGGCTATTCTTCTGATGGCTTCTTTGTTGTCAAGAATATCCCCTATTGGAAACCCGATGACTACTATGACTTTGTGGTCGTCAAAGTAGTGACAGAGTTTGCGAGCAGTTAGAAGTACTGCGTACAATAGTTTTTGTACTTGGGGATACTTCTTTTTAGAGGGTCCCAGAACTTCACTGATGAAGTAGACCGGATGATGTACTGGATATGTGTGTCCTTATTTTGCCCGCTCGACTACCAACGTGGTGCTCACCACGTGAGTCATGCAGGAGATGTATAACAACAGATCTTCTGCCGGTTGATCTGACGTGGCTCGGCATGGCGGCTTCAATACTGGTGGTGTGGTCAAGAACTTCTTCAATGCATCGAGAGCTTCCTGTGCTTCCGCGGTCCACTGGAACTTGTCCACCTTCTTGAGCAATTTGTAGAATGGTAAGTCTTTTTCGCTTAGTCTTGATATGAACCTACTCAAGTGTAAAGTCCAAAAATTGGTAGAAAAAAAAGTATATTATAAAATAATAAAATGAAAAAATAAGAATAGTTATGATAGTGGTTCTGGAATTTTAGAAACCCTCGGAATTTATTAGGACCTTTTTCTCTTCATAATCAATTGAGAATACTAAATTAGTTAAGTGTCCAACAAATATATAAAGTGAGGTTGATTTCTTGCCAATAATTTTTAGTGATTCCTTTTATTAAAAATATAATTTAAATTTGACCTCAACTTATATATAAAATATATATATATATATAAATAAATAGGAAAGAGTTTGAGAAAGGTAATTATGATAATCATTTAATTCTTTTAGAATTAAATGGTGAGGAGGAAGATAAATAAAAATAATACTAATAACAATAATAATAAATATGAAGATAGGATTTTTGTCTACATTAGAATTATGATTGAAATTCAAAGATGAATCGTGTTTGAAATTTAAAATATGAATTGAAAGTTTGAAAAAGAAATCATAAAAAGAAAAACAGAAAAGAGCAAACCTTATCCTGGGCCGAAATTTCCCTTGGCCCATCTCTACTCATCCCCGCTCGGCCCACTACCATGCGCGCGCGCTTGTGGTCTCCTTTCACTGCATCCCGGGCCCGCACGTCAGCCTTGCACTGCCGTGCCTCGCGCACTCGATGACTGCTTGGTGGGCCCCGAAACGCCAGGGCGTCTTCCTCGCTGCGGACTCGCCCGAAATCCATGGGTTCTGACCGTAAATCTCGCCAGTGGTTATCAACCTCCCGCCGCCATGAATTCAATCCTCGGCCTTATAAGATGCGCTCCGGTATCCCTTCCTTCCATCGAGCTTGCACCAATTTTGGGTCATCCATACCCGAACACCGCGTGTGGATGTGTGTGGTGGATATCCGCCATGGGAGAAGCTCTGGCTCGCTGCCGTAGATCCCTTGGGGCAGGCCGTGCGGACGACTGAGGTCACCGGGATGGTGCTCATGGCCTTGTCGGGCTTGATTAGCATGTGCCGCGCCGCGGGGGCTACTTCGCCATGGTGCAGGGAGAGGAACCGAGCGCCGCCACCATAGAACCTTGCCGACATCTGCAATTGGAGGCCATGATCTGGTTGGGAAGCTTCACGGGGTCATGCCCAAGCTTGTGATTGCATCTACTGGCGCACTAGATGGATGGGATTGCTCATCGGAGCTCGGCGGGCAGATCCGGGTCGCACCGTACCATGGTCAGGACTCCTCGCTTCTCAAACCATCGCTAAATTGTCCCTATTGCGCTCTTTAGGGCCCCTGCTACGATTAGTGCTCTTCGGATCGGTGATGGTAGCGCTAGCGCGGTGGTTTGGCGTGCCAACTATGGCTGCCGCCGTGGTGAGCGCGCGCTCCGCTGCTTGCACACTGGCGTGGGGAGGGAGACAGCTGCGGGCCGTTCGATCTAAGTGAACCAGCGTCAGATGCGTTGATGATGGACGTGGACCGCAACGTAAGGAAGGTGATGACCTTGTGACCGTTGATTCCCCATCGACGGTCGGGATTAGAAGCCGGATAGCCTTTTGCCGCGTTAAATCCATGCCGCAGAAATTAGATCGGACGATCCATAGGGAATCAGACTTCATTAAATCTGTGACGCAGATCTTGGAATGAACGGTCTAGGCTGCGTACCGGTTCAGTGAGCCAAGATCTAATCCTGGCCTTCGATATTTGATCGGACGGCCGGGAGTTAACCATACCCCTTCGCGGCTGTAGCTTTTCAAAAGAGTCCTTGCGCTTTTATAAAATAAACTCGCCGTCCATCTGTAGGTTAATCTGAGTCTAGGGAATATTTCTATGTTAGCCCCCGTGCTTTCTGGAATTTGATGCTCGGTCCAGTGAACCAAGAAAATAATAAAAAAACAATTTGGAAAATACTTATTATTACATAAAATCAATAAATTCATAGAATAGTCATATTAAATCATTTTTAATTCATTCCAGTGGCATTAATTTTGTCTCAACATTGTCTATCAACTAGTAACACTATTTAGCCATGTAACTTGGAATAAAATTGTTCACTTGAGTTAATCCCTTCTAAGTGCTAAATAACTTTGGAAATTCATAACTTAATAACCGTAGCTCCGAATTTGGTGGTTCTTGTTTCTCACGATTTCGTAGCGACGCGTAGATCATTATTACGTAGTTTATTCTTATGTTTGGTGTGATGTTAATTTTGCCTATCCCATGTTTGTTTGTATTGCTACGACTAGTGCGAGGTTACGAGTCCTCTGAAGATCATCCTGGTACCTGGAATCTCGAGTCCCAGGCAAGTTGTGCCCTTGGTCACTTCTTTTTACCCACTCATGTTCTAATTAATCATAATGATCTGCATAGGTTAATTTTGATGGGACCCAATAGGTTACCCTAGTTTGTCTATCTTTATACCTTGTTTACCACTGAACTTTTTGGGTAGTGCTTGCTAGTGCTTTATGTGGTTTTGGGTATGGAGATACACTATTCATGATCACACTTTTATTAAATGTTTATTATTACTGTTCATGATAAGTTCATTATGTTAATTGGAACATGGAGCGACCACCCGGGAAAACAGTGCTACCACAAGGGTTTAATGGGACGCCCTTGGCCGATTAATTAGGAAAGCTAGTGGAAGACTATCTTACCTGAAAGGGGCAAGGGCAGTAGGGGAGTGGTCAGTGTAGGGAGGCCCTCGGGAGGATTTTGCTGCGATGGCGGTCCTGCAAGGGATTCCTGCATTGGAGCTTCCTATAAACTGTAGCGGGTTTTCTGAAGCTAGTGGAACTTTGTAAAGGCCTCGTAGTGTTACCCTGCCTCGCCTCCTCGGTAGAGGTGTATGGGAAGTCGCGATCCCTTGGCAGATGGGTAACATGACTTGTGGGTAAAGATGCGCAACCTCTGCAGAGTGTAAAACTGGTATACTAGCCGTGCTCACGGTCATGAGCAGCTCGGACCCTCACATGATTAATTTATGGAACTAAATTCAATTTGTCATATGCATTGCATCGCAGGTGATGTTGTTACTTTTGTTCTACTATTTAATTGGGTTGGTATTTACTTGTACTTAGTAACTGCTAATAAAATTTTGACCAACTTTAAAAGCAATGCTCAGCTCTAACCATCCTTTTTGGTAAGCCTTACACTTCACGTGAGCTCCCATCTTTGGCGAGTTCATTCACATTATTCCCCACAACTTGTTGAGCGATGAACGTATGTGAGCTCACTCTTGCTGTCTCACACTCCCCCACAGGTCAAGAACAGGTACCGCAGGATGAGGCGCATGAAGGATGTTGTGATGTGTTCGTGAGAGGTCTAGGTCGTCGTCTCCCAGTCAACTTTGGGTTGCTGGACCGTTGTCTACTTATAATGTAATTATTTATTGATTTTGTATAGAACTCTTGTTATATAGTAAATATGTGACATTCGATCATGTGCCACTATACATCATATGTGTGAGACTTGGTCCCAGCACACCTGGTGTTTATGTTCGCGCCCGGGTCTTGGTGCCCCGAAACCCGGGTGTGACAGAAGTGGTATCAGAGGAATGTTGGCTGTAGGACGAAACCTAGATAGAACTGGACAACCATTATCTACTTACCTTTGCTACTCTGATTCTTTTCTAAATTTTTTTTCTTAATATTTTCTCATCTAATTCCGCTTACTCTGATTATTCTTATCTTTTCTTTCTAAAGACAAATGTGGATTTCACACTTTGAAATCCAGTGCCTAAAGTGACCTTTAGGAATAGGAGACCTAATCTTAGGAACAAAAGCAAAACTATTTTTGTAGGTATTGGTATGCTTGAGTGTTTGTTCTTATGATACTTGTCTGATTTGGATCTTTGATTGAGTGTGATGAGTTGTGGAGTAATGTCCACAATTACATCTGCATATACATATAGGCATAAATATAAATAAATAAAATTCATAAGATAACTAATCAACTTAGAATATCCCCCATTAATATATATTTAGCTTAATAGATCCATCTTATCTTAAAAGATACTCTATTACCTTAGTAGACTCATCTTATCTTGAAAAGATTTTATCTTCTCTGAATAGATCAAGCTGACCTCTAAAGATTCTACCTTATCCTTATGAATTCATCATATCTTGAAAGAATCGCCTTATCCTAACCATCCTACTTATCTCATCCCAAAGTAACCACCATGATCTAATCCAAGTCAATGAGATCTTATCTAGTCTATCTAGTCATAACAATCTAACCTAGATTTAATCTAATATTATCTAATCTAATGTGAATTACTTAATAGGATAGTTAAATACTAGTGAAGTAGATTAGACCTTACTCCTATAAATAGGTTTCAACCTAAATTGGTGCCCTATACTAACTTGACCATATGCAACTACCTTACCCATCAGATGGTTATATAACCCCTCTCTATCAACCTAACAACAAAACAGATATACTAACCAACCTACCTTCTGAAACCTATCCTACCCACAACTATCTTAACTTTATGTGACTAACTCGGACAACAACAGCAAGGCTAGGAGAGAAAAGATCAACCTTGTCAAGGAAAAAGAGAAGTCAAACTCAATCTTCGGATGCATTACCACCCAACACGGAGTTCTTCCTCACCATAAATTTTCTTATCTCTGGCTATTCTTGCCCTAAACTATCGATCTCTTATATCCTACATAATAAGTGGCTGGATACTTATGCTCTGCCAATCACCCACTATTGACTATTAAAAAAAAGATGAGACTCTCGATTTTTGAACCGATTATTGAAAAAAAAACTGAATTACAAACCAATCCTTATGTATTCCTTTCTTACAAATCTCGAGGACGAGATTTCTGTAAGGGGGGTAGGATTTGTAAAGTCCAAAAATTGGTAGAAAAAAAAGTATATTATAAAATAATAAAATAAAAAAATAAGAATAGTTATGATAGTGGTTCTGGAATTTTAGAAACCCTCGGAATTTATTAGGACCTTTTTCTCTTCATAATCAATTGAGAATACTAAATTAGTTAAGTGTCCAACAAATATATAAAGTGAGGTTGATTTCTTGCCAATAATTTTGAGTGATTCCTTTTATTAAAAATATAATTTAAATTTGACCTCAACTTATATATAAAATATATATATATATAAATAAATAGGAAAGAGTTTAAGAAAGGTAATTATGATAATCATTTAATTCTTTTAGAATTAAATGGTGAGGAGGAAGATAAATAAAAATAATACTAATAACAATAATAATAAATATGAAGATAGGATTTTTGTCTACATTAGAATTATGATTGAAATTCAAAGATGAATCGTGTTTGAAATTTAAAATATGAATTGAAAGTTTGAAAAAGAAATCATAAAAAGAAAAACAGAAAAGAGCAAACCTTACCCTGGGTCGAAATTTCCCTTGGCCCATCTCTACTCATCCCCGCTCGGCCCACTACCATGCGCGCGCGCTTGTGGTCTCCTTTCACTGCATCCCGGGCCCGCACGTCAGCCTTGCACTGCCGTGCCTCGCGCACTCGATGACTGCTTGGTGGGCCCCGAAACGCCAGGGCGTCTTCCTCGCTGCGGACTCGCCCGAAATCCATGGGTTCTGGCCGTAAATCTCGCCAGTGGTTATCAACCTCCCGCCGCCATGAACTCAATCCTCGGCCTTATAAGATGCGCTCTGGTATCCCTTCCTTCCATCGAGCTTGCACCAATTTTGGGTCATCCATACCCGACCGCCGCGTGTGGATGTGTGTGTGGTGGATATCCGCCATGGGAGAAGCTCTGGCTCGCTGCCGTAGATCCCTTGGGGCAGGCCGTGCGGACGACTGAGGTCACCGGGATGGTGCTCGTGGCCTTGCCGGGCTTGATTAGCATGTGCCGCGCCGCAGGGGCTACTTCGCCATGGTGCAGGGAGAGGAACCGAGCGCCGCCACCATAGAACCTTGCCGACATCTGCAATTGGAGGCCGTGATCTGGTTGGGAAGCTTCACGGGGTCATGCCGAAGCTTGTGATTGCATCTACTGGCGCACTAGATGGATGGGATTGCTCATCGGAGCTCGGCGGGCAGATCCGGGCCGCACCGTACCATGGTCCTCGCTTCTCAAACCATCGCTAAAGTGTCCCTATTGCGCTCTTCAGGGCCCCTGCTACGATTAGTGCTCTTCGGATCGGTGATGGTAGCGCTAGCGCGGTGGTTTGGCGTGCCAACTATGGCCGCCGCCGTGGTGAGCGCGCGCTCCGCTGCTTGCACACTGGCGTGGGGAGGGAGACAGCTATGGGCCGTTCGATCTAAGTGAACCGGCGTCGGATGCGTTGATGATGGACGTGGACCGCAACGTAAGGAAGGTGATGACCTTGTGACCGTTGATTCCCCATCGACGGTCGGGATTAGAAGCCGGATAGCCTTTTGCCGCGTTAAATCCATGCCGCAGAAATTAGATCGGACGATCCATAGGGAATCAGACTTCATTAAATCTGTGACGCAGATCTTGGAATGAACGGTCTAGGCTGCGTACCGGTTCAGTGAGCCAAGATCTAATCCTGGCCTTCGATATTTGATCGGACGGCCGGGAGTTAACCATACCCCTTCGCGGCTGTAGCTTTTCAAAAGAGTCCTTGCGCTTTTATAAAATAAACCCGTCGTCCATCTGTAAGTTAATCTGAGTCTAGGGAATATTTCTATGTTAGCCCCCGTGCTTTCTGGAATTTGATGCTCGGTCCAGTGAACCAAGAAAATAATAAAAAAACAATTTGGAAAATACTTATTAGTACATAAAATCAATAAATTCATAGAATAGTCATATTAAATCATTTTTAATTCATTCCAGTGGCATTAATTTTGTCTCAACATTGTCTATCAACTAGTAACACTATTTAGCCATGTAACTTGGAATAAAATTGTTCACTTGAGTTAATCCCTTCTAAGTGCTAAATAACTTTGGAAATTCATAACTTAATAACCGTAGCTCCGAATTTGGTGGTTCTTGTTTCTCACGATTTCGTAGCGACGCGTAGATCATTATTACGTAGTTTATTCTTATGTTTGGTGTGATGTTAATTTTGCCTATCCCATGTTTGTTTGTATTGCTACGACTAGTGCGAGGTTACGAGTCCTCTGAAGATCATCCTGGTACCTGGAATCTCGAGTCCCAGGCAAGTTGTGCCCTTGGTCACTTCTTTTTACCCACTCATGTTCTAATTAATCATAATGATCTGCATAGGTTAATTTTGATGGGACCCAATAGGTTACCCTAGTTTGTCTATCTTTATACCTTGTTTACCACTGAACTTTTTGGGTAGTGCTTGCTAGTGCTTTATGTGGTTTTGGGTATGGAGATACACTATTCATGATCACACTTTTATTAAATGTTTATTATTACTGTTCATGATAAGATCATTATGTTAATTGGAACATGGAGCGACCACCCGGGAAAACAGTGCTACCACAAGGGTTTAATGGGACGCCCTTGGCTGATTAATTAGGAAAGCTAGTGGAAGACTATCTTACCTGAAAGGGGCAAGGGCAGTAGGGGAGTGGTCAGTGTAGGGAGGCCCTCGGGAGGATTTTGCTGCGATGGCGGTCCTGCAAGGGATTCCTGCATTGGAGCTTCCTATAAACTGTAGCGGGTTTTCTGAAGCTAGTGGAACTTTGTAAAGGCCTCGTAGTGTTACCCTGCCTCGCCTCCTCGGTAGAGGTGTATGGGAAGTCGCGATCCCTTGGCAGATGGGTAACATGACTTGTGGGTAAAGATGTGCAACCTCTGCAGAGTGTAAAACTGGTATACTAGCCGTGCTCACGGTCATGAGCAGCTCAGACCCTCACATGATTAATTTATGGAACTAAATTCAATTTGTCATATGCATTGCATCGCAGGTGATGTTGTTACTTTTGTTCTACTATTTAATTGGGTTGGTATTTACTTGTACTTAGTAACTGCTAATAAAACTTTGACCAACTTTAAAAGCAATGCTCAGCTCTAACCATCCTTTTTGGTAAGCCTTACACTTCACGTGAGCTCCCATCTTTGGCGAGTTCATTCACATTATTCCCCACAACTTGTTGAGCGATGAACGTATGTGAGCTCACTCTTGCTGTCTCACACCCCCCCACAGGTCAAGAACAGGTACCGCAGGATGAGGCGCATGAAGGATGTTGTGATGTGTTCGTGAGAGGTCTAGGTCGTCGTCTCCCAGTCAACTTTGGGTTGCTGGACCGTTGTCTCCTTATAATGTAATTATTTATTGATTTTGTATAGAACTCTTGTTATATAGTAAATATGTGACATTCGATCCTGTGTCACTATACATCATATGTGTGAGACTTGGTCCCAGCACACCTGGTGTTTATGTTCGCGCCCGGGTCTTGGTGCCCCGAAACCCGGGTGTGACATCAAGGCTGCCATGCATCCAGTAAGCCTTTGCACTTTTTTGTGATCGTGGTGCTTCCATTCTCATGATAGCCTCGATTTTTTCCAGGTTAGCTTCAATTCCTCGGTGGCTGACAATGAATCCGAGCAACTTCCCTGCTGGTACTCCAAAGACACATTTTTCTGGATTGAGCTTCCACCGTCGCCTCAGGCTGTTGAAGACCAGCTGCAAATCTTCAATGAAGTTTTCTGAGTTTTCTGTTTTGATCACCACATCATCAACATAAGCTTCTACCCGCTTGCACCAGTGATCGGCTAAGCATGTTTGAATAGCTCTCTGGTAAGTCGCTCCAGCGTTCTTGAGGCCAAACGACATGGAGGTATAGCAAAAAGCTCCAAACGGGGTAATGAATGCAGTTTTTTCCTCATCTTCTTTTGCCAGGCTGATCTGATGGTATCTAGAGTAGCAGTCCGGGAAGGACAACATAGAACATCTGGCGATCGAATCTACCACCTGATCTATTCTAGGGAGTCCGAAGGGATCCTTCGGACAGTGTTTGTTGAGATCTATATAGTCGACGCACATGTGCAAATCCACTTTCTTCTTTTTGAGTACAAGAATAGGATTTACTAGGCACTTAGGATGCAGTACTTCTCTAATGAACCCTGCTGCGACTAAGCGAGCTAGGTCGGCCCGAATAGCCTCTCTCTTGTCAGGCGTGAAACGACGCAGTTTTTGTCGGATCGGCCTTGCCTGGGGATAGACCTTTAGTTTGTGCTCGGGTAGTTCTCTTGGGACTCCCGGCATATCCGCAGGCTGCCATGCGAATACGTCTCGGTTATCTTGCAGGAACTGGACGAGCGTGCCTTCCTATTTGTCGTCCAAGCTGGAGCTGATGATGGCAGTCTTGCGTTCATCGGTGAACCCAAGGTTGATTCTCTTCGTCTCCTCAGTCGGCTGCATAGAGGTCCTGGCTTGAGCTTCATTCGCAGGTATCGCGAGGTTTTCCTCAGGCTTTGAGTTTGCCTGCGCGGAGGAAGTCGTCAGTGGTTTGGTAGTGAGGGCCGCCTGAATGGCCACTCGGAAACACTCCGCGACGCCTTGGAAGTCAGCGCGCACGGTGATGATCCCTTGTGGTCCCGGCATCTTCAATATCATGTACGAATAGTGCGGAATGGCCATGAATTTCGCCAATCCTGGCGTGCCAATGATGGCATTGTATCCGCAGTCGAAGCTTGCCACCTCAAACCTCAGGAACTCGGTTCTATAGTTTTCCGGAGTTCCAAAGGTAACAGGCATGTAGATGTGTCCAAGCAGGTATTCTCCTTCGATCGGCACAATGCTGAAGAAAGGAGTGTTTGACTCGTGGAGCTCTTTGAGTGCAACTCCCAAGCCTAAGAGTGTCCGGGGGAAAATGACGTTGATGTTGCTTCCCCCATCCACCAATACCTTCTTTACCCTGCTCTCTCGGATCACCGGATCGACGAGGAGAGGGTACTTGCCCGGATGATTGAAGTTGAGCCATTGATCCACCCGAGTAAAGGTGATCGGTTGTTCTGACCACCGATAGGGGGCGGGAGCACTGGTGGTCGCCACCAGTATCTGTCGATCGTTGAGCTTCTGCTGCCTCTTGTTCTCTTGCAACCAGTGTCCTCCGAAGATGACGTTGACCTCTCCATTGACGCGTGGGAATGCTCTGCCTCCTCCCCCTTCCTGCTGCTGAGGTTGTCGAGGTTCTCCAAGTCCTCCTCGTGGTGGAGGAGGTGGTAGAGGTTGGAAGGGTCGGCCATTCCCGACGGAGTGCTTGAAGTCTCTGCAGTTCTGGAGGGTGTGGTGCATATCTTTGTGGTGCGGGCACTGAGCGTCGAGGATGTCGTCCAATGTTTGTTCGCCTCCGTGGGGTGCCCCTCGGGCGCGAGAGACGGGCGGTCCAGCGGCATGGACCTCTTCACGAGGCCTCTTCTCCCAACACTTGTCGGTCTGCTGGTTTGTGTCACGCCGCGGTGCAGACGGAGCAGGCTTCGTTCCCCCGATGAGGTCCTGAGCTCGTTCGTCGGCAGTGATGTAGAGGTTCGCCTCCTTGAACAGCTGCTCGGAAGTGGTCGGCGCCTTTTGTAGTATGGCTCGGACGAAGGCCGAGTCATTGGATTCCCAGTAGAAGTCCTCGATCACTGCTGCTTCAGCGACCTCGGGAATACGATTTCTCATGGTCTGAAACCTCTTGAGGTATGCCCAAAGAGTTTCATCCCCTCGGCGTCTGATGGATTTGAGGTCCCATGGCTGCGCCGGCTTGTCGGAGAGCGATTGGAAGTTGGCGATAAAACACTGACTGAAGTCGCTCCAATCGTCGATGCAGTGCCGGGGTAGGTGTCGTAGCCATTGCAGTGCATCTTGCCCGAGGACGATGGGTAAGTATGCAGTCATCACATCTTCAGTTGCCCCAGCGGCCCAGGCGGCGGTCATATAGACGGCCAACTAGCCTCCCGGGTCCTGCTTAGGCTCGTATTTGTCGACGTTGGAGACCTTGAAATTTGGGGGCCATTGAATGGCCCTGAGACACGGAGTGAGCACAGATACTCCACACGTGTCTTCCTGTCGACGACCGTGGTGCTGGTCCCAGGGTGGGGAGTTACCGATGTGCTGTCTCGACCATCCCCGGGTAGTGCCACCAGTTGAAGCCATTGCTGACTCAACTCTAGTGGACTGACTTCGTGCCAGAATGACATGATCCCGATCGTACTCCTCTCGGCGTCGTATCTCGTTCTCATGTCGCCGTTCACGTGAAGCGTTGATGGAGCTCCACGCGTCCCGCCAACTGTTGATAGCGTGTCATAGATCGCTCGGAGGATGAGCGAGAGGTAGAAGATGATTAGCCGCCCGAGTGAGCAGCCGCCGATAGCCATCAGCGTCTGGAGTCCGGGGGAGACCATCGGCTATCCGAGCCAATACTCCCCCGACCTCACTCGGTGTGTTCATGGCGCGGGCGAATTCAGGGTTCAGGTTTCGCGCGAAGAGAGGGTTCTCTCGGCGTAGCCTCGCATCCTATTCAGCTTGCTCTTGAGCCTGCCGTCGATCACGTCGGCGGGAGTTCCTCCTTTCCCTGAAGACTCGTTCGTTAGGGGTTTCTCCCACCTCTGAGATCTCATCTCGAGATACAGGCTGCGCCGGGTCTCGTTCTCCAGCTTCATAATGTCGCCGAACATTCCGGCGTGGGTTCCTCCGTCGGCGAGCTTCTCGCTGAGGGGTTCTTCCCCAGGCACGGTCGGCTCGTCGTCGGAGATGGGAGACGATTCTACTCTTCCCCCGATGAAGAGGACGTCGGGGTAGAATGGAGTTGCTGTGGTGACAAGCTTCTTTCTGTCCCCCTTTGAGGGTGAAGGCGCCAGAAGAGCAGCTTGGCGGGCCTCTATCCCGTGTGCTTCTTTTTTCCTCATAATTCATGTCCACTCTTCCGTGGATGAGGTGGAAAACAGGGTTCTTCGGGTAAACGAACCCTCTGCTCCTGGCTTGCAGGAGGTAGAATTCACCCGAGGCGCTGGAGGTTGCGCTATTTGCTGCCTCGTTCCGGCTTTTTTGGAGATTTTCGAGGAAGGCTTCTTCTCCGGTGGATCCTCTATACGATGTAGAATTCCTTCTTCGTCTGCCATGGATGAGATGCTTCCGAAGCAGAACATGGATCCAGGGCGGAGAGCAATCTTGTGCTAGAAAATGATGGCCATTGAGCTAGCTTGGATCAGCGACACACCCCCTACCTGGCGCGCCAGCTGTCGGTGTTTGGGACCCAACCGCGCACCCGGGGTTACCCCTCGAGGTGCTTTTGGGTAGGACGGTGTTGTCGACTGTAGCACGATGGTTCGTGCTAGGCGCACGAGAGACGATAGACAATTTTCTACAGGTTCGGGCCGCTTAGAGAGGCGTAACACCCTACTTCCTGGTGTGGATCTTTATGTGGTGGGTTACAGGGGGGTTCTCTAGTATGAAGGATGCTAGAGAATGGAGTAGATGGTTGATGAATGACCTGTCTTTTGATGGGGTGCCCCCTAGGCCTTATATAATTGATCGTGGGGCGTTACATGCGGGTATGATAACGACGTGCACCTAAGTAATAGTGAACCGACTGAACTTATCTTCCTATAATCCTGTCGACTTATCTTCATTTAGTTCCAACGTCTGAGGGTGCTGCGCGGGAGAATCGGATCAATGTTGTGGATAATACTTAAATCCCATGAGCCGTCTGGGCCCGAGTCTATCCAATCCTGCGTCGATCCATTCCACCAGCAGTTCCTTCCCTGGCCCACGAAGGGATGACCTTGCGAAATAATGGGCCCAAAGCCTTACGCGAGGCCTTCTAGCCTTCTAGTGGACCCGGGGGATATCTGTCCCCCACAGCACTGGCAGTAATTATCTTTGGAGCTTCTTCAATTTTACTCCCAGAAGCCTCAGCAGAAGAAGAAGGTGGCGTATTGCTTCTTTTCCTTGGAGTGCCCATGGCACTTGGCACCAAAACGCGTATTGCTTCAATTTTACTCGCAGATTCTAAAACAGCCTCCAAAACGCTCGCCATCCTCCTTTTCCTTGGAGTGCCCATGGCACTTGGCACCTTCGGCAGTATTGCTTCTTTCATCTTCGATGGCTCTGGTACTCTTTCTGTCATTGACTCTGACTCTCCGGCTAGGCCTACAATAATTCTAGTAGGCACAATAGGAGTACCTCTATTGTCGGGGGGTTGTTTCCACCTTTTCATTCAGCTTCGGCACTTCGTCCATCTCAATGTGCCTGAGACGGCGCGTCAAAACTTTGACCTCGACACACTAGAAGTTGCCGAGGTAGCAGCTTTCCTTTTTTCCCTTGCTTCCGCGTGGGATAGCAGTAGTCTGGGTACACAAACCCGATAACATCAAACATCCTGTTCAATCTCTTCTTGCCCCGAGCACCGAAGGCAGTTTTCATAGCTTCGTCTTCGGCCTTTGAGTACGTTCCGAGTAGCTCATCGTTAGTTGCCTCTATAGCATCTAGCCAATCATCATTAGGTTCATCAAACTGGCTTCTGTATCGAAAGGTATACTTCAGATAGACTAAGTCATTTTGACTGGAGCCAGCGGTAGCCTCCTTCGGCATTTACCATCCGTTGGCAAGTGGCCACACTCTGTAAACAATATGCTCCTGGACCAAGTTTCTTGTGTCGATATAAGTGCACACCGTGTTAAAAGCTATCTGGCACGCTTGCATGTCATTCCCAAGTGCAATGAGTGGCCTCCTAACACCGAAGCGAGACCATATAGAGCGCTGAATAATCCATTTTACATCCTCCCTTTGACTCAGGTCAATCTTCACATAAAACCATTCCTGCATCCAAGAGTCTGGCCATTTTTTCCGAAATGTCGGCCCCAAATAACTGGCCTCTGAGCAGGGCACGAAACTGTAACAGTGGAAGTTGTTATGGTATTGCTCTTTTTCGGTTGCCTTCGTATGGTAAGATAACTCATGAATATTACAGAAGCACTTGGCATCTGGCTCTAGCCCTTGGCTCCTCATGGCCCATATGAAAACTCGTACTTTGATAAAAGCTTTAGGGGTAATAAGTTGATGAAGATAAATTTCAAAAGTTTTTAGAACTTCGACCAACATCTTGTCCAGGGGAACCGAAGTCCAGCTTTCATGAAGCTTTTGAAAATCACAACTTCATCAGCTTCAGGAAGAGGAATGATACTCTCCCCTCCAGCCCTCATGATGGAAATGTCACGAAAGTAACTCCCTTTCATCGCTTCGATCTGCCCTTGCTTAATAGTCGACTTTCCAAAGACAAAATGGCTCGACCTCCATGGCCGGTCTTCGGCATCTCCATTTCCACTTTCTACATCAAAACTCTCGCTATCGCTGGAGTTTTTAGATAACCCAGCCAGCATTTCATTAGTAATTTTCTCCGTATTGGTTCTCTCCATAGCTTCGTAGAAACCGGCCAATGCAGGGTCAGTAATCTTCTTCTCATCAACCATTCATACGATGGTTGCGCAGATGCCGAAGCTCAAAAAGTTAATCAAGCTCCAGAAAGCAAAGAAAGTTAAAATGGCAAACACAGTGCAAGCAGCTAAATGGCACGAAAAATACTCACGACACAGGTCTCTATATATACACTCAGAACCCCGCAACGTGGTGGGTCCCACGGGTCAGAATGATTCGCTATTCTAGCGAAGGGAAGGTATTTTTTTAGACCTTTGGCTAAAGGCCTTCGTTCACGTCACAGTCTAAATTTGTTACAAATAAATAAATCAATATTGCAAGGGGCTACTGTTGGGGGCCTTCCTCTTCCGAAGGTCCTCAAAAACGTGACTAACCATATGATTTCAGTATGACATGGAGCATTATAGGAGGGCTTCGGCTTAGGGATGAAGATGTAGCCCGAAGATAATAAGAATAGATGACGAAACTACAGACAAAGAGCTTTGGCTTGATGTATTGACGAAGATCAAGTATGATGATGACCGAAATGGGACAAAGGCTATTCTATCCTTAATGACTCGTGTTACGTTTATAGACGAATGTTAAGGGCATGAATGTACTTTAACTCGGGCTGCGTCTTGTGCCTATAAATAGATGAATAGTAGCACCATACTGTTCACGCTGAATTGTAATCACTTTCACGTCAGCACCTTTAGGCAAGTCAAAGGTATCAGTGTAATACAGATTCTGTTAATACCCATGCATATTCTATGGAATGCAAATATGAATGAATCAATGAGTCAATGAGTTATACTAACTATTTCTCATCTTTATGTATTCTTGTTTATTTATAAGATGATGGAGGCATGTCTTTCATGACCTTCGTCTGATGATCATTATGTACACTGGGAGATAATGCTTCGCGAGATGAAGGTCCTTAATACTTAACAATTGTGTTGCCTTGTTCTTGATTCACAACATTTGAGAACAAGTGACCAACATAAGCGTATCTCAAATTTATGGGGTGTAGTATGTGAAATGATTTTATGTATCAACAGAATATGTTTCTACTCTGCAACTTTTAAGACGCTCTTTGGCTCACTCCTGCACATAAATATCTCCCACATATTGTTAATAATAGTATACAAATATATTTTGCATAAAACAATATTAGCTTAATTGTTATTTTCCTAATTATTATTATTAGAATGAATTTAATTCCAAAGTCCAAATAGAGCGCAATATTAATTGAATATTAGGGTTAGTTTGAAAACTTAAATTCCCTCTGGGATTCCTAGATATTGAGGGGGAAAATAAGCTAATCTTCTCTTCAATTCCCGAGAATCCCGTAAGTGATTTAAGTTTCCAAACTAGCCCTTAAGATCTTGTTTAGTTACGTCTATATTGAAATGGATTGAAGAGCATTTAATCCTCTCCAAGTCTATTCGATCCAGACGTAACTGAACAAACCCTAAAGGATTTCCTCCCCCATGGATATGGGTGGGCATTCAGTTTTTTTGAAACATCGGTTCGGTTTTCGGTTTTTAGAAAACTGTGGTTTTACAAACATTAGAAACTGATCGATTTACTAGAAAATGAAAAACCGAGAAGTTCGGTTTCGGGTTTTTACTTAGGTTTTTCGATAAAAATCGAAGACCAAAACTTGGTTACAAGACAACAAATATAACAAGTTTACATGATAGATTACACAAAACTTTAACAAGTAAAAAATATATAGGTACAAGAATTTAGAGATACATTATACATCACATATAAATAAGTGAACGCATCACACATTTAATTCATATAATCAAAGAGTCCAATTTCATAATTGATAAAGTTTGGAATTTCGGGTATTTTGATTCGGTATACGGTAAAAACCGATTATAATACCGAACATCGAACTCCGTACATGCAAAAACCGAAACCGAGCGGAACTACCGAAAAAACGAAATTTCAGTTTTATTTGGTTTATAGTAAAAAAAGTGCCAACCCTACCCATAGATATCCTTCATATCTCTTATCATCAAACCAGCAGCTGGCTCCAAAGACCAACAAATTGGTGGAGTTGTTCCTCAGTGTTCATTCGGCGAAGCTACAGGAATTAAAAGGCGCGGCAGATTGTTTCTGCGCCATGCCAGCCTAAGTCACGCCAGAGCAATGTTCATGGGAGCTTTCTCGTTGAACCAATTGTCTTTCTAAAATCTACTCCTACTTTTTTTTGCATCGTCTAGCATAATTGTCGTGCAAGTTTTGCATAGCTTCTCCTACTCATTTTGGTTGTCAGTCTAAACTCTAAAACGCCGGCGACCAAATCCTTCATGCCCAGGCCGGCCAAAGATTTTGGGCAAGGGCACCTAACAACAGAGTTGCTTTTGTTTGATCATGTGCTGCCACGGCTACATTGCACTGTTCGCTACACTCTTCCAAGCTGCTGGCTGTCTTTTGCAATGGGAGATGAGATGATCATCAAAAAAACAAAACAAGGTTTTGGGCTCTGTTGCGAGGTGAGGAGAACAATGGCCTTCCAGCTGGGAGCAACAAAAACGTATTTCGCATATTTCCTGAACGTTGCAGGCCAAAATTACCACCCCTTTTTTTAGCATCATTGGGCCAAAATTACTGTTATGGATCTAGGCCGAACGTGCAGGCCCAAGAAGATCTGGGCGCTGCTCGACTATGTTGACAAAGCCGGCCGGAAATTCCCGAGGGCTCTTCTTGTACCTTTCTGGGCCTTGTTCGATGCCTCTCCACTGCATGCACTGCGTTGCCTTGGCACCAAAAGAATCTGGGGCGCGAAAGTACAGCCCGGCCCAACAATAGTGCTTTTCCGCTTTTACGTTCCGTGCCAAGACATGGATGATGTATGTCGGTGTCGGTCGGCAGAGCATGTCGGGTCTCCCGATCCGAGATGGCAGCTGAACCACCACACACTGAGCGTGAGCAAGCACATTCATGGCGATGACCAACGAGTCGTACGGCTTCCTGCCAGATAGTACGTACTAGTTCGTACTCCTCACGATGTTGTGTTTTCTCCTCCTCCAGCTCATCAGTCCATGGCGTGAAAAAGAGAGAGAGAAAAAATACTCCACTATCAGAATGTTCGGGAGCAAAGCCATCACCATCAGGTAAAACTCTGAAGAATCGCATCGTATCGTAGGGCCAGGACGCAGGACAAAGGAAGAAGGGCTGAGCTGTGATCAGTAAACGCCACACCGACAGTAGCATCGTCACATCGCATTGCAATATCATCCAAGCTCCGGGCACTCTACTACGTACGCACGTACATACACTGCGTTTGCAGCACACGCACACATACAGGCACATCTCCTTCCTCTAGCTACGTACACAAATCTCTGGCGCCTTCGCCGCTCGACAGCCCTCCTCGATCTTTCTTCCCGGCCGCGCCAGGCGGCCGGGACCGGGAGCGAGCGCGCAGGCGGCGCCGGCAGGCAATCAAAAGTCAAAACCCCGAGCACCGGCGCCGGCGCCGCGCTAAACTAGAAACCCAAACGAACCAATAAATAAAAAAGCTGAAAACAAAGCAAGGCCACGCTAGTTAAAGCCGAGCTGCTTCTGTCTGTCTGTTGACGGCTCGCTCGGTCGGTCGCTCGTCGTCTCGGTCTCAGGGCGACTCCGACGACGAGTTGGTGGACACGGTGATGAGCGTGGACGCCGACGACGAAGACGTCCGCGGCGTGGCGGAGGGCTTCACCAGCACCACGGGGGTCTTGCTCTCCAGTCGGCGGTGGTGCTCCCGGACCAGCTGCTCCGCCACGCCGTCCAGCCGCTCGCCGTTGGTCTGCGCCATCAGCTTCTTTCCCCTGAACAGCACCGACTCCACGCCCCGCTCCGCCAGCGCCGCCTCCGCCGTCTCGCCGGGCGCAATGCCGTTGCCCTGGATGCGGACGTAGTTGGTCGCTCTGCTCTCCCCGAACACCATCGACACGGCCTGGTCAACCTGCAAAACAAAACAATCCGCGCGCACTGTCAGTGTCAGTGTCAGTCTTGTCCATTCCATTTCGTTCCAGCTGCTGCGGCGGCGGCGGCCGCCGCCGCCCTTTTCGAGATAGAAACGGTCATCTAGGCAGGCTCACCATGTCGGCCTGGCAGGCTCCGGCGATGCGCAGGAGGCTGGAGGACGAGAGCCGGCCCAGCGAGGCTGCGGCGCGCCCGCCGAGGGACAGCACCACGAGATCTCCCGCGCCGGCGGCGAAGGGGAACTCGCGCTTGTTGTGCAGCACGTGCGTCAGCGCCACGGCGGTCGGGTTGGCCACGGCGGCCGACGCGCCGCCCCCGCCTGCCCCCGCCCCCGACGCGGCGCGCAGCCTGGTGCGCCCGTCCAGGGACGCCACCTCCGCGGGGCCCACGCCGCAAGCCGCCGCGCACACCTGCCACAGCGGGAAGTCGAACGCGTCGGCCTCCACGGCATCGGCGCGGGAGAACACGAACGGCGCCGCGGTGGCCATGTCGTAGCACGGGATCAGCAGCGGCTTGGCGGCGTCGCGCACCGTCAGGTCACCGAACACCTTCCGGAACGCGGCCTCGGGGCGCCGGAACGACATCAGGCCCCCGCCACGCCCGGACAGGACCTTCCGGTTCTTGGCCACGACGTCGCGCGCCGCCTCGGCGGGCATCCGGCACGCGAACAACGCCGCCGCGAGGAACCCGCCCGCGCCGGAGCCGGCCGCCAGGTCGAAGAAGTCCGCGACGCGCGCGGCGGGGTTGCCGGAGAGCTCCTGCAGGCGGCGCTCGAGCCGTACCAGCGCTGCGGCGGCCAGCGCGCCGCCGTCGGCACCCCCGTCGATGGACAGCACGCGGACGCGGCCCGCGGAGCACGCGCCGCCCTCCAGCGGCGACGCGCCGAATAGGAAGTTGGACTCGAGGATGGAGAAGATCTCCTGGCTGAGGCGGTCGGAGCCGCCGTTGTACGCCAGAGGGGACGGCAGCAGCGTCTGATCGAGCAGTGCGAGCGAGGCGGTGGCCATTTCCCTTGCGACGTGGAGTGAGACGGCTTCTTGTTTGCTCTGGTATCTGGTCTGTCGGCACCTGGATTGGGTCGCGGACGGAGAATGCGATTGATTGGGAAGGCAGGTGAGGCTGAGGTGAGTGTGCGGCACCGTCTTCCCGGCAGAATTTATACTGGAGCCGCGCACTCTAGCTTCCCGCCACGGCGCATGGTAGCACGCGCTCGTGCCCATTGACGCTGCTGAGCCGCGTGTCCTTTTCTGTCCTCGCTTCACCACTCAATGCTTCGGTTTTGTGGCGCGCTTGGTTTCTTTACGGACCTTTCCTCGCCTCTCCGGCTCTCCCCTTTTACCTCGCCCGGTCTTACCAGGGCGGCAGGTGGGCCATCTTGGTTCTCCTAAATTAGAGCTTAGTTACACGTACAAATAAATGAACATATGAAACATTATTTTGATGTTATATGGCACTGTAGATAAATATAGATTCTAAAATAAATGATGTTTTTCAACCATATTTTTTCTAAGGTCATCGGAAAAGCGAAAAAAGTGGAGGACAATAGTTTCCATCCAAGGGCTAGTTTGCAAATCTCTTTTTTTTTTCAAAGTATTTTCATTTTTCCAAAAAAACATGAACTAATTACATAAGTAACGGCGGGAAAGAAGAGAATTACAACACCAACATCAATAAAACAACATGGTTCAGCTACGATCCTCAGCCTAGTGCAAAGAACTAGGACAAGCACTACATTCCTAATAAACCAAGAACATAAAGGTTTGTTTAGTTAGAAGAGGGTTGAAGGGTGTTAACGGGGATTAAGGAGAAAATAGTTCATTTTCCCCAATCCCTTCTAACCTAATGGCTTGTTTGGTTGCATGTAGGTTAGAGGGGATCCAGTCGCAACATAATCCCTTTTTGAGCAAATGGTTATATTGCCCTAGATCCCCACTAATCTCCATGCAACAAAACAAGTCTTAAGGGGAATAAGCGTTTGGGTTTCCAGACTAAAGTTTAGTTCGTGCCACATTGAATGTTTGAATATCAATTACGTGTATTAAATATATGCTTAATTAGACTTAATAAATCATCTCGTTGGTTAGTCTTAATATATGTAATCATCTTTATAATTAGACTATACTCAGTACTCGTAATTGTCTTTTAAATATTCGATGTAACATGGACTAAATTTTAGTTTGGTAGAACCAAACACCCCTGCATCTAACAAGAAGATGAGTAAGTCAACATATTACTAGGAATACACAAAACAAGGTGGTGTGGTTTCTACGGTAAGCACACTCTAAAGAAAAATTAGGATTCTTCTATTGTAGCTAACTAGGACTAGAAACAATCATTTGTGGCTCTCTCCAACAATTTTCCCTACAGATCTCTCCAACTGTAATTTCTAATATATTTTACTACATCTCCTAAAAGATTCTCCTTCTACATATAGTTTGTATCCAACAATTCTCCTTATATAGCTACCATATACACTATAACTCAGTTAATTAACATGTATTTATCTTTTTTGAAAATTTAAAAATTCATACAACGTTTGTAGTACCATAATACATATTTTTATTATGGCATGGGGCCTAATTAGGGTTTAAAATGTGTTAATAATTAACATATAGAGGGATCATAATGCTCCCACTATATATACAAGAAGATTCATGTCTCTTTGTACATAGGGGGAGCTTTAGGGAGAGGTGTTGGAGACAAAATCCCCTAAACCTCCCCCTATGTTTGGTTGAGGGGGCTTTGGTGGAACTGTTGGAGTCGGTCTTACTAGGGCAACAGGCGAGCCACCTTGGTCCTCCTATATTAGGGCTGAGTTCACACATACACGTAAATGAACATACAAAACATTATTTTGATGTTATATACGCACTATAAATAAATATAGTCTAAAATAGATGATGTTATTCAACCATATTTTTTTCTAAGGTCATCTGGAAAGTGGGGGACAATAGTTCCCACCTAAATAAATTTTCCTCAATAGAAAAGACACTCAACACCAATTACAGAAGTAACCCTTGTAGGTCAAAGAAGTATAAAGTATGGTTAGAGAGACGAGGATTAGAACACCATCATCAACAAAAACAACATGGTTTAGCTATGGTGCTCAGCCTAGTGCATAGAGCTAGGGCAAGCACTACAATCCTAACATACCAAGAACATAAGGGCTTGTTTGGTTAGAAGACAGTTGAAGGGGATTGAGGGGAAAATTAGTTCATTTCCCCTCAATTCCATTCTAACCAAACAAGAGATTGGAGGGGATTGAGGGGCATATAATTCATTGCTAGTCATGAATAGCAAGGAATTATATGCCCCTTAATCTCCTCTAAGTCCCATGGAACCAAACAATCCCTAAGGGGTTTATATAAGGCTCACCATCCGACAAGATGATGGGTTAGCCCACATATTACTAGGAAGACACAAAACAAGGTGGTGTGGCTTCTACGACAAGAAAATTGACATAGTCGACTAAAGAAAGATAATCTTTATACTAGGATTAGGATTCTTCTATTGTAGCTAACTAGGGCTAGAATCAAGCATTTGTATTATAGACTATACAAATAGAGGCAAAGTCACTCCCCTTGTAACATCTTATACTCAATAATCCAACTCAAGTCAATCCAACGTGCATGATGTAGGATATTAAGCTATTCAATAATCTGAATATGTTTAAATCGTTATCTCGAGTTCACCGTAAAAATTTGATCTCCCCTTGAACCACCAAGTCTTGCTCCGGATAACACCGTAGTAACATTATGGATCATCAGATACCAACAAATGGCACTCTCGGTGGGGTTATCAACAAAATATTCTCCAAAGGTCGTTGGACTTCAAGATCATCACGACATTCATAGCAGGATCAATCTTCATCTTTGGTTCCTCGGTCTGTATGGCGAACGACTTTGTCAAAATCCACGGTTGCCTCATGGAGACTACAAAGTACTAAGAATCCCTAGCTCTTCATTAAAACTCACTGGAGGATCTTATCGAGAAAATTTCAATGATTTTTTGAATTCTAGTATGACTCGGATGAGGAAACAACCCGTATAGATTATGTTTGACATCAACATGATCAAGTTTTCTAAGTCAGCTTCTAAGCCATCAAACGACTATGGTCCAAACTAACTCAACTCCCATTCAGGTTCAAGAATACTAACTCTATCATCAAATGACAGTCTCAAGATTCATCTCTTCTACTCTTGCACTAGAGCAAGAGGGAGATAAATAAAGGAATATCATACATTGGCTTGGCACCTAGCTACTCGAGAATTCTTCTGATTCTTCCTACATAGTTGCCCATATAAACCCACTATCATATCTAGCTAGAGTTGCTCTCATAGACATCATAGAAGAAATAATCACCAAGCCATGCACCTATGATAGCTCGAACAACTATGATCACAATTGGGAGGTTTTTATGCTAACTATTATTGATATGAATGATGAAGAGGAAGTCGACATCTCCATATACAAGGTAGCATGGAAGAAGACTAACATTGAGAGATAAAGTCGGCAACACAAGAATCAACAACGTGCACAATAATGTACACATGATTGATGTCATTCTAATATACTCAAACTAAATGAGGTCAAGCAGTGACGTTGTGATGAGAGTAGAAACATTGACATGTACCATCGTTGATGCAATAAACACAATCTTGACAGTTCCACAATACATAATCTTGAATTCGACTTTCATAAAGTTGGAGGACATAAAGTCTACAATACTCTTGAGGCCAACATCATTTCATGGTCGACGCATAACGACACAAGGAAAATCTTACTCCCAAGTTTGAATGCTACAAGATCAGGGTGGAAGCTATGTCATTATTGATTTGATGACGACAAAGACATGAGAAGAGGCATCTACCTGAATGCACCAAATCTTATAATAGAGGCCAGAGGGGCAAATGTTGGAAGGCTAGGGAACAACAACCAAGATAGGGGAGTGTTGGGGAGAAGGCCAAACTAGACCTCAAACATATATCCAGTTAACTATGACTAATCATATGTCAGTCTTCAAGAATCTTATGGATGCAAATTTCAAAGGCGACAACAAAGGCTTAAGGGGAGCTTCGCATCGATCACGTTTGTCCTTGGATGCGAGACATCGTCACTATCTTCATCCTCCTCGTCGAAGGGTGGACAACTTCAAATAGGGACCCAGCCAAGTCTGGCCAAATGTGGAGAATGTACTGAAGGTTGCATGGACGATAGAGGGAACTTAGCTCACTTACAATGAAACCCTTCCATGGCTATTGACATCTACGATCGCCACCTCTCCAACGTGGGGTGCGAAATCCATGATGAAAATCTCGTCGAGGACATCCTAGTATGATTGAAAGTCGCCTAGAGGGGGGGGTGAATAGGGCGAATCTGAAATTTATAAACTTAAGCACAACTACAAGCCGGGTTAGCGTTAGAAATGTAAACGAGTCCGAGAGAGAGGGCGCAAAACAAATCGTGAGCAAATAAAGAGCGAGACACGATGATTTGTTTTACCGAGGTTCGGTTCTTGCAAACCTACTCCCCGTTGAGGTGGTCACAAAGACCGGGCTCTTTCAACCCTTTCCCTCTCTCAAACGGTCACTTAGACCGAGTGAGCTTCTCTTCTCAATCAAACGGAACACAAAGTTCCCGCAAGGACCACCACACAATTGGTGTCTCTTGCCTTGGTTACAATTGAGTATGATCACAAGAAGAATGAGAAAGAAAAGAAGCAATCCAAGCGCAAGAGCTCAAATGAACACAAATGTCGCTCTCTCTAGTCACTATTTGATTTGGAGTGATTTCGGACTTGGGAGAGGATTTGATCTCTTTGGTTGTGTCTAGAATTGAATGCTATAGCTCTTGTAATGTGTTGAAGGTGGAAAACTTGGATGCCATTGAATGTGGGGTGGTTGGGGTATTTATAGCCCCAACCACCAAAATATGGTCGTTGGAAGGCTGCTGTCGCATGGCGCACCGGACACTGTCCGGTGCGCCAGCCACGTCAGCAGGCCGTTGGGGTTCGACCGTTGAAGCTCTGACTGGTGGGGCCTCTGGGCTGTCCGGTGCGCCAACTGCGCGTGCTCTGTCCTCTGCGCGCGCAGGCGCGCATTAAATGCGTTGCAGTCGACCGTTGCGCGCGAAGTAGCCGTTGCTCCGCTGGCACACCGGACAGTCCGGTGTGACACCGGACACTGTTTGGTGAATTATAGCGGAGCGGCCTCTCAATTTCCAGAAGGTGGCAAGTTCAGCTTCGAGTGCCCTGGTGCACCGGACACTGTCCGGTGGCACACCGGACAGTCCGGTGCGCCAGACCAGGGTGCCTTCTGGGATGTCTTTTGCTCTCTTTGTTTGAACCCTTTCTTGGTCTTTTTATTGGTTTATTGTGAACCTTTGGCACCTGTAAAACTTATGAACTAGAGCAAACTAGTTAGTCCAATTATTTGTGTTGGGCAATTCAACCACCAAAATTAATTAGGAAAAAGGTGTAAGCCTAATTCCCTTTCAATCTCCCCCTTTTTGGTGATTGATGCCAACACAAACCAAAGCAAATATAGAAGTGCATAATTGAACTAGTTTGCGAAATGTAAGTGCAAAGTTTACTTAGAATTGAACCAATATAAATTCTCATAAGATATGCATGGATTGTTTCTTTATATTTTTAACATTTTGGACCACGCTTGCACCACATGTTTTGTTTTTGCAAATCCTTTTGTAAATTCCTTTCAAAGTCCTTTTGCAAATAGTCAAAGGTAAATGAATAAGATTTTGAGAAGCATTTTCAAGATTTGAAATTTTCTCCCCCTGTTTCAAATGCTTTTCCTTTGACTAAACAAAACTCTCACTCAATAAAATCCTCCTCTTAGTGTTCAAGAGGGTTTTAGATATTAGTTTTTGAAGAGGGTGATCCAATTTTGAAATTCTATCAAAACTAAGATTCCAATTGAAAAATTCATCATTTCAAGACTTTCTAAATTTTGAAAATTGGTGGTGGTGCGGTCCTTTTGCTTTGAGCTAATACTTTCTCCCCCCCTTTGGCATGAATCGCCAAAAACGGATACTTGAGTGAAATATAAGCCCTTTTAGACTACTTTCTCCCCCTTCGGTAAATAACATATGAGTGAAGATTATACCAAAGACGAAGAGTTGCTCGGAGCGATGACGAAGGATGAGTAATTTGATGGAGTGGAGTGGAAGCCTTTTTCTTCGCCGAAGACACGAATTCCCTTTCAATCTATGACTTGGTTTGAAATATACTTGAAAACACATTAGTCATAGCATATAAAAGAGACATGATCAAAAGTATATTACTGAGCTATGTGTGCAAAACATCAAAAGAAATTACGAGAATCAAGAATATTTAGCTCATGCCTAAGTTTGTTAAAAGTTTGTTCATCTAATGGCTTGGTAAAGATATCGGCTAATTGTTCCTTGGTGTTAATATATGCAATCTCGATATCCTCCTTTTGTTGGTGATCCCTAAGAAAATGATACCGAATGGCTATGTGTTTAGTGCGGCTATGCTCAACGGGATTATCCGCCATGCAGATTGCACTCTCATTATCACATAGAAGAGGAACTTTGGTTAATTTGTAACCGTAGTCCCTAAGGGTTTGTCTCATCCAAAGTAATTGCGCGCAATAATGGCCTGCGGTAATATACTCGGCTTCGGCGGTAGAAAGAGCTACGGAATTTTGCTTCTTTGAAGCCCAAGACACCAGGGACCTTCCCAAGAACTGGCAAGTCCCCGATGTGCTCTTTCTATTAATTTTACACCCTGCCCAATCGGCATCCGAATAACCAATTAAATCAAATGTGGATCCCCGAGGGTATCAAAGCCCAAACTTAGGAGTATGAACTAAATATCTCAAGATTCGTTTTACGGTCGTAAGGTGAGCTTCCTTAGGGTCGGCTTGGAATCTTGCACACATGCATATGGAAAGCATAATATCCGGTCGAGATGCACATAAGTAGAGTAAAGAACCTATCATCGACCGGTATACCTTTTGATCGACGGATTTACCTCCCGTCTCGAGGTCGAGATGCCCATTGGTTCCCATGGGTGTCTTGATGGGCTTGGCATTCTTCATCCCAAACTTGTTTAGAATGTCTTGAATGTACTTGGTTTGGCTAATGAAGGTGCCCTCTTGGAGTTGCTTCACTTGAAATCCTAAGAAGTACTTCAACTCCCCCATCATTGACATCTCGAATTTATGTGTCATGATCCTACTAAATTCCTCACATGTAGATTCGTTAGTAGACCCAAATATAATATCATCAACATAAATTTGGCATACAAATAAATCATTGTCAAGAGTTTTAGTAAACAAAGTAGGATCGACCTTTCCGACTTTGAAGCCATTAGTGATAAGAAAATCTCTTAGGCATTCATACCATGCTCTTGGGGCTTGCTTGAGCCCATAAAGCGCCTTAGAGAGTTTATAAATGTGATTAGGATACTCACTATCTTCAAAGCCGGGAGGTTGCTCAACATAGACTTCTTCCTTGATTGGTCCATTGAGGAAGGCACTTTTCACATCCATTTGGTAAAGCTTAAAGCCATGGTAAGTAGCATAGGCAAGTAAAATGCGAATTGACTCAAGCCTAGCTATGGGTGCATAGGTTTCACCGAAATCCAAACCTTCGACTTGAGAATATCCTTTGGCCACAAGTCGGGCTATGTTCCTTGTCACCACACCATGCTCATCTTGCTTGTTGCGGAAGACCCACTTGGTTCCTACAACATTTTGATTAGGACGTGGAACTAAATGCCATACCTCGTTCCTAGTGAAATTGTTGAGCTCCTCTTGCATCGCCACCACCCAATCCGAATCTTGTAGTGCTTCCTCTACCCTGTGTGGCTCAATAGAGGAAACATAAGAGTAATGCTCATAAAAATGTGCAACACGAGATCTAGTGGTTACCCCCTTATGAATGTCGCCGAGGATGGTGTCGACGGGGTGATCTCGTTGGATTGCTTGGTGGACTCTTGGGTGTGGCGGTCTTGGAACTTGTTCATCTTCCTCATCTTGATCATGGGCATCTCCCCCTTAATCATTGCTCTCCTCTTGAGGTGGCTCAACTTCTTGATCTTCTCCTTCATCATTTTGAGCCTTATCCTCATCTTGAGTTGGTGGAGATGCTTGTGTGGAGGAAGACGGTTGATCTTGTGCATGTGGTGGCTCTTCGGATTCCTTAGGACACACATCCCCAATGGACATGTTCCTTAGTGCGATGCACGGAGCCTCTTCATCACCTATCTCATCAATATCAACTTGCTCTACTTGAGAGCCGTTAGTCTCATCAAACACAATGTCACAAGAAACTTCAACTTGTCCAGAGGACTTGTTAAAGACTCTATATGCCCTTGTGTTTGAATCATATCCTAGTAAAAAGCCTTCTACAGCCTTAGGAGTAAATTTGGATTTTCTACCTCTTTTAACAAGAATAAAGCATTTGCTACCAAAGACTCTAAAATATGAAACATTGGGCTTTTTACCGGTTAGAACTTAATATGATGTCTTCTTGAGGATTCGGTGTAGATACAACCGGTTGATGGCGTAACAGGCGGTGTTGACCGCCTCGGCCCAAAACCGATCCGAAGTTTTGTATTCATCAAGCATGGTTCTTGCCATGTCCAATAGAGTTCAATTTTTCCTCTCCACTACACCATTTTGTTGTGGGGTGTAGGGAGAAGAGAACTCATGCTTGATGCCCTCCTCCTCAAGGAAGCCTTCAATTTGAGAGTTCTTGAACTCCGTTCCGTTATCGCCTCTTATTTTCTTGATCCTTAAGCCAAACACGTTTTGAGCCCGTCTCAAGAATCCCTTTAAGGTATCTTGGGTGTGAGATTTTTCCTGCAAAAAGAACACCCAAGTTAAGCGAGAATAATCATCCACAATAACTAGACAGTACTTACTCCCGCCGATGCTTATGTAAGCTATCGGGCCGAATAGGTCCATATGTAGGAGCTCGAGTGGCCTGTCAGTCGTCATGATGTTCTTGTGTGGATGATGGACACCAACTTGCTTCCCTGCCTGACATGCGCTACAGATCCTGTCTTTCTCAAAATGAACATTTGTTAGTCCCAAAATGTGTTCTCCCTTTAGAAGCTTGTAAAGATTCTTCATTCCAACATGTGCTAGTCGGCGATGCCAGAGCCAGCCCATGTTAGTCTTAGCAATTAAGCAAGTGTCGAGTTCAGCTCTATCAAAATCTACTAGGTATAGCTGATCCTCTAACACTCCCTTAAATGCTATTGAATCATCACTTCTTCTAAAGACAGTAACACCTGTATCCGTAAAAAGACAGTTGTAACCCATTTTATATAATTGCGAAACTGAAAGCAAGTTGTAATCTAAAGAATCTACAAGAAAAACATTAGAAATGGAATGGTCAGGTGATATAGCAATTTTACCCAATCCTTTGACCAAACCTTGATTTCCATCCCTGAATGTGATCGCTCTTTGGGGATCTCAGTTTTTCTCATAGGAGGAGAACATCTTCTTCTCCCCTTCATATGGTTTGTGCACCCGCTATCGATGATCCAACTTGAGCCCCCGGATGCATAAACCTACAAAACAAGTTTAGTTCTTGATTTTAGGTACCCAAATGGTTTTGGGTCCTTTGACATTAGATACTAGAACTTTGGGTACCCAAACACAAGTCTTTGACCCCTTTTGCTTGCCCCCAACATATTTGGCAACTACCTTGCCGGATTTGTTAGTTAAAACATAAGATGCATCAAAAGTTTTAAATGAAATTTTAGAATCATTTGATGCAATTGGAGTTTTCTTTTTAGGCAATTTAGCACGGGTTGATTGCCTAGAGCTAGATGTCTCACCCTTATACATAAAAGCATGATTAAGGCCAGAGTGAGACTTCCTAGAATGAATTCTCCTAATTTTGCTCTCGGGATAACCGACAGGGTACAAAATGTAACCCTCGTTATCTTGAGGCATGGGAGCCTTGCCCTTAACAAAGTTAGACAAACTTTTAGGAGGGGCATTAAGTTTGACATTGTTCCCCTTTTGGAAGCCAATGCCATCCTTGATCCCAGGGCGTCTCCCACTATAGAGCATGCTTCTAGCAAATTTAAAATTTTCATTTTCTAAGTCATGCTCGACAATTTTAGCATCTAATTTTGCTATATGATCATTTTGTTGTTTAATTAAAGCTATGTGATCATGAATAGCATCAATGTTAATATCTCTACATATAGTGCAAATAGTAACATGCTCAATGGTAGATGTAGAGGGTTTGCAAGAATTGAGTTCAATAATCTTAGCACGTAAAGTATCATTGTTATCTCTAAGATCGGAAATTGTAACATTGCAAACATCTAATTCTTTAGCCTTAGCAATTAATTTTTCATTTTAAATCTTAAGGCTAGCAAGAGAAACATTTAATTCTTCAATCTTATCAAGTAATTTAACATTATCATCTCTAAGATTAGGAATTGAAGCATCACAAACATTAGAATCAACCTTAGCAATTAATTTAGCATTTTCATTTCTAAGGTTGGCAATAGTATCATGGCAAGTGCTTAGCTCACTAGATAATCTTTCACATTTTTCTATTTCTAGAGCATAAGCATTCTTAACCTTAACATGCTTCTTATTTTCCTTAATTAGGAAGTCCTCTGAGAGTCCAAGAGATCATCCTTCTCATGAATAGCACTAATTAATTCATTTAGTTTTTCCTTTTGTTGCATGTTTAGGTTGGCAAAAAGGGTACGCAGATTATCCTCCTCATCACTAGCATTATCTTCATCACTAGAGGATGCATATTTAGTGGAGGATTTTGATTTCACCTTCTTCTTTTTGTCGTCCTTTGCCATGAGGCATTTGTGGCCGACGTTGGGGAAGAGGAGGCCCTTGGTGACGGCGACATTGGCGGCGTCCTCGTCGGAGGAGGAGTTGGAGGAGCTCTCGTCGGAGTCCCACTCACGGCACATATGGGCATCGCCGCCCCTCTTCTTGCAGTACCTCTTCTTTTCTCTCCTCTTTCCCTTCTTGTCGTCGCCCCTGTCACTATCACTAGATAACGGACATTTAGCAATGAAATGACCAGGCTTACCACACTTGTAGCACACCTTCTTGGAACGGGGCTTGTAATCTTTCCCCTTCCTTTGTTTGAGGATTTGGCGGAAGCTCTTGATGATAAGCGTCATTTCCTCATTGTCGAGCTTAGAGGCGTCGATGGGTTGTCTACTTGATGTAGACTCCTCCTTTTTCTTCTCCTCCGTCGCCTTGAATGCGACCGGTTGTGCTTCGGGCGTGGAGGGGCTATCTAGCTCGATGATTTTCTTTGAGCCTTTGATCATCAACTCAAAGCTCACAAAGTTTCCTATTACTTCCTCGGGAGACATTAGTGTATATCTAGGATTACCTCGAATTAATTGAACTTGCGTAGGATTAAGAAAAACGAGGGATCTTAGAATAACCTTGACCATCTCATGGTCATCCCATTTTGTGCTCCCGAGGTTGCGCACTTGGTTCACCAGGGTCTTCAAGCGGTTGTACATGGCTTGAGGGTCCTCGCCTTGGTTGAGTCGGAATCGACCGAGCTCCCCCTCGATCGTCTCCCGCTTGGTGATTTTGGTCACCTCATCTCCTTCGTGCGCGGTCTTGAGTACATCCCAAATCTCCTTGGCGCTTTTTAACCCTTGCACCTTGTTATACTCCTCTCGACTTAGAGAGGCGAGGAGTATAGTTGTGGCTTGAGAGTTGAAATGACGGATTTGGGCGACCTCGTCCGAATCATAGTCTTCATCCCCCGGTGATGGTACCTGTACTCCAATTTCAACAACATCCCAAATGCTAGTGTGGAGTGAGATTAGATGATGCCTCATTTTATCACTCCACATATTATAATCTTCACCATCAAACATAGGTGGTTTGCCTAATGGGACGAAAAGTAATGGAGTACGTTTGGAAATGCGAGGGTAGCGAAGGGGAATCTTACTAAACTTTTTGCGCTCATGGCGCTTAGAAGTTACGGACGGTGTGTCGGAGCCGGAGGTGGATGGCGACAAAGAGTCTGTCTCGTAGTAGACCACCTTCCTCATCTTCTTCTTCTTGTCACCGCTCCGACCCGACTTGTTGTGTGAAGGAGATCCCTTCACCTTGTTGGCGGACTCCCCGGATGGAGCCTTCCCATGGCTTGTAGCGGGCTTCTCGCTTGTCCCGATCTCCCTCTTGGCGGATGCTCCCGACATCACTTCGAGCGGTTAGGCTCTAAAGAAGCACCGACTCTGATACCAATTAAAAGTCGCCTAGAGGGGGGTGAATAGGGCGAATCTGAAATTTATAAACTTAAGCACAACTACAAGCCGGGTTAGCGTTAGAAATGTAAACGAGTCCGAGAGAGAGAGGGAGCAAAACAAATCGTGAGCAAATAAAGAGCGAGACACGATGATTTGTTTTACCGAGGTTCGGTTCTTGCAAACCTACTCCCCGTTGAGGTGGTCACAAAGACCGGGCTCTTTCAACCCTTTCCCTCTCTCAAACGGTCACTTAGACCGAGTGAGCTTCTCTTCTCAATCAAACAGAACACAAAGTTCCTGCAAGGACCACCACACAATTGGTGTCTCTTGCCTTGGTTACAATTGAGTATGATCACAAGAAGAATGAGAAAGAAAAGAAGCAATCCAAGCGCAAGAGCTCAAATGAACACAAATGTCGCTCTCTCTAGTCACTATTTGATTTGGAGTGATTCCGGACTTGGGAGAGGATTTGATCTCTTTGGTTGTGTCTAGAATTGAATGCTATAGCTCTTGTAATGTGTTGAAGGTGGAAAACTTGGATGCCATTGAATGTGGGGTGGTTGGGGTATTTATAGCCCCAACCACCAAAATATGGCCGTTGGAAGGCTGCCATGTCTGTCCGGTGCGCCACCCACGTCAGCAGGCCATTAGGGTTCGACCGTTGGAGCTCTGACTAGTGGGGCCTCTGGGCTGTCCGGTGGTGCACCGGACAGGTCCTGTAGACTGTCCGGTGCGCCAACTGCGCGCGCAGGCGCGCATTAAATGCGTTGCAGTCGACCGTTGCGCGCGAAGTAGTCGTTGCTCCGCTGGCACACCGGACAGTCCGGTGTGACACCGGACACTGTCCAGTGAATTATAGCAGAGCGGCCTCTCAATTTTCCGAAGGTGGCAAGTTCAGCTTCGAGTGCCCTGGTGCACCGGACACTGACCGGTGGCACACCGGACAGTCCGGTGCGCCAGACCAGGGTGCCTTCTGGGATGTCTTTTGCTCTCTTTGTTTGAACCCTTTCTTGGTCTTTTTATTGGTTTATTGTGAACCTTTGGCACCTGTAAAACTTATAAACTAGAGCAAACTAGTTAGTCCAATTATTTGTGTTGGGCAATTCAACCACCAAAATTAATTAGGAAAAAGGTGTAAGCCTAATTCCCTTTCAATGATCATAAGCTTGTGCTGTCAAAGTTGCATTGGATTATTATATAATAATGTTTAATTTATGCTTCACACCTAGGGCTTGTCTAACCTAGTTAAAATAAATGCCCAAAACCATGTCAAGAAGCTCAACTCGGGATCAAACTTGACAAGCAACTAGGTTTTATCTTCCAAATCATTAATTACATGCAACTGAATGTTGTTTATCATTTGCCTTGATGGATTTTGAGAAAGGCTTGTGGCTATTACACATAGAGGGAGTATTCAATGCCCAATTTACTTTGAAACCCCTAGTGAAATAATTGTAATCTCATCTCACATTTTTCTTAAAAACTACTTAGAGGGTTTGAGAGAGATCACTCATACTAGTCCCTACTAAGTGTTTATTTGGTGCTTATCAAAGTTGGGACATGGTTGAAAGAAGTTGGCACAAAAAATGGTAAAATTAAACTTCGTGGCATTGGACTAGCTAGACTGTAAGACCAATCGCTGGACCAGTTAGATGGTCTCTATTATCTTTACGTGTATGGAATAATGCTACCATTCCATCCGACAATATGATTTTTCGGAGTGTTGGCTCATTTCATGGTACTATTTTATGAACTATCGAACCGTTCGTTGAACTTATATTCAATCATGAAAAGCTCAGAGGATTGATAAACCAATAATGTTGTAGTTCCCTATAAGGCCGACTACACGACAAGGAGGTGGGCTGACCCATGTATTGCTAAGAAGACACAAAATAAGATGGTGTGGCTTCTATGGCAAGCAAGCTAACCTAGTCAACTAAGAAAAGGACAATATTTGTAATAGGATTATGACTCTTTTATCATAGTCGACTAGTACTAGAATTGTACTTTGTCCTCTAGACTATATAAAAAGATACATGGGTATTTCCTTGTAACATATTATACTCAACAATCCAATGCAAGTCGATACAATATATATGACATAGGATATTACACTATTCAATATATATGACATAGGATATTACACTATTCAATGTAAGATGTTGAGTCGTGTATGATACATGACATCCAAGTAGATGTAAGGCATCGAGTTAGAACCAATAGACGACACTTGTATACATGATCCAACCAATGCCCACCTACTCTCTTAAGGGAGGAAGCCTCAAAGGATGGAGGACCATTATGAGAAAAAAACGAGGGGATCCAAGAAATAGAATCATGGTCTCGTAACCAATGATATGGCAGAGGACCCTAAAGTGGCAGAGAGGATGACATAGCAAGCCATTGTAGGCGAGCACTTGCCAACAACCAGAACCAGTGCACGCAAATGCTAAGGGCGTGGACAACCCCCCATTTAATAGAGGGCCTCTTGATGTGTCTTTAGGGGGTTAACTAAAAAATACAAGAGACGGGCTATTCACGAAGAGCCCATCTCTACATGATTCTCCATATGCATTGTTTCTTTACGTCATTTATGAGTCTGGGGCTCAGGGTTGTACCATACAGTTTTTTTATGTCCCTTGTACTTAGAAAACCGTTGCACCGTCTCCGGGTTGTTGTATATGCCCTAAGGACTAGGAGGGTAGTTAACCAATAGCAAGATACAGTGGAAGATCGTGGTTACCACACTAGCGATGACCAAAGCTAGGATTTTCACCAAATGACGTGGTCCAATAAGCAGATATATAGTAGATCTTCAGTGAGGCCTCTACGGAGCGCTATATTTGGCACAAGATATGTCATGCATGCATCGTCACTGGCCTCGAGCACAGAAGTTGAGATGAATCCCTGATAAAACGGGCCTGGTAGGTACTCCGTATTAGAACTAGCAAAAAGAAGTCCAAGTTATAGTCCTCTTGTTTTAATTAAGCTGTGATAAGACTACGAAGATTACCATTCTCTCTGATATGGAAGCTTTGGAGGAAAATTGTTGGTGCGTGCAGCTCGATCAACGCTAGCCACTCTCTCCACTATCTCTCTCTCTGTCCATATACGACAACCTGAAAATGTGCAAGTTACACAAGCATGCATGCATGGTCCTAGGCTGGTTGTTGGCCCGAATAATCAGGGGCGATACGAATGGGACCAGGCAGGCATGCATACATATCATGCATGGCCGAGAACACCACCATCTCCTCTGCTTTTGTTTATGCAGCAGGGCCGGGGGGGCGATCGATGCGGCGAATTCGATCTTCACCCGTGGCCGTGGGGTCTCGATGAGGAGGACACTATAGGGAGAGGAAGCTTTGACGACAAGAAAGTGCGGGCGCGCGGCCTTTGCCTGATATCCTTCCTTAATTCTTCCCCCCCCACACCCATTCGATCGGTTCGCCGCCCGTGCGCACACATCGTCTCCCAGATCAATATATGCATGTAATGCCCCACTTGTGTGATCCTCTACACACACGCATCCGTGCGTACGCGTTAGTTAAACAAAAGGAGAGGACATGCATCCAGCATCATTGTAGGCTACTCTAGCTTGTTTCAAAGCATTATTAGCTCAGTCACTCGATCACTGCTAGCCGGCCGAGCTATACCGCGCGCCATTGGCATGCATGGTTGCCTCATTAATTCCCCCGCTCGATCCATTTCGTCTCCATCTTGAGCTTTACTCAACCTTATTATTATTTAGTAACCACCAACCGCTGCTAGCGTACTAGCTAGCTACTAGTAGTAGCTAGAGCCATTGGCAGCAGCAGCCAGCAGCGACGATTTAGCTAAGGCTAAGCTAGCTAGCGCAAGATGGATTCCGTGCGGTGCGGCGGTGCCCGCCCAATCATTTGCTCGGCACGGAGACGAATTGAAGCCCCCACCCGCAAACCGATCGAGTGGACGACGACGGATACGCGTCTGCATGGATTAGGATTATTGGTATATGGCCTTATATGGGGACGGTAGGTAGGTGCCGGCAACTGTAGCGAAAAGCAAGCAACGTCCTCTCTATGTGTATAGTATACTAGCACAACAATGCAATGATTTTTCGGTAGTAAAATATTCGCAAGTGCTCTCAAATCATGCCATGGATGCCGATTAATTGAACGTATCCGCGATCATTGCAGACCCTGTTGCTTGTTAATTGTGGTGTGTTTGCTGTACGTACGCACGCATGCGGTGGTCGATCGATCCTCGTCTATTTGCTTCTTGGGGTCGAGGGCGGTTTATTTGTAATAATAGCTTCAATATGGGGGGCATATAATGAACGGCCAAGCCGGGGAACAAGAGAGAGAGAGAGAGGGCGCTTAAGGCCTTGTTCGTTTCTACCGGATTGGTGGGTCGGAACGATTCCGAACCGTATTGCTTCTCTAATTTATATAAACTTTGATTAGGTGGAACGATTCCGGGTGCAATCCGACACAAACGAACAAGGCCTAAAGCAGCGAGGACGGACGGACGACCCGACGCAAAACAAAAGGTGTGCGTGTCCCTTGATTGTAAGGTAGGCACAAGGCAAGGCCCCCATTTTTTTTTATTAAAACAAAGTGGCCGGGGAACATGATGCTAACCGAGCCCTCTCGTTGGTTTAGTTTATTCGTGAACTAACAGAATAGCTTTATTTCTCTACTAGCTACTAGCTAGCGAGGAGCGGCCTCGCTTCGCTTGGGTGCTGTGCTCTGCTTTTTGGCCGGGGTTGTCGTCGTTAGCTAGGCTTACCGGACGACAGGGTCTTGCACATATCCGATTCTCACTCATCCTGCTAGCTAGCTAGCTTGTCCACCACCATACAGCCGCCTACCGTACCCCTCAAGATATATAATGAGAGGATTTTATTTTAATATGTTTGCTATATATATACCATGCTAATCTAGTACTCGATATCGTCGTATATCAATGTCGATCAAAGATCAGTACTATTTATATTTCCAGATAAGATTATTGTGAGAACAGATTCAGATGTCTATCGAATCGAATCATAAGTTGATAACTAATTATATACCATAAACATTTAATATAGCGTAAATATATATATATATATATATATATATATATGTAACCAGCACCGCGCGCTAGATATTTCTGGAAGAATATATAAATAGCTTTATAACAAAATAAGAAAATGATCGGCGGCAAAACAGTGTTATGCCCTGTTGAGAGTTTGGAGCCACATAATGACGCGAGGCGCGGACCACCACAAGTGTCAGATATCTGATGGCGATGCGATATGAAGAAGGTGCATGGTGGGGGGCACACTACTGCTGCATCCGTCGTCCGTGCATGCACCACGACAAGGACCTCTCCTGCTGCCGTCAGTTGTTGTTGTTGTTGTTTTATAATAATAATATCGTAACGCAATATATATGTGCAATGCAAATCGATCGATACCTGTCGGTTTGCCTGTCTCGTCCCCATCCGCTTGTCTACCGCTAGCTACCTGCCCTCCATGCATCCCGCCCTTTGCTTCCACGAAGCATCCTCCCATCCACCAGACGGCGGATCCGAGCAAGCTGCAGACACACGGTACGTACGTGGTCTGCAAAAGCACACCACACAGAGAGATTATTATTAGCTAATAAGTGAAGAGACACCACCTGTCCAGTTTCCTTCTTCTTGCAGGCTAATTTAAGGATCGGAACAACTATTATGTGTGTGCGTGTGCGTGTGTGCAAGACACACATGTGCTATATGTATGCTCTAAGCACACGGGCTTAACTGGGCCATGGCACGCGAACACGTCGTAGTAGTACGTCCATTCCATAATGCATGCATGTGCCGCCAGAACTTTGCTCTCTCTCTCTCTCTCTCTCTCTCTTTCTCTCTCTCTCTGAACTGCATGCAGGATAATCTCTCGATCTCAGCTGTAAAGCAAGCGGAGGTTTTCATCAGTCAGGACTCAGGAAATAAAGAATACGCATGTGCATCTCCTCTGAATATGACCTCGGTAGCTAGCTAGCTAGCTCTAAATATAATGGAGGAGAGCGATACATCTAGCTATCTGTCTATATCTAGGAGCACATGTGACTTGGATCACGCGGAAAAGGACTACTAGCTAGCTCGTCGTCTCACGTCGGTAAAGCGCTATAGAACATTCTCTCATGATATGTGAACCCGGCCGCCTGCTGAAACAGAAATGATAATAACCGATTCCATCCATGGGCATGCATGCTTTCCTTTTCGGGTGTTCAAGGAGACACCCCCAAACTCTTCCATATAGGGTTAATTTGGAAACTCCATTTTTAGGGGATTTCTATTTTACCAAGGAAAAATAAACTAATTTTTCTTTGAAAAAAATGAAAATCTTTTGAAAAAATGAGGTTCCTAAACTAGACCTTATTATATCTGGAGAGTTACCACCGGCTGAGTGCTGAGCATGAAGCAGTACTACTAATTACCAGCAGCTCTTCCAAGAGATTTGGCTACGAGTTGTGCCAGATACGTACCCCCAGCCAATTTGAGGAATTTGACTTATTGGTACAAAGCTAAAGTAACCGAATTACAATCCCAATTACAGAATGGATCGGATGGCGCATATATATACAAGGTTACTCATCAGAAATTAATGAGTGGAGTAATAAACTAATAATGCTCTCACTCCAAACACACATATATTTATTGATCGCTAAAACCACAAAGTTATCGCTCGCAGATCGAGTAAAAAGAGGCCGGGTCAGAGTGCATAGAAAAACAATAAACACTCGTCCCTGCCGTCCTGCAAGTGCAGAGGAGGGGGGGCTGTGCGGCTGCCGCATAATTTCATAATCCCCGGATCACATGCACAACGTGCACCATATATAAACACTGTCTGGTCGCGGAATCAATTGCACGCGTACGAGAGCCGAAATAAATCCCGACAGGTTTCTCATCACAGCTAGTAACACTGGCAGCAGAGAACGGTGGTGCGGTGGTGTTCGTCAGAGCTCATCTCCCAGAGGGGAAAAACACACACACACGCGCGCACACACCAAGGGAAAAACAAACACAGATCATCCCTCATTTCCTCCATATACCATGCATACCCGATAGATTACGAGATCGGATTTACCCTCACGACCTCCTCACATCGTCATTTGGTTACTGCAAAGATGCCATCGTAATCTTGCCACACCTTCAGGTTGACCAACACAGTAGATAAAGTCCATGCATTTCATCCCTCTTTCACTGCCATACTACTAGTTACCCCCTCTGCTTGCATGAGTGATGGACATTAATTACATGGTCTGAATTAATAAACCGCCCATGCAGGCATCTGTACGGAGGTGTACTGTACTGGCCCCCCATTTCACTCTGCTGCTGCCGCCGATCGGGATCCACCCGGCTGCGCCTGCGATGCCACTGCATGCCGCGTCGCCACACAATGACACACTACACCGCTGACGGCCTGACCTACCCACCTGCACACCCACGCACGCACGCACGGACGCCGGCACGGCACGTACCTGGACACGGACAGCGCTCCGACAAACAAATTAAAAATCGCGGATCTTGGCCACTTATTTCCACGATCCGTCCGATCGAGCCGGACGGAAGCATCCGGCCGGAGTACGCGACGCCGCGTACGGCTGCGATAACGCGGCGGCGGCATCGGCATCGGCGTCGCCGCCAGTCGTGCCGCGCGTGCCGGCGTAAAACTGTAAAGCGAGGTGGTCGGCTGCGCGGAGCTCGCCAAGTAAAAATCCTCAGACTCTCGGAGCACTACTGCACGCGTTCGCTGGGGCAGCAAGTTCGTCACTGACTCCATTAATTCCGTTTCCTGCCGCCGCCGCTGGGACGATGCGTGGGCAGGGGGGGGGGGGGGGGGGGGGCGGCGACCTACTAGAAGCCTGTCGACGAGCGAGGATCTCATCAGGGTCGTCAGGGACAACCGGACAAGTGGAGCGAAGAGGCCGTGCGACCGATGGATGCATGCATGCATGGAGGCGTGATGGGTTATTGTGATTGGGAGGAAGCTAGGTGGCGCGGAAAAAAGCTTCGTCGTCCGTCCCTGCAGTGCCGCGCCCGCGCGCCAGTGGGTGCAGTTGGCAGTGCCATGCATGGCACCACCCGCTCGCTCACAGTCGTCGCGGTCAGCAGCCAGTCAGGGCCACTACACCGTTGCGACGTCCTCCTCGCACCCATCAACCATCATCCACGCACTGCGATTTGCACTGGCAAATTATTCAACTTTTTGGCTGCCCACTTGCACCGCACCTGCAGACCGGCCGTTCAGGTAGCTGCTGCAGCAGCAGCAGGCGCATGAATGCATGGGCCGATCGACGCGCCTCGCTTTCGCACCTGGTGTGGCGGACCGGTACGCGTACGGACCGGATCCGGCGCCATGCATGCATGCATGCATGCGTGGGGGGGGGGGGGGGGGGTGTGGGGGCGTGGCGGCAGGTCCTCTGCCCGTGTCGGCGCGCGATCCGCGGCGCCGTTGCCGTCAGCTAAAAACGCCGGTACGGTGGGCGGGCGGGCAGTGCTGTGGTGGGCTCAGGTGGTAGCTAATAGCTGGAAAGATCCGCCGCGCACCGACGACCCATGCGCGCGCGTGTGTGCAGCTGCAGTAACCCGTGGCCTCATCCTCTTCTGGCCCGGTGTGTCTGCGCTTCCCAGGCTATCATCAGTTATGTCACGACTCGCGACACGATCGATCCGATCCAGCTAGATGCCTTCACGACATGGGCTAGCTGTGTCGCGTCCTCTCCATCGTCTGTACGATCGGGGCTCCATGCATCCATCTCCTGGCTGCAGGTACATACACACACGCGGATGGAGAGGCACCACATCCACACAGTCTACAGGGGTCAGGTGGCACCCACACCCACACACTTGCCGTGCGTGCGAGTGCGACGACGACGCGCACGACTTTGCTCCAGCGTGCGTACGATATGATGATGCGCATGCATGTACGTAGATATCGGCGCCGCCGGCCTCGCGCTGCGTGCTCGACGACGTACTACCATGCATAGCCGGCCGATGTACGTGCGGGGTACACGCCTCGTCGAGGTACGGTCCCGGAGGCGAGAGATAATGGTGGACACGTCCGGCTGGGTCCGGGCGAGATCTACACCGATCCGGCAGTAACGACGTGCACTTCTCCATCGGAAGAATGAATGCACGCGGCCGGGACGGGCCGGGGAGTTACGTTACGTACGGTACGCGCGGCGCGAGCGCGCAGTACCAAGACGCGACGGCCGGCCCCCGGCCCCGGCCCCGGCACGCATGTACGTACGTCCGTGCATACAGTGCAGCACCTCGACTCGCGCGACCGCGCAACCGCCGTCGACGACGACGACGCATGCACTGTGTCCAAACCGATGGGCCGGCCGGTACGTGCATTCGTGTGCACTAGTGCAGCTCCCGTACTTACTCAGCAGTTGGAGTTAGTTGGAGAGCGAGCGAGCCATCGAGCTCGGTCGTCGGTCTTGAAGCACTTATTAGTGCGCGTCATCTGCGCGAAATCCCCAATTCCACGTTACCATCACGCAACCACCGCTCTGGTCCCTGCTTGATCATGAGGAGGACCGCGATATGAACAGAGTAATGCATGTGTAGCGCCCTCTGTTTCAGACTTTCAGTCACCTCTTCGACGGCGACGCGTGTGTACGGGTTTCATCACTTCATCTCAGATATTCTGGCAATTTTCTCTTCTGCTTTAGTTGTAGCTTGCCTATAGCCTATAAGCCAGTGTTAAGCATGTCCCATGTACTGTAGCGAACTAAAACTAGACTAGACAGTCACTTCAACTTGTTGTGGACCAGGTTGGGTAACCAACCTCTTAAGAACCCAACATCCTGCTTTTTATTTACACTACCGGAGAAGAGAGGGCTTCCGTCCCTCCATTTCACAACCTATTTCCGGTAAAAAAAATTCCGATGAAAGGCTTCCATCCATCAACTTTTGTATCGGTTGTATTGATACTGCATCAGTACCAGTTTTAAATTATAGAGATCGTACATATAACTTTAGTACCGGTTGATGACAATAACCAATACAATTATAAAGCCTTTTACCGGTTTAAGACAAAAACCGACACTACTGCCCAGTGACCCCCTAAGGGGAGGATCACCGGGAGTCCGAGACTAAATATTTGTCTACATATAGCTGTGACCACTGAGGGGAGGACCAGTCTCCCAATTCTTCCTCTTCCTCTTCCAGACCTCTCCTCTTCCACAGCCGTAGCAATGAAAGCATCCCCAGCGGATGCCCTAGTGGCGCGTCTCAATGCACGGATCCTAGAGGGGCGGCTTGCAGCGGCGAGGTGCATGGATCGCCGCACCGACGCCGATGGAGGCTCTGACATGTCGTCGTACATCGGGTTTTCCGTCGTGCCTACAAAGTCCTTGCTGGTCACTTGTTTTTGATACTTGAAGGATATAAAAAACAAGGCAACACAAATGAATCAATCTTCTACTCCACCATCTAATTACCTCTTCTCGAAGAGCAGGTAAAAAGGTTGAACAAAAGATGATAAACATGAAGGTAAAGTAAACAACTCATCTTGGTTGGACATTACTTTACCCCTGTTTTATCTATCCTGACACGTGGACAGGTGGGCCCAATACTCAGGAGACAAGAGGGTTCAGGTATACAACGAGACAGTAGGTAGAGAAATGTAGTGTCTTGTTATGCATGTCTCATCTGTGTACAGGGTAGGGGTATTTATAGGTAACCGAGAGGGGTGGTGGGTCCCCAAGTACTGTTATACCCCGGTTACCTGCTACATTCCCAGAATATTCCACTTAACGGGTCATTGCAGTGGATGGAGTACGGTAATTTGGACGCATAAAATATACCCCGCAAGGGGCTTACAAGTAGGCCCGGATGACTGCGAGGCGAAGTCCTAGGTTTCTCCATAACCTGCCGAGGCCTCCGCTCGTGTGTCACACCCTTGATTCTGTGAAGTCACGTCCTCCAAGGTGAGCAACGAGCGTGACTTTGTGGAAGAGTTTATTGCCTACACAGTGTGGCCGCTTGCCCATGGTTGGGAGGTGGGTGAGGTGAAGCTATGCCCGATGCCTTTTTGAAGGATCGAATGGTGTTGAGTCCTGTTTTCACTATTGAGGTGCGGGGTCGAGCCGCTGCGACTTTTGTAAGGGAGGTGGAGACAGAAGCTGTAAAAGTTATGGAGAAATATTCGACGAAGACTAAGATGCCAAGGAGTTAGGACATACGAGGTTCGAATGTCAGGTTGAATCGTGTCTTCGAGTTGAATGGTCTTCGGTGCGAACCGTATCCTAAGGAGGCTCTATTGATGCTGGGGATATTGATGATCGCAAGAGAAAGAGTGTGGCGACACGTGGTGGTGTGGATGAGGGGTGCTCTAAAGGTAAGGTCGTGGCTATTGTGGGGGCCTCGAACAGATTTGTTAAGGAGCTGGTGGAGACGTGCGTTGAGCCAGGGGAGGTCATGACCTTGCTCGACCTCCGGGAGGCATCTTCTCGGATGCTGAAAGTAACCGATGGTGAGTGGCACAAAAAAGTCCCTATTCCCATGGCTCCCAGCGAGGATAATTTTACGTCTTATCTGGCTCGGTGCTCCAAAGTTTTCCCTTACGAGCAAAATATTGGCGCTGCTGTGACAGCTGTGATGGACAAGGACTGCCAGGAGTCTTTGCGGAAGAAACGGAAAGCTCGTTGTGGCTTGTGGAGCCTCAATGTGAGGCAAAGGCACTCCATACCAGCACGAAGGGTACCGTTGCTACCGCAGCGATTCCTCCGCCTGCGGTGCTGGTTGTTATAGCTAGGGGATGCCTTCGCCTGGCAAAGCTAGCCAAGGTGGAGGAGCGAGGGGTGCTGAAATGGGTGGAGCTCTTGTGACCCAGTGTAGGATCTAGGACACCGGCTAGAGGAGGGGGGTGAATAGATGGTTTTAACTAAAATTAAAGGCATTAGAGAAATTTAATCAATATGATAAGAGATATCAATTTCCTAGCTATGATAGGCAAGCAAACTATGATGAGCAATTATGGCAATACTATAAATGATAGACAATACACAAATTGCTAACTTCATGCAAAGTAATAAGTAAACAGTGAAGAGAATGACACCGAGATTTATCCCGTGGTATCAGTGATTTGTCAATCACCCCTAATCCACGTTGAGGTGGAATTCAAGCTCTCACTTGCTCCTCTATCAAGACGTGGCTTGATCTTTGATCTAAGTGAACAAGAAATCACTCAATACCTCAATTCCACTAGCGTCGCCTTTGCCGCTCCGGCGAGGTGGGCGTGAACCCCTCACAATCAATACCACGCCTCCTGCACAACCTTCACGGAGAGCTCGATGAAGACAACACCTGAGCCATCTAGGAGGCGACAACCTCCAAGAGTAACAAGTCAATGAAGCTTGCCCGGTGTACCACCTAGTGCATTAAGGATCACCAATGGATGCAAATGCACTAGGAGCTCTCAATCACTCACTAGAATGCAATCTCAAGAAAGGAGTGTGAGAGATTCAGTTAGAGGATCATAAATGAGCTCAGTGTATGCTAGGAATGGTCAAGAGAGCCCCCACACACGAGCTCCACTTCTATTTATAGCCCACAACTCAATACTAGCCATTATGTGCAACTAGCATAGCTTCTACGTACATGCGCACGGTCCGCCGTACAAGTAACAACTATAATTCCTATTTGAAACCTGTCAGTGTTGTCAAAAAAGTCAAGCCTGGACGGTCCACCAGCCCAGGTCGGACGGTCCGGGACCTGTTAACTTAAAACACTAGAGCATTGACCAAGTTGAAACCCCTGGGAGTAAGTACTGTCCGCCCAACATGACCGGACAGTCCATCCCTAGGAGTAAGTACTGTTCGGGCTAAAGCTCCAGACGGTCCGTAGTACAAGAGCCCAAAAACACACAGTCCCTACCCAAATCCATTTTGGCACGTGCGGACGGTCCGCAACCCTGGCCGGACAGTCCGCACAAAAACACAGAGACATGTGTGGCTCCAAACCCTTCTGGAAAGGTCGCGAACGGTCCGGCATCCTAGCCCGGAAGGTCCTCCGACCCTAGAACTCAAACAATTTTTAAATGAGCTTTACAAAAGATTTTAACTCTCGAAAAATGAAGCGCTGTCAGTCCTCATGCAAATGCAACTCCATATGCTCTATGAGGCACTAAGTTTTACACCGATCAAAGTCATTGACCCCTCTTAATAGTACGACTATCTAGCCTACTAATCCGGTCAATTTCTTCTCTAAACTCCTGATGACCGACAAAAGCAAAACCTATGTTATACCTTTGCCTTCACTTGATCCAACACAATGCTTATAGGTCTCTAAGACTTTTCTGTTCTCTGTAGTCCAACCTGCATTCTTATTTCTCCAAGAATTGTTAGTCCACAAATAGTTGTCATTAATTACCAACACACTACTAAGGGGCCAAGATGATTCAAAATCTCCCCCTTTTTGGTAATTGATGACAACACTGTATATTTTATATAGAGTAGATTCAATTTTTCAAATCTTCCTTACACACTAGGTATAAGAAGGATTTGAGATGAGTTTCAAGTGACTTATCTTGATTTAAAATTCCATCTGAAATTTAGATAAGCCAGGACAGAAACTCAAAGTGTATGAATAGCTCCCCCTACATGTGTGCATGATACATCCAGTTTTAGATTTCACACACATAATATGTCGGAGTTTTGGTGGAGATCTTCCTACAATCATGGTTATTGAGGTATACAAGTATAATAATATAAGTCACAGGCTCAACAAGTGTAACCACACCTCGATTAACCATTCACAAGAAAATTTGAACTAATAGAACCATAAGAAGTTAACAACATAATACATAGTTTGAACACAAACAAATAACATTTGTTCATCATCAGTACAGAAAATGAATAAAACATAGGCATAATAACCATGCACATGCAAATGTCTAAATGTCCACATGGGCTCCACTTGATTGTAAAATCCCCATTTCCCTCTCTCTCACCCTTTGGCATCAATTGCCATAAAGGAGGGGTCTCACTGGGCACCTGGCGGAGGACGTGGAAACATGCTGTAATAATGAGAGCTGAACCTATCAAAGATAGAGGTGAACCGGTTGAAGTCATTTTGAAGTTGTTGCCGCCTCTCATCAAGAGTATGGATGCTGTCACTGGTAGACAAAGTCTCAAACTGACTAGATAGAGCACCCATATTGTCCTAAACGCTCTGTTGGATGTTGTACATTCTGCTCATGATGGGATCATGAACAATATCTTGAATATGAGAGTGAAGATCATCAAACTGAGAGTGCATCCCATCAAGCTGATTATTAACGACATTGAACCTTGTGTTCAAGGCAGAGTACTGGCCATCAAAGTGAGTTTGCATGGCATCAAACCTGCCATGCACATGCGTCATGATGCCTTAAACCTTCCATCCATATGAGTCTGGAGCCCATGCTGCATCTGCTAGAAATAAGGATCAAAATATCCAGGACCAGGCTGCTAGAATTGTTCATGCTGAGGAGGAGGTGGAGGCATTTGGTGAGCTGGATCATCCTCATGCCAAATGCTCGTTCCAAGAAAGCATCGGTCTTTGTAATCGTTCAAGGGTGACATCATTCCTTCCTACGTGGCCCGTGTACATCCACTCACGGTCCTCCATCGGCTAACATATATTACCGAGTATAGTGTAATATAAACATGTATTGCATGTACACTATGTTCCTACCTTCTAATAGGTGAGGATAGGTCCTAATCCCACCCACGGTTGCATAGATGGGGTTAGTTTCCATGCTTTACTTCGATCCAAGACAGAATTTTGGCAACACCTCCCCGCTATTCTCTGGATACACATCATGGTAAGGAGTGTACTATTCGAAGAACAACAGGGAGGTGATGCCAAAACTTTGTCTCGGATCAGAGTAGAGCATGGAAACTAAACCCATCTACGCAATCTTGGTCTGTTCAAAAAACGTGGACAATTTAAAATAGATACATTTGTATATATATGCAAAGATCTGCATATCTACACCGTATCTATTTCGAACGGGAGATGTCTAACTGGGTTACGTGATCTACGACCATAATGCAAAATAGAGGTTATACCTAGGGTGGCAGTGGAGTCAGGCTAGCGGGGTTGTTTCATGTCGGTGCAGTGGCAACGCGGTGCAGACAGACCCGTGCGGCTAAGAAGACCTCTGCAAAAAAAATAAACAAGCTTGTCAACAAAAAAAAATTGACAGCACTTCCCCCGCATGGGGAGGTTTCCAAAACCTGCAAATAAAACTAACAACACGATGGCTGACATCCACACATATACATCAAACGACATGATGTATGTCAATCACATATATATTACTAATCGGTGCAAAAGAATACATCCAATCTCATCAACTACATGAATTAATTGCTATCAAGTAAAGAAAAACCTTCTCATTTGAGCACGTTGGTTGATACAGATAGGCCAAATTCTTATGCTACAAATGTAACCTAATCTGTACTAATATCATATGAGGATTATGAGCTATACCAACCTAACAAACAGTAACCGTGAATGCATGACTTCATTAACAAGCTAATTTATAGTAAACACACATATTTTCACCTTTGGTGGTCAGCACAAGAGAGGGGCAAGAGGATCATGAGTAGCTGGAGCTGGGTTGGAAGAAGCGGACACGAGCTTGGTAGGGACGAGGAGCCAAGGCTGATGGTGGTGGGGCAAGGTGGCGACGATGTAGCTGGCATGGAGGCGACGACGGTGGAGAGGCGTCAACGGTGGAGAGTGAGTGAGGGGTGAAGGGAGAAGAAGAAAACCGATGATGTTTCATGATATGAACACCGGCTTTGCCGAGTTCCCGTGATCTGGCACTCGGCAAGTTTTTTTATAATTTAAAAATATACTTTGCCAAGTGTCCTAGATCTAACACTCGACAAAGACCTGACAAGCACTCAGCAAAGGTAGTCTTCGCCGAGTGTCTATTCTTGACAAAGTATATTTGTTTTTTCTTTTTCCCCCAAACTTTTTATGGTGTGCTCCTACAGTATGTAGACCTACATGTTCAGTTTTCGCACAATTATCCAAGTGTTTGCTATAACTATTAGATTTAGCTCGTTTAATTGAATTTCTTCGAAGAATTCAAATTTGAACTGCAAGTCACTCAAAAAATGGAAAACATTTAATGCAAAATTGGTATTCATGTTATTTAGCACAGGTAACAACCGATTTCAGGAACAGACCGTAATTTTCAAACACCATGCTCACAAAACATGATCGCAAACTTGCGATCTAGTTGTTTTAAAATTGTATAAAACACAAACAAAGTCAAAAAATCATGAAACTTGTCGATATATCATGATATCATATGTAGAGACTCTGATCAAAATTTGATGTTGTTTTGTGAAAGTTGTCACACACTATGTGTAAAAACCTGACAGGTCTCCATAGAATTTTTATGATTTCATGTGAAGGCCGGCTAGGTTTCTACACATAGCGCGTGACAACTTTAACGAAGCAGTGTAAATTTTTTATGAGAGTCTACATATGATATTATGACATGTCGACAAGTTTCATGATTTTCTAACTTTGTTTGAGTTTTATACAATTTTAAACACAACTAGATCGTAAGTTCACGGTCATGTTTCGTGAGCATGGTGTTCGAAAATTCCGTCGTGTTCCTGAAATAGGTCGTAACTTGTTCTAAATAACATGAATATCATTTTTGCATTCATAGTTTTTTATTTTTTGAGTGACTTGCAGTTCAAATCTGAATTTTCTGAAAAATTCAATTAAACAAACTAAATCTAATAGTTATAGCAAACACTTTGATAATTGTGCCCAAATTGAACATGTAGGTCTACATACTGTAGGAACACACCACAAAAAGTTTGAAAAAACAAATGTACTTTGCTGAGTGTCAAGGAAAGACACTCGACAAAATAATGGTTTGCCTAGTGTTTGCTAGGTAACACTCGACAAAGAAGATATTTTGCTGAGTGTCAATGTCTTGCACTTGGCGCCGTCAACTATAGACGGCTGTTGACGGCCCTTCGCCGAGCGTCGTGTTTCGCCGAGAGCTTGACACTCGGTTAAGCCTCCTTTGTCGATTGTTTTTTCTATGCCGAGTGTTTTGCCCTCAGCAAATTAAGACAGTGCCGAGAGTCTTATTTTGCCGAGTCCCCAATAAATTGCACTCGACAAAGAGCCAGATCAGGTAGTGATTGCATCATGGAGCATGAAATCTATCTTCGTTATACGAATATTTGCATCGTATAAAAGAAGTATCTTACATGATTGCGCTCCAGTTTTCTCTAATGAATATTATCATATATTTATATTGAGCATCTGGTGAGTCCACGTACATATTCACTACCAGAATTCGGCTCGTTGCCGAGTGCTTTCTGTCGGGCACTCAGCAAAGTCCTACTCTCGATAATGACCACGCTTACCGAGAGCAGGACCCTCGGCACAGGAAGACACTCGACAAAGAAAACTTTGTCAAGTGCCAAACACTCGACGAACGCGGCGCTCGACAAAGGGCTGTCAGCAGCCGTCTATAGCTAACGGATTAGATATTATTTCTAACTATCTCGTTGGTTTTCTTGCAGTCAACGTCACATGGTGGCCAGCCTTGCTCCATCTTCTCAGCCTATGTTATGGCCCACAAGGGCAAGGCAACGTTCGACGTCACCTACAACCCGGATGACGGGCCCGAGATGTATAGCAACCCCGCCGTCTACAGCTGCCTTCATGACTACACCGCCATGGAACAGGAGATCAATGGGCCAGATTACGATCCGAGGACCGAGGAGATCGACCCCGATGTCCTCATGAGGGTCGGAGGAGGCAAGAGACATGGGCGGTACTGGATTGCCAATGGGGCAATCGACTCGTCGTCCACTCCCACTCTGTCTCAGGTGCGAGCAAGGAGCATGAGCTCGAGCCCAGCCATACGACCTCGGCAGGACAGCTCACATCATCGCATACAACAACTCGAGGATAGTTCTTCTATAACTCATCATTCCTTGAGTTATATACCTTCTCTTTGAATTACTATAACATTGACTTGGAATATTACAGACCTAGCTAGAAACAGAGAGTAGGGAACGTCAAGAGATGGAGGCGAGGATGGCGGGGAAGTTCCAATACATGCAGAGCCCTGGTGCCGCTCACGGTTTCGCTCCACCACCTCTGTTGTTCCCTACAGTTGACCCTGCTCAGTTCCATACTCCTGTGAGTATCAAAATTCTAGTTCTTCATGATATACATTCATCTGGTATAACACATGCAATCTCTTCTATGTGCAGTGACAATCTAGGGCAGCATCCAACAACCCTCATGGATCGCCCAGCCCATCGCTGCACCAGTCCAGCCGCCCACCTCGATGAGATATTATCTTTGTTAGTGTTGTTAATACTTTGTGAGATTACCCGGTCTAAACTTATTTGATGTCGGTAATGCTTTGTGAGATACTTGAGACTTATGTTTTTGAGTGTTGGATACTTATGTTTATGTTCGAACATGTTGGTAATGTTGTGAGAAATTGTTTGATTTATGGTCTTTGTGAGATATGTGATGTATATATGATATCTGTGATGTATATGTGATATCAGTGATGTATATGTGATATCTGTGATGATTATGTGATATCTTTTGTTTATTTGGATGGAATAGCAAAAACAAATAAAAAGGTATATACTGGTCACTTTGCCGAGTGCAACACTCGGCAAAGAGGTTCTTTGCCGAGTGTCATGGTCATAGCACTCGATAAAGAAGGAACACCTGGGCACTGGTAAAGCTTCTTTGCCGAGTGCTACGGCTCTGGCACTCGGTAAAGAAGCAAGCTTTACCGAGTGCCTCCGAGCGCACTCGGCAAAGAAACTGACAAAGTGGCTTGCTGGTGGCCTCTTTGCCGAGTGCTAGGCTAGCGGACACTCGGCAAAGAGGGAAACTCTTCCCTCTTTGCCGAGTGTCACCTAATACACTCGAAATTCTCTTTGCCAAGTGTTATCTACTAAACTCGGCAAAGGCGGCATCTCCGTCACCAGCCGCCGTGACGGCGCTGTCGGGGACCATAATTAGGGGTACCCTCAAGACTCCTAATCTCAGCTGGTAACCCCCATCAGCACAAAGCTGCAAAGGCCTGATGGGTACGATTAAGTCAAGGATCGGTCCACTCAAGGGACACGATCTCGCCTCGCCCGAGCCCAGCCTCGGGCAAGGGCAGCCGACCCCAGAGGATTTACGTCTCGCCCGAGGACCCCCTCCAGCAACGGACACACCTTCGGCTCGCCCAAGGCCCAGACTTCACCAAGAAGCAACCTTGGCCAAGCCGCCACGCCGACCGACCGTATCGCAGGAGCCTTTAATGCAAAGGTGGCCTGACACCTTATCCTGACGCGCGCCCTTCAGTCGACAGAGCCGAAGTGACCATAGTCACTTCGCCGCTCCACTAACCGGCCTGACAAGAGGACAGCGCCGCCTGTGCCGCTCCGACTGCTGTGCCACTCGGCAGAGTGAGGCTGACAGCAGCCAAGTCCGGCCTCAGGCGCCATAAGAAACTTCGCTTCGCCCGACCCCAGGGCTCGGCCCCGGAAGACGACGAACTCCGCCTCGCCCGACCCCAGGGCTCGGACTCGGGCTCAGCCCCGGAAGACGACGAACTCCGCATCGCCCGACCCCAGGGCTCGGACTCGGGCTCGGCCCTGGAAGACGACGAACTCCGCCTCGCCCAACCTAGGGCTCGGACTCGGGCTCGGCCCCAGAAGACGACGAACTCCGCCTCGCCCGACCCCAGGGCTCGGACTCGGGCTCGGCCCCGGAAGACGACGAACTCCGCCTCGCCCGACCCAGGGCTCGGACTCGGGCTCAGCCCCGGAAGACGACGAACTCCGCCTCGCCCGACCCAGGGCTCGGACTCGGGCTCAGCCTCGGAAGACGACGAACTCCGCCTCGCCCGACCCCAAGGCTCGGACTCAGCCCTGGCCTCAGCCGACGGTCTCCGCCTCGCCCGACCCAGGGGCTCGGACTCGACCTCGACCTCGGAAGACAGACTCGACCTCGACCTCAGAGGAGCCTCCGCCTTGCCCAACCCAGGGCTCGGACCGACCACGTCACAGGAGGCGCCATCATTACCCTACCCCAAGCTAACCCAGGCTACAGGGAACAAGACTGGCGTCCCATCTGGCTCGCCCCGATAAACAAGTAATGATGGCGCCCCGCATGCTCCATGACGACGGCGGCTCTCAGCCCCCTTACGGAAGCAAGGAGACGTAAGCAAGGACTCGACAGCCCCAACAGCTGTCCTTCCACCAGGCTCCAGCGCTCCTCCGACGGCCACGACACCACACGAACCGGGTGCCAAAACCTCTCTGGCTGCCACGACGGCATGTACTTAGGGCGCTAGCTCTTCTCTGCTAGACACGTTAGCACACTGCTACACCCCCCCATTGTACACCTGGATCCTCTCCTTACGCCTATAAAAGGAAGGTCTAGGGCCCTCTTACAGAGGGTTGGCCGCGCGGGGGAGGACGGGACGGCGCTCGCGTAAGCCTCTCGCTCCCTCCCGCGTGGACGCTTGTAACCCCCTACTGCAAGCGCACCCGACCTGGGCGCGGGACAAACACGAAGGCCGCGGGTTTCCCCTTTTATGCCTGTCTCCCTCCGGCTTCTTCCCCCCTTCGCGCTCCGTCTCGCGCCGACCCATCTGGGATGGGGCACGCGGCGATAATTTACTCGTCGGTCCAGGGACCCCCGGGGTCGAAACGCCGACAGTTGGCGTGCCAGGTAGGGGCCTGCTGCGTGTTGACGAACAGCTTCCCGTCAAGCTCCAGATGGGTAGTCTCCAGCAACCTTTCCAGCCCGGGACGGTGCTCCGTTTTGGGAGTCTTGAGTTCATGTCCCTCGACGGCAGCTACGACATGATACTCCTTCCCCCGCCGTGCGACAGCGACAATGGCGGCCGACAATCCGCCCACCGGCGGCGGAATCGACGACGTCTTCCCCACGTGGCGGAAGAATGACATTCGAGCTTGTCCCGTCCCCTCCCCCACCGACGGAGGAGGAGGCGGGGCAACCAAGGCCAACCAGGAGGCGGCATCTCGTCGGCTGTCGAGCGAGTCGACGGCGTCGGCGCCCCAGCGGGGGGCACGTCGGGCATCGACCTCGCGTCTGAGACGAAGATGAGCGCCGTCTCCCCACAACGCGCCACCTCCAAGCGTACGGACGACGCCAGCACGCTCGCAAAGGACTTGCTGGGCGTCACCCTCGTACCTGAGACAACGGTGTAGTCTGCCCCTGACGCGACTTCGTCACCGCCCGTCGACCAAGAGGTACCGACCGACTCCCATCTCGTGCCTTTTGGATTCAGCCTCGACCCACCAAGCGACTTCGCTTTGGTGGACGCTCTCATAAAGGCGAGTCCAAACCCTCTGGGGTATTGTATGCGGTCACCTTGGGACCGGCTGACGGCCGTCTCGACCTACAGGCCCTCGGGTTTCGAGGAAGATGACGAGCCCGACTTTTGTTGGGATTTCTCCGGACTTGGTAACCCTAGTGCCATGCGGGACTTCATGACCGCATGCGACTACTACCTTTCCGATTGTTCCGACGGTAGCCGCAACCTCGGCGACGAGGACTGCGGCCCAAGTCGTGAATGTTTCCATGTTGATCTAGGGGGTCCCGGCGAAGGCAACCATCTTGGTACGCCAAAAAACGGTGATCCCCCTAGGTCTGCGCCTCGCATTGACATCCTTCGGGAGCTAGCTGTGGTCCCCGTCCCGGCGGGGGGTCATGACCCACATCTCGAGCAAATCCGCGAGATGCAGGCCAGGCTCGACGAGGGAGCAGGAACACTTGAGCCATTTCGCCGGGACATCGGGCAGGAATGGGCATGCCAACCTCCGGCCGAAGAAGCGCGTCATCTACCCCAGGGCATCCAGCACCGCATCGCCGACGATGTCAGGGCAAGGCCGCCACCGGCTTCCAGTGGGGTCGGCCAGAACCTGGCTGCAGCGGCAATACTTCTCTGTGCGATGCCGGAGCCATCTACCACCGAGGGGCGGCGTATCCAGGGAGAGCTCAAGAATCTCCTGGAGGATGCCGCGGTCCGACGGGCCGAAAGCTCCGCCTCCCGAAGGCAGGGGTACCCCTCGGAACATCGCGCTGCGACTTCCCGATTCATGCGGGAAGCCTCGGTCCACACCGGGCGCACGTGCAACACAGCGCCTGCGGCCCCGGATCGCCTTGGCAACGGACACCCTCACCGCAACCGTCGAACCCACCTCGACGAGAGGGTGCGCCGAGGCTACCACCCCAGGCGTGGGGGACGCTACGACAGCGAGGAGGATCGGAGTCCCTCGCCCGAACCACCTGGTCTGTAGGCTTTCAGCCGAGCCATACGACGGTCGCCGTTCCCGACCCGGTTCCGAACCCCGACTACTATCACAAAGTACTCGGGGGAGACGAGACAGGAACTATGGCTCGCGGACTATTGGCTGGCCTGCCAACTGGGTGGAACGGACGATGACAACCTCGTCATCCGTAACCTCCCCCTGTTCCTCTCCGACTCCGCTCGGGCCTGGCTGGAGCATTTGCCTCCGGGGCAGATCTCCAACTGGGACGACCTGGTCCAAGCCTTCACCGGCAACTTCCAGGACACGTACGTGCACCCTGGGAACTCCTGGGATCTCCGAAGCTGCCGCCAGCAGCCGGGGGAGTCCCTCTGGGACTACATCCGGTGATTCTCGAAGAAGCGCACAGAGCTGCCCAACGTCACCGACTCGGATGTCATCGGCGCGTTCCTCGCCGGCACCACCTGCCGCGACCTGGTGAGCAAGCTGGGTCGCAAGACCCCCACCAGGGCGAGCGAGCTGATGGACATCGCCACCAAGTTTGCCTCTGGCCAGGAGGCGGTTGAGGCCATCTTCCGAAAGGATAAGTAGCCCCAGGGCCGCCCACCGGAAGATGTCCCCGAGGCGTCAACTCAGCGCGGCACCAAGAAGAAAGGCAGGAAGAAGTCGCAAGCGAAACACGACGCCGCCGACGCGGACCTTGTCGCCGATGCCGAGTACAAGAACCCTCGGAAACCTCCCGGAGGTGCCAATCTCTTCGACAAGATGCTCAAGGAGCCGTGCCCCTATCATCAGGGGCCCGTCAAGCACACCCTTGAGGAGTGCGCCGTGCTTCGGCGCCACTTTCACAAGGCCGGGCCACCTGCGGAAGGTGGCAGGGCCCACGACGACGATAAGAAGGAGGATCACAAGGCAAGAGAGTTCCCCGAGGTCCGCGACTGCTTCATGATCTACGGTGGGCCAGTGGCGAACGTGAAAGGGAAATGTGTCTTTGGGCCATTTCTAAGTATTTTGGTGATTAAGTGCCAACACAAGTGCTTAAATGTAAATCAATGCCCATGGATGAACAAAGTGCAAATCTTCAACAAAGGTATGTTTCTAAGTCTTAGTACATTGGTTTTGTGTACTAATATATTTGTCTAAGTGTTAGAAACAGAAAGAAGAAGAGAAGAGAAGACTTGGCTGTGTGCAGCCAAGGGGCTGCTTCGGTCTAGGGCACCGGACTGTCCGGTGGTGCACCGGACAGTGTCCGGTGGTGCACCGGACAGTGTCCGGTGCACCAGGCTGCCTCGGCCGAACAGGCCGCTCTCGGGTTTTTCTCCGGCGACTTCGGCTAAAATTCACCGGACTGTCCGGTGTGCACCGGACTGTCCGGTGAGCCAACGGTCGGCCGGGCCAACGGTCGGCCGCGTGATCGGCGCGCGACACGTGGCCGAGCCAACGGTCGGAAAGATACACCGGACTGTCCGGTGTGCACCGGACATGTCCGGTGCGCCAACGGTGCGCAGATCTGACTCAGACAACAACGGTTGGATGCGCTGTTTAAGGAAACAAATCGGGCACCGGACAGTGTCCGGTGTGCACCGGACTGTCCGGTGCGCCCGACGACAGAAGGCAAGGATAGCCTTCCAGATGTGTTCTCAACGGCTCATAGCTGCCTTGGGGCTATAAAAGGGACCCCTAGGCGCATGGAGGAGGATAACCAAGCATTCCTTGAGCACTCTTGATCACTCACACATCAATCTCGCACACTTGTTCGACATTCTAGTGATTTGAGCTCCGTTCTAGTGTGCTAGTCTTTTGAGCTCAAGTCTGGGTCTTGTGTGTGCGTATTCGCTGTGATCTTTGTGTCGTGTGTGAGTTGCTAATCCCTCCCTTGCTCCGTGATTCTCTGTGAACATCTTTTGTAAGGGCGAGAGGCTCCAAGTTGTGGAGATTCCTCGCAAACGGGATTGAGAAAAGAAAAGCAAGAACACCGTGGTATTCAAGTTGATCATTGGATCACTTGAGAGGAGTTGAGTGCAACTCTCGTCCGTTGGGACGCCACAACGTGGAGTAGGCAAGTTTTGTACTTGGCCGAACCACGGGATAACCACTGTGTCATCTCTGTGATTGGATTCTTGTGGTTATTGTGTTTTGACTCCTCTCTAGCCACTTGGCATAAACTGCGCTAACGCCTAATCAAGTTTTGTGGCTATAAGTTTAAGTTTTTACAGGATCACCTATTCACCCCCCCTCTAGGTGCTCTCAATTGGTATCGGAGCCGTTCTCTTCAAGAAAGGGACTAACCGCCCGAAGAGATGGATCCTAAGGGGAAGGGAATTGTGATCAACGACAAGGAGAAGGAGTCCTTCGTCAACGAGCCAAGGGATGACAAGTCCAACGACTCGGGCTCGGGCCACAGGCGCAAAGATGGGAAGAAGAAGAAGACAAGGCGCATCAAGGAGATCATCTACTACGACGATAGTGATGAATCTACTTCTTCCCAAAAGGATGGTGACAACGACTACAAAAAGACGGTCAATTCGAACTTTTCATTTGATTATTCTCGTATTCAACATAGTTCGAATTCGCATTTGCTTTCCATTCCTCTTGGCAAACCCCCACACTTTGATGGGGAGGACTACGGATTTTGGAGTCACAAAATGCGTAGTCACTTATTCTCTCTCCATCCAAGCATATGGGAGATTGTGGAGAATGGAATGAAATTTGATAGCTCGGATAGTCCTATGCTTATAAATGAACAAATTCATAGAAATGCACAAGCTACTACTGTTCTCTTAGCATCTTTGTGCAGGGAAGAGTACAATAAGGTGAGCGGCTTGGACAATGCCAAGCAGATATGGGACACCCTCAAGATCTCTCACGAGGGGAACGACATCACCATGCTCACCAAGATGGAGTTGGTGGAGGGCGAGCTTGGACGATTCGCCATGATAAGGGGAGAGGAGCCAACTCAAACTTACAACCGGCTCAAGACCCTTATCAACAAAATAAGGAGCTACGGAAGCACGCGTTGGACGGACCACGACGTCGTCCGCCTACTACTCAGGTCCTTTACCGTTCTTGATCCTCATCTCGTGAACAATATTCGTGAGAATCCCAGGTACACGATGATGACGCCCGAGGAAGTACTTGGAAAATTCGTGAGCGGGCGAATGATGATCAAAGAGGCAAGGTACGTCGATGACGCGTTGAACGGTCCAATCCACGAGCCTCAACCCATTGCTCTCAAGGCATCGAGAAGCAAGGAGGCACTACCAAGCAAGGTGGCGCAAATTGAGGCGGCCGGGCTTAATGATGAAGAAATGGCTCTCATCATTAAGCGCTTCAAGACGGCGTTAAGGGGTCGCAAGGAGCATCCCAACAAGACCAAGACGAAGGGAAAGCGCTCATGCTTCAAGTGTGGTAAGATTGGTCACTTTATCGCTAATTGTCCCGATAATGATAGTGACCAGGAAAAGAAGAGTGGAAAATGGGAAAAGAAGAAGAATTACAAGAAGGCAAAGGGCGAGGCTCATATTGGAAAGGAGTGGGATTCGGATTGCTCCTCGTCCGACTCCGACAACGAAGGACTCGCCGCCACCGCCTTCAACAAGTCATCCCTCTTTCCCAACGAACATCACACTTGCCTCATGGCAAGGGAAAAGAAGGTAATCACTCGTAATGCTAATACTTATGATTCTTCTAGTGATGATGAATCTAGTGAGGATGAAGTAGATTATTCATGTTTATTCAAGGGCTTAGATAGATCTAAGATAGACAAAATTAATGAATTAATTGATGCCTTGAATGAAAAGAATATACTTTTAGAAAAGCAAGAGGATTTGTTGTATGAAGAACATGATAAGTTTGTAGAGGCTCAAAAATCCCTTGCATTAGAAATTAAGAGGAATGAAATGCTTGCTTGTGAAGTGTCATCATGCCATGATTCTATTTCTAACTTAAAGAGCATAAATGATGATTTAAATGATAAACTCGTAGAAGCAAATAAATCCAACTCCTGTGGTGAAACTGTTGTTATTTGCAATAGATGTAAAGACTTTGATATTGATGCTTGTAGTGAACACATAGCTTCTATTGCAAAGTTAAATAATGAAGTGGCTAGTCTTAATGCCCAACTTAAGACTAGCAAAAGTGAATTTGATAAACTAAAATTTGCAAGGGATGCCTACACTATTGGTAGACACCCCTCAATTAAGGATGGACTTGGCTTCAAGAGGGAAGTCAAGAACTTAACAAGCCATAAGACTCCCATTCCCACTAAGGAGAAAGGGAAGGCTCCTATGGCTACTAGTGCTAAAAGGAACCATGCCTTTTTATATCATGATAGGAGATATTCTAGAAATGCTTTTAAAGGTCATGATGTTTTTGGTTCACATGCTTATGACTCTTATGCTATGACTGCTTCTAGTTCTCATGTTATGCCTGGTAGAAATGTGCTTAGAAGAAATGTTGTTCATCAAATGCCTAGGAGAAATGATGCTCATAGTGCTCCTAGGAAAGTAGTAAATGAATCTTCTACAATTTATTGTGCTTTAAATGCTTCCTTTGCTATTTATAGAAAGGATAAGAAAATTGTTGCTAGGAAGATAGGGGCAAAATGCAAGGGAGACAAAACTTGCATTTGGGTCCCTAAGGATATTTGCACTAACCTTGTAGGACCCAACATGAGTTGGGTACCTAAGTCCCAAGCCTAAATTTGCCTTGCAGGTTTATGCATCCGGGGGTTCAAGCTGGATTATAGACAGCGGATGCACAAACCATATGACGGGGGAGAAGAAGATGTTCACCTCCTACGTCAAGAATAAGGATTCCCAAGATTCAATTATATTCGGTGATGGGAATCAAGGCAAGGTAAAAGGGCTAGGTAAAATTGCAATTTCTAATGAGCACTCTATATCTAATGTGTTTTTAGTAGAGTCTCTTGGTTATAATTTGCTATCTGTTAGTCAATTATGCAACATGGGGTATAACTGTCTATTTACAAATGTAGATGTGTCTGTCTTTAGAAGAAGTGATGGTTCACTAGCTTTTAAGGGTGTATTAGACGGCAAACTTTATTTAGTTGATTTTGCAAAAGAAGAGGCCGGTCTAGATGCATGCTTAATAGCTAAGACTAGCATGGGCTGGCTGTGGCATCGCCGCTTAGCACATGTGGGGATGAAGAACCTTCACAAGCTTCTAAAGGGAGAACACGTGATAGGTCTAACTAATGTTCAATTCGAAAAAGATAGACCTTGTGCAGCTTGTCAAGCAGGGAAACAGGTGGGAGGCTCTCATCACACCAAAAATGTGATGACGACATCAAGACCCTTGGAGATGCTGCATATGGACCTTTTTGGACCCGTCGCCTATCTGAGCATAGGAGGAAGTAAGTATGGTTTAGTTATTGTTGATGACTTTTCCCGCTTCACTTGGGTGTTCTTTTTGCAGGAAAAGTCCGAAACCCAAGGGACCCTCAAACGCTTCCTCAGGAGATCTCAAAATGAGTTTGAGCTCAAAGTGAAGAAGATAAGGAGCGACAACGGGTCCGAGTTCAAGAATCTTCAAGTGGAGGAATTCCTTGAAGAAGAAGGGATCAAGCATGAGTTCTCCGCTCCCTACACACCACAGCAAAATGGTGTGGTAGAGAGGAAGAACAGGACGCTCATCGACATGGCGAGGACTATGCTTGGAGAGTTCAAGACCCCCGAGCATTTTTGGTCGGAAGCCGTGAACACGGCTTGCCACGCCATCAACAGGGTCTACCTTCATCGCCTCCTCAAGAAGACGTCGTATGAGCTACTAACCGGTAACAAACCCAATGTATCTTACTTTCGTGTATTTGGGAGCAAGTGCTACATTCTAGTGAAGAAGGGTAGAAATTCTAAGTTTGCTCCCAAAGCTGTAGAAGGGTTTTTGTTAGGTTATGACTCAAATACAAAGGCGTATAGAGTCTTCAACAAATCATCGGGTTTGGTTGAAGTCTCTAGCGACGTTGTATTTGATGAGACTAATGGCTCTCCAAGAGAGCAAGTTGTTGATTGTGATGATGTAGATGAAGAAGATGTTCCAACGGCCGCTATGCGCACCATGGCGATTGGTGATGTGCGACCACAGGAACACTTGGAGCAAAATCAGCCTTCTTCCTCAACCATAGTGCATCCCCCAACCCAAGATGACGAACAGGTACCTCAAGTGGAGGCGGGTGATCAAGGGGGAGCACAAGATGATCATGTGATGGAGGAAAAAGCGCAACCGGCACCTCCAACCCAAGTTCGAGCAATGATTCAAAGGGATCATCCCGTCGACCAAATTCTGGGTGACATCAGCAAGGGAGTAACTACTCGTTCTCGATTAGTTAATTTTTGTGAGTATTACTCTTTTGTCTCCTCTATTGAGCCTTTCAGGGTAGAGGAGGCCTTGCTAGATCCGGACTGGGTGTTGGCCATGCAGGAGGAGCTCAACAACTTCAAGAGAAATGAAGTTTGGACGCTGGTGCCTCGTCCGAAGCAAAATGTTGTGGGAACCAAGTGGGTGTTCCGCAACAAACAGGACGAGCACGGGGTGGTGACGAGAAACAAGGCTCGACTTGTGGCAAAAGGTTATGCCCAAGTCGCAGGTTTGGATTTTGAGGAGACTTTTGCTCCTGTGGCTAGGCTAGAGTCAATTCGAATCTTGCTAGCATATGCCGCTCACCATTCTTTCAGGTTGTACCAAATGGATGTGAAGAGCGCTTTCCTCAACGGGCCAATCAAGGAGGAGGTGTACGTGGAGCAACCCCCTGGCTTCGAGGATGAACGGTACCCCGACCACGTGTGTAAGCTCTCTAAGGCGCTCTATGGACTTAAGCAAGCCCCAAGAGCATGGTATGAATGCCTTAGAGATTTCTTAATTGCTAATGCTTTCAAGGTTGGGAAAGCCGATCCAACTCTTTTCACTAAGACATGTGATGGTGATTTGTTCGTGTGCCAAATTTATGTCGATGACATAATATTTGGTTCTACTAACCAAAAGTCTTGTGAAGAGTTTAGCAGGGTGATGACGCAAAAATTCGAGATGTCGATGATGGGCGAGTTGAACTACTTCCTTGGGTTCCAAGTGAAGCAACTCAAGGACGGCACCTTCATCTCCCAAACGAAGTACACGCAAGATCTGCTAAAGCGGTTTGGGATGAAGGACGCCAAGCCCGCAAAGACTCCGATGGGGACCGACGGACACACCGACCTCAACAAAGGAGGTAAGTCCGTTGATCAAAAAGCATACCGGTCAATGATAGGGTCATTACTTTATTTATGTGCTAGTAGACCGGATATTATGCTTAGCGTATGCATGTGTGCTAGATTTCAATCCGATCCTAAGGAATGTCACTTAGTGGCGGTGAAGCGGATTCTTAGATATTTGGTTGCTACGCCTTGCTTCGGGCTCTGGTATCCAAAGGGGTCTACCTTTGACTTGGTTGGATACTCAGACTCCGACTATGCTGGATGTAAGGTCGATAGGAAGAGTACATCGGGGACGTGCCAATTCTTAGGAAGGTCCCTGGTGTCATGGAACTCTAAGAAACAAACATCCGTTGCCCTATCCACCGCTGAGGCCGAGTATGTTGCCGCAGGACAGTGTTGCGCGCAACTACTTTGGATGAGGCAAACTCTCCGGGACTTTGGCTACAATCTGAGCAAAGTCCCACTCCTATGTGATAATGAGAGTGCTATCCGCATGGCGGAGAATCCTGTTGAGCACAGCCGCACAAAGCACATAGACATCCGGCATCACTTTTTGAGAGACCACCAGCAAAAGGGAGATATCGAAGTGTTTTATGTTAGCACCGAGAACCAGCTAGCCGATATCTTCACTAAGCCTCTAGATGAGAAGACCTTTTGCAGGTTGCGTAGTGAGCTAAATGTCTTAGATTCGCGGAACCTGGATTGAATTGTAGCATACATGTATTTATGCTTTTGATCATGTTCCTTTTTGCATTTTGTTGCTTATTGTGGTGCTCAAGTTGTACAAACACTCCCTGGACCTCACAAGTCCGTTGCAAAGTGATGCACATGTTAAGGGGGAGATGTGTTACAACTTGACCCTTTGAGACTAACCATGTGTTTGAGTTTGATGATTTAGTCTCAAAGGAGGCTTGAAAGGGAAAAGGTGGACTTGGACCATGAAAGACTTCCACTGCACTCCGATGAGAGGGTAACTTATTCCAAGTCCATCTCATGAATTCTGATTGCCATTTGCTCTTAATTGAAGATTTTGGTGAGGCAATGGGGTTGAAGAGCCAAGATTGATCCCGTTTTGGTGCTTGATGCCAAAGGGGGAGAAAATAAAGGCCAAAGTGATAAAATGGATCAACTACCACTTGAGAGATTTTGAAAATTTTGAAAATAGTAGAATAGAGTTTTTGTTTTGTCAAAAGCTTTTATTGTCTCTTATTGTCTCTATTGTCAAAAGTTGGCTTCTTGTGGGGAGAAGTGTTGATTATGGGAAATAGGGGGAGTTTTTGAAATCCTTGATCAATCTCTTTTGGAATGACTCTCTTTATGCGTCAACATGTGTGGTTGACATAGAAATAGAGATTTGAGTTTGATTTGCAAAAACAAACCAAGTGGTGGCAAAGGATGATCCATATATGCCAAAATTGAATCAAAACCAATTTGAGTTTTTATTTGAAGTGATTTTGCACTTGTTCTAGTTGCTTTATGTGGTGTTGGCATAAATCACCAAAAAGGGGGAGATTGAAAGGGAAATGTGTCTTTGGGCCATTTCTAAGTATTTTGGTGATTAAGTGCCAACACAAGTGCTTAAATGTAAATCAATGCCCATGGATGAACAAAGTGCAAATCTTCAACAAAGGTATGTTTCTAAGTCTTAGTACATTGGTTTTGTGTACTAATATATTTGTCTAAGTGTTAGAAACAGAAAGAAGAAGAAAAGAGAAGACTTGGCTGTGTGCAGCCAAGGGGCTGCTTCGGTCTAGGGCACCGGACTGTCCGGTGGTGCACCGGACAGTGTCCGGTGGTGCACCGGACAGTGTCCGGTGCACCAGGCTGCCTCGGCCGAACAGGCCGCTCTCGGGTTTTTCTCCGGCGACTTCGGCTAAAATTCACCGGACTGTCCGGTGTGCACCGGACTGTCCGGTGAGCCAACGGTCGGCCGGGCCAACAGTCGGCCGCGTGATCGGCGCGCGACACGTGGCCGAGCCAACGGTCGGAAAGATACACCGGACTGTCCGGTGTGCACCGGACATGTCCGGTGCGCCAACGGTGCGCAGATCTGACTCAGACAGCAACGGTTGGATGCGCTGTTTAAGGAAACAAATCGGGCACCGGACAGTGTCCGGTGTGCACCGGACTGTCCGGTGCGCCCGACGACAGAAGGCAAGGATAGCCTTCCAGATGTGTTCTCAACGGCTCCTAGCTGCCTTGGGGCTATAAAAGGGACCCCTAGGCGCATGGAGGAGGATAACCAAGCATTCCTTGAGCACTCTTGATCACTCACACATCAATCTCGCACACTTGTTCGACATTCTAGTGATTTGAGCTCCGTTCTAGTGTGCTAGTCTTTTGAGCTCAAGTCTGGGTCTTGTGTGTGCGTATTCGCTGTGATCTTTGTGTCGTGTGTGAGTTGCTAATCCCTCCCTTGCTCCGTGATTCTCTGTGAACATCTTTTGTAAGGGCGAGAGGCTCCAAGTTGTGGAGATTCCTCGCAAACGGGATTGAGAAAAGAAAAGCAAGAACACCGTGGTATTCAAGTTGATCATTGGATCACTTGAGAGGAGTTGAGTGCAACTCTCGTCCGTTGGGACGCCACAACGTGGAGTAGGCAAGTTTTGTACTTGGCCGAACCACGGGATAACCACTGTGTCATCTCTGTGATTGGATTCTTGTGGTTATTGTGTTTTGACTCCTCTCTAGCCACTTGGCATAAACTGCGCTAACGCCTAATCAAGTTTTGTGGCTATAAGTTTAAGTTTTTACAGGATCACCTATTCACCCCCCCCTCTAGGTGCTCTCAGAACGCCTCGGCTCGGCACCGCAAGCAAGAGCGTCGGGAGGTCTGCTCAGTAAAGGTGGCGGCGCTGGTCTACCTAGACTGGTCCGACAAGCCCATCACCTTCGACCAGGGCGATCACCCCGACCGCGTGCCGAGCCCGGGGAAATACCCGCTCGTTGTCGACCCCGTCATCGGCAACGTCAGGCTCACCAAGGTCCTCATGGACGGAGGCAGCAGCATCAACATCATCTACGTCGAGACCCTTGGGCTACTGCGGATCGACCTGTCCTCGGTCCGGGCAGGCGCTGCGCCTTTTCACGGGATCATCCCCGGGAAACGCGTCCAGCCCCTCGGACAACTCGATCTACCCGTCTGCTTTGGGACACCCTCCAACTTCTGAAGGGAGACCCTCACGTTCGAGGTGGTCGGGTTTCGAGGAACCTACCACGCAGTGCTGGGGAGGCCATGCTACGCCAAGTTCATGGCCGTCCCCAACTACACCTACCTCAAGCTCAAAATGCCGGGCCCCAACGGGGTCATCACCGTCGGCCCCACGTATCGACACGCGTACGAATGCGACGTGGAGTGCGTGGAGTACGCCGAGGCCCTCGCCGAATCCGAGGCCCTCATCGCCGACCTGGAGAGCCTCTCTAAGGAGGCGACAGACGTGAAGCGCCATGCCGGCAACTTCGAGCCGGCGGAGACAGTTAAGTCCGTCCCTCTCGACCCCAGCAACGACGCCTCCAAGCGGATCCGGATCGGCTCCGAGCTCGACCCCAAATAGGCAGCAGTGCTCGTCGACTTTCTCCGCGCAAACGCCGACGTTTTCGCGTGGAGTCCCTCGGACATGCCCAGCATACCGAGGGATGTCGCCGAGCACTGGCTGGATATCCGAGCTGGAGCCCGACCCGTGAAGCAGCCTCTGCGCCAATTTGACGAAGAAAAGCGCAGAGCCATAGGCAAGGAGATCCACAAGCTAATGGCAGCAGGGTTCATCAAAGAGGTATTCCATCCCGAATGGCTTGCCAACCCTGTGCTTGTGAGAAAGAAAGGAGGGAAATGGCAGATGTGTGTAGACTACACTGGTCTAAACAAAGCATGTCCGAAAGTTCCCTACCCTCTGCCTCGCATCGATCAAATCGTGAATTCCACTGCTGGGTGCGAAACCCTGTCTTTCCTCGATGCCTACTCAGGGTATCACCAAATCAGGATGAAAGAGTCCAACCAGCTCGCGACTTCTTTCATCACACCCTTCGGCATGTACTGCTACGTTACCATGTCGTTCGGTTTGAGGAATGCGGGTGCGACATACCAAAGGTGCATGAACCACGTGTTCGGTGAACACATTGGTCGAACGGTCGAGGCCTACGTCGATGACATCGTAGTCAAGACGAGGAAAGCCTCCGACCTCCTTTCCGACCTTGAAGTGACATTCCGATGTCTCAAGGCGAAAGGCGTAAAGTTCAATCCCGAGAAGTGCGTTTTCGGGGTCCCCCGAGGCATGCTCTTGGGGTTCATCGTCTCCGAGCAGGGCATCGAGGCCAACCCGGGAAAAATCGTGGCCATCACCAACATGGGGTCCATCAAGGACTTGAAAGGCGTACAGAAGGTCACGGGATGCCTTGTGGCTCTGAGCCGTTTCATCTCACGCCTCGGCGAAAGAGGCCTGCCTCTGTACCGCCTCTTAAGGAAGGCCGAGTGCTTCACTTGGACCCTTGAGGCCGAGGAAGCCCTCGGGAACCTGAAGGTGCTCCTCACGAACGCGCCCATCTTGGTGCCTCCCGCCGCCGGAGAAGACCTCTTGATCTACGTCGCCGCTACCACTTAGGTGGTCAGCGCTGCGGTCGTGGTTGAGAGACAAGAAGAAGGGCATGCATTGCCCGTCTAGAGGCCAGCCTACTTCATCAGTGAGGTACTGTCCGAGACCAAGATCCGCTACCCACAAATTCAGAAGCTGTTGTACGCGGTAATCCTGACGCGGCAGAAGTTGCGACACTACTTCGAGTCTCATCCAGTGACTGTGGTGTCATCCTTCCCCCTGGGGGAGATCATCCAGTGCCGAGAGGCCTCGGGTAGAATTGCAAAGTGGGCGGTGGAAATCATGGGCGAGACGATCTCGTTCGCCCCTCGGAAGGCCATCAAGTCCCAGGTCTTGGCGGACTTTGTGGCTGAATGGGTCGACACCCAGCTCCCGACAGTTCCGATCCAACCGGAACTCTGGACCATGTTTTTCGATGGGTCGCTGATGAAGACAGGGGCAGGCGCGGGCCTGCTCTTCATCTCGCCCCTCGGAAAGCACCTACGCTACGTGCTACGCCTCTACTTCCCAGTGTCCAACAGTGTGGCCGAGTACGAGGCTATGGTCAATGGGTTGCGCATCGCCATCGAGCTAGGGGTCCGACGCCTCGATGCTCGCGGTGACTTGCAGCTCATCATCGACCAAGTCATGAAGAACTCCCACTGCCGCGACCTGAAGATGGAAGCCTACTGCGATGAGGTTCGGCGCCTGGAAGACAAGTTCTACGGGCTCGAGCTCAACCACATCGCCCGACGCTACAATGAGACTGCGGACGAGCTGGCTAAGATAGCCTCGGGGCGAACAACGGTTCCCCCGGACGTCTTCTCCCGAGACCTGCACCAACCCTCCGTCAAGACCGACGACACGCCCGAGCCCAAGAAGGTCTCGGCCCAGCCCGAGGCATCCTCGGCTCGGCCCGAGGCACCCTCGGCTCTGCCCGAGACACCTTCAGCTCAACCTGAGGCAACCTCGGCCCCCGAAGATGAGGCACTGCGCGTCGAGGAAGAGCGAAGCGGGGTCATGCCTAATCGAAACTGGCAGACCCCGTACCTGCAATATCTCCACCGAGGAGAGCTACCCCTCGACCGAGCCGAAGCTCGGCGGTTGGCGCGGCGCGCCAAGTCGTTCGTCTTGCTGGGGGACGGGAAGGAGCTCTACCACCGCAGCCCCTCAGGCATCCTCCAGCGATGCATATCCATCGCCGAAGGCCAGGAGCTCTTACAAGGAATACACTCGGGGGCTTGCGGTCATCACGCAGCACCTCGAGCCCTTGTTGGAAACGCCTTCCGACAAGGCTTCTACTGGCCGACCGTGGTGGCCGACGCCACTAGAATTGTGCGCACCTGCAAAGGGTGTCAATTCTATGCAAGGCAGACCCACCTGCCCGCTCAGGCTCTGCAGACCATACCCATCACCTGGTCGTTTGCTGTGTGGGGTCTGGACCTCGTCGGCCCCTTGCAGAAGGCACCCGGGGGCTACACGCACCTGCTGGTCGCCGTCGACAAATTCTCCAAGTGGATCGAGGTCCGGCCCCTAAACAGCATCAGGTCCGAACAGGCGGTGGCGTTCTTCACCAACATCATCCATCGCTTTGGGGTCTCGAACTCCATCATCACCGACAACGGCACCCAGTTCACCGGCAGAAAGTTCCTAGACTTCTGCGAGGATCACCACATCCGGGTGGACTAGGCCGCCGTGGCTCACCCCATGACGAATGGGCAAGTAGAGCGTGCCAACGGCATGATCCTACAAGGACTCAAGCCACGGATCCACAACGACCTCAACAAGTTCGGCAAGCGATGGATGAAGGAGCTCCCCTCGGTGGTCTGGAGTCTGAGGACAATGCCGAGCCGAGCCACGGGCTTCACACCGTTCTTTCTAGTCTATGGGGCCGAGGCCATGTTGCCCATAGACTTAGAATACGGTTCCCCGAGGGCGAGGGCCTACGACGATCAAAGCAACCGAGCTAACCGAGAAGACTCACTGGACCAGCTGGAGGAGGCTCGGGACATGGCCTTGCTACACTCGGCGCGGTATCAGCAGTCCCTGCGACGCTACCACGCTCGAGGGGTTCGGTCCCGAGACCTCCAGGTGGGTGACCTGGTGCTTCGGCTGCGACAAGACGCTCGAGGGCGGCACAAGCTCACGCCTCCCTGGGAAGGGCCGTTCGTCATCGCCAAAGTTCTGAAGCCCGGGACGTACAAGCTGGCCAACAGTCAAGGCGAGGTCTACAGCAACGCTTGGAACATCCGACAGCTACGTCGCTTCTACCCTTAAGATGCTTTCAAGTCGTTCATACACCTCGTTCACACACAAAGTCTAGTCATCAAGGAAGGGTCAGCCTTGCCTCGGCAAAGCCCGACCCTCCCTCGGGGGCTAGAAGGGGGGAACCCCTCTGCGTCAAAATTTTTCCTCGGAAAAAGATCTTTTCTGCCAGAATATCTCTCGTGCTTTTCGACTACTTCGAAAGTGGATCCTGAAAACGACGGAGTACACGTAAGCAGCCAAGGCTGACCGAGCCGAGGGACTCCTACGTCTCCGGGATACGGATACCTCACTCATCACCTTCTGCGATAAGTAACTCATGCTCGGATAAGCGATTCCGCTGATCGAACAAGTCCCAACGCTCGAAGACCCTTCTGCCGAAACGATTTTTCGGGCCTTCTCGACTACATCGATAGCAGAATCCGGCGGACGAGTAAGAGTACACGTAAGCGGCAAGGCCGACCGAGCCGAGGGATTCCTACGCCTCCGGGATACGGATACCTCACTCATCACCTTCCGTGAAAAGTAACTCTCGCTTGGACAAACAACTCTGTTACCGACAAATAAGTCCAGATACTCGAAGCAAGGGGAAAAGACACGCAGCTTTACAACACGACGACAGTATGTTTGGGCCTCGGCGGCCGCAGAAAACATACGCACAATACAAGATAACCCAATCCTGCAGGCTCGGACCTTGACGGTTGAAGGGAGCAGCAGCACCCTCGGCGTCAACTACACCTTCGGCGAGATCCGACCTGGCCTCGGACGGTGACGCGGTCGGAGGATCTCCACTTCAAAGGACGACATCAGCACCACGCCCGAGCCATCGCCGCCAGAGTCTCTTCCAGGAGTCCGGCTCGAGCAGACGGCTCGGCCGGCCGCCCCGAAGCCTCAGCCGGCTGTCCCCCGAGGACATCAGCCCAGCCCATGGCCTCGGCAACTCGACTCCGGCGCCAGTCCCGCCAGCGGACGACCCGGTCAGGCTCCGGCCGACGAAGTCTTCTTTTCGAGCCAACTCTGCCTCTGTCTGTGCTGACACCGCTACCTCCGGCTTCGGCTCATCGAAGAGCGGCCGAGGGTTTCTTTAACTAAGTAAGAGAAACCTCGGACAGCAAGGCCGACCGAGCCGAGGGACTCCTACGCCTCCGGGATACGGATACCTCACTCGTCACCTTCGCACGAGGCAACTCACGCTTGGTGAAGCGGTTCAGATAGCCGACAGGCGAGTCTTAGTGCTCGAAATGAAGAAAAAAACACGGCTCCGTGCCGAAAATACATACATGTTCAGGCCCCGACAGCCACAATGAACAGACTCCGACACTTAAGGTGCCATTACAAACAGAACTCCGGTTCCACCTCCGTGGGTACGAACAACCCCCCACATTGGGGGGCCTGCGGAGCAACAGAAGGCCGACGGGTGGCGCACCGCCGCCCGCTCCAGTAGCAGCGACAACAACCTCCGCCCCGGGTGGCGAAACAGCTGCAGCAACGGCTTCTGGGCAGATGCTGCGGCTGAAGGGCTCTCGCCCGCGAAGGACGAGAACCAGCCATTCGAGTCAGGGGACGGAGGTCCAGGGGAGCAGGCGGAGTAGGCAATCTCGTCGGCAGAGAAACCTTCTCCGGCTGCCACCACCTCAGCACCGCACCAGCGGGTGTCGGGCGCCCTAAAGCGCACCGGCAGGTCCTCGCTCCCGCCTTCGCCGAGGCCGCCCCAGAACATGAGCGCCGCCCTCGCGGCACACAACGTGCTGGGCAACCCTCTGGCGCGGCTGTTGGCGCAAGGAAGACCCGGACATGGCCGGCCCGTACGCGGCACGACCATCGCCCGGACAGGGGACGGAATGCTGCACCCTGGCTGGGCAGCAGCAGTTCGCCTTCCTCGGCATGGCTAGAGGAAGCCTCCGCGGGGCTGGAGGATGCCTTTTTTCCCCAAACGCTGGGGGAAGAAAAGGGTTACCGGCCCACACGGAGGCAACCCCCCACTCGGTGCGCCCCTCCGCCTCAGCCCGGATGACGAAAATCCTTGAAGCTAAGGGCGGGGCGGAGGCCGCAGCCTGGCTCACTTCCCTCCACCAAACTACCCATTGGTGGGGGAGTGCAGCCGGGCCGCCTGACGAAAATCCTTGAAGCCGAACAATGGCTGAAAGGTACCAACTTCCGCGAAGTTGCGTTTCCCCGACGACGACAAGGCAGAAGAACCACGGGCGCCCCTGTAACACCCCGGGATCCACAAACACCCCAGAATGCTACTAAACTACACATCTAACATTCATATATAAAATTTCGACAGTGTCTCCTTTGAAAATTGCATAAACGGGGAAGCAACAAAGTATAAATAGATATCATGATAAGAAAACATAATAGACATTAATAATCTGCTAGCAAAGGGAAGACGACCATAACGACATGAACTGAATTAACCAGTGCGCACGACTAGTTAAAAACAAACATCCTTTGACAAGAAGTTTCTAATTAAATCATGACTGCGCCTGGGCAGCATTATTATGAGAGTGAAGGTGTATGTGCTGCTACTTCCCACTCCCCTTGATGAGCAATAAGCACCTGCATTGAGTAATGCAAGAGTGAGATGAAACATCTCAGCAAGCTAATTGTTTTGACGAGATATTTAAACCACATTGAATTAATCAACATTTTAAAAGAATCACAATCAAGATCAGAAATACTTATAGATATAGAACTCAGTAGTCACAATATAACCAATACCATCTCATTTCCTCGAACAACCACAATAGGTTGTATAACACTTCCCTGCATCAACAATACCTGCAAATATCACTTCAATGTATGCATAGGAATGCAATGTGTAGGTCCTCTATCTTCATACCTCTAAGGGTATACAACCACATCATCTGCAAATATCACTTCAATGTATGCATATGAATGCAATGCATATGTCCTCTGCCTTCATACCTCTAAGGGTATGAAGCCGCATTGTACCCCTTCTCGGGCAACGTACGATGCTAAGTTGTACCGGTACGGTCGGACCATAGGTCACGACAAAACTTCAGATGCAAATGGGTCATGCAATGTATATGGCATGCTGCATTTATCAATAAATTTCACTTCCTTTAGATATACAATACAAACCTTAAATAATACTTTATCTGCCTTCAGATACAATGCAATCCTCAAATAATACTTCGTATGCCTTTAGATACAATGCAAACCTCAAATAAGACTTCATCTGCCTTCAGGGGTGTGAATTAATCTCATGGGTCATACTTGAACCATAATAATCATCAATATATGATAGAGCATCAACATAATACAATCCAGTAAAACATCATCATAGAGTTCAATTATGAAAGAATCCAATAATTCTGCATATTAGAGTGTAGGTGATAGAAATAACAGGTCAAAACGATAGCAACCACAGCTACATTCACTTGCCTTCATCGAAGAAGAAAAATGTACTAGGCATGATCTGGAGCGTAGCCACCTGCTAGCGGGCATAAAACTTAGTACAGATATTTCACAAACCTTTGCCAACAATCAACAAAACAATGAATGTAGCTGTGGTTGCTATCGTTTTGACCTGCCAACAATCACAAACCTTTGGCAAAGGTTTGTGAAATATCTGTACTAAGTTTTATGCCCGCTAGCAGGTGGCTACGCTCCAGATCATGCCTAGTACATTTTTCTTCTTTGATGAAGGCAAGTGAATGTAGCTGTGGTTGCTATCGTTTTGACCTGTTATTTCTATCACCTACACTCTAATATGCAGAATTATTGGATTCTTTCATAATTGAACTCTATGATGATGTTTTACTGGATTGTATTATGTTGATGCTCTATCATATATTGATGATTATTATGGTTCAAGTATGACCCATGAGATTAATTCACACCCCTGAAGGCAGATGAAGTCTTATTTGAGGTTTGCATTGTATCTAAAGGCATACGAAGTATTATTTGAGGATTGCATTGTATCTGAAGGCAGATAAAGTATTATTTAAGGTTTGTATTGTATATCTAAAGGAAGTGAAATTTATTGATAAATGCAGCATGCCATATACATTGCATGACCCATTTGCATCTGAAGTTTTGTCGTGACCTATGGTCCGACCGTACCGGTACAACTTAGCATCGTACGTTGCCCGAGAAGGGGTACAATGCGGCTTCATACCCTTAGAGGTATGAAGGCAGAGGACATATGCATTGCATTCATATGCATACATTGAAGTGATATTTGCAGATGATGTGGTTGTATACCCTTAGAGGTATGAAGATAGAGGACCTACACATTGCATTCCTATGCATACATTGAAGTGATATTTGCAGGTATTGTTGATGCAGGGAAGTGTTATACAACCTATTGTGGTTGTTCGAGGAAATGAGATGGTATTGGTTATATTGTGACTACTGAGTTCTATATCTATAAGTATTTCTGATCTTGATTGTGATTCTTTTAAAATGTTGATTAATTCAATGTGGTTTAAATATCTCGTCAAAACAATTAGCTTGCTGAGATGTTTCATCTCACTCTTGCATTACTCAATGTAGGTGCTTGTTGCTCATCAAGGGGAGTGGGAAGTAGCAGCACATACACCTTCACTCTCATAATAACGCTGCCCAGGCGCAGTCATGATTTAATTAGAAACTTCTTGTCAAAGGATGTTTGTTTTTAACTAGTCGTGCGCACTGGTTAATTCAGTTCATGTCGTTATGGTCGTCTTCCCTTTGCTAGCAGATTATTAATGTCTATTATGTTTTCTTATCATGATATCTATTTATACTTTGTTGCTTCCCCGTTTATGCAATTTTCAAAGGAGACACTGTCGAAATTTTATATATGAATGTTAGATGTGTAGTTTAGTAGCATTCTGGGGTGTTTGTGGATCCCGGGGTGTTACAGCCCCCCATCTGGGGGCTCGAAAGGTGGAAAGACACGATGCATGAGGGGAGCGCGAGGACATGGTTGCCCTTCAAGGGGGTCGCCCTCCTTTTAAAGGCAACTCTCCCCACTTGCGTCCTCAGCCATCGCGGGCTAAGTCTTCTCCAACACGCTCCAAGGTCCTCCCCCTACGACACGAGGGCTGGGTCCCACACGTCATGCAAGCTGGCCCAAGGCAGAAGAAGCCAAACCACCGCGCGCGGCATGCACAACTGCCCAGCGGTTACAAGCATTCCCCCACTTTCGCCCAGACCAGCGGGTGAGAGGGCGGACCGCCGTGCAGGCGGCATGCAACCGCACCGAAGGGGCGCACCCTTTCGACTTCGACGCGTCCAGCATGGAGGCCCAGGCCCACGCGTCATGCAACCGGCGCGCCGGTCGCAACGTGCAAGAAACCGCACCGCCACTCGCGCCACTACCGCGCCTCCTCGACTGCGGAACCAGTACTGCGACTCGAGGCAACCCTGCGCATGACCCAACAGTGCCAACCTGGCACTTCGGTCACGGGCCAGTCAGCTGCAGGAGAAGGCGCGACGGTCGATGCGGCCAGAAATGGGCCGGCAGTAATGGCGGTGGCAGGCGAGCGAAAGCAGTGGTCAAGTCGTCAGCCAAGCTCACGCCCCCTCCTGGGACAGCAGGAGAGCCCTCTCCCACGGCGTGAAGACGGCGCGCCCGTGTCCCGTTCCTCGAACGGCTCGCGCACGCGCAACGGCTGCCCCGCGAACCACTCGTCCCATCGCATTAACTCCGCCGCGGGACAGGCGGCACCTTTGGCGGGAGAAGCGGGCGACACTTCACCTTCGCCATAATGACCGCGTCCAAAAAGGTACGCCACGTCATTCGATTTCGTATCCTTTTCCTGTTCCTCTTTCTCTCTCTTACAACAGGGATACCCCGAAAGGGATCCTTCCCCAAGAAGGAAACGGGCCCCGAGCCCCCCTACTGATCAGAGGTTCGAAGGCTGGCCCCTCGGAGGGGTTCAACAGCCGTCTCAGAGCGCTCGGGCTCCGCGCCCACTACTGGTCAGAGGTTCAAAGGCCGGCCCCTCGGAAGGGTTCAACGACCGCCTCAGGCCACTCGGGCTCCGCGCCCACTACTGATCAGGGGTTCGTAGGCTGGCCCTCGAAGGGTTCACAGCCGCCTCACACGCAGAGAGAGGGATGACCCTGGGTACGTTCGATACATAACCAAGGCTCGGGCTACGCTCCCGAGGTACCCTAGGACATTTCCGAGACCAGCGGGAACGATCTTGTAACGGAATCCCATCAAAGGGAGGCATAGAGCCCTCGGACCCCGTCAAAAGGGGACCGGGTCCGGCAGATCACCCGCAGGTACTTTTGGAGCGCGCCTCCGGGCCTCTAGCCGACCCCTAACAAATGGGGCACGGGTGTCCACTCGGATTACCCGTTAGCAGCTCACCGGAGACACCATGTTCGACGCCCTCCAAGGGCAACATGGCGCTTTTCCCCCCTCCTCCTTGCGGAAAGGCGACGCAGGGGCGTATGTAAAGAAGTCGAGTCTGTCCTTGACCGTCCTCTCGCCCTGTGCGGAGGCTCGGGGGCTCCTCTCACAAACCCGGCTCCGGCCAAACCGTTGATAGCGTCAACATACCAGCCCGAGAACTTGGGACCCGACCGTGCACCCGGGCTACGGCTAGCTCGCATGAGGGAACAACCAGACCGGCCGAAGCATTGCGAAACGCATTAAGACCTCGAAGGAGTCAAACCACTCCTCCGAGGCCTCGGGGGCTACACCCGGCGAGTGCGCTCGCGCGCACCCATCGGAACAAAATGCAACCGAGAAAGGCCGGTCCCCTTGCAAAAAGGTGCGACAAAAGCCTCCAAGCGAGTATTAACACTCCCTTCGAGGCTCGGGGGCTACTGTCGAGGACCATAATTAGGGGTACCCTCAAGACTCCTAATCTCAGCTGGTAACCCCCATCAGCACAAAGCTGCAAAGGCCTGATGGGTGCGATTAAGTCAAGGATCGGTCCACTCAAGGGACACGATCTCGCCTCGCCCGAGCCCAGCCTCGGGCAAGGGCAGCCGACCCCGGAGGATTTACGTCTCGCCCGAGGACCCCCTCCAGCAACGAACACACCTTCAGCTCGCCTGAGGCCCAGACTTCACCAAGAAGCAACCTTGGCCAAGCCGCCACGCCGACCGACCGTATCGCAGGAGCCTTTAATGCAAAGGTGGCCTGACACCTTATCCTGACGCGCGCCCTTCAGTCGACAGAGCCGAAGTGACCGCAGTCACTTCGCCGCTCCACTGACCGGCCTGACAAGAGGACAGTGCCGCCTGCGCCGCTCTGACTGCTGTGCCATTCGGTAGAGTGAGGCTGACAGCAGCCAAGTCCGGCCTCAGGCGCCATAAGAAACTCCGCTTCGCCCGACCCTAGGGCTCGGACTCGGGCTCGGCCCCGGAAGACGACGAACTCTGTCTCGCCCGACCCCAGAGCTCGGACTCGGGCTCAGCCCGGAAGACGACGAACTCCGCATCGCCTGACCTCAGGGTTCGGACTCGGGCTCAGCCCCGGAAGACGACAAACTCCGCATCGCCCGACCCCAGGGCTCGGACTCGGGCTCGGTCCCGGAAGACGACGAACTCCGCCTCGCCCAACCCAGGGCTCGGACTCGGGCTCGGCCCCGGAAGACGACGAACTCCGCCTCGCCCGACCCAGGGCTCGGACTCGGGCTCAGCCCCGGAAGACGACGAACTCTGCCTCGCTCGACCCAGGGCTCGGACTCGGGCACAGCCCCGGAAGACGACGAACTCCGCCTCGCCCAACCCCAGGGCTCGGACTCAGCCCTGGCCTCAGCCGACGGTCTCCGCCTCGCCTGACCCAGGGGCTCGGACTCGACCTCGACCTCGGAAGACAGACTCGATCTCGACCTCGGAGGAGCCTCCGCCTCGCCCAACCCAGAGCTCGGACCGACCACGTCACAGGAGGCGCCATCATTACCCTACCCCAAGCTAACCCAGGCTACGAGGAACAAGACCGGCGTCCCATCTGGCTCGCCCCGATAAACAAGTAATGATGGCGCCCCGCATGCTCCATGACGACGGCGGCTCTCAGCCCCCTTACGGAAGCAAGGAGACGTAAGCAAGGACTCGACAGCCCCAACAGCTGTCCTTCCACCAGGCTCCAGCGCTCCTCCGACGGCCACGACACCACACGAACCGGGTGCCAAAACCTCTCCGGCTGCCACGACGGCATGTACTTAGGGCGCTAGCTCTTCTCCGCTAGACACGTTAGCACACTGCTACACCCCCCATTGTACACCTGGATCCTCTCCTTACGCCTATAAAAGGAAGGTCCAGGGCCCTCTTACAGAGATTTGGCCGCGCGGGGGAGGACGGGACGGCGCTCGCGTAAGCCTCTCGCTCCCTCCCGCGTGGACGCTTGTAATCCCCTACTGCAAGCGCACCCGACCTGGGCGCGGGACAAACACGAAGGCTGCGGGTTTCCCCTTTTACGCCTGTCTCCCTCCGGCTTCTTCCCCCCTTCGCGCTCCGTCTCGCGCCGACCCATCTGGACTGGGGCACGCGGCGACAATTTACTCATCGGTCCAGGGACCCTCGGGTCGAAACGCCGACAGGCGCCTTTTCTTTGCTGAGTACCGAGCGACACTCGGCAAAGCCCGATAATAAGTACTCAGCAAAGAAGTCGTTGCCGATATACAATTTGTCGAGTTCTTTTTGCCGAGTGTCACACTCGATAAAGGTTTCACCGAGTGCTTCAGACACTCGGCAAAGAGCCCGATTCCGATAGTGATTATAGAGGTATTAATCGACTATGTACGTTCATGATGCTACTGCATGCATCTTGGATTCTGCTGGGAGCACATATGGTACGTACCAGTCTACCACGTACGGTAGCGCGTAATTTTCTCTCATTATTATATATTGGGTACTTTCATCGTGTGACGTCGTAAGGTACAACAACACAAACATTGTACAATCAGGGCCGGCCCTGGACAGGTGCCAGCGGTGCGGTCGCATCGGGCCTCCAAGAACCAGGGGGCCCTCCCCGTATATAGGAAATGCTTATGTAGATTAAAGCACAAAGATCAATAAAGGCCAAAGCCCATTAACGTGTAGTATGCAAGCCTGTTTAAGCTCGATCACTTGGCTTCTCGTGGACACTTGAGCTACAATCCTCTTGCCTTCTCGTGGAAGCCTCTGTTCACGTTGTCCAGGCTACAACAATCGCCCGACACCAGTAGTAGCTAGTAGCAACAGGCAGGAGGGATCGCCATGTCCGTTGCTTTGCTGTCCGCCCAGACCAGGCTTGCCGCGCGCCATGCCTAGCGGCAACGACAGGGAACGCTGAGCGTGCCCTGCCTCGGCCCTCCGTAACATCGTCCAGATCTGCTACTCTACTTCCACTAATCAGTTTTCGCCTCAAACCAATATTTACTAGTTAAATATTCTTTTATTTCTGAGTATAGGTTATTGTGTTCTGGTCACCACCTTCCACATGACGTCCAACAGACAGCATGCATCTAGTAGTGAAAAAGTAAAAAAAAAAAAAAAGAAACATATAGAGGAATTTAATGTATCGCAATATTCATAAATTTTTGGTATTTATGGTCAATGGAGCCTCAAATTTTGTCAACACAGGGCCACCAAATTCTTAAGGCCGGCCCTGTGTACAATGACGATGATATTGATACTGTATCAAGCAGCCAGAGATGGAACTATACGTTGGTGGCGACCACTCATCCTCATGTCGTTGCCGTGCGTGCCTCTTGATGTGGACTGTTTATCAACAAGAAGGAACTGAAGAAACGTACGTGGGCGTGCGTGCTAGGTCAACACTAGCTAGTAAGAGGGGGGCTCTCGCTAGCGCTTGTTGGAGTGGATTAGCAAATCAAATCATATCACACATGGACACTACGTACGTCGCCGTCACCTTGGTAGCCTAGCTAGCTGGCGTTGGATAACGAGGCCCCGATTAGGTTCTCAGGCAGTGGTTGCTTTGCTCACGCAGGTTGATTCGTCCATCATCCATCGGAACAGCATCGCTCGATCGGCGCTAGCTTCCAAGGCTAGCTCCAACAAAGACCTTTAAAGGGTCATGTACCTTAAATTTAGAGTATGAGTCGTACTCTACTTCCTCTAGCAGCATTCTCTAAATGGTCCTCTAAATTTAGAGAACGCTGCTGAATCATTTATATATAGAGTTTCTCTAAATGGATCTCTATCCATTTCAATACTTTAAACAACCGGTTTAGCAAAACTAAAATATGTACAATATATTTGAGAGTATGACAAATACGTATGTACAAAAAATAAAAAATAAAAATATCTCCAATATAGTATTTGTGTATAGAGGACATGATTTAGAGAATGTTGTTGAAAATGAAGGAGATATAAGGGATGAAATCTTATAGAGGAGACTGTAAAGGACGGATATCACTACCGGAATCCGGGTATTTACCGAGTGTTTTTTGTCAGGCACTCGGCAAAGAAGCGTCTTACGCTCGGTAACGACAGCGTTTGTCGAGAGCAGGACTCTCGGCACAGGAATATCTTTGCCGAGTGCCAAACACTCGGCGAAGGACGGTGCTCGGCAAACGACCGTCAGCTGCCGTGTAAAGCTGACGGCCGTTATCTTTGCTGAGAGCCGAGTACTGACACTCGGTAAAGAAGTTTCTTTGCCGAGTGTCAGATGATTGACACTCGGCAGAGCTTGCTTTGCCGAGTGCTATTTTTTGACACTCGGCAAAGTATATTTTTATTCCTTTTCTTTTCCTAACCAAACTTTTTGTTGTATGTTGCTACACTATGTAGACCTACATGTACCATTTTGGCATAATTATAAAAGTGTTCTCTATAACTATTAGATTTAGTTCGTTTATTTAAATTTCTTCGAAAAATTCAAATTTGAACTATAAGTCACTCGAAACATGGAAATCGTGCATGCAAAAATGATATGTCTGTTATTTACCACAAGTTATGACCGATTTCAGGATCAGACCAAAATCTTTGAGCATCATGCTCACTAAACATGATCGTGAACTTGTCATCCAATTGTTTAAAAATTGTATAAACCACAAACAAAGTCAGAAAATCATAAAACTTGTCCACGTGTCATGATATCATATATAGAGACTGTGATAAAAATTTGAGAATGTTTCGAGAAAGTTGTGACACACTATGTGTAGAAACCTAAGTGAACTACACTTGACCACCAAGACCCTGACACATGAAGAGTGGCGACATATCATGCTATATGTTGGGGACTTGTTCTCAACTGCTATGAATTAAGAACAAGGTAACACAGAAAAATGTTAATGGTTAATGACCTTCGTCCTTCGATACATTATTTTCCTTAGGATATAATGATCTTTAGACGAAGGCCAAGAAGGACATACCTTCATCATCACAGTATGTATATTAATGAAAGAAGAAGCATATGAAACATAAGGGATGACATAAATGATCATATGACAACATTAACATTCCTTCATTATATTATTATGAATGAATATGAATAATATTAAATTACATTCATACCTTCGGCTTGACAGAAGGCAAAAATCCAAGCGTGACGCACAAGTGAGTACAAGTCAACGTGCACAGTACGGGGGTACTGTTCATCTATTTATAGGCACAGGGCACAGCCTGTGAGATTTTACATTCATGTCCTTTACAAAAGATTACAACTATGACACAGGCTCTCATGGACTAATCGGTCATTTTATCTTTAAGTCGGTGTGATCCTTCGTCTTGAGACATGTTACTGTGCCGAAGCTTCATGGATGGTGGCTTCGGCATTGCTTTTGAGAGGATCTGCCGAAGGTATCTCCTCTTTCAGGATCTTCGACGACGAAGCATACCCCCAACAGTAGCCCCTTCGCGGTGCTAGATTGTTTTTTGTAACGAGCTTGATCCGTGAAAAAGTATCCTAGGCTTCGGAAAGCCAAAGATCCAAAAAACACCTTCCCTGAGCTCGTTGCCGAGAAACGATTAAAATATTCCGAGTGCAAAATGGTCCACGATGCGTCGAGCATACGCGTCCTGGCGATTCACCTTCTCAAGTTTTGCGGCCCACCATTCAGTGAGTGCAGGCGACTGTTCATCCGGTGCGGAAGACTTGGCGATTCACCTTCCCGCCTGCAGCACTATATAAACAGACGGGTAGGTGTGAAGTTACCACAGCATTCATTGCTATTGCACTATTTTGCTGCCAAAAATTTAACCATAGACGAAGCTTGTTTGTTGCACTTAACCGAAGCACCGCTTTTGCTTTTGCTTTGTCTCAAGAGGGAACTTCGGCAAAAATATAAAAGGTCAACGATTTCATCAAAAATTGTAAGAAATTCACCATCAAATGGCAAGGGTACATTCCACCGCCAGGGTTACACATGACGGAGAAGAAGCCGAAGCTGCTGAAACTGCTCCGATTTCTGAAGTAATGAGGCAGTCAGGGCTGGTAGTGCCAGAGGACGTTTCTGACGAAGGTGCACCTGCCACCGAAACTGAGCAAGTTGATGTTGAAGAAGGTGAAAGTGAAGAAGAATACAGTGCCCTGCCATCTAAACCCAGCCACCTGGAGTTTGGAAAGTCTACTGTTACCAAGGATGATATGCCAAAATTGTTAAAGCTAGGTTATTTCAGTGAAGCCAAGAAGAAGCTGATTCGTTTTGGCGGAGAGGAGATCACCCCAAAGCCGGAAAAGGATGAGGTGGTAGTTTTTAAAAGTTTCTTTAAAGCAGGATTGTGATTTCCTTTGCATGAAATGATTGCAGATGTTTTGGAGAACTTCGGGATTTATCTTCATCAGTTGACTCCTAACGCCATCGTTAGGCTTGGCGTCTATATTTGGGCTCTCCGAAGCCAGGGGGCGGAACCACTTGCCAAAGGCTTATGCCGGGTACATGAGCTTCACTATCAGACAAAAGCTAGAGAAGATGGGCTACATGAAAACTTCGGATGCTACAATTTTGCTTATCGCAAAGATGCAAAGTCTCTAGTTATTAGCTACCGTACCAAATGGCCAACTGGCTGGAAGGCTTAGTGGTTTTATGTTAAGGTTGATGAGAAAAAGGAGAAGCTGGTTCAGAGCCCATTGGACTTAATCTTCGGAGAAACTAGGCCCCAATGTGACATGACACCGGGGGACCATGCCAGATTGCTTTGGGCGAATTTCGAGTTGTTTTGGAGCATATTGGTACTAGGGATTTGGTACAAGAATTCCTAGCTTATAGAGTATTCCCAACTTTGAAAGAATGGGACATGCCGAAGCTCAAAGGGGAAAAGAAAAAGAAGGAACTCGTTTGGCTACCATATCATTTCAAGTTCAAAAAACACTTCAAAGAACCTTGCCAAGAGTGGTTGGAGACGATTGAGGTTATGTGCAACGAGATTTTGGGCAACTACACGAGAAAAGAAGATCAGTTGATGACTGCAGCCTTCGGCACCCGACCAAAGCGAAGATTAAATCGGGTAATGGATGCTCTGAATTTTGAATATCGAGACTACGAGCGATTGAGTAAGGGCGCCGAAGGGCAAAAAAGAAAGAGAGTTGTCAGTGTTGTGGGCAGGCAGGCCGCTAGAATGGTAAAAGAAAATGAAGAAAAACTGAAGAGGAGAAAACTGAGCCCTGAGCCGAAGGCAATCGCCCCGAAGAAGAGGAAAGCTACGGTCCCAAAGCAAAAGGCAGCTGATAAAGAAGAAGAGACTGCCTCAACACCTTCTGCTGCCGACATAGAAGAAATTCTAAAGGTAATGACTGAATCCTTGCCCATCAAACTAAGTCCACTGGGGCCGCATCTGACGAAGCTTTTACAGAAGAAGGAGGAGCCTTCGGCAATGAAGGAATTTGCTGGGCCGAAAAACGAAGAATTATTAATGTGATAGAGGCCATTGAAGAAACACCACCACCAGCTTCAACGCCAAAAACACCAGCTATTGAGAGCGCTGCAGCTACCGAAGCTGCACCTGCTGAAGCTGCAACTGCCGAAGGTGCAAACTTAGAAACTACACTTTCTGATATTGATAAAATACTTCTGGACATAGCCGCAAAAGAGGTTGCCACAGCCGCCAAAGAAACCATGGCCACAGTACCTGGGAAAGATAGGGAAATAGCCGAAGATACTTCAGAAGGAGAAAGTTTCAACTTTCAAAGCTTAATTGGTCAAGAATTAACAAAGGCCGAGAAAGAAGAATTGAAAGACTACGCCATTTCCTGCGGGTATCAGCCAGGAGCACTACTCTTCGGTGGTATTGACGACGAAAGCCTGGGTTGCCTTCGAGACCGAACCGGAGCAAAAGTTATCGGTACTCTTTCGAAGAGTATTGGCTTCCCGAAGCTTGAGATCGATATTAGCCGCTACCAACGACAGCATATCGTCGGTAGTTTATTCTATTCTAACTTCAAGGTAAAAACTTTTCTTTGAGTTTGCATTGTTTTTGTCATCAAAGGTCTTTTCTAACGAAGGTTACTTCTATTCAGAGTATGTTATTAAGCAAAGCTTTAAGGATGCAGTAGGATCTTGAGGATAAAAAACACGAAGTTATAATTGAAGGGTTAGAGAGCAAAATAAAAGATCAAACAGCTACTCTTGAAAAGAAAGATTTTGAACTTCAGACAATGAAAGGTTTACTGGCAGAAGCTGAGGCCAAAATTGCAAAGTTGGATAAAGAGCTTCTCTCAAAATCAGAGAGTTTCGAACAAGAAAAACAGAAATTTGATAAAAAGCTTGCGGCTGAAGCCGAAAAAAGTTCAAATTTGCAAAAATCATTGAAAGAGCTTCAAGATAAATGTCTGGAGTTCAGCAATCGATGCGTGCAACGGCTAAGGCAGATCTTCAACTCGGTTGGAGCTAATCCTTCTGTTGAAGACCTGCCGGGAACCTTTGAACACATTGAGGGCGAAGTTGATGCTCTTGATGAAGTTATAGCAGGTCACGGTGATTTTTGTGCCCTGCTAGCTTCTCGGGGCACAGCTGTTGCCTTCATGAAGTCTGGTTGCACGCATGGAAAAATTGTTAATAGACCAAATTTCAGCTTATCACCAGCAGATCTGATTAATATCCCCAGTCTAGCTCGAAGCATAGGGAACAGATTTATAAAGCAAATATGGATGAAGGGTGGGCGGAGCCTAGCTGGTGACGAAGCCCGGAGTCATCTGAAGCCGGTAAAATCATACCTTGTGCTTACCTTTTCCTTGAAACTTGAATTTTCCTTATAATGCTTTAATATATACAGGATGACAAAGCCGAAGAACACAGAGCCGAAGCCTAGCTGATAATCCGAAGCTCAACAAATGAAGACGAAGCTAGAGTACCTAGCTGTGGAAAAATTCTAAGGAAACTTTTGTATTAACCCTTGTAAAGAATATTGTAACTTAAGAATCAGATTGTACTCTGTAAATTATACCTTGTAATATATTTTTACCTTTCCATCGATGTATGAAATGCTTTGATGTGGTCGAAACCTGTATTTTTGAGTCGAAGGCGAAAAACACATTCCCTTCTTTTCGTACACAACAAAGCACGAATCTGCTTCTTGAAGTTGTATGCTTAGACCCGAAGCAACTGTCTGTATCTGTATGATATGATGATGATGATCCTATGTATGTCCAAATGAATGTTTATGAATGCAATGTATGATGTAATGTTTCGTGCAAATGAATGCCCAAACACACATATCCGAAGCTTCATCCACAACCTTCATTCCCTTAGGAATAACTGAAATCTCTTTGCCGTTTATTTTTCGGCTGCACCGCTTATTTTTTGGTATAAGTTCTGCATCCCCTTAGGAACGTCTTTTGAACTTCTTTGCCTTCTATTTCGGCGGTATTCACGTTGACTTTTCGCGCTTCGCCTTATATTTCGGCGGTATTCGCGTTGACTTTTCGCGCTTCGCCTTATATTTTGGCGGTATTTAGCTCTGGATTCCCTTAGGAATGACTTTTGAGCAAAAAACTTACGTTGCACTCCCTTAGGAATGGCATTTTGTAGCTTCGTCATGCTCTGCATCCCCTTAGGGACGACTTTCGAGCTTCTCTCTGCTTTCCGCTTTTTTTCTCTGCACTCGAAGGTGCATGCCCAGATTTTACATTTACATATTTGGGGGATTTTGCTCTCATGGAGCTAAATAAGGAAAAGAAAGATTACAAATTATGTCCCCATTAAAAACCTTTCTCCCCCTTTGGAAAGGAAAAGGGTACCATAGGAAAAATGAAAAAGATTACATCAAATTACACATAGTATCGCCGAAGCTCGCCCGCATTCCAAGATCTAGGAATGTCGTTGCCGTCCATGTCCTTCAATCTGTAAGAACCGGGTCTTGACGAAGATACCACGAGAAAGGGTCCTTCCCACTTCAGCTGTAACTTGCCTACTGTGTCTGGATTGGCCACTCTCCGAAGCACCAGATGGCCTGGCTTAATGTTTTTTAGCCGAACCTTTCTGTCACGCCATTTTATTGTTTCGGCTTGATATTTATTGATATTCTCCACAGCCTGAAGCCTAGTCCCTTCTATAGCATCTTTTGCCACAGAATAATCAGCTTCGTCCTCTGCCGAAGCTGCTATTCTAATTGACCCTGCCTTAGCTTCTTCCGGAGTTATTGCTTCGTCACCAAACAATAACTTGAATGGCGTAAAACCTGTTGACCTTGATATTGTTGTGTTGTGGCTCCACACCACTTTAATCAACTCGTCTGGCCATTTTCCTCTGGGCTGATTGAAGATTAACTTCATTATTCCCATCATTATGATACCATTTGCCCTTTCGACAAGTCCGTTTGACTCTGGATGTCTGACCGATGCAAAATGGATCTTGGTGCCAATCCGATCACAGAATTCCCTAAAAGCTTCGGCATCAAACTGTGTTCCATTGTCTACTGTGATAGCCCTCGGCACACCGAAACGACAAACAATATTTTGCCAGAAAAACTTATGGACTGCGACCGAAGTTATTGTGGCCAACGGCTTCGCCTCGATCCACTTAGAAAAATATTATACCGCCACCACAACATATTTTAAATTGTCTTGTGCTAGTGGAAGCGGGCCTAGCAAATCAAGACCCCACCTTTGCAATGGCCAAGTGGGCTGTATTAATTGAGTAAGAGATGAAGGTTGCCTCTGGTCTCTGGCACATTTTTGACAGCCTTCACACTTTTGGACTAGCTCTGCTGCATCCGAAGCTGCCTTCGGCCAGTAAAATCCTTGTCGAAAAACTTTTCCCAACAAAGGCCTAGACCCAATGTGAGATCCACACAATCCTGCATGTATCTCCTTCATCAGCTCTATACCTTCGGCTCTAGATAAACACTTAAGAAGTGGAGAGCAGACTCCATGCTTGTATAACTCCCCTCCTATTATTACATATGGTCTTGTTCTTGCCTCCATTCCCTTATTATAAGCTTCGTCGTCTGAAAGGCAATTACCTTGGAGGAAAGATATAATCTCAGTCCTCCAATCTTCACTATGAACAGGAGATATAGTGAGCACTGCTCTTTCGAGGAGTTCCACCGAAGGTGCTCTTATTGTTTCAAAAAACACTTCCGAAGGTAGAGGCAGCCCCTGTGCCGCTGACTTGGCTAATAGATCAGCGTGCTCATTTTCTCCTCGCGAAATATTCTTAACAGAAAACCCTTTGAATGAAGCCTCAAGCCTTCGAACTGTATCCAAGTATTTCTCAAGCTTCGGATCTCTTGCTTTGCAACTCTTGTCGACATGTCCAGAAATAACTTGAGAGTCGGTTTTAAGGACCGCCCTTCTTATCCCCATTGCCCTTAACTTCCGAAGCCCCAAAAGCAAAGCTTCGTATTCAGCAATATTATTTGTGCAGTTAAAGTCAAGCTTTACTGCATAGCATGTTTTGACTTTGGAAGGTGCAACTAAAACAGCAGCCGCACCTGCCCCGAAGGTTCCCCAAGAACCGTCGCAGAACTCCGTCCAAGCTTCAACATCTTTATTTGCTTCTTCTTCTTGAGCCCCTGGCGTCCAGTCAGCGATGAAGTCTGCTAGCCCCGGGGACTGAATCGAGGATCGATGCACATAATCAATGCTGAATTCATTGAGTTCCGCAGCCCACTTTCCAATCCTTCCAGTGGCTTCTCTGTTCCTCATGATGTCCTTCAGAGGCTGTGACGAAGGAACAATTATATGGAATGCTTGAAAGTAATGCCGAAGCTTCCTGGAGGCCATTAAGACAGCATACAACACCTTCTCCAATTCTATATAATTTTTCTTTGATAAGCTTAGAACTTTGGAGACAAAGTATACTGGGGCTTGCTTTTTGATTTGACCATCGAATTTTTCCAGCACAAGCGCCGCACTTACTGCAGAGTGCGAAGCTGCCACAAACAATAGTAACGGAGCCCCTGGCGCAGGTGGAGTTAATGTTGTGATATCAATCAAGTATTGCTTTAGCTCTTCAAAGTCTTTCTGTTGAGCTGGGCCCCACTGAAAGACCTCGGCTGACTTTAGTATTTCAAAGAATGGAAAGTTTCTTTCTGCTGACTAGATACAAATCTATTCAATGAAGCCAATCTTCCTGCCAACCGTTGAGCTCCCTTCTTTGTGCTTGGTGGTTCCATTCGAAGGATAACTTCGATCTTGCTTGGGTTAGCTTCAATCCCCTTCGTTGAAACTAGACAACCAAGGAACTTGCCTTTCTTCACTCCAAAGACACACTTTTCAGGATTTAATTTCAGGCCAGCTTGTCTGAAATTAGCAAATGTTTCCTGCAGATCAGTGATATGATTTTCTTGCTTCGTGCTTTTTACTATGATATCATCGACATATGTTAGCACATTTCTGCCTATTTGGGAATGAAGGACTTTGGCTATCATCCTACTGAAACTTCCTCCAGCATTTTTGAGCCCCTCAGGCATCCGAAGATAGCAATAAGTTCCATTGGTAGTTATGAAGCTGGTCTTCGGCTCATCCTCCTTCTTCATCCATATTTGATGATATCCTGAGTAGCAATCCAGAAGGCTCATAAGTTCTAATGAAGTTGCTGCATCCACAAGAGAGTCTATCCTTGGTAATGGGAATTCATCCTTCGGACAGGCCTTGTTGAGATCCGTGAAATCAATACACATTCTCCATTTGCCATTGGCCTTCTTCACCATAACAGTATTGGCTAGCCACTCTCGATATTTTACTTCTCTGATGACACCAACATTGAGAGGTCTTTTTACTTCATTCCGAGCTCCTTCGGCTTTATCATCAGATATCTTCCGAAGCCTTTGCTTTCTGGGCCTGAAGGATGGATCGACATTGAGTGAATGTTCAATGACATCTCTGTTGACACCACAGAGATCGTTGGCTGACCATGCAAAAACATCTTTGTTGTTGAATAAAAACCTTATTAAAGTTTTCTCCTGCTCTTTAGATAATTGGGACCCCAGCAATACCTTCTGCTCAGCTATGTCCTCACACAGAAGCATGGGCTTCGGCTGATCAGCCGAGGCAGCCTTCTCTCTTCTGTATTTGTATTGCTCACAAGCTTCATCTCCATATATATTGTGGATGGCTTTTGAGTCTGTCCAATTTCCCTCAGCCTTTCTGGCAGCTTCCTGACTTCCATGAATAGCAATAGGCCTTTGCTCCGAAGGTATCTTCATGCATAGATATGTTGGATGAAGAATTGCTTCGAAAGCATTAAGTGTCCCTCAAATGATTGCATTGTAGGGATATTCCATGTCAACAATATCAAACACAACCTGCTCAGTCCTTGTATTATGGACAAATCCGAAGGTCACTGGCATTGTGATCTTTCCAAGTGCTACAATCTGCCTTCCTCCGAAGCCACAAAGAGGGTGTGTAGCATCATGAATCTTGTCCTCTGGCTCTTGCATCTGTCTGAAGGCCTTAGAAAATATGATATCAGCTGCACTGCCTGTATCAACCAAAACATTGTGGACCAAAAATCCCTTAATGACATAAGATATGACCATAGCATCATTATGAGGATAATCCTTGAGCTAAAGGTCCTCCTAGGAGAAGGTGATTGGGATGTGGGACCATTTTGTCTTGATGAAGGGTCCCTGTACCCCAACATGTTGTACTCTTCTTTGAGCCTCCTTCTTCTGCTTCTTATTGGCTGGCTCTGAGCATGAACCGCCTGATATCAGGAGCACTAGCTTTGTAGCCGAAGCAGCTTCAGCTTGCTTGTTGGACGAAGCCATCAGCTCAATCAGTGGAAGTGAGTTCACCGGAGGTGGGCGCCAATGTTGGGGACTTGTTCTCAACTGCTATGAATTAAAAATAAGGCAACACAGAAAAATGTTAATGGTTAATGCCCTTCGTCCTTCGATATATTATTTCCTTTAGGATATAATGATCTTTAGACGAAGGCTAAGAAGGACATACCTTCATCATCACAGTATGTATATTAATGAAAGAAGAAGCATATGAAACATAATGATGACATAAATGATTATATGACAACATTAACATTCCTTCATTATATTATTATGAATAAATATGAATAATATTAAATTACATTTATACCTTCGGCTTGACAGAAGGCAAAAATCCAAGCGTGACGCACAAGTGAGTACAAGTCAACGTGCACAGTACGGGGTACTGTTCATCTATTTATAGGCACAGGGCACAGCCTGAGAGATTTTACATTCATGTCCTTTACAAAAGATTACAACTATGACATAGGCTCTCATGGACTAATTGGTCATTTTATCTTTAAGTCGGTGCCATCCTTCGTCATGAGACATGTTACTGTGTCGAAGCTTCATGGATGGTGGCTTCGGCGTTACTTTTGAGAGGATCTGTCGAAGGTATCTCCTCTTTCAGGATCTTCGGCGACGAAGCATACCCCCAACACTATATGTATTGACCAACCTTGAAGAGGTGATGCCATACATGGAACAATTTCTTAATGAATTCTGGCGTCGATCAAGGGACCCAACTCCATAGGAATATGATACTATTCTTAGAAAGGTGCGAGAAATGGATTGCCCGATTTCATTTCCTGGTTCAAACGTAAGGTACATGCTTAGTTTGTCAAAGAGATCCGTCTATAAACTCAATTTAGCGTCTTTTAACTTGCGAATACTTGCAGGGCCAAAGAGATCCGTTTATCAGTGCCGAGTTGAGACAAGTAGCCAACAACTTTGCTTATAGGGTCAAGAAATATTCTGGATATGATGTCAATGGATACTGTTTTTGCATAACAAACTACAACCAAAGTAGGCCCAATCAGAAAACAACGTATTCTGGAGTCTTTACGCCCGGCGTTGACGATGTCGATTATTTTGGATGAATCGAAGAAATATATGAACTCAATTTTTATGATTCCAAACCTCTTACTTCAGTGATATTCAAATGTCAATGGTTTGACCCTCAAGTGACGAGATGGACACATTCTAGTCTTGGGATAGTCGAAATTCAACAAGATTCCACCTTAGCAGGAGACGATGTCTATATCGTGGCCCAACAGGCCACACATGTGTATTATATCCCATATGCGTGCCAAACGAAAGAACATCTTAAGGGGTGGGATGTTGTGTATAAGGTATCGCCGCAAAGTAGATTACCTGTTCCTAACAATGAAGATTATAACTTAGACCCGGACACATATGATGGAGAGTTCTTCCAAGAAGATGGGCAAGAAAGGCGATTTGAGATAGACTTAACCAAAGCTATCGAAATGGACGTAGATATTGAAATGGTTGTTCATGAGGTGCAAAATGAGAATGACTTAGTAATCCTTGAAGGCAATGACATTAATGACGAACTTGCGCCTTCAGATGGTGTTGACTATGAAATGGTTGATAGTGATGATGAGAGTTATGATCCGGCTAACCCCGACACAAATGAAGATTGTTTTAATCGATGTAATGCTATAGGTTTTTTATTTCACACCTATTTTTAAATACATCTTTTTATATGTGATTATTTGTTTACTCTTAGTTGTAGGTTGTTGGATAAAGATGGTGGGCGGTTGGCTGAGGAGGAGGAGGGGGAGGAGGAGCAGGACGGCGGACGAGGCACAGCAGGACGACAACGCCCAACATCAGGCGACGCGGCAGGACGACGACTGTTGGAACTTGCTTTCAGCAGCAAGGAGGCCAACAGGGGTGAACAGTGGCGACAACAGGGTTACGTGCTCGGGGGCAATAGCTCTGTTAATCTAGCCTCTCACGGGCATTGTGCGGGGGTATTTATAGGTATCTGAGTGCCCAGCGCCTTGTGTTAAGGACGCATGTGCCCTCAGACACCTAGTTTATCCCCAGAATATTCCCATAAAGCAGGGTTACAGGCTGTAATTACAAGCATGCCTTTACAGATCAGGCCCGTAACACAAAGGCGGCCACGCAGGGCCCGTTACAATGGGCCAGATCACGCGTGGGCCTCAGAGCCGAACGAGGCCGCGCTGCGGGATGGCGCCGCCGCAGGCCTTCGTCTGGTGCCGAGTGGAGCGAAGGGTGTCCCTGCCCGTTTTGTCTCTGTCAGACCAGCGACCTCAGCGAAGGCCTCGAGCGAAGGGTGGCGTCTTTGCCTTCGCCCCAACATTTGCCCTCCGAGGGACCAGTTCGACAAAGTCACCTGGTGCCGAAGACGTCGCTAGATGGCGGAGACGCTGCCCTCGCTCGAAGTGGTTCCGCGGGGGTTTTTGATGTGACCATTGATGGACGGCGTACTGTTGGATTGCGGGTTTCCCGAAGCGTCGCGCCCTGTCGGATTGCGGGCTTCCCGAAGAGCCGCGCCCTGCCTATAAAAGGGGGCGGGGGTTGGCGCTGTTTGAACTTTGCCTTCCGCGCTCCGTGAAAACCCTAGCCGCCCGCCGTCTTGCTACTCCTCTTCTTCCGCTGCCCTCTTGCTCGCCGGAGTTCTGGCGCGAGTGAAGCAGACCGCCCGCCGCCGCCGACGGTACGTAGCAATGCCGTCCTCTTCTTCTTCCGCTGCCACTACGTCGCCGGCCGCCGCCTCGTCTGAGGAGACGTTGAGTAGCTCGATGGTGGAGGAGTTGCGCGCCGGCGACTCTGTTGATTTTGGTGTGTCGCGGATGACGTCAGCCCGCGTTGAAGATATGCAGCGGTTGGGCTACTTTGGCGGCGGAGTTGCTCGTGCTCCGGGGACGGAGGAAGTCCCCGAGCCGGAGGGTGAGTTGGTCGTTTTCGAGGCGTTCTTCGCCGCTGGTCTCCGCTTGCCTGCGCACCGGTTTGTTGGCGAAGTCCTGCATAGATTCAACGTTCAAATACATCAGCTGACACCGAATGCCGTGGTGGCACTGTCGAAGTATGTCTGGGCGACAACTTCGTACGGCGGACAGCCGTTGGTTGAAGTTTTTGCGAAGTATTATTGTTTGCACTGGAAGAAGAGGATGATTGGGGACGAAGTTGCCCAGTTCGGGTCATGCACATTCACGCCGAAGACCGGCAAGACCACAATGCAAGTAGTGGAGTTGGTTCCGTGCGCCCGCAACAAGTGGGGCAATTGGAATGAATTTTGGTTTTACGTTGCTGAGGCTACTGTCGAAGGCCATGAAGGACTCCCCGTGTCTGAGATGTGCTCTCATTATTACTCTGCGTATCCGCCCTTTGAAGTGGCAGAGGAGGATGCAGACGAAGGGGCCCTTCGGTGCGCCGCCGGTCAGAGCAGTGGGCGTGATTTAGTTGAAGAGTTCGTGGCGTACGGGGTGTGGCCCCTGGCGCATGGCTGGGCGTTGGGCGAAGTGTGCCCTCGCCAGATGCCCTTTCACGGAGGAAGGGAGGTGCGAAGTCCTGCCTTCGCACTGAATCTGCGAAATCGCGACCCGGCCGCCTTTGTGCGCGATGCGGAGGACGGGGCGGTGCGGCTCGTGGGGCGTTACGTGGCGAGGACGGAAGGCCAGCGCAGCTTTGATATCCGCAGGTCAAATGACCGTTTGAACAGGGTCTTCGAATTAAATCAATTGCCGTACGACGGCTATCCTGGTCAAGACGAAGCGGACCGCCGTGGGAAGAAAACGGCGGTGGAGACTGGAGACGACCCTGCGCTGGCGGCCGCCCCTTCCTCAAAAAAGAGAAAATTAGGTACTGCGATGGGAGGACTTGGGGTGTCTGATAGTTTTGCTAGAGAGTTAATGAGGACGTGTGCGGCCCCGGGGGAAAGGATGTCTTCGCCCGAGCTCCGGGAGTCTTCGGCTCGGATGCTGAGGGTTACCGGGGGTTGCTGGCCTAGGAATGTTCCTATCCCCTGCGCGGCTGGCGAGGACTGTTTTACATCTCGTATGGTTCGTCAGTGGAGAGTTTTTCCTTACGGGCGGAATATCGGTGCTGTTGTGTGGGCAGTGATGGACAAGGATCGCCAAGGTGCGGCGCAAAAACGCCAGGCGACTGTCAGGCTGCATGAAGCTAGGCCGAAGAGGCAGCGGGGGGCTGCGAAGGCTGTGGCCTCCGGCGGAGGCAAGCCGCCGCTGGCGGCGAAGGCGGGCGCCTCTGCACCTAGCAAGGCGCCGGAGGCAACGGCGGGCGCTGGAGGCTCCAAGTCAACGAAGGTGGTGCCGCCGGCCAGCGGAGTGGCGGAGGCCTCGAAGGCGGCCCGAGCGTTGCCGTTGTCGGGCAAGCGCGTTGCCGACTTCGGCACCGATATTACTGTAGACGACTATCTTGGTGGTAAGTCGTTGGCCTATTATTATATATATATATATATATATTTTTTTTTATTTTATTTTTTATTTTTTTTAATTCGAAGATGCATTGCAGGGTCGGACGAGGGCCAGCTTGCTATGGTTGCGCCTGGCGCGGAGATCGCGACGGTGGCCATAGTGCCGAGGGCGAGGGGCGAGGCCCTTGGCGCCGAAGGCGAGGTGTCGGCCCTCGCGGTGGTTAGGGACGAGGCGAGCGCGGCGACCCGCCGGCTGAAGGGAGTGACGGAGGCGCTGAGTCAGGCGACGGAGGCGCTGAGTCAGGTCCGCTGAGTTATACTCTCTCCCCCACCTCTTTCTTTTGGGGCAACGGCCTTACGTGTGCTCTGCAGGTGGCTGACTTCGCCAGTCGTACTGCATCGGGGGCCCTCACGGCAGCTGTGTCCGCCGAAGTCGAGAGACTTCGGACACAACATGCTGACGCTGTCCGTGAGAAATCGGCCTCCGACAGCAAGTGCCGTAAGCTGACGGACAGGGTGGCCGCCCTGGAGAGGGAGAAGGCCGACCTCCGGCGCCAACTGGCGGCGGAGAGGAGGGAGGCAAACAAGGCCATCGCCAAGGAGCAGGCTGCGCAGGCGGAGGCCAAACTGGCGCGGGCGGAGGGCAATCTTGCCAAGGAGCTCGCCGAACATCTGCAGGAGCGGCTTACCGCACTGGAGAGCCGCGCGAAGGGGGCCGAAGCCGCGATGCGTGCGGAGGCTGAACGGACGCGCGCTCAGCTTATGGATACATATCGCGAGCTGGGCGCGCGGACCGGCGACTTCGAGGTGCCGGACCGAGAGCCCGGGCTCCGCTGTCTGCAATGGGTGCAGGAGGAGCTGCAGGAACTCCCCACTGTTGTGGGGGGGTTGATGTCGTACGCCTCCCTGGTCACCTGCGAGGGGGCGATGAACGCACTCTCCCGCGAAGGGTGCCGGCACTTCGAGGTCTTCGACCAGGCAGATGAAGATTTTGAGCGAGATGTCTATAAGGTCGAAGACCCTGTTGTGAAGGAATCTGCCGAGGCCCTCTACGACCGGATGTGGGGTCTGCATGGTTGTGAGGTGGTCAGGGAGCGGGCCGAGACTGCGAGGGCTCAAGTAACGTTGTTGTTTGTTTGGCGTTTGCTGTATGCGGGCTGTGCGTGTGTTTGCTGAATTTGTGTGTCTTGTCCTAGGCGGCGCGCGGCGAGCGGGTGGACGACTTTGGGGCTCTGAACAGCGCGCTGCCAGACCCGGAGCCGACCCTTGCGGAGGCTGTGACTGGGGTCGCCCTGGAGCCAACCCCGGAGACCGCAGCGATCGCGGCGGCTGCCCCCACATCCGCTGCGGCCGGCGAAGACCTGCCCCCGAAGGTGTTCGAAGGCGCCCCTGATGCCCCCGCAGCTGCTGTGCCGAGTGCTGAGGATCCCGCGGCGGTGGCGGCGGAAACAACGGCGGAGGCAGCGGCGGAACCATCGGCGGAGCCAACGGCGGAGGCTCCCGCAGCGTCAGGGCCTTCGCAGGTGGCGTAGTGGGTGTTTAGGGTTGGGGAATTTTTGGATGTTGTGCTGAATTTTGGTTGCTGCGCAGGTTCAAGATTTTGGGCCTGCGCACGCAACCGCTACTACTGAGTTTTTGGCGGCTTCGACCGCGGAAGGTGGGAATGAATATGGTGGGTCTGTATCTGAGTTTTTTGATTTTACTGACTCTGGGAGCTCGGTTGAGTGGACTGAGGAGTCGTCGGAGGAGGACTTGGATTATTTTGCGGCCTTGGACGTGGCTGCGGCGGAGGCTTCGCCACACGCCGCGGACGCGCCAGACGTGCCAGGTCCTAACACCGGGCGCCGACGACGAAGGGCGGTTGCAAAGCGTAGGGTTAGTGCAGAGGAAGGGGCTCGGCTTCGCGTGAGTAGGGCTGGTCGGCAGGAGCTGTTGTCTTTGCCGGCCGCCGCGGGTACAGGGGAAGGGGAACTGCGAAGTCTTTTTGCGGGTGAGGAGCTTAGGATAATGTTATTTAATATAGGGAGATGAGAATTATTCCTAAGGTTGAGCCGATGTAGAGTGTGGCGCCCTCGCTTGTATATGTGTAAAGGCTTGTAAGATGAAGTTGTGTGCCCTCGCGTGCCTGTGCCTGCGAGGGCGTTGTGTACTTTGTATGGTTTGGTTTTGCTATGCTGGTGTGATTATAGTCGGTCTTAGCGCAGACGGTTTGATGCTGTCGTTTCTGCTTTTGTTGTACTGGTTCGGCTACGCCCTTAGGCGGCTTCTGCGCGGAGTCTTTGCGATAGACTTCGGGTTTTCTCGCACTTGTTGTGCTTAGCCCGGCTGCACCCTTAGGCGACTTCTGCGCGGATAGTCTTCGCGATAGACATCGGATTTTTCCGCACTTGTTGTGCTTAGTCTGGCTGCACCCTTAGGCGACTTCTGCGCGGATAGTCTTCGCGATAGACATCGGATTTTTTTCGCACTTGTTGTGCTTAGTCCGGCTGCACCCTTAGGCGACTTCTGCGCGGATAGTCTTCGCGATAGACATCGGATTTTTTTCGCACTTGTTGTGCTTAGTCCGGCTGCACCCTTAGGCGACTTCTGCGCGGATAGTCTTCGCGATAGACATCGGATTTTTTCGCACTTGTTGTGCTTAGTCCGGCTGCACCCTTAGGCGACTTCTGCGCGGATAGTCTTCGCGATAGACATCGGATTTTTCCGCACTTATTGTGCTTAGTCCGGCTGCACCCTTAGGCGACTTCTGCGCGGATAGTCTTTGCGATAGACATCGAATTTTTCCGCACTTGTTGTGCTTAGTCCGGCTGCACCCTTAGGCGACTTCTGCGCGGATAGTCTTCGCGATAGACATCGGATTTTTTTCGCACTTGTTGTGCTTTGTCCGGCTGCACCCTTAGGCGACTTCTGCGCGGATAGTCTTCGCGATAGACATCGGATTTTTTCGCACTTGTTGTGCTTAGTCCGGCTGCACCCTTAGGCGACTTCTGCGCGGATAGTCTTCACGATAGACATCGGATTTTTCCGCACTTGTTGTGCTTAGTCCGGCTGCACCCTTAGGCGACTTCTGCGCGGATAGTCTTCGCGATAGACATCGGATTTTTCCGCACTTGTTGTGCTTAGTCCGGCTGCACCCTTAGGCGACTTCTGCGCGGATAGTCTTCGCGATAGACATCGGATTTTTCCGCACTTGTTGTGCTTAGTCCGGCTGCACCCTTAGGCGACTTCTGCGCGGATAGTCTTCGCGATAGACATCAGATTTTTTTCGCACTTGTTGTGCTTAGTCCGGCTGCACCCTTAGGCGACTTCTGCGCGGATTTGTCGCACGCGAGGGTGGCTAGCGCTTAGCCTCGCGGTGACCTCGGATTGGTCGAATATCGAAGGCCGTCGTCGCGGTCTGTTTTTGACGCATGTTTTTGCGGGGGATTTTTCGCACATATATTACATGGCTCCGCCTCGTTAAAAACCTCATCCTCGGGAGGAAAAGAGTGCGGGCCGGTACAAGATTGTTTTTGGCGAATTACAAGGGCGAAATCAGCCCCGATTAGTCAGACAAAAAATTTGCGGAGGTTGTCGATGTTCCAGGAGTGCTCCAGGTCCTCGCCGTTTGGTGTTGTGAGCCTGTAGGCGCTGGGGGATGCTTTTGTCTTGACTATGAAGGGGCCCTCCCACTTGGGCTCCAGCTTTCCCCTGGACTCCGTCCGAGCTGTTCGGACGAGTACGAGGTCCCCTTCGCTGAACTCCCTCGGGATGACTGCGTGGTCGCGCCATGCTTTGGTCTGGGCTTGGTATTTGTTTAGGGCCTGTAGGGCGAAGACCCGGTCTCCGTCAATAAGATATTTTGAAGTTGGCTCGTCCACGTCGGGGACGGCTGACGGAACTGTACGCGGGGACCCATGCTTTATTTCTTGCGGGGTCATGGTCTCCGATCCGTATAGAAGGCGGAAAGGAGTGAACCCAGTCGCCCTGCACTCAGTTGTGTTTAGCGCCCAGACTGCCTCAGGTAATAAATCGGTCCATCTGCCTTTTTTTTCATCGAGGAGCATTTTCTTGACAGCTGTGAAGATTTTCCCATTGGCGCGCTCCACGACCCCGTTGGACTGCGGATGATAGACTGAAGCGAAGGCAAGCTTGGTGCCGATGGAAAAACAAAAATCCTTGAAATCTTGGCTGTCAAACTGCTTGCCGTTGTCAACTGTTAGCTCGGACGGTACTCCGAAGCGGCAAACAATGTTTTGCCAGAAGAATTTCTGGGCAGTCTTTGATGTTATTGTAGAAACAGCCCTCGCTTCGATCCATTTGGTGAAGTATTCGACGGCTACGAAGGCGAACTTAAGGTTCCCCTGAGCGGTGGGCAGGGGCCCGACAATGTCCAGGCCCCAGCGCTGGAGAGGCCATGTATGGGCAATCAGCTTTGTATACTGCGAGGGGTTGCCTGACCGAGGAGAGAACTTCTGGCAGGCTTCGCAGGACCTTGAGACCCGGTTTGCGGCGCAGATCATTGTGGGCCAGTAAAACCCTTGGCGGATCACCTTGGCAGCTAGGGCCCTTGGCCCTGCGTGCGAGCCGCACGTGCCACTGTGGACTTCACGTAGGATCTGCATGCCTTCGGTTTCGGTGACGCACTTAAGCATTGGCTGACTGACCCCTTTCTTGTAGAGCTGGCCCTCGATCAGCGCGAAGTCCCGGCTTCGATGTCTGAGGCGCTTGGCCTCGCTGACGTCGGTTGGATGATAGTACCCCTGTAGGAACAGGGTTATTGGTGCCCGCCAGTCTTCGGTCATGATTAGGTTGACTATGCGGTGGCCCTCGCTATCATTAGTTATTTGGAGCCCTTCGGGGCTCCGGACGGCAGGCGTGCCGATGGTGTGAAAGAACACGTCGGAGGGCAAGGGCTCGCCCCTGGCGGCAGCCTTGGCCAATGTGTCGGCCTCCTCGTTCTTGGCCCTATCCACATGCTGCAAGGTGAATCCCTTGAACTGTCTCTCGAGACTTCGGATAGCCGCGAGGTATTGCATGAGCGCGGGTCCTTTGCTGCATAGTCTTTCTCGATCTGGCCGGCAACTATCTTGGAGTCTGTCTTGATGATACATGTGGTGACTCCGAGGGCCCTTAGCTTGCGGAGGCCGAGGATAACCGCTTCATACTCTGCGATATTGTTTGTGCATCTGTCGGATTCCAGAGCGAAGCTGAGGCATGCTGCATATCTGTGTTTGACTCCTGCTGGTGAGGTGACGACTGCAGCGACGCCTGCCCCCGCATGGCACCATGCGCCGTCACAATGGATGGTCCAAACCTTCTCTGTGGACGGGTCCGGTTGTGTTATTGGCCTAGTCCAGTCGACGACGAAGTCTGCCAGGACTTGTGACTTGATGGCTGTCCTGGGCTCGAAGCTGATGTGGTAGCCGGAGAGTTCGGCTGCCCACTTAGCAATCCTCACCGATGCCTCCGGGTTTCTGAATAGTTCGCCGAGCCCCCTGTCCGAGGTGACTCGGACCTTGAATGCTTCAAAGTAATGGCGTAGTTTGCGCGAGGACATAACAACTGCGTAGGCGATCTTCTCCAGCTCTGTCATGTTGCATTTGGACGGTGTCAGGACTTCGGAGACATAGTAAACAGGGCACTGTCTGACTGTGCCTTCAACAGTCTGCTCCTGCACTAGTGCCGCGCTGACCGCGTGCGGCGAAGCCGCGACATAGAGCAATAGGGGGAGCGAGGAGTCGGGGCTTGTGAGGATGGCCAGCTCCGACAAGTACTGTTTTAGTGAGGCGAAGGCCGCTGCTTGCTCCGGCCCCCAGGCGAAGTCTTTCGCACCGCGAAGTGTTTTGAGGAAGGGGAGACTTCGCTCGGCGGACCTGGAGATGAATCTGTTGAGAGCGGCCAATCTGCCTGTCAGACGCTGGACGTCCCTGACGGACTGCGGAGGCGACATGTTGACGATGGCCTGGATCTTGGTTGGGTTGGCCTCGATGCCGCGGTGTGACACCAGGTAACCCAATATCTTGCCCTGGCGAACACCCAAGACACACTTTTCCGGGTTCAGGCGGAGTCGTGCATCTCGCATGTTCGCGAATGTCTCGGCGAGGTCGGCGAGGTGGTCCTCCTTATTCTTGCTGGCGACGACGATGTCGTCCACATATGTAAATATGTTTCTACCAACCTGCCCTTCGAGTACTGTTTTGGTGAGTCTAGAGAAGGTGGACCCCGCATTCTTGAGTCCCTCCGGCATCCTGATGAAGCAATAAGTGCCGAAGGGTGTTATAAAGCTGGTGCTAGCCTTGTCTTCCTCCTTCATGTATATCTGGTGATAGCCGGAGAAGCAGTCGAGGAGTGACATGACCTCGCATCCGGCCGCGCTATCGACTATTTTGTCGATCCGCGGCAACGGGAAATTGTCCTTCGGGCAGGCCTTATTGAGACTGGTGAAGTCTATGCACATTCGCCATTTCCCGCTTTTTTCTGCACCATTACGACATTGGAGAGCCACGTGGGGTAAGCCACTGGCTCGATGAATTTAGCTTCTAGGAGGCGGTGCACTTCCGCCTTGGCGGCCTCTGTCTTTTCGTCGGACATTTTGCGGAGCCTTTGCTTTTTTGGTCGCACCGAAGGGTCAATTCCCAAGCTGTGCTCAATTATGGATCGGCTGACTCCGACCAGGTCTAGGGCGGACCAGGCGAAGACATCTTTATTCTTGGCCAGGCAGCAGAGAAGCTTCTCTTCTTCATGTGAAGTAAGGTCTTCGCTGATAGTGACTGTCTGCTTGGGCGTGGCCTGATCAAGGGGGACAGTCTTGGTCCCGTCTTGGCTCTGCAACTGTGCCTTCTCGTGCTGCTTATCGGTTGGGCTGGCGGGCGCAGGGACCTCGCGCTGGGTCGTGAGACAGTGTACGTTCCTCTGACCAGGCACGAAGTCCCGCTCTATGTTGCGCGCCGTCTGCTGGTTGCCGTAGATCGTGATAGCGCCTAGCGGACCTGGTATCTTCATACATAGGTACAGTCCGTGGATGGCAGCTTCGAACTTATTGATGGAGCCCCGGCCCATGATGGCGTTGTACGGATATACCATGTCGACAATGTCGAAGGTTACTTGCTCACTTCGGGCATTGGGTGCTACACCGAAGGAGAGGGGAAGCTCTATTTTGCCAACGGGAAAGGTGCCTTTGCCGCCGAAGCCATACAACGGATTGTCCGAAGGCTTGAGCAGGCTGTGGCTTATACCCATGCGGTCGAAGGCGTGGAGGAAGATGATGTCCGCCTGACTGCCGTTGTCGACTAGGACTTTGTGTAGGTCCCAGCCTGCCATGCTGCAATTGATGACCATAGCGTCGATGTGGGGGGCGCTGCGCAGGTCGACGTCTCGTGCATCGAAGGTTAGCGGTATGTGGGACCACTTCGTCTGCACGACTGGGCCGGTGACCGCGACATGGTTGATGCTGCGGTAGTGGTCCCGCTTCTGCCGCTTGGTGTCGAAGTCAGTGCTGGACCCCCCCTGTTATCATGTGAATGACTCCGCGATATGGTTGATCGGCGAAGTCTTCCTGCTTTGGGGCATGGGGGATGTTTTGGTGTTGCTGGTGTGGTGGTGGGGGTGGAGGAGGTACGATTTGTACTTCCTGATGGTGTTGGTAAGCGTGGTGCGGTGGATGCGGAGCGGGAGCGTGGATATATGGTGGAGGGGGTGGCTGGTAATTATGCGCGACAATTCTGGGATTGTCGGCTGGCTGCGCCCGCGCCATTCTGTCTCTGGTGGCCTTCGTTTCGGGGCAGTCTTTGGTTTGGTGGGCGCAGTCTTCGCCGTGGAAAAGGCAGTAGAACTGGCGCGGCGGCTGCGCGCGCCCTCGGCCCCTGCCACGAGTTCCGTTTCCGCGGCCTTGGGGGGATATTCCTGGCGACGAGGGGGGTCAGCAGCAGGCTGCTGGTTGGCGATGTTGTGCACTTGCTGTTGACTGCGGCCATCTCGACCGGAGTCTGGTTGCGGAGTCCTCGTCCACGTGCGGCTGGACTGCGGGGCATCTTTGAGCTTCCGCTGTGACTCAACCTTGCGCTGGTGGAGCTCTTCGGATTTGGCATATTTTTCAAAGAGCTGATATAGCTCCTGGAGGTTCTTGGGTGGATCTCTGATACAGTGGCTGTAGAGGACGCCGGCCCGAAGGCCACTGATGGCATAGTGGATAGCGATCTGATCATCGACGGAAGGCAGCTGTGACTTGAATGTTAAGAATTTGCGGTAATACTCCCGCAGAGTCTCCTTTTCCAGCTGTTTGCAAAGCGAGAGCTCGGCCAAAGCGTCGGTGTCTGGACGGTACCCTTGGAAGTTGAGAAGGAACTTGTCCCTGAGACTTCTCCATGAATCAATGGACAGCGGAGGCAATCTGGTGAACCAGGTGAGTGTTGGGCCCTCTAGGGCGATGATGAAAGACTTCGCCATTGTGGCGTCGTCCCCTCCGGCGGATGCAACGACGACTTGATAACTCATTATGTATTGCGCCGGGTCGGTGCTGCCGTTGTACTTGGGATATGCCCCTGCTCGGAAGTTAGCTGGCCAAGGCGTCACTTGCAGGTGTGGCGCCAGGGGACTTCGCTCGTCGAGGTAGTTGACCCCTTGGAATGGTGCGCCGTGCTGGAAGGCGTAGTCATGCTGGGGGAAACGCGGGTTCTTCGGCTGCGCCTGGTGTTGCAGGGGTGGGCCATGCTGCAGGCCGAGGTGGCCTTCGCGCGTGTCTTCCGGTTGTGCGCGCTGCTGGAGGGGTGGCTCTTGTTGTAGACCGAGGTGGCCTTCGCGCTGCATCAGCGCGATCTCGCGCTCGAGGTCTTGGGCCTTCTGCTCCTCGTCGCGTATCATTTGCCGCACCTTGGCTAGTGCGGACACACGCTGGCGCTTGGCCTCCAGTATCTCTTTCTGCCTCTGGAGATTGCGGTTCTTGAGGCGCAGGGCGCGCAGCTGTAACTGTTCTTCTGTTGAGACGCCGAGGACCTCGCCGTCCTCGGTGAGATCCGCGCCCTCCAGTGGGGCGAAGCCTGGGGGCGGCTGCGATTGTCCTTCGGGCCCGCAGGTGCGGAAGGTGTCGTCTTCGCAGGTGCGGGGAATATTGTCTTCAGTGGGCTCTTGGTGGGTGGATTGGGTGAGGGCGAGGGCCTTGCCCTTTCTTGCGGCAAGCAGTGCTGCCTTCGCAGCCTCGTCAGCCTTCGGGTTAGCTCTCTTGGGTGCCATCGCGGGTGGTTTTGTCGTAGCACGAACGGTGGGCGCCAAATGTTGGAACTAGCTTTCAGCAGCAAGGAGGCCAACAGGGGTGAACAGTGGCGACAACAGGGTTACGTGCTCGGGGGCAATAGCTCTGTTAATCTAGCCTCTCAAGGGCACTGTGCGGGGGTATTTATAGGTATCTGAGTGCCCAGCGCCTTGTGTTAAGGACGCATGTGCCCTCAGACACCTAGTTTATCCCCAGAATATTCCCATAAAGCAGGGTTACAGGCTGTAATTACAAGCATGCCTTTACAGATCAGGCTCGTAACACAAAGGCGGGCACGCAGGGCCCGTTACAATGGGCCAGATCACGCGTGGGCCTCAGAGCCGAACGAGGCCGCGCTGCGGGATGGCGCCGCCGCAGGCCTTCGTCTGGTGCCGAGTGGAGCGAAGGGTGTCCCTGCCCGTTTTGTCTCTGTCAGACCAACGACCTCAGCGAAGGCCTCGAGCGAAGGGTGGCGCCTTTGCCTTCGCCCCAACAACGACGTCCAGCATTAGGCGGTGCAGCAGGACGCCGACGACCAGCAGCAGGATAACGACGACGCTCGGCAGGACGCCTTAGGTTCTGGCGCCTCTGGTTCGAGGAGCGTCTACCTGCGAGGTCCCGTGAGTCTCCCTCAGCGTCCCATACTTTGGAACAGGCGGTTGTTGATTCGGCCGGATGGGAAGAGGCATGTAACTTTATTCTTCGTCCGACTCCGACGACGAAGGACTCGCCGCCTCGGCCTTCAACAAGTCATCGCTCTTCCCCAACGAGCGCCATACTTGCCTAATGGCAAGGGAAAAAAGGTAAACACTCGAGAAACTCTTAAGTACTCTACTTCTAGTGATGAGGACTCTAGTGATGATGAAGTAGATTACACTAGCTTGTTCAAAGGATTAGATAGAACTAAAGTAGAAAAGATTAATGAATTGATTGATGCCTTGAATGAAAAAGATAGACTGCTAGAAAGGCAAGAGGACATTTTGTATGAGGAACATGACAAATTTGTTAGTGTTCAAAAGTCTCTTGCCTTAGATATTAAAAGGAATGAATTACTATCTTCTGAGTTATCAATTTGCAATGAATCTATTTCTAGCTTGAAGACTTTGAATGATGATTTAAATGCTAAGCTAGAAATAGTTAATAAATCTAGTCCTTGTGTAGAGCATGTTGTGATTTGTAATAGGTGTAAGGACTTCAATGTTGATGCATGTGTTGAGCACCTTACTTCTATTACAAAACTTAATGATGAAGTAGCAAGTCTTAATGCCCAACTTAAAACTTTCAAAAATGACTTTGATAAATTAAAATTTGCTAGGGATGCCTACACCGTTGGTAGACATCCCTCAATTAAGGATGGGCTTGGCTTTCGAAGGGAAGCCAAGAACCTAACAAGTCAAAGGGTTCCCATTCCCAACAAAGAGAAAGGGAAGGCCCCTATGGCTAGTAGTAGTCAAAATAACCATGCTTTCATGTACCATGATAGAAAATATTCTAGAGATGTTCATTATAATAGGAGTTATAATGCTTTTGACTCACATGCCATGATTGCTTCGAGTTCCAATTTTAATGGTAGGCCTAGGAGAAATATTGTGTCTCATGCTCCTAGGAAAGTTTGTAATAAACCTACCACTGTTTTTCATACTTGCAACACTACATTTGTTCTTTCATGCAAAAAGAAAAAGGTGGTTGCTAAAAAGATGGGGGCCAAATGCAAGGGAGACAAGACTTGCATTTGGGTCCCTAAGGCTATTGTTACTAACCTTGTAGGACCCAACAAGAGTTGGGTACCTAAAACCCAAGCCTAATTTGCCTTGCAGGTTTATGCATCCGGGGGCTCAAGCTGGATTATCGACAGCGTATGCACAAACCACATGACGGGGGAGAATAAGATGTTCACCTCCTACGTCAAGAACAAAGATTCCCAAGATTCGATCATCTTTGGAGACGGGAATCAAGGCAAGGTTAAAGGACTAGGAAAGATAGCTATTTCATTCGAGCATTCCATATCCAATGTGTTCCTAGTTGAATCACTCGGGTATAACTTGTTATCCGTTAGTCAACTATGTAATATGGGTTACAATTGCTTATTTACCAATGTAGATGTGTCTGTCTTTAGAAGGAGTGATGGTTCATTAGCTTTTAAGGGTGTACTAGACGACAAACTCTACTTAGTGGATTTTTCGAAAGAGGAGGTCGGTCTAGATGTATGCTTAATTGCTAAGACCAGCATGGGCTGGCTGTGGCATCATCGTCTAGCACATGTTGGGATGAAGAACCTTCACAAACTTCTAAAGGGAGAACATGTGTTAGGTCTAACAAATGTGCTTTTCGAAAAAGATAGACCTTGTGCAGCTTGTCAAGCAGACAAACAGGTGGGAAGCGCTCATCACAGCAAGAATGTGATGACCACATCAAGACCTTTGGAGCTACTTCACATGGACCTCTTCGGACCCGTCGCCTACCTCAGCATAGGAGGAAGTAAGTATGGTCTTGTTGTCATTGATGATTTTTCCCGCTTCACTTGGGTATTCTTTTTGCAGGATAAATCAGAAACCCAAGGGACCCTCAAGCGCTTTCTAAGACGAGCTCAAAACGAGTTTGAACTCAAAGTGAAAAGATTAGAAGCGACAATGGGTCCGAGTTCAAGAACCTTCAAGTGGAGGAGTTTCTTGAGGAGGAAGGAATCAAGCACGAGTTCTTCGCTCCCTACACACCACAGCAAAACAGTGTGGTAGAGAGGAAGAACGGGACGCTCATAGACATGGCGAGGACGATGCTTAGAGAATTCAAGACGCCCGAGCGGTTTTGGTCGGAAGCTGTGAACACGGCTTGCCACGCCATAAACCGGGTCTACCTTCATCGCCTCCTCAAGAAGACATTGTATGAACTTCTAACCGGTAACAAACCCAACGTGTCTTATTTTCGTGTATTTGGGAGTAAATGTTATATTCTAGTGAAGAAAGGTAGGAATTCAAAATTTGCTCCCAAAGCTATAGAAGGGTTTTTACTAGGTTATGACTCAAATACAAAGGCGTATAGGGTCTTCAACAAATCATCGGGTTTGGTTGAAGTGTCTAGTGACATTGTATTTGATGAAACTAATGGCTCTCCAAGAGAGCAAGTTGATCTTGATGAAATAGATGAAGACGATGTTCCAACGGACGCAATTCGTACCATGGCGATTGGAGATGTGCGACCACAGGAACACCAAGTGCAAGATCAACCTTCTTCCTCAAAAATGGTGCACCCCCCAACTCAAGATGATGAACAGGTTCCTCAAGAGAAGGCGTGTGATCAAGTTGAGGAGGAAGAAGCACCACGGGCCCCTCCAACTCAAGTTCGAGCGACGATTCAAAGGAATCATCCCGTCGACCAGATTTTGGGTGACATAAGCAAGGGAGTAACCACTCGCTCTAGATTAGCTAAGTTTTGTGAGCATTACTCTTTTGTCTCTTCTATTGAGCCTTTCAGGGTAGAAGAGGCCTTGCTAGATCCGGACTCGGTGTTGGCCATGCAGGAAGAGCTCAACAACTTCTAGTGAAATGAAGTTTGGACACTGGTGCCACGTCCCAAGCAAAACGTTGTGGGAACCAAGTGGGTGTTCCGCAACAAACAGGACGAGCACGGGGTGGTGACAAGGAACAAGGCTCGACTTGTGGCAAAAGGTTATGCCGAAGTCGCAGGTTTGGACTTTGAGGAGACTTTTGCTCCTGTGGCTAGGCTAGAGTCGATTCGCATTTTGTTAGCCTATGCCGCTCACCATTCTTTTAGGTTGTTCCAAATGGACGTGAAGAGCGCTTTCCTCAACGGGCCAATCAAGGAGGAGGTGTACGTGGAGCAACCCCCTGGCTTTGAGGATGAACGGTACCCCGACCACGTGTGTAAGCTCTCTAAGGCGCTCTATGGACTTAAGCAAGCCCCAAGAGCATGGTATGAATGCCTTAGAGATTTTCTAATTGCTAATGCTTTCAAGGTTGGGAAAGCTGATCCAACTCTTTTCACTAAGACTTGTGATGGTGACCTATTTGTGTGCCAAGTTTATGTCGATGACATAATATTTGGTTCTACTAACCAAAAGTCTTGTGAAGAGTTTAGCAGGGTGATGACACAGAAATTCGAGATGTCAATGATGGGCGAGTTGAACTACTTCCTTGTATTCCAAGTGAAGCAACTCAAGGACGGCACCTTCATCTCTCAAACAAAGTACACACAAGACTTGCTCAAGCGGTTTGGGATGAAGGACGCCAAGCCCACAAAGACTCTAATGGGAACCGACGGACATATCGACCTCAACAAAGGAGGTAAGTCTGTTGATCAAAAGGCATACCGGTCTATGATAGGGTCTTTACTTTATTTATGTGCTAGTAGACCAGATATTATGCTTAGCGTATGCATGTGTGCTAGATTTCAATCCGACCCAAGGGAGTGTCACCTTGTGGCCGTTAAGCGAATTCTTAGATATTTAGTTGCTACGCCTTGCTTCGGGATCTGGTATCCAAAGGGGTCTACCTTTAACTTAATTGGATACTCAGACTCCGACTATGCTGGATGTAAGGTTGATAGGAAGAGTACATCAGGGACGTGCCAATTCCTAGGAAGGTCCCTAGTGTCTTAGAGTTCTAAGAAACAAACTTCCCTTGCCCTATCCACCGCTGAGGCCGAGTACGTTGCCGCAGGACAGTGTTGCGCGCAACTACTTTGGATGAGGCAAACCCTCCGGGAATTTGGCTACAATCTGAGCAAAGTCCCACTCCTATGTGACAATGAGAGTGCAATCCGCATGGCGGACAATCCTGTTGAACACAGCCACACAAAGCACATAGACATCCGGCATCACTTTTTGAGAGACCACCAGCAAAAGGGAGATATCGAAGTGTTTTATGTTAGCACCGAGAACCAGCTAGCCGATATCTTTACCAAGCCTTTAGATGAGAAGACCTTTTGCAGGCTGCGTAGTGAGCTAAATGTCTTAGATTCGCGTAACTTGGATTGATCTAGAGCATACATGTGTTTTATGCCTTTGATCATGTTTCTTTATGCATTTTATTGCTTATTTATGGTGCTCAAGTTGTGCAAGGGATCCCTGGACCTCACAAGTCCATGTGTGAATGATGCACATATTTAGGGGGAGAAATGCTACAACTTGACCCTTTGAGACTAACCGTGTGCTTGAGTTTACTTAATTTAGTCTCAAAGGTGGATTGAAAGGGAAAAGGTGAACTTGGACCATGCAAGACTTCCACTGCACTCCGATGAGAGGGTAATTTACTCCAAGTTCATCTCCATGCTCTTATTGCCTTTTTACTCTTAATTGACTGTTTTGGTGAGGCAATGGGGTTTAAGGGCCAATAATGATCCCATTTTGGTGCTTAATGCCAAAGAGGGAGAAATTAACGCCAAAGCAAATGGATCAGCTACCACTTGAGAATTTTGAAAATAGTAGAGTTAGAACTTTTGTTTTATCAAAATACTCTTATGTGCAAAATTTGGCCTCTTGTGGGGAGAATGTAGGATTATGGGAAAAAGGGGGAGTTTTTTGGCTCTTGATCAATTTTTCTCATGGAATACCTCTCTTTATGCCTAAACAAGTGTGTTCGACTTAGAGATAGGAAATTGAGTTTGATTTCAAAAACAAACCAAGTGGTGGCAAAGAATGATCCAAATATGACAAATTTGAATCAAAAACAATTCTTGTTCTCAGTTGCTTTGATGTTGCACTTCTTTTAGTTGCTTTTTGATGTGTTGGCATAAATCACCAAAAAGGGGGAGATTGAAAGGGAAATGTGCCCTTGGGCCATTTCTAGTATAGTTTTGGTGATTAAGTGCCCAACATGTATTGAGTGAGTAATCTTGTGCCAAATGATTGATGAAGTGCAAATCAACAAGAAGGTATGATTCTAGACTTAGTATATTGGTTTCTGTGTACTAATATATTTGTCTAAGTGCTGGGATTAGAGAAAAGAGAAGAACAAAAGATCTTGGCTGGAACAGCCAAGACTCAGCGCAGTCTGGCACACCGGACTGTCCGGTGTGCTAGGCCAGCCTCCGGTGAACAGGCCACTCTCGGGAACTGACGGCGGTGTACGGCTATAATTCACCGGACTGTCCGGTGGTGCACCGGACCGTCCGGTGAGCCGTCTGCGGCGAAGTCGTCGCTCTCGGGAATCGTTCAACGGCATACGACTATAATTCACCTGACGGTCCGGTGAGGCACCGGACTGTCCCGTGAGCCAATGGTCGACTACGCCAACGGTCGGCCGCGCAATCTGCGCGTGACGCGTGGACGCGCCAACGGTCGGCGTGTGCACCGGACAGTGTCCGATGCGCCAACGGCTCCATTTCTGCAACGGTCGACTGTGCTATTTTTGGAAGGAGATCTGCACCGGACCATGAACAGTCCCTGTCCGGTGGTGCACCTGAAAGGGAAATGTGCCCTTGGGCCATTTCTAAGTATTTTGGTGATTTAGTGTCCAACACAAGTGCCCTAGTGTAAAAAGGTGGACAAAGTACAAATCAAGGATAAAGGTATGTTTCTCAGACTTAGTACATTGTTTTATGGACTAATGTATTGTGTCTAAGTGCTGGAAACAGAAAAAAATCGAGTTGGAGAAGAGATGGCTCGAGCAGCCAAAGTCTGCTCAGTCTGGGTGCACCGGACTGTCCGGTGGTGCACCGGACAGTGTCCGGTGTGCCAGGCTGGCTCTGGCGAAAAGGCTGCTCTCGGGACTTCGACGACGGTGTACGACTATAAATCACCGGACTGTCCGGTGGTTCACCGGACTGTCCGGTGTGCCATTCACAGGCGAACTCGTCGCTCTCGGGAAACCATCAACGACGTACGGCTATAATTCACCGGACTGTCCGGTGTGCACCGGACTGTCCGGTGAGCCAACGGTCGGCAGGGCCAACGGTCGGCCGCGCGATCTGCGCGGGACACGTGGCCGAGCCAATGGCTAGAAGGGGGCACCGGTCTGTCCGGTGTGCACCGGACATGTCCGGTGCGCCAACGGCTCTCAGGCTGCCAACGGTCGACTGCGCCATTTATGGAAGGAAATCGGGCACCGGACAGTGTCCGGTGTGCACCGGACTGTCCGGTGCGCCAGTCGACAGAAGGCAAGATCAGCCTTCCTAGATTGCTCTCAACGGCTCCTAGCTGCCTTGGGGCTATAAAAGGGACCCCTAGGCACATGGAGGAGCACACCAAGCATTCCTACAACATTCCTAAGCACCAAGACATCAATTCTGCACCTTTGATTCTTTGCGATAGCAATTAGAGCTCTAGTTGAGTAGTGAACTCATTGAGTTGTGTTGTGAGCTCTCATTGCGACTTGTGTGCGTGGTGTTGCTGTGATTTCTTGTTTTGAGTGTGTTACTAATCCCTCCCTTGCTCCGTGTTTCTTTGTGAATTTCAAGTGTAAGGGCGAGAGGCTCCAAGTTGTGGAGATTCCTCGCAAACGGGATTGAGAAAAAGCAAGCAAAACACCGTGGTATTCAAGTGGGTCTTTGGACCGCTTGAGAGGGGTTGATTGCAACCCTCGTCCGTTGGGACGCCACAACGTGGAGTAGGCAAGCGTTGGTCTTGGCCGAACCACGGGATAACCACCGTGCCATCTCTGTGATTGATCTTGTTGGTTATTGTGTTTTGTTGAAGATTCCTCTCTAGCCACTTGGCAGTTATTGTGCTAACACTTAACCAAGTTTTTTGTGGCCTAAGTTTTAAGTGTTACAGGATCACCTATTCACCCCCCCTCTAGGTGCTCTCAATTGGTATCAAAGCTGTTCTCTTCACAAAGGGACTAACCGCCCGAAGAGATGGATCCTAAGGGGAAGGGAATCGTGATTAACGACAAAGAGAAGGAATCCTTCGTCAACGAGCTGAAGGATGACAAGCCCACAGACTCCGGCTCGGGCCATAGACGGAAAGACGGGAAGAATAAGAAGACAAGGCGCATCAAGGAAATTGTCTACTACGACGACAGCGATGAGTCTACTTCTTCCCAAAAGGACGACGACCACAACGACTACGAGAGAAGGAAACCGGTCAATTCGAACTTTTCTTTTGATTACTCTCGTATTCCTCAAAGTACAAATGCTCATTTATTATCCATTCCTCTCGGCAAGCCTCCACACTTTGATGGGGAGGACTACGGATTTTGGAGCCACAAAATGAGTAGTCACCTTTTCTCTCTCCATCCTAGTATATGAGAAATTGTAGAGAGTGGAATGCACTTCGATAGTACGGATAGTCCCATGTTCATTAATTAGCAAATTCATAAGAATGCACAAGCTACTACTGTTCTTCTAGCTTCATTGTGCAGGGATGAATACCACAAAGTGAGCGGCTTGGATAACGCCAAGCAAATATGGGACACCCTCAAGATTTCTCATGAGGGGAACGACGTCACCTTGCTCACCAAGATGGAATTGGTGGAGGGCGAGCTTGGTCGATTCGCGATGATAAGGGGCGAGGAGCCAACCCAAACATACAACCGGCTCAAGACCCTTATCAACAAAATAAGGAGCTACGGAAGCACGCGATGGACGGACCACGACGTCGTCCGACTGATGCTAAGGTCCTTTACCGTTCTTGATCCTCATTTGGTGAATAATATTCGTGAGAATCCCAGGTACACCAAAATGTCGCCCGAAGAAGTCCTTGGGAAATTTGTAAGCGGGCGAATGATGATCAAGGAGGCGAGGTACGTGGACGACGCATTGAATGGTCCAATCAATGAGCCTCAACCCCTTGCTCTCAAGGCAACAAGAAGCAAGGAGGCGCTACCTAGCAAGGTGGCACAAATTGAGGCGGCCGGACTTAATGATGAAGAGATGGCCCTCATCATCAAGAGATTCAAGACGGCGCTAAAGGGTCGCAAGGGGCAGCCAAGCAAGACCAAGACAAAGGGGAAGCGCTCATGCTTCAAATGTGGTAAGCTTGGTCATTTTATTGCTAACTGTCCCGACAATGATAGTGACCAGGATCAAGGGAACAAGAGGGAGAAGAAGAAGAACTATAAGAAGGCAAAGGGCGAGGCACATCTTGGCAAGGAGTGGGATTCGGATTGCTTCTCGTCCGACTCCGACAATGAAGGACTCGCCGCCACCGCCTTCAACAAGTCGTCCCTCTTCCCCAATGAGCGTCACACATGCCTTATGGCAAGGGAGAAGAAGGTATGTACTCGAGACTCTACCTATGCTTCTTCAAGTGAGGACGAATCTAGTGATGAGGATGAAATAGATTATTCATGTTTATTTAAGGGCCTAGATAGAACCAAGGTAGATAAAATCAATGAATTGATTGATGCATTAAATGATAAGAATAGGCTTTTAGAAAAACAAGAAGATTTGTTGTATGAAGAACATGACAAATTTATAGAAGCACAAAAATCTCATGCTTTAGAAGTTAAAAGAAATGAAATGCTTTCTTGTGAATTATCTTCTTGCCATGAGACGATTACTAGTTTAAGGAGCATTAATGACGATTTGAATGCTAAATTAAAAATAGCTAGTAAATCAACAACTTGTGTAGAAAATGTCGTTATTTGCAATAGATGTAAAGATTTTGATATTGATGCTTGTAGTGAACACATAGCTTCTATTGCAAAGTTAAATGATGAAATGGCTAGTCTTAATGCCCAACTTAAGGCTAGCAAAAGTGATTTTGATAAACTAAAATTTGCTAGGGATGCCTACACGATTGGTAGACACCCCTCAATTAAGGATGGGCTTGGCTTCAAGAGGGAAGCCAAGAACTTAACAAGCCATGAGGCTCCCATCTCCGCCAAGGAGAAAGGGAAGGCCCCTATGGCAAATAGTACTAAAAGGAACCATGCTTTTATGTACAATGATAAAAGACAGTCTCATAGGAGTTGCAATGCTTTTGATTCACATGCCTATGACTCTTATGCTATGTTTGCTCCTAGTTCTTCCTATATGCATGGTAGAGATATGCCTAGGAAAAATGTTCATCATATGCCTAGGAAGAGTATTGTTCATGTTCCTAGAAAAGTTATGAATGGTCCCTCTACAATTTATCATGCTTTAAATACTTCCTTTGCTATTGGTAGAAAGGATAGGAAGATAGTTGCTAGGAAATTAGGGGCAAAATGCAAGGGTGATAAAACTTGCATTTGGGTCCCTAAGGAAATTGTGACTAACCTTGTAGGACCCAACAAGAGTTGGGTACCTAAGACCCAAGCCTAAATTTGCCTTGCAGGTTTATGCATCCGGGGGTTCAAGCTAGATTATCGACAGCGGATGCACAAACCATATGACGGGGGAGAAGAAGATGTTCACCTCCTACGTCAAGAATAAGGATTCCCAAGATTCAATCATATTCGGTGATGGGAACCAAGGCAAGGTGAATGGTTTAGGCAAGATTGCATTATCTAATGAGCACTCTATCTCTAATGTGTTTTTAGTTGAATCTCTTGGATATAATTTACTATCTGTCAGTCAATTATGTAATATGGGATATAATTGTCTATTTACAAATGTAGATGTGTCTGTCTTTAGAAGATGTGATGGTTCACTAGCTTTTAAGGGTGTACTAGACGGCAAACTTTATTTAGTTGATTTTGCAAAAGAAGAGGTCGGTCTAGATGCATGCTTAATGGCTAAGACTTGCATGGGCTGGTTGTGGCATCGCCGCTTAGCACATGTGGGGATGAAGAACCACCACAAGCTTCTAAAGGGAGAACACGTGATAGGTCTAACCAATGTACATTTCGAAAAAGATAGACCTTGTGCAGCTTGTCAAGCAGGTAAACAAGTGGGAGGAGCACATCACAGCAAGAATGTGATGACCACTTCAAGACCTCTGGAGCTGCTGCATATGGACCTCTTCGGACCCGTCGCCTATCTGAGCATAGGAGGAAGTAAGTATGGTCTAGTTATTGTTGATGACTTTTCCCGCTTCACTTGGGTGTTCTTTTTGCAGGATAAGTCTGAAACCCAAGGGACCCTCAAGCGCTTCCTCAGGAGAGCTCAAAATGAGTTTGAGCTCAAGGTGAAGAAGATAAGAAGCGACAACGGGTCCGAATTCAAGAATCTTCAAGTGGAGGAGTTCCTTGAGGAGGAGGGGATCAAGCACGAGTTCTCCGCTCCCTACACACCTCAGCAAAATGGTGTGGTAGAGAGGAAGAATAGGACACTCATAGATATGGCGAGGACTATGCTTGGAGAGTTCAAGACCCCCGAGCGCTTTTGGTCGGAAGCCGTGAACACGGCTTGCCACACCATCAACAGGGTCTACCTTCACCGCCTCCTCAAGAAGACTTCATACGAGCTGCTGACTGGTAACAAACCCAATGTATCTTATTTTCGTGTATTTGGGAGCAAGTGTTATATTCTTGTGAAGAAAGGTAGAACCTCTAAATTTGCTCCCAAAGCTGTAGAAGGGTTTTTATTAGGTTATGATTCAAATACAAAGGCGTATAGGGTCTTCAACAAATCATCGGGTTTGGTTGAAGTCTCTAGCGACGTTGTATTTGATGAGACTAATGGCTCTCCAAGAGAGCAAGTTGTTGATCTTGATGATATAGATGAAGAAGACGTTCCAACGTCCACGATATGCACCATGACGATTGGAGATGTACGGCCTCAGGAACATTTGGGGCAAGATCAACCGTCTTCCTCAACTATGGTGCATCCCCCATCCCAAGATGACGAACAGGTACCTCAAGTGGAGGCGCATGATCAAGGGGGAGCACAGGATGTTCAAGTTGAAGAGGAAGAAGCATCTCAGGCACCTCCAACCCAAGTTCGAGCGACGATTCAAAGGGATCATCCCGTCGACCAGATATTGGGTGATATTAGCAAGGGAGTAACTACTCGCTCGAGATTAGTTAATTTTTGTGAGCATTACTCCTTTGTCTCTTCTATTGAGCCTTTCAGGGTAGAAGAGGCCTTGCTAGATCCGGACTGGGTGTTGGCCATGCAAGAGGAACTCAACAATTTCAAGCGCAATGAAGTTTGGACACTGGTGCCTCGTCCCAAGCAAAATGTTGTGGGAACCAAGTGGGTGTTCCGCAACAAACAGGACGAGCACGGGGTAGTGACGAGGAACAAGGCTCGACTTGTGGCAAAAGGTTATGCCCAAGTCGCAGATTTGGACTTTGAGGAGACTTTTGCTCCTGTGGCTAGGCTAGAATCAATTCGTATCTTGCTAGCATATGCCGCTCACCATTCTTTCAGGTTGTACCAAATGGATGTGAAGAACGCTTTCCTCAACGGGCCGATCAAGGAGGAGGTGTACGTAGAGCAACCCCCTGGCTTCGAGGATGAACGGTACCCCGACCACGTGTGTAAGCTCTCTAAGACGCTCTATGGACTTAAGCAAGCCCCAAGAGCATGGTATGAATGCCTTAGAGACTTTTTAATTGCTAATGCTTTCAAGGTTGGGAAAGCCGATCCAACTCTTTTTACTAAGACTTGCGATGGTGATCTTTTTGTGTGCCAAATTTATGTCGATGACATAATATTTGGTTCTACTAATCAAAAGTCTTGTGAAGAGTTTAGCAGGGTTATGACACAGAAATTCGAGATGTCGATGATGGGCGAGTTGAACTACTTCCTTGGGTTCCAAGTGAAGCAACTCAAGGACGACACTTCCATCTCCCAAACGAAGTACACACAAGATTTGCTAAAGAGGTTTGGGATGAAGGACGCCAAGCCCGCGAAGACGCCAATGAGAACTGACGGACACACTGACCTCAACAAAGGAGGTAAGTCTGTTGATCAAAAAGCATACAGGTCTATGATAGGGTCCTTACTTTATTTGTGTGCTAGTAGACCGGATATTATGCTTAGCGTATGCATGTGTGCTAGATTTCAATCCGATCCAAAGGAGTGTCACTTAGTGGCTGTGAAGCGAATTTTGAGATATTTAGTCGCTACGCCTTGCTTCGGGATCTGGTATCCAAAGGGGTCTAACTTTGACTTGATTGGATATTCAGACTCCGACTATGCTGGATGTAAGGTCGATAGGAAGAGTACATCGGGGACGTGCCAAATTTTAGGAAGGTCCCTGGTGTCGTGGAACTCTAAGAAACAAACTTCCGTTGCCCTATCCACCGCTGAGGCCGAGTACGTTGCCGTAGGACAGTGTTGTGCGCAACTGCTTTGGATGAGGCAAACCCTCCGGGACTTCGGCTACAATCTGAGCAAAGTCCCACTCCTATGTGATAATGAGAGTGCTATCCGAATAGCGGAAAATCCTGTTGAGCACAGCCGCACAAAGCACATTGACATCCGGCATCACTTTTTGAGAGACCACCAGCAAAAGGGAGATATCAAAGTGTTTCATGTTAGCACCGAGAACTAGCTAGCCGATATCTTTACCAAGCCTCTAGATGAGAAGACCTTTTGCAGGCTGCGTAGTGAGCTCAATATCTTAGATTCGCGGAACTTGGATTGAAATGTAGCATACAAGTGTTTATGCCTTTGATCATGTTCATTCTGCATTTTGTTGCTTATTGTGGTGCTCAGGTTGTACAAACACTCCCTGGACCTCACAAGTCCTTTTTGCAAGTGATGCACATATTTAGGGGGAGCTGTGCTACAACTTGACCCTTTGAGACTAACCATGTTCTTGAGTTTGGTTGTTTTAGTCTCAAAGGAGGATTGAAAGGGAAAAGGTGGACTTGGACCATGCAAGACTTCCACTGCACTCCGATGAAAAGAGTAACTTTTCCAAGTTCATCTTTATACTCTTATTGCCTTTGTACTCTTATTTGAAGATTTTGGTGAGGCAATGGGGTTAAAGGGCCAAGATTTATCCCGTTTTGGTGCTTGATGCCAAAGGGGGAGAAAATAAAGGCCAAAGCGATAAATGGATCAGCTACCACTTGAGAGTTTTTGAAAATAGTAGAATAGAGCTTTTGGTTTGTCAAAACTCTTTTATTGTCTCTCTTGTCAAAAGTTGGTTTCTAGTGGGGAGAAGTGTTGATTATGGGAAAAAGGGGAGTTTTTGAAATCTTGAATCAATTTCTCTTGGAATGACTCTCTTTATGTCTTAACACGTGTGTTTGACTTAGAGATAGAAATTTGAGTTTGGTTTGCAAAAACAAACCAAGTGGTGGCAAAGAGTGATCCATATATGTCAAATTTGAATCAAAACAATTTGAGTTCTTATTTGAATTGATTTTGTATTTGTTCTACTTGCTTTATGTTGTGTTGGCATAAATCACCAAAAAGGGGGAGATTGAAAGGGAAATGTGCCCTTGGGCCATTTCTATGTATTTTGGTGATTTAGTGTCCAACACAAGTGCCCTAGTGTAAAAAGGTGGACAAAGTACAAATCAAGGATAAAGGTATGTTTCTCAGACTTAGTACATTGTTTTATGGACTAATGTATTGTGTCTAAGTGCTGGAAACAGAAAAAATCGAGTTGGAGAAGAGATGGCTCGAGCAGCCAAAGTCTGCTCAGTCTGGGTGCACCGGACTGTCCGGTGGTGCACCGGACAGTGTCCGGTGTGCCAGGCTGGCTCTGGCGAAAAGGCTGCTCTCGGGACTTCAACGGCGGTGTACGACTATAAATCACCGGACTGTCCGGTGGTTCACCGGACTATCCGGTGTGCCGTTCACAGGCGAACTCGTCGCTCTCGGGAAACCATCAACGACGTACGGCTATAATTCACTGGACTGTCCGGTGTGCACCGGACTGTCCGGTGAGCCAACGGTCGGCAGGGCCAACGGTCGGCCGCGCGATCTGCGCGGGACACGTGGCCGAGCCAACGGCTATAAGGGGGCACCGGTCTGTCCGGTGTGCACCGGACATGTCCGGTGCGCCAACGGCTCTCAGGCTGCCAACGGTCGACTGCGCCATTTATGGAAGGAAATCGGGCACCGGTCAGTGTCCGGTGTGCACCGGACTGTCCGGTGTGCACCGGACTGTCCGGTGCGCCAGTCGACAGAAGGCAAGATCAGCCTTCCTAGATTGCTCTCAACGGCTCCTAGCTGCCTTGGGGCTATAAAAGGGACCCCTAGGCACATGGAGGAGCACACCAAGCATTCCTACAACATTCCTAAGCACCAAGACATCAATTCCGCACCTTTGATTCTTTGCGATAGCAATTAGAGCTCTAGTTGAGTAGTGAACTCATTGAGTTGTGTTGTGAGCTCTCATTGCGACTTGTGTGCGTGGTGTTGCTGTGATTTCTTGTTTTGAGTGTGTTACTAATCCCTCCCTTGCTCCGTGTTTCTTTGTGAATTTCAAGTGTAAGGGCGAGAGGCTCCAAGTTATGGAGATTCCTCGCAAACGGGATTGAGAAAAAGCAAGCAAAACACCGTGGTATTCAAGTGGGTCTTTGGACCGCTTGAGAGGGGTTGATTGCAACCCTCGTCCGTTGGGACGCCACAACGTGGAGTAGGCAAGCGTTGGTCTTGGCCGAACCACGGGATAACCACTGTGCCATCTCTGTGATTGATCTTGTTGGTTATTGTGTTTTGTTGAAGATTCCTCTCTAGCCACTTGGCAGTTATTGTGCTAACACTTAACCAAGTTTTTTGTGGCCTAAGTTTTAAGTGTTACAGGATCACCTATTCACCCCCCCCCTCTAGGTGCTCTCAGCACCGGACTGTCCGGTGCGCCACCCGACAGAAGGCAAGAATTGCCTTCCCAGATTGCTTCCAATGGCTCCTAGCTGCCTTGGGGCTATAAAAGGGACCCCTAGGCGTATGGAGGAGTAACCCAAGCATTCTTTGATCATCTCTAAGCACCAAGACTCCATTCTCGCGCATTCGATTCTTTGTGATAAGTGACTTGAGCTCTAGTTGAGTAGTGAACTCCCTGCATCGTGTTGTGAGCTCAAGTTGTGGTTTGTGTGCGTGATTATGCTCGTTCTTTGAGTCTTGTTTGTGTTGCTCTTCCCTCCCTTACTTCTGTGCTTCTTTGTGATCATCATTTGTAAGGGCGAGAGGCTCCAAGTTGTGGAGATTCCTCGCAAACGGGATTGAGTAAAAGAAAGGAAAACACCGTGGTATTCAAGTTGATCATTGGATCACTTGAAAGGAGTTGAGTGCAACCCTAGTCCATTGGGACTCCACAACGTGGAGTAGGCAAGTGTTACTTGGTCGAACCATGGGATAAATCATCGTGTCTCTTGTGCCTGTTTTCATCGTGACTATTGTGTTTCACAAGAGCTCGGTCCTTAGCCACTTGTTTCTATTGAGCTAACACTTAACCAAGTTTTTGTGGCTATAAGTGTTTGATTTTTACAGGATCACCTATTCACCCCCCCTCTAGGTGCTCTCAGCTATCTCTAATCAAAAAGGAAAAAGGGAGAATGAATCTAGAGAGAGAAAACCTAGAGTGAGAAAAAGAAGAGTAACACATGATTTTGGGTGATAATTAGAAAGAAATTTTATACCCCCAAAATCAAGGTGTTACACATATTCTTGAAATAATGTATGGATACATCATTTTTGTATGCAGAATTTCTTCAGATGCGAGGCTGGATACGTGGCTAGGGCGGATGTGGTGGCCACCACGAGCTGTAAGAAGCTCATCATGGACATGCAGTATGAGGCACGAATCTAGGCCATCATCCGCTACCACGGCTCCGTCCTTGGGGAGGTGACCAAGCAGCAAGCCCGAACCATGTCGTTGACCAGGGACCAATATCTGCAGGTGCATGTTTGGTACCAGTACTCCTTGCATGAATTTAATTTTATCTTCTGATATGTAGTGTACGTGTTTACTTTGTAGATGATTCCATATTGGTGCGCCGCACATCCTCTATGCTGGGAGAAGATAGTGGATAGGTGGTGCTCGCCTGAGTGGGACGAGGCGTACAACGCTAGCCGGGAACGGTGTCTGATGATGCAAGGCCCCTCCCACCACCAAAGCAACCGCAACCTAGGCCAATATGCAAAAGCATGGGTACGCTCTCTTTTTTATTTAGGTATATAACACTGGATTAGATATTATTTCTAACTATCTCGTTGGTTTTCTTGCAGTTGGCGTCACATGGTGGCCAACCTGGCTCCATCTTCTCAGCCTATGCTATGGCCCATAAGGGCAAGGCGACGTCCGATGTCACCTACAACCCGGATGACGTGCCCGAGGCGTACAACAACCCCACCATCTACAGCCGCCTTCATGACTACACCGCCATGGCACAGAAGGTCCATGGCCCAGAATACGATCTGAGGACCGAGCAGATCGACCCTGATGTCCTCATGAGGGTCGGAGGAGGCAAGAGACATGGGCGGTACTGGATTGCCGATGGGGCAATCGACTCGTTGTCCACTCCCACTCTGTCTCAGGTGCGAGCAAAGAGCACGGGCTCGAGTCCAGCCATACAACCTCGGCATGACAGCTCACAGCATCGCATACAACAACTCAAGGTTAGTGCTTCTGTAACTCGTCATTCCTTAAGTTATATACCTTCTCTTTGAGTTACTATAACATTGGCTTGGAATATTACAGACCCAGCTAGAAGAAGAGAGGAGGGAACGCCAAGAGATGGAGGCGAGGATGATGGCGGAACGGGAGGCCCGCCTGGCAGATCAGCAGAGGATGGCGGAGATGTTCCAATACATGTAGAGCCTTGGTGCCGCACAGGGTTTCGCTCCACCACCTCCATTGTTTCCTATAGTTGACCCTGCTCTGTTCCATACTCCTGTGAGTATCAAAATTGTAGTTAGATGTTGGTAATGCATCTGGTATAACACATGCAATTTCTTCTCTGTGCAGGGACAATCTGGGGCTGCATCCAACAACCCTCATGGATTGCTCGACCCATCGCCGCACCAGTCCAACCGCCCACCTCGATGAGACTTATGTTCTTAGTGTTGAGACTTATGAGATACTTGAGACTTCAGAACTTGTTGGTAATGTTGTGTTTGGATACTTATGTTTGTTGGATACTTATGTGAGGACTTGAGACTTATGTTCTTGATACTTATGTTTGTGTTGAGAACTTGGATACTTATGTTTGTATTGGATACTTATGTCTGTGATGATATCTGTGATGTATATGTGATATCTTTTTTTGTTTGGATGGAATATAAAAAACAAATAAAAAGGTATATATTGTTCACTTTGCCGAGTGTCAGGGCCATAGCACTCGGCATAGCACCAATACCAGGGCACATATAAAGCTTCTTTGCCAAGTGTTGTGGCCTCGGCACTCGACAAAGAGACAAGCTTTGCCGAGTGCCACCTAGAGCACTCGACGAAAATCCTGACAAAAGGGACCCGCTGGTGGATCCTTTGCCAAGTGTATTAGGAGACACTCGGCAAAGGCGCCGTCTCCATCACCCGACACCATGACTGACGCTTTTCTTTGCCGAGTACCGAGTGCCCGATAAAAAGTACTCGGCAAAGAAGCCGTTGCCGATGTACTGTTCGCCAAGCTCTCTTTACCGAGTGTTACACTCGGCAAATACTTTATCGAGTATTTTTCAGGAAAGCGCTCGATTTTGGTAGTGTATAGAGGTGAATATTGATGACGTTATTGGAGACAGTCTAAGTCTTAACCACTGAGGATACCTGCCATGCCATGGGCGCCTGCTGCCACGCTGGATACATCACAGACCGACCTCACTTTCCTGTATGCTGATTTTTTTATTAAAAATAAAATCCTTTTTTATAAAAATCCATATTTCTATTTGGGAACATATCTGGTGCAAACCAACCCTTTCGTGCAACCATGCAAATTTCTAATCTGGGCCACATGATGTTGATCCAAAGGGACGCGCGAGAGTGGATAATTTTACACTTAACCGCCTGCTCCTAATCACACTTTTGCAAATATCCTCTCTCACTCCCCCCATGTGCCTCCTTGGATCAACATCATATGGCCCAGATTAAAATTTTGCACGGTTGCACAGAGGGGTTGGTTTGCACCAGATATGTTTCCTTTCTATTTTTTGGTTATCAAAATTCGTTTTTACCATTTTTTGCCACCACACACTGTCGTCGGCTTGCCGCCATCCACTACCGGAATCCGGGTCTTTGCCGAGTGCTCGGCGCTTTACCGAGTGCTTTTTGTCGGGCACTCAGCAAAAAAGTCATTGCCAAGTGCCGTACTTGGCAAAGTCCTACTCTCGATAATGACCACGTTTACCGAGAGCACGACTCTCAGCACAGGAAGACACTCGGCAAAGACAGCTTTGCCGAGTGCCAAACACTCGACGAACAGCGACGCTCGGCAAAGGACCGTCAGCAGTCGTCTATAGATGACGGTCGTTACCTTTGCCAAGCGTCGGGCTTTGGCACTCGGCAAAAAAGCTACTTTGTCGAGTGTCTCAAGCCCGACCCTCGACAAACTATGCTTTGTCGAGTGTCTATCTTGGACACTTAGCAAAGTATATTTTTATTTTTTTCTTTTCCCAACCAAACTTTTTATACTATGTTCCTACACTATGTAGACTTATATGTTCCATTTTGGCATAATTATAAAAGTGTTTGCTATAACTATTAGATTTTGTTCGTTTAATTGAATTTCCTTGGATAATTTAAATTTGAACTGCAAGTCACTCGAAAAATATAAAACCATGAATGCAAAAATGGTATCCATGTTATTTAGCACAAGTTACGGCCAATTTAAGAAACAGACCGGAATTTTCGACCACCATGCTCACTAAACATGACCGTGAGCTTGCCATCCCATTGTTTAAAATTTATATAAAACACAAACAAAGTCAGAAAATCATGAAACTTGTACACATGTCATGATTTCATATGTAGAGGCTGTAATAAAAATTTGAGAATGTTTCGAGAAAGTGATCACTCACTATGTGAAGAATCCCAACCGGTCTACATTGAAACTCTATGATTTCATGTGTAGGCTACTTAGGTTTCTACATATAGTGCATCACAAATTTCTCGAAACATTCTCAAATTTTTATCACAACCTCTACATATGATATCATGACATGTCGACAAATTTCATGATTTTTTGACTTTGTTTGTGTTTTATACATTTTTAAAACAACTGTATGGCAAGTTCGCGGCCATGTTTCGTGAGCATGGTGATCGAAAATTCCGGTCTGTCCCTGAAATAGGCTGTAACTTGTGCTAAATAACATGGATATCATTTTTGCATTCATCGCTTTTTCATTTTTTGAGTGATTTGCAGTTCAAATCTGAATCATCCGAAGAAATTCAATCAAACAAACTAAATTAAATAACTATAGCAAACATTTTGATAATTGTGCCAAAATGGAACATGTAGGTATACATAGTGTAGGAACACACCACAAAAAGTTTGGTGAAAAAACGAAAAGAATGAAAATATACTTTGCCGAGTGTCGAAGGGAGACACTGGGCAAAGGTTTCTTTGCCAATCTTTACCGAGTGCTTGTCAACGAGCTTTGTTGAGTGCCAAATCGCGAGCACTCGACAAAGTATATTTTTAAAATAAAAATTCTTTGTCGAGTGCTAGATCGCGAGCACTCGACAAAGAACATTTACATAGCAGTGTCTAGTTATAGCATCAGGAAATATTCTAGGTATGACGTCAATTGATTCCATTTTCACACAGCAAGCTACGACCAAAGTCGACCCAATCGAAAAACAAAGTGTTCTAGAGTCTTAATGCCTAGCCTTGACGAGGTCGAATATTTTGGACGAATCGAAGAAATATATGAACTTATTTTTCATGGTTCCAAACCTCTTACCCAGTGATATTCAAATGTCATTGGTTTGACCCTCAAGTGACGAGACAGACACATTCTAATGGATAGCCGAACTTTTGCACCCTAGCTTGTGCACTAGGGTCTCGCTCGTGCTTCCCAAGACAAAAGCGTAGATAACGTCAATGTCGGCGAAGCTGGTCAGCTCATTGCACTATCGCGAGAAGCGTCAGATGTAGTCCCTCAGGGTCTTGTCTGGCTTTTGTCGGCAATTCTTGAGATCCCATGGGTTGCCTAGGCAAACGTACATGCCCTGGAAATTTTCGACAAAAAAATCCTCGAGGTTGGTCCAGTTTTGGATACAACCTGGCCTTAGGTTCTCGAGCCATGCATGTGGTGACTCCGCCAAATACAGGGGAGGTTGTGTATTATGAAATCATCGTGGTCTGCCCCTCCCGCAAGGCACGCCAGTCAGTAGTCTCCAAGCTAGAGGTTGGTGTTTGATTCTCCTGAATACTTCACAATGTCGATGGGTGCCCTGTATCGCTGTGGCACTGGTGCTCAATGGATGCGGCGGCTAAAGACCCAAGGCCATAATGGTGGTGGGCTCAGGCTTCAGTCCTCATCAGGATTGAAGCAGCCCCCATAGTGCTAGTTGTACCGATGGGCATCACCCAACCTATCTCATCCCACCTCTCCAGACCCATGATTAGGCGTGCTTCTTGCACTTCAGTCCGTCCTTAGGCACCAGTGAGGTGGGACCCATGTCGTGCTTTCTTTGAGCTAGGGGGTTGCTGTGACATGGCATATTTCGTCATCAGTGTAGATGCAGAACACTAGTTGATTCTCGGCTTGCGACGTCGTGACATGGATCTCTCAGCTTGCTATCGCACAGCGAGGCTGAGAAGGTCTCAGATCTCTTGATGAGTATTTTGCTCACTCGGAGTATCCGCCTTAGGGAGCAGGGGCGAAGGGCTTAGTATGGCTTAGTATTGCCCAAGCAATACCTTGACCCAGCCCAACTAGATATCCATGGTAAAAAAATCTTAACCCTAATGCAACTCATCCGTAGCGACGACAGGCCTCCACACCGTTGCTGTCACGCGTGGCTCGGACTCGCGCCTTCGAGCTCCATCGCCCGCCGGGTGGCCGCACCCAGTGCCCCTGTCCACGTCCGAGCCCCCTATTCTGACCAGCGATCAGACCTACCCGTGGCTCCACACCTAGGCCAAGGCACTGCTGCCCACCGACTTGAGCTCGAAGCTCCTCCTCGTGGGCACCAAGTAGCTGCAGCCAATCTCCTCCTCGCGAGCGTCGAGCATTTGCAGTCAAGTTCCTCCATGTGGAGGCTCCTAGTGCACAGCCGCGGGCCCGCCCCTAGGCTGAGGTGCCAAGCTCAACCCCACGTGCCTCACCGCTGCCTAGGCCTAGCCGCCCTGGCTCCATTTTCTCCCTCTTCCCCCGACTCTTGTTCCGACCAGGGTGTTGGCTCCATCAATGCTTAGGCCTAGGCGGCCAACTCTTTCCTTGTTTTGGCCTCTAGACAACATCCTAGGCTTTCAGCGTGCGTGGAATCTGTCATGCCTTTGGAGGTGAGGTGTTTCCTGTTATTTTTCATTTTGTTACTAGTATTGTAGTGCCATGTAAACTGTAAGGGATAGCATCCCTTCTCCTTGTGTTATATTCTACTATATCTGATAGGGACATAACTTGAGGATTCAACCTAATGACGAGCTTAATGTGCAATTCATTGCCAAGTCGATATCCAATTTGATAGTAAATCTTTCTATCGGTGAGGTATTCTACAACTATTTGCATTACATATTTGTTTTTAGTGCTTTGAGTTAGAATTCAGCTATTACTTTTTTCTATATTATATTTTGTGGTCGCTTATTCTTTTGAATTTTGTAGAAGGAAAATGGGAAGCTAAATTCCAGTGTAATGGCATTATGATTTTGGGGTTTTAGCAACACCTTGTTTTTGGAGCGTCCTCCGCCACTATTAGGGAGTTTGTTTAGAAGTGTCGCGGTGAGCACGAAATTTTGGCTCACTCAAGGGAAACAAGGTGGCCCACCCCACCAAAGTTTAGGCGGCAGCGGATGTTAAACTATCGTGGTGTGCATCTGCCTTGTGACCCGGCGTGGTCGCCCCGTCCGCCATCATGGTATTCCCTTTCTCCTGTCGTGGGATGTTGGCTACTCTATGAAGGGTCTGGGCCAGCTGGCGATTTCTGGGGAGGTGGGTTGAGCTGAGGTGGGGTGGATGTCATGGCGTGTATTGTGATACTAGCGAAAGTCATCTCCGCTCTTTCCGTGAGGGGGAGGCGGTCCCCTGTTGTGTTTGCTGCGAGGTACTCCTGGCTGGGGTTGTAACTTGCCTCACTGAAAGTTGCCTAGAGGGAAGTGAATAGGCGAAACCTGAAATTTATAAACTTAAACACACACTGAGGTCGTGGGTTAGCGTTAGAATTAAATTCAAGTCCAAAGAAATATCTCTCTTGCTAGGAGTTGCTCAAGGATTGCGGATGACGTATGGGAGCCAACTCAAATTCACACTAGCAAGGAAACGTTAGAGAGGGGAAAACAAACCAAATAAGAATCAAGGCGAGTGAACACGATGATTTGTTTTACCGAGGTTCAGTTCCAAAGAACCTAGTCCCCATTGAGGAGGTCACAAAGACCGAGTCTATTTCAACCCTTTCCCTCTCTCAAACGATCACTTAGACCGAGTGAGCCTTTCCCTTAACCACACGGGTCACTAAGACCCCGCAAGGACCACCACACTCTTAGGTGTCTCTTGCTTTGCTTACAAGCACTTAGAAAAGAAGTGAGGAAGGAAGAAAGGCAATCCAAGCAACAAGAGCGCAAATGAACACGAACACACTCTCCTCAAGTCACAAAGTGGTTGAGATGAATTCGAGACTTGGAGAGGGTTTGATCATTGGAAATGTGTCTTGGAGTGAATGCTCTAGCTCTTGTATTGAATGTGATCTTCTAAAAACTTGGATGCCAAAGGATGTGGTGGTTGGGGGTATTTATAGCCCCCAACCACTTTGTAGCCCACTGGACAGGCACTTTGCATTGTTCGGTGCACACCACGTCAGCGCGTTCGTTAGGATTCTAAGCAGTTAACCGATGGAGACGTTTGTCTTCTAGTTGCACCGGACAGTCTGGTGCCTTCTAACTTTGCTACTCTGACTTCTGCACGACACTGTTCATCACTGTTGCTTTTCGCAGAGTCGACCGTTGGCGCCAAGGAGCCGTTGCTCTGCTGGCTCACCGGACAGTCCAGTGAATTATAGCGGAGCGCGCCTCCATTTTCCCGAGAGTGGCTGGTTCACATCTATACGGTCCTGGTGCACCGAACACTGTCCGGTGGCACACCGGACAGTCCGGTGCACCATTTATTAGCACACTCAAGTTCTTTGCTCCATTTTTGATTGTGTCCCTAACTTGATTTTTTTCTTGGTTTGTGTTGAACCTTATGCACCTGTAATAGATAATATCTAGACAAACTAGTTAGTCTATGTGTTTGTGTTGATCATCTATCACCAAAATTAATTATAGGAAATGGTTAACCCGATTTCCCTTTCAATCTCCCCCTTTTTGGTGATTGATGCCAACACAAACCAAAGCAAATATAAAGTGCAGAAATGCAACTAGTTTACATTTATGACGAATGTGCATAGGTTACTTGGAATTAAACCAATTGAAAGTATCACTAAGAATGAATGGTTTGCTTTTCTTTTATTTAACATTTTGGACCACATTTGCACCACTTGTTTGTTTTTTCAAATCTTTTTGGAAAATCTTTTCAAATTCCTTTTGCAAATAGTCAAAGGTATAAGAATATGATTGTGAGAAGTATTTTTAAGATTTGAAATTTCTCCCCCTATTTCAAATGCTTTTCCTTTGACTAAATAGAAGCTCCGCCTGAATGAATTCTCCCCTTAGCTTTCAAGAGGGTTTTTAAAATAGATATCAATTTGAAAATTGATTTTTAAAGATACCAATTGAAAGACCAATTGTAACTTCATGCCAATTGAAAAATCCATACCACTTGAAAATTCATTTTGGGGCTTCCTCAAATATCAATTGAAATAAACATTTCCTTTTTGAAAGATATCAACTTTGAAATTTTACTTTCACAAATCAATTGAAAATTAGATACCAATTGAAAAATTCATTTCAAAATTTTTTGAAATGGTGGTGCGGTGTGCGGTCCTTTTGCTTTGGGCTTAATATTTTCTCCCCCTTTGGCATGAATCGCCAAAAACGAAGAACTTGAGAGCCCTCTTGTATTTTCTCCCCCTTTGGGGCTTAAAACTTTCTCCCACATGGTGAAATAAATATGAGTGAATTTTGCAGAGTAATGGCAAATGGTAAATGATACCGTCAGAGTTTGGAGTGGAAGCCTTGTTGTTGCCGAATACTCCATTTCCCTTTCAATCTAAGACTAATCATAGAGATATACTTAAAAACATATTAGTCTTAGCTTTGGCATAAGAAGAATAAGAAATATGCAATTGTACCAAATGAAAGAGATATGATCAAAGGTATATAAATAAGCTATGTGTGCAATGTTTCAATCAAAGTTCCGAGAATCAAGTATATTAGCTCATTTCTAAGTTTGCTAAAGGTCTTCTCATCCAATGGCTTGGTAAAGATATCGGCTAGTTAGTTGTGGGTATTAACATAGGCTATTTCGATATCCCCCTTTTGTTGGTGATCTCTCAGAAAGTGATACCGAATATCTATGTGCTTAGTGCGGCTGTGTTCAACGGGATTATACGCCATGTGGATTGCACTCTCATTATCACATAGGAGAGGGACTTCGCTCAATTTGTAGCCATAGTCCCTAAGGGTTTGCCTCATCTAAAGTAATTGCGCACAACAATGTCCTGCGGCAATGTACTCGGCTTCGGCGGTGGAAAGAGTTACGGAGTTTTGTTTCTTTGACGCCCAAGACACCAGGGATCTCCTCAGAAACTGACAAGTCTTTGATGTGCTCTTTCTATCAATTTTACACCTTGCACAATCGGCATCGGAATATCCTATTAAATCAAAACTGGATCCCCTGGGGTACCAAAGCCCAAACTTAGGAGTGTAAATTAAGTATCTCATGATTCTCTTCACGGCCCTAAGGTGAACTTCCTTAGGATGTGCTTGAAATCTTGCACATATGCATACAGAAAGCATAATGTCCGATCAAGAGGCACATAAATAGAGTAAAGATCCTATCATCGACCGGTATACCTTTTTATCTACGGATTTACCTCCCGTGTCAAGGTCGAGATGCCCATTAGTTCCCATGGGTGTCTTGATGGGTTTGCCATCCTTCATTCCAAACTTCTTAAGTATGTCTTGAGTGTACTTTGTTTGGCTGATGAAGGTGCCCTCTTGGAGTTTCTTGATTCGAAATCCTAGGAAATACTTTAACTCCCACATCATAGACATCTCGAATTTTTGAACCATTATCCTACTAAACTCCTCACAAGATGACTTGTTAGTAGACCCAAATATAATATCATCAACATAAATTTGACATATAAACAAGTCTTTTGGAATAGTTTTATTGAAGAGAGTAGGATCGGCTTTACCGACTTTGAAGCCATTAGTGATAAGAAAATCTCGCAGGCATTCATACCATGCTCTTGGGGCTTGCTTAAGCCCGTAAAGCGCCTTTGAGAGTTTATAGACATGATTTGGATACTCACTATCTTCAAAACCGGGAGGTTGCTCAACATAGACCTCTTCCTTGATAGGGCCATTGAGGAAGGCACTTTGCACGTCCATTTGATAAAGCTTAAGGCCATGGTAAGTAGCATAGGCAAGTAATATACGAATGACTCAAGCCTAGCTACGGGTGCATAAGTTTTATCGAAGTCCAGACCTTCGACTTGTGAATAACCTTTGGCCACAAGTCGGGCTTTGTTCCTTGTCACCACCCCATGCTCATCTTGCTTGTTGCGGAATACCCACTTGGTACCCCTTGTGAATATCACCAAGAATGGAGTTGACGGGTGATCTCTTTGAATTGCTTGGTGGACTCTTGGGTGTGGCGGTCTTTGATCCCTTATTTCTTGATTATCTTCCTTGTCTTGATCATCTTCATCTCCCCCTTGATCCATGTCCTCCTCTTGAGGTGGCTCGTCCTCTTGATCTTCATCTTCATCATCTTGAGTCTGATCCTCGTCCTGAGTTGGTGGAGATGCTTGCATGGAAGATGATGATTGATCTTGTGCTTGTGGAGGCTCTTTGGATTCCTTAGGACACACATCCCCAATGGACATGTTCCTTAGCGCAACGCATGGAGCCTTTTCATCATCTAGTTCATCAAGATCAACTTGCTCAATTTGGGAGCCATTAGTCTCATCAAACACAATGTCACAAGAAACCTCAACTAATCCAGTGGATTTGTTGAAGACTCTATATGCCCTTGTGTTTGAGTCATACCCTAGTAAAAAGCCTTCTACAGCCTTAAGAGCAAATTTAGAACTTCTACCTCTTTTAATAAGAATAAAGCACTTGCTCCCAAAAACTCTAAAATATGAAACATTGGGCTTTTTACTAGTGAGGAGTTCATACGATGTTTTCTTGAGGATTTGGTGAAGATATAACCGGTTGATGGAGTAGCAAGCGGTGTTAATCGCCTCCGTCCAAAACCGGTTCGGTGTCTTGTACTCATCAAGCATGGTTCTTGCCATGTCCAGTAGAGTTCTGTTCTGCCTCTCCACTACATCATTTTGTTGAGGTGTGTAGGGAGAAGAGAACTCATGCTTGATGCCCTCCTCCTCAAGAAATCCTTCTATTTGTGAATTCTTGAACTCTGTCCCATTATTGCTTCTAATCTTTTTGATTCTCAATCCAAACTCATTTTGAGTCCTTCTCAAGAATCCTTTTAATGTGTCTTGGGTTTGTGATTTTTCCTGTAAAAAGAACACCCAAGTGAAGCGAGAATAATCATCCATAATTACAAGACAGTACTTACTCCCACCGATGCTTATATAAGCGATCGGGCTGAATAGGTCCATGTGGAGCAGCTCGAGTGGCCTATCAGTCGTCATTATGTTCTTGTGTGGATGATGGGCTCCAACTTGCTTTCCTGCTTGGCATGCGCTACAAACCCTTTCTTTCTCAAAATGAACATTTGTTAGTCCTAAAATGTGTTCTCCCTTTAGAAGCTTATGAAGATTCTTCATCCCAACATGAGTTAGTCAGTGATGCCAGAGCCAGCCCATATTAGTCTTAGCAATTAAGCAAGTGTCAAGTTCAGCTTTATTATCATTAAAATCAACCAAATATAGCTAACCATCTAACACTCCCTTAAATGCTATTGAATCATCACTTCTTCTAAAGACAATAACACTTACATCAGTAAATAGACAGTTGTAGCCCATTTTGCATAATTGAGAAACAGAAAGCAAATTATAATCTAATGAATCTACAAGAAAAACATTGGAAATAGAATGGTCAGGGGATATAGAAATTTTACCCAAACCTTTGACCAAACCTTGATTTCCATCCCCGAATGTAATAGCTCGTTGGGGATCTTCATTTTTCTCGTACGAGGAGAACATCCTTTTCTCCCCTGTCATGTGGTTTGTGCACCCGCTATCGATTATCCAACTTGAACCACCGGATGCATAAACCTACAAAACAATTTAGGCCTTGTTCTTAGGTACCCAAACAGTCTTGGGTCCTTTGACGTTAGAAACAAGCACCTTGGGTACCCAAACACAAGTCTTTAGGCTCTTGTGTTTGCCCCAACTATTTGGCAACTATTTTGTCTGATTTGTTTGTTAGCACATAGGAAGCATCAAAAGTCTTAAAGGAAATGTTATGCTCATTTGATGCAGTAGGAGTTTTCTTTCTAGGCATTTCAACATGAGTGGTATGCCTAGAGCTAGAAGCCTCATTTTTATACATAAAAGCATGATAAGGAATAGTATGAGGTTTCCTGGCATGAATTTTCCTAATTTTGTGCTTAGGATAGTTTGCAGGATATAAAATGTAACCCTCACTATCCTGAACCATAGGAGCATTGCCCTTCACAAAGTTAGATAATTTCTTAGGGGCATTAAGCTTGACATTGGATTGGTTCCCATGTTGGAACCCAATGCCATTCTTAATGCCAGGGCGTCTCCCATTATAAAGCATATTACGAGCAAATTTAAAATTTTCATTTTCTAGTTCATGCTCAGCAAGTTTAGCAGTTAATTTAGCTATGTGATCATTTTGTTGTTTAATCATGGCAAGTTGATCATCAATAGCTTCTACATTAATATCTCTACATCTAGTGCAAATGGAAACATGCTCGACAGTAGATGTAGATGGTTTGCAAACATTCAATTCTTCTATCTTAGCATTTAGTCTAGAATTCTCATCTCTAAGACAGGAAATTGAATCATTGCAAACTTTTCAATCTTAGAAACTAAATTATCATTCTCAGTTTTAAGACTAGAAATTGAACCATTACACATGCTTAGCTCCTTAGACATATTTTCATTCTTCTCTACTTCTAAAGCATAAGCATTTTTCAACTTAACAAATTTTTTGTTTTCTTTAACGAGGAAGTCCTCTTGGCTTTCCAAGAGATCATCCTTCTCGTTAATGGTTTCTATTAATTCATTTAATTTTTTTCTTTTGGTCCATGCTAAGGTTGGTAAAGGGAGACATTAAATCATCTTCATTATCACTAGAGCTACCCTCATCACTAGATGTTGTATATTTGGGGGTGGCTCTAGAGTGTACCTTCTTCTTCTTGTCATCCTTAGCCATGAGACACTTGTGGCCGACGTTGGGGAAGAGGACAACAAATTAACGACGATGTTGGCGGCGTCCTCATCGGAGGAGGAGTCGGTGGAGCTCTCGTCGGAGTCCATTCCCGGCATATGTGGGCATCGCCGCCCTTCTTCTTTTAGTATTTCTTCTTCTCCTTCTTCTTCCCCTTTTTGTCTTCGTCCCTGTCACTTTCACTAGAAATTGGACATTTAGTAATAAAGTGACTGGACTTACCACACCGGTAGCACACCCTCTTAGAGTGGGACTTATAATCCTTCCCCCTCCTTTGCTTGAGGATTTGGCGGAAGCTCTTAATGATGAGCGCCATCTCCTCGTTGTCGAGCTTGGAGGCATCGATTGGAAGCCCACTTGGTGTAGACTGCTCCTTCTTCTCTTCCGTCACTTTGAATGCGACAGGTTGCACCTCAAGTGTAGAGCTGGCGCCATGCTCCAAGTTGACAATATATTTGGAGTCTTTGATCGTAAGTTCAAAGCTCACAAACTTGCCAATAACTTCCTCGGGAGACATCTGCTTGTATCTAGGATCCCCACGTATTAATTGAACTTGAGTAGGATTACGAAATACGAGGGATCTAAGAATAACCTTGACCATTTCATGGTCATCCCATTTTGTGCTCTCGAGGTTGCGCACTTGATTGACCATCGCCTCGAGCTGGTTTTACATGGCTTGCGGCTCTTCCCCTTTGTTGAGGACGAATCGACCGAGCTTGCCCTCGATCGTCTCCTGCTTGGTGATCTATGTCACCTCGTCCCCTTCGTGCGTGGTTTTGAGGACGTCCCAAATTTCTTTGGCATTCTTCAACCCTTGCACCTTATTATACTCCTCTCGACACAAGGAGGCAAGGAGTATAGAGGTTGCTTGAGAGTTGAAGTGCCTAATTTAGGCGGCCTCATCCGAGTCGTAGTCCTCGTCCCCCACCTTTGGTGCCTACGCTCCAAACTCAACAATATCCCATATACTTTCGTGGAGTGAGGTTAGATGGTGCCTCATTTTATCACTCCACATACAATAATCTTCACCATCAAAATATGGTGGTTTGCCTAGGGGTACGGAAAGTAATGGAGCGTGCTTTGAAATAAGGGGATAGCGTAGGGGCATCTTACTATACTTCTTGCGCTCATGGCACTTAGAAGTAGTCGATGACTCGGTGCTGGATGTGGAAGGTGACGAAGAGTCGGTCTCGTAGTAGACCACCTTCTTCATTTTCTTCTTCTTCTTGTCACCTCTCTGATGTGACTTGATGGAGGAAGAGGATTCCTCCTTATACTTGTTGCCGGACTCTTTTGATAGAGTCCTCCCCAAGCCCGTGGCCTTCTCGCCGGTCACGATCTCCCTCTTGGCGTGATCTCCATACATCACTTCGAGTTGATTAGACTCCTAATGAAGCACTGGCTCTATACCAATTGAAAGTCACCTAGAGGGGGGTGAATAACAAAACTTGAAATTTATAAACTTAAACGCAGATTGAGGTCGTGGGTTAGCGTTAGAATTAAATTCAAGTCCAAAGAAATATCTCTCTTGCTAGGAGTTGCTTAAGGATTGCGAATGACGTATGAGAGCCAACTCAAATTCACACTAGCAAGAAAACGTTAGAGAGGGGAAAACAAACTAAACAAGAATCAAGGCGAGTGAACACGATGATTTGTTTTACCAAGGTTCGGTTCCAAAAAACCTAGTCCCCATTGAGGAGGTCACAAAGACCAGGTCTGTTTCAACCCTTTCCCTCTCTCAAACGGTCACTTAGACCGAGTGAGCCTTTCCCTTAATCACACGGGTCACTAAGATCCCGCAAGGACCACCACACTCTTAGGTGTCTCTTGCTTTGCTTACAAGCACTTAGAAAAGAAGTGAGGAAGGAAGAAAGGCAATCCAAGCAACAAGAGCGCAAATGAACACGAACACACTCTCTTTCAAGTCACTAAGTGGTTGAGATGAATTCGAGACTTGGGGAGGGTTTGATCTTTGGAAATGTGTCTTGGAGTGAATGCTCTAGCTCTTGTATTGAATGTGATCTTCTGAAAACTTGTATGCCAAAGGATGTGGTGGTTGGGGGGTATTTATAGCCCCCAACCATTTTGTAGCCGTTGGCCAAGGCTGCTGGCGATGGGCGCACCGGATAGTCCGGTGCACCACCGAACAGGCACTGTGCAATGTCTGGTGCATGCCATGTCAGCTCATTCGTTAGGGTTCTGAGCAGTTGACCGTTGGAGACGTTTGTCTTCTAGTTGCACCGGACAGTCAGGTGCCACACCGGACAGTCTGGTGCCACACCGGACAGTTTGGTGCCTTCTGACTTTACTGCTCTGACTTCTGCACAGCACTGTTCATCACTGTTGCTTTTCGCAGAGTCGACTGTTGGCGCCAGGGAGCCGTTGCTCCGTCGGCTCACCGGACAGTCCATTGAATTATAGCGGAGCGCGCCTCCATTTTCCCGAGAGTGGCTGGTTCACATATGTATGGTCCTGGTGCACCGGACAGTCCGGTGCGCCATTTTTCAACACACTCAAGTTCTTTGCTCCATTTTTTATTGTGTCCCTAACTTGATTTCTTTCTTGGTTTGTGTTGAACATTATGCACCTGTAATAGATAATATCTAAACAAACTAGTTAATCTATGTGTTTGTGTTGATCATCAACCACCAAAATTAATTATAGGAAATGGTTAACCCGATTTCCCTTTCAATCTCCCCCTTTTTGTGATTGATGCCAACACAAACAAAGCAAATATAAAGTGCAGAAATGTAACTAGTTTGCATTTATGACGAATGTGCATAGGTTACTTGGAGTTAAACCAATTGAAAGTATCACTAAGAATGAATGGTTTGCTTTTCTTTTATTTAACATTTTGGACCACATTTGCACCACTTGTTTGTTTTTGCAAATCTTTTTGGAAAATCTTTTCAAATTCCTTTTGCAAATAGTCAAAGATATAAGAATATGATTGCGAGAAGCATTTTTTCAGATTTGAAATTTCTCCCTCTATTTCAAATGCTTTTCCTTTGACTAAATAGAAGCTCCCCTGAATGAATTCTCCCCTTAGCTTTCAAGAGGGTTTTTGAAATAGGTATCAATTTGAAAATTGATTTTTAAAGATACCAATTGAAAGACCAATTGTAACTTCATGCCAATTGAAAAATCCATACCACTTGAAAATTCATTTTAGGGCTTCCTCAAATATCAATTGAAATAAACATTTCCTTTTTGAAAGATATCAATTTTGGAATTTTACTTTCACAAATCAATTGAAAATTAGATACCAACTGAAAAATTCATTTCAAAAATTTGCCACTATCGAAGAGGTGGACCGATGCGCGGCCTCGACGCGCGGACGCCATGACTTCAACGTGCCGACGCGAGTTGCCGCAGCAGGCTCTACGGTATCGAGGCGCTCGTTGGTGGTGGGCACTTGGGCATCCAAGGACAGAATCGGCACACCCACCATCGACATCTCCAAGGCCTGGATCGGCACTGCGTGACAAGCAACACCAGACTCGAGCAAAGCCCGTCGCGCATCCTGTGCCGAGAGCCGATCACAGATCTCACATAGGAGCTTGGACTGCTCCTCAATCGCCATCTTCAAATTAGGTTCCATGGCCCCGGTATGTCTGGCGCACGGGTGTAGAACATGTGATCTAGCCCGTGATCGTTGTCTCTGATACCAATTATCAGTGACCTACTTGTATTGCTCAGAAGTAACAGAGTTCATAGGGAATTAGCGAGAAGAATGAGAATAAGAGGAAGAGGAGAAGGGTTGGGGAAGAAGATATTAACACAATTCTCTCTAGATGTTCCCCCTCCCGATCGTGCTTACAACTTTTAACCTCTCTCACACGCCGCGGCCAAACACGACCCACATGACGGCCCACACATGACCCCTGCATCCGAGCTCTCCTTCTGATTACATCTCAGTACCTAACACTCAGCTAGAGGCTAGAGCTAGCGTGCGATAGTTATCTCACACGCAGTGCATTACACAAATGTTGACCAGATGAGATAGAAGAGAAGCATATTGTAAACTTACAGTCAGTTTAAACATAAGAACAAAAAACTTTGTGAGAGAAATAAGCGGCGCTTGAATTAATAGTGAATAGCTGACTACTATACAGATAGGTTAAATGGTAGGTTGCAATGATCCTCACGGCCAGCGGTAGGTTGTATTATTAAACTTACTCTTAGGCCATTGTCAATGAGAGTTTCAATACATTATTTCAAATACTGCCACATCATCAAGAGTGAGACGAAATGGAGAATAAAACCTACACTCTCAATACAAAGTTTCATTTTACAATTTCATAGGCTAAAATTTCAATAAAATGTTGCATCTAAATAGGCAATAGAAATATAAGAAATGAATGGAGATGAAATAAATTGCTCTCGATGGTGGTATTATAAGTTTTCCAATTTGTTGGCAATGAGTTGACATAGTTTCATGGTGATGAAACTACTTTCACCTATTTCATAATAAATATAGTATCATGTCATCCAAAAAACAGATGTTGCACTCTAATTAATGTATAAAACTTTACATAAAACTATGCATTGAGAATGGCCTTAGTGCATGTATACATGTGTAAAGGCAACCTTGTTGCCTTTGGACGGCCGACTTGTTGGCCCCAACTAGGACGGGTAAAACATAATCCATTCGGTTCTAAAAATAGATGTCGCACTGTATAAAACTTTACATCTTTACATGAAACTATGCATTGAGAATGGCCTTAGTGCATGTATACATGTGTAAAGGCAACCTTGTTGCCTTTGGACGGCCGACTTGTCGGCCCCAACTAGGACGGGTAAAACATAATCCATTCGGTTCTCTAAAGAGGTATCGCGATGGTATTGATAATCATAAAAAAATTAAGTTTGATTAGAGCAAGGTTAATAATAAAGCCTATAACGGGTTCTAAATCCTTGCCATCTTATCTAGAACAAATAATAAGAACATTTATATAATAAAGTTGACTATAAGATTGGTTTTTATAGTATTATTCTGTCTCTTTCAGTTGTATCATTTGTCTTGGAACCCATGTAACAGTTGGCTATTACATAAGAGCCTACTTCATTTATTTTTGGATGTCTCTCTCATACACATTAGCAAAAATGACATGTAAGCGTATTACTATACTTGCTCTTAGAATTGTTAGCAAAGAGTTCTAAGACACAGGGAATACATGCACGCTCACGCTCGAAGAGGCGTACGGCTGGGCCGTCATCCTCCGTGTCCACGAACTGCGGTAGCTACCCAGCAAGGAGCGAGGTACTGAGAGTGGTCGTAGCAGTACTCTCTAAAACTCTATCTAAAGCTTTAGGAGCACACTAAATCCGTAGCGGTTGCATAGACATCTTCCATGTAGGGGCATATACTCCCACCCCTAATAGTTAGTGTGTTTCTCCTTTTTCTCCCTAAAATTTTTGCTATTATAAACTACTAATTAAACATAGAATATGTATGAAATGGCTATTACAAATGCATATAGGAAAAATCTACTTTAAAATATATTAAAAATATGGTGCGTTGTGTATAGAGGGTGAGTTTAGAGGAACTACTGCGGAAGCAAGGATTTAGAAGAAATGAAAATGTTTTAAACGGTGGTTAAAAAAATAGGATTCAGAGAGATGATATATAGAGAACTAGTGTGGATAGTTTGATCGGTTCCAGCAGCGGGGCCCGGGCCGCATTTGGTGGTGATGGGCACAATCACCCCGGGGTCGGGGCATTGAGAATCGAAAAGGCCAGTGGCCAGTGGTGCGTGCGCGCACACGCTGGTCCACGCCTGTACGGCGGCTCAGGTGCGTGGGGGCACGTCGGTTATGGGAGGCGCCACAGCATGCATGCAGTACATAGAGTGGCGATGGCGAGCGCTGGGGGCGTCGTTGGGGGTGGGCTGGGCTGGGCGGGGGACGCTGGCCCCGGCGACGCCACGCGACGGAGCACCCGACGAGACGGCACGCGCTAGCTACCTAGCTGGCTGCCCCGCCCGCCCGGGTCGGCCGATCTCCGTTCCCCTGCAGCAATTCAACGCCCCGTCCCGTCCCGTCCCGTCCCTGTGGCCTGTGGGCGGGCTGCCCGTCACTCCCGGCCAGCTGCCACGACGTACGGGCGGGGGGCTAGCTGGCACGCCCGGGGACCGGACTGGAGTACGGTACGGCGGTGGCGTCGGCGCATGGATGGGGTGGGGGTGGGCCGGATGCTTCTGCTGCTTGTGGTGGCCAACCACGCATCCATTGGTTCATCCGATCCGGACACCACACCACACCTCCCCCGCCCCGCACGCACGCGGTGCGGGAGTGCGGGACTAGCCTGTGCTGCGCGTGGCGAGCGCTCAACGCCCGTGCCGCGCTGCTGGTCGCTGGTCGGTGCCGAGCTGCCTATAGGTGGTGATGACGGTGCTGCTCTAGTAGTTAGTTCTCTACTACTACTCCTAGTCTCCTAGCTCACTAGTGAATGCTGGTTGCAGATCCGTGTGGTGCGGATGCAGTACGGTACGGGCGCGGAGGGGATCTCGCGCAGTGGCTGTCGGGGCCTCGTGGGGGAGCTAGGGGAATGGGATCTCGCGCCTCGGTGCGGTACGCTCGGGTGTACGGCGGCATGTGCGGCCCTTACTCCCATGGAATCAAATCAATGTCCGTCGTCGTGTGCTCTGGCACCGAGCGCCGCGTCCAGTAGCGTCGTCGTCTCGTACGCCTTGGCCTACGCCAGCTACGCGCGGTCACCACGCACGGGAACGGGAAGCAGTGCATGTACCTTTGGCTAGCTAGTAGTAGGCATCTACCCACGCCATGCATTCTCCGCGCCGCCGTCTGCTGCCCTAGCTCGTCTCCTCTGCTCACAGTCACCGGAATGCATGGCGTCACCGCCACGCAAGCCATACGGAGCAGCGACGGTCGATTTCATCAACGACACGACGGAGCGATGACCGCAACAAAGCACGGTCGGTCGGTCGGGGTCCTGAGCGCGTGCGTGCGCGCGCAAGCGCAAGCGCAAGCTGGCCGGCGGATCAGGAAATTTCGGAGCGGACAGGGACGGGTTGGCCAGTCGACAGGGGGCCTCCATGCACAAGCGATTGTGCGGCCGTGGTTCGCTGGCGGTGGCGGTGCCCGGCGCCCGCCCGCTGGGCGATCGATCGATCGATCGCCCTACCACTTCTTTGTGCCGCTGTTGGTTGTGTCACGTCCTCATGGCCGGTTGGCCGGGCCCCGGTCCTGGCTCATCCTGCGTCCAAGTGCAAGCCGCGAGTAAAGTAACTGTGTCCTGGCCCTGGCTACCACTTTGTGCCGCTGTGTTGCCTAGTGACCGAGCTCGCCCAGCGGGGAGAACAGAACTGTGTCTTGTGCGTGCGGCCAGCTGTGTGGCGCGCTGTGGCGTACGTCGCTCTCCCGCGCCCTGTGCACGTGTGTGCGCGCGCGCGCGTAACCACCTTTTTCTCGTTCTCGGCAACAGCCCGGCACTGCAAATCAGCAGGCGATCACCGCCCACACAGCTGATGCCGATCGAGCGCTCTGGGCGGCGACGCGCGCTGTTGCGCTCGCTGTTCGTCTCCGACAAAGAAAAGGTGGCGTCGGTGTTGGCTGGTCATGGTTAATCATGTCACGTTGTAGTATTTGGTTCCCGAGACAGTTGGAATAGAGCGGCTCTGTTTCAGAGTGGCTCCGTCCGAATTTTTTAGCAAGCTAAATTATTCAATATTTGGATATAATATTTCTGGTTTAAAGTTACTCTGTTTGTTTTATATGGAATCAATTCGAACATTAATTAATTAGAAATAGTGTTGTTCCATTCCATCCCACCATGCTTTAGAACCCAACACTACCTTAATTTTCTTGACGCACCCATCCCCTCGTCTCCAGTTTTTTTTTATTTATTTCGAGTAATCCTCGTCTCCCTCTGCCAATTGTTTGTGTTTGACGTTGATGGTTTCTGGACTTACAGTGAGTTGCGCCTTTAAAAGGTATTAATAAGCATAATATATCTTGATGGTCCGGCCCATTATGTTTTTGAAATGTTGTGGGGTTCAGCCCATGGGTCGATAGGAACTCGGCAGATGCATGGATGGCACTGGAAGGACGAGGATAGGCCTGCCTGCACAACTTGCTTCTCCAACTATCTTTCTGAAATTTACCCTACAAATCATCATTTTAAAAGTCATGAGCAAATTAATTCCTATATCTTTATACTTTTTTAACACTTTTTCTATATTTTATAGACACCCTTGGAAGTCACCCTCGCTCTTTATTTTTAGCTAACGAGAAATCTAAAATATAAACCACCTATATATATATATATATTCTATTTTAAACCTCTAGAGCTAGTTGTTAGTCAACTTATGAGTTATTAGCCGGTTTTAGTTGAGGTAGAGCAGCTAACAACTAATGACTATTTAGGGTATAGCTAACAATTAGTTAGTCAATTAGCTCACATGTTCTAAACATTTTAGCTGCTAATTATCTGCTTTAGAGATTTAATTAAAGACATTGTTGGATAGATTTTTTAGTAAAGTCTCTCTTTCTACAAATCACTTGTAGGAAGAATATATGTTTTTGAAGTTGTTCTAAGCCTTTCTTAATGGCAGTTAAATCCGTACATCTCATTTCTTTTAACCCTCGATCCACAAGCATTTCAAATTCTTAAACATATATAAATTTAGATACGTTAATTTTTTTATTCAATGTTTTTTATTCTTTATGTTGTTTTTCTTTTTTAAGCCACCTCAAAAGATAAAATTGTCCCTACAAGGCTTATTTTGGTTGACACCAATTAAAAGCGAAAGTTTGTGGTAAGCGGAAAACACATGTTTAGATAAAAGATGAAACGAGCTAAGTGATATTTTTATATTCATAACCATTTTAAATTTGATTTCTTTGGAGATAGCGGCGGATGGTGAGGGGACATTGGCATAAATTCATCATTGTCATTGTAGTCCTCAACTGTCATATTAGGGGTGGATGTTGAGGGGGTATTGGCATAAAATCATCGTCGTCATTGTAGTCCTCGGCTATCATATTAGGGGGTGGATGGCGAGGGTCATTGGCATAATTATCGTCATCATTTTTGTCATCAGTTGTCACATTGGGGGTTGGATGTTAAGGGCATTGGCATAAAATCATCATCAACATTATAGTCCTCAGCTGTCATATTAGGGGTGGAAGGCGAGGGGGCAATGGCGTAGAATCAATGTCATCATTGTAGTCAGTTGTCACATTAGTGTTGTTGTGTATATTTTTGTTTCCTCTAGATGAGCTCGCTACAATGCCCGCTTTTTTCGTATCCACCCATGATCTCCCATGAAAAGGTCACCACAATGGCCGACGATGTTTTCTTCTACCATGTAGCACACCACCACCAAACAACATATACATTGAAGTTAGGGATTTCTAGGTTGATGAACTCTGTATCTTCAAGATTGTTCTACACTGCAGCACCATTACAAGAAGTTGGGGAATTTAAATAAAAGAGCATATTTAATAAGGAATGGTGATGTACCTTGATTTATTTTTCATAGTTTGCTTGGAACATAAATAGCTTACATGCCCTCTCAAGAAAACAACAATAAGGAAAGTCAGCGATTACGCAAATCCTTTGATATCGTCCACGGTACTCAATCAGGAGCTCTTAAAGCTTATGTGGTCAATACTTGACTAGATGGACTAGCACTGAATATAAACATTGCATTCAACTTTGAGACTGCTTTTATGAGATACCTTTTCTAAAGAGGGTCATACTTTTCCCCCCTAACAACATCCAACGATATACCCAAAGCTGAAACAACCCTCATCGAGATCCATGTGATTGGTGGAATGGATGATCCAACCATACTTTGTTTAAAAACCCTGCACCTAATTATGTGTTGCAAACATTTAATACATATATATTTTTCATAATTTACTGTTCTATATCACATGAAATGCTAAAACAAGAACTAAAAAAATATAGAGTACTCAAGCAAATCTACTGAATACTAAGATTATCTCCAGTAGTTTACCTCATCTCCATAATCATATTCAAACTTCACTATGCGAACAATGCAAAACAGTATTTTGGGTAAACTACAGATAGACTGCTAGACATGGTGTAAATGTAAAATACCTAGACTTAGCAGAATACAAAAGAGGCAGGGTTTAGCCTGTCTCCATTGTTCTCACCCCTAAATTGATTCCAAATTAAACAAACGTACACGATCAAACAATGCATCTTAAAAATAAAACCCTAAAATGCAGAATAAATTTATATAGATATAATGCAAACTAGAACCTGTTACAGACAGTGGAGGCCCATCTATAAAAAAATATTTAGGGTTGATTTGGTGACAAGGGGATCACAGAGGATTAGATAGGATTGATGGAAAAATAAACTAATTTCCCTTTAATCCCCTTTAGTCTCTGTGATCCTTGGTCACCAAATCAACCCTTAGACCTTTGCCGCACCAACCAGACGGTAGGCACACATAACTATAATTTATTGAAGTTTAATACTTCATCTGTTCCAAAATAGCATTTGCTTGATTTTTATGTCTATATTCAACTATATGATTATAAATGTATATATATATATATATATTACATATACTAAGTATTGTATGAATCCTCTAAAAAGTTAAAACAAATTTTATTTTAGAACCGAGAAAATATAAAATTGTAGTTTTCGATTGTTTTTACATATAAAGGCCCCGTTTGTTTCGGCTTCTGACAGCTTCTGGCCACCAAAAGCTGCTGCAGACTGCCAAACGCTCAGCTTTTCAGCCAGCTTCTATAAAATTCGTTGGGACAAAAACCATCCAAAATCAACATGAACACATAATTGGTTGAGTCGTTGTAATAATAGGAATCCGTCACTTTCTAGATCCTAAGTCCTATGAATAACTTTATCTTCCTCCACATGTAACTGTAATGATAATCAGATTCTTCCCACAGTCAGATTCTCCTCACAGCCAAATTTTCAGAAAAGCTGATCAGAAAAAAGCTAAACTAAACAGGCCAAAAAGAAAAGAGAGATACCCGTCGCGCGGTGCTAGTATCAGATGGGCTTCGCGGTCCAGGCCACGACGGGTGAGGGCTAGCTTTGAGGCCACCGTTTATAACAGAAATAAACCACTAGTCCACCGTCACATTGTCATAAAACAAAATACATGTGTTGTTGCTGCTGCGGTGCGGCGTGTCATCTACGACGAGAGCGAGGCGAGCGCCCCACACATGGCGTACGTACGTACGTACGAGCTTGTTCGTGTCATATGTGCGTGCGTACAAGATGCCATCAGCTCTGTATACTACATACAATGTATACGGAAACGGACCCTGTCGTCACTCGTCGTAGGTAGGGGTTCGTTGTGTGGATATAACTCAACACCCATCCCTCCAAATCTATCTGTTGGAACATTTGAGTGGAAATGGAGCTTTCCCCCCGTAACGTCTTTCATTCAGACAATCCTCTGCTTCCCAGGTACATACCATACCAACATGACGTGATTATAGACGGCCGGCATCCACTGCCTTAACTCCCCACACCGCTAGCCCATCTATCGTCGTCACTTGCATATGAGCATATCTAGCCAAAAAAAAAAAAAAAGGTCGTCGACAGATGTATATATAAAGGTAGTACCATGCATAGCTAGCTAGCTGCGTAGATTAGTTGTTAGTGTTACGCAGATCATCCGTCTGTCTATCTCGCCATCTATAATTTTGAATTTGCATGTTCATGTATATGTATATGTCCTTGTGACCTCAGCCTTAAGAAGCTGGCGATAATCGAGTGTGAGTCAGATTCCACACACTCCATCATGCATGGTCGTCGTTTCCGACTCTGCAGCAACTTGCTTTAATTTCAGACATATTGCTCCATGATGTCTCCTTTAGCAACAGAGTACTACAGTACGTACGTACGTAGCAGTAGATCAGGTCACCAAAATGCTGGAGCCATTTTCCAAGGAGTCTTTTCGAAGCACTGAGGTCAGGTCAGTATTGATAAGTCCCTATATATAGTGGCGACGCGCACTATATGGTCACAAGGTTATTATATATGGTTGTGCTTGGTTCACTTCTCCGTCCTAAGAACAACCCAGCTTAGATAAGTCTGCCCTGCCCCATGCAAGACCCTCTTGTTTTGGTTGCTGTGCTAATTAAATCACATTACAACTTGTCTAATGTTGAGTTGTTGACTAAATGGCATGGCTCCTTTCTCCGTAACATCAGTGATTGTGTTGTCTTCTGTCGCCAAATACAATCGGCTATAAACGAAGGCCGGTTGAGATTTCAAAAGGAGGTGAAGATTGATAGGCCACATGTCCCTGTCACCACATTAGACCCGACGAGCAAAAAAAATCTTAGTTCGGCCATGTGCGACCGATAAAAGCAAAGATAAAAATATCGTCATTGGTGATCCTCGCACGCCAAATATATCACGTAGGGTGGTTACTCAGAAGGCTCCGAACAAAAGGAAGACCGGAGGCACTAGGGGTGGGGGGGAGCACGGTCGGACACCCGATCACGGTCACCTGTCATGTGACGCCGGACGGTCCGGGTACTAAGGCCGGACAGTCTAGGAAAGGCGCGGATAGTCCGGCTATGAAGGTCGGACGGTCCGCAGACAACCAGAAGCAACAACAACCTCAGACCGTGGGACCACAACGTTCCAAAGCAAATATTAGGAAGCAAAACATTCCAAGACGTCTGGTCGACTCAGCAGAGTCAGCTCTACTTTTGATCAGCTGCTTGCTAAATATATGAAGAAGAAGGTCGTTCTACACAACCGGCCAATAAAACAAACAAAGTCGAAAGGGTGATCTGTGCGAAAGCAGAGGCCAACTAAACCGGCCCAAAAGATAGCGCAGCGAAGATTGTCTAGTCACCCTCTTTCAAGGATGCATGGTGCTTCCCGTTCTAGCCATCGTCGATGTGTTGTACTACTCGAATGTGGGGTGGTACGACGATGAATCTATATTGCTAGCTCAATCCGTTTGCTTATTCGGGCTGGGGGCACCACAAGTTTTTGCCTATTGACATGTTGATCAGGCAGACATGGCTGATGATGATGCAATCCGAAATAGCCTCTATGCATCAAAGTTATGTCAAATATTTATATTATTTAATCATAAGAGCCGATGACTTGCATCGAGCTGAGTCCTTACTTTATGAACAAAAATAACTCATGAGGTCAATTATTTTTGAAGTTTTCGCTGATGCTTTTGGTTTGCCAAGCTCCACCAAAAGGCAAGGGGCATGTGTGAACACCAAAAGTGGCGATGGTCTAGCCCTAGAGTCCGGGCGGTCCGCGCCCCGTGATCAGATTAACTCGGATGATTATCCTTTATCTCGTGCGTCGTTATCCATCTAATCACGTGTGGTTTGTTAGCTATCGCCTAAGAATGGGTCCAGACCTCCCTTATATATATGAAGGGATACGGCCGATTGAGAACTCCCGAACACATTCCAATCGAACTAATTACTTTCTTTATCATTCCTGCCCTAGGAGTAGATGTAGACTAGCCTTAATTGTAGTTTTCCGCATATCCACCTCCACCCCTATTTGACTCTACATCGTCTAGATCTGTCTTGGGTGGCCTGCCGATCCCAAGACGATCCTAGAATCTTACCTCTCCAGGGGGCAAGATTTAGTTGTCCACTCAAAATCTCTTCTTCGAATTGGACTCTTAATTTCTATGCGACTCTACGTCGTCTAGGGACGCCCCGGGTGACCTATCGACCCGGAGCGCCCTAAGATCTCTCCTAGGGGGTGAGATCTAGATTACAGTGAGGAGGAAGATGACCCTACGCCATCGCGGACCGTCCGACTCAGAGCGCGGACCGTTCTGTGCGACGCAGGGAAGGCGTCGCTCCTGCGTCCAGGTTGTGGACCGTCCAGCCCAGAGTCGTGGACCATTCGCGTCGCCGCAGAGGGCACCACCAGGCGGTACACCCCTAGTGATTGGCGCTGCCCAGATCGGCGCCAACACATATAAAATGGCTATAGAGAAAATCTCATTTGTGCTTCCACTAAGAAACAAAATAAAATTTAAAAACATTGGGAAAACCTCTATGTGGTCTCATCAAATTTGCTACATATTTTATGCAAGTGTGACATCATTTCTCTAATGACAACTCATAATAATTTGACTGTCAAGCAAAGAGCATTTGACATGCCTCAGGTATATTGAACATCACGCACTTATTTTAGTGCCTCTTGGAGGATGGAGGGTCTGAGGCCCATTGTCATTCACATTATTACTTTACAATTGACAACAAACCCCAAACCCTTCAATTATGCAAAATTCATCTTACGCAATAACAAAGAAAAAGGTGTTTGCACACTAGTAACTAACAATACACAAAAAGATATAATTATACTGGTAACTACAATACACAATGACCCAAAACTTACCCATCATTGAAAAATAATTCACCACACATATTCCAACAAAGATTGAAGCTTTCCATGCGTAAATAATAGTAAAGGTGTACCATGCTCATCTCCTCTTCATAATCTGTCGGCGTTTCGGACCCGCGAGGTCCATCAACCAACCAGTGAATTTGTTGTTGCGTGCCCCTGCCCAGATGGGTTGATGCAAGATGGAACACAAGAGGGAAATGAGGCTTATGTTATCCTGCACTGGGGTGCTCGTAGTAGGGGTTACAAGCGTCGCGAGAGAGCGAGGGCGAGAGCGAGAGAGAGAGAGGCCCCGTTGTCAACGTGTCTGTGTGTCAACGTGAACCTCCACCTCTATGTGTTCCCGTCCCCCCCAGGGAGGCCCTGGACATCCCCTTTTATAGATACAAGGAGATGCCCAGCTGTACAATGGGGGTGTAGCTATGTGCTAACGTGGCTGGCGGAGAAGCACCTTGAGCCCTGTACATGCGCTAACGTGGCCGTCGGAGAAGTGCCTTGAGCCCTGTGGAAGCACAGCTGGCTGTGCGGCATGGATCCTGCTGACGTTCCCTTGCTTCCGTAGGAGGTTGAGAGCAATCGACGTCATGGGCGCACGCGGGGAACCATCATTACCTGTTACCGGAGTAACCTTAGATGGGACACCGGTCTTGTTCCTTCATAGCCTGAGGCAGCTAGCTAGGAGTAGGGTAATGATGTATCCCCTGTAGCGTCGGTCCGAGGCTGAGGTCGGGCGAGGCGGAGACTTCTCCTGAGGCCGAGGCCGAGGTCGGGCGAGGTTGTGACTCCTCCCGAGGCCGAGGCTGAGGTCGAGGCCTGGGGTCGAGCGAGGCGGAGACCTTCTCCCGAGGCCGAGGCTGAGGCCGAGGCCTAAGGTCGGGCGAGACGGAGACCTTCTGAAAGGGAATTAGGCTTACACCTAGTTCCTAAATAATTTTGGTGGTTGAATTGCCCAACACAAATAATTGGACTAACTAGTTTGCCCAAGTGTGTAGATTATACAGGTGTAAAAAGTTCACACTCAGCCAATAAAAAGACCAAGTTTTGGATTCAACAAAGGAGCAAAGGGGCAACCGAAGGCACCCCTGGTCTGGCGCACCGGACTGTCCGGTGTGCCACCGGACAGTGAACAGTACCTGTCCGGTGCACCAGGGGACTCAGACTCAAACTCGCCACCTTCGGGAATTTCCAGGGCGACTCGGCTATAATTCACCGGACTGTTCGGTGTACACCGGACAGTGTCCGGTGCGCCAAGGGAGGTCGGCCTCAGGAACTCGCCAGCTTCGGGAAACGCCAACGGCTAGTCCGCTATAATTCACCGGACTGTCCGGTGTGCACCGGACTGTCCGGTGCCACTCCGAAGCAACGATCGTCTCCGCGCCAACGGCTCTCTGCCGCGCATTTAATGCGCGCTCTGCGCGCGCAGAAGTCAGAATCGCCCATGCTGGCACACCGGACATGAAACAGTACCTGTCCGGTGTGCACCGGACACCCAGGCGGGCCCACATGTCAGAAGCTCCAACGGTCAGAATCCAACGGCAGTGATGACGTGGCAGGGGGCACCGGACTGTCCGGTGTGCACCGGACTGTCCGGTGCGCCATCGAACAGACAGCCTCCCAACGGCCACATTTGGTGGTTGGGGCTATAAATACCCCAACCACCCCACCATTCATTGCATCCAAGTTTTCCACTTCTCAACTACTACAAGAGCTCTAGCATTCAATTCTAGACACACCAAAGAGATCAAATCCTCTCCAATTCCACACAAAGCCCTAGTGACTAGTGAGAGTGATTTGCCGTGTTCATTTGAGCTCTTGCGCTTGGATTGCTTCTTTTCTTTCTCACTTGTTCTTGAGATCACAACTCCATTGTAATCAAGGCAAGAGGCACCAATTGTGTGGTGGCCCTTGCGGGGAAGTTTTGTTCCCGGCTTTGATTTGAGAAGAGAAGCTCACTCGGTCCGAGGGACCGTTTGAGAGAGGGAAGGGTTGAAAGAGACCCGGCCTTTGTGGCCTCCTCAACGGGGAGTAGGTTTGCAAGAACCGAACCTCGGTAAAACAAATCTCCGTGTCTCACTTGCTTATTCGCTTGGGATTTGTCTTGCGCCCTCTCTCGCGGACTCGTTTATATTTCTAACGCTAACCCGGCTTGTAGTTGTGTTTATATTTGTAAATTTCAGTTTCGCCCTATTCACCCCCCTCTAGGCGACTATCAATTGGTATCAGAGCCCGGTGCTTCATTAGAGCCTAACCGCTCGAAGTGATGTCGGGAGATCACGCCAAGAAGGAGATGGAGACCGGCGAAAAGCCCACTACAAGCCACGGGAGCACTTCATCGGAAGAGTCCCGCACCAAAAGGAGGGAGAAGAAGAAGAGCTCCTCCAACAAAGGGAAGGAGAAGAAATCTTCTTCTCACCACAAAGAGAAGAAGGAAAAATCTTCTTCCCACAAGTCGCATCGGAAAGGCGACAAGCACAAGAGGATGAGGAAGGTGGTCTACTACGAGACCGACACTTCATCAACATCGACCTCCGACTCCGATGCGCCCTCCGTCACTTCTAAGCGCCAAGAGCGCAAGAAGTATAGTAAGATCCCCCTACGCTACCCTCGCATTTCCAAACATACACCTTTACTTTCCGTCCCATTAGGCAAACCACCAACTTTTGATGGTGAAGATTACGCTAGGTGGAGCGATTTAATGCGATTTCATCTAACCTCGCTCCACAAAAGCATATGGGATGTTGTTGAGTTTGGCGCGCAGGTACCATCCGTAGGGGATGAGGACTATGATGAGGATGAGGTGGCCCAAATCGAGCACTTCAACTCTCAAGCAACAACAATACTTCTCGCCTCTCTAAGTAGAGAGGAGTATAACAAAGTACAAGGGTTGAAGAACGCCAAGGAGATTTGGGATTTACTCAAGACCGCGCATGAAGGTGATGAGCTCACCAAGATCACCAAGCGGGAAACGATTGAGGGGGAGCTCGGTCGGTTCCGGCTTCGCAAAGGGGAAGAGCCACAACACATGTACAATCGGCTCAAGACCTTGGTGAACCAAGCGCGCAACCTCGGGAGCGTAAAGTGGGATGACCACGAGGTGGTTAAGGTTATTCTAAGATCACTTATTTTCCTTAACCCTACTCAAGTTCAATTAATTCGTGGCAATCCTAGATATACTAAAATGACCCCCGAGGAAGTTATCGGGAATTTTGTGAGTTTTGAGTGCATGATCGAAGGCTCGAGGAAGATCAACGAGCTTGATGATGCCACCACATCCGAAGCTCAACCCGTTGCATTTAAAGCAACGGAGGAGAAGAAGGAGGAGTCTACACCAAGTCGACAACCAATAGACGCCTCCAAGCTCGACAATGAGGAAATGGCGCTCGTCATCAAGAGCTTCCGCCAAATCCTCAAGCAAAGGAAGGGGAAGGATTACAAATCCCGCTCCAAGAAGGTTTGCTACAAGTGTGGTAAGCCCGGTCACTTTATTGCTAAATGTCCATTATCGAGTGATAGTGACAGGGGCGACGACAAGAAGGGGAGAAGAAAGGAGAAGAAAAGGTACTACAAGAAGAAGGGCGGCGATGCCCATGTTTGTCGGGAGTGGGACTCCGACGAAAGCTCAAGCGACTCCTCCGACGACGAGGACGCCGCCAACATCGCCGTCACCAAGGGACTCCTCTTCCCCAACATCGGCCACAAGTGCCTCATGGCAAAGGACGGCAAACGGAAGAAGGTTAAATCTAACTCCTCCACTAAATATGAGTCTTCTAGTGATGATAATAATAGTGATGAGGAGGATAATTTGCGTGTTCTCTTTGCCAATCTTAACATGGAGCAAAAAGAAAAATTAAATGAATTAGTTAGTGCTATTCATGAAAAGGATGACCTTTTGGACTCTCAAGAGGAGTGTCTAATTAAAGAAAACAAGAGACATGTTAAGGTTAAAAAGGCTTATGCTCTAGAAGTAGAAAAATGTGAAAAATTGTCTAGTGAGCTAAGCACTTGCCATGAGATGATTGACAACCTTAGACATGAAAATGCTAGTTTAAATGCTAAGGTTGATTCACATGTTTGTAATGTTTCTATTCCAAATTCTAGAGATAATAATGATAATTTGCTTGCTAGGATTGAAGAATTGAACATTTCTCTTGCTAGCCTTAGATTAGAGAATGAAAATTTAATTGCTAAGGCTAAAGATTTTGATGTTTGCAAAGTTACAATTTCCAATCTTAAAGATAAAAATGATATTCTTCATGCTAAGATTGTGGAACTTGATTCTTGCAAACCCTCTACATCTACCATTGAGCATGTCACTATTTGTGCTAGATGTAGAGATATTGATGTTAATGCTATTCATGATCACATGATCTTAATTAAGCAACAAAATGATCATATAGCTAAACTTGATGCTAAAATTACCGAGCACAACTTAGAAAATGAGAAATTTAAATTTGCTCGTAGCATGCTTTATAATGGGAGACGCCCTGGCATTAAGGATGGCATTGGCTTCCAAAGGGGAAACAATGTCAAAATTAGTGCCCCTCCTAAAAGATTGTCAAATTTTGTTAAGGGCAAGGCTCCCATGCCTTAGGATAACGAGGGTTACATTTTATACCCTGCCGGTTATCCCGAGGACAAAATTAGGAAAATTCATTCTAGGAAGTCTCACTCTGGCCCTAATCATGCTTTTATGTATAAGGGTGAGACATCTAGCTCTAGGCAACCAACCCGTGCCAAGTTGTGTAGAAAGAAAACTCCTAATGCATCAAATGATCATGCCATTTCATTTAAAACCTTTGATGCTTCTTATGTGCTTACTAACAAATCCGGCAAGGTCGTTGCCAAGTTTGTTGGGGGCAAACACAAGGGATCAAAGACTTGTGTTTGGGTACCCAAAGTTCTTGTTTCTAATGCCAAAGGACCCAAAACAGTTTGGGTACCTAAAGTCAAGAACTAAATTTGTTTTGTAGGTTTATGCATCCGGGGGCTCAAGTTGGATACTCGACAGCGGGTGCACAAACCACATGACAGGGGAGAAAAAGATGTTCTCCTCATATGAGAAAAACCAAGATCCCCAACGAGCTATCACATTCGGGGATGGAAATCAAGGTTTGGTCAAAGGACTTGGTAAAATTGCAATATCTCCTGACCATTCCATTTCCAATGTTTTTCTTGTTGATTCTTTAGATTACAACTTGCTTTCTGTTTCCCAATTATGTCAAATGGGCTACAACTGTCTTTTTACTGATACAGGTGTCACTGTCTTTAGAAGAAGTGATGATTCAATAGCATTTAAGGGTGTGTTAGAGGGTCAGCTATACTTAGTAGATTTTGATAGAGCTGAACTCGACACATGCTTAATTGCTAAGACTAACATGGGTTGGCTCTGGCACCGCCGACTAGCCCATGTTGGGATGAAGAATCTTCATAGGCTTCTAAAGGGAGAGCACATTTTAGGATTAACAAATGTTCATTTTGAGAAAGACAGGATTTGTAGCGCATGCCAGGCGGGAAAGCAAGTTGGAGTCCATCATCCACACAAAAACATCATGACGACCGACAGGCCGCTTGAGCTACTCCACATGGATCTATTCGGCCCGATTGCTTACATAAGCATCGGCGGGAGTAAGTATTGTCTTGTAATAGTGGATGATTATTCTCGCTTCACTTGGGTATTCTTTTTACAGGAAAAATCTCAAACCCAAGAGACCTTAAAGGGATTCTTGAGACGGGCTCAAAATGAGTTCGGCTTAAGGATCAAGAAAATAAGAAGCGACAACGGGACGGAGTTCAAGAACTCTCAAATTGAAGGCTTCCTTGAGGAGGAGGGCATCAAGCATGAGTTCTCTTCTCCCTACACCCCTCAACAAAATGGTGTAGTGGAGAGGAAGAATAGAACTCTATTAGACATGGCAAGAACCATGCTTGATGAGTACAAGACACCGGACCGGTTTTGGGCCGAAGCGGTCAACACCGCCTGCTACGCCATCAACCGGTTATATCTTCACCGAATCCTCAAGAAGACATCATATGAACTCCTAACCGGTAAAAAGCCCAACATTTCATACTTTAGAGTTTTTGGTAGCAAATGCTTTATTCTTGTCAAGAGAGGTAGAAAATCTAAATTTGCTCCTAAAACTGTAGAAGGCTTTTTACTTGGCTATGACTCAAACACAAGGGCATATAGGGTCTTTAACAAGTCCACTGGACTAGTTGAAGTCTCATGTGACGTTATGTTTGATGAAACTAACGGCTCTCAAGTAGAGCAAGTTGATCTTGATGAGATAGGTAATGAAGAGGCTCCATGCATAGCGCTAAGGAACATGTCCATTGGGGATGTGTGTCCTAAGGAATCTGAAAAGCCTCCACATGCACAAGATCAACCATCCTCCTCAATGCAAGCATCTCCACCAACTCAAATTGAGGATGAGGCTCAAGATGTTGAACAAGAGGATCAAGAAGACGAGCCACCTCAAAATGACGGCAATGATCAAGGGGGAGATGCAAATAATGAAGACAAGGAGGATGAAGAACCAAGGCCGCCACACCCAAGAGTCCACCAAGCAATCCAACGAGATCACCCCGTCGACACCATCCTCGGCGACATTCATAAGGGGGTAACTACTCGATCTCGGGTTGCTCATTTTTGTGAACATTACTCTTTTGTTTCCTCTATTGAGCCACACAGGGTAGAGGAAGCTCTCCAAGATTCGGATTGGGTGGTGGCGATGCAAGAGGAGCTCAACAACTTCACTAGGAACGAGGTATGGCATTTAGTTCCACGTCCTAACCAAAATGTTGTAGGAACCAAATGGGTCTTCCGCAACAAGCAAGATGAGCATGGTGTGGTGACAAGGAACAAAGCACGACTTGTGGCCAAGGGATACTCCCAAGTCGAAGGTTTGGATTTCGGTGAAACCTATGCACCCGTAGCTAGGCTTGAGTCAATTCGCATATTATTAGCCTATGCTACTTACCATGGCTTTAAGCTTTATCAAATGGACGTGAAAAGTGCCTTCCTCAATGGACCAATCAAGGAAGAGGTCTATGTTGAGCAACCTCCCGGCTTTGAAGACAGTGAGTACCCTAACCATGTCTATAGGCTCTCTAAGGCGCTTTATGGGCTCAAGCAAGCCCCAAGAGCATGGTATGAATGCCTAAGAGATTTCCTTATTTCTAATGGCTTCAAAGTCGGCAAGGCCGATCCTACACTCTTTACTAAAACTCTTGAAAATGACTTGTTTGTATGCCAAATTTATGTTGATGATATTATATTTGGGTCTACTAACGAGTCTACATGTGAAGAGTTTAGTAGGATCATGACACAGAAATTCGAGATGTCGATGATGGGGGAGTTGAAGTATTTTCTAGGATTCCAAGTCAAGCAACTCCAAGAGGGCACCTTCCTTAGCCAAACAAAGTATACTCAAGATATTCTAAGCAAGTTTGGAATGAAGGATGCCAAGCCCATCAAGACACCCATGGGAACAAATGGGCATCTCGACCTCGACACGGGAGGTAAGTCCGTGGATCAAAAGGTATACCGGTCGATGATAGGTTCTTTACTCTATTTATGTGCTTCTCGACCGGACATTATGCTTTCCGTATGCATGTGTGCAAGATTCCAATCCGACCCTAAGGAATCTCACCTTACGGCCGTAAAACGAATCTTGAGATATTTGGCTTATACTCCTAAGTTTGGACTTTGGTACCCTCGGGGATCCACATTTGATTTACTTGGTTATTCCGATGCCGATTGGGCGGGGTGTAAGATTAATAGGAAGAGCACATCGGGGACTTGCCAGTTCTTGGGAAGATCCTTGGTGTCTTGGGCTTCAAAGAAGCAAAATTCGGTCGCTCTTTCAACCGCCGAAGCCGAGTACATTGCCGCAGGTCATTGTTGAGCGCAATTGCTTTGGATGAGGCAAACCCTGCGGGACTATGGTTACAAATTAACCAAAGTCCCTTTGCTATGTGATAATGAGAGTGCAATCAAAATGGCCGACAATCCCGTCGAGCATAGCCGCACTAAGCACATAGCCATTCGGTATCATTTTCTTAGGGATCACCAACAAAAGGGAGATATCGAGATTTCTTACATTAACACTAAAGATCAATTAGCCGATATCTTTACCAAGCCTCTTGATGAACAATCTTTTACCAGACTTAGGCATGAGCTCAATATTCTTGATTCTAGAAATTTCTTTTGCTAGCTTGCACACATAGCTCATTTGAATACCTTTGATCATATCTCTTTTATATTCTATGACTAATGTGTTTTCAAGTCTATTTCAAACCAAGTCATAGGTATATTGAAAGGGAATTGGAGTCTTCGGCGAAGACAAAGGCTTCCACTCCGTAACTCATACTTCGCCATCACTCCAAGCATCTCTCTATTCTTTGGGGAGAAATGAGACTTCAAAGCAAAAGGACTTCGTCTTTGGTATAATCTTCACTCATTTACTTATGACCAAAGGGGAAGATAGTACAAAGGGCTCTAATGATTCCGTTTTTGGCGATTCATGCCAAAAAGGGGGAGAAATGAGCCCAAAGCAAAAGGACCGCACCACCACCAAATTCAAAAACTTAGTACTTTCCAAAAGTATTTTTCATTTGGTATCCTATTATGTTCAAAAGGGGGAGAAAGTAGTATTTCAAAAATGGTATATCAAAACCCTCTTGAACACTAAGAGGAGTATCTCATTTAGGGGGAGTTTTGTTGAGTCAAAGGAAAAGCATTTGAAACGAGGGGAGAAAATTTCAAATCTTAAAAATGCTTTGCAAACTCTTATTCATTTACCTTTGACTATTTGCAAAAGATCTTTGAAATGGATTTACAAAAGGATTTGCAAAAACAAAACATGTGGTGCAAACATGGTCCAAAATGCTAAATATAGAAAGAAACATTCCATGCATATCTTGTAAGTAGTTTTATTGGCTCAATTCCAAGCAACCTTTACACTTACATTATGCAAACTAGTTCAATTATGCACATCTCTGTTTGCTTTGGTTTGTGTTGGCATCAATCACCAAAAAGGGGGAGATTGAAAGGGAATTAGGCTTACACCTAGTTCCTAAATAATTTTGGTGGTTGAATTGCCCAACACAAATAATTGGACTAACTAGTTTGCCCAAGTGTGTAGATTATACAGGTGTAAAAAGTTCACACTCAGCCAATAAAAAGACCAAGTTTTGGATTCAACAAAGGAGCAAAGGGGCAACCGAAGGCACCCCTGGTCTGGCGCACCGGACTGTCCGGTGTGCCACCGGACAGTGAACAGTACCTGTCCGGTGCACCAGGGGACTCAGACTCAAACTCGCCACCTTCGGGAATTTCCAGGGCGACTCGGCTATAATTCACCGGACTGTCCGGTGTACACCGGACAGTGTCCGGTGCGCCAAGGGAGGTCGGCCTCAGGAACTCGCCAGCTTCGGGAAACGCCAACGGCTAGTCCGCTATAATTCACCGGACTGTCCGGTGTGCACCGGCCTGTCCGGTGCCACTCCGAAGCAACGGTCGTCTCCGCGCCAACGGCTCTCTGCCGCGCATTTAATGCGCGCTCTGCGCGCGCAGAAGTCAGAATCGCCCATGCTGGCACACCGGACATCAAACAGTACCTGTCCGGTGTGCACCGGACACCCAGGCGGGCCCACATGTCAGAAGCTCCAACGGTCAGAATCCAACGGCAGTGATGACGTGGCAGGGGGCACCGGACTGTCCGGTGTGCACCGGACTGTCCGGTGCGCCATCGAACAGACAGCCTCCCAACGGCCACATTTGGTGGTTGGGGCTATAAATACCCCAACCACCCCACCATTCATTGCATCCAAGTTTTCCACTTCTCAACTACTACAAGAGCTCTAGCATTCAATTCTAGACACACCAAAGAGATCAAATCCTCTCTAATTCCACACAAAGCCCTAGTGACTAGTGAGAGTGATTTGTCGTGTTCATTTGAGCTCTTGCGCTTGGATTGCTTCTTTTCTTTCTCACTTGTTCTTGAGATCACAACTCCATTGTAATCAAGGCAAGAGGCACCAATTGTGTGGTGGCCCTTGCGGGGAAGTTTTGTTCCCGGCTTTGATTTGAGAAGAGAAGCTCACTCGGTCCGAGGGACCGTTTGAGAGAGGGAAGGGTTGAAAGAGACCCGGCCTTTGTGGCCTCCTCAACGGGGAGTAGGTTTGCAAGAACCGAACCTCGGTAAAACAAATCTCCGTGTCTCACTTGCTTATTCGCTTGGGATTTGTCTTGCGCCCTCTCTCGCGGACTCGTTTATATTTCTAACGCTAACCCGGCTTGTAGTTGTGTTTATATTTGTAAATTTCAGTTTCGCCCTATTCACCCCCCCTCTAGGCGACTATCACCTTCTCCCTTCTCCCGAGGCTGAGGCCGAGGCCTGAGGTCGGGCGAGGCGGAGCTCCCTGTTGCGCCTAAGGCCGAACTCGTGGGAGATCGTGACTCAGTTTTACCCTGGTGGTTGGCACAGTAGCCGGAGCAGGGCGTACAACGCTGTTTTCCCGTCAGATCGGTCAGTAAAGGGGCGAAGTGACTGCGGTCACTTCGACCTTGCCAACTGAGGCACGCGTGTCAGGATAAGATGTCAGGCGATCCCCACATTAAATGCGCATGCGATACGGTCGGTTGGGAGGGCGATCCGGCCGAGGTCGCTGCGCGACAAAGTCTGTCCAAGCTGGGCTTCAGGCGAGCCGAGGGTGCGCTCACTGCGTGAGGAGGCCCTCGGGCGAGGCGTGAATCCGCCCCAGGACTATTGTTCCCGCCCGAGGCCGAGGCTGGGCTCGGATGAGGTTGCGTCCCTTAGCAGACGAGGCCCTGACTTGAACCGCGCTTTATCAGCTGTTTATGGTTTGTTCTGAAGATGTTTTCCAGCCGCGTTTAGGAGTGTTGGGGGTACCCCTAATTACGGTACCCGACATAATCATATTTAGTTCAACTTCTCCTAACACTCTACTATCTTTCCTAATAAAAATGGCTGAACAAATGTTTTTGAAAAGCATATACATACAACCTTTAACGATTTTTGGATGGAACTATGCAATGTATATGGGAGAACTTTTAGCGACATATATCGAACAATTTTTTTAGCTTTTTTACATCTCATAGCTTGCAACAACTTTTTTTCACGGCTCACAGCCCATAACCCACGACAATGTTTTTTCAAACCACAGCTCAACTAAACGGACCCTTAATCTCTTACCTTATATGAATGTATATATAGTAACTAGCTCAGTGCCCGTGCGTTGCAACGGGATCATATAATAGCTCGATAACTTATATATACAAATGTGTGTTATACTGTTATAAGATGGAGGACGACATCCACGAGCTGTCCGGGATGACGTTGAAGAGAAACTCGGGCCTGTGACGCACGAGCACTCACCTAGTAGTGTAGTATACAAGATTTAACAAGATAATTTAAAGGCAAAAATTCAAGAATGATCTTTCATAGACTACTGTAAATTCATGACTAAAAGCTCACTGTAATTGACTTGCTTGAAGAACACAATAATACTACTGTGAATATGTGATACAACTTAATCACAGTAGTAAAATTACATCTGATGTTGTATTTGGTAAAAAAATATTTTTTCAGAGTTTAGAGCCAACAACTAAACTCAAGTGTTACAAGGTACAACGAACCTTACTATTCAGATTATTAATATAAAAACTCAAGACAGGTGTAATCCTCAAACAATTATAAGCAATGTGTATAGGAATTTTAGACATAATGGTGCCTACCACATGCTTTAGTATTCAGATTATTAACACAAACTCATGACATAATGACCAAAAAATATCAACACACAAACATGGACATAAATGTTGTTTAGGAATTTCAGACATATATAGAGGTCAAATAAAGGAATTTCAGACAATGAACAATTATCATCATTAATAGGCCAGAGTTCAAATTCTTAATATATGAATTTGACATATAATAGTGCCTCTAGCAGTGTCGCCATAGTTTAAAAGCAGAAATATGGCATAGAGAGGAGAGGAGAGGAGAGAAGAGAAGAGAGGAAATAAACAATATCTATTGCTTTCCATATAAACTCACAAAGTTATATATATTCCAATCCCATGGAGAGATGAGGGGAGGAGAGCTACAAAAACCAATCCTGTTCTGTTTCTCCTTTCGGGCCTAACCCTATGCAGCAACATATTCATCCAAGAAACCAACAACCTGTAACATATCCCTTATTATCCTACCCATTACAAACTTGTCATTAAAATTAAATTCAGTACTGACTAATATTATCTCGATCAATCTTCAAGGACATCGAGCTCGATTTTGCTATGCCACAGAGAATGGTGCATGTGGACCCTTCTTCCTTATATGCATCAGGTGGTCTAAAGTTGGCTTTAACCTTTAGCCCACCTTACATTAGAGATTTGGACATCAAAAGAAAGCTAAAACATTCTAAAGCTTTTAGATCTCTAAGTTTAGAAGAGGGAGGCAAACATGCCCTAGAATATTGGAGATCGCAGCTACTGCTATCACCAAGTAACACACTAAGATATCGAAGACTGCAACTGCTGCTATCATCGTTTAAAGTACAGGATTCAGTGGTGGTGCTTTTGCTTCTACCTTAACACCTAAGATCTCAATCCATCTTAATTTGTCCAACCGAACTCTAAATGAAAAAAAAAGAATCGCATTTTAGGAATGATTGACGAGTTAGCACAATGCAGGTTCAGAACCTTTGGTTATTTCCAAAATAAAGACTTGCATGTATGGCTATAACAATTTATACTTTTAAAAATGGATACTTATTGAGACCTGATAACCACATTTAGCTAGCTTAGCAGGAGGGAGCATGCTAACTCATAATGCCTTATAATTACTGAATACTGATGAACCAGCGGAGCCATACCTCATTGACATCCTCAAGTAGCTCTGACAAACAAATTAGAGGACATGGCAAACAAATTAGGGGACACTACATCTGCGTATCTGCACAAGGGCCCAAGAGAGGTGGGGCCCGACCATAGGAACAGAGCTCTCAGCTCCCACACCATGCACCAGTGAATGCGAGCAGCTAGTCTGGCCTTCCAGTAATCCGATCTGCATGCAGTGTGATCCAGGATTCACGTGGATAAGGATGAAATCAAGAGAGCGCTAGCTAGGATCACACGCCAATAGCACAAGGAAGGAATGAATGAGTGAGCGAACCTTGAGGAAAACATCGCCGACGGGCTTCTTTGTGTGGCTCTCCGTCGTTGGTCGCAACCCTCGCCACCGCCCTCACTCGTCGCACATCGCGCTGTGGTCAGGGTCAGGGCTGCCCTTCCGTCCGGTCGACCGGTCGAGCATGGGGCGATCAAGCAGGACTCGAGGAGGAGGTAGCGGATTTATGGCGACAGATTGAGGTAGCGGGGCCGAGTGTGGGTTGTTGGCTTGTTGCGCCCGTGGGCGTGGCAGGCGGGCAGAGGGATCATGAGCTAGAGGGGGAGATCGTGGAGAGAGTGGGCAGTTTGGAGGGAGATCGTGGGGGATTCCTTTGCGCGGGCGTCTGGGAGTGAGCGGGTGCTCCTGAGATGGCTGAGATCGACGATGAACAGGAGAGCACGGGACGAAGACGACGCTAGCAGGAAGAGCTAGAGGGCGAGGGCTCGCTGGGCAGAGAAAGCAAGGGAGACTGACCCTAAAGCCAAGCTGGGTCAGGATAAGAAGCGTGCGGCCTCCTGGCAGCTACTTGGGCCGCACCAAAGAAACACAACCCACGCGACCTATGTCGTCGTCACGGCTTACACATTTTTATGACCATACCGGCCAGCCAACATAGCTTCTACTGGCTTATAAGCCTTCCTTCTTCAGAGAAAGCAATCGTGGTCAAATGCTTCTGCCAGTGTCAAATTGAGGCAACTTTTTTTGCGCGAGCAGACGTGGGTCCGGTGTGTGCAAAACTAAGGGTGGCTGTCACGTGGGCGCCCGAGTCTGCAATGTGGGCCCAACGTCCGGAGTGTGCGATGGCTTGCACGATAGGAATGGGAATGGGGGATTTTGTCACATGGGACCGGAGTGCCCCAAGTCAGGAGTTGCTCGACGTCCCGCGTCACAGAATGTGATGGTTTGCTGGACAGCAACGGCGGAGGAGCCATTATGACTTAGTGTGGCATCAACCATACCTTACTTTTAATAACTCTCATATCTTCTACTATAACAACAAAATAAGACGTGGTGTGGTGGATATTGTGTCTCTAATCTAGCAGCAGATCTTGAGTTTGATTCACAATTCTTACAGATTTCATTTTTTACTGTCTGACAGGGATAAGTAGTAGAGATAATTACTCGCCCGTCTTAAATTATAAGATATTTTAATTTTCTCAAAGAGAAAAAGGATCAAAATTATAGAGGAGATTGCAAAGATTTAAGATATTGAACATATATGTTATCAAATATAATTAATAAAAACTAATGATTTAATTTGATAGCATAATAATTATTATTTCATTATATAAATTTAATTAAACTTGAGAAAATATTGGAATAACTTGCTTTCACGCACGAGGTGAGGACTGAGGAGGGGAGGCAGGAAGCCGCGCACGCAGCCATTTCTGAAGTCCCCGGGGATGTGTCGTTGGTCCTGCCGGCCTTTGCATTGCACGGGACGCACGCTGCTCTCCGCGCGCGCTCGTGAGCCCCAGACGGCCACACTGGCGGCTGTCTGGTTTACCCGTCTCCGTCTCTGTGGCTCTGGGCCAGTCAAACTCCAACCGTCCACGCGAGCTGCCACCAAAGACAGCGTTGCACGTATCCAAGGCATGAAGGCAGTGAAAAGTTTGTGTGTGCGCAATGCAGGCATAAAGCTCAGACCTGCCACCGCAGTAGTATCTATCTACTCTACTTTGTACTCCTATCTTTTTCTAAGAGGTAATCAGACCTGTACTGCAGTTTAAAGAAATAAACATAAATTAATCATAAAACTAATTATATAAATAATAATCTCTCCTTTCCAATCTATTCCAATCTATAATTTATTTGACTTTTTTACCCTAAGTTTGATCGACTCGTCTTGTTAAAAAAATTTATAATTGTTATTGATTTTTATTGTGATGTCGTTTAACGTATAATATATTTTAAATATGGTTTTGAAGTTTTTTCTTTTTTTCTCAAAAATTAAAAATAAGACGAACTTGATAAAAAAAGTCAAACGAACTATAAATTCGAATGAATGTAGTATTAAATGATATCACGAATCTATTATTTTAATTAATTTATGACTAGCGGCCGCCTAACGCTCCATAGCCGGTGGGAAGTGGCTACCATGGACCAACGCATCACTGCCTAGTACTAGAATAAAGTAGCATGAGCTCCAAAGATCTGCAGCTCGATCGCACTCACCATGCTTAGCTTTATATTATTTAACCAACCCGAACCGGAACAGCCTAATAAGAGGAATCAGGTCTCGGTCGGGAGACATTTTCTTGTTTGATTCCCTGTGATTGAGTGGTTTGATTAAGACAAATAAGAGGAATGAAGTAGGTAACCGATCTGATAAAAATCGAATTTCTATTGATCTCCACTAGAATATAATACAGAGCATAGACAAATAGAGTTTTTTGGTAGAGCTTCGTCTCTGTCTTTTCTCTGGAAAAAGTCAAATCCCTGTGAACACATTTTTTAACGGCTTACTGCAAAAATCACCTAAAAGGCATAATTATTTTTGTATTACGTAAAAGAAGACTTAAATAGTAGTTTCACCAGCTCTGGATATGACACTTTAATATAGTGAAATTGCTCACCTTTAGGATAAGTCATTTCTATCAAACGATTTATGAATTAACTTCATCTCTACCAAAAAAATGTATTTTTAGAAAAAGTCAGAGCTAAAACCGTTTTTGGGCAAGCTAGATCCTGCCAAACGGATATGAAAGCAGAAGTGATTTTCTTCTAATTCCTAACTAAACCATCAAACGTTTTAAGTGTTTGACCGATTAAAAATGATTGCCTTCAGACAAGTCTTGAGCTCCAGTAAACAACCCTTTATTGTTCAGCGGAGGTGCCCACAACTATTATTGCTTGAGAGTATAGATTATGACCCTGTTTGAGATAGCTCCAATTCCTGTAAATTTGATGGTGTAGGTGAAGCGGGTCATTAGTTGCTTCAAAAAATCATGGAGCTGGAGATGTGAGCGTTTAGAAAAAAGATAAGTCATTTTTTAATTATTTAGATTAAAAATATTATTAAAACTATTTAAATTGGTATTATAAACTACAACTCTAAGTGGAGTTGAAACATGGAGCCATCCTAAACATTCCCTATAGAGTAGTGTAGTGCCTTGCTGTTTTCGCAAGTGACATCTCTCTCCGACCGCACTAAAAATATTGTTGCATATGTGGATATTCTTTTTTTTTTCAAAAAAGACACCATGTGTGGATCCATTTGATGATCCGATTCGCCAACCCGAACCACCCTAACCTTTTATACCGAAACCTTACTTCAACTTATAATTTTAAGTTAATTATATTAAATGATTCTCTAAAATGATCTGCTCCTTTTGGTGACACGTGCATGGAGATTGAACTAGTTAAGGTAAAATATAGGCCATTATGTTCCTAACAAATATACACTAAACTTAAGTTAAGACAAAACTATTCATATTTCCAACCAACAGAGTATTTAAGTGATATTTGTTAAAACTTGTAGTATCTTATACACAAATTCTAGCTGCTAGTTGTGACAAAGCTCGTAGGACAATGATGCCATTAGTGTGATTGCTCCACACTAAGACATCATGATAAAGCACGAGGGCCTTCGCGAGTGTTGTATGGGAGAAAATACTACAACAAACATTGGTTTGTATCAGCCCGCTTCCTTGTTTATACATGTGGTATAAAGTATATTGTTGCGCCTCTGATTAGGACGCGAGATAGAGTATGACTCGGTCTTGATCGAGCCGGATGAGATCAACCCTAACTTTCTCTCCAATAATCTTATACTAACTTGCTTATACTTAAAAGTTACTTTCTTAATTGCTTAATTTTTTAACTTAAAATTCTCACTCCTCATACACCAAGAACAAGGTGTTATATCAACCTGTTATATGCTATTCAACTCAATGACTATAGTACACATCTCTATCTCAAAACAGAGAACTTAACCTTACGGAGATAGGTTGCATTTTTAGCCCTTAATCTAGAATCATAGGTTCTCCTTTAAACCCATGCCACCTACATATTTTTAGAACACGCTCGGTGGAAACCCTTAGTGAGCGGTTACGCAAGCATTTGCTATGTATTGATATGCTCAAGTTAAATTGTTTGATCTTGAATTTTCTTATTTACAACATAATACTTAATATTAATGTGTTTGTCAGCAGTACTTGACTTGTTATAGGAGTAACATGATACTATCTCATTATTGTAGTATAGTTTTAGTACTTTTGAAATGTTGTCTATTGCTTTTAAACCGAGTACAAATTTCTTAAGCCACATAGCCTGCTCTTGCCTCATAACATACAATAAACTCAACATATATTATTTATGATGTGGTGATTGTTGTTTGCTGAGCTTTTTCATGGTATAGCTCCTCATGCGAGTGTGATTATGTATGGACTTTATATCTTCTTCACACCCCATGTAATCTGAAATTGAGTATCCTATAATTTCAAGGCTACTTGATTTTCTATATGTTAATACAAGGCCTTTTGTATCTTGCAAGTATCACAAGGCTTTCTTAACGTCTTTCCAATATTATGTTCCTAGATTCTTCTAAAATCTACCAAGCATCCTATTTACGAATGCCAAGTCAAGACGAGTACATATTTGAACATTTATTATGCTTTCGATAGTTGAAGCATATGGAACTGATTTTATTCGATTCATCTCATTTTGGTTACTAGGGCCTTGATCACTCCCAAACTTATCGCCCTTGAATACTTGAGTAGGTGTGCAGTTACACACACACATGCTAAACTTTTTAAGTATATTTTGTATATATATATATATATCATTTGTGATAGATCTAGTATCCCTTTCTTCCTATCTTTGTGAACTTCAATTCCTAAGATATAAGATGCCTCTCCGAGATCTTTCCTATCAAAATGCAAGGATAAAAAACTTTGTCTCCAATAGCATAGTATTGTCACTACTTGCTAACATGACATTATCCACATATAGCACGAGGCAGATGAATTTCCCATTCTTAAACTTTACATAAATGCAATTGTCGTGGTTTTGATCCCATGACAAATAATTTGTAGGTTAGATGGGGATCAGTGCACCCTATCTTTTATGACATGTTGTAATCTTCTTTTTCTTCATGGGGAAGGGCAGCGACCCCTTGCTATAATCGTGATTGGTGGTGCCTCACTTTTCCAAGAAGTCATGTTGTTTGGATCACGTCACCAACGTTGTACGACCATGCCCTGCTTAGTTGTGGGTCACAGCCATTGTCTATCCTTTGCACTTGGTTGGCTTTGAATTAGAGCCAGTCAATATTTTGGCCAACATCGTGGTAGCCCTATGGGTAGGTCTAGCCTAGGCACCTTTTCCCTTCACATGTCAAAAATGGTATGAAGTTGAACCGGTGTTGGAGCGGAAGCGGATTTCAAAGGTCAGATAATATATGTATACGTCTATTTTTATAGCAATCAATAATTCATATATTAAAGTTTAATATTTGACAGCATAACTTAAACATAGCTATAATAAATACCTAAGTAGGTAAGTAATAAATAGCATTACATCACACACTATACGGTATGTGATCAACCGATCGTGGACTGATTTGTGTTGGCCTGTTGCCTGTTGGGGTGGGTGGCGATTGATTTCTGTCGTTTATAGAGATTCATTTCTTATTCTACCATACAGTAATTTCAGCTTTATTTGGGCAGTAATCAATCATTATTGACTGACCCTCTGTCTCTCTTATACTTGCTAAACTAATAACATATTATCCTATTCTAAGCATCGGATAATCCATGTTCAAATATCGGATACTCCATATCCATCAGATTTTGGTGATACCATATCCTACTCTGCATTCGCATGTATATCGAATTTGAATTATCCATATCTGCATGGATATAATTACTCCTCCACCATATCCGTATAATTAGGATTCGAATCGGATCACATAATTATTCACACCACTTGCACCCCTAATTGGGAATATGTAATTTCTTATTCATTTGATGTCTTCTATGTCTTAGATATGTTCATTACTTTCCATATGAGGTTGTTCTGTCTCCTCGTCTATATGGGGCAGTGACCTAGGGCACCATGATTGGGGACTCAGGGACACTAATGCATGTATATGAAGGACCAATAAAAGGTGTCGCAACAACAAGTGATGTGGATACAATAGATACTAAGAGGGCTAAAAATCATTGAAATTGAGGTGCAAGCTTGTATCTCATCAAGGCTACCTCTCTGGGTACGACACTCCACCTAATCATATCATCTTTTAAGAACACAAAGTGTCTCGTTTCCACAAACTTAGTGTTTCTGTTAAGACAGTAGATTCTATATCCCTTTGATCTTTCTGGATAGCCAACAAAATGGTATCTTATTGTGTCATCATCTTCTAAGAACACAAAGTGTCTCGTTTACACAAACTTACTATGTCTATTAGGACAATAGATACTATATCTCTTTGATCTTTCTGGAAAGCCAATAAAATGGCGAATCTAACTTTTGATATTTGGGTTGAATACTTTATATTTTGTTGATAAACCCCACACATGAAAAAAAATATCGAGGGCTTCCTCCTAGTCCATAACTCAATATGGTGTTTTAGGCACCGACTTAGCGGGAACTCTATTAATGATATGAGTAGTGTTTTTAGTGCTTCCATTCATAAAGCTAATTAGCAAAGTAGAGTAACTAATTATACTTCTTACCATATCTATTAAGGTATGATTGCGTCTTTTAGCTACTAAATTCTGCTAAGAGTCACTTGACATTGAATACTGGATAACAATGCCACTTTTTTGCATGAACCTTGCAAACTGTCTTGAAAATTGACTATAAGAGGTATGCTTCCCACGGTATTCACCACCATAGTATGATCTTACTATTTTAATCCTCGAGTCATGCTAATTCTCAACTATAGACTTCAATATCTTAAACTAATATAATGCTTCTAATTATTCCTTAATTAGATAAAATACCCATATCATGAAAAATCATAAGTACATGTAATTAATGAATCAAAACCATCTACTATCTTCACAAGAAAAGGAGCACAAATGTTTGCATGGATTATTTCTACAACTATTGCACTTTGATTTGCATCTTTCTTAATCATCTTCACATACTTTCCCTTAATGCAATCTATGCATTGGGTGGAGAATTTATTTTTTATTTAATTGTTTAATACTCTCCTTAAAAATGTGGCCTAAATGTCAGTGCCTCATTTTTGGTGATGATTGATTCTAATTTTGCTTACACTTAATGCTTACATCACATACATTCAGAGAAAAAGAAGCCTTTATCTCATTCACATGATCACAATTAGGAAGTAAATATAACTTGTCTTATCGGACGACAAGACCCACATGAATGTTATTGCATTTACTAATGTGCATCCTATCCAAGATGACATAGAATGTTATTGCCACCTGAACATGAAATTGAAATTAAGTTCATTCTCAAAGAAGACATAAATAAAATATTGTTTAATTGGAGAATGAAGCACCTATCTAACTTTAACGCAATATTTCTAATAGCTTCAACATCAGCTTTCAGTCCGCTAGCGACTAATACTTTTTTCTTCTTTTCGAACGACCCTCTTCGTATGAAATCTCTATAAATACTTAGTGACATGAATTGTAGCACCAAAGTTAATCCATTAAGTACCAGTTCACAAATATAAGTATAGAGACTCATCTATAAATGTAACTTTATCCTTACTATTCTTGTTTAGCCATTTGACAAACGGAACATAGTCCTTCATAGCCCTTTGTAGTGGTAGCATCTACAAGTGTCATCGTCTACATCTTCTAGTTGAGCTATAGAGAATGGCCTTTCTCCACTAAAACTAGCTTTCTTGTCTATGGCTTTAGAAAAGACTTTCCCCACTTAATCTTGAGCCTCCATGACGAGGCATGACTTTCTTGCCCTAGTTCTTAGATTGAGGTTTGAAAGGCTTCTTGGAATATTATTTCTTATGGGATGAGTGCTTGATTAAGTTCACACTGTAACTTCTCATGGCCTAAGGACTATCCTATTCCTAGACACACATGAAAATGATTCTCTCTATTTTCCACTTTCCTAGACTCATGTTGTAGTTCACAACAAAAGTCTCAAACTTTTTAGGTAGAGACACTAATATCAAATGAACGACAAAGTTATTCTTTAATTCCATATCAAATTTCTTAAACTTTTTGGCTAAGTTGGTCATCTTAAGTATGTGCTCCCTTATTCTAGAGCCGACATACTTTTTAGTAACACTTTTTTTAATTATGGTTCTGACATATGCCTTTGAGAAACTAATATTTTTTGTTGAATCTTGTCAAGGTACTCAGTGGCATGTTGACAATCTAGGATTGCTCCCCTAATAAACTATGATAGAGTTTCTGATGACCATCATACATTTCTTATTTGGTCTCTGAAAGTCACCTAAGGGGGGGTGAATAGGGCGAAACTGAAGTTTACAAACTTTAAGCACGACTACAAGCCGGGGTTAGCGTTAGAAATATAAACGAGTCCGAAAGAGAGGGAAAACAAATCAACAAAGAAATAAAGTGGATGAACACGGTGATTTGTTTTACCGAGGTTCGGTTCTTGCAAACCTACTCCCCGTTGAGGTGGTCACAAAGACCGGGTCTCTTTCAACCCTTTCCCTCTCTCAAACGGTCACTTAGACCGAGTGAGCCTTTCTCTTCAATCAAATGGGACACTGAGTCCACTACAAGGACCACCACAACTTGGTGTCTCTTATTTTGATTACAAGTGAGTTGAACACAAGAAAGGAGGAAGAAGAAATGCAATCCAAGCGCAAGAGCTCAAATGAACACAAGTATCTTTCTCTCACTAGTCACTATTTGATTGGAATGATCTTTGGACTTGGGAGAGGATTTGATCTCTTGTTTGTGTCTTGTATTGAATGCTATAGCTCTTGTATGAGGTGTGAAGGCTGAAAACTTGGATGCAATGAATGGTGGGTGGTTGGGGGTATTTATAGCCCCAACCACCAAAGGAGCCGTTGGTGGAGGCTGCTGTCGCATGGCGCACCGGACAGTCCGGTGCGCCAGCCACGTCACCCGGCCGTTGGGTTCTGAGCGTTGGAGCTTCTGACAGCTAGGCCACCGGACAGTCTAGGGGTGCACCGGACAGTCACTGTTCACTGTCCGGTGTGCCTTCTGGCTCTGCTCTGACTTCTGCGCGCACTGTAGCGCATTAACTGCTCGTTGCAGACGACCGTTGGCGTTGTGTAGCCGTTACTCCGCTGGCGCACCGGACAGTCCGGTGCTACACCGGATAGTCTGGTGAATTATAGCGGAGCGGCTTCCAGAATTCTCGAAGGTGGCAAGTTTGGAGTCGGGTTCCCTGGTGCACCGGACACTGTCCGGTGGCACACCGGACAGTCCGGTGCGCCAGACCAGGGCACACTTCGGTTGTCTTTTGCTCTTTTTATTTGAACCCTTTTCTTAGTCTTTTTATTGGTTTATTGTGATCCTTTGGCACCTGTAGAACTCATAATCTAGAGCAAACTAGTTAGTCCAATTATTTGTGTTGGCAATTCAACCACCAAAATCAATTAAGAAAATGTGTAAGCCTATTTCCCTTTCAATCTCCCCCTTTTTGGTTATTGATGCCAACACAAAACAAAGCAAATACATAAGTGCAGAATTGAACTAGCTTGCATAATGTAAGTGCAAAGGTTGCTTGGAGTGAAACCAATAATTATTTCTACTAGATATGCATGGATGGCTTTCTTCTATTTTAAAATTTTGGACCACACTTGCACCACTTGTTTTGTTTTTGCAATGTTTTGGAAATTCTTTTTCAAAGTCTTTTGAAAATAGTCAAAGTTATATGAATGAGATTTTGAGAAGCATTTTCAAGATTTGAAATTTTCTCCCCCTGTTTCAAATGCTTTTCCTTTGACTAAACAAAACTCCCCCTCAATTAAATTCTCCTCTTAGTGTTCAAGAGAGTTTTAGATATTAATTTTGAAAGGGGTCATACCAATTTGAAATTGAATAAAAAATAAGATACCAATTTGAAAACACTTCTTTAAATACAAATGAAAAGACTAAATTTTTTAAATTGGTGGTGGTGCAGTCCTTTTGCTTTCGGCTAATACTTTCTCCCCCTTTGGCATGAATCGCCAAAAACGGATAATTGTGAGTGAAATAAAAGCCTTTTTTACTTTCTCTCCTGTTGGGGACTCGTTCTCAAATGCTATGAATCAAGAACAAGGCAACACAAGATGTTAAATATCAAAACCCTTCGTCCTTTGAATCATTATTTCCCTTCGGATATAATGGATTTCGGACGAAGGTCATGAAGGACAAACCTTCATGAACATAACAAAAGATAAAGAGTATTTAAACACAAAATATAAGAAATAACATAATCTCTGTAAACATTATTATTAATTTATTTTCTACTTATATTACTCATGTAAATAATGGTAAATTACAAATATACCTTCGGCTTGAAGGAATGTGAATACAGGTGTGATGCAAAAGCAAAGTGCCAAGTCAGCGTGAACAGTACGGGAATACTGTTCACATATTTATAGGCACGGGTCGCAGCCCATGCAAAATTACATTAATACCCATTACATTTAACAATAACTCTATAGTAATTCTTCGAGGTCTAATTTGGCTTTTCATCTTTAAGTCGGTTCCCCTTTTCTGCCGTTATGCCGAAGCTTTTCTGTACATAGCTTCGTGATCGTCTTTTCCTTCGTCGTGATCACCTTTCGTCCCGGTCAAGCTTCGTCTTTAACCGTGCTTTTGTATACTCGCAATCTAACTTCGAAGGTACCTGTTTACATATTTCTCTTGGAAAACATTGTAAAATCATGTTTTTGAGGACCTTCGGAAGCCGAAGGCCCCCAACAGTAGCCCCTCGCAATATTAATTTACTTGTAAAGATAAGTTTATATTGCGATATGGACGAAGGCTATGAGCCGAAGGTCCGAAAAAACACCTTCCTTTTGCTAGAATAGCAACAGTCATTGATAAACGGGACCCTCCAGTTTTCGACATATTGGGTGTATAAATATGAGCTCACCACAAGTTTATTTGGCACGCTATCTTGCCATTTGTTCTGCCTGCTCAAATAGCTCTCTGTCCACAAATATTTGACTACCTCTCTAGATTTTAAGCTTCGGACCAAAAAGCCATTTTTAAAAGAACTTCCGAAGGGATGTCTCAGGAAAAGAAAGTTGTCGCCGAAGTGAAGCTGAGCCTTTCTGAGGAGAAAAATCTGGGCTTCATTGAATCAATAGAAAAAACAAATACAGAGAAAATTACTAGGGAAATTTTGGAAGGCTTATCTGAAGATACTGGTGAAAGTGATAGCTATGACGCAGACAGCGGAGGTGAGGATTCCGAAGATCGACCATGGCGACCAAGCCATTCAGTCTTCGGAAAATCAACTATTGGACAAAGTCACCTTGAAAACATGAGGGGAAGATATTTTCAAGATATATCCATCGTGAGGGCAGATGTCGGAGAAAAGACTGTGCCGACTCCCGAAGATAATGAAGTCGTGATCTTCCGAAGCTTTTTTAAAGCTGGGCTACGATTCCCTTTAAGCAAGTTTGTGGTAGAAGTTCTGAAAATATATCAGGTTTATCTTCATCAACTTACCCCTGAAGCAATAATAAGAATGGGACTTTTCGTCTGGGCCGTGAAGAGCCAGAGCCTGGAACCAAGTGCGAAAAGCTTTTGTAATATACATGAGTTAATATATGAGACGAAGCCCTGGGGTAAGGAGCAATATCATAACAACTTTGGTTGCTACAACTTCGGTGCTCGCTCTGGATCAAGCTGTCCCGTGCCAACCTTTCGGAAGAGATGGCCCGGGGAATGGATGAAAGAATGGTTCTATGTAAAAAATGATTTGAAGGTTCGAGAAGATATTAAAGATATCATCATGTGTCCTATCTGGCAGCGCTTCGGACTCCGGAAACCGAAGGTAGAAATGGATGAAGTAGCCGAAGAGTGCCAAAGGGCCTTTGGCGTAGTCTGCTCTTTTATAGGGACAAGGGATTTAATATAAGAACACATTGCGTTCAGAGTATGGCCACTTGCAGATAACTGGGAATGTTAGAGAAACTGACGAAGGTGGACTAGTCAGGCTGAAGTACACATTCAAGTACGGAGACAAGTTCGTTGAGCCAGATGATGATTGGTTAAAGAGCATTGAGACTGTAAGTGATGAATTGCTTGGGGTATATTCAAAGGCCGAAGACACTGCATTATCAGCGGCCTTCGGAGGCCGAAAGAAGAAAAGACTCAACCGTGTATTTGACGCAATCGGGTTTGTCTACCCCGACTACCGCTATCCAGTGCGGGGTCAAAAAAGAAAAAGCACAACTTCTACAAAAGAAACTGCTTCAGCCGCTCCTAGCGAGCCAGCACCTTAGAGAAAAAGGATAAAGGTTCTCACACACCGGCCACACTATATTGAACCAGCCACGGTGCCTGAGTTCGCCGGTGAAACCTCTTTGGCCACCGAAGCTAAAGATTCAATTCTGCTGCCAGAAATCAAAGAGTTGGCCGAAGTGGTAGCAACAGAAAAGATGGAAGAACCAAGGACTGAAGAAGCAAAAACATCAGAAGTTTCAGGTCCTTCAGCAAAGGTTGAAACAGGAAAAAGCCAGAAGGGTCCAACAGTGACCCCGAAAAGAAAGAGGATGGTTAACGTGTTAGATGTTCTGGAGACAATTAAATCTTCAAGCATAACTCCAAAGAAAACTCTTGAAACTTCTGGAGTGTCTACTGAAGCCTTTGTTGCTGAAGCTTCAAAGCAACAGCCTGAAGCTGAAGCTGAGGCTGGGCCTTCAGAACCCACCAAGGAACAACCTTTGGAAACCGAAGAAAAAACTACAAAGGGAGCTTTGGAAGCCGAAAAAATGTCAGAGCCAATTTTGGTTGAAGAAATTGACACTACTGCCCCTAAAGCATCTTCCTCCATACGCGATTACATTGTGCGACATGCTTCGGGGAAGAAATTATCTGAAGAAGAGATTTATGAAGCTGATCACTATGCTGAAGGATTACGGGGATGCTACACTAGCGCAAAACAAAATTTTCAACCCCATAATACCAAGAACTACTGCGGTTATAGGTCATGGAATTACCACTAGACGCGCAGAGCAGCGGAAGACGTCTCGATGTAGACGAACGCGTCGAGCAGTGCCGTGCAGTCGCCGGCGTCCTTCACGTCCTCGCACGGTTCGTCCAAGTGCTCCAGATGCAGCACCTCCGAGGTATCCACACGTACAGGGAGGAAGCGCCACGTACCGAACTGCTAGGTTCGCGACGGCGGCTTGGCGAGGGCGAGAGGCGAGCGACGGCTGCTGGTTTGCAGGTGGCGAATTAGGTTATCTCTTAACCGCGCCCCTGCCCCTCATTATATAGGCGTTATGGTGGGCTTCTGACGCCGAGGCCCATCATTAACCCTAAACCCAGTCTAATTTCGGATCTAATCCGAATTAGGCTTCCTTCCCCTTAAGTGTGTGACCCTATAGGTTCATGTACAAATAGACATAGCCCGAGTACTCTTACTTGGCCCAATAATTGACAGCGGCCTCTAGCAAGACATGTCAACTCCTATGTGTACGTAAAGATCATATCAGACGAACCATTGCGACATTACGTACATGTTGTTCCCTTTGTCTCACGATATTTGGTCTGGCTCTAAGCTGACCTCTCTTTCTCGATACTGTGAATTGGAATCCTTTCAATGGTTAACTCTTAACCCTAGCACGACCATGCATTTCTTGATCCAATCACTCGAGGGGCCCAGAGATATCTCTCTCACAAAGAGAGGGACAAATTCCATCTTGACTGACCATGCCTCATAGCATGCTTCCTGACAAACCCAAAACTACCTTTATAACTACCCAGTTACGGGATAGCGTTTGATAGTCCCTAAGTAAGTCAATTCACATCTTGAGAACATGCGACAATCTCAGGTCTAAGGATACAGTATTCATGTTGCAAGAAGAGAACTATATTACAATATCTCACGTTGGGTCGGTCTAGCCTCATGTCATACATGCGCCCACATTATTAATTTAACATCTCCATGTTCATGACTTGTGAAATGTAGTCATCAACTAATACATGTGCTAGTCATCGACTCTGACTAGGGACATCATTTAGAATAACCATATAAGTAAAGAATCTCACAAACAATTCACATAATTGCTAATCAATACAAGGTGCCTTCCATGGATATTCAATTAAGCAATATATATATCATGGATACAAAGAAATATGCTCATCTCTATGATTATCTCTAGGGCATATTTCTAACAGTCTCCCACTTGCACTAGAGTTAATCTAGAAGATATCTAATACCCATAGATCTCACGTGTGCCTCATGCTTAGGTTGTGGAAGAGGTTTTGTCAAAGGATCAGCAACATTCAAATCCGTATGTATTTTGCATATCTTTATCTCACCCCGCCTAATGAATTCCCGTATGAGGTGAAACTTCCACAGTACGTGTTTGTTTTTCTGGTGGTTCCTTGGCTCCTTAGCTTGCGCAATAGCCCCATTGTTGTCATAGTAGAGGTTCAATGGGTTAGATGCATTAGGAAACACACCAAGCTCGATGAGGAACTTTCTTATCCAAACACCTTCCTTCGCAGATTCAGAAGCTGCAATGTACTCGGCTTCTGTTGTAGAATCAGTCACAGTCTCCTGTTTGGAACTCTTCCAACTAACAACACCACCATTTATTGTGAACACAAAACCTGATTGCGATTTTAACTCGTCTGGGTCAGTTTGGAAGCTAGCATCGGTGTAACCAGTTACAACGAGCTCCTCCTTACCCCCATATACCAGGAACATATCTTTAGTCCTTCTTAAGTACTTAAGAATGCCTTTTACCGCTGTCTAGTGATCCTCACCTGGATCAGCCTGGTATCTACTCGTAGCACTTATAGCGTATGAAACATCTGGGCGTGTACTTATCATGGCATACATGATTGAACCAATTGCTGAGGCGTATGGTACCTTACTCATGCGCTCCCGCTCATTAGCCGTTGCAGGACATTGCATCTGGCTAAGGTGTTTACCATGTGGCATAGGTATGAACCCTTTCTTGGACTGTTCCATGTTGAACCGTTTCAAAACCTTGTCAATGTACGTATCTTGACTTAATCCTATAAGCCTCTTCGACCTATCTCTATAGATCCTTATGCCCAAAATATATGCTGCTTCCCCTAAGTCCTTCATAGAAAAACTCTTTTTCAGTGAAGCCTTGACGGACTCCAGCATAGGAATGTCATTCCCAATCAATGATATGTCATCCACATACAAGATCAGAAATACAACAGCGCTCCCACTTTCCTTCTTGTAAACACAAGCTTCTTCTTCATTCTGATGAAAACCAAGCCCTTTGATCACTTCATCAAAACGAATGTTCCAACTCCGAGATGCTTGCTTCAACCCATAAATGGATTTCTGAAGTTTGCATATCTTTCCAGCATTGATCGGATCGACAAAACCCTCGGGCTGTATCATATACACGTCCTCATCTAGGTTTCCATTAAGGAAAGCTGTTTTGACATCCATCTGCCAAATCTCATAATCGAAATATGCGGCAATAGCTAGAATGATCCGAATAGATTTAAGCCTCGCTACTGGCGAGAATGTCTCGTCATAGTCAACTCCTTGAACTTGTCGAAAACCCTTTGCAACAAGTCGAGCCTTATAGATATGAACATTTCCATCCATGTCTTTCTTCTTCTTATAGATCCATTTGCATTCTATAGGTCTAACACTATCAGGCGGGTCAACCAAGTTCCAAACTTGATTTTCTCCCATGGAATCTATCTCGGATCTCATGGCGACATGCCATTTCTCGGAATCTGGGTCCATCATCGCTTCTGCATATGTTGCAGGTTCGTCGTTGTCTAACAACAATACTTCCCCATTGCCCAACAATAGCACTTCTCCTCGTGCCTCGCGAAGCCTTGCTGACCTTCGTGGTTGTGGTGGTGATTCTCTTGCCATAGACGTCTCAACTTGTTCTACTACATTAGCATCACTTGTTGAATCTTGTCCCACTGGCTCATCCTGAACTTCTTCAAGATACACCTTTTGTTTACTTTTCTCTCTTTTGAGAAACTTTTTCTCTAAGAACACACCGTTCCGGGCGACAAACACTTTGCCCTCTGACCGGTGGTAAAAGTAATATCCTAAAGTTTCCTTTGGATATCCCACGAACATGCACTTGTCCGATTTTGGAGTGAGTTTATCCGACTGTAGTCGCTTGACGTAAACCTCACAACCCCAAATCTTCAGAAAAGACAAACTGGGAGTCTTCCCAGTCCACATCTCATATGGTGTCTTAACTACGGACTTAGACGGTACCCTAATTAGTGTGAAAGCTGCTGTTTCTAGAGCGTATCCCCAAAACGACAAAGGTAGGTCCGACTGGCTCATCATTGATCGAACCATATCCAATAAAGTCCGATTACGTCGCTCAGACACGCCATTCCTCTGAGGCGTTCCAGGCGGCGTAAGCTGTGGAACAATTTCACAACTCTTTAGATGATTGCTAAACTCATGACTCAAATATTCACCACCACGATCTGATCGCAGTGCTTTAATTTTCTTGCCACGCTGATTTTCTACTTCATTCTGAAACTCTTTGAACTTTTCTAAGGATTCAGACTTGTGTTTCATTAAGTAGACATACCCATATCTACTAAAATCATCAGTGAAGGTTATGAAGTATTGGAATCCTCTCCTAGCTGTCGTACTCATTGGTCCGCACACATCAGTACGTATGAGTTCCAATAAATCTAATGTCCTCTCCGGTAAACCCGTGAAAGGCGCCTTGGTCATCTTACCAAGTAAGCAAGCTTCACATGTCTTGTATGATTCAAAATCAAACGAAGTTAAAAGCCCATCAGAATGAAGCTTCTTCATGTGATTCTCACTTATATGACCCAAACGACAGTGCCACATGTAGGTAGGACTTAAATCATTAGGCCGAGGCCTTTTAGCACTAATATTACAGATAGGTGCATCATCAAGATTTAAAACGAATAACCCATTCATAATGGATGCAAAAGCCACAAACATGCCATTCTTAGAGATCACACAACCATTGTTTTCACTCGCAAATGAATAACCATCCTTCATCAAACATGAAGGAGACATAATGTTTCGACTCATACTAGGAACTAGATAACAATTATTTAACTCCAAAATAAATCCTGATGGGAGGTGGAGTTGCATCGTCCCGACGGTCAACGCAGCAACTCTTGCATTATTGCCTACCCGGAAATCAACTTCTCCTCTTTTCACGCTTCTACTTCTTATCATTCCCTGCATCGAATTGCAAATATGGGCAACCGATCCGGTATCAAATACCCAAGAATTAATATAAGAATCAGCAAGAAAAATTTCTGTAATGTGAATAGCAAGTGTACCTGCTGCGGCTGTACCCTTACCGCCGCGATCCTTAATAGAGGCCAAGTACTGCTTGCAATTCCTTTTCCAGTGACCAAGTTCTTTGCAATAAAAGCACTCTGCATCTGCAGCTGGTCCAGCCTTGGGCTTTTGATTTGGCTTGGATACTGTATCCTTTGCCTTGCCCTTCTTCTTTTGAGTTTTACCCTTCTTCTTAAAGTTGGGTTTGTTTTGGACCGCCATCACATGGCCGCTGCTGCCAGCGCTTTTCTTTATGTCCCCCTCTGCAGTTTTCAGCATGCCACATAGTTCATTGAGGCCCCTCTCCGCTCCATGCATATGGTAGTTCGTGATGAAGTTTCCATAGCTGGGCGGAAGAGATGCCAAAATGAAGTCAGTGGCCAACTCTTGGCTTATTGGGAAGCCTAGCTTCTCCAACCTCTGACTGTAACCAACCATTTTGATTACGTGTGGCCCAACTGCTGCGCCTTCTGCTAGCTTGCATTCCAGAAAGGCTTTGGACACATTGAACCTTTCAGTCCTAGCCTGAGTCTGGAACATATCCTTGAGCGCCACGATCATATCGTGTACCTCATGGTTTGTCTCAAACTGCATCTGCAGCTCAGGCTCCATGCAAGCAAGCATTAGGCAACTCACTTCAAGATTAGTATCCATTGCTTTCTTGTAAGCGGTTTTAGCTGCAGCAGTTGCATTTTCACCAGGATCCTCTGGTAGTGGGGTGTCTAGAACGTCTTCCTTTTTTTCAGCCCTGAGAACAATTCTCAGGTTATGGATCCAATCCGTATAGTTTGTTCCATTTAACTTATCCTTTTCAAGAATTGGTCGCAAAGTAAATGTTGGTGTGCTAGGTGCCATTTATCTACAACAAAATAATGCAAAATACTAAGACAAAAATATCCATGACAGAGTAAATCATATTAAACATTTAATAGTCTACTCCCACTAAAATCAATATCCCTCGATTGATACTTAGTGATTCAGAACCCACAACTAACAAGTCTACTAGTGAGCTTTAGCATCATCGCTAGAAGACAAGGTAGATCGGTAAGCAACTCCTTGCTAATCATATCATATATATGACTCCTGTTGTTGGGTGACATCTCTATGTCTCGGCTCCCAACCTTATGCCTCAAAGTCCTTAACCATTAAGCTGACTTTGTTTAAGTTAACCAACCCTTTCTGCAGTTCATATCCGATACAAACCTATCTAGTCAAGGAAAACTGGTGGCACCCTAATTTCATAGACCCACCACCAATTGTACAAGACTTATGATAGTGCAAGGTTTGGAGAGGCATTAAAGCTTAAACATTTATGAGGGATCGTCCTACTTATAACATCGCACACAAGGACATATATGCAATATAAACAAGTAGAACAATAAGAATGGCATTCACACAACAGTTGTGATTCGGTATGGCTTGCTGTCACATGGTGATCCCCATCTCCAATAATCTGTCCATCACGATGATCTCCATCTCCATGATATAGGTATGCCATCCTCCAGGTGATGAGTCCTTCAAGACCTATCTAACGTATGCTGGTAAACAAATTACATATACGCTTTGGATCATCACATGTTGACACGCAAGTCATTACATTAAATTTGGACAATACATGTGGCTCCAGCCGTATTGCCCTGGTCACGACACGCAGGTCATGAATAATTTATTAACATGCATCATATACACAATAGCCATACCGATCACAAGATGTCCTGCAAAAACAGGTTAGACAAACACGTTTCTATACGTTCGCCACCTCACAGGATTCCATGCATCGTATGTATGGAAATTCCACTGGAAATCTCATGTGGTTGATCAAATCAACCCAAATCCGAGACTTACGACCCGAAGAAGATTACACTCACGACGTTGATCTGTTACGTCAATCTGCTGGTTGTGTACGCAGTTGGCCCCGATGGTGATTCCAGCCGGTAGGGGCAAGTCGCGCATACAACAGAGAAGGACGAACTGATCTCTCCAGTCATATCCGATGTAATCTACTTCAACCCTTTATTACCAATTGATCTAATCAAACCGTGCATCAAGTAGATCCATCTCATGAACCTAGATCCAGACCTAAAACTACGCAGAACCTGCTTTGATACCACTGAAGGATTACGGGGATGCTACACTAGCGCAAAACAAAATTTTCAACCCCATAATACCAAGAACTACTGCGGTTATAGGTCATGGAATTACCACTAGACGCGCAGAGCAGCGGAAGACGTCTCGATGTAGACGAACGCGTCGAGCAGTGCCGTGCAGTCGCCGGCGTCCTTCACGTCCTCGCACGGTTCGTCCAAGTGCTCCAGATGCAGCACCTCCGAGGTATCCACACGTACAGGGAGGAAGCGCCGCGTACCGAACTGCTAGGTTCGCGACGGCGGCTTGGCGAGGGCGAGAGGCGAGCGGCGGCTGCTGGTTTGCAGGTGGCGAATTAGGTTATCTCTTAACCGCGCCCCTGCCCCTCATTATATAGGCGTTATGGTGGGCTTCTGACGCCGAGGCCCATCATTAACCCTAAAGCCCAGTCTAATTTCGGATCTAATCCGAATTAGGCTTCCTTCCCCTTAAGTGTCTGACCCTATAGGTTCACGTACAAATAGACATAGCCCGAGTACTCTTACTTGGCCCAATAATTGACAGCGGCCTCTAGCAAGACATGTCAACTCCTATGTGTACGTAAAGATCATATCAGACGAACCATTGCGACATTACGTACATGCTGTTCCCTTTGTCTCACGATATTTGGTCTGGCTCTAAGCTGACCTCTCTTTCTCGATACTGTGAATTGGAATCCTTTCAATGGTTAACTCTTAACCCTAGCACGGCCATGCATTTCTTGATTCAATCACTCGAGGGGCCCAGAGATATCTCTCTCACAAAGAGAGGGACAAATTCCATCTTGACTGACCATGCCTCATAGCATGCTTCCTGACAAACCCAAAACTACCTTTATAACTACCTAGTTACGGGATAGCGTTTGATAGTCCCTAAGTAAGTCAATTCACATCTTGAGAACATGCGACAATCTCAGGTCTAAGGATACAGTATTCATGTTGCAAGAAGAGAACTATATTACAATATCTCACGTTGGGTCGGTCTAGCCTCATGTCATACATGCGCCCACATTATTAATTTAACATCTCCATGTTCATGACTTGTGAAATGTAGTCATCAACTAATACATGTGCTAGTCATCGACTCTGACTAGGGACATCATTTAGAATAACCATATAAGTAAATAATCTCACAAACAATTCACATAATTGCTAATCAATACAAGGTGCCTTCCATGGATATTCAATTAAGCAATATATATATCATGGATACAAAGAAATATGCTCATCTCTATGATTATCTCTAGGGCATATTTCTAACATATGCCAGAGAATTAAAATATCTAAAGGGGGCACTAGTGTTCAATGGGACAGACGAAGATGACTTCCTATACTGCCTCCCTGACAATAAAGAATTATCTGTCTACCGGGAGATGGCTAGGAGTATGGGGTTTCCGAAACTTGAAGCTGGACTCTACGCTATGACGAAGGACGATCTTGCAGATAGTCTTGCATATAATAGTCTGAAGGTATGAGATCTATATATTTAGAAATTTATAATTTTCAAATCATTCTTTTATTCTTATACTAATTCTTGTATATATAGGGTTTAATATTGAGCAACGCGCTGAGGGCGCAAAAGAATGCTGAAGACGAGAGCTATGAAATTGCTTTCAATAATCTACGATCAGAGGTTATTAAGCTGAGAAACGAAGCTCTGGAAAAAGATAAAATTCTGCTTACATTGGTGGACAAGATAAAGGAAGACGAAGCTACATCTAAGGCTCAAGCTGAAGCCCAAAAACGCGAAATTAAGGATCTTCAGAAACAGCTAGCCAGAGCTAAAGAAGAACATATACTTGAAGAGACAAAACGAGAGCTTAGTGATCAATGGGCCAATCATTTAGAAACAAATGTTAAAGAGCTTCGTGCATCCGAGAGAAGATGCTATGATAAATCTATAGTGTGTGTTCAGAAGATAAAATCCAGCTTCTCCAACGTTGGCGCATTCTCTAGTGAAGAGAATTTCTCAAGGGGCAATCCCGAAGGTCCGATGGAATGGATCAGTCACGAAGCTGAGGCCTTCGAGGAAATCCTGAATAGCCGCGGAGACATATGTGCTTTTTCGGGTGCTAGAGGAATTGCTATTGTTTTGGAGAGGAAAGGTTGCGAGCATGTAAAATCTTTAGCGCAATCCGAAGCTACTTTGTCTTCCGAAGACATTAAAGACCCCTCAGCCGAAGCAAGCATGATCGGCGGAAAATTTTTCACCGATATCTGGGACAACGGTGGCCGAGAAATGACCCAAGAAATTATTCAAAAGAGCGAAAAAGGCATCCATGATGCTAGAAAAGTAGCAGAGGCTGCTGAGAAAAGTACAGAGCCCGAAGGGCAAATAGGTATTAATTAGTGGTTTTCATTCTATTGTAATTTTTGATTCCAGACTTTGTTCACGGTTTGTAATAGTAATATAGCTGTATCTTCTCCTCCCTCAGAACCTGCTGAAGTATCTCCGGGCCCCCACTCGAAGGGGGACGATGAAATTAGAGAAATGACCGAAGCCATCATGGACAAGGTTGTCGACCAGCTACTAAACGAAGCTGCAGAAATAGTTCTTAGGGAGGATTAAATGCTATTGTAGAAACATTTGGAACGTAACATGTGTAATGTATTGTAACTTTGAATGTAATATATAATCTATTTATAGTTCAGTTCTTTACGATGCATGAAATTTTGCATACATACCATTTTTTTGAGCCTTCGGCGAAAAAACACCTTCCCTTCTTTTCATGCTTCGTGAAGAAAATCTTTTATATATCGCAAGAATTTGCAAACTTCTCTGATGGGGAATATCCAAGCTTCGTGAAATATTCTCCGAAGCTGTTTTATGTTGCCTCTCTAATGAAGCTACACGTCTTCTTGATTTATCTTGTGCCTTAACACGATTTTCTCTTTTTCAAATCACCCTCCGAAGACCAATGGTGTATCCACTTCTTGTTCTGCATGCAATATGTTGTATGATGCTTATGTTATGCTAAATGATGTGATGATGTTATGTTATGCAAAATGATATTTGTGCCGAAGGTACACACATCCCTGCAATAAAACACACAATCTTTTTATATCAGCGTTGACTTTTCGCTGTAAGCCTCCCTTAGGAGCTTCTTCGCCTTTTACTTCAGCGGAATCAGCGTTTATTTTTCGCTGTAAGCCTCCCTTAGGAGCTTCTTCGCCTTTTACTTCAGCGGAATCAGCGTTTATTTTTCGCTGTAGGCACAGAAAACTTACATTGCGCTCCCTTAGGAACGGTTTTTTGCTGCTTTGAATAAATTGCAATGCGTTCCTTAGAACAAATTTTTGATAACTTCAAAAATCCTCCTTGTCAATCATAAATTCTCATGCTTCGGCATCTCAGGCCTATGGAGAAGATATATTTTTATTACAGTAAAGAGCGAAACTATTACAAGAAATTGAAAGGCGATAAAAGACGTTAAAACTACCCTTAATTGTTCCTTATTAAAAAGAAAGCAATACTGAATGTAAAAATGCGAAAAACTGCTGTCGAGGTAGGATATTTGTCAGTAAATGTGCTTCGACTCTGGCACAGTGCTATTGACTGTGCAAGCTTCAGACTCCTCTCTGAAGTCCCGCTGGGGGTTAGTGCGCTGACTCCCTTCTGGCTGCTGACCTCTTTGTGTTGGTGGTGGCGGCAGAGGCTGCTGCCAAGATGCTTGGGGTTGGCTTGCCGAAGCAACAGAAGCTGCAGGGTGATTGCCTACATATTCTGGAATGTAAGGCGAATGATACGAAGCAGTATGCATGACTTGCTTCGGCTGACTTTGTTGTGCTGCAGCTTCTGCTATCTCCTTTTGCTTCTGGATGGTAACATGACACATCCTGGTAGTGTGGCCCTTGTCTTCGCCACAAAATAGGCAGTAAATCTTTCTTGCCTGATCTCCAAATCTTCCCCTGAAGCCCCTGGCGCCTCTGCCCCTTGGCACTGGCGGCCGAAAAGAGCTTTGCTGCTGCCCCGAAGCTTGTGAAGAATATTGTGGCTTTTGCTGCTGACTCCCTCTATTATCATTTTGATTAGAATTATGAATTGACCTGACGTGCCTCGGGTGAAATCTTCCTCTGAAGCCCCTGGTCATTTCAGAAAACCTGAATGCTTCCCCCCTTCTTTGACGAAAATCATTGTCAGCTCGAATATACTCGTCCATCTTCTGGAGCAGCTTCTCCAAAGTCTGTGGCGGCTTCCTGGCAAAGTATTGCGCTGAAGGTCCCGGCCGAAGTCCCTTAATCATGGCCTCAATGACAATTTCATTGGGCACTGTTGGCGCCTGTGCCCTCAGACGCAGAAACCTTCTGACATACGCCTGAAGATATTCTTCGTGGTCCTGGGTACACTGGAATAGAGCCTGAGCGGTGACTGGCTTTGTCTGAAATCCTTGAAAGCTGGTTATCAACATATCCTTTAGCTTTTGCCATGAAGTAATTGTCCCTGGTCGAAGAGAGGAGTACCAAGTCTGAGCAACACTCTTGACGGCCATGACAAAAGATTTTGCCATGACTGCCGTATTGCCACCATACGAAGATATGGTTGCCTCGTAACTCATCAGAAATTGCTTCGGGTCTGAATGACCATCATACATGGGGAGCTGAGGTGGCTTGTAAGACTGGGGCCATGGTGTAGCCTGCAATTCTGTTGATAGAGGAGAAGCATCATCAAAAGCAAAATTTCCATGATGGAAATCTTCATACCAATCATCCTCATTGTAGAAACCCTCCTGATGGAGCTCTCTGCGCGGAGGCCTTCGGTTCTGGTCATCCTGAACAAGATGACGAACCTCTTCCGAAGCTTCATCTATCTGCCTCTGAAGGTCAGCTAGACGAGCCATCTTCTCCTTCTTTCATTGCACCTGTTGTTGGAGCATCTCCAGGTTTTGGATTTCCTGATCCAAGTCATCCTCCAGAGGCGTTGGACTGGTAGCCTTCCTCTTCTGGCTTCGGGCCTCCCTAAGAGAAAGGACGTCTTGATTGGGGTCCAGCGGCTGCAGAGTGGCAGCCCCTGTCGCTGAAGCCTTCTTCGGCGGCATGACGAAGGTGATGTTTGCCGAAGATGTTCAAAAGCTCAAGAAATGGAAGTGAGTTCACCGGAGGTGGGCGCCAATGTTGGGGACTCGTTCTCAAATGCTATGAATCAAGAACAAGGCAACACAAGATGTTAAATATCAAAACCCTTCGTCCTTTGAATCATTATTTCCCTTCGGATATAATGGATTTCGGACGAAGGTCATGAAGGACAAACCTTCATGAACATAACAAAAGATAAAGAGTATTTAAACACAAAATATAAGAAATAACATAATCTCTATAAACATTATTATTAATTTATTTTCTACTTATATTACTCATGTAAATAATGATAAATTACAAATATACCTTCGGCTTGAAGGAATGTGAATACAGGTGTGATGCAAAAGCAAAGTGCCAAGTCAGCGTGAACAGTACGAGAATACTGTTCACATATTTATAGGCACGGGTCGCAGCCCATGCAAAATTACATTAATACCCATTACATTTAACAATAACTCTATAGTAATTCTTCGAGGTCTAATTTGGCTTTTCATCTTTAAGTCGGTTCCCCTTTTCTGCCGTTATGCCGAAGCTTTTCTGTACATAGCTTCGTGATCGTCTTTTCCTTCGTCGTGATCGCCTTTCGTCCCGGTCAAGCTTCGTCTTTAACCGTGCTTTTGTATACTCGCAATCTAACTTCGAAGGTACCTGTTTACATATTTCTCTTGGAAAACATTGTCAAATCATGTTTTTGAGGACCTTCGGAAGCCGAAGGCCCCCAAAATCTCCCTATGGTAAATAACATATGAGTGAAGATTATACCAAATTGGAGAGCGGTGTGGAGCGACGGCGAAGGATGAATAATCCGATGGAGTGGAGTGGAAGCCTTTGTCTTCACCGAAGACTCCAATTTCCTTTCAATCTATGACTTAGCATGAAATGCACTTGAAACCACATTAGTCATAGCAAAGAAAGAGATGATCAAAGGTATAGATGAGCTATGTGTGCAAAATATCAATCAAAATTCCTAGAATCAAGAATATTTAGCTCATGCCTAAGTTTGGTAAATGTTTGCTCATCTAATGGCTTGGTAAAGATATCGGCTAATTGTTCTTTGGTGTTAATATAAGAAATCTCGATATCCCCCTTTTGTTGGTGATCCCTCAAAAAGTGATACCGAATGGCTATGTGTTTAGTGAGGCTATGCTCAACGGGATTATCCGCCATGCGGATTGCACTTTCATTATCACATAGAAGAGGAACTTTGGTTAATTTGTAACCATAGTCCCTGAGGGTTTGCCTCATCCAAAGTAATTGCGCGCAACAATGGCCTGTGGCAATATACTCGGCTTCGGCGGTAGAAAGAGCGACAGAATTTTGCTTCTTTGAAGCCCAAGACACCAGAGATCTTCCCAAGCACTGGCAAGTCCCTTATGTGCTCTTTCTATTAATTTTACACCCTGCCAATCAGCATCCGAATAACCAATTAAATCAAATGTGGATCCCCTGGGGTACCAAAGGCCAAACTTAGGAGTATAAACTAAATATCTCAAGGTTCTTTTTACGGCCCTAAGGTGAACTTCCTTAGTATCGGCTTGGAATCTTGCACACATGCATACGGAAAGCATAATATCCGGTCGAGATGCACATAAGTAGAGTAAAGAACCTATCATCGACCGGTATACCTTTTGATCTACGGATTTACCTCCCGTGTCCAGGTCGAGATGCCCATTAGTTCCCATGGGTGTCTTGATGGGCTTGGCATCCTTCATCCCAAACTTTGTGAGTATGTCTTGAATGTACTTCATTTGACTAATGAAGGTGCCCTCTTGGAGTTGCTTCACTTGAAATCCTAAGAAATACTTCAACTCCCCCATCAAAGACATCTCGAATTTTTGAGTCATGATCCTACTAAACGCTTCACATGTAGATTCATTAGTAGACCCAAATATGATATCATCAACATAAATTTGGCGTACAAACAAATCATTTGCAAGTGTTTTAGTAAAGAGAGTAGGATCGACTTTTCCGACTTTAAAGCCATTAGCGATAAGGAAATCTCTGAGGCATTCATACCATGCTCTTGGGGCTTGCTTGAGCCCATAAAGCGCCTTAGGGAGTTTATAGACATGGTTAGGGTACTCACTATCTTCAAAGCCGGGAGGTTGCTCAACATAGACGTCCTCCTTGATTGGTCCATTGAGGAAGGCGCTTTTCACGTCCATTTGATAAAGCTTGAAGCCATGGTAAGTAGCATAGGCAAGTAATATACGAATTGACTCAAGCCTAGCTACGGGTGCATAAGTTTCACCGAAATCCAAACCTTCGACTTGTGAATATCCGTTGGCCACAAGTCGGGCTTTGTTCCTTGTCACCACACCATGCTCATCTTATTTGTTGCGGAAGACCCACTTGGTTCCTACAACATTTTGGTTAGGAGGTGGAACTAAATGCCATACCTCATTCCTCGTGAAGTTGTTGAGCTCCTCTTGCATCGCCACCACCCAATCTGAATCCCTTAATGCATCTTCTACCCTGTGTGGCTCAATAGAGGAAACAAAAGAGTAATGTTCACAAAAATGAGCAACACGAGATTGAGTAGTTACCCCCTTATGAATATCGTCGAGGATGGAGTTCACGGGGTGATCCCGTTGTATTGCTTGGTGGACTCTTGGGTGTGGCAGTCTTGGACCTTCGTCATCTTCCTTGTCTTGAACATTAGCATCTCCCCCTTGATCATTGTCCTCCTCTTGAGGTGGCTCCTCTTGATCTTCATCATCATCATCTTGAGCTTGATCCTCATCTTGAATTGGTGGAGATGCTTGCGTGGAGGTAGATGGTTGATCTTGTGTATGTGGAGGCTCTTCGGATTCCTTAGGACACACATCCCCAATGGACATGTTCCTTAGCGCGACGCATGAAGCCTCTTCATCATCTAGCTCATCAAGATCAACTTGCTCTATTTGAGAGCCGTTAGTCTCATCAAACACAATGTCACAAGAAACTTCAACTAGTCCAGAGGACTTGTTAAAGACTTTATATGCCCTTGTGTTTGAATCATAACCAAGTAAAAAGCCTTCTACAGCCTTAGGAGTAAATTTAGATTTTCTACCTCTTTTAACAAGAATAAAGCATTTGCTACCAAAGACTCTAAAATATGAAACATTGGGCTTTTTACCGGTGAGGAGTTCGTAAGATGTCTTCTTGAGGATTTGGTGTAGATATAACCGGTTGATGGTGTAGCAAGCGGTGTTAACCGCCTCGGCCCAAAACCGATCCGAAGTCTTGTACTCATCAAGCATGGTTCTTGCCATGTCCAATAGAGTTCTATTCTTCCTCTCAACTACACCATTTTGTTGTGGTGTGTAGGGAGAGGAGAACTCATACTTGATGCCCTCCTCCTCAAGGAAGCCTTCTATTTGTGAGTTCTTGAACTCCGTCCCGTTATCGCTTCTAATCTTTTTGATCCTTAAGCCGAACTCATTTTGAGCTCGTCTCAAGAATCCTTTTAACGTCTCTTGGGTTTGTGATTTTTCCTGCAAATAGAACGCCCAAGTGAAGCGAGAATAATCATCCACAATAACTAGATAGTACTTACTCCCGCCGATGCTCATGTAAGCGATCGGGCCAAATAGGTCCATGTGGAGCAGCTCAAGTGGCCTGTCGGTCGTCATGATGTTCTTGTGTGGATGATGAACACCAACTTGCTTTCCTGCTTGACATGCGCTACAAACCCTGTCTTTCTCAAAATGAACATTGGTTAGTCCCAAAATGTGCTCTCCCTTTAGAAGCTTATGAAGATTCTTCATCCCGACATGGGCTAGTTGGCGGTGCCAGAGCCAACCCATGTTAGTCTTAGCAATTAAGCAAGTGTCGAGTTTAGCTTTATCAAAATCTACTAAGTATAGCTGACCCTCTAACACTCCCTTAAATGCTACTGAATCATCACTTCTTCTAAAGACAGTAACACCTATATCCATAAAAAGACAGTTGTAGCCCATTTTACATAATTGAGAAACAGAAAGCAAATTGTAATCTAAAGAATCTACAAGAAAAACATTGGAAATAGAATGGTCAGATGATATAGCAATTTTACCCAATCCTTTGACCAAACCTTGATTTCCATCCCCGAAAGTGATAGCTCTTTGGGGATCTTGGTTTTTCTCATAGGAGGAGAACATCTTTTTCTCCCATGTCATGTGGTTTGTGCCCCCGATATCGATGATCCAACTTGAGCCCTCGGATGCATAAACCTACAAAACAAATTTAGGTCTTGTTCTTAGGTACCCAAACGGTCTTGGGTCCTTTGACATTAGAAACAAGCACCTTGGGTACCCAAACACAAGTCTTTGACCCCTTGTGTTTGCCCCCAACATATTTGGCAACTACTTTGCCTGATTTGTTAGTTAGCACATAGGAAGCATCAAAAGTCTTAAATGAAATGTTATGATCATTTGATGCAATATGAGTTTTCTTCTTAGGCAATTTAGCACGGGTTGATTGCCTAGAGCTAGATGCCTCACTCTTATACATAAAAGCATGGTGAGAGCCAGAGTGAGACTTCCTAGAGTGAATTCTCCTAATTTTGTGCTCGGGATAACCGGCAGGGTATAAAATGTAACCCTCGTTATCCTGAGGCATGGGAGCCTTGCCCTTAACAAAGTTAGACAATCTTTTAGGAGGGGCATTAAGCTTGACATTGTCTCCCTTTCGGAAGCCAATGCCATCCTTAATGACAGGGCGTCTCCCACTATAAAGCATAATACGAGCAAATTTAAATTTTTCATTTTCTAACTCATGCTCGGCAATTTTTGCATCTAATTTTGCTATATGTGAGAGCACCTAGAGGGGGGGGGGGTGAATAGGTGATCCTGTAAAAACTTGAAACGTAATCCACAAAACTTGATTAAGAGTTAGCACAATAAAGCCAAGTGGCTAGAGAAGAGTTCTTGCACAACACGATAACCACAAGAAGATCAACACAGATAGACACAATGGTTTATCCCGTGGTTCGGCCAAGTTCAACACTTGCCTACTCCACGTTGTGGCGTCCCAACGGACGAGGGTTGCAATCAACCCCTCTCAAGTGGTCCAAAGACCCACTTCAATACCACGGTGTTTTGCTTTGTTTACTATATCCCGCTTGCGAGGAATCTCCACAACTTGGAGCCTCTCGCCCTTACAATTTGATGTTCACAAAGAAGCACGGAGTAAGGGAGGGATGAGCAACGCACACAAGACACAAAATAAGAGCAACAATACGCACACAAGTCACAACACGAGCTCTCAACACAACTCAAAGAGTTCTCTACTCAAATGGAGCTATAGTTGCTATCACAAAGAATCGAATGCGCGGAATTGGAGTCTTGGTGCTTAGGAATGCTTAGACAATGCTTGGTGTATTCCTCCATGCGCCTAGGGGTCCCTTTTATAGCCCCAAGGCAGCTAGGAGCCGTTGAGAGCATTCCAGGAATGCAATTCTTGCCTTCTGTCGCCTGGCGCACCGGACACTGTCCGGTGCGGATTTCTTTCCTTCTTTGGCGAAGCCGACCGTTGGCGGTTCAGAGCCGTTGGCGCACCGGACACTGTTCGGTGCACACCGGACAGTCCGGTGCCCCCTTCTGACCATTGGCTCTGCCACGCGTCGCGCGCGGATTACGCGACCGACCGTTGGCTGGGCCGACTGTTGGCTCACCGGACAGTCCGGTGCACCACCGGACAGTCCGGTGATTTATAGCCGTACACCGCCGTCAAAGTCCCGAGAGCAGCTAGTTGACAGACGCCAGCCTGGCGCACCGGACACTGTCCGGTGCACCACCGGACAGTCCGGTGCACCCAGACCGAGCAACCTTTTGGCTATACACAGCCAACTTCTCCAAAATTGTTTCTCCTGTTTCTAGCACTTAGACACAATACATTAGTCTTCAAAACAATGTACTAAGTCTAGAAACATACCTTTAATCTTGATTTGCACTTCTTGAGTCCTTGGCACACTTTAACACTTAGGCACTTGTGTTGGACATTTAATCACCAAAATACTTAGAAATGGCCCAAGGGCACATTTCCCTTTCAATCTCCCCCTTTTTGGTGATTTATGCCAACACAATAAAAAGCAACTAAAAGAAGTGCAACATCAATGCAAATGAAAACTCAAATTTGTTTTGATTCAAATTTGGCATATTTGGATCATTCTTTGCCACCACTTGGTTTGTTTTTGCAAATCAGCCTCAATTTCCTATCTCTAAGTCAAACACACTTGTTGAGACATAAAGAGAGTTGTTCCAAGAGAAATTGATCAAAGATTTTAAAAAAACTCCCCCTTTTTCCCATAATCAATCATTCTCCTCACAAGAGGCCAACTTTTGACAAAAGAGACAATAAGAGATTTTTGACAAACCAAAAACTCTATTCTACTATTTTCAAAATTCTCAAGTGGTAGCTGATCCATTTGTTGCTTTGGCCTTATTTTCTCCCCCTTTGGCATCAAGCACCAAAACGGGATCAATCTTGGCCCTTTAACCCCATTGCCTCACCAAAATCTTCAACTAAGAGTAAAAAGGCAATAAGAGTACAAAGATGAACTTGGAATCAGTTACTCTTTCATCGGAGTGCAGTGGAAGTCTTGCATGGTCCAAGTCCACCTTTTCCCTTTCAAACCTCCTTTGAGACTAAATTAAGAAAACTCAAGCACACAGTTAGTCTCAAAGGGTCAAGTTGTAGCACATCTCCCCCTAAATATGTGCATCACTTGCAAATGGACTTGTGAGGTCCGGTGAGTGCTTGTACAACTTGAGTACCATAAATAAACAACAAAATGCATTAAGGAACATGATCAAGGCATAAAACACATGTATGCTATAAATCAATCCAGGTTCCGCGAATCTAAGACATTTAGCTCACTACGCAGCTTGCAAAAGGTTGACTCGTCTAGAGGCTTGGTAAAGATATCGGCTAGCTGGTTCTCGGTGCTAACATGAAAATCTTCGATATCTCCCTTTTGCTGGTGGTCTCTTAAAAAGTGATGCCGGATGTCAATGTGCTTTGTGCGACTGTGTTCAACAGGATTATCCGCCATGCGGATAGTACTCTCATTATCACATAGGAGTGGGACTTTGCTCAGATTGTAGCCAAAGTCCATGAGGGTTTGCCTCATCCAAAGTAGTTGCGCGCAACACTGTCCTGTGGCAACATACTCGGCCTCAGCGGTGGATAGGGCAACGGAAGTTTGTTTCTTAGAACTCCACGACACCAGGGACCTTCCTAAGAATTGGCACGTCCCCGATGTACTCTTCCAATCGACCTTACATCCAGCATAGTCGGAGTCTGAATATCCAATTAAGTCAAAGGTAGACCCCTTTGGATACCAGACCCCGAAGCAAGGCGTAGCGACTAAATATCTAAGAATTCGCTTCACGACCACTAAGTGACACTCCCTTGGATCGGATTGAAATCTAGCACACATGCATACGCTAAGCATAATATCCGGTCTACTAGCACATAAATAAAGTAAGGACCCTATCATAGACCGGTATGCCTTTTGATCAACGGACTTACCTCCTTTGTTGAGGTCGGTGTGTCTGTCGGTTCCCATTGGAGTCTTTGTGGGCTTGGCGTCCTTCATCCCAAATCGCTTGATCAAGTCTTGCGTGTACTTCGTTTGGGAGATAAAGGTCCCATCCTTGAGTTGCTTCACTTGGAACCCAAGGAAATAGCTTAACTCGCCCATCATCGACATCTCAAACTTTTGAGTCATCACCCAGCTAAACTCTTCACAAGACTTTTGGTTAGTAGAACCAAATATTATGTCATCGACATAAATTTGGCACACAAAAAGATCACCATCACAAGTCTTAGTAAAAAGAGTTGGATCGGCTTTCCCAACCTTGAAATCATTAGCAATTAAAAAGTCTCTAAGGCATTCATACCATGTTCTTGGGGCTTGCTTAAGTCCATAGAGCGCCTTAGAGAGCTTACACACGTGGTCGGGGTACCGTTCATCCTCGAAGCCAGGGGTTGCTCCACGTACACCTCCTCCTTGATTGGCCCATTGAGGAAAGCGCTCTTCACATTCATTTGGAACAACCTGAAAGAATGGTGAGTAGCATAGGCTAACAATATGCGAATTGACTCTAGCCTAGCCATAGGAGCAAAAGTCTCCTCAAAGTCCAAACCTGCGACTTGGGCATAACCTTTTGCCACAAGTCGTGCCTTGTTCCTTGTCACCACCCCGTGCTCGTCTTGTTTGTTGCGGAACACCCACTTGGTTCCCACAACATTTTGCTTGGGACGAGGCACCAGTGTCCAAACTTCATTTCTCTTGAAGTTGTTGAGCTCTTCCTGCATGGCCAACACCCAGTCCGGATCTAGCAAGGCCTCTTCTACCCTGAAAGGCTCAATAGAAGAGACAAAAGAGTAATGCTCACAAAAATTAACTAATCTAGAGCGAGTAGTTACTCCCTTGCTAATATCACCTAAAATCTGGTCGACGGGATGATCTCTTTGAATCGTCGCTCGAACTTGGGTTGGAGGTGTCGGTTGTGCTTCTTCCTCTATCACCTGAACATCTTGTGCTCCCCCTTGATCACACGCCTCTTCTTGATGAACCTGTTCATCGTCTTGAGTTGGGGGATGCACCATTGTTGAGGAAGAAGGTTGATCTTGCTCCTTTTGTTCCTGTGGTCGTACATCACCAATCACCATTGTACGTATTGCAGTCGTCGGAACATCTTCTTCATCTACATCATCAAGATCAACAACTTGCTCTCTTGGAGAGCCATTAGTATCATCAAATACAACGTCGCTAGAGACTTCAACCAAACTCGATGATTTGTTGAAGACCCTATACGCCTTTGTATTTGAGTCATAACCTAACAAAAACCCTTCTACAACTTTGGGAGAAAACTTAGAATTCCTACCTTTCTTCACTAGAATGTAACATTTGCTCCCAAATACACGAAAGTAAGACACATTGGGTTTGTTACCGGTTAGAAGCTCATATGAAGTCTTCTTGAGGAGGCGATGAAGGTAGACCTGGTTTATGGCGTGGCAAGCCGTGCTCACGGCTTCCGTCCAAAACCGTTCGGGCGTCTTGAATTCACCAAGCATCGTCCTTGCCATGTCTAGTAGCGTCCTGTTCTTCCTCTCTACCACACCATTTTGCTGTGGTGTGTAGGGAGCGGAGAACTCATGCTTGATTCCTTCCTCCTCAAGATACTCCTCCACTTGAAGGTTCTTGAACTCGGACCCATTGTCGCTCCTTATCTTCTTCACTTTGAGCTCAAACTCGTTTTGGGCTCTCCTTAGGAAGCGCTTGAGGGTCCCTTGGGTTTCAGATTTATCCTGCAAAAAGAATACCCAAGTGAAGCGGGAAAAATCATCAACTATAACAAGACCATACTTACTTCCTCCTATGCTTAGATAGGCAACGGGTCCGAAGAGGTCCATATGAAGTAACTGTGGCGGAACTGCCCGAATTATTCCAACTTAAGTGCCTAAGTCCCGCCTTAGAGGCTAGACCACACTTAAATGGGAATAACCCGTCAATCCCTCGGATCTAGTCCGACACGGCCACTGACAGGATCAAGTACCACAATCTCACTCGATGGTGAGTCATAGAGCAAATACAATAAAGCATAAAACCATGCGTATGAGAGTATTAAATTATTACATCATCATCGGAGTTTTGCAAAAGTAGCCATCATTGTTCGAGTGCAGCGGAATAAAACTAATGATAAATAAATAGAGAGATGGGGAAGCCTGTCCCATCACTCCTCATGCTCCTCCTCAGCCGAGGCGGGGTCCCACTCGACAGTCCAACCCAGTGGTAAGATGGACGGCCAAGTCACTCCAGCAACCATGTCCTCCAAGGAACCTGTAAAATTATGCCACAAGCAAGGCTGAGTATACTAATACTCAGCTAGACTTACCCGGTGTGAGGAGTCTACTCCTCTACCTCTACACATGCAGCTGTTTGGCTGTGGGGTTGGGTTGCCAAAAGCACTAGCTGAGTTTCTAAGTCAAGTTTTAACTTTGCCAATTTAAGTGTGACTCTCTTAAGACTAAATGTGTACTATCTACTCATTCATGGTATCAAGCAATTTAGCAATCAACATCTTTTGTCCACTCATCACATTTCCACTTGTTACTCAATGCAGTACAATGGATCAAGCAGTCTCATTAGCTGCGAGAAGCAGACGATTCGAATCGAGTTTTTATCCTTGCAAGGTAAACCTAAACACACGACGTGGCGAGGCACTCCGTCCCCACACACATCAACCGTCCCCATCGATTCCCTGGCAACAGATCAGGGCTCACCGTCTTGGCGTACAATGCCTCACTGACCCCGACTGCCGTCGTGCAGTGACCGCACTTGTACCCACCATAACCGGAATGGGAGACCACGTCTCAGGTCGCGTGAGGGGCAAAGTCTGCGGGCAGGTTCACTCAGGTACTAGGCTTACCGATTTACCATATTTCTCGGTATGTGTTTAGTACGTTCAAACGCTTGACACTGGTATCCGCACGTTAATCCTTATTCCGATTTTCCATCTCGTAGACAACCAATCCCCATGGATTGTTGTCCACAGACTAGTATCATGATGATCTGAAAGTGGGTACAACCAATTCCTGATCTCGCGCGAGTGCTAGAAAAATCACTCGTCTTCTACCGAGATCCTAATTAAATAAAGCAGCTACTCGACCTAGCATACTAGTATCCATCTCAAAAGGAATCCTGAGTTCATGCAACTAGGGTTTCAGCCAACTCCAACACTTAAGTGCACAGTACAAGCCTACAAACATTAAAGGCAGTAAAATAGCATATATAACGGTTATGCATAAAACCGGGGCTTGCCTTCCAAAGCTGTGGCAGGCAGATCCTCTGATGCAGGCAGATCCGGGGCTACCTCCTAAGCAGCTCCTTGCTCCGGCACGAGGACGTACTCTCCATCAGCGAGGTTACAGTCTATCGAAAGGCAATGAATATGTATGTCATGATTATACAGGATTTAATAACATTATGCTAAAGGAAGAAAAACTAAGTTAATGAGTAACTTAGGGTTTCTTGGTCATACGTGGCTTTTAGTGGTTTATGCTTATCACTCTAGGTTTAGTTTTTGTTAAGGATAAGCATATAGGATTGGTATTTCCTTATTATAATTTAGTGGACAATTTACAAAGGGTTTTAGGATGACACCATTTTCCATTATTCATTTTCCTTTCTTTATTTTCTATTTATGAATTCTAGTGTAGGTTTGAACTACAACATTGGTTTAACTTTTTCCAAAAATTTTGTAAAAATTACAGTGGCTTGCATATGGTCAATATAGCCTGTTTTAGGACTTTGAGGTTCAATTTAAAAAGACTATGCTCTAGACAAAAATAACAAAAGTTGTGTAAATGGGTCACCTTGTACTACAACTCTCAATTAGGAGTGGGTTCTGTCCTATGGGTTATTTTTGTTGGCATCTAACAGTAATAATAAGCTTCTGTGCCAAAGATCACAGAAAGCTAAGGGATGGTTATTTAGTTATGATTTTCTAAAGTTTAATGCCAAAAAGGCACTTTCTACTACATTGTTATTTGAAAAATGTCAAACAGCATATTTCATATTTTTCCTAAGTTCTTAATAACAAAACATTAACTATCCCAAGGGTCGGGGTGTTTTCACCTTGGGGTTATTTCTGTAGGGTTTTTCTAAGTTTTCCTTGTTTTCTTAAAATAAAAGGTATCCTATTTATTTTATACTAAACCAGGGTATCATAGATTTTTTTAGTAAACTATACTGAATAAGTACCCTAACAAAAATAGGAGTACCCCTGGTTCATTATTTAAATCACCTTTTCTATTTTTCTTAACCTTAAGCATATTGTAAAATAAATGGCAAAAACTAACTTAATGGGGTGGACAGAGAGGTTTAGCATTTTTAAACAGGTCAGTAGGTGGACATAAACTTCTCCAAATTTTCCTAACCTTAGTCAAATAGTGCAACTATTTTTATTCCTATTATTTAGCTTTTAGTCAAAACAATAATTAAATCAGAACCCTAAAGTTTTCTGTAGTACATAAGGGTTTTATATTTTTCCTAAGTAGTTTACATTATTTAAAGTCTGGCAAATTGGTTTGACTAAATTTGGATGAATAAAACAGAAGTTATGAATTATTCAAGTTCTGTTCAAAATTTAAATCAGTTTTAAATAAAGGTTTCCTGGAAAACTACTTTGCACCGAGGACCCTGGGTTTAATCCAAATCAACCCACTCAAATCTACCCCTGCGCCACTATTCCCCTGAGTCACTGACAGTTCAAAAATCCCCCTGACCTTTCCTTCTTCTTCCCCGAGATCCTTCCCCTAATGTAAACAGTACCCGCGGGAAAGAAAAGGGCGGCGCGGCTTACCGGCGGCGAGAGAGGTTCGGCGAGGGGCGGGGTTGGCTCGGGGAGGCTCTGGCGGTCACAACGGTGTACGGTTTGACGACAGGGATGGCCGGAATCGCTCGGTCCACGTGCGCAGGCGGGTGTTCTCGTCGGCGGCGGGTGTGCCGGCCAAATCGCGGCGATCTAGTTCAATCCAATGGCACGGTGAGCTTCACGGGGTGATGTAGAGGCTATTTGTGCTTTGAATCGAAAAATGGCGCAGTGGCTTACCCAGTCTACGCTCGCCGGCGGTCGGAGGGAGTCCGGCGACCATGGACTGGCCTCTTCGGCGAAGCAAACTTCGATTCCTCGCTCGGGGAGCTTCACCGAGGTGTGCTCAGTCCTCTCCGAGGGTCGGACGGGGTTGGGAAAGGCTTGGTTGGCCGGTCTATGGTGGCAAGGGCTCGGGTGGCCGCGGACACGCCGTGCACGGGCAAACGCCGGTGAGTTTGAGCTCCGGTGAGGTTGAGCGTGCGCGGAAAGGTACGGTGAAGATCACTGGGCGTTTTATAGGCGCGGGCGCGGGCCATGGCGTCGGCTGGCCTTTGGCGCGACGCGGGGCATGCGAGGTCGGGCGCGGGCGTGCTCTGGCGCGCGCAGAACGCGTCGAAAATGTGGAGGTGTTCATCTGCCCGTGTTCAAACGCCTGCTGAGATCACAAACGTGCGAATCTTGGCAATAATCCGGCACAGACCTCTTCCTGGCACCTATGGCTATCTCTTATATGTGAGTTCCAAGGGAAGATAAGCCCTAGGTCAGAAGATATGCGGACGCCAAATCTGGCTTGTCCCCCTGCCCGCTGCGCGACAAAAGTGATGCCAAGCCATGTCAAATGTCAAGGTCTCGGTCTCAACTTTTTCCCAGGGGGTGCCCTAGGTGGTATGCCACATTTTTGGTATAGAACTTAAGTGGTTTTGGTGCCGTCTTCAAGGTGAACACGGTGGATCTTTAGATTAGGTGTAGTTTTTGACTTAGAGAAAATTAGAGAGCTCTAGCTCTTTCTCTACTTAGGGAATGGATTTGGGGTTTCTTAAGGGGTCTTTTAGCAATGTTTCCTCTCTATAATTGTAGGTTAATAAGTTACTTAACTTTGTGCCAAAAGTTTGGTCATGACATGCACCTTTGCTTAATCTCTCCCCTTTAACCAAGGTGCTTAGGAGATAGGGTTCAAGAGAGGTCTAGGGTTTTACTCCCTTCTTGCCCAAGGTGATAAGTGCACACAACTTGGGTAATGCTTTTGGTCATTCACATCTCTTGGTTAAACCTAGTCCCCAAGGCTCTTACACTCTGCTCCTTAAGTTTCTTCCACATGTGATCATAGTCATTAGTGCATAGATGTGCCCTAGCCATGGTAACACCTGAGGTTTTACAGCCCTCCCCCCTTAAAGGAATCTCGTCCCGAAATTTTAGGTAGAGTCCTCTGGAGGGGTGCCATGAAGGCGCGTTGGTGCGTTGCTTCTTCCTCTGTTCAAGTTTCTTTAGTTAACTGCTCTTCGAATGTCATTCTCTTTGCAACTTCAGAAGGAAGTCCTTTTTAAGTTAAAACCACAACTTAGACTATCCTTGTTATCTAAGTTTTTCTTCTAATTATATTCAAAGGGCAGGTGGGGGTGGGGTTTTGGGTTACATACCGACTCCTTTGGGCAGAAAGTCGAGGAAACGAGAGCGTAGAAAATCCTCAGTTTCCCATGTGGCTTCTTCTGCTGAATGGTGACTCCACTGAACCTTATACATTCTGATTGACTTTGCTCGCGTTGACCTTTCTTTCTGATCCACTACCTTGACGGGGTACTCTTGATAGGACAAGTCTGGTTCTATCTCAATGTCTGGCTCAGGTAGCACTTCAGTGGGTAGGCGGACACATTTCCACAGCTGAGATACATGGAACACATCATGAATAGCTGACATGTGAGGTGGCAATTCCAATTGATAGGCCACGGGTCCACAACTTGTTTTGATCCTATAGGGTCCAATGTAACGAGGAGCTAACTTGCCCTTGATCCCGAATCTCTGGACACCCTTGGTGGGTGACACCTTAAGATAAACATGATCTCCCACTTCAAACTGTAGAGGCTTCCGCCTCTTGTCATGATAGCTCTTTTGCCTGGCCTGAGCAGCTTCTAAGTTCTTTGTAATAACTCTGACCTTTTCCTCTGCCTCAAGTACCAAATCTGGCCCAAAAATTTCCCTTTCTCCTGCTTGAGACCAATTCAGCGGGGTCCTACACCTTCTCCCATATAAGGCTTCAAAAGGTGCCATCTTTAGACTGGACTGATAGCTATTATTATAAGAAAACTCTGCCAAAGAAAGAAACTTGTCCCAATCCTTTCCGTAGTGTAGTGCACATGCCCGCAACATGTCTTCCAAAATCTGGTTTACCCGTTCTGTCTGGCCATCGGTTTGGGGATGGTATGCTGAGCTTCGTATTACCTGGGTCCCAAGTGATTCTTGCAGCTGCTCCCAAAAGCGTGCCACGAATAGTGCTCCTCTGTCAGATACAATGGTCTTTGGAATACCATGCAACCGCACTATTTGATCGACATAAATTTCTGCATACTTCTCTGTCTTGTGGGTGGTATGCACTGGTAAGAAATGAGCAGTCTTGGTCAATCTGTCCACAATAACCCAAATGGAATCATGGTGCCTGGAAGTATTGGGCAATCCCACGATAAAGTCCATGCAAATGTCCTCCCATTTCCAAGATGGTATGGGAAGGGGTTGCAAAGGGCCTGCTGCCTTCAAATGACTGGCTTTGATTCTCTGGCAGGTGTCACACTCGGATATATACTTGGCAATTTTCCTCTTCATCCAGGTCCACCAGTATAAGGATCTGAGATCATGGTACATCTTGTTGCTACCCTGGTGCATGGAGAATTTTGAAAGAAGAGCTTCATCCAGTATCTTCTTTCTGAGCTCAGGGTCCTTGGGAACAACCAATCGATCTCCAAACCATAAAATTCCCTTGCTGTCCTGACGGAAGCACTTGTATTTTTCTGCCTTCTGCTTGATCATTTCCTTGATAACCTGAACACCCCTGTCTTCAATCTGTGCCCTGACTATTTGCTCTTGCAATGTGGGCTCCACCGAGATATAGTTTAAGTCACCAGAAGAAACAACTTCCAGGTTCAATTTGCACAACTCATCACACAGGGTGGTAACCCTTGCATCCATGCTCATACAATTGCACTGGGCCTTTCTGCTCAAGGCATCTGCCACAACATTGGGCTTGCCCGGGTGGTAATGTACTTCCAAATCATAGTCCTTGATTAATTCCAACCATCTCCTCTGCCTCATGTTCAAATCTGCCTGAGTGAAAATGTATTTGAGGCTCTTGTGATCCGTGTAAATGTTACAGTGAGCTCCCATCAGGTAGTGTCTCCATATCTTGAGAGCATGAACCACAGCTGCTAACTCCAGATCATGTGTAGGGTAGTTCTGCTCATGGGGTCTGAGTGCTCGGGAGGCATAAGCAATGACTCTGTTATCTTGCATTAAGACACATCCCAATCCATTACCGGAAGCATCACAATAAACTTCAAAGGGCTTGGTGTTATCCGGTTGAGCCAGCATTGGGGCTGTTGTCAAATGCTGCCTTAGTGTATGAAAAGCATCTTCGCACTTTTGGCTCCAATCATACTTGACTCCCTTCTTTAACAGTTCAGTCATTAGTTTGGCAATTCTGGAGAAATCTGGAATAAATCGTCGATAATACCCTGCCAATCCCAGAAAACTCCGAATCTGCCTCACTGTAGTCGGGGGTTTCCAATCCATTACCTCTTGTACCTTCTCAGGATCAACTGATATCCCATCCTGAGAAATTGTGTGACCCAAGAATTTAATCTCCTTCAGCCAGAATTCACATTTAGACAATTTAGCATACAACTATTGGTCACGCAGTCTCTGAAGTACAGTATGCAAGTGTTTGGTGTGCTCGGCTTCATTCTTGGAATAGACCAGAATATCATCAATGAAAACGACCACGAATTTGTCCAACTCTGGCATGAATACTGAGTTCATTAGGTACATAAAATAAGCCAGGGCATTGGTCAGCCCAAAAGACATCACCAAAAACTCATAAAGCCCATATCTGGTTGAGAAGGCTGTCTTGGGAATATCACTGGTTCGGATCTTGATCTGGTGGTAGCCCGAGCGAAGATCTATCTTGGAGAACACCTTGGCTCCCACCAATTGATCAAACAAGACATCACTGCGGGGCAGTGGGTATTTGTTCTTGATAGTCACCGCATTGAGAGGGCGGTAATCAACACACATTCTCAAACTCTCATCCTTTTTCTTCACAAATAAGGCAGGACATCCCATGGTGAAGTACTTGGGCGAATGAACCCCTTGTCCAATAACTCTTGCAATTGCTTTTTCAGTTCTGCTAATTCTGCGGGAGGCATCCTATAGGGTCTTTTAGAAATAGGAGCAGTCCCGGGTTGCAATTCGATTGCGAACTCGATGTCTCGGTCAGGTGGCATCCCTGGCAATTCATCTGGAAAAACATCTGGGTAGTCACAGACCACTGGGATCTTTTCCACTGGGGATTCTATCATAACGAAGGCACAGGAACGGGTACAACCCTAGTCGGGTAGATATAAGGTGATCTCGCCATCCAAAGGGGAGTGGATTTCTATGGCTCTGGCTGCGACATCAATCACTGTGCGGTGTCGCGATAACCAATCAGTCCCTAGGATGATATCCACACTATCCAATCCCATTATCAAGAGAGTGGTTTTGAAAATGAAACTACCCAGCTTAATTGGTACGTGTCTATTGATCTGATAGGTGGCAATCCTGCCTCCTGGTGTTGAAATTGTAATACCCCCGTTGGTGTGAAGGAAAGGTAACTGACACTTGGCACTAAATTTGGTACTGATAAAACTGTGTGATGCACCAGAATAAAAAAGAACAATAGCAGGATAATTCAAAACTGTAAAGATACCAGTCAAGACGGGTGCTCCTTCTGGAATATCAGCCATGGTGGTGAAGTTTAGCCTGCCTTGCCTCACTTGCACCTTCTGCCTCTTGCCTTGGTTCTGATTAACATTCTGCCCCTGCCTCTGCTGGTTTCTGGGGCAATTCTTGGCATAATGTCCGGTGTTGCCGCAAGTGAAACACCTGTTGTCATTTGCCTGACGATATTGCTGCTGCTGTTGATTGTTCCTCTGAGTTGGAAACTGGGTGCGGTTGGGTGCCTGCTGCTGCTGCTATGGTCGGATCACCCAATGTCCTTGCTGCTGCTGAGGTCCCCTGTTCTGAGTGTCAGACACAAGCGTTGTGGCTGAGCTGAAGGTCCTGCCACAGGGGTCTTCCTTTTCTTCTCTGCCTGACGAGCTGTGATACAGTCCTCCTGGGAGATGGCCATGTTGACCAACTCATTATATCTGTTGGCCCTGACGGTGTTGAGACGGTCACGGAGCTTAGTGCTGAGCCCCCTCCTGAACCTGTCTCTCTTCTTCTCGTCTGTGTCTGCATGATACCTAGCATACTAGCACAGGTCATTAAAAGCCTGAGCATACTGCAACACTGTCCTGTTGCCCTGAGTGAGTGCCAAAAACTCGTTGAGCTTTCGGTCCATAATTCCGGCTGGTATATGGTGCCCCCTGAAAGCTGCCTTGAACTCTCTCCATTCTACCTCTCGGTCATCTGGCTGCATAGCAAGAAAATGGTCCCACCAAGTCCTTGCGGGTCCGCGAAGCTGCTGGGTGGCGAACCTGACTTTTGTGACCTCTGAGCAAACTCCATGGAGTAGCGGGAATTTGGATTCCACTACTCTCAACCATACATCTGCATCAAGTGGGTCCTCTGCCCTGGTGAACAATGGAGGCTGGGTACTGAGGAACTCCTGGTAGGTAGCTGCCGCGGGGTGACGCTGATGATCTCCACCACCATAGTGCTGAGGTGGTGGCTGACGCTGAGCTAGCTGCCTCAAGATCTCATTCTGCTGAGCCATTAGCTCCTGCAGAGTGGGAGGCGGTGGCGGCGGTGGAGGAACGCGCTCATTCTGGCCACGACGCGCTCTCCCAGCCATCTGAAAAATCACATGCACTCTCAATAACACATCTTCAAGTTTAAGGTTTAATCTCGACGAAAGAGTTAAAAAAAAGTGAATTGATGGATTCCGACATAAACATAGAAGACATTTAAAAGTCATAAACTTTTCTTCCCAATTTAAAACTAACACCATCCATCAACCATGCTTCCAAAAGAGTTTATCATGATTACATCAACGGCCAAAAGACTCAACTCTATCTAGCCTAGTACCCCAAGGGTGCAAAAGCTAAGCTAACTGCGAGGAGTCCTACCATCACCGACTTCTAACTCTATCCCTGATACTTAGTGAGCGAATGAGGCAACACACGACTCGGGGGAAGGTGGTCTCCCTGAGCCAGCAGTGTCCAAACTGGAGGCAGGCTCCTCTCCTCCCTCAATGTCGACGTCCTCGTTGGCCTCCATATCCTGGATCTCCTGGTGATGCATATCTAGGTGCTCATTAGCCTCAGCAAGCTGCTGCTGAGTGTTAATAAGCTGATCCTCGAGAACCTCGATGGTGTTCTCCCTGGTCCCCACTAATTCCTCCAGCTCTTGGATCTCATTGGATAGCTGCTCCACCTGCAGGTCCTTTTCCACCATCTCAGTGGACAAATCAACCACAAGCTCCTCTCTGTTGTCCAAGGTGATCTTTGTTGCCTCCAACAATGCCATCAGATGGGACATCGCCTCACCACGCATCACTTGCAGACGGTACAGGGCATTCATGCACTGTACGGTCAAGTGCGCAGTCTGACCTAGGTAGATAGCCCAGATGTCCTTGGCATGCTCCACCTGATCCTTCCACATTGGGTCGTCCTCCCTTTCCGCTGAGAACAAGCCAATGGGGTGGGTAGACAGCTCCAAGGGATGGAATCCGCAGAAAGTGGTCAACCTGTGCAGAGCAATCGCCTCGATCGTGTCCTCAGCCCGGTATCCCAAGGACTCAGAGTCCAGTGAACGCTAGCCTGGCTGTAGGGGATGAGGCTCCAAGGTCATCCTCACCCTACAGCGGGGCACTCGGTGCATCTCGAACTGCTGCACCGCGTACTGAGGAGGTGCCGTGTATCCGGCCCCCTGAAGTACCTCCCACAAAATGCGGGGAAAGCCCTCTCGTGCAAGCCCGTCAGTGTGGGACAGTACATTTCCGTCGTCTGAGGATCCGTGGGAAGTCATCTGTGTACGATTAAGCGTAAGTAAAAGAAAAAGAATTATAAAAGAACAAGGAAAATACGACTCAGCCTCTCTCTCTAACTATAAAAATGGTACTGGGGACTTAGTTGGTCATCATTTTGAATTTAAGTCCTTACTTAATTTTCCATTTGTTTAATTTAAGAATGCATGCATGCTCGTCCTGAACGACCTCACAGCAATGTAAAGGGAATAGGGAAGGACTCCCATCCCTTATAGTAGCCTGTAGGGCTTAAACACTTAGCCACCTAGCTACCCTTTTATCATCCTAAGGCTTCACGTCCTAGGTCTATCCTGATCGTCCTACGATCTATCCAACATTGTTTCTATCAAGTTTTACTTCGGAAAAGGATGGTATTTATATTTTATTTATTCTTCTGTGGTGGTACAAGCTCCGATACCAGCTGTGGCGGAACTGCCCGAATTATTCCAACTTAAGTGCCTAAGTCCCGCCTTAGAGGCTAGACCACACTTAAATGGGAATAACCCGTCAATCCCTCGGATCTAGTCCGACACGGCCACTGACAGGATCAAGTACCACAATCTCACTCGATGGTGAGTCACAGAGCAAATACAATAAAGCATAAAACCATGCGTATGAGAGTATTAAATTATTACATCATCATCGGAGTTTTGCAAAAGTAGCCATCATTGTTCGAGTGCAGCGGAATAAAACTAACGATAAATAAATAGAGAGATGGGGAAGCATGTCCCATCACTCCTCATGCTCCTCCTCAGCCGAGGCGGGGTCCCACTCGACAGTCCAACCCGGTGGTAAGATAGACGGCCAAGTCACTCCAGCAACCATGTCCTCCAAGGAACCTGTAAAATTATGCCACAAGCAAGGCTGAGTATACTAATACTCAGCTAGACTTACCCGGTGTGAGGAGTCTACTCCTCTACCTCTAGACATGCAGCTGTTTGGCTGTGGGGTTGGGTTGCCAAAAGCACTAGCTGAGTTTCTAAGTCAAGTTTTAACTTTGCCAATTTAAGTGTGACTCTCTTAAGACTAAATGTGTACTATCTACTCATTCATGGTATCAAGCAATTTAGCAATCAACATCTTTTGTCCACTCATCACATTTCCACTTGTTACTCAATGCAGTACAATGGATCAAGCAGTCTCATTAGCTGCGAGAAGCAGACGATTCGAATCGAGTTTTTATCCTTGCAAGGTAAACCTAAACACACGACGTGGCGAGGCACTCCGTCCCCACACACATCAACCGTCCCCATCGATTCCCTGGCAACAGATCAGGGCTCACCGCCTTGGCGTACAATGCCTCACTGACCCCGACTGCCGTCGTGCAGTGACCGCACTTGTACCCACCATAACCGGAATGGGAGACCACGTCTCAGGTCGCGTGAGGGGCAAAGTCTGCGGGCAGGTTCACTCAGGTACTAGGCTTACCGATTTACCATATTTCTCGGTATGTGTTTAGTACGTTCAAACGCTTGACACTGGTATCCGCACGTTAATCCTTATTCCGATTTTCCATCTCGTAGACAACCAATCCCCATGGATTGTTGTCCACAGACTAGTATCATGATGATCTGAAAGTGGGTACAACCAATTCCTGATCTCGCGCGAGTGCTAGAAAAATCACTCGTCTTCTACCGAGATCCTAATTAAATAAAGCAGCTACTCGACCTAGCATACTAGTATCCATCTCAAAAGGAATCCTGAGTTCATGCAACTAGGGTTTCAGCCAACTCCAACACTTAAGTGCACAGTACAAGCCTACAAACATTAAAGGCAGTAAAATAGCATATATAACGGTTATGCATAAAACCGGGGCTTGCCTTCCAAAGCTGTGGCAGGCAGATCCTCTGATGCAGGCAGATCCGGGGCTACCTCCTAAGCAGCTCCTTGCTCCGGCACGAGGACGTACTCTCCATCAGCGAGGTTACAGTCTATCGAAAGGCAATGAATATGTATGTCATGATTATGCAGGATTTAATAACATTATGCTAAAGGAAGAAAAACTAAGTTAATGAGTAACTTAGGGTTTCTTGGTCATACGTGGCTTTTAGTGGTTTATGCTTATCACTCTAGGTTTAGTTTTTGTTAAGGATAAGCATATAGGATTGGTATTTCCTTATTATAATTTAGTGGACAATTTACAAAGGGTTTTAGGATGACACCATTTTCCATTATTCATTTTCCTTTCTTTATTTTCTATTTATGAATTCTAGTGTAGGTTTGAACTACAACATTGGTTTAACTTTTTCCAAAAATTTTGTAAAAATTACAGTGGCTTGCATATGGTCAATATAGCCTGTTCTAGGACTTTGAGGTTCAATTTAAAAAGGCTATGCTCTAGACAAAAATAACAAAAGTTGTGTAAATGGGTCACCTTGTACTACAACTCTCAATTAGGAGTGGGTTCTGTTCTAAGGGTTATTTTTGTTGGCATCTAACAGTAATAATAAGCTTATGTGCCAAAGATCACAGAAAGCTAAGGGATGGTTATTTAGTTATGATTTTCTAAAGTTTAATGCCAAAAAGGCACTTTCTACTACATTGTTATTTGAAAAATGTCAAACAACATATTTCATATTTTTCCTAAGTTCTTAATAACAAAACATTAACTATCCCAAGGGTTGGGGTGTTTTCACCTTGGGGTTATTTTTGTAGGGTTTTTCTAAGTTTTCCTTGTTTTCTTAAAATAAAAGGTATCCTATTTATTTTATACTAAACCAGGGTATCATAGATTTTTCTAGTGAACTATACTGAATAAGTACCCTAACAAAAATAGGAGTACCCCTGGTTCATTATTTAAATCACCTTTTCTATTTTTCTTAACCTTAAGCATATTGTAAAATAAATGGCAAAAACTAACTTAATGGGGTGGACAGAGAGGTTTAGCATTTTTAAACAGGTCAGTAGGTGGACATAAACTTCTCCAAATTTTCCTAACCTTAGTCAAATAGTGCAACTATTTTTATTCCTATTATTTAGCTTTTGGTCAAAACAATAATTAAATCAGAACCCTAAAGTTTTCTGTAGTACATAAGGGTTTTATATTTTTCCTAAGTAGTTTACATTATTTAAAGTCTGAAAAAATTGGTTTGACTAAATTTGGATGAATAAAACAGAAGTTATGAATTATTCAAGTTCTGTTCAAAATTTAAATCAGTTTTAAATAAAGGTTTCCTGGAAAACTACTTTGCACCGAGGACCCTGGGTTTAATCCAAATCAACCCACTCAAATATACCCCTGCGCCACTATTCCCCTAAGTCACTGACAGTTCAAAAATCCCCCTGACATTTCCTTCTTCTTCCCCGAGATCCTTCCCCTAATGTAAACAGTACCCGCGGGAAAGAAAAGGGCGGCGCGGCTTACCGGCGGCGAGAGAGGTCCGGCGAGGGGCGGGGTTGGCTCGGGGAGGCTCTGGCGGTCACAACGGTGTACGGTTTGACGACGGGGATGGCCGGAATCGCTCGGTCCACATGCGCAGGCGGGTGTTCTCGTCGGCGGCAGGTGTGCCGGCCAAATCGCGGCGATCTAGTTCAATCCAGTGGCACGGTGAGCTTCACGGGGTGATGTAGAGGCTATTTGTGCATTGAATCGAAAAATGACGCAGTGGCTTACCCGGTCTACGCTCGCCGGCGGTCGGAGGGAGTCCGGCGACCGTGGACTGGCCTCTCCGGCGAAGCAAACTTTGATTCCTCGCTCGGGGAGCTTCACCGAGGTGTGCTCAGTCCTCTCCGAGGGTCGGACGGGGTTGGGAAAGGCTTGGTTGGCCGGTCTACGGTGGCAGGGGCTCGGGTGGCCGTGGACACGCTGTGCACAGGCAAACGCCGGTGAGTTTGAGCTCCGGTGAGGTTGAGCGTGCGCGGAAAGGTACGGTGAAGGTCACTGGGCGTTTTATAGGCGCGGGTGCGGGCCATGGCGTCGGCTGGCCTTTGGCGCGACGCGGGGCACGCGAGGTCGGGCGCGGGCGTGCTCTGGCGCGCGCAGAACGCGTCGAACACGTGGAGGTGTTCATCTACCCGTGTTCAAACGCCTGCTGAGATCGCAAACGTGCGAATCTTGGCAAAAATCCGGCGCAGACCTCTTCCTGGCACCTATGGCTATCTCTTATATGTGAGTTCCAAGGGAAGATAAGCCCTAGGTCAGAAGATATGCGGACGCCAAATCTGGCTTGTCCCCCTACCCGCTGCGCGACAAAAGTGATGCCAAGCCATGTCAAATGTCAAGGTCTCGGTCTCAACTTTTTTTCAGGGGGTGCCCTAGGTGGTATGCCACATTTTTGGTATGGAACTTAAGTGGTTTTGGTGCCGTCTTCAAGGTGAACACGGTGGATCTTTAGATTAGGTGTAGTTTTTGACTTAGAGAAAATTAGAGAGCTCTAGCTCTTTCTCTACTTAGGGAATGGATTTGGGGTTTCTTAAGGGGTCTTTTAGCAATGTTTCCTCTCTATAATTGTAGGTTAATAAGTTACTTAACTTTGTGCCAAAAGTTTGGTCATGACATGCACCTTTGCTTAATCTCTCCCCTTTAACCAAGGTGCTTAGGAGATAGGGTTCAAGAGAGGTCTAGGGTTTTACTCCCTTCTTGCCCAAGGTGATAAGTGCACACAACTTGGGTAATGCTTTTGGTCATTCACATCTCTTGGTTAAACCTAGTCCCCAAGGCTCTTACACTCCGCCCCTTAAGTTTCTTCCACATGTGATCATAGTCATTAGTGCATAGATGTGCCCTAGCCATGGTAACACCTGAGGTGTTACAGTAACTCTAGGGGTCTTGATGTTGTCATCACATTTTTGGCATGATGAGAGCTTCCCACCTGTTTACCTGCTTGACAAGCTGTACAAGGTCTATCTTTTTCGAAAGTTACATTAGTTAGAACTATCACGTGTTCTCCCTTTAGAAGCTTGTGAAGGTTCTTCATCCCCACATGTGCTAAACGGCGATGCCACAGCCAGCCCATGCTAGTCTTAGCAATTAAGCATGCATCTAAACCGGCCTCCTCTTTTGCAAAATCAACTAAATAAAGTTTGTCGTCTAGTACACCCTTAAAAGCTAATGAACCATCACTTCTTCTAAAGACAGACACATCTAAATTTGTGAATAAACAGTTATATCCCATATTACAAAGTTGACTCACAGACAACAAGTTATATCCAAGCGACTCAACTAAGAACACATTAGAAATAGAGTGCTCGGATGAGATAGCAATTTTTCCTAACCCTTTCACCTTGCCTTGGTTCCCATCACCGAATATGATTGAATCTTGGGGATCCTTGTTCTTGACGTAGGAAGAGAACATCCTCTTTTCCCCCGTCATGTGGTTTGTGCATCTGCTGTCGATAATCCAGCTTGAGCCCCCGGATGCATAAACCTGCAAGGCGAATTTAGGCTTGGGTCTTAGGTACCCAACTCATGTTGGGTCCTACAAGGTTAGTTACAATGGTCTTAGGGACCCAAATGCAAGTCTTGTCTCCCTTACATTTGGCCCCTAATTTCCTAGCAATTACCTTCTTATCCTTTCTACAAATAGCAAAGGAAGCATTGCAAGCATAATAAATTATAGAAGGTTCATTCATTACTTTCCTAGGAACATGAACAATATTTCTTCTAGGCATATGATGAACAACATTTTTCCTAGCCAAATTTCTATCATGCATAATAGAAGAACTAGAAGAAATCATGGCATGAGAATCAAAAGCATCATAACTTCTATAAACATTATGTCTCCTATCATGATACATGAAAGCATGGTTCTTTTGAGCACTACTAGCCATAGGGGCCTTCCCTTTCTCCTTGGCGGAGATGGAAACCTTATGACTTGTTAAGTTCTTGACTTCCCTTTCGAAGCCAAGACCATCCTTAATTGAGGGGTGTCTACCAATCGTGTAGGCATCTCTTGCAAATTTTAGTTTGTCAAATTCACTCTTGCTAGTCTTAAGTTGGGCATTAAGACTAGCCACTTCATCATTCAATTTAGAAATTGAAACTAGGTATTCACTACAAGCATCAACATTAAAATCTTTACACCTATTGCAAACTACAATCTGTTCTACACAAGATGTTGATTTATTACCTATTTCTAACTTAGCACTCAAATCATCATTTATGCTCTTTAAGCTAGAAATAGAGTCATGACATGTAGACAATTCACAAGAAAGCATTTCATTCCTTTTAATTTCTAAAGCAAGGGATTTTTGTGCCTCTACAAACTTATCATGTTCTTCATACAAAAGATCCTCTTGCTTTTCTAAAAACCTATTTTTATCATTCAAGGCATCAATTAATTCATTAATCTTATCAACCTTAGTTCTATCTAGGCCCTTGAATAAACATGAATAGTCTATTTCATCATCGCTAGATTCTTCATCACTTGAGGAAGCATAAGTATTAGTATCGCGAGTGCTTACCTTCTTTTCCCTTGCCATGAGGCAGGTGTGATGCTCATTGGGGAAGAGGGACGATTTGTTGAAGGCGGTGGCGGCGAGTCCTTCGTTGTCGGAGTCGGACGACGAACAATCCGAGTCCCACTCCTTGCCAAGATGTGCCTCGCCCTTAGCCTTCTTGTAAGTCTTCTTCTTTTCCCTCTTGTTCCCTTGTTCCTGGTCACTATCATTATCGGGACAATTAGCGATAAAATGACCAATCTTACCACATTTGAAGCATGAGCGTTTCCCTTTTGTCTTGTTCTTGTTGGGATGCTCCTTACGACCCTTTAGCGCCGTCTTGAAATGCTTGATGATGAGGGCCATTTCTTCATCATTAAGCCCGACCGCCTCAACTTGTGCCACCTTGCTAGGTAGCGCCTCCTTGCTCCTCGTTGCTTTGAGAGCAATGGTTTGAGGCTCTTGGATTGAGCCATTCAACGCATCATCAACGTATCTAGCCTCCTTGATCATCATCCGCCCGCTTACGAACTTTCCAAGTATTTCCTCGGGCGTCATCTTGGTGTACCTAGGATTCTCACGAATATTGTTCACAAGATGTGGATCAAGGACAATAAAAGACCTTAGCATTAGGCGGACGACGTCGTGGTCCATCCATCGCGTGCTTCCATAGCTCCTTATTTTGTTGACGAGGGTCTTGAGCCGGTTGTATGTTTGGGTTGGTTCTTCGCCCCTGATCATTGCGAATCTCCCAAGTTCGCCCTCCACCAACTCCATCTTGGTGAGCATGGTGACGTCGTTCCCCTCATGAGAGATCTTGAGGGTGTCCCAAATCTGCTTGGCGTTATCCAAGCCGCTCACTTTATGGTATTCATTCCTGCACAATGAAGCTAGAAGAACAGTAGTAGCTTGTGCATTTTTGTGAATTTGCTCATTAATGAACATGGGACTATCCGTACTATCAAAGTGCATTCCATTTTCTACTATCTCCCATATACTTGGATGGAGAGAGAACAAGTGGCTACGCATTTTGTGACTCCAAAATCCGTAGTCCTCTCCATCGAAGTGGGGGGGGGGGTTTACCAAGGGGAATGGAAAGCAAATGAGCATTGGAACTTTGCGGAATGCGAGAATAATCAAAGGAAAAGTTTGAATTAACCGTCTTCTTTTTCTCGTAGTCGTTGTCGTCGTCCTTTTGGGAAGAGGAAGATTCGTCGCTGTCGTAGTAGACTATCTCCTTGATGCGCCTTGTTTTCTTCTTCCTCCCATCTTTTCTTTTGTGGTCCGAGCCTGAGTTAGTAGGCTTGTTGTCCTTTGGATCATTGACGAAGGACTCCTCCTTATTGTTGACCACCATCCCCTTGCCCATAGGATCCATCTCTTCGGGCGATTAGTCCCTTTCTTGAAGAGAACGGCTCCGATACCAATTGAGAGCACCTAGAGGGGGGGTGAATAGGTGATCCTGTAAAAACTTGAAACTTAATCCACAAAACTTGATTAAGAGTTAGCACAATAAAGCCAAGTGGCTAGAGAAGAGTTCTTGCACAACACGATAACCACAAGAAGATCAACACAGATAGACACAGTGGTTTATCCCGTGGTTCGGCCAAGTTCAACACTTGCCTACTCCACGTTGTGGCGTCCCAACGGACGAGGGTTGCAATCAACCCCTCTCAAGTGGTCCAAAGACCCACTTGAATACCACGGTGTTTTGCTTTGTTTACTATATCCCGCTTGCGAGGAATCTCCACAACTTGGAGCCTCTCGCCCTTACAATTTGATGTTCACAAAGAAGCACGGAGTAAGGGAGGGATGAGCAACGCACACAAGACACAAAATCAGAGCGACAATACGCACACAAGTCACAACACGAGCTCTCAACACAACTCAAAGAGTTCTCTACTCAAATGGAGCTATAGTTGCTATCACAAAGAATCGAATGCGCGGAATAGGAGTCTTGGTGCTTAGGAATGCTTAGAGAATTCTTGGTGTATTCCTCCATGCGCCTAGGGGTCCCTTTTATAGCCCTAAGGCAGCTAGGAGCCGTTGAGAGCATTCCAGGAAGGCAATTCTTGTCTTCTGTCGCCTGGCGCACCGGACAGTCCGGTGCACCATCGGACACTGTCCGGTGCGGATTTCTTTCCTTCTTTGGCGAAGCCGACCGTTGGCGGTTCAGAGCCGTTGGCGCACCGGACACTGTCCGGTGCAAACCGGACAGTCCGGTGCCCCCTTCTGACCGTTGGCTCTGCCACGCGTCGCGCGCGGATTACGCGGCCTACCGTTGGCTGGGCCGACTGTTGGCTCACCAGACAGTCTAGTGCACCACCGGACAGTCCGGTGATTTATAGTCGTACACCGCTGTCGAAGTCCCGAGAGCAGCTAGTTGACAGACGCTAGCCTGGCGCACCGGACACTGTCCGGTGCAGCACCGAACAGTCCGGTGCACCCAGACCGAGCAGCCTTTTGGCTATACACAGCCAACTTCTCCAAAATTGTTTCTCCTGTTTCTAGCACTTAGACACAATACATTAGTCTTCAAAACAATGTACTAAGTCTAGAAACATACCTTTAATCTTGATTTGCACTTCTTGAGTCCTTGGCACACTTTAACACTTAGGCACTTGTGTTGGACATTTAATCACCAAAATACTTAGAAATGGCCCAAGGGCACATTTCCCTTTCAATATGATCATTTTGTTGTTTAATCACAGCAATGTGATCATGAATAGCATCAATGTTAACATCTCTACATCTAGTGCAAATGGTAACATGCTCAACGGTAGATGTAGAGGGTTTGCAAGAATTTAATTCAACAATCTTAGCATGTAATATGGCATTTTCATCTCTAAGATTGGAAATGGAATCATTGCAAACATTTAAGTCTTTAGCCTTAGCAATTAATTTTTCATTCTCAATTTTAAGGCTAGAGAGTGATGCATTCAATTTGTCAATCTTAGTAAGCAAATTAGCATTATTATTTCTAAGGTTGACAAGAGAATCATCACTAACATCTAATTTCTCAACCTTAGCAATTAGTTTGGCATTTTCATTTCTAAGGTTGGAAATAACATTATGGCACGTGCTTAGCTCACTAGAAAGTTTTTCACATTTTTCTATATCCTGAGCATAAGCATTTTTAACTTTAACGTGCTTCTTATTTTCTTTAATTAGGAAGTCCTCTTGGCTATCCAAGAGTTCATCCTTTTCATGAATAGCACTAATCAATTCATTTAATTTTTCTTTTTGTTGCATGTTTAAGTTGGCAAAAAGGGTGAGCAAGTTATCCTCATCATCACTAGAGCTAGCCTCATCAATAGAAGTAGCATACTTAGTGGAGGATCTTGATTTTACCTTCTTCTTCTTGCCGTCCTTTGCCATGAGGCATTTGTGGCCGACGTTGGGGAAGAGGAGGCCTTTGGTGACGGTGATGTTTGCGGCGTCCTCGTCGGAGAAGGAGTCGGTGGAGCTCTCGTCGGAGTCCCATTCCCGGCAAACATGAGCGTCGCCGCCCTTCTTCTTGTAGTACCTCTTCTTCTCCTTCTTCTTCCCCCTCTTGTCGTCGCCCCTGTCACTGTCACTAGAAATAGAACATTTTGCTATAAAGTGACCGGGCTTACCACACTGGTAGCACACCTTCTTGGAATGGGGCTTGTAATCTCTCCCCTTCCTTTGCTTGAGGATTTGGCGAAAGCTTTTGATGATTAAAGCCATCTCCTCGTTGTCGAGCTTGGAGGCGTCGATGGGAAGCCTACTTGGTGTAGACTCTTCCTTCTTCTCCTCCGTCGCTTTGAAGGCGACGGGTTGCACCTCGGGTGTGGAGGTGGCGCCTCGCTCGATGATTTGTTTGGAGCCTTTGATCATTAGTTCAAAGCTCACAAACTTTCCTATCACTTCCTCGAGAGACATTAGTTTGTATCTTGGATCACCACGAATTAATTGTACTTGAGTAGGGTTAAGAAAAACAAGTGATCTAAGAACAACCTTGACCATTTCATGGTCATCCCATTTGGTGCTCCCGAGGTTACGCACTTGGTTCACCAAGGTCTTTAGCCGGTTGTACATGGCTTGCGGGTCTTCTCCTTGGTTGAGCATGAATCGACCGAGCTCGCCCTCGATCGTTTCCCTCTTGGTGATTCTTGTCACCTCATCCCCTTCGTGCGCGATCTTGAGCACGTCCCAAATCTCCTTGGCGGACTCTAACCCATGCACTTTGTTATACTCCTCTCAACTTAGAGAGGTGAGGAGTATAGTTGTTGCTTGGGAGTTAAAGTGCCGGATTTGGTCGACTTCATCCGAGTCATAGTCTTTATCCCCCACTTGTGGTACCTGTGCTCCATACTCAACAACATCCCATATACTTTTGTGGACTGAGTTTAGATGACCTTTCATTCTAGCACTCCACATAGAATAATCTTCACCCTCAAAAACGGGTGGTTTGCCTAATGGAACGGAGAGTAGAGGAGTATGTTTAGGAATGCGAGGATAGCGTAGGGGGATCTTACTAAACTTCTTGCGCTCATGGCGCTTAGAAGTGACGGATGGCGTGTCGGAGCCGGAGGTGGATGGCGATGAAGAGTCGGTCTCGTAGTAGACCACTTTCTTCATCTTCTTTTTCTTCTCGCCGCTTGTAACGCCCTGAATTTGGGGGTAGAATTTTTTCTTCTTTTCCCTCACCAAATTCAGGTGTTACCCTTTCCTTTTCCCTTTTCCCCTCGCTAAACCTTGATCTTTTCCAAAGTATAGCGGGATTCGGCTTGAGGTCCCATGTAGAGCAAAACCCTAAAATATTTTATTTTGTGTGATGCACCATGCCGAACCATGCATACCTTTTGATTGTTTAAAAATGTGAATGCATTCATCTAGAGGAAAATAGATTTTAGAAAAAGAAAACCTTTTCCTTCTCCTCTTCCCCCTCCTTCCCCATTTTCGGCCCAGCTGCCCCCCCTTCCCCCCGCGTGGGCCTCGCGGCGGCCCAGCCCCCCCTTCCCTTCCCGCCGTGGGCCGCCTGGCGGCCCAGCTGCGCACCCCCACCCCCTTTGAGCCCAGCCGGCCCAACCGCCCCCTCCCCTTTTCTTTTTTCCAAAAATCCCCTCCCCGCGGGCCCCGCTCGTCATCCTCTCTCTCTCCCTCACCCTAACCCTAGCCGTCGTCGCCCCGTCCCGCCCCCGCGCCGCCGCCGCCCCTCCCCGGCGCCGCCGCCGCGCCGGCCTCCCTCTCCGGTGAGGTTTCTCCCTCCCCCTCCCTCCTCTCCTCCCCTCCCTCCTCCTCCCCTCCCACAGGCGTCCCCCGCCCCCGCGCCATGGGCGCGCCTGCCTCGGCCCCGGCGAGCTCGACCGCTCCGGCGAGCTCGGCCCCGGCGAGCTCGGCCTCGGCCCCGGCCCCGGCCTCGCCCGCGCCCGGTAGCCCTCGGTCGCCCCGCGCTCGGTCGCCCGCTCGGCCGTCCCCGGCCCGGCCGCCCCCGGCTCGGCGAGCTCGGCCGCCTCCGGCGAGCTCGGCCCCGGCCCCGGCCACCCCCGGCTCGACCGCCCTCGGCCCCTCGCGCCCGGCCGCCCGCTTGGCCGCCCGCCCCTCGCCGCCGCTCGGCCGCCCCGTGCCCCGGCTTGGCCACTCCCGTCGCGCCCCGGCTCGGCCACCCGGCCCCGCGCCCGGCCTCGCCCGGCCATGTCCTCGCCCGGCCACGTCCTCGCTCGCCCGTGCTCGCTTGCCCCGGCGCGCTTGCCCGCTCGCCCCGCCGTGCCTTGCTCGCGTCGTGACGGCCCCGACGTGGCCTCGAGCTCGGCCCAGCGTGCCTTTAGCGCGAGGCTTTGAGCTCGGCTAGCGCTCGGCCCCGACGTGCGCACGGCTAGTTCGTGGCGTGTGCGTGCGGTCTCGAGCGCGTGCTCGCGTAGTGCGCGTGCCTTGGCACGACCCGTCGTGCCCTATCTACCCCCAGACGCCCCGTCTACCCCCTCCCCGTGTCCTATGCGCGCTAATCACGTGTTTATATTAATAAGGTAGGAGTCGCAATTTGGAAATTGGTTACGTTAGTTAATTTGTATAGCTAATTGCCTAACTCATTTAATGTTAATCTACTAAAAGTGGTCACGTTTACATTAGTGCATGTAACTAATTCTTTTGTTAAGACCAATTGAAATTAGAACACGTGACGTCTAGTTATTCATCAACCCATAGTGTGTCTCGGCCATAAACTTTAACTCTCGCGAGACCTTTTCTCATTTCTTTCTAACCATGGTAAGTTCATTATCGTATGTGATATTCTATGCATATTTACTTCATTTGTTCTCTCGTATGGTGTACTGTTTGTTCCCTAATTTGAATGGATGGATGTATGTATGCTTGCAATCGCATAGAGAACGATCCGGTCGAAGAGCCCGAGGAACTCGCAGGAGAAGCCCCTGAGCAGCAGTCGGTTGGTGGAGGCAAGTGTCCCTTGACCTATCTCTGTCCTATTCATTCTTTAATTCACCTCCTGCTTTACACATTTATGCCTAAGGATTGACTAGCTTTTGTTATCCATGCCCTTGTTTACCTATTTGGGTTGGATTATTATTGTCTAGCTTTATGCTATTGCTTAACTCTAATCAATGAACATGATGAGATTATCTATGATACGCTGTTTTCCCCTCTCTTATTATGATGTTATACTTGTGGTCTTCAAGGGGGCTCGAGCGGTTTCTCGAGTGCCTCTCCGTAAGGACCTGTTCTATGGATGACCGCCCGGGAAAACAGTGCAACCATGAGGGTGGAATGGGATGCCCTTAGCTGAATAATTAGAGGATCCGGGGTGTAGTTCACTTAGCTGTCGTGCCGTCAATGGGGCTCGGTGTATGCGGCTCGCTCTGCCAAGTTTGGGTTCGCCCCTTGGGGAGGAGTGCGGTGCATTTAGGAAACTTAACGGGTGGCTACAGCCCCGGAGAATCTTTGTAAAGGCTACGTAGTGATGCCCTGCTGGGTCACCTTGGTAATGATCAATGGAGAGTCATGATCTCCGGGCAGAAAGGGAATCACGGCTTGTGGGTAAAGTGCACAACCTCTGCAGAGTGTTTGAAAAACTGATATATCAGCCGTGCTCGCAGTTATGAGCGGCCAAGGGAGCTCCAGTGATTAGTGGTACTTGATCAGAGACATTATGGTACAGGTGGTTATGAGATCGATGGTTCTGGTTATGGCTATGGTGCTGGTAAGTGGTATTCTTTCCGTTTGGAAAGGGTACATCGGGCTAATAACTCGGGTTAATGCTAAAACCTGGCTTTCTATTAGTAAATAATAATCTGACCAACTAAAAGCAACTGCTTGACTTATCCCCACATAAAGCTAGTCCACTACAGCCAAACAGGATACTTGCTGAGTATGTTGATGTGTACTCACCCTTGCTCTACACACCAAACCCCCCCCATCCCCAGGTTGTCAGCATTGCAACCACTGCTCAGGAGAAGATGAAGCTGTGGAAGGAGACTTCCAGGAGTTCCAATACTACGACGAGTTCTAGGCGTGGGTTAGCGGCAACCCCCAGTCGGCTGCCTGTGAAGGCCGCGATTATCTACGTTTCGTTTTCGCACTTTGATTTATTGTAAGGACTATATGGACGTCTCAGACGTATGATGTAATCGACTATTATTTCCCTTTTAATACCATTTTGAGCACTGTGTGATGATGTCCATGTTATGTAACTGCTGTGTACGTGAATAACTAATCCTGGCACGTACATGGTTCGCATTCGGTTTACCTTCTAAAACCGGGTGTGACATAAGTGGTATCAAAGCCGTGCTGACTGTAGGACCGCTAACCTAGAGTAGAATGGTCGTTCTAAGGACTATAGACCTCTGTCCCTGCCTTGACTTTGATATCCCTTCAAAAGTTGGTCATACCGACCAAACCTATATTCTACTATATATTATACCTTGCTGAAAAATTGTGTTTTATTCTAATCCTTCATTCATTTATGATTCATTATTTGTTGGCCATATTAATTCTGTTCTCACCTTTTGCTTGCGGTGTCTTTTGTAGATGGCTCGACTTAGACACACTGCACGAAAGTCCGTCATCCCCTTCTTACCCTCCCGCCTTGCTGAGCGTCCGCTTCGCCGTCCCGTGGCCGGACAGTCCAGCCACTTGGAGAGACTGCACCACCGCCTGCATGAGGGGCAGGAACGTCGACGACAGGAGCAGCAGGGCTCTTCCTTCTCGCTCCAGCAGGAGATAGAGTCCGTGAGGAGCTGCTCCCCTGTGCTTCCCCTGGAGGCGCCCCTTGCACCACCACTGGGCACCCCAGCCTCTGGAGTAGCTGCTGGAGGAGACCCAGACGACGGAGGTGGCAACGACAGCTTGAGCCACGACACCGACGTCTTTGCTGACCAGGAGCCGGAAGGATGGGTTGCTCGACCCATCACTCGCGACGCTGCTCGCGGGTGTCACTTCCACGATGCGCTCGACACCCTGCTATGTCGGGCACTTAACCGGCGTACTTGGTCCATCGAGTATCGTTGTGTGGTCTACCAGCATAGTCGCGGGGTCTACCCGGATCGCTGGGAGGCGACCTGCTTGGTGCGCCGTCCGGAGAACAGTCTCCAGGGTGAAGAGGCCTACTCAGAGCACTATTCTATCTCTGAGCGGGACTCAGCTGAGGCGGCCATGCAAGATGCTGCACGACGTGCGCTTTCGCACTACTGCTCGGTTCTCGGTGGGGTAGCTGACGGTCTCGACCTGAAGTATTACCCCCGTCGTCCATCTGGCAGCACAGGAGGCGTGATTGTCTCACCTGTCGGTGAGGACAATCCTAGGTTGAGCAGCACAGTCAACCTAGCTGCCGTGCTAAACACGGAGCTGGACCATGCATTAGACGAGCTGAGTAGGGCTCGTGCTGAGATTGCCCTGCTGCGGGCTGAGCGCGCGGAACGTTGTCACCTGGATGATGGTTCCCCCGCTCCCGTCGGGACTCAGCACCCATACCGCTCACGTCGGCGTGGACACCAGCCTTATGGCAATCCCGACTGCAAGACCAAGATAAATCTAGAACCATAGATCGTTAGAGTTGGATCTTGTAATTAATACGAAATATATACGTATAAGCTATAGTCTTAGCGTTAGTCTTGCTTTTAGTTAGTCTTAGTTAGACAGGGTAGTTTGCTATATCCTGTGCATTTATGTTTGTCATGATGAACTATGTTTGGTTTAGATCTTTGTAATGACTGTCACCCGAATGTGGGTATCCCCTGCATTTTGGTTTACCTATTATGTTAATGGAGTTAGTTATCTAGTTGGGAAACCTTTTATTCCACTTTCCTCTTTATCTGAGAAGCTGTGTGGTCTGTGTTGGAGATCAGTGAAGATGCTCATCTGTTCAGTGCTGTTGAAGAATTCTATACTCTTTTCTTATGCTGCAAGATTTGCCAGATCAGTTCTGATGTGTGGTTACATTCCGCAGATGTCAGAGAACAGGCGTAGAGGAGGAAGGCGTGCTCTGCAGGAGCGAGCCAGCCGCTCAACAGGAGGAGGTGCCCCAGCAACAGCACCTGCCGCCCCCGCCCCCAATGTCGATCGAGCAGATGTTTCTGATGCAGACCCAGGCAGTTCAAGCCATCGGTCAGACTCTGGCCGCCATTCAGCAGCAGCAGCAACAACAGCAGCAGGCCCCACCTCAGCCTCAGATGCCTCAGATGCCTAGAGACAAGCGTGCTGAGTTCATGAGAGGTCATCCACCAACGTTTGCTCACTCTTCTGACCCCATGGATGCTGAAGACTGGCTGCGCACTGTGGAGCGGGAGTTACATACCGCTCAGTGCGATGATAGGGAGAAAGTCCTGTATGGTCCCCGTCTGTTGAGAGGAGTAGCTCAGTCATGGTGGGAGTCTTACCTCGCCACCCATGCCCACCCTGACGCCATCACCTGGGAAGAGTTCAGAGGAAGCTTTCGCCAGTACCATGTTCCTGCAGGTCTGATGACAGTGAAGAAGGAGGAGTTCCTGGCCCTCAAGCAGGGGCCATTGTCTGTCAGTGAGTATCGAGACAGGTTTCTGCAGTTGTCTCGCTATGCTCCTGAAGATGTCAACACCGACGCCAAGCGGCAGTACCGTTTCCTGAGAGGCTAGGTTGACCCTCTGCAATACCAACTGATGAATCACACCTTCCCGACATTCCAGCACCTGATTGACAGAGCAATCATGACGGAGAGGAAGCGTAAGGAGATGGAAGATTGTAAGCGCAAGATCAGTGGACCCCAGCCTGGAAGCAGCAATCGTCCTCGTTTCTCAGGCAATCAACCTCAGCAGTTCAGGCAGAACCAGCGTCCACCTTAGCAGCATCAGCAGTTCCAAAGGCAGTATCCTCAGCATCAGTACCAAAACCGTCAGAGCAATCAGTCAGGAGGTCAGTTTCAGAGGCAGAATCAGCAGACACCTCGTCTTCCTGCCCCAGCAGCCCAGCAGAACAGTCAGGCAGCACCAGCTCAGGTTGGAAACAGAGCATGTTTCCACTGTGGAGAGCAAGGCCACTGGGTGATGCAATGTCCAAAGAAGGCAGCCCAGCAGCAGTCAGGCCCCAATGCCCCAGCAAAGCAGAATGTGCCTCAGCCTGGAGCAGGCAACCGCTCTCAGCCACGTTACAATCATGGGAGACTGAACCACTTGGAGGCTGAAGCAGTTCAGGAGACTCCCGGCATGATAGTAGGTATGTTCCCAGTCGACTCCCATATTGCAGAAGTGTTATTTGATACTGGAGCAACGCATTCTTTCATTACTGCATCATGGGTAGAAGCACATAATCTTCCAATTACTACCATGTCAACCCCCATTCAAATTGACTCAGCCGGTGGTAGAATTCGAGCCGATAGCATTTGTTTGAATGTATGTGTGGAAATAAGGGGGATAGCGTTTCCCGCCAACCTCATAGTAATGGGTACTCAGGGAATAGATGTCATCCTGGGGATGAATTGGCTAGATAAGTATCAGGCAGTTATCAGTTGTGATAAGAGGACAATCAAGTTGGTGTCTCCACTAGGAGAGGAAGTGGTGACCGAGTTAGTCCCGCCTGAGCCAAAGAAAGGAAGTTGTTACCAGATGGCTGTCGATAGCAGTGAAGCAGACCCGATCGAGAGTATCAAGGTTGTGTCCGAGTTCCCAGATGTGTTTCCAAAGGACTTACCAGGTATTCCACCAGAGCGGAAAGTTGAGTTTGCTATAGAGCTTCTTCCTGGAACCGCCCCCATCTTTAAGAGAGCTTACAGAATATCTGGGCCAGAGTTGGTTGAACTTAAGGAGCAGATTGATGAGCTGTCAGAGAAAGGTTACATCCGGCCAAGCACCTCGCCTTGGGCCGCTCTTGTCTTGTTTGTGGAGAAGAAAGATGGCACCAAAAGGATGTGTATCGATTATCGAGCTTTGAATGAGGTCACGATCAAGAACAAGTATCCCTTGCCCAGAATAGAAGATCTGTTCGACCAGTTGAGAGGAGCCAGTGTGTTCTCCAAGATTGATCTGAGGTCAGGTTATCATCAGCTCAGGATCCGACCTTCGGACATTCCGAAGATGGCATTCATTACCAAGTATGGTTTGTATGAGTTCACAGTGATGTCTTTTGGTTTGACCAATGCACCAGCCTTCTTCATGAATCTGATGAACAGTGTATTCATGGATTACCTTGATAAGTTTGTGGTGGTATTCATTGATGACATTCTGATTTATTCTCAAAGCGAAGAAGAGCATGCCAGTCATTTGAGGATGGTATTGCAGAGATTGCGAGAGCACCAATTGTATGCAAAATTGAGCAAGTGTGAATTCTGGATCAATGAAGTCCTATTCTTGGGTCACATAATCAACAAAGAAGGATTGGTTGTGGATCCGAAGAAAGTGGCAGACATTCTGAACTGGAAAGCGCCCACAGATGACCGAGGAATCAAGAGTTTCATTGGAATGGCCGGATATTATCAGCGATTCATTGAAGGGTTTTCGAAGACTGCGAAACCAATGACAGCGTTGCTAGGCAACAAAGTTGAGTTCAAGTGGACCCAGAGATGTCAAGAGGCCTTTGAAGCGCTGAAAGAGAAGTTGACCACAGCGCTTGTCTTAGTCTTACCTGATGTGCACAAGCCCTTCTCGGTGTATTGTGATGCTTGTTACACAGGTTTGGGAGGTGTGTTGATGCAAGAGGGAAGAGTTGTGGCTTACTCGTCCCGACAGTTGAAGGTTCATGAGAAGAATTACCCAATCCATGATCTAGAGTTGGCAGCAGTGGTTCATGCACTGAAGACATGGAGGCACTACCTGTATGGACAGAAATGCGATGTTTACACAGACCACAAGAGTCTGAAGTACATATTCACTCAGTCAGAGTTGAATATGAGGCAGCGAAGATGGTTAGAGTTGATCAAAGATTATGAGTTGGAGATTCATTACCATCCGGGCAAAGCGAATGTAGTGGCAGATGCTTTGAGCAGGAAGAGTCAGATCAATCTGATGGTCGCTCGTCCGATGCCTTATGAGTTGGCCAAGGAGTTAGACAGGTTGAGTCTCGGGTTTCTGAACAACACGCGAGGAGTCACAGTCGAGTTGGAACCTACCTTGGAGCGGGAAATCAAAGAAGCGCAGAAGAATGATGAGAAGATCAGTGAGATCCAGCGACTGATTCTAGATGGAAGAGGCAAAGATTTTCGAGAAGATGCAGAAGGGGTGATATGGTTTAAAGACCACTTGTGCGTTCCTAATGTCCAGTCTATTCGGGAGTTGATCCTTAAGGAAGCTCATGAGACAGCCTATTCGATTCACCCTAGCAGTGAGAAGATGTATCAGGATCTGAAGAAGAAGTTCTGGTGGTACGGAATGAAGAGGGAAATCGCAGAGCATGTGGCTATGTGCGATAGTTGTCGAAGAATTAAGGCAGAGCACCAGAGACCAGCTGGATTGTTGCAACCGTTGCAAATTCCTCAGTGGAAATAGGATGAAATCGGTATGGACTTCATAGTCGGATTGCCTCGCACTCGAGCCGGCTACGATTCCATTTGGGTAGTAGTGGACCGCTTGACCAAGTCAGCCCACTTCATACCTGTCAAGACCAACTACAGCAGTGCAGTATTGGCAGAGTTGTATATGTCTCAGATCGTTTGTCTTCATGGTGTGCCAAAGAAGATAGTGTCAGACAGAGGAACGCAGTTCACCTCTCATTTCTGGCAGCAGTTGCATGAAGCCTTGGGCACGCATCTGAATTTCAGTTCAGCTTATCATCCGCAGACAGATGGTCAGACCGAAAGAACCAATCAAATTCTTGAAGACATGTTGAGAGCCTGTGCGTTGCAAGATCAGTCCGGATGGGACAAGAGATTGCCTTATGCAAAGTTTTCCTATAACAACAGTTATCAGGCCAGTTTGAAGATGTCACCATTTCAGGCACTCTATGGAAGGAGTTGTAGAACTCCGTTGCAATGGGATCAGCCTGGAGAAAAGCAAGTGTTTGGGCCAGACATTTTGCTTGAAGCTGAAGAGAACATCAAGATGGTCCGAGAGAATCTGAAGATAGCGCAGTCAAGACAGCGAAGTTATGCAGACACAAGAAGAAGAGAGCTGAGTTTCGAAGTCGAAGACTTTGTCTATCTGAAAGTGTCACCGATCAGAGGAGTCAGAAGGTTCGGAGTCAAAGGCAAGCTAGCACCCCGCTACATTGGTCCGTACCAAATTCTCTCAAGGCGTGGAGAAGTGGCCTATCAGCTCAGTCTGCCAGAGAATTTGTCTGCTGTGCATGATGTCTTTCATGTGTCTTAGTTGAAGAAGTGCTTGCGTGTGCCAGAAGAGCAGTTGCCAGTGGAAGATCTTGAAGTCCAGGAGGACTTGACCTACGTTGAGAAGCTAGTGCAGATCCTTGAGGTTGTTGACAGAGTCACTCGAAGGAAGACCATCAGAATTTGCAAAGTCAAATGGAATCACCACTCTGAGGAAGAAGCAACCTGGGAGCGTGAAGATGATCTGTTGGCTAAATACCCAGAGCTATTTGCTAGCCAACCCTGAATCTCGAGGGCGAGATTCTTTTAAGGGGGATAGGTTTGTAACGCCCTGAATTTGGGGGTAGAATTTTTTCTTCTTTTCCCTCACCAAATTCAGGCATTACCCTTTCCTTTTCCCTTTTCCCCTCGCTAAACCTTGATCTTTTCCAAAGTATAGCGGGATTCGGCTTGAGGTCCCATGTAGAGCAAAACCCTAAAATATTTTATTTTGTGTGATGCACCATGCCGAACCATGCATACCTTTTGATTGTTTAAAAATGTGAATGCATTCATCTAGAGGAAAATAGATTTTAGAAAAAGAAAACCTTTTCCTTCTCCTCTTCCCCCTCCTTCCCCATTTTTGGCCCAGCCGCCCCCCCTTCCCTTCCCGCCGTGGGCCGCCTGGCGGCCCAGCTGCGCCCCCCACCCTTTTTGGGCTCAGCCGGCCCAACCGCCCCCCTCCCCTTTTCTTTTTTCCAAAAATCCCCTCCCCGCGGGCCCCGCTCGTCATCCTCTCTCTCTCCCTCACCCTAACCCTAGCCGTCGTCGCCCTGTCCCGCCCCCGCGCCGCCGCCGCCCCTCCCCGGCGCCGCCGCCGCGCCGGCCTCCCTCTCCGGTGAGGTTTCTCCCTCCCCCCTCCCTCCTCTCCTCCCCACCCTCCTCCTTCCCTCCCGCCGGCGTCCCCCGCCCCCGCACCATGGGCGCGCCCGCCTTGGCCCCGGCGAGCTCGACCGCTCCGGCGAGCTCGGCCTTGGCCCCGGCCCCGGTCGCCCCGGCCTCGCCCGCGCCCGGTCGCCCTCGACCGCCCTCCTCGCGTCGCCCCCGGCCGCCCCCGGCTCGGCGAGCTCGGCCGCCTCCGGCGAGCTCGGCCCCGGCCCCGACCACCCTCGGATCGACCGCCCTCGGCCCCTCGCGCCTGGCCGCCCGCTTGGCCGCCCGCCCCTCGCCGCCGCTCGGCCGCCCCGTGCCCCGGCTCGGCCGCTCCCGTCGCGCCCCGGCTCGGCCACCCGCCCCCGCGCCCGGCCTCGCCCGGCCGTGTCCTCGCCCGGCCGCGTCCTCGCTCGCCCGTGCTCTCTTGCCCCGGCGCGCTTGCCCGCTCGCCCCGCCGTGCCTTGCTCGCGTCGTGACGGCCCCGGCGTGGCCTCGAGCTCGGCCCAGCGTGCCTTTAGCGCGCGGCTTTGAGCTCGGCTAGCGCTCGGCCCCGACGTGCGCACGGCTAGTTCGTGGCGTGTGCGTGCGGTCTCGAGCGCGTGCTCGCGTAGTGCGCGTGCCTTGGCACGACCCGTCGTGCCCCGTCTACCCCCAGACGCCCCGTCTACCCCCTCCCCGTGTCCTATGCGCGCTAATCACGTGTTTATATTAATAATATAGGAGTCTCAATTTGGAAATTAGTTACGTTAGTTAATTTGTATAGCTAATTGCCTAACTCATTTAATGTTAATCTACTAAAAGTGGTCACGTTTACATTAGTGCATGTAACTAATTCTTTTGTTAAGACCAATTGGAATTAGAACACGTGACGTCTAGTTATTCATCAACCCACAGTGCGTCTCGGGCATAAGCTTTAACTCTCGCGAGACCTTTTCTCATTTCTTTCTAACCATGGTAAGTTCATTATCGTATGTGATATTCTATGCATATTTACTTTATTTGTTCTCTCGTATGGTGTACTGTTTGTTCCCTAATTTGAATGGATGGATGTATGTATGCTTGCAATCGCATAGAGAACGATCCGGTCGAAGAGCCCGAGGAACTCGCAGGAGAAGCCCTTGAGCAGCAGTCGGTTGGTGGAGGCAAGTGTCCCTTGACCTATCTCTGTCCTATTCATTCTTTAATTCACCTCCCGCTTTACACATTTATGCCTAAGGATTGACTAGCTTTTGTTATCCATGCCCTTGTTTACCTATTTGGGTTGGATTATTATTGTCTAGCTTTATGCTATTGCTTAACTCTAATCAATGAACATGATGAGATTATCTATGATACGCTGTTTTCCCCTCTCTTATTATGATGTTATACTTGTGGTCTTCAAGGGGGCTCGAGCGGTTTCTCGAGTGCCTCTCCGTAAGGACCTGTTCTATGGATGACCGCCCGGGAAAACAGTGCAACCATGAGGGTGGAATGGGATGCCCTTAGCTGAATAATTAGAGGATCCGGGGTGTAGTTCACTTAGCCGTCGTGCCGTCAATGGGGCTCGGTGTATGCGGCTCGCTCTGCCAAGTTTGGGTTCGCCCCTTGGGGAGGAGTGCGATGCATTTAGGAAACCTAACGGGTGGCTACAGCCCCGGGGAATCTTTGTAAAGGCTACGTAGTGATGCCCTGCTGGGTCACCTTGGTAGTGATCAATGGAGAGTCATGATCTCCGGGCAGAAAGGGAATCACGGCTTGTGGGTAAAGTGCACAACCTCTGCAGAGTGTTTGAAAAACTGATATATCAGTCGTGCTCACGGTTATGAGCGGCCAAGGGAGCTCCAGTGATTAGTGGTACTTGATCAGAGACATTATGGTACAGGTGGTTATGAGATCGATGGTTCTGGTTATGGCTATGGTGCTGGTAAGTGGTATTCTTTCCGTTTGGAAAGGGTACATCGGGCTAATAACTCGGGTTAATGCTAAAACCTGGCTTTCTATTAGTAAATAATAATCTGACCAACTAAAAGCAACTGCTTGACTTATCCCCACATAAAGCTAGTCCACTACAGCCAAACAGGATACTTGCTGAGTATGTTGATGTGTACTCACCCTTGCTCTACACACCAAACCCCCCCCCATCCCCAGGTTGTCAGCATTGCAACCACTGCTCAGGAGAAGATGAAGCTGTGGAAGGAGACTTCCAGGAGTTCCAAGACTACGACGAGTTCTAGGCGTGGGTTAGCGGCAACCCCCAGTCGGCTGCCTGTGAAGGCCGCGGTTATCTATGTTTCATTTTCGCACTTTGATTTATTGTAAGGACTATGTGGACGTCTCAGACGTATGATGTAATCGACTATTATTTCCCTTTTAATACCATTTTGAGCACTGTGTGATGATGTCCATGTTATGTAACTGCTGTGTACGTGAATAACTGATCCTGGCACGTACATGGTTCGCATTCGGTTTACCTTCTAAAACCGGGTGTGACACCGCTCCGACGCGACTTGTCGTGTGAAGGGGATCCCTTCACCTTGTTGCCGGACTCCCCGGATGGAGCCTTCCCATGGCTTGTGGCCTTGGCGGGGCTTGTAGGCTTGTTCCCGCCGATCACCATCTCCTTCTTGGTGTGATCTCCCGACATCACTTCGAGCGGTTAGGCTCTAATGAAGCACCGGGCTCCGATACCAATTGAAAGTCGCCTAGAGGGGGGTGAATAGGGCGAAACTGAAATTTACAAACTTTAAGCACGACTACAAGCCGGGGTTAGTGTTAGAAATATAAACGAGTCTGAAAGAGAGGGAAAACAAATCAACAAAGAAATAAAGTGGATGAACACGGTGATTTGTTTTACCGAGGTTCGGTTCTTGCAAACCTACTCCCCGTTGAGGTGGTCACAAAGACCGGGTCTCTTTCAACCCTTTCTCTCTCTCAAACGGTCACTTAGACTGAGTGAGCCTTTCTCTTCAATCAAATGGGACACTGAGTCCACTACAAGGACCACCACAACTTGGTGTCTCTTGTTTTGATTACAAGTGAGTTGAACACAAGAAAGAAGGAAGAAGAAAAGCAATCCAAGCGCAAGAGCTCAAATGAACACAAGTATCTTTCTCTCACTAGTCACTATTTGATTGGAATGATCTTTAGACTTAGGAGAGGATTTGATCTCTTGTTTGTGTCTTGTATTGAATGCTATAGCTCTTGTATGAGGTGTGAAGGCTGAAAACTTGGATGCAATGAATTGTGGGTGGTTGGGGGTATTTATAGCCCCAACCACCAAAGGAGCCGTTGGTGGAGGCTGTTGTCGCATGGCGCACCGGACAGTCCGGTGTGCCACCGGACACTGTCCGGTGCGCCAGCCACGTCACCCGGCCGTTGGGTTCTGACCGTTGGAGCTTCTGACAGCTGGGCCACCGGACAATCAGGTGGTGCACCGGACAGTCACTGTTCACTGTCCGGTGCGCCTTCTGGCTCTGCTCTGACTTCTGCGCGTACTGTAGCGCATTAACTACTCGTTGCATACGACCGTTGGCGTTGTGTAGCCGTTACTCCGCTGGCGCACCGGACAGTCTGGTGAATTATAGCGGAGCGGCTTCCAGAATTCCTGAAGGTGGCAAGTTTGGAGTCGGGTTCCCTAGTGCACCGGACACTGTCCGGTGGCACACCGAACAGTCCGGTGCGCCAGACCAGGGCACACTTCGGTTGTCTTTTGCTCTTTTTATTTGAACCATTTTCTTGGTCTTTTTATTGGTTTGTTGTGAACCTTTGGCACCTGTAGAACTCATAATCTAGAGCAAACTAGTTAGTCCAATTATTTGTGTTGGGCAATTCAACCACCAAAATCAATTAAGAAAAGGTGTAAGCCTATTTCTCTTTCAGTCTCTATCACTTTATGTATTCAAGATCATATGTAATTGTCAAGGCAACATTATTAGCTGCCTTAGGCACTCTCTTGTTGCAAACACATGGCCAATAGGCTTTAGATTGTCAATGGCATAATTTGTATCTACCAAGGCCAATAACATGTCTATCTTATCCCTCCAAGAGGGGTAATTGGAGCCATTTGGTGGCTCAAGTCCAAAGATAACACTCAGGGTATTAGAGATCTTAGATGGTGATGCTTCATAAATAAACAAAATTTAAATCGATATGCATATAAAGTTAAACGATGATTTGAATTGAATATGCATAATATTGAAAATTACTCCAATTCTAGATCATCTTTAGGAAAAATTAGAACATAATAAAAAACTTTAAAAATAACTTAGCATCAACATCCATAATATTCTCAAATTAATTTTTATGTTGGTTTCAATTTAATAGAGAATAATACAATTATACACAACAGTAAAACTTAGCTAGAACTTATAAACTTAGTAAATAATAACTTAACTAATTTGGGAAATCATAAATCTAAAATAATACTTTAAACATTGCATAAATATTTCTCTTGAGAAAATATAATGTAAAAAATAATAAATAGAAATTACAATGCGAAATTGTTCTTATTGGCAAAGCAACTCAAAACTAGTTCAACTTGATTGGCCTGCAAGTTTCTCACTCGCCTCGCATGCACAAGGCCGCAACCTAGGCTTGGACAGCCAAACGTCCCTCTTGTCTAGGCAGAAAATGGCTCGATCACTCTGCACACTAAGTTCAGATTGGATGATCAGTGTTGGGCTGAGCTAGGTATAAAGCTTATCTTTTTCAATCGAGGGGAGAAACTCTAATCCATTTGTTCCTCCTATTGCATAACTCTCCCTCTCCCTCTCCCTCTCTGTCTTAAGCGCTTGCTCCCATCTTCTACCAACTCCAGTGAGCAAGAGAGATAGTGGACATAATAGAGACTTGCACCACCCGTGGCCCCCTCGCTAGTGTGTGCCACCATCGAGCAGCCTCTTGGTTTCTAGTGGATGAATCTAAGGTTTGGGGTGGTTTGCTCGGATTCATCTCTTGAACCAAAGGGTTTTACACATCTGGGGTTAAGGTTCGGACAACAACCTTTCTCTAATGTCACTATTAAAACTTCTAGGACCTTTTACATAAACCCTAACCACTAGATACGATAGAACTCATAGATTATACAATTGGAGTTGGAAGACGCTATTAGAGCGATGTAGCTCCATATAGAGATGACGATGTATAGCGGCAGTAGCCTTTTCCATCACTGATAGTATAGGAGATAGATCAGATGTCACATGTTGTAAGGCCTAAAATGGGTAGAAGAAAAATATCATAAAATAATAAAATAAAGAAATAAAATATCTAGGATAGTGTTTCTAGAATTTTTGAAACCTTTGGAATTTAGTAGGACATTTCCTGTTCATAATCAATTAAAGATATTAAAATAGTCATATGAAAGAGTGGGCATCTCATACTTATGAATTTGTGGTGAAGCATTTTATTGAAATAAGGAATCATAATTTAAACTTGACCTCAAAATTTTAAATGAAAACATAAAATAGAAAATGAGAAAAGAAATTTGTAATAGAATCATCTATTATTGCTAGAATTAAATAAGGAAAGAAGAATAAAATTGTAAACAGTATAGTTTATATTCCCATTAGGATGGTATTAGACAATTGGAAATCTTGAGTTCAAAACAAGAGTTTAAATTGAATTTAAACCTTTGAAATTTGAATTGGAAAATAAAAAGAAATAGAAAAAGAAGAGAGTAAACTGCTTGGGCGGAACTGCGTTTGGCCCATTAACTTTCTCCGTGCAGCCCATCTCCCCTATACGCTCGCGCTTGCTGACTGATGGGGCCGCATTGCCACCTCTTGTCTCGCGCGTGCACAACTCACTCCCTGGCGTCGACATGGGGGCCCCATCCGTCGGTCAAACAGGCGCACAGACCACTCCGTCTCAGTCGCTGGCGCATAGGACCTACTGGCCAGGTTATCTCCCACAGCGCGCGGCGTCGGACTCGGAACCGGGAACTCCGTTGCTCGCGCGGATCTCGCCAAGCTATTGCCCGGGGCCATCTGGTCCTCTGGCTGGGCATATAAATGCCGATGCCCCACGCCCCTGACGCACTTGAATGCACCTGGGTGGTGGGCGCCATTGTCGACATTGGTGGAGGGCTATCTGCCGTCGCTGGCAATTTGGTTCTACGCCGTCATTCTGGTCCCGACAGGTGGTGTGGGAGCTTCGTGTGTGCTCGCGCATGGTGTGCATCGTCGTATTGATCCGAGACCTTCATCGGGTGAGGGTGAATTGCTCGTTGTCGACTGGGTTTCGCCGCGGATTGTCTGGTTCCGTGGCCGGGGGGGGGTCTTCGGCGCCACTACCGGTAAGTCATCCATCCTCGTTTTCATCATCATGTCTGCATCACATCAACGCTAGCGGGCTCGGGGATAGTGTCCCTAGGCGAAGAACTAGGGTTCACCGATGTTGCCGCCGTCGTGGCTAATGTCGCGGTTGCCGCAGACTTGTTGGGGGGAGAAGAAGCACCAGCACCGTCGATCTTTAATGTAGTGGCCAAGATTAGATCCATGGATGGGGATACCTCGGCCATCGGTTTTCGGATGGACGAATGAGATTTGGCGCGGGGTAATGATTCGGGTGATCTAAGCAAGGGCGTCAGATCGGGATCGAACGGTCCTAAGTCCGTACCGGTTCAGATGTGTGGTCTTCTAATCCGAGCCCCTGATTCTCGATCTGACGGCACACAGTTTGCCATACCCCTTCGGCTAGCGTGTTTTGTGAAAGAGACCCTGAAGAACATGGAAAACAACCCGCCGTCCAGGTTATGGGTAAAATCATTACTGTGGGGTCCTAGCATTTACAAAAGTGACCCAGAACTTATTTAAAATTGAGGCCAAATACCTTGGTCTCGGTTAATTGGTAAGAATTAATTTAGAAAATGATTTTTTGTATAAAAATAATGTCAGAAACTTGTTTAATTCATTGTAACTTCGAATTGATCCGTTCCAGTTGCATTAATCTTGTACTAATCTTGTTCTTCATCTAGTAACCTTATTTTATCATGAAACCTATGGCTAAAATGATGCACTCAATTGGTTGTATATCTATCACTAGAAACTTCATAAAATCATAACTCTTTGACGGTAACTCCGAATTTAGTAGTTCTCAAACCCACGATCTCGTAGCAATGCGTAGATTATGATTATGCATCTTGTGCTTATGTTTGGTGTAATGTTATTTTTTCCTGTACCATGTTTGTTTGTATGGTTGCGAATAGCGGTGAGATCACGAGAATCTGAAGATCATCCTGGTACCTGGAATCTTGAGTCTCAGGCAAGTTATGCCCTTGACCACTCCTTTTTACCTAATAATGTTCACTATTAATCACTGTGACATGTTCAAGTTAATTTGATGGGACCTAATAGGTTTCCCTAGCATTGTTTATCCCCTACCTTGCAAACAGATGAATTATTGGGTAGTTTTGCTATTTATCTATCTGGTTTTGGAAACTAATGTTTCATTATGATCATGTTCCAATTATGTTGTTGTTTAATTATTTTTCATGATAAGATTATATTGTTAATTGGAACATGGGGAACCACCCGGGAAAATAGTGCTACCACAAGGGTGGTATGGGACGCCCTTGGCTGACTAATTAGGAAAGTTAGTGGAGGACTACCTTACCCGAAAGGGGCAAGGGCAGTAGGGGAGTGGTTAGTGTAGGGAGATCCTCGGGTTGATTTTGCTGCGATGGCGGTCAGACGAGGGATCCCTGTATTAGGACTTCCTAGAAACTGTAGCAGGTTTTCTGAAGCTAGTGGAACTTTGTAAAGGCCTCGTAGTGTTACCCTTCCTCGCTTCCTTGGTAGAGGTGTATGGGATTCATGACCCCTTGACAGATGTGTAACATGACTTGTGGGTAAAGATGTGCAACCTCTGAAGAGTGTAAAACTGGTATATTAGCCGTGCTCACGGTCATGAGCGGCTCGGACCCTCACATGATTAATTTATGGAACCAAACTTAATTTGTCATATGCATTGCATCGCGGGTGTTGTTACCAATTTTGATCTATTACTTATTTGGGTTGGTATCTACTTACACTTAGTAACTGCTAATAAATTTTTGACCAACTTTAAAAGCAATACTCAGCTTTAGCCATCCTCTTTGGTAAGCCTTACACTTCACATGAGCTCCCACCTTTGGCGAGTTCATGCACATTATTCCCCACAACTTGTTGAGCGATGAACGTATGTGAGCTCACCCTTGCTGTCTCACACTCCCACAGGTCAAGAACAGGTACCACAGGATGATGCGTATGGAGGATGCTATGATGAGTTCGTGAGAGGTCTAGGCCGCCGTCTCCCAGTCAACTTTGGGTTGCCGGATCGCTGTCTTTATATGATATAATTATTTAACTATTTTGTACAGGACTCTATTATATATAAATGATGTGACATTCGTTTCTGTACCATGATTTATCATATGTGTGAGACTTGGTCCCAACACACTTGGTGATTATGTTCACGCCCGGATCTTAGTGCCCCCGAAATCCGGGTGTGACACAGGTGTTGTATAAGAGAGGAGGCTACAATGAACGTTGGTTCATATGCCAACCTTCTTTGTTTATATATGCAGTATGTAAGGAATCACAACCATAAGATTGTTGCACCCCGATAAAAGTGCGAGATAGTGTCCGACTCAGTCTCTTGACCGACTCGAACGAGCTCAACCCCAACAACATTATGTTTCCTCCTTTTAAAATATAGGCCATTTATATTTTCAAAGTTATTTTTTAAAACCTTAACCAAATTTATATGAAAATATACCAACATCAATAACATGTTAGTTCTGTAAGACCCGTTGACTTACTTCTTAATAGTGCATTAGTCTACAATGTATATGTTAAAAATATTGCTCAAAGTTAGAAAAAACTCGATTTCAACCAATCTAAAGAAATCTAGTAATGGTGGAATGGAAGATGAAGGCAAAGTTTGAATCGTTTTCAAAACGAGTGGTATTTGGGGTGAATGTCTAGTCTCATAGTCCAGGAAAAAATGGAGGTAAAAGAAGAGTTCAAACTGGACTAAGGTGGTCTTCCACCAAATATTTTTCCCTTTAGATATCCCTCCAAATATCTAACCATTCCTTCACCTCTAGAGGACTACTCACTTTGTTCTACAATAGTTATTGCTATAATATTTATATAGGTCCAAATTTTCTAAATTTGACTAGATTTATAAAAAAAACTATTAGCAACATTTATATCTCTATATAAATTTATACACAAAATTTAAAGATCTATCTAATAATACTAACTATGCACTATAAATAAATATTGATATGTGCACGTGTGTGTATATATATGTATATAAGTCCATGCATTACTACAGTTTTTGTATATTATATAAGTTGTCTTAACAATCAAAGTTCAATTCTTATTTGTGTATAATTTTATTCCATTTTTTATTAAGCAGGAAGAAAAATGGTGACGCGGGACGGCCATGAAACCGATGCTTTATATAATAGAGATGGTTAAAATTTAAAATAATTGATTTTTCGAAAATCTGCAATATCAACTGTTTTAAGACGGAGGGTGTAAATAGGATAAAGTATGGACCCGGGCAACAAACTGGCCTTTGCAAAAGCGCCCTTCAGCTCCCGGACCGCTTCCCCTGAGCTGCTGCCCAAGAACTTCGACACCACTTGCCCACCCTCCCTGGATTCTTGCGGCTCTTCCTCGAGCTCATCGAATCCTTCATGGAGAGCGCCGAGGGACCGTCCCCGTACTCCGGTGATCGAGCGGTGAGATTCGTACGCCCTGCTTTGCCCTACTCCCCTGAGATTTGCCCCCTCCATTTCTCGTACAGTTTTGGCTCATGCTCTGCCAATTTCTTGATTCCCGTGCGAAGACTACGCGCCACCGATTACCACCTACTTGTTCTCATCTGATTGGATTTAAATTGGATCTTAGATTAGCTACAACTCCAAAGATGCGACCTTTGCTGGTGAATTGTGGCTGAGCTGGGAGAATCTTTGTTCTGCTCTTTTGCGCTTCGGTTTTCTTTTTATTTTTATTTTTTGGCAAACTAGATTAGGACCAGAAGATCGAATATTTCCTGCTTTGCTTCATCCGGCAGTTTTCCCTCGGCAGTGATTAATTGCTCTTCTTTTCCTAACTGGACTCCTTGTACTACCACTGTGTCACATGTCACATGAGCTAAAATTGGATTAGATTCTATTTTGAGGCCCTTTACCTTTCTGATGAAACTGCTGTATTGTATCAGTTTTCTTTATTTCCGTGTACTGGGTAACTCTGTGATTATGTCACCACAAGTATAGCTGTAGAATTCAATTGCGTGCATATTTAGCTCAACGTCTTCTGAGTAATGTAATACCAGGCCAGATTCAGAATCTTATACCGCATGAATTCTCTAGGTTACACCTTAAAGAACTAGCATTTTTAATTTACGGCATGTCCATGTGATTGTGCCGCGGCCAGACATTATGAATAGAATTGGGGAAATCAAAAGAGGATTTAATGGCCTGTTTCAGTTTCGTTCCTTTTGAGTTTACTTTCTTTTGTCGACATGTAAATTTAGACTCCGGCGGACATACGGGATATTGTCACTCCATTTGTTCATAAAGCTTGATGAGGTATCATGGGTAAATGAAGCCCCTCTTTCATGGAAGTGATGGGGGTTCCTCTTTTTTGCGTCACTCATTTACCAAGCTTTATCTGGTTTATTTGACCATGGTTTCTGGATGTATTGTTTACTTGACTGTGTAGGCACCGGTTCAGGATGGCAATGGCCAAACTACACCTGGGCATAATTCGCGAAGGCCAAACCTTTCTTTGCAAATACCAGCTAGGACCTTGGATACCAATATACCTTCATCGACAAGAGTTACTATATCCTGCAGCCCCAGTTCAACGAGAGTGGGTTTGCCACCGAGACCTAATTCGACGAGAACAAAATCATCTATCAAGAACATGAATCCTCAGCACAGTTTCAGAGCAAGGAGTTCAGCCCAGGAAGGTGATCGAGTGGTCCTTCTAAATCCTGGGACGTCATCTGAAGGGCAGCAGGATAATCCAAGCACAGCAAGATCATTTTCTTTTAGAAAGGTCATTAACTCATTATCGGCAAAAAGGACCCATTCTCTTCCAGTAACGCCTGTAGGAACTACTGACAAGGCTGCATCTCCTCCAAATCAATTAGATACCCTGCCAACTACAACTGTAAGTACATATATTTTTTCTGCTAAGCTGTGCCCATAAATAGTCTACTACCAGTGCATTAAGATTTTATTTACACTACTAGCAGAATGAAGGAGTTGAAGCAAAAATTAGGCGCTCACTTTCAGTACCTGGAAATCGCAAAAACAGAAGTTTGAGGAGGGCAGATTCATTAGGTGTCATCCGTGTGATTCCAACAACCCCAAGACCTGTCCCAGTCGAAGCAACCACATCAAGCGATATAATTGAAGAAACAATCGATGGTATAAACTCTTACAGTCCTCTATAGTACTATGATAACTACCCAAATTGAATCTTGCTTCATAAAAGCACCATGGCTCATGTAAGTGCATTGTTGAGTACCTGACAGTCCCTGAAGATGGAGGCGAAGATATTCCTGAAGAAGAGGCAGTCTGCAGAATTTGTTTTGTTGAACTCAACGAAGGAGGTGAAACACTTAAAATGGAGTGCAGCTGCAAAGGAGAACTTGCACTTGCACACCAAGACTGTGCTGTCAAATGGTTTAGCATCAAGGGAAACAAGATATGTGATGTCTGTAAACAAGAAGTTCAGAATCTGCCAGTGATGTTACTGAGAATACCAACTCAAACTGCAAACAGGCGGGTAGCAAATGCTGCTCAGCAGAGAGCAGCTCAACAATACAGGTAAGATTAGCCTTGTCCGAAAAAATAGCATAAGTCAAAGATAGTTGAGAGAGAGAGAGAGAGTAGATTGGTTCTATCATGCTACATTGATGGACCTATGACATCTTCACTGTTTTTGTTTTATTTCTTGATGGGTTTGCATGCTCGTTACACTCTGACTTCAGTTTCTGACAGATTTTGGCAGGACATTCCAATTCTGGTGATGGTTAGCATGCTTGCGTACTTCTGTTTCTTGGAACAACTCCTGGTTTGTTGCCGTTGCTTACCTCATTTACTAGTACATTTGAATGTTCAACATTACTTTTCTCTCCATTCTTTTGTGACATGTACTTTCGTTGAACAGGTTACTGATTTGCAGTCACGTGCACTGGCAATTTCGTTGCCTTTCTCGTGTGTGTTAGGCCTCCTTTCTTCAATGATAGCATCAACTATGGGTGATTAACCGTACCCTCGTCCCTTTCCTTTCATACTGTTATAATAAGCACTTGCAGTCCTTGGTGGTTCGCCCCTTGTTTGTGTTCTGTGTGAGCATGTGTGGGCATGTGTGTTGAGGTGGTTGTTTGTTTCTTCATTATTTGGAATTTATTATACCCTTTTTCTTCTTAATATAATAGAATCACAGCTCTCTAATATGTTCGAAAAACCTAAATTTCACCTGTTTTCTTATGGTTGAATTTATGTTATTTAGTGAAGTTTTATTCTCACTTCAACTAAAACCCATCTTTTCTTTGTTCCAACAGTGTCGAAGAGCTATCTATGGGCGTATGCTTCATTCCAGTTTGCTATCGTTATCCTGTTTGCTCATATCTTCTACAATGTGGTACGAAACTCGACTTGGGTGACATCTATTGCAGATAAATGTTTGTGTGGCACTGATTGTTGTCTTGTGATTACATTCAGTTGAAAGTGAATCCAGTCCTTGCAGTCTTACTCTCCTCATTCACTGGGTTTGGTATTGCTATTAGTACGAACTCTCTACTAGTAGAGTATTTGAGGTGGAGAGCTAGGAGGAATCAGCGTTTGGCTCAGCAGGCTGCCAATGCTGCACAGCACCAAGAATCTGGAAATGATGGTGGAAATGACAACGATGACGCTCAGCAAGGGCACGATCCAAATTCTGGGAACAATGCTGTGTGATGATTCAGGTTCTTGGTGCAAAAATCCAGCACCAAAAAAAAGGTAGTGGTTTCTCTTCTTTTTCTCAAGGAGTGCAAAAATTCCCATGATCTGTGCCTGCTAATATGCTTACCTCTTATTTTGATGTTATCTTTGCAGATTATGAAATGGTATGGGTGTGAACAGCTGTTTTTTTTATCTGTACAGCAAGTATAGCTCATTCAACGCGGCACCAGTCACAAGCTGAAACCTGGAAAAACATATCTTCATATGCCACGTGGAGGGCGCTCACGGATATCATTATACATCACGCAGAGATGAAGCAAAACACGATATGTTTGTGTATTAGTCCGGTAGTTTGACTTCAAATGTATCTGTTATTCATTTTAAGCTTAATAGATCTAATGCATTATAGAAGTACTTCGGTAAGTGTGTGCAGCTTATAGTTGTGAGTTGCGAGTATAGCCCCATATAGATATACATCAATGAAATGTACCTTTCCAGTATATTGAGGTTTGCTAGCCGGCACGGAACGGAAGAAATCCTCAGATTGAATTGTGATACAATTGTCTCAACTGAGAACTACAGAATTGTATGCAATGCGAGCGATTGAAATACCCAAGTGATGCTGCTTCTCGAATCCAGAAGATGTTTGCGTTGAGTATAGATGTTCAACGGGTGGCACGGTCCAACCCGAGCCCGACTCGGCCCGGCACGTTTAGGCCCGACCACTTAACCGGGCCGTGCCGTGTCGTTCAACGGGCCCATACCTCTTTCCGAGCACGGCACGGTATAGGCTCGACTGTGCCGGACCGGCCCAAATAACACGGCCTATTTAGTAGCCCGTGTCGGCTAGAGTCTGTAAAAACACAACTATATTTTAGCAAAACAACCTAAAACAAACAGCACAAAAACCGTAAAACAAAAACCCTAAAACAACTAGCCCACCAAAGGTTTTCTTGTAAGGAACTAAATGCTTAAGCATAAGATATGTAGAATTCCATCTCACAGCCATGTCAATGCCAAACTTACGAGGGCGCACATTCATAGCAACACAGTAGCCCTTAAATGCAGCAATGCGTTGATTAGAAGCATTCAAGAAAACTATTGCAGTTCTAAATGAATCAAGGAATAAGGGTTTAGCCTTTTCAAGCCACACTTCACAATCAAGTTTATAATATGACAAGCACAACGTTGATGCAAGAATAAAGTACCAACATAACCAGACAATAATGGACTAAGCCTCTCCATTGCCTTAGAATTGGAAGAGGCATTGTCCAAAGTGATAGAAAAAACTTTATTAACTACTCCATAATCCTCGAGCACAGTCATAACCCACTCAACAATGTTCTCACCAGTGTGAGATGTTTCAATTAGTCTAAGCCCAATTACTCTCTTTTCTAATAGCCAGTCCTTAGAAACATAATGAGCAACCACACTAAGATAGTCCTCCTTAGCATTACCACTCCAAATATTAGACGTAATTGCAATAGAAGTAACAGATTGCAAGCATTCAACAACTTTCGTACGCTGATCAGTAAAGAACTTAACAAAGTCTCTAGATGTGGTTTGTCTAGATACCTTTTTAAAGACATGATTATGAGATAGTCTAATATACTCTTCAAAAGTAGGTGACTCAGCAAAATTAAGAGGAAGATCAAGGATAGCAATCAACCTACACATCTGAATTCTAGCACAACCAGGACAGTAATCCCAGTTACGCTCATAACCATCAGGGTTAAACTTAAGGACTGACTACTTGCCCTGCTTAGCAAGCTTAACTTTGCAATCACGTTGATGCCTAAGCAAATGACCAATACCACTAGTAGACACATCACTCAATGTACATTTGCACCAGTGACACTGTCGGAGAGGAAATCTCCGGCCGGGTGGTGGAGTGCACCCGCCCTAAATCCTAAGATGAGGAGGGGCCTAAGCGTTTTGCTTGTTAGTTGGAAAATGGGAAGAACACAAGAACACACAAGGATTTAGAGTGGTTCGGGCCGCCGGAGCGTAATACCCTACTCCATTGTGTGATGTATTGCCTGAGAGCTTGCGTTGTCTAGAGTCTCTTGGGTCTAAGTGAGCCTGTCCGCATGCCTCCCCTTTTATAGTTCAAGGGGGCATGTACAAAGGTTCTGAGCCCCGACACGCGGGCGCAGAGACAAATGGAAGGATGGAACTACTGCTTGCCCAGCCCGTGTAATCTCCATGCGTCATGATATCCGTAGTACGTTCTGTATTGATATCATGTTGCAGCACCCTCGGTAACGCGCGAGTCATGATGGGTGCGGCGCATGCCATGGTGTAGGTGTACTGTTGGCCAACAGGAATAGCCTGACACGCTGCCTGTAGGATGGCTTAGGCACCGCCTGCCAGTTGAGTGGACAGGGCGCATTAAATGCTGAAGGGGCACATCGCCTGTCAGTGGGGTAGTCAGACGACGCGTCCTTTCCACAATAAATGCAGGGGCAGCGTGGCCTAGCGGCCTTACGTCAGGTCCATCCCGCATGCTTACGTCATAGTAGGCCGCTTGACTGTACCAGGTCTCCACCTGACCAGGGAATAGGAATGTTGCGTGGACAGGATCGCACCAAGCTGGGTCTGGACACATGTCGTCCCCGGACCCCTTCCAGGGTAGGGTCCGGGTATTCCAGGTCCCAGGATCCCGGGACCCGACGGTGATTAGTCCGAACCCCACTCAGAAGGGTCCGAGACTCATCCCGGACGTCCGCCCGTCACGTACGGGGGTCCGGTGCTTTCCTTGTAGTAGGTCCGGACCTACTGCGTGTATCCTGGAGCACGTCCCTTTCCTTGACCACGTGGTGACCCCAGGGCGGCTGATGTGGCGCCGCGGAGAACTGTTCTCCGTGCAACCAGAGACTTCTCCGCCGGCGCAGCGCCTTCATCTTGTAACAAGGGGTACCTTTGTTCCAAGGTACCGACAGTGGCCCCCGGGCCCACCTCAGGGGAGGGTGCGAGCCTGCAGGTGGGGCCAAAACCTATATCCTGTGTAAGCACAACATTGCCGGTGATCGAGGCATCTCCTTAGCGCGTGCTGTATTAACCCAGCACACACATGTTGTCAGTCTGCTATTGGTCACACCAACCGTCGTGCCCGTCCTCTCGGCTGGCTGGTGCGTGGCCCCCACGCATGGCGGTTTGGCCATGCCACGCGTGCGTGGGATGCCCTGTTGGTCCTGCCTATGTTAAAAATATCCTCCGGCAGCGGCCCCGAGGAGGCGTGGGAGCGTGCACGGCGGTTTTGCTCCTTCCGCGCATGGAAACCGGCGTCCCAGCTACGCGACTCGTGGGTCCGGGCCCCCATGATAGTGACTGAGTTGTTCGGGCGCTAGGTGCGCGTGAGGCGGATTTTTCCAGGGTGCGTGGGGAGCCTTTTCTTGAAAAAGGGGTTCTCCGCGCGTAGTGGTTTCACTTTCGCACTTCCCCCAACTGCTCCGCCCTTTCGCCTCCGAGCCCTCCACGCTTCTCCGCGTTCGTGCTCCCCAGTCTTCCGCCGCCGTGGTTGCCATGGCCATGCTGGTTCGTCCCGATCACTTCCAGACTGAGGAGGCGCTCGACACGGTGCGCCGTCTGCTCGGATGGGGCACGTCGGCGCTCACCGGGAGGATCCGGGCCGACACTACTCCCCTCGACGATCTCGCTGCCGGGGAGTTTGTGCTCTTCGTTTCCTATCTCTTCTGCGGGTTGGCGCTGCCGATTTCGCCGTTCTTCCTGCTGCTACTGGAGGAGTTCGGACTTCAACTCCAGCATCTCATGCCCCACTCCATCCTCCAGGTGGCCATCTTTGTCCATTTCTGTGAGATGTTCGTGGGAGTGGCAGCCTGCACTTCCCTCTTCCGCCAGTTTTTTTGTACAGGTGAGGTCTAGGAAGGGCAAAGACCACCTTGGGGCCTACTACTTCCAGACGAGGTCAGATCCAACAGTGACCTACATCACCTCCCTTGGCGGCGCGAGGTGGGAGAACTGGCGAAATGACTAGGTGGTCGCCAGTGCTGAGGTCAACGACCGCCTTGCCCTTCCGAGTGACGGGCCCAGACTTGACCGGAAGCAATGGAGGGTAAAACCGTGCCTCGCGCTGGAGTTCGGGCCCGTCCTGGATAGGATTAAGGAACTGGCGGTTGGTGGCCTGACCTCGATGCACGTACTCGGTGATTTCCTGAAGCGTTGGGTCATGCCGCTGCAGGGGAGGCCCTGCGTCTGTGTTGCTGGTTTACCGGCCCTAGCGACATTGGTAGGATCTAGCACAAGCCTGGGACTGACTTGTCCTGGGAGCAGTTGGAAATTTTGGTGAGGGGGATCACGGGTGAGGCTTTTATCCCCAAAACCTTGATACCTCCCCAGGGTATTTCGCCACTCTGCGACAATCCAGGGTTGCGGTCGGCGGTGCTGGCCCGACTGACGACCCTTGATGAGAGTGGTGTGGCGATCCGCCAGACCGGTGGTCGGGACCCCCACCGGGGGATCCATATCCCCGGGGCACCGGCCGGAGGTCCCCAGCCTGCCGATGTGGGCCCCAAAGCTCCTTCTGCGGCCCCCAGTTCCTCGGACAAGGGCAAGGGGCCTGCAAGTAGCTCCTCCGCTCCGGACGCCGCTGGAAGGTCGGAGGGAGTAAGGCGACACCGACTGCGTCGCGCCGATGGGTCTTTTGTTTCGGATCTACCCCTTGATTCGGACTCCCCCTAGAAGCATCAGAAGACAGCTAGTGGGACTAAGGAGGCCGAACCTCGGGTCCAGGACGGGCAGAGGGGCGTGAGCCCTCCGCCACCACCACCTTCGAATCTGACACCACTGCCACCTCCACCTGCATCAGACCGGCCACCGTCACCGCGGGGGCAGCGACAGCAACAGCGCCAGGAGCGGCAGCAGCAGCAACGACAGCGGGCGCCCCGCTTCCAGGGCCACTGGAGGGTCCATGGCCCCAAGTAAGTTTAGATTCTTCCAATGTTTTTCTGAGTGTAGCTTTTATACCGACAGGTCTTGACCCGTTCTTTGCCCGTCAGGGCCTCCCCTTCTTCGGCTTTCGAGGACGCTCCTCCCCCGCTGGCCACTATGCCCGCCGGTGGGTCTGGTTCCCAGCAGCATACATCTGCTGGGAATGTCACCGGCGACCCGTCAGCGGCTACCGCAGCCTCATCAGCGTCGGCGTCAAGCCCACCACCGGCAGTAGCCGAAGAGGTTCCAGCTGCATTTGCCCCCACCATGCAGGGTGACGCTGGTGCTGAGGTGGCACCGTCAGGTCCCCAGGATCCGCCTGTCACCGTCGAGGCAATGCCCTCGGGTTCCCAAGTTCTAGCTGGGGGTCTAGAGGTGGCAGTGTCGCCAACAGTTACTGCAGATCCAACGACGGCGATACCGTCGAACACACCGCCGGCGGTAGGCGTGGGGGGCACGACTAGCTCTATCCTGTCGCCAACTCCGAAGGATCCAGAGGTTATTCTTGGGCGACCGCTCCCTCAGGTGCTGTCCCGCGCTCATCAGGCCCTCCAGGAAACCGAGGTGGCTATCCTGCGGGAGTGGGAGGCGCCCGAGACCGAGCACCAGCGCCTTGGCGACTGGTGCACCCAACTGGAGAAGCGCACTACGGCGGCGTCCTGCCAATTCGCCTCAGAGCGGGCCGAGCTTGAGTAGGAGCGCGAGGACCTCAAGGAGGACATTCGAAAGGTGTCTGACCGAGAGCAGAAGGTGACCCAGAAGGAGAGAAGCTTGGTCAAGAAGAAGGAACACTTAGACCAAAGGGAGGAGACCATCACAACGTTCCATGATAAGCTGAAAGCCTATAATGCGATGCTGGAGAAACAGCGGGATGAGCAGGCTGCGGCTGAGGCAAAGCTGCAGCAGGAACTTGTCGACAAGGCCAGCAACATTGCTCGCGCCGAGGAAAGCCTCAAGTCGAAGGATGCCTCCCTGGAGAAACGAGCGACTGATCTCACCTGGCAGGAGGAGGACCTCGCCTTCAGGGAGGAGATGTGGGTAAGGCGGAACAAGTTGCTAGACGAGCTTGAGCTCGAGGCAGAGGAGAAAGGGAAACGTTTGGAGGGGAAAGTGCAGGCACTGGAGGAGCAGGTCCGCCAGTTCCAGGCGGCGCAAGTGAAAGCACCTAGAGGGGGGGGGTGAATAGGTGATCCTGTAAAACTTCAAAACTTAAGCCACAAAAACTTGTTAAGTGTTAGCACAAGTATGGCCAAGTGGCTAGAGAGGAGTCAAAACACAATAACCACAAGAAATCAATCACAGAGATGACACGGTGGTTATCCCGTGGTTCGGCCAAGTACAAAAACTTGCCTACTCCACGTTGTGGCGTCCCAATGGACGAGAGTTGCACTCAACTCCTCTCAAGTGATCCAATGATCAACTTGAATACCACGGTGTTCTTGCTTTTCTTTTCTCAATCCCGTTTGCGAGGAATCTCCACAACTTGGAGCCTCTCGCCCTTACAAAAGATGTTCACAGAGAATCACGGAGCAAGGGAGGGATTAGCAACTCACACACAACACAAAGATCACAGCGAATACGCACACACAAGACCCAGACTTGAGCTCAAAAGACTAGCACACTAGAACGGAGCTCAAATCACTAGAATATCGAACAAGTGTGCAAGATTGATGTGTGAGTGATCAAGAGTGCTCAAGGAATGCTTGGTGTCTCCCTCCATGCGCCTAGGGGTCTCTTTTATAGCCCCAAGGCAGCTAGGAGCCGTTGAGAGCAATTCCAGAAGGCCAAACTTGCCTTCTGTCGTCGGGTGCACCGGACAGTCCGGTGCACACCGGACACTGTCCGGTGCCCGATTTCCTTCCTTAACAGTCGCAGCCGACCGTTGCAGATCTGGCGCACCGGACAGTCCGGTGCACACCGGACAGTCCGGTGCCTCCTTCCGACCGTTGGCCAGACCACGTGTCGCGCGCAGATTCCGCGGCCGACCGTTGGCTCACCGGACAGTCCGGTGCACACCGGACAGTCCGGTGAATTTTAGCCGTACGCCGTCGGCAAAATTCCCGAGAGCGGCGTCTTCGGGTCGAGGCAGCCTGGCGCACCGGACACTGTCCGGTGCACCACCGGACAGTCCGGTGCCCCAGACCGAAACAGCCTGTTGGCTGTACACAGCCAACATTCTCCTTTTCTTCTTCTCTCTGTTTCTAACACTTAGACAAATATATTAGTACACAAAACAAATGTACTAAGGCTTAGAAACATACCTTTACTTGTGATTTGCACTTTGTTCATCCATGGGCATATATTCACATTTAAGCACATGTGTTGACACTTAATCACCAAAATACTTAGAAATGGCCCAAGGGCACATTTCCCTTTCAATCTCCCCCTTTTTGGTGATTTATGCCAACACAACATAAAGCAACTAGAACAAGTGCAAAATTACTTCAAATAAAACACAAATCTATTTTGATTCATTTTTGGCATATATGGATCATCCTTTGCCACCACTTAGTTTGTTTTTGCAAATCAAACTCAAATCTCTATCTCTAAGACAAACACACACGTTGAAGCATAAGGAGAGTCATTCCAAAAGAGATTGATCAAGGATTTCAAAAACTCCCCCTATTTCCCATAATCAATATTTCTCCCCACAAGAAGCCAACTTTTGACAAAAGAGACAATAAGAGAGTTTTGACAAAACAAAAGCTCTACTCTACTATTTTCAAATCTCTCAAGTGGTAGCTGATCCATTTATTGCTTTGGCCTTTATTTTCTCCCCCTTTGGCATCAAGCACCAAAACGGGATCAATCTTGGCCCTTTAACCCCATTGCCTCACCAAAATCTTCAATAAGAGCAAATGGCAATAAGATTACATGAGATGGACTTGGAATAAGTTACCCTCTCATCGGAGTGCAGTGGAAGTCTGTCATGGTCCAAGTCCACCTTTTCCCTTTCAATTCTCCTTTGAGACTAAATCAAGCAAACTCAAGCATATGGTTAGTCTCAAAGGGTCAAGTTGTACCACATCTCCCCCTAAACATGTGCATCACTTTGCAACGGACTTGTTAGGTCCAGGGAGTGTTTGTACAACTTGAGCACCACAATAAGCAACAAAATGCAGAATGAACATAAACACATGTATGCTATAATTCAATCCAAGTTCCGCGAATCTAAGACATTTAGCTCACTACGCAACCTGCAAAAGGTCTTCTCATCTAGAGGCTTAGTGAAGATATCGGCTAGCTGGTTTTCGGTGCTCACATGAAACACTTCGATATCTCCCTTTTGCTGGTGGTCTCTCAAAAAGTGATGCCGGATGTCTATGTGCTTTGTGCGGCTGTGCTCAACAGGATTTTCCGCCATGCGGATAGCACTCTCATTATCACATAGGAGTGGGACTTTGCTCAGATTGTAGCCAAAGTCCCGGAGGGTTTGCCTCATCCAAAGTAGTTGCGCGCAACATTGTCCTGCGGCAACATACTCGGCCTCAGCGGTGGATAGGGCAACGGAGGTTTGTTTCTTAGAATTCCATGACACCAGGGACCTTCCTAAGAATTGGCACGTCCCCGATGTACTCTTCCTATCGACCTTACATCCAGCATAGTCGGAGTCTGAGTATCCAACCAAGTCAAAGGTAGACCCCTTTGGATACCAGAGTCCGAAGCAAGGCGTAGCAACTAAATATCTAAGAATTCGCTTCACCGCCACTAAGTGACACTCCTTAGGATCGGATTGAAATCTAGCACACATGCATACGCTAAGCATAATATCCGGTCTACTAGCACATAGATAAAGTAAAGACCCTATCATTGACCGGTATGCTTTTTGATCAACGGACTTACCTCCTTTGTTGAGGTCTGTGTGTCCGTCGGTTCCCATCGGCGTCTTTGCGGGCTTGGCGTCCTTCATCCCAAACCTCTTTAGCAAGTCTTGCGTGTACTTCGTTTGGGAGATGAAGGTGCCATCCTTGAGTTGCTTCACTTGGAACCCAAGGAAGTAGTTCAACTCGCCCATCATCGACATCTCGAATTTCTGCGTCATCACCCTGCTAAACTCTTCACAAGACTTTTGGTTAGTAGAACCAAATATTATGTCATCGACATAAATTTGGCACACAAACAAATCACCATTACAAGTCTTAGTAAAAAGAGTTGGATCGGCTTTCCCAACCTTGAAAGCATTAGCAACTAAGAAATCTCTAAGGCATTCATACCATGCTCTTGGGGCTTGCTTAAGTCCATAGAGCGCCTTAGAGAGCTTACACACATGGTCGGGGAACCGATCATCCTCGAAGCCAGGGGGTTGCTCTACGTACACCTCCTCCTTAATTGGCCCGTTGAGGAAAGCGCTCTTCACATCCATTTGGTACAACCTGAAAGAATGGTGAGCGGCATATGCTAGCAAGATCCGAATTGACTCTAGCCTAGCCACAGGAGCAAAAGTCTCCTCGAAATCCAAACCTGCGACTTGGGCATAACCTTTTGCCACAAGTCGAGCCTTGTTTCTCGTCACCACCCCGTGCTCGTCCTGTTTGTTGCGGAACACCCACTTGGTTCCCACAACATTTTGCTTCAGACGAGGCACCAGCGTCCAAACTTCATTTCTCTTGAAGTTGTTGAGCTCCTCCTGCATGGCCAGCACCCAGTCCGGATCTAGCAAGGCCTCCTCTACCCTGAAAGGCTCAATAGAAGAGACAAAGGAGTAATGCTCACAAAAATTAACTAATCGAGAACGAGTAGTTACTCCCTTGCTAATGTCACCCAGAATTTGGTCGACGGGATGATCCCTTTGAATCATCGCTCGAACTTGGGTTGGAGGTGCCGGTTGTGCTTCTTCCTCCATCACATGATCATCTTGTGCTCCCCCTTGATCACACGCCTCCTGATGATGAACCTGTTCATCGTCTTGAGTTGGGGGATGCACCATAGTTGAGGAAGAAGGTTGATCTTGCTCCAAGTATTCCTGTGGCCGCACATCACCAATCGCCATGGTGCGCATAGCGGCCGTTGGAACATCTTCTTCATCTACATCATCAAGATCAACAACTTGCTCTCTTGGAGAGCCATTAGTCTCATCAAATACAACGTCGCTAGAGACTTCAACCAAACTCGAAGATTTGTTGAAGACTCTATACGCCTTTGTATTTGAGTCATAACCTAATAAAAACCCTTCTACTGCTTTGGGAGCAAACTTAGAATTTCTACCTTTCTTCACTAGAATGTAGCACTTGCTCCCAAATACACGAAAGTAAGATACACTGGGTTTGTTACCGGTTAGTAGCTCATACGACGTCTTCTTGAGGAGGCGATGAAGGTAGACCCTGTTGATGGCGTGGCAAGCCATGTTCACGGCTTCCGTCCAAAAGCACTCGGGGGTCTTGAACTCTCCTAGCATCGTCCTCGCCATGTCGATGAGTGTCCTGTTCTTCCTCTCTACCACACCATTTTGTTGTGGTGTGTAGGGAGCGGAGAACTCGTGCTTGATCCCTTCCTCTTCAAGGAACTCCTCCACTTGAAGGTTCTTGAACTCGGACCCGTTGTCGCTTCTTATCTTCTTCACCTTGAGCTCAAACTCATTTTGAGCTCTCCTGAGGAAGCGCTTGAGGGTCCCTTGGGTTTCAGACTTATCCTGCAAAAAGAACACCCAAGTGAAGCGGGAAAAGTCATCAATAATAACTAGACCATACTTACTCCCTCCTATGCTCAGATAGGCGACGGGTCCGAAGAGGTCCATATGCAGCAGCTCCAGGGGTCTTGAAGTAGTCATCACACTCTTGCTGTGATGTGCTCCTTCCACTTGTTTACCTGCTTGACAAGCTGCACAAGGTCTATCTTTTTCGAAATGCACGTTAGTCAAACCTATCACGTGTTCTCCCTTTAGAAGCTTGTGAAGGTTCTTCATCCCCACATGTGCTAAGCGGCGATGCCACAGCCAGCCCATGCTAGTCTTAGCTATTAAGCATGCATCTAGACCGGCCTCTTCTTTTGCAAAATCAACTAAATAAAGTTTGCCGTCTAATACACCCTTAAAAGCTAGTGAACCATCACTTCTTCTAAAGACAGACACATCTACATTTGTAAATAGACAGTTATACCCCATATGACATAATTGACTAACAGATAGTAAATTATATCTAAGACTCTCTACTAAAAATACATTAGAGATAGAATGCTCATTCGAAATTGCAATTTTACCTAACCCTTTTACCTTGCCTTGATTCCCATCACCGAATATAATTGAATCTTGGGAATCCTTATTCTTGACGTAGGAAGTGAACATCTTCTTCTCCCCCGTCATATGGTTTGTGCATCCGCTGTCGATAATCCAGCTTGAACCCCCGGATGCATAAACCTGCAAGGCAAATTTAGGCTTGGGACTTAGGTACCCAACTCATGTTGGGTCCTACAAGGTTAGTGCAAATTTCCTTAGGGACCCAAATGCAAGTTTTGTCTCCCTTGCATTTTGCCCCTAACTTCCTAGCAATTACCTTCTTACCCTTTCTACAAATAGCAAAGGGAGCATTGCAAGCATAATAAATGGTGGAAGGTTTGTTCACAACTTTTCTAGGAACATGAGCAAAATTTCTCCTAGGCATATGCACAACATTTCTCTTACACATATCTCTATCATGCTTATAGGAAGAACTAGAAGCAAACATGGCATGAGAATCATAAACATGTGAATCAAAATCATTATAAGCATTTCTAGCATGTCTCCTATCATGGTACAAGAAAGCATGGTTCCTTTTAGCACTACTAGCCATAGGGGCCTTCCCTTTCTCCTTGACGAAGATGGGAGCCTTATGGCTTGTTAAGTTCTTGGCCTCTCTCTTGAAGCCAAGACCATCCTTAATAGAGGGGTGTCTACCAACTGTGTAGGCATCCCTTGCAAATTTTATTTTATCAACTTCACTCTTGCTAGTCTTAAGTTGAGCATTAAGACTAGCCACCTCATCATTTAGTTTTGAAATTGAAACTAAGTGTTCACTACAAGCATTAACATCAAAATCCTTACATCTAGTGAAAATTGTAATATTTTCAACACACGAGTTACTTGCTACTTCTAGTTTAGCAGTTAAAACATTAATTTCACCTTTCAAAGAAGAAATGGTTTCATTACAAGTAGAAAGTTCACAAGAAAGTATTCCATTTCTTTTAACTTCTAGAGCAAGTGAATTTTGTGCACTAACAAATTTATCATGTTCTTCATATAAAAGGTCTTCTTGTTTCTCTAAGATTCTATCCTTTTCATTTAAGGCATCAATCAACTCATTAATCTTAGCTATCTTAGTTCTATCCAATCCCTTGAATAAACTAGAGTAATCAATTTCATCCTCACTAGATTCATCATCACTAGAAGAATCATAAGTATTAGCATTACGAGTGATTACCTTCTTTTCCCTTGCCATGAGGCAAGTGTGATGCTCGTTGGGGAAGAGAGCCGATTTGTTGAAGGCAGTGGCGGCGAGTCCTTCATCGTCGGAGTCGGACGAAGAGCAATCCGAATCCCACTCCTTTCCAAGGTGTGCTTCGCCTTTGGCCTTCTTGTAAACCTTCTTGTTCTCTCTCTTCCCATTTTTCCCTTGCTCCTGGTCACTATCATTTTCGGGACAGTTAGCAATAAAATGACCAAGCTTACCGCATTTGAAGCATGATCGCTTTCCCTTGGTCTTGGCCTTGCTTGGCTGTCCCTTTCGACCTTTTAGCGCCGTCTTAAATCTCTTGATGATGAGAGCCATCTCTTCATCATTGAGCCCGGCCGCCTCAACTTGCGCCACCTTGCTAGGTAGCGACTCCTTGCTCCTTGTTGCCTTTAGAGCAATGGGTTGAGGCTCGTGGAGTGGACCATTCAACGCGTCGTCGACGTACCTTGCCTCCTTGATCATCATCCGCCCGCTCACGAATTTTCCAAGTACTTCCTCGGGCGTCATCATCGTGTACCTGGGATTCTCTCGAATATTGTTCACGAGATGAGGATCAAGAACGGTAAAGGACCTGAGCATTAGGCGGACGACGTCGTGGTCCGTCCAACGCGTGCTTCCGTAGCTCCTTATTTTGTTGATAAGGGTCTTGAGCCAGTTGTAAGTTTGAGTTGGCTCCTCTCCCCTTATCATGGCGAATCGTCCAAGCTCGCCCTCCACCAACTCCATCTTGGTGAGCATGGTGATGTCGTTCCCCTCGTGAGAGATCTTGAGGGTGTCCCATATCTGCTTGGCATTGTCCAAGCCGCTCACCTTATTGTACTCTTCCCTGCACAAAGATGCTAAGAGAACAGTAGTAGCTTGTGCATTTCTATGAATTTGTTCATTTATAAGCATAGGACTATCCGAGCTATCAAATTTCATTCCATTCTCCACAATCTCCCATATACTTGGATGGAGAGAGAATAAGTGACTACGCATTTTGTGACTCCAAAATCCGTAGTCCTCCCCATCGAAGTGTGGAGGTTTGCCAAGAGGAATGGAAAGCAAATGCGAATTCGAACTATGTTGAATACGAGAATAATCAAATGAAAAGTCCGAATTGACCGTCTTTTTGTAGTCGTTGTCATCATCCTTTTGGGAAGAAGTAGACTCATCACTATCGTCGTAGTAGATGATCTCCTTGATGCGCCTAGTCTTCTTCTTCTTCCCTTCCTTCCGTCTATGCCCCGAGCCGGAGTCGGTAGGCTTGTCGTCCTTCGGCTCGTTGACGAAGGATTCCTTCTCTTTGTCGTTGATCACGATTCCCTTCCCCTTAGGATCCATCTCTTCGGGCGGTAAGTCCCTTTGTGAAGAGAATGGCTCTGATACCAATTGAAAGCACCTAGAGGGGGGGTGAATAGGTGATCCTGTAAAACTTCAAAACTTAAGCCACAAAAACTTGTTAAGTGTTAGCACAAGTATGGCCAAGTGGCTAGAGAGGAGTCAAAACACAATAACCACAAGAAATCAATCACAGAGATGACACGGTGGTTATCCCGTGGTTCGGCCAAGTACAAAAACTTGCCTACTTCACGTTGTGGCGTCCCAATGGACGAGAGTTGCACTCAACTCCTCTCAAGTGATCCAATGATCAACTTGAATACCACGGTGTTCTTGCTTTTCTTTTCTCAATCCCGTTTGCGAGGAATCTCCACAACTTGGAGCCTCTCGCCCTTACAAAAGATGTTCACAGAGAATCACGGAGCAAGGGAGGGATTAGCAACTCACACACAACACAAAGATCACAGCGAATACGCACACACAAGACCCAGACTTGAGCTCAAAAGACTAGCACACTAGAACGGAGCTCAAATCACTAGAATATCGAACAAGTGTGCAAGATTGATGTGTGAGTGATCAAGAGTGCTCAAGGAATGCTTGGTGTCTCCCTCCATGCGCCTAGGGGTCTCTTTTATAGCCCCAAGGCATCTAGGAGCCGTTGAGAGCAATTCCAGAAGGCCAAACTTGCCTTCTGTCGTCGGGTGCACCGGACAGTCCTGTGCACACCGGACACTGTCCGGTGCCCGATTTCCTTCCTTAACAGTCGCAGCCGACCGTTGCAGATCTGGCGCACCGGACAGTCCGGTGCACACCGGACAGTCCGGTGCCTCCTTCCGACCGTTGGCCAGACCACGTGTCGCGCGCAGATTCCGCGGCCGACCGTTGGCTCGGCCGACCGTTGGCTCACCGGACAGTCCGGTGCACACCGGACAGTCCGGTGAATTTTAGCCGTACGCCGTCGGCAAAATTCCCGAGAGCGGCGTCTTCGGGTCGAGGCAGCCTGGCGCACCGGACACTGTCCGGTGCACCACCGGACAGTCCGGTGCACCACCGGACAGTCCGGTGCACCACCGGACAGTCCGGTGCCCTAGACCGAAACAGCCTGTTGGCTGTACACAGCCAACATTCTCCTTTTCTTCTTCTCTCTGTTTCTAACACTTAGACAAATATATTAGTACACAAAACCAATGTACTAAGGCTTAGAAACATACCTTTACTTGTGATTTGCACTTTGTTCATCCATGGGCATATATTCACATTTAAGCACATGTGTTGACACTTAATCACCAAAATACTTAGAAATGGCCCAAGGGCACATTTCCCTTTCAGCAGGCTGCTCAGGCGACACAGACGGTCTCGGGCCCCCATGCGGTGGAGGTGATGAGGAAGACGCTCGACGACCTCCGGGCTGAGCAACGCGCCGGGGCCCAGCACATCGCCGCCTCGGCTGACGAGGCAAGTACGACACTGGTGCCATTGGGGGTGAGTCCCATCACGGCGTTGGTGCGGCTGACGTCCATCTTCGACGCGCTCCCGGTACTGGATTCCGCTACTAACTGCCTCCAACGTCTGGATCAGATTCTTGGCGCCCGCCTGGAGGCTGAGGGCAGCAGACTCTACCGGTCAACAATAGAGTACGTCTTGACATGCTTCCGGAGCCACGACCCGGCTGTCTCCTTGGGGCCAGTCGTTGCAGGTCCGGTGGTCGATACTGAAGACGCTGCCCGGGTGGGCGTGCAGGGTGTTGTGGACATGGTGGTCGGGCGCTTCCAGCGGGATCCTACTGACGATGAGTAGCCAGGCCTGCGTGGAGAAAATGAGGGTTCCGCTGGGGAGCGGGTTGTAATATATCTTTGATTTTGTAAGATACTCTTTAGACACTACTTATCAGGCGATATTACAACTTATCTGCACGCCACTTTTCCTTTGTTGTGTGCATTGTTACCAACTTCTTCCCTGGTACTTGGCCCCCTGGGATATGGCCTCGACATGTCGAGGCTGGATGCCAGGATTCTTAGGGAGAAATTGGTGTCATGGCCCATAAGGGGCAATCTTAACTGGGACCCGACCTGCACACAGTCTTGGGTAGGAATTTTTAGTAGCGCACCCATAGGGTCCGCTAGCTGGTATTTCTTATCCTTTGATTCACACAACAGGACCGGCTGCAGAGTGGTGGGGCGTGTAGGCTTACGGTACTTAACCATGCTAAGCGACTTCACGACCCTGAACCACCCCATCGTCTGGTTGCCGGGTCTGGCTACTCAATTCGGATGTCGCTATACCAGCCAGGGAGGGAGACTGCATGGGTGGGTTAGATAGTAATAATGGTTGTAAACTTAAGAATAAAACCAACATAAAAATAGCTCTGTGGGTCGAACCCCTTCCTTATAACTGGATATACACGAGTGTAGGCCAACATATCGGGTTTATTGAGGGCGGACCTCACCGGGCTGGCGCATATATGTGCGCTTCTTAGTTACAGGGAAGGAGACCAAACCCCCCAACTCTGTTTTTACGGAAAAAAATTTACGGAGATGCTCTATATTCTAGGAATTGGGAAGAGGTACTCCGTTATCTGTGGCGAGGCGGACACACCTGGGGCGGCATATTTCCGTCACCTTGAAGGGTCCTTCCCAGCTGGGAGAGAGCTTGTGGAGCCCTTCTTGGTTCAGTACTCGCCTTAGAACCAGGTCCCCGACTTCAAGTTTCCTACTATGCATGAACCATTGGTGGTAGTGCCTGAGCGCCTGGTTGTACCGTGCATTTCGGACTGCTGCTCGCCACCTGTGCTCGTCGATGAAGTCCACATCCTCGCGCCGTAGTTGTTCCTGCGCAGACTCATCAAACAACTGGGCTTGTGGGGAGCCCATAATGATTTCCGAGTGAAGGCAGGCTTCGACCCCGTAGACCAGGAAGAATGGGGTCTCCCCGGTAGCTCAGCTGGGCGTGGTCCGGTTTCCCCATAGCACGGAGGGCAGCTCACTGACCCAATTTGTGCCATGCTTCTTTAGGCAGTCATAGGTACGCATCTTGAGTCCCCTGGGAATCTCTGCATTTGCTCTCTCCACCTGTCCATTGCTCCTAGGGTGGGCCACGGATGCGAAGCAGAGCTGGGTGCCGATGCCTTCACAGTACTCCTGAAAGACCCGACTTGTAAATTGGGTCCCATTGTCTATAATGATACGACTTGGGACCCCAAATCTGTAGACAATCGACTTGAGGAAGGCGACATCAGCGCTCTGGGTGATGCTAACCACAGGGGTGGCTTCCGACCACTTGGTGAACTTGTCAATGGCGACAAAGAGGTACCGGTACCCGCCGACAGCCCTAGGGAACAGTCCCAGGATATCCACCCCCCATACGGCGAATAGCCAGGAGGGCGGAATCATTTGCAGGGCCTAAGCCAGTGTGTGTATCTGCTTTGCATGGTACTCGCACGCTTCGCAGGACTTTACTAGCTCGGCCGCATCCTAGAGGGCGGTTGGCCAATAAAAACCATGCCGGAAGGCCTTACCGACCAGTGTGCGGGATGAAGAATGGCTTCCGCACTCCCCTCCATGGATCTCCGTGAGTAACTCACGACCCTCTTCCTGGGTGATGCACCGCATGAGAATGTCGTCGGCGCCACGGCGGTAGAGACCCCCTTCTACCATCGTGTATCGCTTAGCCAACCACACTATGCGCTCAGCGGAGACATGGTCTTTAGGAAGGATATTTTCCTTCAGGTAGTCCCGGATCTCGGAGATCCATGCATCAGGACCGCTCTGAGTTGTCGACCGTGGTGCTAAGGGGTCAGCAGAGTCCCCCAGGGCACACACAACCTTTGGTGGGTTCTGGGACACCACCGGGACCGCTGGCTTCGAGGTGCCGGTCTCGCCCCCTTCGCCCAGTTCGGCCGGCTGGGCGGCGGGCCTCAGCAGCCGTCTTTCGAAGACGCCCTCGGGCACGGGTGCCCGAGTTGATGCCCTCTGGGAGAGGTCATCTGCCGCTGAGTTGTCGGCCCGGGAAACATGTTGCAGTTCCAGGGCCGTGAAGTCCTTCTCCAGCTTCTTCACATGGAGGAGGTAAGGCTCGTTGCAGCTACATTCCCCGCGGACCTGCTTGATGATTAGCTGAGAGTCCCCCTTCATGAGGAGCTAGCGGACCCCCAGGGATAGGGCCACGGATAGGCCGAAGATCAGTGCCTCATACTCCGCCATGTTGTTGGTGGCCTTGAACTCAAGACGCACCACATACTTCAGCTGGTCCCCGCCTGGGCCAACGAGGACTACTCCCACGCCAACACTCTGTTGGCGGGCGGATCCGTCGAAGAAGAGCGTCCAGTGGGGCTCGGTGAAGATCGGGCCCCTGCGCTCCGCAGGTGTGGGGCCCAGAACGAGGTCCGGCCCCCTAGGGGCACACGGGGGTGGAGTCCACTCCACAATGAAGTCAGCCAGGACCTAACTTTTGATGGCGTGGCGGGGCTGGAAGTCTAGCTGGAACTCGGCGAGCTCTGCTGCCCACTTGGCGATGTTGCCAGTGGCGTTTGGGTTGTGGAGGATGGCCCTTAACGGAAAAGAGGTCACCACCACAACTTTGTGCGCATGGAAATAGTGACGCAGTTTCCTGGATGCGACTAACACAGCGTAGAGGAGCTTGTGCGTCTCGAGGTCCCTGGTCTTTGCTTCATGGAGTACCTCGCTAACGTAGTAGACCGGCTTCTGGACAGTCCGGGTCTCTGTGGCTAGTCCTAAGTTTCCAGGTTTCTGCCCTTCTTGTGTTGCCCTTTCGGCGACTAGCACCATGCTTATCGCTTATGCAGCCGCCGCAATGTATAAGTACATCGGTTCCCCTGGCTCTGGAGCAACCAGGATCGGCAGGGAAGATAGGTGCTGCTTCAATTCTTGGAAGGCTTGTTCCGCCTCTTCGGTCCAGGTAAATGGGCCTGATTTCCGCAGGAGCTTGAAGAAGGGTAGTGCCCTCTCAGCCAACCTCAAAATGAAGTGGCTAAGGGCTGCCAGTGACCCCGTAAGCTTCTGGATGTCCTTAATTCGGGTGGGAGGCCTCATCACCTCAATAGCCTTGATTTTCTCCGGGTTAGCTTCAATGCCCCGGTATGAAACCAGGAACCCTAGCAACTTCCCTACGGAGACACCGAAGATGCATTTCTCCGGGTTTAGCTTGGTGCGGGTTCCCACAGCTTGCCGAAAACTAGGGTCAAGTCTTCCACTATAGTCGACCCCTCCCTAGTCTTGACCACGATGTCATCGACGTAGATCTCCACCTTGTCCCGAATCAGGTCCCCAAAGGTCTTACTCATCGCCCGAACAAATGTTGGCAAGGCGTTTTTCAGACTGTAGGGCATTACAACATAACAGTATAGCCCATCCACTGTCACAAAAGCGGTATGCCTCCTATCCTCTTTAGACATCTAGATTTGATGGAAACCAGAGGAAGGACAAAAGGTCGCACCCCGAGGTGGAGTCTACGATCTGATCTATACGTGGCAGTGGATACGGGTCCTTGGGACATGCCTTATTCAGGCTGGTGTAGTCGATGCACATCCGAAGCTTCCTGTTTGCCTTTGGCACGATGACCGGGTTGGCCAGCCACACGGGGTGATGAACCTCTTCGATGAAGCCAGCATGCAACAGCTTCCGGACCTCCTCACGGATGAAGTCCTGTCGCTCCATAGACTATCTCCATGGCTTCTGGCTTACCGGCTTGGCGTCCGGGTAGATCTTTAGGTGGTGCTCAATCACCTCCCTGAGGATCCTAGGCATCTGCGACGACTCCCACGCGAACACGTCGGCATTTGCTTGGAGGAAGGCAACGAGCACGAGTTCCTATTTTCCCCCCAGATTCCCCGCGATGCGGGAGGTCTGGGAGGGGTCTGCGCCGACCTAGATGGTCTTCGCGGGCCCGCCGTCTGCTCCGGACGGCTGTACTTTCGGCACCTTGGAGGGCGCCTTGGTACTGGGGGCCGAGGGGCCTCTCCCTCCGTCGTCCGGTCGAGCGATCTCGGTCGCCAGAGTGTGTAGCTTCTCGACGGCTGCTAGTGCGGCGGTGCGGTCGCCCCGCACGGTGAGGATTCCAACGGGGGACGACATCTTGAGGACTAAGTACCCGTAATGGGCAATGGCCATGGACCGGTACAGGGCCGACCTCCCAATGATGGCGTTAAAAGGGAGGTTGACCTCCGCGACGTCGAACTGGACGTTTTCCGTGCGGAAGTTTTCCTCCATCCCAAATGTAACTGGGAGCATTATGCTCCCGAGGGGATATACGGGCTGCGGGCCCACCCTGGAGAATGGGCGAGAGGGCCCCAACCGCGACCCCGGGACCTGCAGCTGTCTGAATGCTGCATGGCTGATGACATTGAGGCCGGTCCCTCTGTCAATCAACATGTGATGTAGCCGCATGTTGGCGACAATAGGGGCGGTGATGAGCGGCAGTACGCCGGCCCCCGCCATGTTGTCGGGGCAGTCGGATGCCCCAAAGGAGATGGTGGTGCCCCTCCACCATTGGTGTGGAGCAGCTTTGGGGACCCCTGGGACCGCCGAATGGACCTCCCGTCGCAGGGACTTGACACTCCTGCGGGAGATGAGCTCCTAGCTTCCGTCGTACATTACATACAGCTTCTTGCGACGGTCGCCATCGTCGCTGGAGTCAGAATCTTCGGTGAAAACGTCCTTAAGGTCCCCCTTGGGCGACTGATAGCCGAGGTCTTGTCCCTCCACACTCGTGGCCTCTTCGTCGGCCTCCTTCTGGCCTGGCCGGCGATGAGGCGACGAGACGTCCTTGGAGGACTGCTCGCGCCGCTCGCTGATGCGCCTCGCAAGTTTGATAATTTCACGGCAGTCGGCGGCACGGTGGCAGCTGTTGGGGTGCACTGGGCATGTGCCACCGCTGCTTTCCTGGAGCCATGGGCGCTTGTTGTGCTCACCTTGGCCCCCGGCAGTGGCAGCAGCGACTGAAGCAGCAAACTGCGGCTTCTCGTGGCCGCGGTTCTTGTTCCTCTTTTTCTTCTTGCCTCCGCCCTGGGTGACGACATCCGAGCCGCTCACCTGGGTAACCCCGGCCTGTGGTGCCGAGTGCCAAGCACGGCCCTCGACGACTCTGGCGCATTTGTCAGCTAGAGTAAAGAGTGTGGTGACGTTATCCACTTCATGCGTGGCCAACTTCTCCAGCATCTTTTCATCTCGTACCCCCTGGCGGAAAGCAGTGATGATGGAAGCATCTGAGATACGGGGGATTGTCCCACGTACCTTGGTGAAGCGGGAAATGAACACCCGGAGGGTCTCCCCGGGTTCCTTCCTTACTGCATGGAGGTGCGCCTCCACACCGTGTCGCTGGCAAGCGCTAGCGAAGTTTGCCACAAACCGTGCGTAGAGCTCTTCCCAGGAGTAGATGGACCCTGGGGCTTGGTTCATGAGCCAAGTCCGGGCTAGCCCAGGCAAGGCTACATGAAAGTAGGTTGCCATTACGGCGGTGCCTCCACCTGCTGCCGTAATGGCGGTGACATAAACCTGCAGGAATTCTGACGGGTTTGTCGTAGCATCGTATTTTTCTGACAGGTGTGGCCGAAACTTGGGTGGCCATGTTGCCGCGCGGAGGTGGTCTGCTAGGGCGCTGCAGCCCACTCTAGCCAACGAGGTGCTGGTCTGGAATCGAGCATCCCCTGGGGCCCGCGGCGCGACCGCAGCGAAATCTCGCTCGAGGCTGCCGCGGCGCTCACGCGCCTTCTCTAAAGAGATACTGGCATCTTTGCCCGCACGCCTGTGATTCAGTTCGTCCCGCAGGTCTTTTGGTCTCTCTGGAGGAACTTGCGCGTCTCCTTCTGCACGTCTGCGGTTAAGCTTCGCTCGCAAATCTTCGGTCGGGGCAGCCCTTACCGAGGGCGAGCGCTCCGAGGCTGATGCCTCGTACTGGCACCAGGATGATCGAGGTTTGGGTCTGACCGAGCCAGTGTGCGCCATGCTAAAGAGGCGATCCACGTCATCGTGCCACTTCCTCATAGCCCCTAGCGAGGTCGTGGGGCTTGGTGGGTGGCGCAACAACTCCCTGGCCGTAGAGAGTGCTCCGGCGGGAGCAACCCCTGATGGAGTCCGGGATGCCTGAGCTGGTGTGTGCTGCCGCGCGGGGCGCACGGCTGTGGCACCAAGCGTCGGGTGGCCAGAGCTCTATGGCGCGGAAGATGCAGCCTCTTTCTCCATGGGGAAGTCTTCAGAAGTCTCGTCACAATGCTCGGCGATATGGACCATAGTGTCGAACAGGGAAACAAGCAAAAACCTAATGCCTTAGACCCCGACCTGGCGCGCCAAATGTCGGAGAGGAAATCTCCGGCCGGGTGGCGGAGTGCACCCGCCCTAAATCCTAAGATGAGGAGGGGCCTAAGAGTTTTGCTTGTTAGTTGGAAAATGGGAAGAACACAAGAACACACAAGGATTTAGAGTGGTTCGGGCCGCCGGAGCGTAATACCCTACTCCACTGTGTGATGTATTGCCTGAGAGCTTGAATTGTCTAGAGTCTCTTGGGTCTAAGTGAGCCTGTTCGCATGCCTCCCCTTTTATAGTTCAAGGGGGGCATGTACAAAGGTTCTGAGCCCCGACACGCGGGCGTAGAGACAAATGGAAGGACGGAACTACTGCTTGCCCAGCCCGTGTAATCTCCGTGCGTCATGATATCCGTAGTACGTTCTGTATTGATATCTTGCTGCAGCGCCCTTGGTAACGTGCGAGTCATGATGGGTGCAGCGCATGCCATGGCGTAGGTGTACTGTTGGCCACCGGGAATAGCCTGACATGCCGCCTGTAGGATGGCTTGGGCGCCGCCTGCTAGTTGAGTGGACAGGGCACATTAAATGCTGAAGGGGCACATCGCCTGTCAGTGGGGTAGTCAGACAGTGCATCCTTTCCACAATAAATGCAGGGGCAGCGTGGCCCAACGGCCTTACGTCAGGTCCATCCCGCATGCTTACGTCATAGTAGGCCGCTTGACTGTACCAGGTCTCTGCCTGACTAGGGAATAGGAACGTTGCGTGGACAGGATCGCACCAAGCTGGGTCTGGACACATGTCGTCCGCGGACCCCTTTCAGGGTAGGGTCTGGGTATTCTGGGTCCCGGGATCCCGGGACCCGGTGGTGATTAGTCCGGACCCCACTCAGAAGGGTCCGGGACTCATCCCGGAGGTCCGCCCGTCATGTACGGGGGTCCGGTGCTTTCCTTGTAGTAGGTCCGAACCTACTGCGTGTATCCTGGAGCACGTCCCTTTCCTTGACCATGTGGCGACCCCAGGGCGGCTGATGTGGCGCGGCGGAGAACTGTTCTCCATGCAACCAGAGACTTCTCCGTCGGCTGAAAGGGAAATTTGCCCTTGGGCCATCTCTAGTATATTTTGGTGATTAAGTGCACAACACATATTAAAGCGAGTAATTATGTGCCAAATGATGAATGAAGTGCAAATCAACAAGAAGGTATGATTCTAGACTTAGTACATTGTTTTTTGTGTACTAATATATTTGTCTAAGTGCTAGAATCAGGAAAAGAAAAGGATTGGAAAAGAGTTGGCTGTGTACAGCCAACTGCTGCTCAGTCTGGGTGCACCGGACAGTGTCCGGTGCGCCAGGCTGGCTCTGGCAAACTGGCCACTCTCGGGAATTCGTCAGCGGCGTACGACTATAATTCACCGGACTATCCGGTGGTGCACCGGACTGTCCGGTGAGCCAACGGCCGCTAGAGCAACGGTCGGCCACGTAATCCGCGCGCGACGCGTGGCCCCAGCCAACAGTCGGGTGGGTGGCACCGGACTGTCCGGTGTGCACCGGACAGTGTCCGGTGCGCCAACGGCTACAATTCTGCAACGGTCGGCTGTGCCATTTTAGGAAGGAGATCCGCACCGGACAATGAACAGTGGATGTCCGGTGGTGCACCGGACTGTCCGGTGCGCCACTCGACAGAAGGCAGGAATTGCCTTCCAAGAATGCCTCCAACGGCTCCTAGCTGCCTTGGGGCTATAAAAGGGACCCCTAGGCACATGGAGGAGTAACCTAAGCATACTTTGAGCATTCTAAGTCTTCCACACTCCATCTCCGCGCACTTGATTGACTTTCTTAGTGATTTGAGCTCTGTTCTATTGGTGAACTTGTTGCGATTCATTTGAGCTCAAGTCTTGGCTGTGTGTGTGCGTATTGCTGCGGATTTGTGTGTATTGCTTCCCTCTTTTACTCTAAGTGCTTTCACTTTGATCTTTGTTGTAAGGGCGAGAGACTCCAAGTTGTGGAGATTCCTCGCAAACGGGAAAGAGTATAAGAAAGAAAACAACCGTGGTATTCAAGTGGATCATTGGATCACTTGAAAGGGGTTGAGTGCAACCCTCGTCCATTGGGACGCCACAACGTGGAGTAGGCAAGTGTTATGCTTGGCCGAACCATGAGATAAATCATCGTGTCTCTTGTGCTTGTTTTCTTTGTGACTATTGTGTTTCACAAGAGCTCGGTTCTTAGCCACTTGATTCTATTGTGCTAACACTTAATCAAGTTTTGTGGCTATAAGTTTTAAGTTTTTACAGGATCACCTATTCACCCCCCCTCTAGGTGCTCTCAATTGGTATCAGAGTCGTTCTCTTCACGAAAGGGACTAATTGCCCGAAGAGATGGATCCTAAGGGAAAGGGGATGGTGGTCAACGATAAGGAGAAGGAATCCGTCTTCAACAAGCCAAGAGACGACAAGCCCACTGACTCTGGCTCAAGTCACAAGAAGAAGGACGGGAAGAAGAAGAGGCGCATCAAGAAGATAGTCTACTACGACAGCGACGAGTCTTCCTGTGATACCCGGTTTGCAAAGAAGAGAAGTTGAAGGTTATTCTTTTTGTTTGTTTTTTTCTCTTATTCGGGTGTCGCGCTTTGGGGGTTTAGAATTTATGGAAAACATTCACCAGTATAGCAGTAGAGTGGTTGGTCGGGAGCTGTCGTGCAAGCGAGTTGGGCCGCGAATCGCAATCCGGCCCACTAACCCTTCCCTAACCCTAGCCGCCCCCCCCTTTTTCCCCCTTGGGTTGTTGCAGCCGCCCCCTTTCCCTCCCCTTTCTCTTGGACGCCCCCCCCTCTCCCATCTTCTTCCTCCTCAAATCTTTGCAGCCCTCACCACCCAAAACCCTAGCCGCCCCCCCCATTTCTCCCCCTCCTCCAAGGTGCAGCCCTCCCGTGTGGTTCTCCGTCGTGTGGCTGCGATCTCAATTGGAGTTTGGAGGGAGGAAGAAGGAAGGAGGAAGGGAAGAACCTAAGGTGAATTTGTGATTAACTTTTGTTGTTTTTGTGCTGCAATCAATTGGATTATGTGTTTATCTTTGCGAATCGGTAGAGGTGCTGTCCAGGAATTTTGTGAGTGGGTGAACAGCAGTAGTTCTAGGGATTTCTGGGAATTTTCGTGGCGTAATTAGTGGGAATCAGTGGGATAATCATGTAGAGCTTTGTCATACCTTTCCAACGAGTACTTATGCGCTCGATTCGGAGTTATAATTTAGGAGATATCGTTGTTTGAATCCGGGTATGTTGCTGTCCAAAAAAACAGATTTTTCAGGTGGATGAACAGCAGTAGTATTAGCAGTTTCTGGGAATTTTTCGTGGTTAATTAGTGCTAACCAGTATGATAATCATGTAGGGCTTTGTCTTATCTTTCCAATGAGTACTTATGTGCTTGATTTGGAATTATATTTTAAAAGATGTCGCTGTTTGAATCCGGGTATGTTGCTGTAAAAAAAAACAGATTTTTCAGGTGGGTGAACAGCAGTAGTATTAGCAATTTCTGGGAATTTTTCGTGGTTAATTAGTGCTAACCAGTATGATAATCATGTATGGCTTTGTCTTATCTTTCCAATGAGTACTTATGCGCTTGAATTGGAATTATATTTTAAAAGATATCGCTGTTTGAATCCGGGTATGTCGCTGTCCAAAAGAGAAAAAAAACAGATTACAGGGTGCATCTTGTGAACTGTTTTGGGCTAATTAGATGTTGGAATTTAATTATAAATTGTATACAAAACTTGTGGGGAATTTTATGTAGATGCCTCTGGAGTTTTTGTTTGTTACCAATGCTGTCATAATTTTGAAGTTATGAAATTATTAAGCAGCGCCGCTGCAGTTTGGTGGGTGTGGGGAGAGATGTAACCCGCGGCGGGGTTTGAGTTTGTGCGTAGGTGCGGCGTCGTTTATGAGCCTGGTTATGTGAAATTGGTGCACTAAGTTGTGTGTCAAAAACAGGTGGTGGACTTCCGGATCGTACTTAGGGATTTGCCCAAACTTCCGGTAAAGGCAAGTAAATACAGTGGTGGTTGCTACCGTTTGGTTTGCATCCTATTCCCTGTCATTGAGTATGCATAAGTTTTAATATGTTAATCATTGAATTCTATGATGAAGTTTATTTGTTCGAAAGTATTAATTCTCAATTGTCTAATATTGTGGATGATCATGATTTGGTAATGATATATGTGGTTGATTCCCATCATGGATGGAGTTGAAGTATTTTTTTTGAATCACGCTATATGAAGTGTTGTAGGCATGTCATGCACATTGCATCATCCATCTTGCATTCTGAAGTTATGTCGTGATCTTATGGTCCGACTGTACCGGTACATTTTTAGCATCGTACGTTGCCCGAGGAGGGGTACGATGCGGCTTCATATCCTTAGAGGTATGAAGGCAGAAGTCATCCTTGCATTTGCAGACATTTGCACTCATGAGGTATATATATATGAAGAGTGACATTACTATGTTACTATTGTGGTTTCTACCTGCGAGGTGTGGTAGCTAGGAGTGTTGTACGTTGTATACGTGCTGCACCTTTGTAATAAGAAGGTTGTGAAATCAAGTGGTGGTAAAACAATATTCTTATGTGGTTAAACAGTTTGATATTATTTTACTTGCTGAGATGTGTCATCTCACTCTTGCATTACTCAATGCAGGTACTTGATACATGTTGGGAATGAGGGGAGTAGCAGCACGTCCACTTTCACTCTCATAATAGCGCTGCCCAGGCGTAGCCATGATTTAATTAGAAACTTGTTGTCAAAAGAAGTTTATTTTTTTTTGCTAGTCGTGCGCACTGGTTAATTCAGTTCATGTCGTATGTTTAACTTCCCTTTGCTAGCCGATTAATAATACTTGGTATGTTTTTGTCATGATATATGTTTATACACTGTTGTCCCCCCCCCCATTTATGCAATTTTGCAAAGGGGATGCTGCCAAAATTTTATATAGATGTCAGAAGTGTAGTTCAGTAGCATTCCAGGGTGTTTGTGGACCTCGGGGTGTTACACTTCCTCTTCCCAAAGAGACGACGACGACGAGAAAAAGAAAACGGTTAACTCAAACTTTTCTTTTGACTATTCTCGTATTCCGTCTAACTCCAATGCTCATTTACTTTCGATTCCACTTGGGAAACCTCCGCACTTTGATGGAGAAGACTACTCATTTTGGAGTCACAAAATGCGTAGTCACCTATTCTCTCTCCATCCAAGTATTTGGGAGATCGTTGAAAACGGAATGCTTTTTGATAGTACTGACAATCCCGTTTTCATTAATGAGCAAATCCATAAAAATGCACAAGCTACCACTGCTTTGCTAGCATCCTTGTGCAGGGACGAGTACCACAAGGTGAGCGGCTTGGATAATGCCAAGCAAATTTGGGACACCCTCAAGATTTCTCATGAGGGGAATGACGCCACCATGATCACCAAAATGGAGTTGGTGGAAGGCGAACTAGGAAGGTTCGCAATGATCAGGGGGGAGGAGCCAACCCAAACGTACAACAGGCTCAAGACCCTGGTCAACAAGATCAGGAGCTATGGAAGCACGAGGTGGACGAACCATGACATCGTCCGACTTATGCTCAGGTCCTTCACTATACTTGATCCTCATCTTGTGAATTCTATCCGTGAAAATCCTAGGTACACCAAGATGACGCCCGAGGAAATACTCGGAAAGTTCGTAAGCGGGCGTATGATGATCAAGGAAGCAAGATACGTTGATGAGGCATTGAATGGTCCAATGCCCATCTACGAGCCTCAAACGGTTGCTCTCAAAGCAACAAGTAGCAGGGAGGCACTACCTAGCAAGGTGGCGCAAGTTGAGGCGGCTGGGCTAAATGAGGATGAAATTGTAACACCCCTGGTGTTACTATAACTAAAACTTGAGCATGACATCATAAGCATTGGTATTGCATATGTTTGATACACCTAGAGTGCATTCACTAGGTAAAAACTTCAAACAAGTTGTATTGTTTTAATGTTTTTGCAAATAGAACCCTGGTTAAAGGACTTAACCCTAAATGGTGGTTAAAGGGGTAAAACTTAACCCAAGTTGAGAAAATCTAAAAGCTTTAGGGTAAAAGTCATGAAATGACCCCAAAAATAAAGTTGAATCACATTTATACCCCTGGGATACCAGAAACCCTAATTGGAACCCTGGAAAACCCTAAAACCAAACCCTAGGGGCTTATGTGCAAAAGTGATGAACCTTTGGACTAAAGTGTAAAAACTACTATGTTTAAACATATAAAGTCATTTGGTTCACGAATATGTGGACTTGAAAGCCAAACCCTAAGTTTTGGATTTAAATGCAAAATGGACCTCATTTGAGTTCTATTCTAAGTCTGAAAATCAGAGAATTGGCTCAACTTTGGAGCTTTGCATCTTTCAAATTATAGGGTTTTTGCCCTAGGTCACCACAACAAGTTTGTAGACCAATTAATGGAGAACAACTTTGCTTAAGGTTGTAAGCTCACTTGTTGAGAAAAATTTAGAGATATTTAAGCCTGAAGTTGAACTGTCAGGCCAATATAGACTGAACTTCTGTTGGACAGTGACCTTGATCCAAGATTAAGAGCCATTTAGACTAAGATCCAGTGGGAATCTACCTAGGATTGCTCTAACAAAGTTGTAGGGCTACTATACATGAGCAACTTTGATGCAGACATCTCCTGCTGTTGTTATACAAAAATTGGAGAACAATCTACTCAAAGTCGCTCTGTCAGAACTGTTTCAGAAAAACTGAAACTGAACTCCAAATAAAAGTGGTCACAGTGAGATGGGGCCGATTTGAGCACGCCATAACTTTAAATACGTTCGAATTTGATCCAAGGATCCTATAGTAAGGTTGGAGACTGATGATTAGTGAACAAATTTTATTAAGAAGGATCGCTCTGTTCCTAATAAGAATCTAGAGATAATTGGGTTGGAACATGGCTGGTTCAGGCGACTGAAGCAGATGCGCCATGGTACAGTGACCTAATGTGGATCAGACCGCCAGCAAAAATCTCACCGCCGACGACCGCTTCGCCGGATTTCGTGCCGCAGGCGTGGGGAGTTCGCTCACCATGAAAAGATCTAGTCACGGATGTGTATGAACTATTGTGGCCTCACTGTTCCCTGCCCTTCGCACCGGCGACGTGGCCGTATGGCCGTCATCGGAGTCGTCGTGCTTCACCGCGGTTGTGCCACGCTCCAAGCTTCTCACCACGTCGTCCCTAGCCGCACCAGCTCACCAATAGCCACCGTAGCTCCTCAACCGGTGATCACCGGAGGAAGCGCCACGGTGAAAGCCATATCTTCCACGCGCCAGTACCATTGTTCTATCCGACCGCCAGCACATCCCGGTAAAATTGGGCGCCACCGCCGTTAGAGGCTATAAATTGCCGCCACCATCCGCTCCTTTAGGTAATTACGCAACCAGTGAAGCAACTCGTGCTTCGAATCACCCCCTAGAGCTCGCAAATTTCTCGTTTCCCCCAAATTGTTTTTCCGCCGCCGCGATGAACACCTCCCCGTGGCCAGCCCAACTCAGGTTAGTTCCAGTGTCTCTGTCGCTTGTTCTAGCATCCCTAGGCCCTCATCATGCTCGTCGACCCGCTCAATTGAACTGGGTTGCCTTAGATCACCATGAACGCTTGTGGTCGTCCGCCTTACCCGCGGTCACCATGGTCAGGACGTTTCTGTGCGCCGTTCCTGGAATTAACTTAGGGGAAGTGTTCGGTGGAGGTTCAAATGTGTTCCTGTCGCCCGGGAGCTCCAGCCATGGCGTTGGCCGGCCGGAATTGGCTCGCCGGGGTGCGGCGAGAGCTGTTCCTCGTCGTGGACCTTGGTCTGCGAAGGAATAGAAGTTTAAGGACCTTTCTGCAATCTGTCAGTGACGCAAAGAAATAGTAACCGGGCCCCTTCCCAGTTAGTTAAAAGCCCGAGGGTCCTTCTGCAAGATTTCCACGCGGGCACACGCGCGAGCGCACTTCTGCTGTGGTTGGGCCGTCCTGGATTAGATTGGGTCCAGTACTATTCACAGATTTCCCTTTTCTTTTTCTTCCAGAGCCAAATAAATTCTAGAAAATGATAGAAAAATCCTAAAAATGTCAAACTAATTTTCCTAGATTCCTTATTTCTCATATTATTTAATAAAAATAATTTCATGATTTTTAGATTAAATAAGGAATTTTGGGGTATTTAAAGTAGCTTAAAACATTAGTTTTGGATTTTTAGAAAATAGATAATAATCCCAAAATTGCCCAAACTTTTTATGTGAGCTTTTCACATTATTTAGAAGCCTTGGGTAGAGTTTGAATTGTTTTGAACTTTGTTTGATCACCAAACCCAAAACCACCCCCCCTGCCCTATGAACTCCTTTACCGACTCCGGAAACCCTAAGTTCCCGGAATTCCGTGAAGGAAAGTTGTACTCAAGACATAGATAATAAGTTTATATTATCTTTGCATTCTCATGAACATTACATGGCATTCATTCTTATATTTATGGGAAATTTGGATCCATACCATTAAAAGATCACCACTTTGGATCCATACCATTACTATCTCACTTACATGTGGGTCCACATGAGTCAATGACATGTGGGGTCCATGGTATATATCTAAAGTTTGGATCTTTTAATGGTATAGATCCAATTGTTCCTATATTTATACCTATATGGTTATATTTAGAAAACGGAGAAGAAAGTGAAGTGATTGAAGAGAAGGCACCACCACCTTGGAATCTCAGGCAGAGACTTGGCTCTACTTCGACATTTGCGAGTCCGAGCCTGACTCACCTACTAACGAAGGCAATCCCCGGTGCATGCAACCCCTTTCCTTGTGTTTTTAAATACTTTTCGCACACTTAAGTCTAGGGAAATGTGCATTAGGTTCATAAGAATTGCTTGAAGCCCTTTGATGCATTGCTTTCCTTGATATCCATACCTTTATAGATACTTTTGTGAAGTATCAAAATATGATTTACAAAAAATGCTTAGCCTTGCTTAGATCTTGTGGATAGAGGTTGTCCTTAATTTAACTCGAGAAAGGATGGCTTCTACCTGCAAGAATATTTTCATTTGGAGCAATGGTGGGATCTTACTGCAAAGTTCCCTGTGATGCTCTTTCATCCTAAGGAACAAACACAATCCTAAGGATGGAAATACTTAAATTGAGACTTGGGTTAGGAACAGGTGATGTTCTACCCAGGTTGGTTAAGGATTAACGCGTATGTAGGCGTGCTGACCGAGGACCCTTTAACTGGTCACATGCCTCGTCATGGGTAAGCCTTGCCTCGGGCAGACTAAGGCCGGAATAAGATAACACGAAATGGGCGTGGAGCGGTGGCGAGAGTAGCGTGTACCCTCCGTGGCAAGAGGCTGGACGGTGGTGTATCTGTGCTCTCGGTTTGCGTGAACCTGATCCGGTCTTAAGAACCCCGGTGGCGGGTTGACATATGCAAGGGTTAAGTGCTACATATGTCGTGTGATTGGAGATCCTCAGCTGAGTATAATCGATTCGGATCGCCGTACCTTCGCGGTTATGAAGACTTGGTCACTTCCCTACAACCTAAAGTCAGGACGTGAACACTATGGATAAAAATGATGTTGTCTTGATGTGATGTGAAATTAGACTAGATGCAAATAGAGTCTATTAATACTTAATATGGCGTTAAAAGATTGAAAGTAAGGACTCACTTTAGTAAGCTACTTCTGCAAAAGTATAAGTTGATTTTGCTAAAGCCTCTCCTTGACTCCTATTTATCCAGCATACCCTTGAGAGTCTTTTCTTTAGTCGGGTAAGACTTGCTGACTATTCCATACTCAGGGTTTATCCCTTTGTTGTTTTTAGGTGAGGAAGTAGCAGACTTTTGCTGCTTCTGTGCCAAGGTGGTACCAAATGAAGAAAAACAAGACTGAAGTGCGGGAGGACTCGGTCCTCCACTTAGGTTCTTTTGCTTATAGCTTATCGGGAGGAGTTTGTGCCTCCCATGGTTTGTATAATATTACTACTCTGCACTCACTTTTAGTCTGGTCTGTAATAAAATAACTCAAGCTTGCTTTTGAAATAAATGTAAGATTATGTAATTGCTTCCGCATTTCTGTATCTCCGATGTTCTGTAATGTCTGCAAGACGGGTGAGACGTTCCTGGTGAGGTAAGGAAAGATACCGAGCTTGTCAAGTGACTTAGGAACATCTACAGGGTGTTTGATGTCTGTTGGACAAGGACAACTGTAGGTGGGCCTAATTACTTGGGAGGTTCTGTCACAGCTGGTATCGGAGCGTAGCCCTTCTTTGCAGATATTATGAGGCATCTTCAAAAGAATTTTCAAAAGTCTTACCTAAAAATTCTTTTCTCTTCTTACCTAAGTATTCTGAAGAGTCTATCTTAAAGACCAGATAGGAAGAGTGCAATGTATAGAAGGTTGAATCGACTAAGGTTGATTCTGTACTTACACATGCATCATGCTAAGCACTATATTAATAAAATTTCCCCCTTAGAGAAATGTTGTCGCGCATCAGAAAGACCGCGCGCAAATCTACTAGACCTATTGGCATATTCCGCCATTAACTTGCCCCAAGACATGAAGAAAGTAGCAGTGGTAGCAATGATTCTATCGGGGATCTGGAAGCACAAGTCGAACTGCTTCAATCAGAATTCCGTCACGGGAATGATCTATGGATCGCGGATGTAGCCATCCGCTACTTGCAAGACCAACTCGCGAAACGAGATTTAGCACTCGATTGGGTGGTTAACTCTCGTTTACTCGTCTGGGCTAAGGAAGCCAAAGCTCGAGCCCGTGCGGAGGAGCTTAGCTTAGCCATGGATAACTTGCAGGTCTATTATAATACACTACATGAAGAAGTTCATGTGTTGTATTCACAACTGCACCCGAACGTCCCTGCGAATCTTGTCGGGACAGAAGCCAGACCTTCTCATGTAGCGGGAGAAGCACTTGATGGTGAACTGGACCTTTTCAGGCCCCCTCCCTCTATGAAGTTGGTTGACGAATGGTTTTCTACGCCCGACAGTAAAGCTACCAAAAGTAAAAAAAAAAAGTGGCTTACCAGGTGCCCTTAACATTGGCCAGACAGGACTTTCCTACTAATATGGTTGTTCTGAAAAGCCAAGACATAAATGCCATTTTGGGCATGAACTGGTTAGTTCAGCAAAAAGCAATTCTCAACCCTGATCTGAGAACCATCAGGTTGAGTTATGACCAATAGAGAGTTGATGACTTGATTGCCTAAGCCCAAGAATTAGGCTATATTTGTATTTAGTGAACCATGACCCGGCCCAAAGTCGAATTTTCTGTTATCACTTTATGACCACACCCGTACAAATCCATGCCTAGATAATTTCTTTGTCGAACCTAAAGTGTACCTAGACTACAAACAAGGATCTCAAGTCATGCCTCCTTTTAGAGCCATTCTCTTGGTCAGCTGATGCAGATTGAAGTCTCTAGTGTATTTGGCCTCTCCTTGCGGATCGTCGTGTTGCTCTATTAACCCAACCTAGAAAAGACATGTCCGACCATTTCCTTGAATTTGATGCCTTTGGTTCCTTCATACCTATCGAAGGCCTACCAACTTAATCCTTGACCTTGTGATCCATATGATGGGCATAGAAATATGCTTCGGCTGAATTAACAGTCTCCCATCGTACTTCTTTCATCAAGTTTAGATTATGGCCATGCCTTGGGCCATGATCTATTTGGCTCTCTACTTGTAACCATTTTTACTGGTAGAGTATCCTTTTGTATATTGTCACCCTTACCTAATCTGATTCAGTATTGGTGCCAGTTTTGTAATGATGGCATGGTTAAGAACGTATGGTACTGCAGCGAAGCTGAGAGCCTCCTATGAATGTGCACCCAGGATTTTGCTGCTTGGCGCATGTCGGTATCGAGGTCTCTAGTCATGATCCATTATGGAATTACACTGATGTGTTGTCTTCCATTGACCTTTCCTTGAAACACTCTCTATGTTGTCTTGAAGAGATCAAGCAACATCTGTCATTTCCATTGGATCAAAAGGGCATACCACTTTCATGTGTGGTCTTATTTCTTTTGATCTTGGTAGTGACTACTCACACAAGTTCCCTTTGCATCCTTTGTGTAAAGGTGAAGCCTTGGAGCTTTTTAGTGTAAGAAAACAACTGATTAGCTCTCAAAATAGATATCTGTTTCCCCTGCTGCTGAAATGCAGGAGTTTGTTCATTTGCTTTCCTAATTAATCCATGTATTCCCTAACCAAGTGGATAATCCATCTTGCATGAAGAAACGGATGAACAACATGACCAAATGGATTTTTACCCAAATGCATGACCTTTTGCTTGCAAATGTGAACTCTCAACCCCTTGGCTTACCAATGATACTGAGAGGATTTGCTTAACGTCAGAAGTAGTTCAACAAGTTGGTTTTGACTAACTTGTAACTGCACCTGGAACGAAGGCTGAGTTTAGAGATCGTTTAATCGAGTTGTCTAAACTCACTTTGGTTCAACCCACTCTAAAGAAAGTACTTACCAAAATGAGACTAAGTCAGCCAATAGCCACCTAATCATCGCTCTAGTCGTGCCTCGACCGCCTCACACATGCTTTTCCTGCGTGTGTGATCATGCCGATCCATGACTAGTGCTGGATAAAATGGACTGGTTGCAAAGTCCGCATTTTTAGATCCCTCCGCTAGTGATTTTTCTTGAATCTATATCACCTTTCGTGGACTTGGATTCCCTGGCTAACACGAGTTGACCGTGATATTATTCGACATTCACACCCGTCTCGTGTGCTATGAACTTACTGTAACCACTTGTTGGTAAACCTCTTCTTGTGTGTTTTACCCAAGATGGTGCATCTGATTCTATTTGGGTAAAGTTGCATAATTGCCACCCAACAGACTCAGATAGTACAGTGTCATCAGAAGAAGCAAGTTGCACACATGGAACCTTATGTGTTCTCCTGGTGGGCAAAGAAGAAGATTGAAATTGCACGCTATGTGGCTAGATGTGACACTTATAAACGTGTCAAGGCCATATACATGAAGACTGCTGGTCCATTACAATCCTTACCTATCCCAACATGGAAATAGGAAGATATTAGTATGGACTTCATTGTGGGATTACCCAGGACTACAAAAGGGTATGACTCTATCTGGGTTATTGTTGATCGGCTTACGAAAATTACTTATTCTCTGCCAGTCAAGACAAATCACCCGGCTACTGTCTATGCCCAATTATACATTGCTCATATTCTTAGTCTGCATGGTGTTCCGAAGACCATAGTGTCGGATCATGGATCGCAATTCGTATCCAAATTTTGGGAAGAACTTCATAAATCCCTGGGTACTAAGTTGCTCCACAGCTCGACCTATCATGTTCAAACCAGTGGGCAGACTGAGAGGGTAAACCAAGTACTGGAAGATATGCTACGGGCATGTGTTCTGGAATTCCCACAGAAATGAGATGAATGTTTGCCCTTAGCGGAGTTTTCATATAATAATAGCTATCAAGAAAGTATCAAGATGGCACCTTTTGAAGCTTTATATGGACGACGGTGTCGAACTCCGCTAAATTGGTCTGAACCTGGAGAAAGATACTTCTTTAGGCCTGATATGGTGAAAGAGGTCGAAGAAAAAGGTTCAGAGAATTATTCATAATATGAAGAAAGCTCAGACTCGACAAAAGAGTTATGCAGACCGACGACGACAACCCTTATGCTTTCTGGTAGGCGATTATGTCTACTTAAAAGTTTCACCAATAAAGGGTGTATCGCGTTTCGGGATTAAAGGGAAGCTTGCACCCAGGTACATTGGTCCATTCCTGGTGATTGAGCAATGTGGACCAGTGGCGTACCGACTCCACCTACCCGAAACATTGTCTGTTGGGCACAATGTGTTCCACGTGTCACAATTGAAGAAGTGTCTTCGGGTTTCCGATCGAACCATTGAAGTAACTGATGTTGTCCTGGAACCAGATTTAACATACTCGGAACATCCTATTCGAGTTCTGGATCAAAAGGACAGGGTTACCCGGAGAAAAACTCTCAAGTTTTATAAGATACAATGGAACCAGCATTCTGAAGATGAGGCTACATGGGAAACTCAAGACTTCTTGAATAAGAATTTCCCAGGCTTTTTAGCCTCATGTAAATTGTAAAGCCTGTATAGCTGTGTAATAAAGGAATGAACCCCCACACCACCCCTGCCTTGTACCAAAAATAAGGAAATAAAAATGTGATGTGTTTCCTTTACCATTACCTACCCTAGGATTTTTAATCTCGGGACGAGATTCTTTTATGGGGGGAAGGATGTAACACCCCTGGTGTTACTATAACTAAAACTTGAGCATGACATCATAAGCATTGGTATTGCATATGTTTGATACACCTAGAGTGCATTCACTAGGTAAAAACTTCAAACAAGTTGTATTGTTTTAATGTTTTTGCAAATAGAACCCTGGTTAAAGGACTTAACCCTAAATGGTGGTTAAAGGGGTAAAACTTAACCCAAGTTGAGAAAATCTAAAAGCTTTAGGGTAAAAGTCATGAAATGACCCCAAAAATAAAGTTGAATCACATTTATACCCCTGGGATACCAGAAACCCTAATTGGAACCCTGGAAAACCCTAAAACCAAACCCTAGGGGCTTATGTGCAAAAGTGATGAACCTTTGGACTAAAGTGTAAAAACTACTATGTTTAAACATATAAAGTCATTTGGTTCACGAATATGTGGACTTGAAAGCCAAACCCTAAGTTTTGGATTTAAATGCAAAATGGACCTCATTTGAGTTCTATTCTAAGTCTGAAAATCAGAGAATTGGCTCAACTTTGGAGCTTTGCATCTTTCAAATTATAGGGTTTTTGCCCTAGGTCACCACAACAAGTTTGTAGACCAATTAATGGAGAACAACTTTGCTTAAGGTTGTAAGCTCACTTGTTGAGAAAAATTTAGAGATATTTAAGCCTGAAGTTGAACTGTCAGGCCAATATAGACTGAACTTCTGTTGGACAGTGACCTTGATCCAAGATTAAGAGCCATTTAGACTAAGATCCAGTGGGAATCTACCTAGGATTGCTCTAACAAAGTTGTAGGGCTACTATACATGAGCAACTTTGATGCAGACATCTCCTGCTGTTGTTATACAAAAATTGGAGAACAATCTACTCAAAGTCGCTCTGTCAGAACTGTTTCAGAAAAACTGAAACTGAACTCCAAATAAAAGTGGTCACAGTGAGATGGGGTCGATTTGAGCACGCCATAACTTTAAATACGTTCGAATTTGATCCAAGGATCCTATAGTAAGGTTGGAGACTGATGATTAGTGAACAAATTTTATTAAGAAGGATCGCTCTGTTCCTAATAAGAATCTAGAGATAATTGGGTTGGAACATGGCTGGTTCAGGCGACTGAAGCAGATGCGCCATGGTACAGTGACCTAATGTGGATCAGACCGCCAGCAAAAATCTCACCGCCGACGACCGCTTCGCCGGATTTCGTGCCGCAGGCGTGGGGAGTTCGCTCACCATGAAAAGATCTAGTCACGGATGTGTATGAACTATTGTGGCCTCACTGTTCCCTGCCCTTCGCACCGGCGACGTGGCCGTATGGCCGTCATCGGAGTCACCCTGCTTCACCGCGGTTGTGCCACGCTCCAAGCTTCTCACCACGTCGTCCCTAGCCGCACCAGCTCACCAATAGCCGCCGTAGCTCCTCAACCGGTGATCACCGGAGGAAGCGCCACGGTGAAAGCCATATCTTCCACGCGCCAGTACCATTGTTCTATCCGACCGCCAGCACATCCCGGTAAAATTGGGCGCCACCGCCGTTAGAGGCAATAAATTGCCTCCACCATCCGCTCCTTTAGGTAATTACGCAACCAGTGAAGCAACTCGTGCTTCGAATCACCCCCTAGAGCTCGCAAATTTCTCGTTTCCCCCAAATTGTTTTTCCGCCGCCGCGATGAACACCTCCCCGTGGCCAGCCCAACTTAGGTTAGTTCCAGTGTCTCTGTCGCTTGTTCTAGCATCCCTAGGCCCTCATCATGCTCGTCGACCCGCTCAATTGAACTGGGTTGCCTTAGATCACCATGAACGCTTGTGGTCGTCCGCCTTACCCGCGGTCACCATGGTCAGGACGTTTCTGTGCGCCGTTCCTGGAATTAACTTAGGGGAAGTGTTCGGTGGAGGTTCAAATGTGTTCCTGTCGCCCGGGAGCTCCAGCCATGGCGTTGGCCGGCCGGAATTGGCTCGCCGGGGTGCGGCGAGAGCTGTTCCTCGTCGTGGACCTTGGTCTGCGAAGGAATAGAAGTTTAAGGACCTTTCTGCAATCTGTCAGTGACGCAAAGAAATAGTAACCGAGCCCCTTCCCAGTTAGTTAAAAGCCCGAGGGTCCTTCTGCAAGATTTCCACGCGGGCACACGCGCGAGCGCACTTCTGCTGTGGTTGGGCCGTCCTGGATTAGATTGGGTCCAGTACTATTCACAGATTTCCCTTTTCTTTTTCTTCCAGAGCCAAATAAATTCTAGAAAATGGTAGAAAAATCCTAAAAATGTCAAACTAATTTTCCTAGATTCCTTATTTCTCATAGTATTTAATAAAAATAATTTCATGATTTTTAGATTAAATAAGGAATTTTGGGGTATTTAAAGTAGCTTAAAACATTAGTTTTGGATTTTTAGAAAATAGATAATAATCCCAAAATTGCCCAAACTTTTTATGTGAGCTTTTCACATTATTTAGAAGCCTTGGGTAGAGTTTGAATTGTTTTGAACTTTGTTTGATCACCAAACCCAAAACCACCCCCCCTGCCCTATGAACTCCTTTACCGACTCCGGAAACCCTAAGTTCCCGGAATTCCGTGAAGGAAAGTTGTACTCAAGACATAGATAATAAGTTTATATTATCTTTGCATTCTCATGAACATTACATGACATTCATTCTTATATTTATACCTATATGGTTATATTTAGAAAACGGAGAAGAGAGTGAAGTGATTGAAGAGAAGGCACCACCACCTTGGAATCTCAGGCAGAGACTTGGCTCTACTTCGACATTTGCGAGTCTGAGCCTGACTCACCTACTAACGAAGGCAAGCCCCGGTGCATGCAACCCCTTTCCTTGTGTTTTTAAATACTTTCCGCACACTTAAGTCTAGGGAAATGTGCATTAGGTTCATAGGAATTGCTTGAAGCCCTTTGATGCATTGCTTTCCTTGATATCCATACCTTTATAGATACTTCTGTGAAGTATCAAAATATGATTTACAAAAAATGCTTAGCCTTGCTTAGATCTTGTGGATAGAGGTTGTCCTTAATTTAACTCGAGAAAGGATGGCTTCTACCTGCAAGAATATTTTCATTTGGAGCAATGGTGGGATCTTACTGCAAAGTTCCCTGTGATGCTCTTTCATCCTAAGGAACAGACATAATCCTAAGGATGGAAATACTTAAATTGAGACTTGGGTTAGGAATAGGTGATGTTCTACCCAGGTTGGTTAAGGATTAACGCGTATGTAGGCGTGCTGACCGAGGACCCTTTAACTGGTCACATGCCTCGTCATGGGTAAGCCTTGCCTCGGGCAGACTAAGGCCGGAATAAGATAACACGAAATGGGCATGGAGCGGTGGCGAGAGTAGCGTGTACCCTCCGTGGCAAGAGGCTGGACGGTGGTGTATCTGTGCTCTCGGTTTGCGTGAACCTGATCCGGTCTTAAGAACCCCGGTGGCGGGTTGACATATGCAAGGGTTAAGTGCTACATATGTCGTGTGATTGGAGATCCTCAGCTGAGTATAATCGATTCGGATCGCCGTACCTTCGCGGTTATGAAGACTTGGTCACTTCCCTACAACCTAAAGTCAGGACGTGAACACTATGGATAAAAATGATGTTGTCTTGATGTGATGTGAAATTAGACTAGATGCAAATAGAGTCTATTAATACTTAATATGGCGTTAAAAGATTGAAAGTAAGGACTCACTTTAGTAAGCTACTTCTGCAAAAGTATAAGTTGATTTTGCTAAAGCCTCTCCTTGACTCCTATTTATCCAGCATACCCTTGAGAGTCTTTTCTTTAGTCGGGTAAGACTTGCTGAGTATTCCATACTCAGGGTTTATCCCTTTGTTGTTTTTAGGTGAGGAAGTAGCAGACTTTTGCTGCTTCTGTGCCAAGGTGGTACCAAATGAAGAAAAACAAGACTGAAGTGCGGGAGGACTCGGTCCTCCACTTAGGTTCTTTTGCTTATAGCTTATCGGGAGGAGTTTGTGCCTCCCATGGTTTGTATAATATTACTACTCTGCACTCACTTTTAGTCTGGTCTGTAATAAAATAACTCAAGCTTGCTTTTGAAATAAATGTAAGATTATGTAATTGCTTCCGCATTTCTGTATCTCCGATGTTCTGTAATGTCTGCAAGACGGGTGAGACGTTCCTGGTGAGGTAAGGAAAGATACCGAGCTTGTCAAGTGACTTAGGAACATCTACAGGGTGTCTGATGTCTGTTGGACAAGGACAACTGTAGGTGGGCCTAATTACTTGGGAGGTTCTGTCACAGAAATGGCCCTCATTATCAAGCGCTTCAAGACCGCATTGAAGGGACGCAAGGAGTACTCAAACAAGAACAAGGCAAAGGGAAAGCGTTCCTGCTTCAAGTGCGGTAAGACGGGTCATTTTATTGCTCAATGTCCCGATAATGAAAATGACTAGGGAGACGAAAGACATGGGAAGAGAGAGAACAAGAAGGTTTACAAGAAGGCGAAGGGGGAGGCACACCTTGGCAAAGAGTGGGACTCGGATTGTTCTTCGTCCGACTCCGACGATGAAGGACTCGCCTCCTCGGCCTTCAACAAATCGTCGCTCTTCCCCAACGAGCGCCATTCTTGCCTAATGGCAAAGGAGAAGAAGGTAAACGCTCAAGAAACTCCTAAGTACTCTACTTCTAGTGATGATGACTCCAGTGATGATGAAGTAGATTACACTATCTTGTTCAAAGGATTAGATAGAGCTAAAGTAGAAAAGATTAATGAGTTGATTGATGCATTGAATGAAAAAGATAGACTGCTAGAGAGGCAAGATGACATCTTGTATGAGGAACATGACAAATTTGTTAGTGTTCAAAAGTCTCTTGCCTTAGAGATTAAAAGGAATGAATTACTATCTTCTGAATTATCTATTTGCAATGAATCTATTTCTAGCTTGAAGATTTTGAATGATGATTTAAATGCTAAGCTAGAGGTAGTTAATAAATCTAGTCCTTGTGTAGAGCATGTTGTAATTTGCAATAGATGTAAGGATTTTAATGTTGATGCTTGTGATGAACATTTAATTTCTATTTCTAAATTAAATGATGAAGTAGCAAGTCTTAATGCTCAACTTAAGACTTGCAAAAGTGATTTTGATAAATTAAAATTTGCTAGGGATGCCTACACTGTTGGTAGACACCCCTTAATTAAGGATGGGCTTGGCTTTAAGAGGGAAGCCAAGAACTTAACAAGCCAAAGGGCTCCCATTTTCAACAAGGAAAAAGGGAAGGCTCCTATGGCTAGTAGTAGTCAAAAGAATCATGCATGTATTTATGATAGAAAATTTTCTAGGAATACTCATCATAATAGGAGTTATAATGCTTATGATTCACATGCCATGATTGTTTCATGTTCTTCCTTTGTGCATAGTAGAAATATGCCTAGAAACAATGTTGTTCATCATGTGCCTAAGAAAATGCAAAATAAATCTGCTACTGTTTTCATGCCTGCAACACTGATTTTGTACTTTCATGTAAAAATAAGAAAGTGGTTGCTAGGAAATTGGGGGCAAAATGCAAGGGAGATAAACTTGCATTTGGGTCCCTAAGACTATTGTTACTAACCTTGTAGGACCCAACAAGAGTTGGGTACCTAAAACCCAAGCCTAATTTGCCTTGCAGGTTTATGCATCCGGGGGCTCAAGCTAGATTATCGACAGCGGATGCACAAACCACATGACGGGGGAGAAGAAGATGTTCACCTCCTACGTCAAGAACAAAGATTCCCAAGATTCAATCATCTTTGGAGACGAGAATCAAGGCAAGGTTAAAGGACTAGGAAAATAGCTATTTCATCCGAGCATTCCATATCGAATGTGTTATTAGTTGAATCGCTCGGGTATAACTTGTTGTCCGTTCGTCAACTATGTAATATGGGTTACAATTGCTTATTTACCAATGTAGATGTGTCTGTCTTTAGAAGGAGTGATGGTTCATTAGCTTTTAAGGGTGTACTAGACGGCAAACTCTATTTAGTTGATTTTTCGAAGGAGGAGACCGGTCTAGATGCATGCTTAATCGCTAAGACTAGCAAGGGCAGGCTGTGGCATCGCCGTCTAGCACATGTTGGGATGAAGAACCTTCATAAACTTCTAAAGGGAGAACATGTGTTAGGTCTAACCAATGTAACTTTCAAAAAAGATAGACCTTGTGCAGCTTGTCAAGCAGGTAAACAGGTGGGAAGTTCTCATCATAGCAAGAATGTGATGACCACATCAAGACCTTTGGAGCTACTTCACATGGACCTCTTCGGACACGTCGCCTACCTCAGCATCGGGGGAAGTAAGTATGGTCTTGTTATTGTTTATTATTTTTCCCGCTTCACTTGGGTATTCTTTTTGCAGGATAAAACAGAAACCCAAAGGACCCTAAAGCGCTTCCTAAGGAGAGCTCAAAACAAATTTGAGCTCAAGGTGAAAAAGATAAGGAGCAACAACGAGTTCGAGTTCAAGAATCTGCAAGTGGAGGAGTACCTTGAGGAGGAAGGAATCAAGCACGAGTTCTCCGCTCCCTACACACCACAACAAAATTGTGTGGTAGAGAGGAAGAACATGACGCTTATAGACATGGCGAGGACGATGCTTGGTGAATTCAAGACACCCGAGCGGTTTTGGTCAGGAGCTGTGAACACAGCTTGCCACGCCATAAACCGGGTCTACCTTCATCGCCTCCTCAAGAAGACACCGTACGAACTTCTAACCGGTAACAAACCCAATGTATCATACTTTCGTGTATTTGGGAGTAAATGTTATATTCTATTGAAGAAAGGTAGGAATTCCAAATTTGCTCCCAAGGCTGTAGAAGGTTTTTTGTTAGGATATGACTCAAATACAAAGGCGTATAGGGTCTTCAACAAATCATCGGGTTTGGTTGAAGTCTCTAGCGACGTTGTATTTGATGAGACTAATGGCTCTCCAAGAGAGCAAGTTGATCTTGATGATGTAGATGAAGATGACATTCCAACGGCCGCAATCCGCACCATGGCAATTGGAGATGTGCGACCACAGGAACAAAAAGAGCAAGATCAACCTTCTTCGTCAACAATGGTGCATCCCCCAACTCAAGACGATGAACAGGTTCATCAAGAAGAAGCGGGTGATCAAGGGGGAGCACAAGATGATCAAGTTATGGAGGAAGAAGCACCACAAGCTCCTCCCACTCTAGTCCGAGCGACGATTCAAAGGAATCATCCCGTCGACCAGATTTTGGGTGATATAAGCAAGGGAGTAACTACTCGCTCTAGATTAGTTAATTTTTGTGAGCATTACTCGTTTGTCTCTTCTATTGAGCCTTTCAGGGTAGAAGAGGCCTTGCTAGATCCGGACTCGGTGTTAGCCATGCAGGAAGAGCTCAATAACTTCAAGCGAAATGAAGTTTGGACCCTGGTGCCACGTCCAAAGCAAAACGTTGTGGGAACCAAGTGGGTGTTCTGCACCAAGCAAGACGAGCACGGAGTGGTGACAAGGAACAAGGCTCGACTTGTGGCAAAAGGTTATGCCCAAGTCGCAGGTTTGGACTTTGAGGAGACTTTTTCTCCTGTGGCTAGGCTAGAGTCTATTCGCATTTTGTTAGCCTATGCCACTCACCATTCCTTCAGGTTGTTCCAAATGGATGTGAAGAGCGCCTTCCTCAACGGGCCAATCAAGGAGGAGGTGTACGTGGAGCAACCCCCTGGCTTTGAGGATGAACGGTACCCCGACCATGTGTGTAAGCTCTCTAAGGCGCTCTATGGACTTAAGCAAGCCCCAAGAGCATGGTATGAATGCCTTAGAGATTTTCTAATTGCTAATGCTTTCAAGGTTGGGAAAGCCGATCCAACTCTTTTCACTAAGACTTGTGATGGTGATCTATTTGTATGCCAAATTTATGTCGATGACATAATATTTGGTTCTACTAACCAAAAGTCTTGTGAAGAGTTTAGCAGGGTGATGACACAGAAATTCGAGATGTCTATGATGGGCGAGTTGAACTACTTCCTTGGGTTTCAAGTGAAGCAACTCAAGGACGACACCTTCATCTCTCAAACGAAGTACACACAAGACTTGGTCAAGCGGTTCAGGATGAAGGACGCCAAGCCCGCAAAGACTCCAATGGGAACCGACGGTCATATCGACCTCAACAAAGGAGGTAAGTCCGTTGATCAAAAGGCATACCGGTCTATGATAGGATCCTTGCTTTACTTATGTGCTAGTAGACCGGATATTATGCTTAGCGTATGCATGTGTGCTAGATTTCAATCCGATCCAAGGGAATGCCACCTAGTGGCCATTAAGCGAATACTTAGATATTTAGTTGCTACGCCTTGCTTCGGGATTTGGTATCCAAAGGGGTCTACCTTTGACTTGATTGGATACTTAGACTCCGATTATGCTGGATGCAAGGTTGATAGGAATAGTACATCAGGGACGTGCCAATTCCTAGGAAGGTCCCTGGTGTCTTGGAGTTCTAAGAAACAAACATCTGTTGCCCTATCCACCGCTGAGGCCGAGTATGTTGCCACAGGACAGTGTTGCGCGCAACTACTTTGGATGAGGCAAACCCTCCGGGACTTTGGCTACAATCTGAGCAAAGTCCCACTCCTATGTGATATTGAGAGTGCAATCTGCATGGCGGACAATCCTGTTGAACACAGCCGCACAAAGCACATAGACATCCGGCATCACTTTTTGAGAGACCACCAGCAAAAGGGAGATATCAAAATGTTTTATGTTAGCACCGAGAACCAGCTAGCCGATATCTTTACCAAGCCTTTAGATGAGAAGACCTTTTGCAGGCTGCGTAGTGAGCTAAATGTCTTAGATTCGCGGAACTTGGATTTATCTATAGCATACATGTGTTTTATGCCTTTGATCATGTCATTTATGCATTTCAATCGATTTTGTTCATTTGTAGTGCTCAAGTTGTACCCATGACCCCGGACCTCACAAGTCCATTTGCAAGTGTTGCACTTATTTAGGGGGAGGCATGCTACAACTTGACACTTTGAGACTAACCTTGTGTTTGAGTTTATTTGTTTTAGTCTCAAAAGTGGATTGAAAGGGAAAGGTGGACTTGGACCATGAAAGACTTCAACTGCACTCCAATGAGAGGGTACTTAACTCCAAGTTCATCTCTATGCACTTATTGCCTTTTGCTCTTAATTGACAATCTTGGTGAGGCAATGAGGTTAAAGGGCCAAGATTGATCCCGTTTTGGTGCTTAATGCCAAAGGGGGAGAAAATAAGGCCAAAGCAAATGGATCAGCTACCACTTGTGAAATTTTTGAAAAAGAGTAGAGTAGAACTTTTTGATTTGTCAAAATAACTCTTACTATCAAAATTTGATCTCTTGTAAGGAGAATGTTTGATTATGGGAAATAGGGGGAGTTTTTGGCTCTTAATCATTTTTACTCTTGGATTATCTCTCCTTGTGTCTAAACATGTGTGTTTAACTTAGAGATAGGAAAATGAATTTGATTTGCAAAAACAAACCAAGTGGTGGCGAAGAACGATCCAAATATGCAAAATTTGAATCAAAAACAATTCTTGTTCTCATCTGCATTGATGTTGCACTTCTATTTGTTGCTCTTTGATGTGTTGGCATAAATCACCAAAAAGGGGGAGATTGAAAGGGAAATGTGCCCTTGGGCCATCTCTAGTATATTTTGGTGATTAAGTGCACAACACATATTAAAGTGAGTAATTATGTGCCAAATGATGAATGAAGTGCAAATCAACAAGAAGGTATGATTCTAGACTTAGTACATTGTTTTTTGTGTACTAATATATTTGTCTAAGTGCTTGAGGAAAAGAAAAGGATTGGAAAAGAGTTGGCTGTGTACAGCCAACTGCTGCTCAGTCTGGGTGCACCGAACTGTTCGGTGGTTCACCGGACAGTGTCCGGTGCGCCAGACTGGCTCTGGCAAACTGGCTACTCTCAGGAATTCGTCGGCGGCGTACGACTATAATTCACCGGACTATCCGGTGGTGCACCGGACTGTCCGGTGAGCCAACGGCCGCCAGAGCAACGGTCGGCCGAGCAATCCGCGCGCGACGCGTGGCCCCAGCCAACGGTCGGCTAGGGGCACCGGACTGTCCGGTGTGCACCGGACAGTGTCTAGTGTGTCAACGACTACAATTCTGCAACGGTCGGCTGTGCCATTTTAGGAAGGAGATCCGCACCGGACAATGAACAGTGGATGTCTGGTGGTGCACCGGACTGTCCGGTGCGCCACTCGACAGAAGGCAAGAATTGCCATCCAAGAATGCCTCCAACGGCTCCTAGCTGCCTTGGGGCTATAAAAGGGACCCCTAGGTGCATGGAGGAGTAACCTAAGCATACTTTGAGCATTCTAAGTCTTCCACACTCCATCTCTGCGCACTTGATTGACTTTCTTAGTGATTTGAGCTCTGTTCTAGTGGTGAACTTGTTGCAATTCATTTGAGTTCAAGTCTTGGCTGTGTGTGTGCGTATTGCTGCGGATTTGTGTGTATTGCTTCCCTCCCTTACTCTAAGTGCTTTCACTTTGATCTTTGTTGTAAGGACGAGAGACTCCAAGTTGTGGAGATTCCTCGCAAACAGGAAAGAGTATAAGAAAGAAAACAACCGTGGTATTCAAGTGGATCATTGGATCACTTGAAAGGGGTTGAGTGCAACCCTCGTCCATTGGGACGCCACAACGTGGAGTAGGCAAGTGTTATACTTGGCCGAACCACGGGATAAATCATCGTGTCTCTTGTGCTTGTTTTCTTTGTGACTATTGTGTTTCACAAGAGCTCGGTTCTTAGCCACTTGATTCTATTGTGCTAACACTTAATCAAGTTTTGTGGCTATAAGTTTTAAGTTTTTACAGGATCACCTATTCACCCCCCTCTAGGTGCTCTCACCAGCGCAGCGCCTTCATCTTGTAACAAGGGGTACCCCTGTTTCAAGGTACCGACAGACACTTACCACCATACTTAATCCTCTTGCTGTCTACAATCTTGTATAGTGGTTCAAAATCCTGCCACACTTTAGATGTGCAAATTCTTTTATGCTTCTTACCATCAACATTTTCTGAAGTATTTGCATCTCCAGAACCATTGTTGGTAGCAGCACCCTCCTCTAAGTTAATAGGGGCAGCACTGCTACCATTGTTAATGGACTGAGATGGCCTGTTGGGGGCCTTCGGCTTCCGAAGGTCCTCAAAAACATGATTTAACAATGTTTCTGGAGTATAATGTGTGAACAGGTATCTTCGGACTTGAATCAGAAAGGGAGAAGCTCAAAAGATACGAAGGTTGACACAGTGCCGAAGCTGTGAAGCAGGAAAGCTTCGGCATGTTCGCAGAAAGGGGAACCGACTTAAAGATGAAAAGGCCATTTAGACCTCGATAGAATGCTATAGAATTATCACCAAATGTAAAGGGCATGTATGTAATTTTGTATGGGTTGTACCCCGTGCCTATAAATAGGAGAACAGTACCCCCGTACTGTTCACGCTGACTTGTCATTTGCTTTCGCATCACGCTTGTACTTTTGCCTTCCGCAGGACCGAAGGTACATTTGTAATTCAAAGTCATTTATATTCATTAGTACAAGTAGAGATAATTCTATGACAATATTTTAATGTTTATTTCATATTCTATGATTTATGTGAATGCTTCATTCTTCGTTGTTATGCTTACGAAGGTATGTCCTTCGTAACCTTCGTCCGAGATGCTTTATATCCCGAAGGGATATATCGTTATGGAGGACGAAGGACCTTAACACTTAACATTTTTTGTGTTGCCTTGTTCTTAATTCTTAGCATTTGAGAACAAGTCTCCAACATGGCCCATCCTCATCAGCGGGCACAATCCTCAGATCATTGTTGATGAACTGCGAATGACTATTCTCACCACCAACATCTTGCTCTATCACAGCTCAGAGGTCGGAGCACCAGTTCCGTTGCCGCCAAGGTTGCGTGCACCGGTTCCTCACGGCCTTGCACACATGTGAAAACCACAGATATTCAGTTCATATAAACAGATATTCAGTTCATATAAACATATATAAACAATATCAAAACAGGATCAAGATATATATTCAAAACAGGAGGAACATGTCCACTATCAGGTTTAGACAGCAACTGAACATGCCCACTATCAGGTTTAGACAACATGAACTTATTCAAGACAACATGAACTTATTCAGTTCATATAAACAGATTACCTAAACAATATCACAACAAGATCAAGATATATATTCAAAACAGGAGGAACATGCCCACTATCAGGTTTAGACAACATGAACTTATTCAAGACAGCATGAACTTATTCAATTCATATAAACAGATTACCTAAACAATATCACAACAGGATCAAGATATAATATTCAAAACAGGAGGAACATGCCCACTATCAGGTTTAGACAGCAACTGAACATGCCCACTATCAGGTTTAGACAGCATGAACTTATTCAAGACATCATGAACTTATTCAATTCATCTAAACAGATTACCTAAACAATATCACAACAGGATCAAGATATATATTCAAAACTATGCCCACTCAAGACAGCATGAACTTATTTAGTTCTAGAAGCACATAACTCAAGATAGCATGAACTTATTCAGTTGATAAACTATCAGGTCTAGACACTAGACAGAACAAAAAAGTGTTTCCCTGCCGCAGTGGAAGATCTAGCATGAACGAAGTGCCAAGCCTGTCCTCCAGTTCCAAAGAACTGAACCTGCTGCTCTGCAGGTCACCCTTGGAGCAACAACTAGCCCACCATGGGTTCAAGCCCGTCCACCAGTTCCAAAGAACTATCGCGGCGTGAACCTTTGGAACACTAACGACGCTCGAGATCGGATCAAGGCTACCATGGGTTCGGATAAATCAAGGCTACCCTTGGAGCAACAACTAGCCCATCCTGCCGTCAGGAAGATCTATCACGGCTCCGATTCACAACCAATAATCCTAACGCCGAAGCTAATCATAGATTCACAACCACTAATCCTGAGAGTTTGCTTACAGAGTTACAGGGAAAGGTTACCTTGGCCGATTGAGCAGGGAAGCCACCACCGAAGTTGCCGGGAGGAGGGACCGAGGGAGCAGGGAGCGCCGGGAGGAGGGAGCAGCCGAGCAGGGAGCCAGGGAGCATCGGGAGGAGGGAGCAGCCGAGGAGGGAGCACTGGGAGGAGGAGCAGGGAGCACCGCGCCGAGAGGACGAGGACGCTGGAGGGAGAGGGACCCCGAGAGGCTGAGACCGAGTCGCCGAGACAGAGAGTCGCGACCGCCGCATGGAGAGGCAGTAGGACGCATGTGGGAGGAAGAGTGCGTTAGGGTTAGGGTTGCCGCCTTGCCGGACGTGCATGACTTATACAGGGAGTTGCGGTTGCGGGCTTGCGGCCGTGCTGTGGCGGAGTTGGCCCGTCCACGTGCGTAAGGCAGCCCAGGTCCCAAGCCCCAGCTGAAATTGTTGAACGGGCCGGTTTAAAGGCCCAGCCGATAATGGGCCATGCCCGGGCTAGCCCAACGGGCTCAAAAGTCTGTCGAGCCTGGCACGCTCTCCGGGCCGGGCTCAGCCCGGGTCCGCTCCAATCCGTGTCGTGCCGAACTCGTGTCGTGCTAAAAAATGTGCTTTGTGCCGGGCTAACGGGCCACGTGCTTTTTGGACATCTATAGCGTTGAGTGTGTCCTCTACAGTTGGTCATCATGGATCAGATTAGGTTTAACCTAACTAATCATCTCCCTAATTGGGTCCTTGATTGGGATGGTCTACGCTAACCTTGGTTGGAGCCTTCAGTCACATGCCGCTATATAAAGGATTAAGATGTTGCAGAAAAAGACAATGTTAGTATCTCGCCTCAAAACCTTAATCCACATAGAGAGGCCACATCGTCTAAGCGTCGGAATGACTGGAAGAGCGACAACAAATAGCGGTTCAGATCCCGATGCCTATTGTTCCTCTGTAGGGCAATAGAGGTGACGTCGGCGACCACGCTCCACCACCACCTCGCCAGGACGCATCAACACATCAACAACAAAATTATGTTACTCTATTATTTTTAGTAGAACAGATTGTCATCGAGGATTTCTCAGTTACGGATTGGTATTCTAAGGGCTTAGAAATCGATTCTAGGCACCATACAATCTATCAATGGTATCAGAGCCACCCTAAGATCCCTAGATCTCCTAATCCACATTCGGTTTTTGAGATCAATGAAAGGTCTCGGGTCAAAGTGATTGAACTTAGTTTTCTTCATTATAGTTCCCCTCGAGAACAGAAAGGAATATTAGATCAAGAAAGAAACATTAGATCTCTCGGGTTAGGGTTCTCACCTAACCCTATGTTCTAGTGTTTTAGGTCACAGTAAGAGACAGTGAGACACAAAGGTCTTGGCCATGAAGCGTATAAACCCACCAGTCTAGGGTTAGGGTTTGTTACCTAACCCTAGTTCATCTATAAGAGTCACAGTGACCGCAGAGCTCGGGATCTAAAGATCACCGACCAAAGACCAGTGAAAAGGAAGAGTAGAGCAGATTAGGGATAGAAAACCCTAATTGTTTTCCCCAATAAACTGCACAAATTGAGTGCATAGAGGCACTACAGAAGCACCAGCAAGGTTTAAAGACTCATTCAATATAACAGATAAATGCACAGGGTCTCGGGATAGAGAATCCGAGACCCAAAATCTCAGTTAAGCGAACAAACATCATAGAAAAATCGTGGGAGTCGGATCTACGAGTTTCAACTGAAAACTTGATTGCAAAAGAATACATCAGATACATTTCATGCATTCATATTGAAAGGGAAATAGGCTTAACCATTTCCTATAATCGATTTTGGTGTTTGATGTCCATCACAAACCATATGGACTAACTAGTTTGCCTAGTGGATATTTTTCTCAGTTGCATAAAGTTCACATAAACATACAAAGAAAATAACCTTGGGGGAATTCTACACGGTTGGAGCAAAACAGTATTGGTGCAGCCTGTGGCGCACCGGACACTGTCTGGTGCCCTGGCCGGAGCACCTCGCGAACTGGCTGCTCTCGAGTTTTCTCAGCGCTCGTCCACTAAAAATCATTGGACTGTCCGTTGAGACAACGGAGCAATGGTCAACTTCGCCCAATGGTCGACTCCGCTGACTGCGGCGTAGTCTGCATTACAGAAGTCAGAAGTTAGTCTACAACGTCAGGATACACCAGGCTGTCCAGTGTGCCACCGGACTGTCCGGTGCAGCAAGAGGACAAACGACTTCAACGGTCAACCGCTCCAAAACCCAACGGTCGGATGACATGGCACTCACCGGACAGTAAACAGTGGAGTGTCAGGTGCACCACCGGACTGTCCGGTGTGCCCGTCGACAGCAAAGTCAGCCTACGGCTAGAATAGTGGTTGGGGCTATAAATACCCCCCAACCACCACCATTCAAGCCATCCAAGCATTCTAACTTCCTCATTTAATACTAGAGCAAAAGAATAGACTCCAAAGACACAATCAAAGCATCAAATCCTCTCAAAGCTCCAAAATCAAGTCAAGTGATCAAAAGTGCTTAGTGACTTGAGAGAGGGTGATTTGTGTTTCTTTTGTTGCTCTTGTTGCTTGGTTGCTTTCTTCTTCTCAATCTAATCTTTCCAAGTGTTTTGTAAAGCTAGCAAGAGACACCTAATTGTGTGGTGATCCTTGCGGGGTCTTAGTGACCCGTGTGATTAAGAAGAAGCACTCGACCAGTCTAGGTGACCGATTGAGAGAGGGAAAGTGTTGAAATAGACCCTACCTTTGTGGCCTCCTCAACGGAGAGTAGGTTCTTTGGAACCGAACGTCAGGAAACAAATCGCCGTGTTCACTTGTATTGATCTTCATTACTCGATCTATTTCTCCCCTCTCCTCTCTCTCTAAAGTTCTCTTACTCACATTGGTTTGAGTTTGCTCCCAAAGTTATCTGCATTGATTGAACAACTCATAGCAAGAAGAACTATCTTCCGCACTCCAAATTCACTATTATTTATTTCTAACCCTAACCCCGGGTGAAGTGTGTGTTCAAAGTTTATAATTTTTAGGTTTTGCCTATTCACCCCCTCTAGGCGACTTTCAATTAGTATTAGAGCCCGATGCTTCATTAGAGTTTAACAACTCGAAGTGATGTCGGGAGAACATGCCAACAGGGAGATGGTGACCGGGGAAAAACCCGGATCTTCGGGAAAGAAGAACGAAGAAAGGACTCCATCGAAGGAGGCCAGCGACAAGCAAAAAGAACACAAGGAGGAATCCGTCGACTCCATCAAGTCACATAGGAACGGTGACAAGAAGAAAAAGAAGATTAAGAAGGTGGTCTACTACGAGACCGATTCATCCTCACCTTCCACCTCCAGCGCCGAGTCTACATCTTTGAAGCGCCAAGAGCGTAAGAAGTATAGTAAGATGCCTATTCGTTATGCTCGCATTCATAAACACACTCCTTTACTTTCCATACCCCTAGGCAAACCACCATGTTTTGATGGTGAAGATTATTGTATGTGGAGTGATAAAATGAGGCACCATCTAACCTCACTCCACGAAAGCATATGGGATATTGTTGAGTTTGGAGCGTAGGCACCACAATTGGGCGACGAGGACTACGACTCCGATGAAACCACCCAAATAAGACACTTCAACTCCCAAGCCACCTCTATACTCATCGCTTCCTTGTGTCGAGAGGAGTACAACAAGGTGCAAGGGTTGAAGAGTGACAAAGAAATTTGGGACGTCCTCAAGACGACGCATGAAGGGGATGAGGCGACCAAAATCACCAAGCTTGAAACGATCGAGGGAGAACTCGGTCGATTTGTCCTCAACGAAGGAGAGGAGCCACAAGCAATGTACAACCGACTCAAGACAATGGTCAACCAAGTCCACAACCTCGGGAGCACCAAGTGGGATGACCATGAAATGGTCAAGGTTATTCTAAGATCTCTTGTGTTTCGTAATCCCACTCAAGTTTAATTAATTTGTGTAGATCCTAGATATAAATAGATGTCTCCTGAGGAGGTGATTGGCAAGTTTGTGGGCTTTGAACTTATGATCAAAGACTCCAAACATATTGTCAACTTAGAGCAAGGCGCCACCTCCACACCCGAGGTGCAACTCGCATTCAAAGCAACGAAAGAAAAGAAGGAAGAGTATACACCAACAAGTAGACTCCCAATCGACGCCTCTAAGCTCGACAACGAGGAGATGGCTCTTATCATCAAGAGCTTCCGGCAAATCCTCAAACAAAGGAAGGGGGAGGACTACAAACCCCGCTCCAAGAGGGTTTGCTACATGTGTGGTAAGTCTGGTCATTTTATTGCTAAATGTCCATATACAAGTGATAGTTACAGGGACGACGACAAGAAAGGGAAGAAGAAGATGGAGAAGAAAAGATACTACAACAAGAAGGGTGGCGAGGCGCACATGGTGCGGGAATGGGACTCCGACGAGAGCTCCACCGACTCCTCCGACGAGGACGCCACCAACATCCCTGTCAACAAAGGCCTTCTCTTCCTGAACGTCGACCATAAATGCCTCATGGCTAAGGATAGCAAAAAGAAGAAGGTACATTCTAGAGATACCCCCAAATTCACTACTTCCGATGATGAGGGTAGCTCTAGTGATAATCATGATGATTTAACTTCTCTTTTTGCAAACCTTACTAAAGAACAAAAGAAGAAAATTAATGAATTGATAGAAACCATTAACGAGAAGGATGATATCTTGGAATGCCAAGAGGACTTGCTCGTTAAGGAAAATAAAAAATTTGTTAAGCTAAAAGATGCTTATGCTCTTGAAGTAGAAAAATGTGAAAACTTGTCTAGAGAGCTTAATGTTTGCAATGATTCAATTTCTTGTCTTAGAACTGAAAATGTTAGTTTAGTTGCTAAGATTGAAAAATTGAATGCTTGCAAACCCCCTACATATACCATTGAGCATGTTACTATTTGCACTAGATGTAGAGATGTTAATGTTGATGCTATGAATGATCACCTTGCTATGATTAAAGAACAAAATGATCACATGGCTAAATTAAATGCTAAAATTGCCGAGCATGAACTAGAAAATGAAAATTTTAAATTTGCTCATATTATGTTTTATAATGGGAGACGCTATGTCATTAAGGATGGCATTGGTTTACAACAAGGAAATCAAAGCAACATCAAAATTAATGCCCCTAACAACAAGCTTTCTAACTTTGTTAAAGGCAAGGCTCCCTTAGTTTAGGATAGGGAAGGTTACATTTTATACACTGAGAACTATCTTGAGCACAAAATTAGGAGTATTCATGCAGGAAAATATCATTCTGTTTCTCATCATGCTTATATGTATAGTAATGAGGCTTCTAGCTCTAGGCATACAACTCATATCAAAATGCCTAAAAATAAGATTGCTAATGCATCAAATGAACATAGCATTTCATTCAAAACTTTTGATGCATCTTTTGTGCTTACTAACAAATCAGGCAAGGTAGTTGCCAAATATGTTGGGGGCAAACACAAGAGTCCTAAGACTTGTGTTTGGGTACCCATGGTGCTTGTTTCTAATGTAAAAGAACCCAAGACCGTTTGGGTACCTAAGAACAAGTCCTAAATTTGTTTTGTAGGTTTATGCATCCGACGGGACAAGTTGGATAATCGATAGCGGGTGCACAAACCACATGACAGGGGAGAAAAGGATGTTCTCCTCATATGAGAAAAATGATGATCCCCAAAGAGCAATCACATTCGGGGATGGAAATCGAGGTTTGATCAAAGGTTTGGGTAAAATTGCTATATCTTCTGACCACTCCATTTCCAATGTTTTTCTTGTAGACTCTTTAGATTACAATTTGCTTTCTGTTTCTCAATTATGCAAAATGGGCTACAACTGTCTATTTACTGATGTTAGTGTTACCGTCTTTAGCAGAAGTGATGATTCAATAGCTTTTAAGGGAATGCTAGATGGTCAACTATACTTAGTTGATTTCAATGATAACAATGTTGAACTAGACACTTGCTTAATTGCTAAGACTAACATGGGCTGGCTTTGGCATTGCCGCTTGCTCATGTTGGGACGAAGAATCTTCACAAACTTCTAAAAGGGGAACACATTTTAGGACTAACCAATGTTCATTTTGAGAAAGGCAGGGTTTGTAGTGCATGTCAAGCAGGAAAGCAAGTTAGAGTTCATCATCCACACAAGAACGTCACGATGACCGAAAGGCCACTTGAGCTACTCCACATGGATCTATTCGACCCGGTTGCTTACATAAGCAACAGCGGGAGTAAGCATTGTCTTGTGATTGTGGATGATTATTCTCGCTTCACTTGGATGTTCTTTTTACAGGAAAAAACACAAACCCAAGAAACCTTAAAGAGATTCTTGAGACAGGCTCAAAATGAGTTCGGATTGAGAATCAAGAAGATTAGAAGCGACAATGGAACAAAGTTCAAGAACTCTCAAATTGAAGGATTTCTTGAGGAGGATATCAAGCATGAGTTCTCCTCTCCCTACACACCTCAACAAAATGGTGTTGTGGAGAGAAAGAACAAAACTCTCTTAGATATGGCGAAGACCATGCTTGATGAGTATAAGACACCGAATTGGTTATGGGCGGAGACGATTAACACTGCCTGCTACTCCATCAACCATCTCTATCTTCACCGAATCCTCAAGAAAACATCATATGAACTCCTCACTGGTAAAAAGCCCAATGTTTCTTATTTTAGAGTTTTGGGAGCAAATGCTTTATTCTTATCAAAAGAGGTAGAAATTCTAAATTTGCTCCTAAAGCAGTAGACAACTTTTTACTTGGTTATGACTCAAACACAAGGGCATATAGAATCTTCAACAAGTCCACTAGATTAGTTGAAGTTTCTTGTGACATTGTGTTTGATGAGACTAATGGATCTCAAGTAGAGCAAGTTGATCTTGATGAATTAGATGATGAAGAGGCTCCATGTGTCGCGCTAAGGAACATGTCCATTGGTGCCGTATGCCCAAAAGAATCCGAAGAGCCTTCACAAGCACAAGATCAACCATCATCTTCCATACAAGCATCTCCACCAACTCGAGATGAGAAAATGGCTCAAGAAGAAGAGGATGAAGATCAAGACGATGAGCCACCTCAAGAGGAGGACATTGATCAAGGAGGAGATGAAGATAATCAAGACAAGGAAGGTGATCAAGAAATTCATGAACAAAGACCACCGCACCCAAGAGTCCACCAAGCAATTCAAATAGATCATCCCGTCAACTCCATACTTGGTGACATCCACAAGGGGGTAACCACTCGATCTTTAGTTGCTCATTTTTGTGAATATTACTCTTTTGTGTCTTCTATTGAGCATGGTATGAATGTCTGAGAGACTTTCTTATCACTAATGGCTTCAAAGTTGGAAAAGCTGACCCTACTCTCTTCACTAAAACAATTGCTAAAGACTTGTTTATATGCCAAATTTATATTGATGATATTATATTTGGGTCTACTAACAAGTCATCTTGTGAAGAGTTTAGTAAGATAATGATACAAAAATTTGAGATGTCCATGATGGGGGAGTTGAAATATTTTCTTGGATGCCAAATCAAGCAACTCCAAGAGGGTACCTTCATCTGCCAAACTGAGTACATTCAAGATATACTCAAGAAGTTTGGAATGAAGAATGCCAAACTCATCAAGACTCCCATGGGACAAATGGGCATCTCGACCTCGACATAGGAGGTAAATCAGTAGATCAAAAGGTATACCGATCGATGATAGGACCTTTACTCTATTTATGTGCTTCAGGACCGGATATTATGCTTTCTGTATGCAATCCTAAGAAAGTTCACCTTAGTGCCATGAAAAGAATCATGAGATATTTAGTTTACACTCCTAAGTTTAGGCTATGGTACCCCAAGGGATCTACCTTTGATCTAATTTGGTTCTCAAAAACATGATTTAACAATGTTTCTGGAGTATAATACATGAACAGGTACCTTCGGACTTGGATCAAAACCACAGTGTGAAGAAGTACAAGGAATACGAAGGATGGTGCAGAGCCGAAGCTATGCGCAGGGGAGCTTCAGCATGATAGCAGAAAAGGAAACCGACTTAAAGATGAAAAGGCTATTTAGACCTCGATAGATTACTATAGAGTTATTAGCAAATGTAAAGGGCATGTGTGTAATTTTACATGGGCTACGTCCCGTGCTTATAAATAGATGAACAGTGCTTCCGTACTGTTCAGGCGGACTTGGCATTTGCTTTTGCGTCACGCTTGTACTTTTACCTTCTTTCAAGCTGAAGGTACATTTGTAATTTGTTATCATTTCTATTTTTCCATAATAATAAAATAGAAATGAGCTAATAATAATTCATAACTGTTTATGTTATCTTTTATATTTCATATGATTTCTTCTTCATTATTTATATGTCGTACTGATGAAGGTACGTCCTTCATAACCTTCGTCCGAAAATCATTATCTCTCAAGGGAAATAATGCTTCGAAGGACGAAGGACTTTAATGTTTAACATTTTCTGTGTTGCCTTGTTCTTAACTCATAGCATTTGAGAACAAGTCCCCAACATTGGCGCCCACCTCCGGTGAACTCTTTTCGACCACCTTCGGTGAGCACTGACCTTCGTCATGCCACCGAAGAAAGCTTCAGCGACAGGGGCTGCCGCTGGATCCGAACCAGGAGACCCTTTCTCTTCGAGAGGCCCGAAGCCAGAAGAGGAAGGCCACTAGTCCAACACCTCAAGAGGACGAGTTGGACCAAGAAATCAGGAACATGGAGACGCTTCATCAACAAGTACAAAAGAAGAAGGAGAAGATGGCCCGACTAGCCGACCTTCAGAGGCAAATTGATGAAGCCACTGAAGATGTACGCCATCTTGCTCAAGATGAGCAAGAACGAAGGCCCCAGCACAGGGAGCTTCATCAAGAAGGATTGTTCGATGATGATGGATGGTATGATGATTCCCATCATGGAAATTTTGCTTTTGATGATGCTTCTCCCCTGTCAACAGAACTGCACGCTACACCTTGGCCCCCATCTTACAATCCATCTCAGCTTCCCATGTACGACGGGCACTCAGATCCGAAGCAGTTTCTGATGATTTACGAAGCAACCATATCTTCATATGGAGGCAATACTGTAGTTGAAAGGGAATTAGGCTTACACCTATTTCCTAAATGATTTTGGTGGTTGAATTGCCCAACACAAATAATCTGGACTAACTAGTTTGCTCTAGTGTATAAGTTATACAGGTGCTAAAGGTTCACACTTAGCCAATAAAAAGACCAAGAATTGGGTTCAACAAAAGAGCAAAGGGATAACCGAAGTGTGCCCTGATCTGGCGCACCGGACAGTGTCCGATGCACCAGGAGACTTCACGCTGAACTCTTCACCTTTGGGAAAATCCAGAGGCGCTCCGCTATAATTCACCGGACTGTCCGGTGTACACCGGACAGTGTCCGGTGCCCCAAGGAAGAGCGACTCTGGAACTCGCCAGCTTCGGGAATTCGCTCCGCTATAATTCACCGGACATGTCCGATGTGCACCGGACTGTCCGGTGAGCCAGCGGAGCAACGGCTATTCGGCGCCAACGGTCACCTGCAATAGCATTTATTGCGCGCCAGAGCGCGCAGAAGTCAGGCACGCGTGAAGTGGCGCACCGGACACTCTAAAGTACATGTCCAGTGTGCCACCGGACATCCAGGTGGGCCCAGCAGTCAGAGCTCCAACGGTCGGAACCCAACGGCCTGGTGACGTGGCTGGCGCACCGGACACTGTCCAGTGGCGCACCGGACTGTCCGGTGCGCCATGCGACAGGAGCCTCCACCAAACGACTAGTTTGGTGGCTGGGGTTATAAATACCCCCAACCACCCCACATTCAAGTCATCCAAGTTTTCAAACTTCCAACCACTTACAAGAGCTAGGCATTCAATACAAGACACAACCAAGTGATCAAATCCTCTCCCATTTCCACAAAAGCATTAGCGACTAGTGAGAGTGATTTGTCGTGTTCTTTTGAGCTCTTGCGCTTGGATCGCTTTCTTCTTTCTCATTCTTTCTTGCGATCAATACTCACTTGTAACCAAGGCGAGAGACACCAATTGTGTGGTGGTCCATGCGGGGAAGTTTTGTTCTCGGTTGATTTGAGAAGAGAAAGCTCACTCGGTCCGAGAGACCGTTTGAGAGAGGGAAAGGGTTGAAAGAGACCCGGTCTTTGTGACCACCTCAATGGGGAGTAGGTTTGTGAGAACCGAACCTCGGTAAAACAAATCCTCGTGTCACACTCTTTATTTTCTTGCGATTTGTTTTGCACCCTCTCTCGCGGACTCAATTATATTTCTAACGCTAACCCGGCTTGTAGTTGTGATTAACTTTGTAAATTTCAGTTTCGCCCTATTCACCCCCCCTCTAGGCGACTTTCAATTGGTATCAAAGCCCGGTGCTTCATTAGAGCCTAACCGCTCGAAGTGATGTCGGGAGAACACGCCAAGAAGGAGATGGAGATCGGCGACAAGCCCGCTACAAGCCACGGGAAAGCTTCATCGGAAGAGTCCCGCAAAAAGGGAAAGGGGAAGGAGAAGAAAGCCTCTTCCCACGAGTCGCATCGGAGTGGGGACAAGAAAAAGAAGATGAGGAAGGTGGTATACTACGAGACCGACACCTCATCGCCATCTACCTCCGGCTCCGACGCGCCCTCCGTAACTTCTAAGCGCCATGAGCGCAAGAAGTTTAGTAAGATCCCCTTACACTATCCTCGTACTTCTAGACATACTCCATTACTTTCCGTTCCATTAGGCAAATCGCCAACCTTTGACGGTGAAGAGTATGCTAGGTGGAGTGATTTAATGAAATTTCATCTAACCTCACTCCACAAAAGTATATGGAATGTTGTTGAGTTTGGAGCACAGGTACCATCCGTAGGGGATGAGGATTATGATGAGGACGAGGTGGCCCAAATCGAGCACTTCAACTCCCAAGCCACAACCATACTCCTCGCCTCTCTAAGTAGGGAGGAGTACAACAAGGTGCAAGGATTAAAGAGCGCCAAGGAAGTTTGGGACGTGCTCAAGACCGCGCACGAGGGTGATGAACTCACCAAGATCACCAAGCGGGAAACGATCGAGGGGGAGCTCGGTCGCTTCCGTCTTCGCCAAGGGGGAGGAGCCACAAGACATGTACAACCGGCTCAAAACCTTGGTGAATCAAGTGCACAACCTTGGGAGCAAAAAGTGGGATGACCACGAAGTGGTTAAGGTTATTTTAAGATCACTTATTTTCCTTAACCCTACTCAAGTACAATTAATTCGTGGCAATCCAAGATATACACTAATGACTCCCGAGGAAGTAATCGGGAATTTTGTGAGCTTTGAATTTATGATCAAGGGCTCACGGAAGATCAACGAGCTTGACGGTCCTTCTACGTCCGAAGCTCAACCAGTCGCATTCAAAGCGACGGAAGAGAAGAAGGAGGAGTCTACACCGAGTAGAACACCCATCGACGCCTCCAAGCTCGACAACGAGGAAATGGCGCTTGTCATCAAAAGCTTTCGCCAAATCCTCAAGCAAAGGAGGGGGAAAGATTACAAGCCCCGCTCCAAGAAGGTTTGCTACAAGTGTGGTAAGCCCAGTCACTTTATAGCTAAATGTCCTATTTCTAGTGACAATGACAGGGGTGACGACAAGAAGGGGAGAAGAAAGGAGAAGAAGAGGTACTACAAGAAGAAGGGCAGCGATGCCCATGTTTGTCGCGAGTGGGACTCCGACGAAAGCTCTAGCGACTCCTCCGACGACGAGGACGCCGCCAACATCGCCGTCACCAAAGGGCTTCTCTTCCCCAACGTCGGCCACAAGTGCCTCATGGCAAAGGATGGCAAAAAGAAGAAGGTTAAATCTAAATCCTCCACTAGATATGAATCCTCTAGCGATGATAATGCTAGTGATGAGGAAGATAATTTGCGTACTCTTTTTGCCAACTTAAACATGCAACAAAAAGAGAAATTAAATGAATTAATTAGTGCCATCCATGAGAAGGATGATCTCTTGGACTCTCAAGAGGACTTCCTAATCAAGGAAAACAAAAAGCATGTTAAAGTGAAAAATGCTTATGCTGTAGAAGTTGAAAAATGTGAAAAATTATCTAGTGAGCTAAGCACTTGCCATGAAACTATAGACAACCTTAGAAATGAGAATGCTAATTTGTTAGCTAAGGTTGATTCTATTGCTTGTAATATTTCAATTCCCAATCCTAGAAATGATAATAATGATTTGCTTGCTAGGATCGAAGAATTGAATATATCTCTTGCTAGCCTTAGGATTGAAAATGAAAAATTGCTTGCTAAGGCTAAAGAATTAGATGTTTGCAATGCTACAATTTCGGACCTTAGAACTAAAAATGATATATTGCATGCTAAGGTTGTAGAATTGAAATCTTGCAAGCCCTCTACATCTACCGTTGAGCACACTTCTATTTGTACTAGATGTAGAGATGTTGATATCAATGCTATACATGATCACATGGCTTTATTAAACAACAAAATGATCATATAGAAAAATTAGATGCTAAAATTGCCGAGCATGACTTAGAGAACGAAAAATTTAAATTTGCTAGAAGCATGCTCTATAGAGGGAGACGCCCTGGCATTAAGGATGGCATTGGCTTCCAACAGGGAGGCAATGTCAAACTTAATGCCCCTCCTAAGAAATTGTCTAATTTTGTTAAGGGTAAGGCTCCCATGCCTCAGGATAACGAGGGTTACATTTTGTACCCTGCCGGTTATCCTGAGAGCAAAATTAGGAGAATTCACTCTAGGAAGTCTCACTCTGGCCCTAACCATGCTTTTATGTATAAGGGTGAGACATCTAGTTCTAGGCAACCAACCCATGCTAAGTTGCCTAAGAAGAAAACTTCTAGTGCATCAAATGATCATAACATTTCATTTAAAACTTTTGATGCATCCTATGTATTAACTAACAAATCCGGCAAGATAGTTGCCAAATATGTTGGGGGCAAGCACAAGGGGTCAAAGACTTGTGTTTGGGTACCCAAAGTTCTTGTGTCTAATGCTAAAGGACCCAAAACCATTTGGGTACCTAAAGTCAAGAACTAAACATGTTTTGTAGGTTTATGCATCCGGGGGCTCAAGTTGGATCATCGACAGCGGGTGCACAAACCACATGACAGGGGAGAAGAAGATGTTCTCCTCCTATGAGAAAAACCAAGATCCCCAACGAGCTATCACATTCGGGGATGGAAATCAAGGTTTGGTCAAAGGATTGGGTAAAATTGCTATATCTCCTGACCATTCTATTTCAAATGTTTTTCTTGTAGATTCATTAGATTACAATTTGCTTTCCGTTTCTCAATTATGTCAAATGGGCTACAACTGTCTATTCACTGATGTAGGTGTTACTGTCTTTAGAAGAAGTGATGATTCAATAGCATTTAAGGGAGTGTTGGAGGGTCAGCTATACTTGGTAGATTTTGATAGAGCTGAACTCGACACTTGCTTAATTGCTAAGACTAACATGGGTTGGCTCTGGCACCGTCGACTAGCCCATGTTGGGATGAAGAACCTTCATAAGCTTCTAAAGGGGGAACACATTTTAGGATTAACAAATGTTCATTTTGAGAAAGACAGGATTTGTAGCGCATGCCAAGCAGGGAAGCAAGTTGGTGCCCATCATCCACACAAGAACATCATGACGACCGACAGGCCACTGGAGCTCCTACACATGGACCTATTCGGCCCGATTGCTTACATAAGCATCGGCGGGAGTAAGTACTATCTAGTTATTGTGGATGATTATTCTCGCTTCACTTGGGTATTCTTTTTGCATGAAAAATCCCATACCCAAGAGACCTTAAAGGGATTCTTGAGATGGGCTCAAAACGAGTTCGGCTTAAGGATCAAGAAAATTAGAAGCGACAACGGGACGGAGTTCAAGAACTCTCAAATTGAAGGCTTCCTTGAGGAGGAGGGCATCAAGCATGAGTTCTCCTCTCCCTACACACCACAACAAAATGGTGTAGTAGAGAGGAAGAATAGAACTTTATTGGACATGGCTAGAACCATGCTTGATGAGTACAAAACATCGGATTGGTTTTGGGCCAAGGCAGTCAACACCGCCTGCTACGCCATCAACCGGTTGTATCTACACCGAATCCTCAAGAAGACATCATACGAACTCCTAACCGGTAAAAAGCCCAATATTTCATATTTTAGAGTCTTTGGTAGCAAATGCTTTATACTTCTTAAAAGAGGTAGAAAATCTAAATTTGCTCCTAAGACTGTAGAAGGCTTTTTACTAGGATATGATTCAAACACAAGGGCATATAGAGTCTTTAACAAGTCCTCTAGACAAGTTGAAGTTTCTTGTGACATTGTGTTTGATGAGACTAACGGCTCTCAAGTAGAGCAAGTTGATCTTGATGAGATAGGTGATGAAGAGGCTCCATGCATCGCGCTAAGGAATATGTCCATTGGGGATGTGTGTCCTAAGGAATCCGAAGAGCCTCCAAATGCACAAGATCAACCATCCTCCTCCACGCAAGCATCTCCACCAACTCAAAATAAGGATGAGGCTTAAGTTGATGAAATAGAAGATCAAGCAAATGAGCCACCTCAAGATGACAGCAATGATCAAGGGGGAGATACAAATGATCAAGAAAAGGAGGATGAAGAACCAAGGCCGCCACACCCAAGAGTCCACCAAGCAATCCAACGAGATCACCCCGTCGACACCATCCTCGGCGACATTCATAAGGGGGTAGCCACTAGATCTCGTGTTGCACATTTTTGTGAGCATTAATCTTTTGTTTCCTCTATTGAGCCACACAGGGTAGAGGAAGCACTCCAAGATTCGGACTGGATAGTGGCGATGCAAGAGGAGCTCAACAACTTCACTAGGAACGAGGTATGGCATTTAGTTCCACGTCCTAATCAAAATGTTGTAGAAACCAAATGGGTCTTCCGCAACAAGCAAGACGAGCATGGTGTGGTGACAAGGAACAAAGGTCGACTTGTGGCCAAAGGATACTCCCAAGTCGAAGGTTTGGATTTCGGTGAAACCTATGCACCCGTAGCTAGGCTTGAATCAATTCGTATATTATTGGCCTACGCTACTTACCATGGCTTCAAGCTTTATCAAATGGACGTGAAGAGTGCCTTCCTCAATGGACCAATCAAGGAAGAGGTCTATGTTGAGCAACCTCCCGGCTTTGAAGATAGTAAGTACCCTAACTATGTTTATAAACTCTCTAAGGCGCTTTATGGGCTCAAGCAAGCCCCTAGAGCATGGTATGAACGCCTTAGATATTTCCTTATCACTAACGGATTCAAAGTCGGAAAGGCCGATCCTACACTCTTCACTAAAACTCTTGAAAATGACTTGTTTGTATGCCAAATTTATGTTGATGATATTATATTTGGGTCTACTAACGAGTCTACATGTGAAGAATTTAGTAGGATCATGACACAAAAGTTCGAGATGTCTATGATGGGGGAGTTGAAATATTTCTTAGGATTTCAAGTAAAACAACTCCAAGAGGGCACCTTCCTAAGCCAAACGAAGTATACTCAAGATATTCTAAGCAAGTTTGGGATGAAGGATGCTAAACCCATCAAGACACCCATGGGAACCAATGGGCATCTCGACCTCGACGAAGGAGGTAAATCCATCGATCAAAAGGTATACTGGTCGATGATAGGATCTTTACTCTATTTATGTGCATCTCGACCGGATATTATGCTTTCCGTATGCATGTGTGCAAGATTCCAAGCCGACCCTAAGGAAGCTCACCTTACGGCCGTAAAACGAATCTTGAGATATTTAGTTTATACTCCTAAGTTTGGGCTTTGGTATCCTAGGGGATCCACTTTTGATTTAATTGGTTATTCTGATGCCGATTGGGCGGGTTGTAAAATTAATAGAAAGAGCACATCGAGGACTTGCCAGTTCTTGGGAAGATCCTTGGTGTCTTGGGCTTCAAAGAAGCAAAATTCCGTAGCTCTTTCTACCGCCGAAGCCGAGTACATTGCCGCAGGTCATTGTTGCGCGCAACTACTTTGGATGAGGCAAACCCTCAGGGATTATGGTTACAAATTAACCAAAGTTCCTCTTCTATGTGATAATGAGAGTGCAATCCGCATGGCGGATAATCCCGTTGAGCATAGCCGCACTAAACACATAGCCATTCGGTATCACTTTTTAAGGGATCACCAACAAAAGGGAGATATCGAGATTTCGTACATTAACACTAAAGATCAATTAGCCGATATATTTACCAAGCCTCTTGATGAACAAACTTTTAACAAACTTAGGCATGAGCTAAATATTCTTGATTCTAGGAACTTCTTTTGTTGATTTGCACACATAGCTCATTCATATACCTTTGATCATGTCTCTTTCATATGCTATGACTAATGTGTTTTCGAGTCTATTTCAAACCAAGTCATAGGTATATTGAAAGGGAATTGGAGTCTTCGGCGAAGACAAAGGCTTCCACTCCGTAACTCATTCATTCATCGTCGCTCCGTGCCACTCTCCATCTTTGGAGGAGAAGGACTCCATCTTTGGTATAATGTTCACTCATTTATTTATGAGCAAAGGGGGAGAAAGTAATTCAAAAGGGCTCTAATGACTCCGTTTTTGGCGATTCATGCCAAAGGGGGAGAATGTATTAGCCCAAAGCAAAAGGACCGCACCACCACCTAAATTTTAAAATGATTTTCAATTGGAAATTTCACATCTGTATCCTATTATGTTCAAAAGGGGGAGAAAGTAGTATTTCAAAATTGATATATCAAAACCCTCTTGAACACTAAGAGGAGGATTTCATTTAGGGGGAGTTTTGTTTAGTCAAAGGAAAAGCATTTGAAACAGGGGGAGAAAATTTCAAATCTTGAAAATGCTTTGCAAAATCTTATTCATTTGCCTTTGACTATTTGCAAAAGAACTTTGAAAAAGATTCACAAAAGAATTTGCAAAAACAAAACATGTGGTGCAAGAGTGGTCCAAAATGTAAGAAATGAAGAAACAATCCATGCGCATCTTATAAGTATTTATATTGGCTCAATTCTAAGCAACCTTTGCACTTACATTATGCAAACTAGTTCAATTATGCACTTCTATATTTGCTTTGGTTTGTGTTGGCATCAATCACCAAAAAGGGGGAGATTGAAAGGGAATTAGGCTTACACCTATTTCCTAAATGATTTTGGTGGTTGAATTGCCCAACACAAATAAATTGGACTAACTAATTTGCTCTAGTGTATAAGTTATACAGGTGCTAAAGGTTCACACTTAGCCAATAAAAAGACCAAGAATTGGGTTCAACAAAAGAGCAAAGGGATAACCGAAGTGTGCCCTGATCTGGCGCACCGGACTGTCCGGTGTGGCACCGGACAGTGTCCGGTGCACCAGGAGACTTCACGCTGAACTCTTCACCTTCGGGAAAAACCAGAGGCGCTCCGCTATAATTCACCGGACTGTCCGGTGTACATCCACAAGGGGGTAACCACTCGATCTTGAGTTGCTCATTTTTGTGAATATTACTCTTTTGTGTCTTCTATTGAGCATGGTATGAATGTCTGAGAGACTTTCTTATCACTAATGGCTTCAAAGTTGGAAAAGCTGACCCTACTCTCTTCACTAAAACAATTGCTAAAGACTTGTTTATATGCCAAATTTATATTGATGATATTATATTTGGGTCTACTAACAAGTCATCTTGGGAAGAGTTTAGTAAGATAATGATACAGAAATTTGAGATGTCCATGATGGGGGAGTTGAAATATTTTCTTGGATTCCAAATCAAGCAACTCCAAGAGGGTACCATCATCTGCCAAACTGAGTACATTCAAGATATACTCAAGAAGTTTGGAATGAAGAATGCCAAACTCATCAAGACTCCCATGGGACAAATGGGCATCTCGACCTCGACATAGGAGGTAAATCAGTAGATCAAAAGGTATACCTGTCGATGATAGGACTTTTACTCTATTTATGTGCTTCACGGCCGGATATTATGCTTTCTGTATGCAATCCTAAGGAAGTTCACCTTAGTGCCATGAAAAGAATCATGAGATATTTAGTTTACACTCCTACGTTTAGGCTATGGTACCCCAAGGGATCTACCTTTGATCTAATTGGGTTCTCAAAAACATGATTTAACAATGTTTCTGGAGTATAATACATGAACAGGTACCTTCGGACTTGGATCAAAACCACAGTGTGAAGAAGTACAAGGAATACGAAGGATGGTGCAGAGCCAAAGCTATGCGCAGGGGAGCTTCAGCATGATAGCAGAAAAGGAAACCGACTTAAAGATGAAAAGACTATTTAGACCTCGATGGATTACTATAGAGTTATTAGCAAATGTAAAGGGCATGGGTGTAATTTTACATGGGCTGCGTCCCGTGCCTATAAATAGATAAACAGTGCTCCCGTACTGTTCAGGCGGACTTGGCATTTGCTTTTGCGTCACGCTTGTACTTTTACCTTCTTTCAAGCCAAAGGTACATTTGTAATTTGTTATCATTTCTATTTTTCCATAATAATAAAATAGAAATGAGCTAATAATAATTCATAACTGTTTATGTTATCTTTTATATTTCATATGATTTCTTCTTCATTATTTATATGTCGTACTGATGAAGGTACGTCCTTCATAACCTTCGTCCGAAAATCATTATCTCTCAAGGGAAATAATGCTTCGAAGGACGAAGGACTTTAATGTTTAACATTTTCTGTGTTGCCTTGTTCTTAACTCATAGCATTTGAGAACAAGTCCCCAACATTGGCGCCCACCTCTGGCGAACTCTGTTCGACCACCTTCGGCGAGCACTGACCTTCGTCATGCCACCGAAGAAAGCTTCAGCGACAGGGGCTGCCGCTGGATCCGAACCAGGAGACCCTTTCTCTTCGAGAGGCCCGAAGCCAGAAGAGGAAGGCCACTAGTCCAACACCTCAAGAGGACGAGTTGGACCAAGAAATCAGGAACATGGAGATGCTTCATCAACAAGTACAAAAGAAGAAGGAGAAGATGGCCCGACTAGCCGACCTTCAGAGGCAAATTGATGAAGCCACTGAAGAAGTACGCCATCTTGCTCAAGATGAGCAAGAACGAAGGCCCCAGCACAGGGAGCTTCATCAAGAAGGATTGTTCGATGATGATGGATGGTATGATGATTCCCATCATGGAAATTTTGCTTTTGATGATGCTTCTCCTCTGTCAACAGAACTGCACGCTACACCTTGGCCCCCATCTTACAATCCATCTCAGCTTCCCACGTATGACGGGCACTCAGATCCGAAGCAGTTTCTGATGAGTTACGAAGCAATCATATCTTCATATGGAGGCAATACTGCAGTTGAAAGGGAATTAGGCTTACACCTATTTCCTAAATGATTTTGGTGGTTGAATTGCCTAACACAAATAAATTGGACTAACTAGTTTGCTCTAGTGTATAAGTTATACAGGTGCTAAAGGTTCACACTTAGCCAATAAAAAGACCAAGAATTGGGTTCAACAAAAGAGCAAAGGGATAACCGAAGTGTGCCCTGATCTGGTGCACCGGACTGTCCGGTGTGGCACCGGACAGTGTCCGGTGCACCAGGAGACTTCACGCTGAACTCTTCATCTTCGGGAAAATCCAGAGGCGCTCCGCTATAATTCACTGGACTGTCCGGTGTACACCGAACAGTGTCCGGTGCCCCAAGGAAGAGCAACTCTGGAACTCGCCAGCTTCGAGAATTCGCTCCGCTATAATTCACCGGACATGTCTAATGTGCACCGGACTGTCCGGTGAGCCAGCGGAGCAACGGCTATTCGGCGCCAACGGTCACCTGCAACAGCATTTATTGCGCGCCAGAGCGCATAGAAGTTAGGCACGCGCGAAGTGGCGCACTGGACACTCTACAGTACATGTCTGGTGTGCCACCGGACATCCAGGCGGGCCCAGCAGTCAGAGCTCCAACGGTCGGAAGCCAACGACCTGGTGACGTGGCTGGCGCACCGGACACTGTCCGGTGGCGCACCGGACTATCCGGTGCGCCATGCGACAGCAGCCTCCACCAAACGGCTAGTTTGGTGGTTGGGGTTATAAATACCCCCAACCACCCCACATTCAAGTCATCCAAGTTTTCAAACTTCCAACCACTTACAAGAGCTAGGCATTCAATACAAGACACAACCAAGTGATCAAATCCTCTCCCATTTCCACAAAAGCATTAGCGACTAGTGAGAGTGATTTGTCGTGTTCTTTTGAGCTCTTGCGCTTGGATCGCTTTCTTCTTTCTCATTCTTTCTTGCGATCAATACTCACTTGTAACCAAGGCAAGAGACACCAATTGTGTGGTGGTCCTTGCGGGGAAGTTTTGTTCCCAGTTGATTTGAGAAGAGAAAGCTCACTCGGTCCGAGGGACCGTTTGAGAGAGGGAAAGGGTTGAAAGAGACTCGGTCTTTGTGACCACCTCAACGGGGAGTAGGTTTGCGAGAACCGAACCTCGGTAAAACAAATCCTCGTGTCACACTCTTTATTTGCTTGCGATTTGTTTTGCACCCTCTCTCGCGGACTCAATTATATTTCTAACGCTAACCCGGCTTGTAGTTGTGATTAACTTTGTAAATTTCAGTTTCGCCCTATTCACCCCCCTCTAGGCGACTTTCAGCAGTCATGGCGAAATCTTTCGTCATGGCAGTCAAGAATGTTGCACAGACCTAGTACTCCTCTCTTTGGCCAGGAACAATCACATCATGGCAGAAGCTGAAGGACATGCTGATCACCAGTTTCCAAGGGTTTCAAATGAAGCTGGTTACCGCTCAAGCTTTGTTCCAGTGCACGCAAGATCACGAAGAATACCTTCAGGCGTATGTCCGAAGGTTCTTGCGTCTGAGGGCACAAGCACCAACAGTGCCCAATGAAATTATCATTGAGGCCATGATCAAGGGGCTTCGGCCAGGACCTACAGCCCAATACTTCGCCAGGAAACCCCCTCAGACTCTGGAGAAATTGCTTCAAAAGATCGATGAATACATCCGCGCTGATAATGACTTTCGGCAAAGAAGGGAGGAAGCTTACAGGTTCTCCAAGATGACCAGGGGCTTCGGAGGGAGAATCCACCCAAGACACGTCAAATCAATTCACTCCGCCCAGAATGACGACAGAGGAAGTCAACAACAGAGGCCGTAATATTCCTCCCAGGCTTCGGGGCAGCAACAAAGCTATCCTCGGCCCCCAGCTCCAAGGGGCAGAGGTGCCAGGGGCTTCGGTGGAAGGTTTGGGGATCAGCCTAGGAAAATTTATTGCCTATTCTGCGGTGAGGACAAGGGCCATACTACAAGAATGTGCCATGTCACCATTCAGAAACAGAAGGAGATAGCAGAAGCTGCAGCCCAACAGAACCAGTTGAAGCAAGTTATGCACACTGCTTCGTATCACTCACCATACATACCAGAGTATGTGGGTAACCATCCTGCAGTTTCTATTGCTTCGGCTAGCCAACCACAGGCATCTTGGCAACAGCCTCCACCTCCACCACCAATACAACCCGCATACTCCCGAGGCTAACAGCCAGAAGGGAGTCAGCATACTCACCGGCAGCGAGACTTCAGGGAGGAGTCCGAAGCTCGCACAGTCAACAGTACTGTGCCAGAATCGAAGCATATCTACTAAGAGATATCCTACCTCTGAAACAGTTTTTGCATTCGTCATCATTTTCTTTTTTAATAAGGAGCAATCATTGAAAGCCTAGTTCTTTTGTTGTTTTCAATTTCTTGTAATAGCTTCGTTATTGTCATGATATAATACACCTTCTTCACAGACTCACGAAGTTCCAAAAGTCGGTGAAGCACGAAAGTTGTTCTCAAGAGAACGCGGGGTTCACAATTATATTACAAGTTTTGCCGAAGCAACAAAAAGTCGTTCTAAGGAACGCAGCACAAGTTTTGCTGAAACAACAAAAGTCGTTCTAAGGAACGCAGCGTAAGTTTGCCGAAGCAACAAAAAGTTGTTCCTAAGGGAGCGCAGCGTAAGTTTTCTGCTCAAAAGTCGTTCCAAAGGGAATGCAGAGCTTACAACGAAAAATAAATGCTGATTCCGCCGAAATATAAGGCGAAGCGTGAAAAGTCAACGCGAATACCGCCGAAATAGAAGGCGAAGAAGTTCAAAAGACGTTCCTAAGGGAATGCAGAACTTACAGCGAGAAGTCAACGCTGATACACCGAAAAATAAGCGGTGAAGCCGAAAATAAACGACAAAGAGATTGTGTATTCTACTGTGGGAATGTGTGTGTATCTTTGGCACAAATATCATTTTGCATAGCATAACATCATTACATCATTTGCATAACATAACATCATACATCATATTGCATCAATGGTACAAGAAGGGGATACAATGTTCGGAAATTGCTTCGAAGAAGTTGTGCCAAGGCACAAAATAAATTTTGAAGAAGTACAACTTCATCAACTCCAATATGAAATGAGATCTATTGCTTACAAAGTATAATGTTTTTACGGAGATTGGATGTTTTTACAGAATATGGATATTCTTCACGAAACATGAAAAGAAGGGAAGGTGTTTTTTTGCCGAAGGCTCAAAAACAGTATGTACGTAAAGTTTCATGCATCGTAAAGAATTGAATTACAAACAGCTTATATATTACATTCAAAACTATAAAATGTTACACACTTTGTTCAGCAAATATTACATTCCAAATGTTTTTACAATAACAGCTATTCTTCTTTTAAAACTATTTCCGCAGCTTCGTTTAGCAGTCGAGAAACAGCTTCGTCCATAATAGCTTCGGCCACTTTAGTAATTTCATCTTCTTTATCTGCTTCTGGGTCGGCCATTGACTCGAAGGGCTCTGGAGGAGGAGATAGTTCAGCTGCGATACAAAACGTAAATAAGTTTGAAGTAACAAAAATAAAACATAAAGTTAAAAACAATTAGGCAATACCTATCCGCCTTTCGAGTTCTGCAATCTTTTCAGCTGCCTCCGCTGCTTCTCTTGCATCGTGAGAATTTTTTTCGCTCTTTTTTATTATCTCGTGGGCCATCCCTCGGCCGCCATTCTCCCAGATGTCAGTAAAGAATTTTCCACCAACTAAGCTCGTTCAGCCGAGGGGTCCTTCGTGTCATCAATAAATAAAGTAGCTTCGGTTTGGGCCAAAGTTTTCACATGATCGCAACCTGACTTCTCCAAAATAGCCGCAATTCTCCTGGCACCTGAGAAGGCGCAGACATCTCCACGACCACTCAAAATTTCCTCAAAAGCTTCGGCTTTGTTGCTGATCCAGTCAATTGGGCCCTTAGGATCGCCTTTTACGAAGTTGTCTTCGCTGGAGTATGCGCCAATGTTGGCGAAGCTAGTTTTTATTTTTCCCACACATTCTATGTATTTTTCATAATATTTTTCTTTTGAAGAACGAAGTTCTACAACCGTTTTCTCCCAATAATTTTTCCAGTAATCACTGGCGTCTCGGTCAGCTTCGACGATAGCATATTTTAATTTCGCTTCAGCCAGCTGTTTCCGAAGATCCTCAATTTCGCACTTTTGGGTTTCAGCTTGGGCTTTGGAAGTAGCTTCGTCTTCTTTTATTTTATTCACCAATGAGTTTAATATTTTATCTTTTTCAAGACCTTCATTCCTTAGTTCAATTACTTCAGAACGAAGGTTGTTCAAAGCTATAGTGCATCCTTCGTCTTTAGCACTTTTTTGCGCCCTGAGGGCGTTGCTAAGAATAAGGCCCTGCAAAAGGAGTGTGGTATTAAGTATAAGCAAATGGAAAATTTTTGCTTTTAAGTACAAAAATATCATTCTCTCACCTTTAAACTATTGTATGCTAAGTTGTCGACCAATTCATCTTTTGATAGCACCGAGAGCCCGTCTTCTAGTGTCGGGAATCCGAAGCTCCTGCTCATCTCCCGGCAGACAGAAATCTCCTTGCTGTCTGGGAGACAATACAAGAAATTTTCTTCTCCGCTACCGTTGAATATCAATGCCCCCTTTAGATATTTCAATTTTTGGGCATAGAATTGAGCTTCTCGCTTTTTTTTCAGACAACCTTTTTCCCGAAGCATGTCGTACAATATAATCGAGTACTTTGGAAGTTGCTTCAGGAATAGGTGTGGTGATTTTTCAGGCAAAATTTGTTCTGTAGCTTCTTTTTCTGTTTTTTTTTCTCTGATTTCCAAGGATTTCTCCTTGGCGAGCTCTGAAGGCCCAGCTTCGGTCTCAACCTTGCTCTTTGCAACTTCGGCTTCGGTCAGTCTTGTCTCAGACTGCGTCTTTGGAGCTTCGGCAGTTTTCCCTGGAGTAGAGCTTGAAGTCTTTATTGTCTCCAGCACATCTAATACGTTGACCATCCTTTTCCTCTTGGGGGTAACTGTAAGATCTTTTTGTGCCTTCGGCACTGTCACTTCTGTCGAAGGGCTTGTAACTTCTAATATTTTTATTCTTTCGACCTCTGCCTCTTCAATATTAATGGCCTTGGGCTCACCTGATTTGGCTGATGATGTCTTCGGCATTGCAGCCGGCTCTTCAGTTTTCTGCATAACCGCAGGTTCTTTGGCTTCAGTAGCCGAAGAGGTTTCACCGCCAAATTCAGGCACTACGGCCGGTTCAATATATCACAGCCGGTAAGTAAGAACCTTCACCTTTTTCCTCTTCGGCGCGGGCTCGCTTGGAGCAGCTGAGGCAGCATCCTTACCGGAAGTTGCACTTTTCTCTTTTGCCCCCGTGGTGGGTAGCAGTAATCAGGATACATGAACCCAATAGCATCGAAAACTCTATTTAGCCTTTTCTTCTTTTGGTTTCCGAAGGCCGCAGATAACGCGTTATCTTCTGCCTTTGAATATGGCCCAAGCAGTTCATCGCTTGTAGCTTCGATACATTTCAACCAGTCATCATCTGGCTCAACAAACTTACCTTCATATCTGAAGGTGTATTTCAACCTAACCAGCCCACCTTCGTCAGATTTGGTGATTGTCTCCTTTGGCATTTCCCACTTCTCTACAAGTGGCCACACTCTGAAGGCTATGTGCTCCTGGATTAAATCCCTTGTCCCGATGAAAGAGCAAACTATGCCAAAGGCCCTTCGGCATTCTTCGGCTGCCTCGTCAATATCTACCTTCGGTTTCCGGAGGCCAAAGCGTTGCCAGATAGGGCGCATGATGATCTCTTTAATATCCTCCCGTGCTTTTAAATCAATTTTCACATAGAACCATTCCTTCATCCAGTCTCCGGGCCATCTCTTCCAAAAGGTTGGCACGGGGCAGCTTGACCCAGAGCGAGCAACGAAGCTATAGCAGCCAAAATTGTTATGGTATTGCTCTTTGCCCCAGGGTTTCGTCTCATATAACAGTTCGTGCATACCGCAGAAACTTTTTGCACTTGGCTCCAAGCTCTGACTCCTCACAGCCCATACGAAGATTCCCATTCTTATGATGGCTTCGGGAGTAATCTGGTGAAGAAAAATCTGGTATATCTTTAAAACCTCAACCACAAAGCTGCTTAGGGGGAACCGAAGCCCAGCCTTGAAGAAGCTTCGGAAGATCACGACTTCATTTTCTTCGGGAGTAGGAGAAGTCTTGTCTCCGTTGTCAGCCCTCACAATAGACACATCTCGAAAATATCTTCCCCTCATATTGTCGAGATGACTCTGTTTAATAGTTGATTTTCCAAAAACTGCATGACTTGGTCGCCAGGGTCGATCTTCGGAGTCTTCCCCGCCACTTTCCACGTCATAACTGTCACTGTCACCAGTGTCTTCGGATAAGCCTTCTAAAATCTCCCTAGTAATCTTTTATGTATTTGTCTTTGCTATTGATTCAATAAAGCCAAGATTCTTCTCCTCAGAAAGGCTCAGCTTCGTTTCAGCAACAGCTTTTTTATCTTGAGACATCTTCGGAAATGCTGAAAAAGTGCTCTCAAAGTCGAAGCTTAGAAAATTTTAAAAACCAAGCAAGTGTTGGTGCGCAAGAGCTAAAAATTGAGCAAGCAAGAGCAGATGGCAAAAAAGCGTGCCAAATGAGCTCGTGGTGTGCTCTTATTTATACGCCTAGTGCATTGAAAACTGGAGGGCCCCGCTTGTCATTGACTGTTGCTATTCTAGCAAAGGGAATGCATTTTTTCGGACCTTCGGCTTAGAGCCTTCGTCCATATCGCAATCTGAATTTATCAAATTAATATTGCAAGGGGCTATTGTTGGGGGCCTTCGGCTTCCGAAGGTCCTCAAAAACATGATTTAACAATGTTTCTGGAGTATAATACTTGAACAGGTACCTTCGGACTTGGATCAAAACCATAGTGTGAAGAAGTACAAGGAATATGAAGGATGGTGCAGAGCCGAAGCTATGCGCAGGGGAGCTTCGGCATGATAGCAGAAAAGGAAACCGACTTAAAGATGAAAAGGCTATTTAGACCTCGATAGATTACTATAGAGTTATTAGCAAATGTAAAGGGCATGGGTGTAATTTTACATGGGCTGCGTCCCGTGCCTATAAATAGATGAACAGTGCTCCCGTACTGTTCAGGCGGACTTGGCATTTGCTTTTGCATCACGCTTGTACTTTTACCTTCTTTCAAGCCGAAGGTACATTTGTAATTTGTTATCATTTCTATTTTTCCATAATAATAAAATAGAAATGAGCTAATAATAATTCATAACTGTTTATGTTATCTTTTATATTTCATATGATTTCTTCTTCATTATTTATATGTCGTACTGATGAAGGTACGTCCTTCATAACCTTCGTCCGAAAATCATTATCTCTCAAGGGAAATAATGCTTCGAAGGACGAAGGACTTTAATGTTTAACATTTTCTGTGTTGCCTTGTTCTTAACTCATAGCATTTGAGAACAAGTCCCCAACATGGGTATTCTGATGCCGATTATACCGGATGTAAAATTGATAGGAAGAGCACATCAGGGACTTGTCAATTTTTGGGAAGATCTGTGGTGTCTTGGGCTTCAAAGAAACAAAACTCAGTAGCTCTATCCACCACCGAAGCCGAGTATATTGCTGCAGGACATTGTTGTGAACAATTACTCTGGATGAGGCAAACCCTCAGAGACTGGGTACAAGTTGAGCAAAGTCCCTCTCCTATGTGATAATGAGAGTGCTATCCGCATGGCGGATAATCCCGTTGAACACAGCCACACTAAGCACATAGACATCCGGTATCACTTTCTGAGAGATCACCAACAAAAGGGGATATTGAAATTGCTTATGTTAGCACCCACAACCAATTAGCGATATCTTCACCAAGCCCCTGGATGAAAAGGCTTTTAGCAAGCTTAGGACTGAACTTAATATCCTAGATTCTCGGAACTTTGATTGAAATCTCGCACACATTGCACATTTTATACCTTTGATCATGTCTCTTTCATTTGGTACAAATGCATATTTCTTATTCTTATTGTGCCAAAGCTAAGACTAGTGTGTTTCCATGAGTATTTCCATGATTAGTCCTAGATTGAAAGGGAAATGAAGAAATCGGCAAAGGCAAGGCCTCTGTCAGTATCATATTTCCTTTGCCCTACTCATGTATTTACATTCATATCTTGTACAAGGCCTCTAGTTCTCTTTGTTTTTGGTGCTTAATGACAAAAGGGGAGAGAGTAATAGGCCCAAAGCAAAAGGACCACACCACCACCCTGTTTTCTAAAAACTTTTACCAATTTCAAATCAGTTGCAAAAAAACCTCTTGACAACTAAGGGGAGAAATTCTTCAGGGGGGCTTTTATTTAGCCAAAGGAAAAGCATTTGAAACAAGGGGAGAATTTTTAAAAACATGAAAATTATTTTAGGAATCATATTCTTATAACTTTGGCTAATTGCAAAAGAACTTGAAAAGACTTTTCCAAAAGATTTGCAAAATCAAGCCAAGTGGTGCAAATGTGGTCCGAAATGTTAAATATATCAAAACAACCATATATGACTTCATTTCAAAGTAACTTATGCACATCTGTCAAATGCAAACTAGTTACACTTCTACACTTTGTATTTGCTTTGATTTGTGTTGGCATCAATCACCAAAAAGGGGAAATTGAAAGGGAAATGGGCTTAACCATTTCCTATAATCGATTTTAGTGTTTGATGTCCATCACAAACAATATGGACTAACTAGTTTGCCTAGTGGATATTTTTCTCAGTTGCATAAAGTTCACATAAACATACAAAGAAAATAACCTTAGGGGAATTCTACACGGTTGGAGCACCTCGCGAACTGGCTTCTCTCGAGTTTTCTCAGCGCTCGTCCACTAAAAATCATCACACTGTCCGGTGAACCACTAGACTGTCCGATGAGACAACAGAGCAACGGTCAACTTCGCCCAACGGTCAACTGCGTTGACTGCGGCGCAGTCTGCAGCGCAGAATTCAGAAGCCAGTCTGCAACGTTAGGATACAACAGACTGTTCGGTGTGCCACCAGACTGTCCGCTGCAGCAAGAGGACAAACGACTTCAATGGTCAACCGCTCCAAACCCCAACGATCGACTAACATGGAACTCACCGGACAGTGAACAGTGGAGTGTTCGGTGCACCACCGGACTATCCGGTGTGCCCGTCAACAACAAAGTCAGTCAATGGCTAGAATAGTGGTTTGGGTTATAAATACCCTCCAACCACCACCATTCAAGCCATCCAAGTATTCCAACTTTCCCATTCAATACTAGAGGAAAAGAATAGACTCCAAAGACACAATCAAAGCACCAAATCCTCTCCAAGCTCTAAAATCAAGTCAAATGATCAAAAGTGCTTAGTGACTTGAGAGAGGGTGATTTGTGTTTCTTTTGTTGCTCTTGTTGCTTATTTGCTTTTTTCTTCTCACTCTAATATTTCCTAGTGTTTTGTAAAGGTACCAAGAGACACCTAATTGTGTGGTGATCCTTGCAGGGTGTTAGTGACCCGTGTGATTAAGAAGCACTCGACTGGTTTAGGTGACCGATTGAGAGAGAGAAATGGTTGAAATAGACCCGGCCTTTGTTGCCTCGTCAACGGGGGAGTAGGTTCTTTGGAACCGAACCCCAGGAAAGAAATCGTCGTGTTCACTTGTGTTGATCTTCACCACTCGATCTTTTTCTCCCCTCTCCTCTCTCTCTAAAGTTCTCTTGCTCACATTGGTTTGAGTTTGCTCCCAAAGTTATCCGCATTGATTGAGAAACTCATAGCAAGAGAACTATCTTCCACACTCTGAATTCACTATTATTTATTTCTAACCCTAACCTCGGGTGAAGTGCATGTTCAAATTTTATAATTTTCAGGTTTCTCCTATTCACCCCCTCTAGGCGACTTTCACATATACACACAAAGTGGGAATTGAGTGAAGAGGATTAGACCCCGGGGAGTACACAAGTTAACAAGTGAACGACCAACAGGGTCGCCAGTCACTTACTCCCCAGCGAATACGATCACCATGAAGTACCCGACCGACAGCGGCATGCCCACTCGAAGGGACACGCACTCCAACAGGAAGGAGTACGGGTGCACTGGCCGGCTCACCAGAAGAACAGAACCGACCACAGTCGGCAACCAAGAACAAGGATAGAGACAAAAGACCGAGTCGACCGTTACCGTGCAGAGACTAGGGAATTGGCTATGGCACAAATAGTTGTCGGACTCGGAGGAGAAAAGAGAGAGGAAGAATTGGAGGTGATGTCACGTCCTCCAACTAGGAGGCACCGGTGTAAAGGTGAGAGAGGAACCTCGTCGTCCAAGAGAACCAGAGAGCGCCGAATGAGAGTGCGGCAGGGGGAGAAAAGTGAGGTTAGGGTTTATGAAAGGGAAATGTGCCCTTGAGCCATTTCTATAAGTGTTTTGGTGATTAGATGTCCAACACATATTGATTTAGTTCTCTTATGCTAAATGAGTGAGAAGTGCAAATCGAAGAAAAAGGTATGTATCCGGCCTTATTATATTGTTTTGAGTACTAACATATGCATTGAGGTACCAGGAAACATTGTCGAAAAGAAATGATTTGAATCGGAGAAGAGTTGGCTAAGTCAGCCAAACCAGCGCAGTCTGTGGTGCACTGGACTGTCCGGTGGTGCACCGGACAGTGTCTGATGCCCCAGGCTGGCCCGGCGGCGAACTGGCCGCTCTCGGAAATCGGCGGGGCAACGTGGCTAAAAATCATCGGACTGTCCGGTGGTACACCAGACTGTCCGGTGAGTCTTTAGCGCCCGCGCTAAAGTCCTTCGGCGACGAACTCGTCGCTCTCGGGAAAAGGAGAAAGCGACGTGGCTATAATTCACCAGACTGTCCGGTGGTACACCAGACTGTCTGGTGAGTCAGAGCCACTCGAGCCAACGGTCGGCAGCGAAATTAGCGGGCGACGCGTGGCCCAAGCCAACGGTCGGTTGGGCACACCGGACTGTCCGGTGTGCACCGGACAGTGTCTGGTGCGCCAACGGGACCGCCGGCCCAACGGTCGGATGCGCCAGATAAGGAAGGGGATCGAGCACCGGACTGCTACAAGACATGTTCGATGGTGCAATGGACTGTCCGGTGCGCCACTCAATAGAAGGCAAGAATTGCCTTCCATGTTGATTTCCAACGGCTCCTAGCTGCCTTGGGGCTATAAAAGGGACCCCTAGGCACATGGAGCAACACACCAAGCTTGCAAGAAACGTCCCAAGACGCCTAGACTCTGCAATCACGCAATTGGATCATCGCTCTTGAGATTTGAGCACCGTTTGAGTTGTACACTCCCTGCGTCGTGTTTGTGTGCTCACTTCTTCACTTGTGTGTGTGTTTGCTGAGATTCGAGTCTTGTGTGCGTTGCTTTTCCTCCCTTACTCTTGTGCTTCTTTGTGATCTATATTATAAGGGCGAGAGGCTCCAACTTGTGGAGATTCCTCGCAAACGGGAGAAGAACACTAAACAAAAAGACCGTGGTATTCAAGTTGATCATTGGATCACTTGAAAGGGGTTGAGTGCAACCTTTGTCAATTGGGACGCCACAACGTGGAAGTAGGCAAGTGTTATACTTAGCCGAACCTCGAGATAAAACACCGTCTCTCTTGTGCTGCTTTTCTCTGTGGTTGCTTTGTTCATAAGAGCTCACTTCATAGCAATTTGATTAACCCGCATTGACACTTTTATAATTAGGTTTGTGGCTATTTAGTGTTTGATTTTACAGGATTACCTATTCACCCCCCTCTAGGTGCTCTCAATTGGTATCGGAGCCGTACTCTTCATCTAAGGGACTAACTGCCCGAAGAGATGGATCCTAAGGGTAAGGGGATGGTGGTCAACGACAAGGAGAAGGAGTCCCTCTTCAACGAACCAAGAGACGACAAGCCCACAGACTCAGGCTCGAGTCACAAGAAGAGGGACGGGAATAAAAAGAGGTGCATCAAGAAAATCATGTACTATGACAGCGACGCCTCCTCTTCTTCACCACGGGATGACGACGACTCGTCCAAAAGAAAGATGGTTAATCAAAACTACTCCTTTGATTATTCTCGCATCCCTTATAATTCAAATGCTCATTTGCTATCAATTCCACTTGGGAAACCCCCACACTTTGATGGAGAAGACTATTCTTTCTTGAGTCATAAAATGCGTAGTCATTTATTTTCCCTCCATCCTAATATCTGGGAGATTGTTGAAAACGGAATGCATTTTGATAATACTGACAATCCCGTTTTCATAAATGAGCAAATTCATAAAAATGCCCAAGCCACTACTGTGTTGCTAGCATCTCTATGCAGGGATGAATATAACAAGGTTAGCGGCTTGGACAACGCCAAACAGATTTAGGACACCCTCAAAATATCTCACGAGGATAATGACGCCACCATGATCACCAAGATGGAACTGGTGGAAGGCGAGCTGGGGAGGTTCGCGATGATCAGGGGTGAGGAGCCAACACAGACCTACAACAGGCTCAAGACCCTGGTCAACAAAATCCGAAGCTACGGGAGCATAAGATGGATGGATCATGACATCGTCCGACTCATGCTCAGGTCATTTACAGTTATTGACCCCCATCTTATGAATCTTATTCGTGAAAACCCCAGGTACACCAAAATGACGCCCGAGGAGATCCTCGGAAAATTCGTAAGCGGGCGCGTGATGGTTAAGGAGGTAAGATATGTGGATGACTCCTTGAACGGTCCACTGTCGGTCTACGAGCCGTAGCTCGTTGCTCTCAAAGCAACTAGCAGCAGGGAGGTGCTATCAAGCAAGGTAGCACAAGTGGAGGCTGCCAGGCTCAATGAGGATGAGATGACGCTTATCATCAAGTGCTTCAAGACCGCGCTAAAAGGACGCAAGGAGTACCCCAACAAAAACAAGTCAAGGAGAAAACGCTCCTGCTTCAAATGCGGTAAGTCTGGTCATTTTATAGCTCAATGCCCCGATAACGATAATGACCAGGCACAAGAGAAGCATGGGAAAAGAGAGAAGAAGAAGAACTACCGGAAGGCCAAGGGCGAGGCACACATTGGGAAGGAATGGGACTCTGACTGCTCCTCCTCCGACTCTGAGGATGAAGGACTAGCTGCCTCGGCCTTCAACAAATCTTCACTCTTCCCCAACGAACGCCATACATGCCTTATGGCTAAGGAGAAGAAGGTACATATTCGAGACACTCCTAAGTACTCTTCTTCTAGTGATGAGGAATCTTCCGACGATGAGGTAGATTACACTCATTTGTTTAAGGGATTAGATAGAGCTAAAGTAGATAAAATTAATGAATTAATTGATGCTCTTAATGAAAAAGTTAAACTGCTAGAAAAGCAAGAGGATATTTTATATGAGGAACATGACAAGTTTGTTAGTGTTCAAAAATCTCTTGCTTTAGAAATTAAGAAAAATGAAATAATGTCATCTGAGTTATCTTCTTGTCATGAATCTATTGCTAGCTTAAAGGATTTAAATAATGATTTGAATACTAAGTTAGAAAAAGCAAATGCAACTAGTTCATGTGTAGAACACGTAGTTATTCGCAATAGATGTAAAGATGTTAATTTTGATGAACATGTTGCTACTATTGCTAAGTTAAATAATGATGTTGCAATTCTTAATGATCAACTTAAGACTTGCAAAAATGATTATGAGAAATTAAAATTTGCTAGGGATGCCTACACCGTTGGTAGACACTCCTCAATTAAGGATGGACTTGGTTTTCGAAAGGAAACCAAGAACTTAACAAGCCAAAGGACTTCCGATCTCAAGGGGAAAGGGAAGGCTCCTATGGCCAGTAGCTCACATTCCTCACATGATCAAAAGAAACATGCCTATCTTTATGCTCATGTTAAGAAAGTTTCTCATTATAATAGGAGTTATGATCATGCTGCTTTACCTATTTATAATGATTCACATGCTATGTTTGCATCAAGCTCTATTTATGCACATGATAGAAACAAGCCTAGGCGTAATCATGTTGTGTATCACGCGCATAGAAGATCTTGCAATGGACCTACTACTGTCTATCATGCTTGCAATGCTTCCTTTGTACTCTTATGTAAAAATGCAAAGTGGTTGCTAGGAAGTTGGGATCCAAATGCAAGGGAGACAAAACTTGCATATGGATTCCAAAAATTGTTGTGACTAACCTTGTAGGACCCAACAAGAGTTGGGTACCTAAGACCCAAGCTTAAATTCCTTGCAGGTTTATGCATCCGGGGGCTCAAGCTGGATTATCGACAGCGGATGCACAAACCACATGACCGGGGAGAAGAAGATGTTCACCTCCTACGTCAAGAACAAGGATTCCTAGGATACGATCATCTTTGCAGATGGGAATCAAGGCAAGGTCAAAGGCTGGGAAAAATAGCCATCACATCCGAGCATTCTATCTCTAATGTGTTTTTAGTTGAATCGCTTGGATATAATTTGTTGTCTATGAGTCAATTATGTAACATGGGTTATAATTGTTTATTCACAAATATTGATGTATCTGTCTTTAGGAGAAGTGATGGTTCACTAGCTTTTAAGGGTGTACTAGACGACAAGCTCTATTTAGTTGATTTTTCGAAAGAGAATGTCAATCTAGATGCATGCTTAATAGCTAAGACTAATATGGGTTGGCTTTGGCATCACCGTCTAGCACATGTTGGGATGAAGAACCTTCATAAGCTTCTAAAGGGAGATCATGTGTTAGGACTAACTGATGTCTGTTTTGAGAAAGACAGACCTTGTGCAGCGTGCCAAACAGGGAAACAGGTGGGAAGCACTCATCATAGCAAAAATGTAATGACGACGTCAAGACCACTGGAACTTCTTCATATGGATCTCTTTGGTCCAGTTGCCTATCTCAGCATCGGGGGAAGTAAGTATGGTCTTGTAATAGTTAATGATTTTTCCCACTTCACTTGGGTTTTCTTTTTGCAGGACAAATCTGAAACCCAAGGGACCCTAAAGCGCTTCTTAAGGAGAGCTCAAAATGAGTTTGAGCTTAAGGTAAAGAAGATAAGAAGCGACAATGGGTCTGAGTTCAAGAATCTACAAGTTGAAGAATTTCTTGAGGAGGAAGGCATCAAGCACGAGTTCTTCGCTCCCTACACACCACAGCAAAACGGTGTGGTAGAGAGAAAGAACAGGACACTAATCTACATGGCAAAAACGATGCTTGGAGAGTATAAGACGCCTGAGCGGTTTTGGTCGGAAGCTATGAACACAGCTTGCCACGCCATAAACCGGCTCTATCTACATCGTCTCCTCAAGAAGACCTCCTACGAACTCCTTACTGGTAACAAACCCAATGTTTCTTATTTTCGTGTTTTGGGAGCAAGTGCTACATTCTGATGAAGAAAGGTAGACATTCAAAATTTGCTCCCAAGGCAGTAGAAGGGTTTTACTAGGATATGACTCAAATACAAAGGCGTATAGGGTCTTCAACAAATCATCAGGATTAGTTGAAGCCTCTAGCGACGTTGTATTTGATGAGACTAATGGCTCTCCAAGAGAGCAAGTTGATCTTGATGATATAGATGAGGATGAGGTTCCGACGGCCGCAATGCAAACTATGGCGATAGGAGATGTGCGACCACAGGAATTACAAGAACAAGATCAACCTTCTTCCTCAATGATGATGCATCCCCCAACTCAAGACAATGTACAAGTACCTCAAGATAAGGGGCAGGATCAAGGGGGAGCACAGGAAGAACAGATTATGGAGGAAGAAGCACCACGGGCCCCTCCAACTCAAGTCCGAGCGACGATCCAAAGACATCACCCCATCGATCAGATTTTGGGTGACATCAGCAAGGGAGTAACTACTCGCTCACGATTAGCTACTTTTTGTGAGCATTACTCGTTTGTCTCTTCTATTGAGCCTTTCAGGGTAGAAGAGGCCTTGCAGGATCTGCACTAGGTGTTGGCCATGCAGGAAGAGCTCAACAACTTCAAAAGGAATGAAGTCTGGAGCCTGGTGCCATGTCCAAAGCAAAATGTTGTGGGAACCCAGTGGGTGTTCCGCAACAAGCAAGACGAGCACGGAGTGGTGACAAGAAACAAGGCTCGACTTGTGGCAAAAGGTTATGCCCAAGTCGCAGGTTTGGATTTTGAGGAGACTTTTGCTCCTGTGGCTATATTAGAGTCAATTCAGATTTTATTAGCCTATGCCGCTCACCATTCATTTAGGCTGTTCCAAATGGACGTGAAGAGTGCTTTCCTCAATGGCCCAATTAAGGAGGAGGTATACGTGGAACAACCCCCTGGCTTTGAGGATGACAAGTAGTCAGGTTTCCCGACCATGTATATAAGCTCTCTAAGGCGCTCTATGGACTTAAGCAAGCCCCAAGAGCATGGTATGAATGCCTTAGAGATTTTCTTATTACTAGTGCTTTCAAGGTTAGGAAAGCCGATCCAACTCTTTTCACAAAGACTTGGGATGGTGATCTGTTTGTTTGCCAAATATATGTCGATGACATTATATTTGGTTCTACTAACCAAAAGTCTTGTGAGGAGTTTAGCAGGGTGATGAGCAAAAGTTCGAGATGTCGATGATGGGTGAGTTGACCTACTTCCTTGGATTCTAAGTGAAGCAACTCAAGGACGGCACCTTCATCTCCCAAACGAAGTACACTCAAGATCTTCTCAAGAGGTTTGGAATGAAGGATGCTAAGCCCGCGAAGACACCAATGGGAACTGACGGACATCTTGACCTCAACAAAGGAGGTAAGTCCGTTGATCAAAAGGCATACCTATCTATGATAGGTTCATTACTTTATCTCTGTGCTAGTAGACCAGACATTATGCTTAGTGTATGCATGTGTGCTAGATTTCAATCCGACTCCAAGGAGTGTCACCTTGTGGCCGTTAAGCGAATTCTTAGGTATTTAGTTTCTATGCCTTGCTTCGGGATCTGGTATCCAAAGGGGTCTACCTTTGACTTAATTGGATACTCAGACTCCGACTATGCCGGGTGCAAGGTTGATAGGAAGAGCACATCAGGGACATGCCAATTTCTAGGAAGGTCCCTGGTGTCCTGGAGTTCCAAGAAACAAACATTTGTTGCCCTATCCACCGCTGAGGCCGAGTACGTTGCTGCAGGACAGTGTTGCGCGCAACTGCTTTGGATGAGGCAAACCCTCCAGGACTTTGGCTACAATATGAGCAAAGTCCCACTCCTATGTGACAATGAGAGTGCAATCTGCTTGGCGGGTAATCCTGTTGAATACAGCTGCACTAAGCACATAGACATCCGACATCACTTCTTGAGAGACCACCAGCAAAAGGGAGATATCGATGTTTACCACATTAGCACCGAGAACCAGCTAGCTGATATCTTCACCAAGCCTTTAGATGAGAAAAGGTTTTGCAGGTTGCGTAATGAGCTAAATGTCTTAGATTCACGTAATTTGGATTGATCTACAGCATACATGTGTTTAATGCCTTTGATCATGTTACTTTGAGTTTTTACTTCATTTAATGTTTATTTGTGGTGCTCAAGTTGTACAAATCATCCCCGGACCTCGCAAGTCCGCATGCAAATGATGCACATGTTTAGGGGGAGATGAGCTACAACTTGACTCCTTTGAGACTAACTTGTCTGTTTGAGTACACTTGAAGCAGTCTCGAAGGACCATTGAAAGGGAAAATGAACTTGGGCGATGAAAAGACTTCCACTGCACTCCGGTATAAGTGTATTTAAATTCCAGGTTCATACTAATGCTCTCATTGCCTTTTTCCTCTTATTTGACATTTTGGTGAGGCACTGGGGTGAAAGGGCCAAAAGTTATCCCGTTTTGGTGCTTAATGCCAAAGGGGGAGAAATTAAGGCCAAAGCAAATGGATCAGCCAACCACTTGTGAATTTTGAAAATAGTAGAGGTAGAATTTGTATTTCGTCCAAAATCCTCTAATTGCAAAATTTGGTCTCTTATGGGGGAGAATTTAGTTTATGGAAAAAGGGGGGAGTTTTTGACACTTGATCAATTTTACTCTTGCAATATCTATCTATTTTCCCAAACAAGTGTGTTTGACTTAGAGATTGGAAAAAGGATTTGATTTGCAAAAACAAACCAAGTGGTGGCAAAAGTGATCCAAATATGCCAAATCCTAAGTAAAGAGAAATTGGTCTTCAATTTGCATTGATGTTGCACTTTTTTTGTTGCTTTTTAATGTGTTGGCATAAATCACCAAAAAGGGGGAGATTGAAAGGAAAATGTGCCCTTGAGCCATTTCTATAAGTGTTTTGGTGATTAGATGCCCAACACATATTGATTTAGTTCTCTTATGCTAAATGAGTGAGAAGTGCAAATCGAAGAAAAAGGTATGTATCCGGCCTTAGTATATTGTTTTGAGTACTAACATATGCATTGAGGTGCCAGGAAACATTATCGAGAAGAAATTATTTGAATTGGAGAAGAGTTGGCTAAGTCAGCCAAACCAGCGCAGTCTGTGGTGCACCGGACTGTCCGGTGCCCCAGGCTGGCCCGGGGGCGAACTGGCCGCTCTCGGAAATCGGCGGGGCGACGTGGCTAAAAATCACCGGACTGTTCGGTGGCACACCGGACTGTCCGGTGAGTCTTCAGCGCCCGCGCCGATGTCCTTCGGCGACGAACTCGTCGCTCTCGGGAAAAGGAGAAAGTGTCGCGACTATAATTCACCGGACTATCCACTGAGTCAGAGCCACCCAAGCCAACGGTCGGCAGCGAAATCAGCGGCCGACACGTGGCCCGAGCCAACGGTCGGTTGGGCACACTGGACTGCTACAGGACCTGTCCGGTGGTGCACCGGACTGTCCAGTGCGCCACTCGACAGAAGGCAAGAATTGCCTTCCAAGTTGATCTCCAACGGCTCCTAGCTGCCTTGAGGCTATAAAAGGGACACATAGGCGCATGGAGAAACACACCAAGCTTGCAAGAAACATCCCAAGATGCCTAAACTCTGGAATCACGCAATCGGATCATCGTTCTTGAGATTTGAGCACCGTTTGAGTTGTACACTCCCTGCGTCGTGTTTGTATGCTCACTTCTTCACTTGTGTGCGTGTGTTTGCTGAGATTCGAGTCTTGTGTGTGTTGCTTTTCCTCCCTTACTCTTGTGCTTCTTTGTGATCTATATTGTAAGGGCGAGAGGCTCAAACTTATGGAGATTCCTCGCAAACGGGAGAAGAACACTAAACAAAAAGATCGTGGTATTCAAGTTGATCATTGGATCACTTGAAAGGGATTGAGTGCAACCTTCGTCCATTAGGACGCCACAACGTGGAAGTAGGCAAGTGTTATACTTGGCCGAACCACGGGATAAAACACCGTGTCTCTTGTGCTGCTTTTCTCTGTGGTTGCTTTGTTCGCAAGAGCTCGCTTCATGGCAATTTGATTAACCCGCATTAACACTTTTATAATTAAGTTTGTGGCTATTTAGTGTTTGATTTCACAGGATTACCTATTCACCCCCCTCTAGGTGCTCTCAGTTTAAACTCTGCTGCTACACTACGCGGACTAATCTCGACTGTTGGATCACATCAAATGGCACATGGTAAGAAGGGGGGCACTGACCGGCCGCTGGGCCGAATTTGTGGCCGACCCAGGTTAAGGCCTGGGCGCGCGCGCCTGTCTTCAAGGTCGAGCTGGGCCACGCTGAGCGGGTTGCAAGGCCCAGTTAGGCTGAATGGCCATTGGGTCCTTAAGGCTTGACATGCCACTTTGGCTTTCTCCATTTCCAGTGAATTAAGAAATCCACTTATTATTTCCCAGAAAAAGAAAAATAGTAAAGAAATCAGTAAAAGTTTAGAAATATTTTTTGATGAAGATTATAGAGAATACTTTGGGACCATTTTATCCTGCTGCGTACTTTGGTATTTTGTTTATATTTTATGCAATATTCAGTTAATTATGAAACCAACGTGGATTCATTATTATTTAAATTGCATAGAATTCAGAAAATTTGTGGTAGTTGAATATTTTAACCAACGTTAGATATTATTACCACATTTTTTACAAGTGTATATATTTTCTAGATCATCCAACAATGGTTTAGAATTTTCGAACTAGATTATTTTCTATGCATTACTGTTTATTATAAAGCCAACATGGATTAATTCTCATTAAGTGCATAGAAATTCAGAAAGTTTTGTGGTCATTGAATATTTTAACCAACATTGAATATTGTTGCCACATTTTGTACAAGAGTTAAGTTTTCTAAATCATCCAATGATGGTTTAGAATTTTAGAACCAGAAACTTTTATTTATGAGGCATGATTATTATTTGACCAATGTCAAATATTTAATTCATGCAAGTTCTATGTTTCAGTATTTTCAGTTGTCCTAGATATTTTCTATTTTACTTTGCAAAAGTGCACAAATGGGCCTACTAGTTAGTTAGATAGAATAGATTAAACTGCTAGATGGTATTTATTACCACTTATGGTGGAAAAGATTTAAATGATGACAATAGTGGGTGTTGGGGACTTGTTCTTAAATGCTATGAATTAAGAACAAGGCAACACAAGATGTTAAAAATAAAAGCCCTTCGTCCTTCGATGGGTTATTTCCCCTGAGGATATAACGATCTTCGGACGAAGGTCATGAAGGACATACCTTCATGATCATAACATATTCAGATGAAAGACGAAACATATGAAACATGGAGAACAACATGAATAACATAATAATATTATAATACACTATTATTTAATCATGAAAGAATATAAACAATATTGTATTACATTTGTACCTTTGGCTTGACAGAAGGTAAAAATCCGAGTGTGACACGTAAGTGAATACAAGTCAGCGTGAACAGTACGGGGGTACTGTTCATCTATTTATAGGTACAGGACACAACCTGTGTGGATTTACATTTATGTCCTTTACAAATGATTATAATCATGACACAGATTATCATGGGCCAATCGGTATTTTCATCTTTAAGTCGTTGCCACCCTTTGTCTCAAGGTGTGTCACTATGCCGAAGCTCCCCGGATGATAGCTTCGACTTTGCTTCTGTGTTGATCTTCCGAAGGTGTTTCTTCTTACGGGACCTTCAGCGACGAAGCAGACCCCCAACAGTAGCCCCTTCACGGTGCCAGATCATTTTTCATAACGAGCTCAACCCGTGAAAAATTCTCTTAGGCTTCGGAATGCCGAAGGTCCGAAAAACACCTTCCCTGAGCTCGTTATCGAGAAACGATTAAATATTCCGAGTGCGAGGTGGTCCCACCATACGACGGGTATGCGCGATCTGGTGATTCACCTTCTCGCGCAATGTGGTCCACCGTTCAGTGGGTGCGGGCGACTGTTCAGCGGGTGCGGGCGGCTTGACGATTCACCTTCCCACCTGCAGCACTATATAAACAGACGAGTAGGTGTGAAGTTACCACAACATTTATTACTATTGCACTGTTGTGCTGCTAAAAATTTTGAGCATAGCCGAAGCTTATTCATCGTATTCTCAGTTAGAGCATCGTCTTGGTTTAGCTTCATCATAAGAAGGAGCTTCGGCAAGATTGGATAAAGTCAACAACTTCGTCAAAACTATAAGAAATTCAGTATCAAATGGCCAGAGTGCGCTCAACAGCTAGAATTACACGCGATGGAGAGGAGGCCGAAGCTGCTGAGACAGCCCCAATCTCCGAAGTAATGAGGCAGTCGAGACTGGTTGTGACGGAGGGTGCCTCTAACGAAGGTGCACCTGCTACCGAAGCTGAACAGGATGATATTGAAGAGGGTGATGCTGGTGAAGAAGAAATAGATTATAACACCATTATGCCATCCAAACCCAGCCACTTGGACTTTGGAAAGTCGACTGTCTCCGAAGCTGATATGCCCATGATGATAAAGCTAGGCTACTTCGGGGAAGCCGAGAAGAAGCTGATTCGTTTTGGCGGGGAAGAAATTACTCCGAAGCCAAAAAATGATGAGGTGGTAGTTTACAGAAGTTTCTTTAAAGCAGGATTGAGGTTTCCTTTGCATGAAATGATTGGGGATGTTTTGAAAGATTTTGAAATTTATCTTCATCAGCTGACTCCTAACGCCATCGTTAGGCTCAACATTTTTATCTGGGCCCTCCGAAGCCAAGGAGTGAACCCGCTTGCCAAGCTTTCTGCCAGGTGCACGAGCTTCACTATCAGACGAAGGCTAGAGAAGATGGGCTGCACGAGAATTTTGGCTGCTACAACTTTGCTTACCGCAAAGACATGAAGACTCCAGTGATCAGCTATCGTACTAAATGGCCAACCGGCTGGAAGAATGAGTGGTTTTATGTTAAGGTTGATGAGGGGAAGGAGAAGATAGTTCAGAAGACATTCCTAAGGGGATGCAGAACTTACACCGAAAAATAAGTGGTGCAGCCGAAAAATAAGCGACAAAGAGATTTCAGACATTCCTAAGGGAATGAGGAGTTTTGATGTGGCTTCGTAAGCATGTGTCTGGACATTCATTTGCACAATACATCACATCATTCATTGCATTCATATGCATTCATTTAGACATACATAGGATCGCCATCATCATCATATCATACAGATACAGACAGTTGCTTCGGCTCTAAGGATAAGGCTTCGGCGAAAGGAAAGGAAGCAGATTTATGCTTCGTTGTGTACGAAAAGAAGGGAAGGTGTTTTTTGCCTTCGGCTCAAAAAATACAAGTTTCGTCCACATCAAAGCAGTTCATACATGGACGGAAAGGTAAAAATATATCACAAGGTGTGGACAAATTTACATAGTAGTATCTGATTCTTAAATTACAATATTCTTTACAAGGATAATTCAAGAGTTTCTCTAGAGTTTTTTTTCACAGAAATGTCTTCGACTTCGTCATCATCCGCTAAGCTTCAGATCATCCGCCAAGCTTCGACTCATTGCTCCTGACTTTGTCATCCTGTACATAACAAAACGTTATAAGGTAAATTCAAGTTTCAAGGAAAAGGTAAGGGCAAGGTATGAGTTTATTACCAGTTTAAAGTGACTTCGAGCTTCGTCACCAGCCAAGCTTCGTCCACCCTTTGCCCAAATTTGAGTTACAAATCTGTTCCTAATGCTTCGGGTCAGGCCGGGGATGTCATTCCAGTCCGCTGGTGATAAGCTGAAGTTTGGCCTGTTTACAATATTCCTGTGCGTACAACCAGCCTTCATAAAAGCAACAGTTGTGCCACGAGAAGCTAGCAGAGCGCAGAAGTCACCATGCCCAGCTATGACTTCATCGAGAGCATCAACTTCGCCTTCAATATGATCGAGGGTGCCTGGCAGGTCTTCAGCTGAAGGTTTAAACTTTTTAGAGCTAGCTCCAACAGAGTTGAAGACTTGCTTCAGTCGTTGCACGCAATTGTTGCCGAAGTTCACACATTTATCTTGAAGTTCCTTCAATGCCTTTTGCAAGTTTGAACTCTTTGTAACTTCAGCTTCAAGCTTTGCATCAAAATCCTTCTTCTCTTGTTCGAAGCTTCTTGATTTCATGGAGAGTTCGCTGTTTAATCTAGCAATCTCAGCTTGGGCCTCTGACAGCGAACCCTCCATTGTTTGGATCACGAAATCCTTCTTCTCCAGAGCAGCTTCGTGATCTTTAATCTTGCCCTCTAAGCCCTCAATTATAATCTCATTTTTCTTGTCCTCGAGGTCTTGTTGCATCCTCAAGGTTTTACTTAGTAGTAGACTCTGAAAAAATAACCTTCATCAGAAGTAACCTTCATCTCGAAAGCAATAAAAAGATAAGGTAAGAACTTTACCTTAAAGTTAGAATAAAACAAGCTGCCGGCGATATGTTGTCGCCGATATCTGTTGAGGTCGGCCTCAAGCTTCGGAAAGCCAACACTCTTCGACAGAGTGCTGACAACCTTTGCCCCAATCCAGTCCCGGAGGCATCCTAAACTCTCTTCGGCAACGCCACCGAAGAGCAATGCCCCTGGTTGATAGCCGCATGATATTGCATAATCCCTCAGCTCTTCCTTCTCAGCCTTAGACAGCTTTTGACCAAGTATGTCTTGAAAATTAAAATCTTTTTCCTCCGAAGTATCTTCGACAATCTCCTTCTCTTTCCCAGGCACTGGGGCCAGGGTCTCTTCGGCAGCCGTAGCAGCTTCCTCCGCGGCCATGTTCAAAATCATCTTGTCAATATCAGAAAAGTGTCCTCTAGGTTTGTATCTTCGGCCATCTCAGCTTCGATAGTTGCAGCTTCGGCGGAGGCTGCCTCGGTAGCTGCAGTGTCTTCGGCAGCCAGTGTTTTTGACGCCGAGGCCGGCGGTGGTGTTTCTTCAATAGCATCAATAACAGTAATGATCCTTCGCCTTTTTTCAATAGGCTTCTTGATTGCCGCAGGCTCCTCCTTCTTCTATAAAAGCTTCATCAGTTGTGGCCCTAGTGGACTTAGCTTGAGAGGTAAAGATTCGGTCGTTACCTTTAAAATTTCCTCCACGTCAGCAGCAGGAGGCGTCGAAGGAATTTTTTCTTCTATATCAGTTGTTTTTGGCTCCGCATCCGAAGCTTTTCTTTTCTTTGGAACAGCCACCTTCGGCTCAGGGCTGGATTTTTTCTTTTTCAAAGCTTTCTCATCTTCTTCTATCATTCTAGCAACTTGCCTCTTCATAACACTGACAACTCTTTTTTGCTTTGGCCCTTCGGCACCCTTGCTTAACCGTTCATAGTCAGGGTACTCAAATTTCAGGGCATCCATTACTCGGTTCAGCCTTCGTTTCGGTCGGGTGATGAAGGCTGCGGTCATCAATTGATCTTCTTTCTTAGTATAGTTGCCCAAAATTTCATTACACATAGCTTCAATCATTTCCAACCATTCCTGGCAAGGCTCTTTGAAATGTTTCTTGAATTTGAAGTGATAGGGCAGTCGAACAAGTTCGTTCTTTTTCTTTTCTCCTTTAAGCTTTGGCATATTCCATTCCTTTAGCGTCGAAAATACTCTATTGGCTAAGTATTCCTGCACCAAATCTCTAGTACCAATATGCTCAGACACAACTCGAAACTCGCCCACAGCTGTTCGGCATGGTGAGCCTTGCAGCATGTCGCACAGGGGCCTAGTTAACCCGAAGGTTAGATCCAGTGGGCTCTGAACTATCTTCTCCTTCCCCTCATCAACCTTAACATAAAACCACTCATTCTTCCAGCCGATTGGCCATTTGGTACGATAGCTGATCACTGGAGTCTTCATGTCTTTGCGGTAAGCAAAGTTGTAGCAGCCAAAATTCTCGTGCAGCCCATCTTCTCTAGCCTTCGTCTGATAGTGAAGCTTGTGCACCCAGCAGAATGCTTCGGCAAGCGGGTTCACTCCTTGGCTTCGGAGGGCACAGATAAAAACGCTGAGCCTAACAATGGCGTTAGGAGTCAGCTGATGAAGACAAATTTCGAAATCTTTCAAAACATCCCCAATCATTTCATGCAAAGGAAACCTCAATCCTGCTTTAAAGAAACTTTTGTAAACTACCACCTCATCATTTTCTGGCTTCGGAGTAATTTCTTCCCCGCCAAAACGAATCAGCTTCTTCTCGGCTTCCCCGAAGTAGCCTAGCTTTATCATCATGGGCATATCAGCTTCGGAGACAGTCGACTTTCCAAAGTCCAAGTGGCTGGGTTTGGATGGCATAATGGTGTTATAATCTATTTCTTCTTCACCAGCATCACCCTCTTCAATATCAGCCTGTTCAGCTTCGGCAGCAGGTGCACCTTCGTCAGAGGCACACTCCGTCACAACCAGTCCCGACTGCCTCATTACTTCGAAGATTGGGGCCGTCTCAGCAGCTTCGGCCTCCTCTCTGTCGCGTGTAATTCTAGTTGTTGAGCGCACTCTAGCCATTTGATACTGAATTTCTTACAGTTTTGACGAAGTTGTTGACTTTATCCAATCTTGCCGAAGCTCCTTCTTATGACGAAGCTAAACCAAGACGATGCTCTAACCGAGAATACGATGAATAAGCTTCGGCTATGCTCAAAATTTTCAGCAGCACAACAGTGCAATAGTAATAAATGTTGTGGTAACTTCACACCTACTCGTCTATTTATATAGTGCCACAGGTGGGAAGGTGAATCGTCAAGCCGCCCGCACCCACTAAACGGTGGACCACAGTGCGCGAGAAGGTGAATCACCAGATCGCGCATACCCGTCGTATGGTGGGACCACCTCGCAGTCGGAATATTTAATTGTTTCTCGATAACGAGCTCAGGGAAGGTGTTTTTCGGACCTTCGGCATTCTGAAGCCTAAGAGAATTTTTCACGGGTCGAGCTCGTTATGAAAAATGATCTGGCATTGTGAAGGGGCTACTGTTGGGGGTCTGCTTCGTCGCCGAAGGTCCCATAAGAAGAAACACCTTCGGAAGATCAACATAGAAGCAAAGCCGAAGCTATCATTCGGGGAGCTTCGGCATAGTGACACACCTTGAGACGAAGGGTGGCACCGACTTAAAGATGAAAAGACCGATTGGCCCATGATAATCTGTGTCATGTTTGTAATCATTTGTAAAGGACATAAATGTAAATCCACATAGGTTGTGTCCTGTGCCTATAAATAGATGAACAGTACCCCCGTAATGTTCACGGTGACTTGTATTCACTTACGCGTCGCACTCGGATTTTTACCTTCTGTCAAGCTGAAGGTACAAATGTAATACAATATTGTTTATATTCTTTCATGATTAAATAACAGTGTATTATAATATTATTCTGTTATTCATGTTGTTCTCCATGTTTCATATGGTTCGTCTTTCATCTGAATATGTTATGATGATGAAGGTATGCCCTTCATGACCTTCGTCCGAAGATCGTTATATCCTCAGGGAAATAACCCATCGAAGGACGAAGGGCTTTAATTTTTAACATCTTGTGTTGCCTTGTTCTTAATTCATAGCATTTAAGAACAAGTCCCCAACAGTGGGTAAGATAGATTACTCACTGTGGTTGAGAAACCCACTGAGCCTACATTGGGCTCACCCCAGTATGACCATAAGATGTTGCAGTGTAACATCGATATGGTCAAGTGGAAAAGATCCAAATGTAACATACTTTATCGCAATAAGAGTCTCATCAAGGACCCTTTTATGGGTGCGATTCTAGAGTATGAGACATTTCATATTCGGTATAACACCAATGTAAAGGAAAAGTACAATATAGATCAACTCATGGCACAGTGTGTCCAGGAGGAGGAAAGGTTGAAGAGTCAAAGAGGTGACTCTGTGAATCTTGCCAAACCCAATATCCCCAAACAAACACAAGAACTCAATGAAAAGTTCAAGAAACAGATGAAGCATGATCGCAAGCATGCAGTTTCTCAATTCCCTCTGACACCAGCCTCTACTGCAAGAAGACATGCATTACAATAGAAAGTGCCCAGAATTCCTACAGTACCTTCTACATAATGTGATTTTGTACAAGCCTAAGGCTCAGAGGGCCGAAAAATGATTACCGTGGCTAACAGAAAGGAAGCAAACACTTAACTTCGGTTTCAAGATTAGATGATTAGCACATCCATTGTCACTTAACAGTGACATACATTGTGTGTTATTCAATTTGATAATAAAGATGTTGGTCTCGCCGTTCGACGAGATATGTTTTATTTACTTTCACACAGTGATGTTGTTAACATTATAAACACACCAGAAAATGATCCAACCAATAGTGGTAGGAAAAGAAAACAAAGTGATGGAGATACCTCGTCGAAATTACGGCACTATCGTTTGGGTCATATTTCGAGGTTGACAATAGAGTGTCTCGTTAAGGAACAAATTCTCCATCCCTTAGACTTTACAGACTTAGAGCAATGCAGAGATTGCATTATGGGTAAATTTGCGAAGCGGATCAAGAAAAATGCTAAGCATAATACGAGAGTGTTAGAAATTATTCATACAGATATATGTGGTCCTTTTCCAGTTAGGATAGTAGATGGGTTCGACTCATTCATACCTTCACAGATGACTACTCTTCCTACAGTTATATTTATCCTATTAAGGAAAGATCAGAAGCTTTAGACAAGTTTAAACAGTTTAAGGCTAAAGTAGACAATCAACACGATTTAAAGATAAAGATTGTTAGATTAGATCAAGGGAGAGTACTATGGGCACCATACTGAGTATGTACAGACCTCGAACCTTTTGCGAGGTTCCTAAGAGAAAATGGTATTGTTGCTCAGTATTCAACACCTGGTGAACCCCAACTGAATGGGGTAGCCGAAAGACGAACCAGATGCTAATGGACATGATAAGGAGTATGCTTAGTTACTCTAGTTTACCATTGGATTTGTGGATAGAGGCTTTAAAAACCGCTATCCATATAATCAATAGAGTCCCTAGTAAATCAATGTCTAAAACTCCATATGAGTTGTGTATTGGCAGAAAGCCCACACTCAACTACTTCCACATATGGGGTTGTCTAGCAAAAGCTAGAATATTTAATCTTATACAGGGAAAGCTAAATTATAGAACCACTAGCTTCCATTTTATTAACTACCCTGAGAGATCGAAGGGTTACATATTCTACTGTCCAGGCAGGCAAACCAAATTTATAAAAACCAGACATGCCATTTTACTAGAGGATGACATGACCAAGGGGAGTAAGGTACTCAGAGAGGTTGACCTTTAGGAAAAGAGATCGTATGTCCTAGTTCTGATGGTTGAAGAATCATACTTCTTGATACCCAATGTGGTTCCACCAAGAGTTGTATCGATTGGAGGTGAAACCCCTGCTGTAAATGTTGCATCACCCAATGTAACTACTATAGAGCAAGTTGCTTCACCTTATGTGCAGCCTGGCCCTTCTGTGTCGGTAGCACATGAGAGTTCACAAGACAATGGTAGAGTTGCAACAACTTTTCTCCAATGGCTAGAATTGTGTTGGGGCCTATAAATAACACCCCAACCGGCCATTTCAAGGTGTGGGAGCCCAAGCAACATACCAAGGCATAGTATAGACATTTCCAAGTGCTCATACACCCAAGTGCTTAATAGCATCACTCAGTGATTAGCGTAGGTGCTTTGTGAAGTGCTTAGGTTAGTTAGACCGCATTAGCGCTTGCTCTAGGTGAATCCTAGTTTGTTGAGTGAGTTTAGAAAAACCACACAACCCCTCAGCACTTGCGCGAGTCATTGTAATTGTACCGAGTGGGACGAGAATCTTGCGAGACCGTGACAACCACGTTTGTGTCACGACCACCACCGTGTACCGGAAGGAACGAGGCCCGCGACGTTTTCGGCCGGAAGCTCGAAAGTGGAGACGGCAGGGAGTGTCCGAGAGGAGCCGGAAGCGGAGCGCCATTTGCGCGTCGAGAAAGCCCACGGCTCTCTACGTAGTTACTTGACCGAGGTGTTTGCCCCTCGCGTGGGCTTCCCTTTGCGTAGGGGCACCAACGAGGATTAGTCGGGACCTTGCATGGTTTCAGATACCTCAGTAAAAATACTGGTGTCATCCACGAGAGTTTGCATCTCTACCTTGCTCTTTAGCTTCCGCATTTATATTAAGCATTTAAGTTTCAATCTTGTCTATATACTTATATTGTTTAGGATTGAAACTTAGACATTGCGGTAGAGATAGCAACACTTAGACAAAATCTAGTTTGCACATTATAGATTCTTTATTTGCATAGGTTTTGCTCTAGGGATTTATTTGTGGCCTAGTTTAGAGAAAGTTTTAGAAGTCCTAATTCACCCCCCTCTTAGGCGTCACCTGTTTTCATCAATTGGTATCAGAGCCTAGTTTGGCTCATTTCAAACGCTTTAGCTTCACCGCTAAAAGAGCCGACACTTTTTAGAGAAAGGGGATGGATACCCATAGGCCACCACACTTCGACGGCACTAACTTCCCATATTATAGTGCTAGAATGGCTTGTTACCTAGAGGTCGTTGATCTAGGTGTTTGGATAGTCACTCATGAAGGGATGAAACCACCCAAAAATCCCGAGAAACCCACCACGAGTGAGGAAAAAGAAATTCATTTAAATGCTAGAGCCAAAAAATGTTTGTATGAATCTCTTAGCATGGATATTTTTAATCAAGTTTTTACATTGAAAACTGCTAATGAGATTAGGCTAAAATTGCATGAGCTCCATGACGGCACATCCAATGTCCGTGAGCAAAAACATTGCCTAGTCTTAAATGAGTATAATTCTTTTGCTATGAAGGATAATGAGCTTGTTATAGATATGTATTCTCGTTTGAATCTAATCATCAATGAGCTCAATTCTATTGGCATTAATAAGCTAGGTGATGCGAACATTGTGAGGAAGATTATCTCCCTACTGCCACAACAAAGATACGGGAGCATCATCACTATTCTTCACAACATGGATGACTTGAGTACAATGACCCCGACCATTGTGATTGGGAAAATTGCGGCATTTGATGTCACAAAAAATGGGTCGACAAGAGGAGCTAACTTCCTCAAGGCCATATGCTTTTGCATGTGATGAAAGGAAGGGCAAAAAGAAGGCTCCCACTCCAAGTTCCTCAAGTGAAGAAGAGGAAGAAGAAAGTGATGATGATGAAGATAATCAACCATCAACATATTCCTCCGAGGACGAAGAAACAATCCGACGTGTCGGAAAGGTAATGGGGATGATCCGCAAGATTAATCAAATGGGTGTGCCCCTGCATGTCGAGGATCTTCTCTTTAACATTGACAGGAAAAAGCAAAGAAAGAGAGGATGCTTCGCATGTGGGGAGAAGGGCCACTTCAAAGACAGCTGTCCAAATATGGTCGAACCCACGAAAGGGAGGAGCAAAGACAAGGAGCTTACAAGTGTCAAAATTTGGGATGATTCTCAAGCGAAGATGAACCTTCAAGGACGCGCAACCACCGATCCTCATCACGCTCATCATGGTCATCACGCAAGTGCCTTATGGCAAGAGGTAAAATGAGTATTCCATCCTCTAGTGATGATAGCAGTAGTGATGATGAAGGTGAGGGAAAGCCCTCCTTAGATGAGCTTGCGGAAGCCATTAAATTTTTTTAGGATGTATGCACTAAACAAAAGGCTCAACTTGAAACTTTGAAAAATAATTTGATTAGTTCTCAAAATTATTATAAAGGTTTGCTAGAAAAATTTGAAACATTTGCAAATTTAAATTGTGAACTATCAACTAAAATTGAGCAATTAGAGTCTAGTGCTTCATCCACAGCTACCGATGATAGTCTTATTAAAAAGAATGAAAAACTTAAGGCTAAGTTAGCTAGCTCCCAAGAAGCCATTAAAATTTTGCTAGGGAAAATGGAAATTCTTAGCATACACAATGATGAGCTAACTACTAAGCTAGAAAACATTGGTAGCACCCCAGAAGTATCTTTGGTTGAAATACCTGAAATTATTAAGAAAGATGCTTCTACTTCTTGCTTTGATTTAATTGATAATTCTAACCTCTGCAATTGAGTTCTTGTTAAGAATGTTGTTATAGAAATATGTTCGGATGAGATTGCAATGGAGAATGAGCAATTAAAGCAAGAGGTGGCTCGCCTTGGGAAGGCCTTGTATGACAAGAAAGGCAAACCCAAACAAATCCAACCTCCTCAGGATAACACCATTGTGGGAGTGAACAAGCCTGTGGAGGGTGAAACTGTGATTTGTAGGCTATGTCACAAAGAAGGCCACAAGTCTTTCCAATGCAAGGCGAAGATCGGGGATAAGCAAAAGCCAACAAGCAAAATCTCCAACACCTACATAAACAAGGTGGACAAAAAGGCTACTACACCATACTTGATAAAAAGAAAAAGAATGAAAAGGTGATAGCAATCAAGGCCAACAAGCAAGCCAATAAAGTGAAAGGAACAAAACACATCTGGGTGCCAAAAGAATTTATTTCAACCATGAAATGCACCAAGAAGGTTTGGATCCCGAGAGAGAAGTGAGGAGTCCGAAGGACGTCGGGGAATTTGGAGACTTGGCAAAATTGGGATGTATATCATGGCATCATATTGGATCAAGTCTATTGCCAAGTGGGTTAGTGAATACTTTGGACCCAAATTCCCCACACTTGACTGAGGTAACTAGATTTATTGTATTTCTTGTTTTAGATATGCGTATCTATTTTCAATATCTAGTTTTTTAACTTTCATTCCTAGTGCTACATTTGGTATTTACTTTTGACAAAAAAATGAATGCATACTAGGTTAATCATATGGTAGGATTGCTCACCTTCAATTCGTATTCTTGAGCAAACCTACATGGTTTAAATTGTTAAGCACGACACATAGCTTATTTAACATTTCTAAGAAAATGATACATCAATTGATATTTCCATATGACATATACTATAAGTGGTATAATACTTCAATTGTGTTTCAAATGGTATCATTTAACCTATATGTGCCAAAGCTCGGATTATAGATAATTTGCCCCTCTTGATATCAAATCAAAGTGCATGTCTCCTACAAGTATTCAAAACTTGTATGCACTCTTTTAGGGGGAGGTTATTGTATAATCTAAGTCTTTGAGACTAATACCTGCTTACAAGTCTATCGTATGGACTAGTCTCATCGAAGGAAAATGGGGTCCCCGGAGATAGACAATAAGTTTCCACTACAAATCTACAAGAATTCTTATGTCTCACAAGCCTTCCATTGGTCTTCAATTGGTCTTCATTTGGCTTTCAATTGGTATCTTGGAGACTACATTTGGTATCATTTACATGTCTTATCCAACATTTGGTTAGACTATATTTCATATCATATGCTTCTGATGTTGCTATAAATGCATATGTTGTTAAATCATATTTTGTTACCTATGCATAAGGGAAGTCAGTCCAATCAAATCATGTCTTGTTCCTCTATTTCTCACATGCTTTTTCCTAAGTAAAAGATCTCTGTCAAGGGGACTATTTCTTCATCTCTAAAGGTGGAGAAAATTATTTCTAAAGGGGAACACTCATTTAGGAGGAGTAATAAATTTTACTGCTTCAATCGGTATCATTGATAAATCTTTTGTGAGGGCAAGTCTTATTTGCTTCCTACTTGCTCGTAATGTCTTCCTTTTTGGTGGTTGATGCCAAAGGGGGAGAAGTTTGAGGGACCAAAGCAATGGAAATTATATCAAACACCACCAAATTATTAAAAATTTTATCTTGCAAGTGGTTTTGATCTTTTGGTCTAAAATAGGAAGTAAGTGAATTATAGAGTTAGGGGAGGCTTAAGTCCATAATATCACATTGTGGGGACAATCATGCATCCTAGCAAGTAGATTGCATATCTTCATTCAAATGTTTGTTATATTTGCTTGCTTTGGTTGTGTTGTCATCAATCGCCAAAAAGGGGGGAGATTGTAAGGAAAATGGACCCCGGGCCATTTGGCTCAATAGGTTTTGGTGTTTGATGATCAACATAACATGTGGACTAATATGTTTGCTAGTGTTTATGTTTATAGTTCACAGGATGCTGAAGTGACTTGGACTAAGGCACTGAGGAAAGCAACACCTCAAAAGAAGACATTATGGAGTCCACAAGTGAAGATCAACAAGTATCAAGCAAAGTCCAAGAAACGAAGAATAGTGTTGCCACTAGCGAACTGTTTGGCTGAGAGCACCGGACTATCCGTTGCACCAGGGAATTGTAGCCCAACGGCTAGTTCTTGGTGGCACTGGTGGAGAGAAGACCACCGGACTATCTGGTGTGACATCCGGACTGTTTGGTGTAAAGCCTACAACGCCAACGGTCACATGCGTGTCAGATCCAATGGCAAGACACATCGGACAGGTGCACCGGACTGTCCGGTGTGCTGTAGAGCAGCAACTTTTCTCCAACAGCTAGAATTGTGTTGGGGCCTATAAATAACACCCCAACCGGCCATTTCAAGGTGTGGGAGCCCAAGCAACATACTACGGTATAGTATAGACATTTCCAAGTGCTCATACAGCCAAGTGCTTAATAGAATCACTTGGTGATTAGCATAGGTGCTTTGCAAAGTGCTTAGGTTAATTAGACCGCATTAGTGCTTGCTCTAGGTGAATCCTAGTTAGTTGAGTGAGTTTAGAAAAACCACACGGCCCCTCGGCTCTTGCATGAGTCATTGTAATTGTACCGAGTGGGGCGAGAGTCTTGCGAGACCGTGACAACCGCGTTTGTGTCATGGTCGCCACCGTGTACCGGAGGGAACGAGGCCCGCGGCGTTTTCGGCCAGAAGCTCGATACTGGAGACAGCGGGGAGCGTCCGAGAGGAGCCAAAAGCATAGCACCACTTGCGCGTGGAGAAGGCTCGCGGCTCTCTAAGGAGTTACTCGACTGAGGTGCTTGGCCCTCGCCTGGGCTTCCCTTTGCGTAGGGGCACCAACGAGGATTAGTCGGGACCTTGTGTGGTTCCGGATACCTCGGTAAAAATATTGGTGTCATCCACGAGAGTTTGCATCTCTACCTTGCTCTTTAGCTTCCGTAATTAGATTAAGCATTTAAGTTTCAATCTTGTCTTTATACTTATATTGTTTAGGATTGAAACTTAGACATTGCGGTAGAGATAGCAACACTTAGACAAAACCTAGTTTGCACATTATAGATTGTTTATTTGCATAGGTTTCGCTCTAGGGATTTATTTGTGGCATAGTTTAGAGAAATTTTTAGAAGTCCTAATTCACCCCCTCTTAAGCGTCACATGTTTCCTTTAGTCCATATGATCTGCGATTCCTGATGACTATGAAGTTTACACAAGTGGAGACATAAAAAGTGATGAGATTTATATGAGTGAGGACATCAATGCAGAAGGTGATCCCACTACATATGAAGTAGTTATGAGAAGTCCAAATTCATCCAATTGGGTTTCAGCCATGTAAGATGAATTGTAATCCATGAGAATGAACAAAGTTTGAGACTTAGAGATCATTCTCCAAGGAGCCAAAACAGTAGGCCATAAGTGGGTCTACAAGACCAAGCGTGACTCCAAAGGGAACATAGAAAGATATAAGGCTAGACTTGTGGCCAAAGGGTTCACACAGAGAGAAGGCATTGACTATAATGAAATCTTCTCACCTGTCTCAAGAAAAGATTCATTCAAAATCATTATGGCATTAGTAGCCCATTTTGATCTAAAGTTCCATCAGATGGATGTAAAGACAACATTCCTAAATGGAGAGTTAGTAGAAAACATGTTCATGGCACGATCAAAGGGTTTTTGTTGTGCGCGGTAAAGAGCACATGGGATGTCACTTAAGGAGGTCCATTTATGGATTAAAACAAGCCTCCTGACAGTGGTACATCAAGTTTGATCAAACTATTAGAAAATTTTGGTTTGAGGAAAACAAGGAAGACAATTGCATTTATGCAAAGTTTAAGAAAGGAAAGTATATCTTCCTTGTTCTGTATGTCAATGACATACTCTTAGCTAGTAGTAATAAGGATTTACTGGTGGAAACAAAAAATGTTTGTTTCCTCAAACTTTGATATAAAAGACATGGGAGAAGCCTCTTATGTCCTAGGAATAGAAATTCACAGAGATAGACATAAGGGAGTATAAGGACTCTCACATAAGTCATACATAGAAAATGTACTAAAGAGGTACAGTAAACATCAGTGTAAGGCCACGCCTGTGCTAATAGTCAAGGGTGATAAGTTTGTGAATCATCAGTGTCCCTAGAATCAGTGTCAGAAAGATCAGATGAAGCCAGTACCATACGCTTCTACTATTGAAAGCATTATGTATGCTCAAATATATATCTGCCCTGACTTAGAATTTACTATCGGGATGCTTGAGAGATATCAGATCAACCTAGGCATAGAACACTGTAAAGCAGTTAAGAAGGCTCTAAGGTACCTACAAGGTACTAAAAGGTCTCATGCTAACAACAGAATATCTAGTTCCCTACGAATAGTCAGCTATGCAGATGATGACTAAGGAGGTTGTAAAGATACACTGAAGTCTACTTGGGGTATGTACACTCTCTAGGGGAATTATTTCTTGGAAGAGTTGCAAACTGACAGCGAGAGCATCGTCGATGAAAGGATCACGATGCCCAAGAGGGGTGGGTGGGGGTGAATTGGGTTTTTCTAAAATTCTTACAAAACATTATACCCTAAACAAGAGCTCGACTTCACCCAATCTACTAGCAATAAGTAAAATCTATGAAATGGAGAACAACCCTAAGTCATTATGGCAAATACTAGCAAAGCAAATACACAAAGTAAAATGCTCAAAGTAAGTGCGGAAAATAAAGTAGGGACAAGAAGACTCCTCCAATTTTTCCTGAGGTATCGAAGAGTCAGCATTCTCCACTAGTCCACGTTGGAGCACCCGCGCAAGGGTATCGCTCCCCTTGGTCCTCACAAGAACCAAGTGCTCCTTATGAGATGATCCTTTGCCTCTCCGGCACGGTGGATCTCTCACGACCGCGTACAATCATCGAGTCGGATCACCAACAAATCTTCCGGGTCATCACTAAGCTCCAATCGCCACCGAGACGTCTAGGTGATGACGATCACCAAGAGTAATAAGTCATAGAATTTCACTTGACCAAGAGAAACCTAATGCATGCGGTGTGTGCTCTGGGTGGCTCTCATGCACACTAATGAGGTCCTAACATGGGATTATAATTTTGCTAATCAACTCACTAGGATTTGTGGAATTGCAATGCTCTAGCAATAAGTTCTAGGTGGTTAGGACAGCAAGACATTCAAGGCTGGTTGTAACGCCCTGAATTTGGGGGTAGAATTTTTTTCTTCTTTTCTCTCACCAAATTCAGGCGTTACTCTTTCCTTTTCCCTTTTTCTTCTCGCTAAGCCTTGATCTTTTCCAAAAGTTATAGCGGGAATTAGCTCGACATCTTGTGTAAGCAAAACCTAGAACTATTTTTGGTTGTTGCATCATGCCGGATTATGCACTCTTTTGTTTGTGGTTGAGTGAATTGAAGAATTAGGCATATAAGAAAATATGGAAATTAGAAAAAGAAAAGCCTTTTCTTTTTCTCTCCCCCCTTCCCGCGTGGGCCCCGCGGCGGCCCAGCCGCCGCCCTCCCCCCCCCCCCCCCGCCGTGGGCCGCCCAGCCGGCCCAGCCGCGCCCCCTCCCCCTTTGGGCCCAGCCGGCCCAGCCGCCCCCCTTCCCCCCTTTTTTCTTTTTCCAAAATTCCCTCCCCGCGGGCCCCGCCTATCATACCCCTCCCCCAACTCCCTCTCCCCAACCCTAGCCGCCGCCGCCCTAGCCGTCGCGCCCTCCCCCGCCCACGGTGAGGCTTCCCCCCTCCTCCCTCCTTCTCCCTCCCCTCCCTCCTCCTTCCCCCTCTCGTCGGCGCCCTCCCCCGCGCCATGGGCGCGCTCGCCCGGCCCCGGCGAGCTCGGCCGCCCGGCTCGGCCGCTCCGACGAGCCCGCCTTGCGCCGGCCCCGCCCTGCCGCGCCTCGACCCCGCCTCGCCGCGCCGGCCCCGCCCGGTCCCGACGCGCCGCCCTCCGGCGAGCCCGCGCCCGACCGCCCCTGCTCGGCCGCCCCCGGCCCGCCCCCGCGCCACCGCCCTCCGGCGAGCCCCGCCCCCATCCCGCGCCCGGCCGCGCCCGCCCGGCCTCGCGCCGCCTCCCTCTGGCGAGCCCCGCCCCCGTCCCGCGCCCGCTCGGCCCCGCCCCGCCTCGCCCCCGGCGGGCCCGCGTCTGCCCCCCTCCGGCGAGCCCGCCCCGCTCCTCCCCCGCGCTCGGCCGCCCGCCCCGTGCCCCGGCTTGGCCGCCCCCGTCGTGCCCCGGCTCGGCCGCCCGCCCCCGCACCCGGCCGTGTCCTCGCCCGGCCGCGTCCTCGCTCGCCCGTGCTCGCTTGCCCCGGCGTGCTTGCCCGCTCGCCCCGCTGTGCCTTGCTCGCGTCGTGACGGTCCCGGCATGGCCTCGAGCTCGGCCTAGCGTGCCCATGGCGTGCGGCCTTGAGCTCGGCTAGCGCACGGCCCCGACGTGCGCACGGCTAGTTCGTGGCGTGTACGTGCGGCCTCGCGCGCGTGCTCGCGTAGTGCGCGTGCCTTGGCACGACCCGTCGTGCCCCCGCCTACCCCCAGACGCCCCGTCTAACACCCCCCCCCCCCCCCCCCCCCCCCCCGTGTCCTATGCTCGTTAATCACGTGTTTTTATTAATAAGATAGGAGTCTCAATTTGGAAATTGGTTACGTTAGTTAATTTGTATAGCTAATCGTCTATCTCATTCAATGTTAATCTACTAAAAGTGGTCACATTTACATTAGTGCATGTAGCTAATTCTTTTGTTAGAACCAATTGGAACTAGAGCACGTAACGTTTAGTTATTCGTTTACCCGTAGTGCGTCTCGGGCATAAGCTTTAACTCTCGCGAGACCTTTCCCCATTTCTTTCTAACCAAGGTAAATTCATTATCATATGTGATATTCTATGCATATTTACTTTATTTGTTCCCTTGTATGGTGTACTGTTTGTTTCCTAATTTGAATGGATGGATGTATGTATGCTTGCAATCGCATAGAGAACAATCCGGTTGAAGAGCCCGAGGAGCCCGCAGGAGAAGCTTCTGAGCAGCAGTCGGTTGGTGGAGGCAAGTGTCCTTTGACCTATCTCTGTCCTATTCATTCTTTAATTCACCTCCCGCATTACACATTTATACCTAAGGATTGACTAGCTTTTGTTATCCATATCCTTGTTTACCTATCTGGGTTGGATTATTATTGTTTAGCTTTATGCTATTGCTCAACTCTAATCAATGAACATGATGAGATTATCCATGATACGTTGTTTTCCCTTCTCTTATTATGATGTTGTACTTGTGGCCTTTAAGGGGGCTCGAGCGGTTTCTCGAGTGCCTCTCCGTAAGGACCTGTTCTATGGATGACCGCCCGGGAAAACAGTGCAACCATGAGGGTGGAATGGGGTGCCCTTAGCTGAATAATTAGAGGATCCGGGGTGTAGTTCGCTTCGCCGTCGTGCCGTCAATGGGGCTCGGTGTATGCGGCTCGCTCTGCCAAGGTTGATTCGTCCCTTGGGGAGGAGTGTGGTACATTTAGGAAACCTAACGGGCGGCTACAGCCCCGGGGAATATTTGTAAAGGCTACGTAGTGAGACCCTGCCTATTCACCTTGGTAGTGTTTAAGGGTTTGATCGGCCCGAGGCAAGAGGGAATCACGGCTTGTGGGTAAAGTGCACAACCTCTGCAGAGTGTTTGAAAACTGATATATCAGCCGTGCTCGCGGTTATGAGCGGCCAAGGGAGCTCCAGTGATTAGTGGTACTTGATCAGAGACACTTTGGTTTACAGGTGGCAATGAGACTGATGGTTTTGGTTATGACTATGGTACTGGTAAGTGGTATTCTTTCTGTTTGGAAAGAGTACACCGGGCTAATAACTTGGGTTAATGCTAAAACCTGGGTTTCTATTAGTAAATAATAATCTGACCAACTAAAAGCAACTGCTTGACTTATCCCCACATAAAGCTAGTCCACTACAGCCAAACCAGATACTTGTTGAGTATGTTGATGTGTACTCACCCTTGCTCTACACACCAAACCCCCCCCCCCCCATCCCCAGGTTGTCAGCATTGCAACCACTGCTCAGGCGAAGATGAAGCTGTGGAAGGAAACTTCCAGGAGTTCCAAGACTACGACGAGTTCTAGGCGTGGGTTAGCGACAACCCCCAGTCGGCTGCCTGTGAAGGCCGCGTTTATCTACGTTTCTTTTCCGCACTTTGATTTATTGTAAGGACTATATGGACGTCTCAGACGTATGATGTAATCGACTATTATTTCCCTTTTTAATACTATTTTAGCACTGTGTGATGATGTCCATGTTATGTAACTGCTGTGTACGTGAATTGCTGATCCTGGCACGTACATGGTTCCCATTCGGTTTGCCTTCTAAAACCGGGTGTGACATAGGTGGTATCAAAGCCGTGTTGACTGTAGGACCGCTAACTTAGAGTAGAATGGTTGTTTTAAGGACTATAGACCTCTGTCCCTGCCTTGACTTTGATATCCCTTCAAAAGTTGGTCATACCGACCAAAACTATGTTCTACTATATATTATACCTTGCTGAAAATTATGTTTCATTCTAATCCTTCCTTTATTCATGGTTCATTACTTGCTGGTCATATTGATTCTGTTCTCACTCTTTTGCTTGCGGTGTCTTTTGTAGATGGCTCGACTTAGACACACTGCACGAAAGTCCGTCATCCCCTTCTTACCCTCCCGCCTTGCTGAGCGTCCGCTTCGCCGTCCCGTGGCCAGACAGTCCAGTCACTTGGAGAGGCTGCACCACCGCCTGCATGAGGAGCAGGATCGTCGACGACAGGAGCAGCAGGGCTCTTCTTTCTCGCTCCAGCAGGAGATAGAGTCTGTGAGGAGCTGCTCCCCTGTGCTTCCCCTGGAGGTGCCCCCTGCACCACCACTGGGCGCCCCAGCCTCTGGAGTAGCTGCTGGAGGAGACCTATACGACGGAGGTGGCGACGACAGCTCGAGCCACGACACCGACTTCTCTGCTGACCAGGAGCCGGAAGGATGGGTTGCTCGACCCATCACTCGCGACGCTACTCGCGGGTGTCACTTCCATGATGCGCTCGACACCCTGCTACGTCGAGCACTTAACCGGCGTATCTGGTCCATCGAGTATCGCTGTGTGGTCTACCAGCATAGTCGCGGGGTCTACCCGGACCGCTGGGAGGCGACCTGCTTGGTGCGCCGTCCGGAGAACAGTCTCCAAGATGCTGAGGTCTGCTCAGAGCACTATTCTATCTCTAAGCGGGACTCAGTTGAGGCGGCCATGCAAGATGCTGCACGGCGTGCGCTTTCGCACTACTGCTCGGTTTTCGGTGGGGTAGCTGACGGTCTCAACCTGAAGTACTACCCCCGCCGTCCATCTGGCAGCACAGGAGGCGTGATTGTTTCACCTGTCGGTGAGGACAATCCTAGGTTGAGCAGCACAGTCAAGCTAGCCGCCGTGCTAAACACGGAGCTGGACCATGCGCTAGACGAGCTGAGTAGGGCTCGTGCTGAGATCGCCCTGCTGCGGGCTGAGCGCGCGGAGCGTCGTCACCTGGATGATGGTTCCCCCGCCCCCGTCGGGACTCAGCACCCGTACCGCTCACCTCGGCGTGGACACCAGTCTTATGGCAATCCCGACTGCAAGACCAAGATAAATCTAGAACCATAGATCGTTAGAGTTGGATCTTGTAATTAATACAAAATATATACGTAGAAGCTATAGTCTTAGCGTTAGTCTCGCTCTTAGTTAGTCTTAGTTAGACAGGGTAGTTTGCTATATCCTGTGCATTTATGTTTGTCCTGATGAACTATGTTTGGTTTGGATCTTTGTAATGACTGTCACCAGAGTGTGGGTATCCCCTGCATTTTGGTTTACCTATTATGTTAATGGAGTTAGTTATATAGTTGGGAAACCTTTTATTCCACTTTTCTCTTTATCTGAGAAGCTGTGTGGTCTGTGTTGGAGATCAGTGAAGATGCTCATCTGTTCAGTGCTGTTGAAGGATTTTATACTCTTTTCTTATGCTGCAAGATTTGCCAGATCAGTTCTGATGTGTGGTTGCATTCTGCAGATGTCAGAGAACAGGCGTAGAGGAGGAAGGCGTGCTCAGCAGGAGCGAGCTGCTCAGCAGGATGAGGTGCCCCAGCAACAGCACCTGCGGCCCCCGCCCCCGATGTCCATCGAGCAGATGTTTCTAATGCAGACTCAGGCAGTTCAAGCCATCGGTCAGACTCTGGCCGCCATTCAGCAGCAGCAACAACAACAATAGCAGCAGGCACCACCTCAGCCTCAGATGCCCAGAGACAAGCGTGTTGAATTCATGAGAGGTCATCCCCCAACGTTTGCTCATTCCTCTGACCCCATGGATGCTGAAGACTGGCTGCGCACTGTGGAGCGGGAGTTGCATACCGCTCAGTGCGATGACAGAGAGAAAGTCTTGTACGATCCCCGTCTGTTGAGAGGAGCAGCCCAATCATGGTGGGAATCTTACCTCGCCACCCATGCCCACCCCGACGCCATCACTTGGGAAGAGTTCAGAGGTAGCTTTCGTCAGTACCATATGCCTGCAGGTCTGATGACAGTGAAGAAGGAGGAGTTCCTGGCCCTCAAGCAAGGGTCATCGTCTGTCAGTGAGTATCGAGACAGGTTTCTGCAGTTGTCTCGCTATGCTCCTGAAGATGTCAACACCGATGCCAAGCGACAGTACCGTTTCCTGAGAGGCTTGGTTGACCCTCTTCAGTACCAACTGATGAATCACACCTTCCCGACATTCCAGCACCTGATTGACAAAGCAATCATGACAGAGAGGAAGCGTAAAGAGATGGAGGATCGTAAGCGTAAGATCAGTGGACCCCAGCCTGGAAGCAGCAATCGTCCTCGTTTCTCAGGCAATCAACCTCAGCAGTTCAGGCAGAACCAACGTCCACATCAGCAGCATCAGCAGTTCCAAAGGCAGTATCCTCAGCACCAGTACCAGAACCGTCAGAGCAATCAGTCAGGAGGTCAGTTTCAGAGGCAGAATCAGCAGGCACCTCGTCTTCCTGCCCCAGCAACCCAGCAGAACAATCAGGTAGCACCAGCTCAGGTTGGAAATAGAGCATGTTTCCACTGTGGAGAGCAAGGCCACTGGGTGATGCAATGTCCGAAGAAGGCAGCCCAGCAGCAGTCAGGCCCCAATGCCCCAGCAAAGCAGAACGTGCCTCAGCCTGGAGCAGGCAACCGCCCCTAGCCGCGCTATAATCATGGAAGACTGAATCACTTGGAGGCTGAAGCAGTTCAGGAGACCCCCGGCATGATAGTAGGTATGTTCCCAGTCGACTCCCATATTGCAGAAGTGTTATTTGATACTGGAGCAACGCATTCTTTCATTACTGCATCATGGGTAGAAGCACATAATCTTCCAATTACTACCATGTCAACCCCCATTCAAATTGACTCAGCCGGTGGTAGAATTCGAGTCGATAGCATATGTTTGAATATAAGTGTGGAAATAAGGGGGATAGCGTTTCCCGCCAACCTTATAGTAATGGGTACTCAGGGAATAGATGTCATCCTAGGGATGAATTGGCTAGATAAGTACCAGGCCAGTTTGAAGATGTCACCATTTCAGGCGCTTTATGGAAGGAGTTGTAGAACTCCGTTGCAATGGGATCAGCCTGGAGAAAAGCAGGTGTTTGGGCCAGACATTCTACTTGAAGCTGAAGAGAACATCAAGATGGTCCGAGAGAATCTGAAGATAGCGCAATCAAGACAGTGAAGCTATGCAGACACAAGAAGAAGAGAGCTGAGTTTCGAAGTCGGAGACTTTGTCTATCTGAAAGTGTCACCGATCAGAGGAGTCAGAAGGTTCGGAGTCAAAGGCAAGCTAGCACCCCGCTACATTGGTCCGTACCAAATTCTCTCAAGGCGTGGAGAAGTGGCCTATCAGCTCAGTCTGCCAGAGAATCTGTCCGCAGTGCATGATGTTTTTCATGTGTCTCAGTTGAAGAAGTGCTTGCGTGTGCCAGAAGAGCAGTTGCCAGTGGAAGGTCTTGAAGTCCAGGAGGACTTGACCTACGTTGAGAAGCCAGTGCAAATCCTTGAGACCACAGACAGAGTCACCCGAAGGAAGACCATCCGAATGTGCAAAGTCAGATGGAATCACCACTCGGAGGAAGAAGCAACCTGGGAGCGTGAAGATGATCTGATGGCTAAATACCCTGAGCTCTTTGCTAGCCAACCCTGAATCTCGAGGGCGAGATTCTTTTAAGGGGTATAGGTTTGTAACGCCCTGAATTTGGGGGTAGAATTTTTTTCTTCTTTTCTCTCACCATATTCAGGCGTTACTCTTTCCTTTTCCCTTTTTCTTCTTGCTAAGCCTTGATCTTTTCCAAAAGTTATAGCGGGAATTAGCTCGACATCTTGTGTAAGCAAAACCTAGAACTATTTTTGGTTGTTGCATCATGCCGGATTATGCACTCTTTTGTTTGTGGTTGAGTAAATTGAAGAATTAGGCATATAAGAAAATATGGAAATTAGAAAAAGAAAAGCCTTTTCTTTTTCTCTCCCCCCTTCCCCCCCCCCCCCCCGCCGTGGGCCGCCCAGCCGCGCCCCCTCCCCCCCTTTGGGCCCAGCCGACCCAGCCGCCCCCCTTCCCCCCTTTTTTCTTTTTCCAAAATTCCCTCCCCACGGGCCCCACCTATCATACCCCTCCCCCAACTCCCTCTCCCCAACCCTAGCCGCCGCCCTAGCGCCGCCGCCGCGCCCTCCCCCGCCCACGGTGAGGCTTCCCCCCTCCTCTCCCCTTCTCCCTCCCCTCCCTCCTCCTTCCCCCTCTCGTCGGCGCCCTCCCCCGCGCCATGGGCGCGCTCGCCCGGCCCCGACGAGCTCGGCCGCCCGGCTCGGCCGCTCCGGCGAGCCCGCCCCGCGCCGGCCCCGCCCTGCCGCGCTCGCGCCGGCCCCGCCTCGCCGCGCCCGGCCCCGCCCGGCCCCGGCGCGCCGCCCTCCGGCGAGCCCGCGCCCGGCCGCCCCCGGCCCACCCCCGCGCCGCCGCCCTCCGGCGAGCCCCGCCCCCGTCCCGCGCCCGCCCGGCCCCACGTCGCCTCCCTCCGGCGAGCCCCGCCCCCGTCCCGCGCCCGGCCACGTCCGCTCGGCCCCGCCCCGCGCCGCCCCGCCTCACCCCCAGCGAGCCCGCGTCCGCCCCCCTCCGGCGAGCCCGCCCCCGCGCTTGGCTGCCCCCCCCCCCCCCCCGTGCCCCGTCTCGGCCGCCCCCGTCGCGCCCCGGCTCGGCCGCCCGCCCCCGCGCCCGGCCGTGTCCTCGCCCGGCCGCGTCCTCGCTCGCCCGTGCTCGCTTGCCTCGGCGTGCTTGCCCGCTCGCCCCGCCGTGCCTTGCTCGCGTCGTGACGGTCCCGGCGTGGCCTCGAGCTCGGCCCAGCGTGCCCAGGGCGCGCGGCCTTGAGCTCGGCTAGCGCACGGCCCCGACGTGCGCACGGCTAGTTCGTGGCGTGTGTGTGCGGCCTCGCGCGCGTGCTCGCGTAGTGCGCGTGCCTTGGCACGACCCGTCGTGCCCCCGCCTACCCCCAGACGCCCCGTCTACCCCCCCCTGTCCTATGCTCGCTAATCACGTGTTTTTATTAATAAGATAGGAGTCTCAATTTGGAAATTGGTTACGTTAGTTAATTTATATAGCTAATCGTCTATCTCATTCAATGTTAATCTACTAAAAGTGGTCACATTTACATTAGTGCATGTAGCTAATTCTTTTGTTAGAACCAATTGGAACTAGAGCACGTAACGTTTAGTTATTCGTTTACCCGTAGTGCGTCTCGGGCATAAGCTTTAACTCTCGCGAGACCTTTCCCCATTTCTTTCTAACCAAGGTAAATTCATTATCATATGTGATATTCTATGCATATTTACTTTATTTGTTCCCTTGTATGGTGTACTGTTTGTTTCCTAATTTGAATGGATGGATGTATGTATGCTTGCAATCGCATAGAGAACAATCCGGTTGAAGAGCCCGAGGAGCCCGCAGGAGAAGCTTCTGAGCAGCAGTCGGTTGGTGGAGGCAAGTGTCCTTTGACCTATCTCTGTCCTATTCATCCGGGGTGTAGTTCGCTTCGCCGTCGTGCCGTCAATGGGGCTCGGTGTATGCGGCTCGCTCTGCCAAGGTTGATTCGTCCCTTGGGGAGGAGTGCGGTACATTTAGGAAACCTAACGGGCGGCTACAGCCCCGGGGAATATTTGTAAAGGCTACGTAGTGAGACCCTGCCTATTCACCTTTGTAGTGTTTAAGGGTTTGATCGGCCCGAGGCAAGAGGGAATCACGGCTTGTGGGTAAAGTGCACAACCTCTGCAGAGTGTTTGAAAACTGATATATCAGCCGTGCTCGCGGTTATGAGCGGCCAAGGGAGCTCCAGTGATTAGTGGTACTTGATCAGAGACACTTTGGTTTACAGGTGGCAATGAGACTGATGGTTTTGGTTATGACTATGGTACTGGTAAGTGGTATTCTTTCTGTTTGGAAAGAGTACACCGGGCTAATAACTTGGGTTAATGCTAAAACCTGGCTTTCTATTAGTAAATAATAATCTGACCAACTAAAAGCAACTGCTTGACTTATCCCCACATAAAGCTAGTCCACTACAGCCAAACCAGATACTTGCTGAGTATGTTGATGTGTACTCACCTTTGCTCTACACACCAAACCCCCCCCATCCCCAGGTTGTCAGCATTGCAACCACTGCTCAGGCGAAGATGAAGCTGTGGAAGGAGACTTCCAGGAGTTCCAAGACTACGACGAGTTCTAGGCGTGGGTTAGCGGCAACCCCCAGTCGGCTGCCTGTGAAGGCCACGTTTATCTATGTTTCTTTTCCGCACTTTGATTTATTGTAAGGACTATATGGACGTCTCAGACGTATGATGTAATCGACTATTATTTCCCTTTTTAATACTATTTGAGCACTGTGTGATGATGTCCTTGTTATGTAACTGTTGTGTACGTGAATTGCTGATCCTGGCACGTACATGGTTCGCATTCGGTTTGCCTTCTAAAACCGGGTGTGACACTGGTGGAGGGGGTATAAATACCCCACCCACCAAAAACTAGTCATTGCAAAATCTCCTACGCAAGGGCGCACCGGCAGTTCGGTGCGCCACCGGTGCACCAACGGTGCACTCCCAACGGACATAGTACAATACATGTCCGGTGTACATCGGGCAGTCTAGTGCTAGGCTAAAAATCAGCTGACTCGAATTGTTTGCTCTTGGGTTTCTGTTCCTCTCAGGGTTTGCTCTTGGGCCCGCTATCTAAGGAACCATCAAACATCTGGTGTCCCTAGAGCAGCAACCCTTCTTTCTTTTATTGAGTTTTTCTAAACAGATTTCGATTCTAACTTGTGAGTGAGTTCTTAATGACACTTAGCACTAGTTGTGAGTGTGAACATGCACTGACACTATGCTAGTTATCTCTTGGTCAAACTACTCATCCATAATCCCTCTTTATAGTATGACTAAAATAAAAATAGAAGTCCAAACTCTATACCAAGTGTCCCACAGCTCCTTTGACACTTAGGATATGAAGACATTCATTGATTCGCCCTTTTCAGCTGTTGCTTCAAGTTCTCATCTAAGGGATCGTTTTCACGGTTGTAGCGCAACTTCCTGCATTGCGACCTAACTTACCATTTGTTCTACAAAACACACGTTAGTCACAAGGAATCTTACGTTGTCATTAATCACTAAAACTAACTAGGGGCCTAGATGCTTGCAGTCGACAATGCACACTGAGTTTGTAGCCATGTATGAGGCAAATGGGCAGGCAATATAGATGAAGAAATTCATACTCGGATTAACAGTGGTTGATAGCATAGAAAGACCACTGGGAATTTATTGTGATAATGAGCCAGCAATATTTTACTCCTATAACAACAAGTCAAGTGGCGTTGCCAAGTTCATTGACATTTAGTGTTATGTTGTTAGGGAGAAGATTCAGGATCAAACCATAAAAGTGAGCATAACAGAAGATAGCAGATGCTAGCGGATCCGCTCACAAAAGGCCTTCCACCCAACGTGTTAAGAAAGCATGTAACTGACATCGGTTTAAGGGAGTGTCTACGATCTTGAATCACACGGCCTACAGATTGCAACCTAATAAAGTATCTTTTCGTTCTGAAGCAGGGGAGCATGTTATAGTCAATGAGTGCGGTGGTACTTAATCGATCTTTGTCATACATTGGTCTCTATGTGTAAACTTGTCGAAGGATGGAATCTAGAAAAGTTGAGTATAAGGAATGGAGAGGATAAAGGGGAGATTGTTGGGTGTGTCCTCTACAGCGGGTCATCGAAGACCGGATTGGGCTTAACCCAACTATGTCCTTAATCGGGCCCTTAATTGGAAGGGCCCACACTAACCTCGGTTGGAGCTCCGGTCACATGATGCTATACAAAAGATTAAGAGGTCGCAGGAAAAGCCAACACTAGTACCTCGCCCCTAAACCCTAATCCACATAGAGAGGCCCACATCTTCTAAGCGTTGGAGTGACTGGAAGAGCGACAACCAACAACGGCTTGGATTTTGATGCCTGTTGTTTATTTGTAGGGCAATAGAGGTGACGTCGATGGCGGCGACCACGCTCCACCATCACCTTGCTAGGATGCATCAACACATCAACAACAAAGGTATGTTACTCTTTTACTTTTGTTAGAATAGATCTACTCGTCATCGAGAATTTCTCAGTTACGGATTGGTATTGTAGAGGCTTAGAAATCGATTCTATGCAGTTTGTTCTGCAGGCTCTACAAGTAAAGCTATCTACTGGCATGGATGAATTTGGCACACACTATTTTGTTCAGCGCCTCAGCGGAGCTGATGAGAAGTATTACCGCTTATCAAACGAAGTAATAAGCACGTCTAGTTGCAGCTAAGTCTAATTTGATTTAGTTTGTCAGTCTCAGATTTGTAAGGATCAAATTGCCCAAACCCATGTTTCCTTCAATATTGTGAGAGTTTACTAAATTCCGCGAGATCAGACAAACATTAGTATATCATACAGTGCATTTTGCTCCACGAAATAAATTTGCAACTGATAGAATCAATTGCAGAACAGTCCGATCCCTTCAAATGGATAACGCAGTGGAGTGGCTGTGGATAAACCTACTGATTGCAAAAGGCTTTCTTGATTTTATAAAGCTTCCTGATTGCGTGTGTTAGTGCGCCACGGATGCTGAAAGCCTGAAACTGCTCAAGTAGCGCGCAACGACAAGAGCAACGAGGAACATCAGTTAGGACTACCTCCACAAATTGAGCATCGGTTACCCCATTGCATCGTCCTCTTCGGCGGCGCTGGCGCCCACACCACCGAACCCTCTTCCAGCTTCCTTCCACCCGAGCACGCCGGTCACCCATCATCGCCGAAGCCCTCCCCCTCCTGCTTCAGCTGTGCTGGTATTAGATTAGATCAAAGTGGACCGCGTCGGGTTGGGTCCAGTCCTTTCGCTGGTAACGAATCAATGAACCAGTTGGATTGTTCTAACTTGCTGTCAACAATCAAATTCATTTTGCCACTCTTCCTCCGCGTCAGTAGATTGCGGTTGCAGATTCCTCTCCTGCGAGGCACGAGCTGAGTCCTATCCCTATCCGCCCTTGTTGCAGCGGTGCGGAAGGCAATGGTGGGGTTGGGATGGAGAGTCGGCTCAAAGGTGCAGAGATGGGGCCGGAGCTGCCTCCGGGGTTTCTCTTCTGCTGCAGTTCCGTCTCAGCTGGAGGTGACTATCCGTATCCACGGTGATTTCGTCTGGCTGTACAAACTACTACCTGTACTATAATTGCAAAGTCTACCATGACTTAATTAAAAAAAAGAAGAAGATTTGACATTTTTTTCTCATTCAATTCACCTAGTCCTTGTTTAAGGTAGACACGTACATCACGATCTGCAATGCTGGCTTTCATGAGTTGCTGGTGCTTTTCAGAATGTCGGATTCATCGGACTTGGGAACATGGGTTCCCATATGGCAAGGAACTTGATCACGGCTGGATATAAAGTGACTGTTCATGATATGTAAATTCCTGCCAATCCTTATACTACTGTTCATGATATGCGTCACAGAGTTCATTGTTTTTTTCCCTTCCAGTTCAAAACTGGTTTCTTCTTATATCTCAGCTTAATGGACTGTTCTTGTTTGATAAACATTGAATCTATCTATCAGAAATGAAAATTCTATGAAGAAATTCTCAGAGGATGGAATCCCTACAAAACAGTCTCCACTTGAAGTATCAGAATCGAGTGATGTCATAATTACCATGCTTCCTTCATCTACTCATGTAAGTAGATTGTTTCTGTAATTCCCATTCTTGTCAATTCCATTCTTGATCCACCATTTGGATCATGACATTAGAAAACTGTAATTATCCTTCTGTGTAGCATGTTTTATATTCAACCATCTTTACAAGTATAGCTTATTTTTCCTGGAACTTTGATTTAGGATATTCAGAAATGCCTTTTCAGGTTTTAGAAGTATACAATGGACCCAATGGCTTGCTTTGTCGGGGCGAACGCTTGGGCCCATGGTTATACATAGATTCATCAACAGTTGATCCACAAACATCAAGAAAGATATCGACAGCCATCTCAAGATGCCTTTTAAAAGAAAAGAAAGGTAAGTTCCACCATATAACAGTAAAGACATAGGGCCTGTTTGTTTCAGCTTATAGATTATATAATCTAGATTATAATCTAGATTATATAATCTGGATTATAATCTATGGAGATTATAATCTGTATGTAGCTGTCTGGTAGTTCAGATTATACGTATGCAGATTAATGTTCTGTGAGACACAATGACAACAATGCTCTTGTTTGTTTAGTTGTCTTCTTTTTTTACGGTTTGGCATTCCATCGATTCATACAACTATTTGCAAAATAGGAAATTAAAATTATGCCAAATACACCATTGGAAAGCTACAAATTTCGTTTGTAAACATCAGTCATAGAGACTGGTATACAATGGCAGTCTTTATAAGCATTTCATCGATTATGTGGCGCACACATAAACCATATAGTGAGCAGCATCAATGGAGCTAGCTCCTATGGTAAATAGTCCCTGCTGCGACATCAATGGATCATCAAAAGGGAGTTGTGTTTGCTCGTCGGGGTTGCGTTTGGTCGCCGGAGCAACGCTTGCTCGCGGCGAGGACACCGGAGCTGCGTTCAGGCTGCGGCGTGAAAGCACGCCCAGAGGCGACGCCGCCATTCCCAAGGCTGCACCCGCTCCACCGTTGCCGAAGCATTCCGCAGAGCCATTGTAGATGCCGCGCTCGCCGACGCCACAATGTTCCCCACGTGAAGAGGATCAACCCAGGAGAGGGACTCCTGGCGGCCGCGTGGAGAGCGAAGGTGGGAGTCTGTATGTAGGCATTGAGGAGATCGAATCCAAAGGCACAAAAATCGATGAGGAGGGTGGGGCACTCCATGAAGAACACCCGGTGGCGGCTAGAGTTGGGGAGGAAGAAGATGTGATAGTGAGACGTGGGGAGAAGAAGCGTTGTGCGCAGTAGGGGAGAAGGAATCGACTACATGCGATTTGGAGAAGGAAAGAAGAATGTCAGCTTCCGTAATTTTGATAACATAACCATGGATAGTGGGTCTTTTACCAAAAATAATCTCAAGTAAGTTCCTCTTGAGGAGATTATGAGATTATCATAATTTGGGCTCTAGATTATATAATCTGGTTGTTTGTTTGCTAGCTAGATTATTTACACTGGATTATATAATCTGGCTAGATTATAATCCCAAACAAACATGCTCATAATCTACTATTGGCAGTTGCCACTCAAAAAATTTAACCGACTTTAAATGAACGCTGACAAAATTGATTGTTTCTATTACTGGCATCAATTAATACTAGAAAACTAACATCAAAATTTGAGTTGCATACAAGTTCATTTTCTCTACGTTAGGTTACGCTGAAAGCCCTAAGATTCTGGATGCTCCGGTGTCTGGAGGTGTTCCTGCTGCAGAAGCTGGCAAGCTAACTTTCATGGTATTATTTTTTGCTTCTCATCATAACTTGTAGCTGTTCAGTCAGATTTGGAAACTATTGCATTAAGGTAGAAGAAATTGATCTTTATTTTTGTTTCAAGCAATGATGTACAGGTGGGTGGTCTTGAGGAAGCGTATTTAGCAGCCAAGCCCTTACTTCAAGCAATGGGGGAAAAAACAATCTACTGTGGTGGTGCTGGAAATGGCTCGGCAAGTTTTTTTAACCTTCATTCTTCACAAAAATTCTCAGTGTGACGATGATTCTGACTCACTCTTGATATTGGGTACTTAAGGCTGCAAAGATATGTAACAACATGGCAATGGCAATCAGCATGCTTGGGGTCTCCGAGGCCTTTGCTCTTGGCCAGAACCTTGGGATCAAAGCAACTACTCTCACAGACATTTTCAACTGTTCAAGCGCTCGCTGCTGGAGTAGGTATTCTCTCCTTTGCTCATCTTATTGTGGTCTAAGCTGCTGCGACTTGGGGATTTTCTTCCTAAAGAATTGGAAGGGTAACAACCATTGTATGGATAGTATTTTTTTAGCTTCAGCTTGCATGTTGCATCATCTGAAATTTTTAATTGGTTTTCTTTTCTGTTGGTTTCAATAGCGATACATATAATCCAGTTCCTGGAGTTATGGAAGGTGTACCATCATCAAGGAACTATAGTGGTGGTTTCACTTCCAAATTAATGGTACAAACTGACACAGAATTTTCCTTGATCAAATTCTTCTGTAAATTATTAAGTAGATTACTTCTCCTAAGGATGAGTTGATGTGTCTAAAAAGATAATCTTATCAATGAAACTGAGTTGCTTGGGAACAATGTTTGCTTGTATTAAATACCTCCGTTTCAAATTGTAAGTCCTTCTAGGCTTTTTCTATATACATACTCCTGCTTTTATTTACGTGTCGTATTAGTTTTGTCCTAAGTTAAATATTTATAACTTTTACCATTAATTTTTAAACAACAACAACAACAACAACAACAACAAAGCCTTTTTGTCCCAAGCACGTTGGGGTAGGCTAGAGATGAAACCCCGTATGAAAACCTCAGAGCTCAACCCCCAAAGAACAGAAAAGGGAAACAAAGGCAAAGGAGAACCGAAAACAACGAAACGGGGAAACACATAAAAGAGATAAAACCCACAAGGACCAGCAAGATCTAAAATGGACACAAGAAAAGGTCAAACGATTAAGGAGGAAAAGCGAAACTATCAATCAGGGTTCTGGCACGTGAATTGCACACTTCCACCCCTTCCTATCTGCGGCGAGCTCTTTGTCAATATTCCACTCCTTCAGGTCTCTCTTCACAGCCTCTGTCCACGTCAAAGTTGGTCGACCTCTACCTCTCTTCACATTTTCGGGACGCCTAATTATTCCGATATGCACTGGTGCCTCTTCAGGTCTTCGTTGGATATGTCCAAACCATCTCAAGCGATGTTGCATAAGCTTCTCCTCAATTGGCGCCACTCCTACTCTCTCTCGTATATCATCATTCCGGACTCGATCTCTCCTTGTGTGGCCACATATCCAGCGCAACATACGCATCTCTGCCACACTTAGTTGTTGGACATGTCGTCTTTTAGTGGGCCAACATTCTGCTCCATACAACATAGCCGGCCGGATTGCTGTCCTGTAGAATTTGCCTTTTAGTTTGTGTGGCACCCGGTGGTCGCATAAGACACCCGCAGCTTGTCGCCACTTCAACCATCCGGCTTTAATTCTATGACTGACATCCTCATCGATGTCTCCCTCCTTTTGAAGCATTGATCCTAAGTAACGAAAAGTGTCTTTCTTGGGTACCACTTGCCCATCAAGACTAACATCGCCATCCTCATACCCCATGGCACTGAAATCACACTTCATATACTCTGTTTTACCATTAATTTTTAAAAAGTGTATAAATTCATGACATAATATTTATGCTTTTAGATTCACTATTAGAAATATTTTAATAATATATAGTTAATATGTTGTGAAACTTTAAAGATTTTTTTGAAATAGATGGTCAAAGATAGCAACATTTAACTTAAGACAACTAATGTGACATGTAAATAAAAACAAACAGAGTAGTTTTCACTAATGTAGTGTATTAGACATAACATATATCTAAATGTATAGTAAAAGCTATGCATCTAGAAAAGTTAAAACTACTTTTAATTTAGAATGGAGGGAATAGCTTGTAGTGATAAGTTAGTCTCCTACTGGTTTCCCTTAGAGAAAGGTTGCTTATGTGGAGTAAACTATATTCATCGTTTACAATTTTACATCCCTCTGTAGGCCAAAGATTTGGATTTGGCCATGGCTTCTGCATCTGGAGTTGGCTTCAAATGCCCCATGGGTTCCAATGCACTTGAAATGTAAAACACTTCTCGCCTCTTTTTTTTCTTTTCATCATATGAGACTTGGTAGAAAAAGATGTTGCCCCCTTCGTATTGCTTTCAACTAAGCTGGCTCTCTCTGCAGTTACCGAAAACTATGCGAGGATGGTTGTGAACTCAAAGACTTCTCGTGTGCATTCCGACATTACTATTCTGGCAAGAATGAAGAGTGATCTTGGATACGCTGCAAAATTTCCTCCTTTCGAAATCAATAAAACAGCAAATAAAGTTAGGACCTGATTATGTCCCATGAATTGAAACATTGAAACCAATATCTAGAAAGTGTGTTTCCTTGTTTCATTATTAGATTACTTTCTAATTGGTCTAAATTCCTGGAACCGAACAGGACCTTATTGGAAAGTTTACAGTATAAGCTGTGTAGCATTGTACCAGAGTCCAGAGACATGGTGGTTGTTTGTTGACCAGTGGTGATGATCTGATCATCTGGTTAAAACTGTTATTGGTTTTGCTTCTAGGCAATCAAGTGATACTGTTCTGGGACAGATTCAACCATGAGCCAAGATGTTATGTGCATTATGATGGTGGCTAGATCTGAGGGAGTATAAGGGTGCCGGTGGTCTTGCCCATGACCGAGTAAAAGGGAAGTTTTTTTTATTAATTCTTACTTGATTAGATTGATACATTTTCTCTTCTTATATAGAGATCTATTGATGGTCTTGCCCACAGCCGAGCCAGAGGGAAGAATTTTTCTTTTTAATTCATGTTTCATTAGACTGATATATTTCTCTCTTTACATAGAGAGGCTTACTTGACCTCTAGGGAAGTATCTCATAAAATCAATTTAATGTATCTCTTTTCTTAGCCTAACTAACCAAATCAATCTAACTTATATGTTTCTTTATCCAAACCAAAATCAATCTAACTTATTTTTACCAAACCAATCTAATCTGTCTAGTATGTTCACAAGGCATTATTTATGCACTATAGTGTTGCGTGGGCCCCTAGGTCGGCTCCACTTGCCACCCTTCCAAGATAGCTCATCCTTAGTTGTGCTGGTGGCCATGGCTGTAAATGTCGATGTTCCCATGGAGATGTGGGACGTAGAAGGGCAGCATCTAGATGACAGAGTTAAATGTATACAACAATCTGGATTCCATTGCGTGGTTTGGTGGGTGTTGAGTTCTTAGAACGGTCGCAACATTGATCAAGGGAGACACCCTCAAAGATGTCGATGATGAAATATGTTGGCACTGTGCATTGCAAGCCTGTAAGGGACTCCATGCCTTCTCCTCGCTAGATAGTTGTTGGTTCATGCCACGTAGATGTTACACCCGGTTTTAGAAGTCAAACCGAATGCGAACCATGTACGTGTCAGGAACAAAAATTCATGTACACAATGATTACATAACTGGACATCATCACACTGTACTCAATTAATAACGTAAAGAGGTATTAAGTTGATTACATCATGATGTACGAGACATCCATATAGTCTTAAACATATATCAAAGTGCGAATACGAAACATAGTAATATAAGGTCTTTACAGGCAGCCGACTGGGGGTCTGCCGCTAACCTACACTTAGAACTTATCGTAGTCTTGGAACTCCTGGAAATCCTCTGCTACGCCTTCATCTTCTCCTGAGCAGGGGTTGCAATGCGGACAACCTGGTGTTTTGGTGTTTTAAAGCAAGTGTGAGTACACATCAACGTACAATTGTCTTGTTTGGCTAAAGTGGACTAGCTTTATGTGGGGAAGCTCAGAGCAGTTGCTTTTAGTTGGTCAGATAATTATTACTAATAGAGAGCCAAGTTTTAGCAATAATCCTAAGTTATTAACCCAAAGGTACTCCCTCCAAAAAAGAGAATACCAGAATCTGTAGTCATAATCATCACCATTAGAATCATCATCATTATCCTCATCATCATCTGTAATCACAATATCTCTAATCAAAGGAGCTCCCAAGGTTGCTTATAACCGTGAGCACGGCTGATATATCAGTTTCTAATTCTCTATAGAGGTCGCACACTTTACCCACGAGCCGTAATTCCGTCTCTAGCTCGGGTTTGCAAGACCCTTGTTCACTCCCGAGGTGAGCGGCTAGAGATTCACTATGAAGCCTTTACAATGAAGCCTTTACAAAGATTTTCTGAAGATGTAGTCGCCTGTTAGGCTTACTAAATGCACTGCACTCCTCCCCAAGGGGCAAGCCACCCTCGGCAGAGCGAGCCGCGTACACCGAGCACCATTAACGGCATGACAGAGAAGCAAACTACACCCCAGTTCCTCTAATTAATTAGCTAAGGGCGTCCCATTCCATCCTCATGGTTGTACTGTTATCCCGGGTGGTCATCCAACGAACAAATCCTTACGGGGAGGCACTCGAGAAACAGCTCGAGCCCCCTTAAATATCACCATGCCAAAACCATATCCAAAAGTAAACATCGTATCATAGATAGTCTCATCATGTTCATTTAGAATAGAGTGCTAGCATAGAGCTAATCCAGATATAATCTATCCTAAATAGGTGATCAAGGACAGGATAAACAAAAGACTAGTAAATCCTTAGATATAAATATTGTAAATGCGGGGAGATGAATTATAAAATGAGTAGGACATAGACAGGTCAGAGGACACTTGCCTTCACCAACCAGCTACTGCTCAGGGTCTTCTCTTGCAACTTCCTCAGACTACGCCAACGGACCGTTATCTATACGAGTGCAAACATACATTTCACATTCTTAACATAGAAGGAAACAATACACCACACAATGAAACAGATCAATTAAACAGATGTGTGGCGTAGAGCTCACATTTATGACTATGCGAGAAAAGAAACTACGACGGTCAAAGCTACGTTCGAGAGACAACGATTACGCTAAGCGGCTATGGATTAAAATATTTAATTCAGCATAATTATATTAATTGATATTCATGCGACACAAAAATAAAATTATCACTTGGTCCTGATTAGTTCCCTGAGTGCCCATCACTATCAGGTTAGCGGGAAACTCTATCCCCTTATTTCCACTCTTACATTGAAGCATATTCTATTGGTTCAGCCTTTTCCACCAGTCGAATCAATTTGTATTGGTATTGTCATGGTGGTTATTGGGATATTATGCGCTTCTACCCATGATTCAGTAATAAATGAATGTGTTGCTCCAGTATCAAATAACACTTCTGCAAGGTGGGATTCGACTGAGAACGCACCTACTATCATGCCTGGTGTTTCCTGGACTGCTTCGACCTCCAAATGGTTTAGCCTCCCATGGTTGTAGCGTGTCTGACCATGATTGCTTGCGCCTTGCAGTGGTACATTCTATCTTGCTGGGGCATTGGGGGTCGGCTGCTATTATGCCATCTTCTTCGGACAATGCACCGCCCAGTGGCTCTGCTCTCCACAGTGGAAGCATCCTCTAATTGGTTGCTAGGGCAGGAAGACGAGGTGCCTGATTACTTTGTGAAAGGGAAATAGGCTCAAACCTTTTCCTAAATGATTTTGGTGGTTGAATTGCCCAACACAAATAATTGGACTAACTAGTTTGCTCTAGATTATATGCTCTACAGGTGCCAAAGGTTCATCTACAACTATTCTAAATCGACTGTCCGGAATACCGTAGATTATTCCGGACAGGAGAAGCTTTTTGGAAAAACAGGCCAAGCGCGGACCGTCCGGGCCCTTGCGGCGGACCGTCCGCGACACGAGGATGTCACTCGGCCAGAACCAATGCAAAAATCCAAGTCTGTGCTGCGGACCGTCCGATGGAAGAGCAAGCACCGTCTGAGACCACACGCGGACCGTCCGGGCCCTTGCGGCGGACCGTCCGCGACACCGAGTTGACTTCGACCAGGAACTACAAATCAGGGACAGTCCGACTAAACCGCGGACCGTCCAGCTACAACGTGCGGACCGTCCGGCTATAATTCGCGGACAGTCCGCATGTGAAGACCTGGTTCAGCCCGAAGGTGACAAGTTGAGCAAAAGGAATTATAGAGCTGGCGCGGACCGTCCGGGACCAAGGGCGGACCGTCCGCGTGGTGTCACCAAGGCAGATAGCCGTTGATCTAGCCGTTGATCTGTCAGAAGTATCCGTTGAAGATGTCAGAATCGACCGTTGGAGGGTCGCGGACCGTCCGGGCCCTAGCCGCGGACCGTCCGCCAGTGCAATTCCTGGCAGATGCGCCCCAACGGCTATATGGATAGTTGAGGGCTATAAATACCACTCCAACCGTCCACTTCAAGGTGAGGGAGCCCAAGCAACATTCCAAGTCACATAGTTGACATACTCAAGCCCTCCCAACCACCTATATTCATTGATCCATCCTATACACAAGATTTAGTCCACTACAACCAACACAAGTGCCACAAAAGAGAGAGCAAGCAATTGAGAGCTACTCAATTGAGTTTAGCCCTAGCGCCTTGTGAGATTCATTGAGAGATAGTGTGTGCTACATCTTTGTGTTCATTTGCGCGTGGAGTTTTTGACTCCCATTCGAACTTCCTCCAAAGTGTTGGAGGCTTGTAAAAGCTAGCAAGAGACACCAAAGATTGTGGTGGTCCTTGTGGGATCGAGAGTGATCTTTGAGAAGAAGAAGAGCTCGCCGATCCTTGTGTGATCGGGAGAGAGGGAAAGGGTTGAAAAAGACCCGTCCTTAAGTGGACTCCTCAACGGGGACTAGGCCTTCGAGGGCCGAACCTCGGTAAAACAAATCACCCGTGTTCATTGTGCTTTTGCTCGTGATTTGTTTGCTTTCCCTTACTCTAAGTTCTCTTGCACTATTCTTTACTCATATCATTTGGTGTTGCTTCAAGTTAAACTCTCATTTAAGTGAAGCAACGCTCCGCAAGAAAGAACTTGAGTTAGTGCTCTTTTCATCTAAGCTTTCTTGCTTTATTATCATAGACTTATTAGTTGTATTGATTTATCACTTCCGCATTATTTGAAAGCTATACTCTTTACTAGCAAGAACTTAGTTTTTATACTCCGATAATTGTTCATCTTGTTCTAACCACTAATCAAGGGATCTAGTTGGGGGATAAAGTTTTAATTTTCAGGTTCCGCCTATTCACCCCCCCCTCTAGGCGACTTTCAATTGGTATCGGAGCTAGGCACTTCATCTTGAGTCTAACAACTCGAAGTGATGGCTCGTAAAAGATCCCAAAAGAACAAGAAGACATCTTCCAAGGAAAACACGGAGGTAACTCTTGAAATATTACTTTCCGATTGTTCTAATTATGATTCATGGTCTACTAGAGTTATAAATGCCTTTAGAACCGTAGATCCACAATTAGAACAAATTTTAGACAAGAGTATTATCCCTCCTAACTATGCTAGGGAAAATGTTTCCGATGAAGACCAAAGATGTATACGCTTAAACTATCTAGCTTTTGACATCTTAGTTAATTCTCTTAGCAAGGAAGATTATCATGCCCTCATAATGAATCATTATGAACATATTCCCGATGCGCATGATATTTGGACTAGAATTAAAAGCAAGTCTAATAAGTCCAAAAATGATAGTTCATTTTGTGCTTCTACTTCCTTTGGTATTTGTGATACTAACCCTTGCAAAGGAGAAGAAGAAAATGAACGATGGAGACCAAACGATGAATCCACCTCTCCAAAAGGTTTGTCTTCCCATTTCGATTCCCACATGTGTTGTGTAACTAATGAAAATGATAGCGGAAGCACAAACGAGGATGAGGAGGAAGAAAGAAGCTTTGTGCATCTCTACGCTCGCCTAAACCAAGAAGATAAGGCGGTCATGCTCAAACTTCTAGAAAGAGTGAGAGAACAAAGCGAAGCTCGTCAAAGGCTAGAAGATATTCTCTCCATAAAGATGCAACACTTTGACGAGTTGACTAAAGAACATGAGGAGCTAAAGTGCTCTCATGTTGATTTGGTCCAAAGGTATGAAACTATTTCAATTGAGCAAGATAACGCTTTACATTGTATCGCTCAATTAGTAAATAGGAATACCTTGCTTAAGGACCAAATAGAAAAGCTAAAAGTTGAAAATCTAGCTTTTCAAAATAAATATGATATGCTTCTATGTTCTCATGAAAATCTTATAGATGATCATATCATGTTAAACATTGCTCATGAGGTTGTGATAGAAAAATTAAAATCCCAACAACCTCACTCATGCACATGTATTCAAATTGATACTATATTACCATGTGCTAATGCTTGTTGTTCGTCGACAAGCAAATCTTCTTTTGAGCTAGAATCTACAGGAACAAATGATGATTCATATCAAAAGCTCAAAGAAGAAAATGAGAGGCTAAAGAAGAGCTTGACACAACTTAAAGGGAAATGCATTGCCCAACCTTCTCAAGATAACCGTGATCACATGGTGAAGAAGCTTGAGACGGGAACAACCGTGGCATGCACTACATCCCTTGAAAAAAATGTCAAGGATTTGAGGATTGCCAAGAGGAATAAACAAAAGAAGAAATTCAACACCTCCTCCAAAAGCCTCAACCACGCCTCCACAAAAGGTAACATCCAAGGTAATGATCAAGCCACACTTCACATTAAGAGGTGTAGTGAATGCTTTAAAGAGGGGCACTTGATTAGGTCATGTCCCTACATTAAAAATGGCTTGATTATTAACAAGGATGATAGACTTTGTTTTAAATGCTCCAAGAAGGGACACTTGCTTAGATCTTGTCCCCATTTAAAACAAAAAGGCATAGGGTTAGAAAAGAAGGTTTTTACTAACCATGTAGCAGGCAACAAACAAGGAAAGAAGAAATCTTCAAAATTTGGAAAACGCCTATGCTACACATGCCGAAAGAAGGGACATCAATGCAAAGATTGTCCCATTGGTAAAAATCTCACTCCTAACTTGTCATTTGATTCATATATAACTAGGCAACCCAAGATTGCAACTTGTGCTAGAAAGGTAACAAGTTTACCAAGCGCTAGCACAAAGGACACTTGGGTTCCTAGATCTTTGTTTACTAACCTTAACGGACCCATCAAGCGATGGGTACCAAAATGTGCTTGACAAGATTTGTAGGAGAAGGAGATGGTATGAACCTTTGGGGTGCTTGAGGGAGTTAATTCAATTCTTATCAACTCAAGCTATCAATCTTCAAATGATCTACATACTCAAGATTGACCCAAGGTTACTTCAGTTTATTGTATTCAAAACTCATATCATCTCGGCAAGATATTAATGTTGTAGGAAATAAAGAATCATCATGTGCGGAATATCAAAGCCTACAACATGGAGGAAAGTCAAGGGATGGTAACATTTATATTCTTAAGTGCAATTATCTTAATTTGTCATGTGTCTTGTGTAGTCACATAGAAATAGAAAGCACTTAAGGATGTTTTAAAATTATGTCATCATTCTTTGAAGAAATTCCTCTCATATGGTAGATTGTGTATTTATCAAATTCTATATTATGACAATCTACATGCTTTAAATTATTGCAAGTTCTCATAGCATGTTTTTACATTAATTATTCTATTATTGCCATGTTCTAGATATAGAGAGATACTTCATGTTCTTAAAAGAATAAGGTGTCATGTAAGGAATTCAAATACTTAGGACACTTATAAAAGGAAAATTCTCTCTATAGCTAGAAAAGTGAGACTAATGTTTTTATCTAAGTAATTTAAGTAGTCTCACTTGTAGAGATAAATTTCTCTATGGAAATGCGTAATCCATCATGACAAGGAGAATCAATCCAATAATATATGTTGTATCTCTTATTGCTTAATTGGATATGATTCTTCTACATTTATCGCTCTCCATGTAATGAATTAGATTTATTCCCTTAAGTTTCAAGATTTTAACCATGCTTGGTTTATGAGTTTAAAACTAGGCATACTTCATGGAATAATCTAGTTCATATTATAAAGTTTCCATGCTTTAGTAATTCACCTTTTCATTTCCTATCAAAGTGATTACTAAATGGAAACTAGTGCTTGTGTTGCTAACGTATCTCTTGAGCTTACTTATAAATATGCATAGAAGGGAAAGTACACAAGCCTCATGGGTTGAACTTCACCCAAAAGAAGAAAGGTAAAAGCAAAGGTATGGGAACTCATCCTCTTAATTAAGTTTAGTTCCCATCTCAATGGGTATTTAATCTGAATTATCATATTCTACCCTTGTGAGGAATAGATTCGCTATTTGGACCAAGTGTGCATTCAAATATCATTTTCTTAGTGCTCATTAGAATCTATTTAATGCCTTTGCGATATTTATATATATGTTATCATATTGATTTGCTTCCAAGTGATGATTAACTAACTTCAATATGATAAAGTAAAATCTCCAATGATTATTAAAATGCTTAAAAGGTGCTCACTCATTTTTCTCAAATGAAATGCACTTATATTAAGGATTTTACTTCATGTCTGACTTATGGATGATAAATTGTTCATATTTATTTTCAAAAATTCATCATTCATCATATACTCCCTTGCGCTATTGACATCTCTCTTGAGTATTTTCAATAAGTTTGGAAGGAAAAAGAGACAAATATAACGGGAGGACACTCAAATGAAAAAGAAAGAACATCAAGGACAACAACACCTACTTGGACAATAAGGTCTTCGCAATAATCAATGGTGTGGTTGTAAGCATTCTAAATTCTTTTTCATTATGAGATTACAAGGCTTAAGTTGTCTGTTGCTAAATTTGTGAGCCTTGATCAAAATGTATAATGCTTCTCCCTTTATGTTCTTTAAAGTAAATGCATCGAAATCATTTCTTTAAAATTACTTGATGCATATCTTTAGGGGGAGTCCATTATTATATTTTGATTATGTTGAGGCTATTGCTTTATCTTAGTAATTTCATATAGTCTCTTGCATGAGAATAATGTTTCTCATATAGTATGCTACTACACATCAATCCAACCTGTTAAAATAAAGTCGCTTTTATCAAGGATTGTTGCTTTCATTTCTAAAGTAGCATGCTTATTGGATTCTCCTATTTTTAAGCTTGATTGAAAATTTAATGCCTTTGTTGTCTTCTTGATCTCATATTGATTGATCATTGAACAACTTCAATTATCACTTATGCTCCTTAGTGCCTTATGAAATTTGAATTTGATTTCAATTGTAATATTAACTGACATCTATCTTGATATACACTAAGGAAAAAGGAGAATTCATGATTCATTTATGCAACTTGTGATCCATTTGATATATGCTAACAATAACTTGAAAAAGATCACTAGTTGTAGAACTCTCTCTTGTGCAAAGTATTTCCATATATTGTCATTGAGTATAGGTCTTAAGCAACTAAGACTAAGGACAAAGCACAATGAAGAGAGCGTCTCTATGAGAAGGTACAAAAGGGTAAAATCACTTCCTTTCATTCAAACTTGTACCTAAATCTTCCTTTTCTATACATTTTTTGCATATCTTGTATAAAAGGAAGAGAAAGCATGTTCATGTATTATCCCTGCTTCATATCTAGTTTAACTTCTCAAAAATTCATTCATGCTTTAGTGCATCCTTGTTGAAACTAGATGAAGTGATTTAACTGTCAAAGAGCTTAAAGCTTAACCTTGTAACGAGGATAAGCTGCCTTTATTCCAAAGGTGGATGGTCCTTAAGCCTCTTTGAAATCCTTAAGGGAAAATGCTTGAAATGTTTACAACATGCTTTCATAAGTGCATCAACTGACCTGAGCATCACACTTATAATATTACACAATGCACTTCACATTCCGTATAATATAGATATGTTCTCATTAACCTAATTATGTGCAATTGGCATTTAAGGCCAAAATATATGTTCCTCTCCATGCACATATTTAGGGGGAGCAATCTACATTGTATAGAATTGTTTAATCTTAATTGACATATCCTTTTTAATCATGTCTCTTTCCTTTGGTACATTTGCATATTTCTTATCTTCATTGTGTGCCAAGGCTAAGACTAATATGTTTTCATGAGTATCTCATGTATTAAGTCTTAGATTGAAAGGGAAATGGAGTATTCGGCAAAGACATCGCTTCCACTCAACTCCATTGGTATTATCCACTCTTTGCCGGTATCCCGCCGTCTCTCCGTATTTGGTATAATCTTCACTCATGTTTTATTTGCCAAAGGGGAGAAAGTAGTTATTTGAGGGCCTACATTTCACTCTGAGTATCCGTTTTTGGCGATTCATGCCAAAGGGGGAGAAAGTATTAGGCCCAAAGCAAAATGACCGCACCACCACCTCCTAATTTCAAATTGGTAAAACTAATGATTTTCAATTGGTGATTTTCAAGTATTAGGCCCAAAGCAAAATGACCGCACCACCACCTCCTAATTTCAAATTGGTAAAACTAATGATTTTCAATTGGTGATTTTCAATTGGTAAATTTCAAATTGGTATCTTATTATGTTCAAAAGGGGGAGAAAGTAGTATTTTCAAAATTGATATCTTAAAACCCTCTTGAACACTAAGAGGAGGATTTCATTGAGGGGGAGTTTTGTTTAGTCAAAGGAAAAGCATTTGAAACAGGGGGAGAAAATTTCAAAATCTTGAAAATGCTTCTCAAAATCTTATTTATTTATCCTTTGACTATTTTGCAAAACATTTTGAAAAGAATTTCCAAAAGAGTTTGCAAAAACAAAACAATTGGTGCAAGCATGGTCTAAAACATTAAATGTAAATTGGTCTAATTTCAAAGTAACCTTTGCACTTACCTTATGCAAACTAGTTCAATTCTGCACTTATTTATTTGCTTTGGTTTGTGTTGGCATCAATCACCAAAAAGGGGGAGATTGAAAGGGAAATAGGCTCAAACCTTTTCCTAAATGATTTTGGTGGTTGAATTGCCCAACACAAATAATTGGACTAACTAGTTTGCTCTAGATTATATGCTCTACAGGTGCCAAAGGTTCATCTACAACTATTCTAAATCGACTGTCCGGAATACCGTAGATTATTCCGGACAGGAGAAGCTTTTTGGAAAAACAGGCCAAGCGCGGACCGTCCGGGCCCTTGCGGCGGACCGTCCGCGACACGAGGATGTCACTCGGCCAGAACCAATGCAAAAATCCAAGTCTGTGCTGCGGACCGTCCGATGGAAGAGCAAGCACCGTCTGAGACCACACGCGGACCGTCCGGGCCCTTGCGGCGGACCGTCCGCGACACCGAGTTGACTTCGACCAGGAACTACAAATCAGGGACAGTCCGACTAAACCGCGGACCGTCCAGCTACAACGTGCGGACCGTCCGGCTATAATTCGCGGACAGTCCGCATGTGAAGACCTGGTTCAGCCCGAAGGTGACAAGTTGAGCAAAAGGAATTATAGAGCTGGCGCGGACCGTCCGGGACCAAGGGCGGACCGTCCGCGTGGTGTCACCAAGGCAGATAGCCGTTGATCTAGCCGTTGATCTGTCAGAAGTATCCGTTGAAGATGTCAGAATCGACCGTTGGAGGGTCGCGGACCGTCCGGGCCCTAGCCGCGGACCGTCCGCCAGTGCAATTCCTGGCAGATGCGCCCCAACGGCTATATGGATAGTTGAGGGCTATAAATACCACTCCAACCGTCCACTTCAAGGTGAGGGAGCCCAAGCAACATTCCAAGTCACATAGTTGACATACTCAAGCCCTCCCAACCACCTATATTCATTGATCCATCCTATACACAAGATTTAGTCCACTACAACCAACACAAGTGCCACAAAAGAGAGAGCAAGCAATTGAGAGCTACTCAATTGAGTTTAGCCCTAGCGCCTTGTGAGATTCATTGAGAGATAGTGTGTGCTACATCTTTGTGTTCATTTGCGCGTGGAGTTTTTGACTCCCATTCGAACTTCCTCCAAAGTGTTGGAGGCTTGTAAAAGCTAGCAAGAGACACCAAAGATTGTGGTGGTCCTTGTGGGATCGAGAGTGATCTTTGAGAAGAAGAAGAGCTCGCCGATCCTTGTGTGATCGGGAGAGAGGGAAAGGGTTGAAAAAGACCCGTCCTTAAGTGGACTCCTCAACGGGGACTAGGCCTTCGAGGGCCGAACCTCGGTAAAACAAATCACCCGTGTTCATTGTGCTTTTGCTCGTGATTTGTTTGCTTTCCCTTACTCTAAGTTCTCTTGCACTATTCTTTACTCATATCATTTGGTGTTGCTTCAAGTTAAACTCTCATTTAAGTGAAGCAACGCTCCGCAAGAAAGAACTTGAGTTAGTGCTCTTTTCATCTAAGCTTTCTTGCTTTATTATCATAGACTTATTAGTTGTATTGATTTATCACTTCCGCATTATTTGAAAGCTATACTCTTTACTAGCAAGAACTTAGTTTTTATACTCCGATAATTGTTCATCTTGTTCTAACCACTAATCAAGGGATCTAGTTGGGGGATAAAGTTTTAATTTTCAGGTTCCGCCTATTCACCCCCCCCTCTAGGCGACTTTCACTTTGTCTCTGGAACTGACTTCCTTCTGGTTGACTGTTCTGACGATATTGCTGCTGATGCTGAGGGTACTGTCTCTGGAATTGTTGATGGTGAGGATGTTGGTTCTGCTGCTGATATCCCTTAGGGTCACTCTGCTTAAACTGTTGAGGTGGATTGCCTGAGAAATGGGGGCGATTGTTGCTCCCAGGTTGAGGTCCACCAATCTTGCACTTTCGATCTTCCATCTCTTTGCGCTTTTTCTCAGTCATGATGGCTCCGTCGATCAGGTGCTGAAAGGTGGGGAAGGTATGATTCATCAGCTGGTAGTGCAAGGGATCAACCAAGCCTCTCAGGAAACGGTATTGTCTCTTGGCATTAGTGTTGACATCTTCAGGAGCATAGCGGGACAGTTGCAGAAATCTGTCTCTGTACTCACTAACTGACATGAGTCCTTGCTTTAGTGCCAGAAACTCTATTTTCTTCACTATCATCAGACCTTCTAGAACATGACACCGAAGGAAGTTATCTCTAAACTCCTCCCAAGTAATGGCTTTAGGTTGGAGTGGGTGGCGAGATAGGACTCCCACCAGGACTGAGTTGTTCCCCTTAATAGGCAGGGACCATACATAGCCTTTTCTCTGTTGTTGCATTGGGCAGTGTGCAGCTCCCGTTCCATGGTGTACAACCAATCTTCGGTGTCCATGTGGTCAGCAGAGTGAGAGAACACATAGGGATGACCTCTCATGAACTCCGCACACTTATCTCTTGGCATCTGTGGCTGAGGCTGGGGTTGCTGTTGCACCGCCTACATGACTGCCAGGGTATGCTTAATTGCTTGAACTGCTTGAGTCTGCATGAGGAACATTTGCTCTATTGTCAACGGGGGTGGCGGTGGAGGCAACTGCGGCTGGGATGTCTCATCCTGCGGGGCATGCTGCTCTTGCTAAGTGTGTCTCCCTCCTCTGCACCTATGGTCAGACATCTGCGGAAGGCAATCACACATCAGAACTAATCTTGCAAATCTTCCAGCATAAGAAAAGGGTATAGAGTTCTTCTCAACACTGAATGAACAAGCATCTTCACTGACTCCCAACACAGCCAACACATAGCTTCTCAGATAAAGAGGAAAGTAAGGGTAAAAAGGTTTCCCAACTAAATAACTAATTTTATTAACATTAATAGCTAAACCAAACTGTAAGTGTACCCACATTCTGGCGACAGTCATTACAAAGATCCAAATCCATCATAAGTTCATCATGACAAGCATAAAAACACAGGATAAACAAACTATCCTTACTAACTAAGACTGACTAAGACTCCTAAGTTAAGCATTTAATACAAATTCCAACACTAGTGATTTATGGTTCCAAGTTTATCTAGGTCCTACAATCAGGGGTGTCGTAGGCATGGTGTCCACGCGGAGGCGATCGGTATGAGTGTTGAGTCTCGACGGGGGCGGGAGAGCCATCCTCCTGTTGATGGCACTCCGCTCGCTCAGCCCGCACCCTTAGCACGAGCCCTACTCAGCTCATCCAACGCGTGGTCCAGCTCTATGTTGAGCACAACAGCTAGGTTGACTGTGCTGCTCAACCTAGGATTGTCCTCACCAACTAGTGAGACAATCACACCTCTAGTACTGCCAGTTGGACGGTTGGGGTAATACCTCAGGTTGAGATCGTCGGTCACCCCACTAAACAACAAGTAGTAATGCGAAAGCGCACGCCATGCGGCATCCTGCATGGCCGCCTCGGCTGAGTCCCGCTCAAATATAGAATAATGCTCCGAGCAGACCTTCACACCCCAGAGACCATCCTCCGGACGGAGCACCAAGCAAGTAGCTTTCTAGCGGTCTGGGTATACCTCGTGACTATGCTGGTAGACCACACAGCGATACTCGATTGACCAAGTGTGTCGGTCAAAGTCCCGGTGCAACAAGGTGTCAAGCGCATCGTGGAAGTGACACCCGTGAGCAGCGTCACGAGTGATGGGTCGGGCGACCCATCCCTCTGGCTCTTGCTCCTCTGAGAGGTCGGTGTTGTAGCTCGAGCTGCTGTCGTTGTCGTCTTCGTCGTCAGGGTCTTCTCCAGCAGCGGGGGCGCCCAGTGTGATGCAGGGGGCGCCTCTAGTGGGAGCACAGGGCTCGTGTTGTCGGTCCATGCATTGTTTGTATGGGGGTGATGTCCTCATCATCCTCCCCAACTTGAATTGGACTCGTCCTTGTCTCAGACGGTGGCCGAGCAAACCTTGGATGTACAAGTCCTTTAGGCCCAAAAACATGCACCGCTAATTTCTAGCACATTTTGGACATCATCTTGCTATGACGATTCTGATCAGATCCAACTGTATATTGTTATGGGACTAGTTGGGTTGGAAAGCTCATCTTCTTAGCTTTCCAATGATATCTAAAACATAAAAAACAGAGTTCGTATGTAGCCTAGGCGTCCGTTTTCGTTAGACCCACTCCTACAGTCCGAACTGGAATCCTGAATAAACTGGACTTCAACTCCCCTTGAGCTTGGGACTCTATGATTGATTGGGCATCATCCATATACTCATCATTCTCCCCCTCTTGGTTTTGAGTCGTCCTCGACTCAAAGTCATTGGTGCCTGCAAAAGGTGTTGATGTAGTGCTTGATGCCATCCAACCTTGCTCCCCTTCTTTAAGTCGATCGTGTTGTTGTAAAACATAGAAAGAAGGACAATTGGGACTAGATGTGATATGATTAGCTTTAACATAGCTCTTTAATTGATCATATTGTTTCATGACAAAATGAGATTTCATATTTGAACAAATATATACTCGATGTACCATATATTCTCTTTTCTAATTATATCTTCCAATAACATGATATGTATGTTTAGATAACCATGGCAAATCAGCACCAAAAGAAAGTTTCTCCTCTAAATTATTTAGATTACATAGAACATCAAATTCAATATAGCCCAAAGTATTTAAAGAAGATAACAATTTCAGCTTATCATGCACACAAGTTATATGATTGAATGTTCTAATTTTGGCACAATTAATAGGATCAAAAGCAACAACATCAAGTTTGTTCTCTAGTTGTGGCATAGAAATAATAGTATTATCATCACACAACTCTTCTTTATCACAAGGAACAACAAGACAATCCTCTTGTAACAAAGGCAACTCAGATTTATCTGAAGGCATGATATCAGTAGAATTACTCAAATTATTTTTAGAATCATCCATAGAAACAAATTGTTGTCTCATTAGTGCTTTCACGTTTGTCCAAGTTTGCGGTTTCTCATAGTCATGCAAATTATTCCACCAAACTAACGCGTCATTCGTTAAAGTACTAGCCACAATTTTAATTTTTCGCCTATCACATATACGACATCGTGCAAAAATCTTATCCATTGATACTTCTCATTCATTATACTCATTTCCAATATTTTCATCAAAATAAGAGAAGGATGTATATATCGAACCTAATGGAGATGAATCAACATCAATGGTGTGGCTATCAAAGGCTTTAGTCAATATGCACATCATCTCCTTCAATTCCAGATAGGAGACACACTCACCATTAGTAGTCTTAAGGCCCTTGTCCTTATCCATTTGGGTCTTTGGTCCTGTCATTGTTAGTACAAAATAGAGACAAGAGGCAACAAACAAACAGTGTGAACCCTACAACAAATCTCAGAGTGGTAGTGGAACACAAGTTATGAAAGTATCTTACCCCGCTCTTACAAGTTTCTTACCAGCACTGCAGGTGGAAAACGGTGTCCGGTGTAACTATCCAAAGAGCGTGGGTGTGATTGAAAACGAGTACCTATTCTGCTCGAGAGAAAGGTGGAGCTTTGGGAAGGCTCATATTTGTGGCATACAAGTCAGTAACAGATAGCAATGCTGAATAAGTGTTCCAAGTACTCGTCCTAGTTGCTGGCATAGAGAATATATTAGAACAGTTAGACTAAGGCACAAAGGAAGTGACAAGGATCTTGCAATAGCAAGGGAACAAGTTGGAATGAAAAACAATCACAAAGGTGCACAGATCAACGGTGTTCCTGCTTATCCGCACTCTTTTTCTCTTTTTTCTCTGATTGTTTTCTTCTTTTTTTCTTTGTTTTATGTGGCCTTTTTTTCACTTGCCTTTTATGTTCTCTTTTTTTTCACAAGAGTGACGCAAAAACAAGATATAACACAAGAGTATCAAAAAAATTCTCATCTGTCTGTCATAGATTTTCTGCTCTAACTTTAACATAATATTTGACAATTTTAGAGACCTCAAACGCGAAATCGCACAACACACAAATTGTAGGTCTTGTTTTTCTCTTTCTTTTACATATATGGATCGATTATTTGGAATAAATAAAGTGGGAGATATTGACCCCGAAATATAAACTAGTCTGAAATTTCAGGATCACAAACAGATTTACTTCCCAAGCAGATACCTCTTTAATAATGATGTTTTCTGGAAAACTCATAAATATCAAAGTTGTAGAGAATTTTCTAAGATTTCCAGAAAGTATACGAACACTAAATTTCGAGTTCGTATGCGAGACTTATGCTCAAAATACCGAACTAGGCAGAAACTAATCTGATAAGGACGATATGATGAGATGAAAATTATGGGTAAATGAGTTCAATTTATGGATAGGGTTGGTTTTGGGGATGGGATCGATTTATCGAGATTGAGTTTGTTGGATGGCAACGAATGACAATGACCAAACTAACCCAAAACAAATTTAAACCAACAACATAATTAGATTTGTTAGCGAGGCAAATGAACGATGAATGAGTTTGGTTTATGTATATAGTCAGTTTTTTAGATGAGATCGGTTTATCGAGATTGAGTTTGTTGGATGGCAGCGGATGCTAATGACCAAACTGACCAAAAACAAATCTAAACCAACAACAAGACTTTGACCTAGGACACAAACTCAGAACTGTAGACTCCAAAACTAATTTGTGCAAAGGTTAAGGCGAAGTCTGTAGGTCAGGATACACTAATGGTTTTTAAAGATATGACCTATTGTTAGGTCTCTTTTCTCTTTGGCTTTTTTTGTGGGTTATAGGACGAACAAAACGAATCTAAAGATAGGATTATACCTCATGGGAAACCTAAATCTTGATACCAATTGATAGAGGATGAGGCCCGATCTTCCATGAGGTACGATAACTTAATTGGGTGGAGATCTCGACATTGATGATCCAAGGCTCCAAGCGAACGGCTCCTCGCAATCACTACACCACTAATCTGTTGGTTATCACCCATGACACATGAGTGACGTCACCACGAAGGCTTATCCTTGCAAGCGCAATCAAAAACACAAGCAAGAACAGGAAGAACACAATCAAAACTGCATTGATCACGAGGTGGGGTCTCATAAACCGATGGACGTCGATACTGTTCGATGACAGATATGATCTGAGCAAAAACCAAACCCTAATGTAGCAGCAGCTGTTATTAAAATAGAGGTTAGGGGCGTGCACAACCCCTGGAGGTACCCCTAATGGGCTCTAACACAATACACGATCCAACGACCCAACGGACAGTGTCGTAGCACCAAAATAGAATCTAAGCGCTGACTTGTTTCGACGATTCCCGTGAAATTCGAATCAATTTTAAGGTGTGGCCAGTTAGGTTGGTTAGATAATCTTCTTATCTTTCCAACTATATCAAGTACGTAGCCATCGGAGTCCGGATGCGTCCTAGGCGTCCATTTTAGTGCAGATTGGTCCTAGAACCTGTCATTCTAAGGTAGCAGTGAGTACTACTAAAGCTTCCATCAGCATTCTTGAGCCCCTGAGGCATCCGAAGGTAGCAGTGAGTACCACTAGGGATTATGAATCTAGTCTTTGTCTCATCTTCCTTCTTCATCCAAATTTGATGATACCCTAAATAGTAATCCAACAAACTCATGAGCTCTAAAGTAGCAATTGCATCCACTAGAGAATCAATTCTTGGCAGCGGGAACTCGTCCTTCGGGTATGCTTTGTTGAGGTCTGTGAAGGCGATACACATCCTCCACCTGCCATTGGATTTCTTGACCATGACTGTGTTGGCCAACCACTCTAGATATGCAACTTTTCATATGACTCTGGCACTGAGCAATCTTTTGACTTCAGCCTTAGCACTTTCGGCCTTGTCCTCAAACATCTTACGAAGCTTTTTCTTTTCGTGGCCTGGTGCTTGGGTCAACATTTAGAGAATGCTTTATTATGCTTCTATCCACTCCGCACAAGTCATTCATTGACCAAGTAAAGACAACCTTGTTATGAAATAGAAACCTTCTGAGATCGAATTCCTGCTTTGAATTTAGCTGATTGTTGAAGAAAACCCTCTAGTCTGTAACATCTTTGAAAGGGAAATGTGCCCTTGGGCCATTTCTATAAGTATTTTGGTGATTAGATGCCCAACACATATTGTATTAAGGTGATGTGTGCCAAGTGTTAAAGAGATGCAAATAAAGAATAAAGGTAAGCTCTAGACACTTGGTCAATTATTTTATATGCTAAACACTCTTGTCTAAGTGCTAGGGACTCAGCTAAGTGAAGTCCAAAAGAATCAAAGGAAGACAAAGAAAGAAATGAAGAAAAGGTGCTAGACTGCGCAGCACCGGACGGTCTGGAGCTACTCACCGGACAGTCCGGTGCAAGGTCTGTGCAACTTGTTGCTCTCGGGTTTTATCCTGGCTACGTCGGCTAAAAATCACCGGACAGTCCGCGCGAGGCACTGGACAGTCCGGTGCTCCAGCCGTGCAACGACTATCTGCCACGTCGACGAGCGCCAACGATCATATGGCGCACCGGACGGTCCGGTGCCCCACATAAAAGGAAAACGGCCAATCAGGGGATTCTGTACCGCGTACTGTTCACTGTCCGGTGCACCACCGGACAGTCCGGTGCACCGACGAACAGAAGGCAAGAATTGCCTGCCAAATGAAGTTCCAACGGCTCCTAGCTGCCTTGGAGCTATAAAAGGGACCCCCTAGGTGCATGGAGCAATATACCAAGCATTCTCTGAACATTCTAAGACGCCTAGACTTCGCCACCACGCACTCGGATCATAGTATTAGATATTTGAGCACTGTTTGAGTTGTAAACTCCCTGCGCCGTGTTTTGTGCTCACGTCTTGACTTGTGTGCGTGTGTTTGCTGCGATTCTTGCGTGTGTCTCTTTCCCTCCCTTACTCTAGTGCTTTTGTTGTGAACAACTTTGTAAGGGTGAGAGGCTCCAACTTATGGAGATTCCTCACAAACGGAAAAACAAGTCTAAAGAAGAAAACTGTGGTATTCAAGTGGATCGTTGGATCACTTGAAAGGGGTTGTGTGCAACCCTCGTCCATTGGGACGCCACAACGTGGAAGTAGGCAAGTGTTATACTTGGCCGAACCACGGGATAAAATATTGTGTCTCTTGTGTTGCTTTTCTCTGTTATTGATTTCTTCTCAAGGGCTCGCTCCATAGCAACTTGGTTTAATCTAACTAACATTTTATAAACCAAGTTTGTGATGTTAGTGTTGAATCTTGCAGGATCACCTATTCACCCCCCTCTAGGTGCTCTCAATTGGTATCGGAGCCGTACTCTTCATCTAAGGGACTAACCACCCGAAGAGATGGATCCTAAGGGCAAGGGGATGATGATCAACGACAAGGAGAAGGAGTCCCTCTTCAACGAGCCAAGAGATGACAAGCCCACTGACTCAAGCTCGAGCCACAACAAAAGGGATGGGAAGAAGAAGAGACGCATCAAGAAGATTATCGGGTGATCGGCAAATCACTAAGACCACAGTAAAAAAACTGGAGTCTCTCTTGTCCATTACTTGTTTACTTGCTATCTCTTGTGATTAGTTGTTTTATTGTTCATTACTAGACTCTTTGATTACTTGTTCACCCTAGGTTGCTAACCTAATTTAGCTCAACAAAGGCTAGAGAATTTATCCCTTTTGTTGTACTGATTAAATTTCTCTAGTGTTGTTGATTTTAGTCAAAACCGTCTATTCACTTCTCTAGCTGATGTCCTAGATCTTATAGGAGACCGACCGAAGGCCTTGCCTATGACTAGGGCTGGAAAAAAACTCAAGGCTTGCGAGCCGGTTCAAGCTCGGGGCGGCTTGTGAGCCTCTAGCAAGCCGAGCAGAGCTAGGTTTTTAAGCTCGTTGGTGTAGCGAGTCGAGCCGATTCGGCTCGCGAGCTATGCCAAATTAATCAAACTATTGAATAATGATGGATACTAGATAATATATATCCAACTCGTTCCTTAGCCTTTGATAATGGATATATGATAACTTATAACTTAGATTACTCATAGTGTTCAATAATGATTTTATATTTTACATTTATATACTATTAAACATTGTATAATGAAATATTAATTTTCAAGGTGCAGCTTGAGAGCCAACTTTGAGTTGAGGCGAGCCTCCTTTAGCTCGTTGAGTGGGCGAGCTCGGCTTATTTCTAGCCTACCTATGACCAAGTAAGAGGAAATAGTTTTACTTTTAAATTCTTGCTTAATTAAATTGATAAATCTCACACCCCCTTATATAAGAAGACTTATTTGACATATATGAAAATGTACTAACCAAATCAATCTAAATTATCTTGTTTTATCCTAACTAACTAAATTAATCTAACTTATTTCTTTTTTATCCTCACAAAATCAATCTAACTTATCTCTTTCCTTACAAATTACAAAGCAAATCAATTTATTCTAAGTCACTGTTTACGGACTTTAGGCCAAGAATTGCCAATTTCTAGCATTTTGTTTCTATTGTTGCCTTAGAAAATTTAGATGTGTTGGTCTAAGGTATGTGGATTAGATATTCATAGAAACATTTCACATATGCGGTGCTACACCTGCACCTAGTGGTCACTGGTTAGTTACACCTGTCGCTCGTGCCTGCAGCTTCCGTCGAGAAAAAAAGAGAAGCGTGTAGCAGTTTGTTACAAGACGCGCTGAGCTGCTACGAGAAACCATTATAGGCTTGTAGCTAGCGCCGGACTGATGGTAGTGGTGAACGTCGAGGGCGGTGGCTCGGGCGACTCAGAACCGAACTGACCTACATGACATCGACCCAGTGGCACGAGTATTAGCCTCCTAGCACTCAGTGTTTGAATGCACTAGAGCTAATAGTTAGTTGATTAAAAATTACTATTGAAATTAGTTAGCTAACTACTCCTTCCGTCCCAAAATAATAGTAGTTTTAGTTCTTAGTTTTTATATCTATATTAAAATAGATGAAGATAAAACTATACATATATAAAACACATTAATTATATGAACCTGTTAATTGACTAAAACAAATTTTAATTTGGAACGAATAGAGTATTGGCTAATTTACTAAAAAGTAAGTAATAGTGTTATCCAGAATTTTTAGTTGCCTTTACCTTTTAGCGACTAAGACCCTGTTTGTTTGGGATTATAATCTATGTAGATTATATAATCCAATGTAAATAAGCTAGTGAGGAAACAAACAAGCAACTTATCTGATAAGATTATATAATCTAGCACTTGAGATTATGATAATCCTATAAGCTCATCAAAGGGTGCTTATTTCAGCTCATTTTTTATGAAAGACCCACTACCCATAGCAAGCTGATTAAAATTATTTTCAATTGTCATCCACCTGTCCATAGACGTTCTCACCCATTAGACAAATAAAACAGCCAAGAGTATTATTATATTTATATGCATATGAATAATAAACCGAGTCTAAATAATCTAAGCTAACAAACAGCAACACCTAGCTTATTTAATTCAGAGCAAATAATCCAGATTATATAATCTAGATTATAATTTAGATTATATAATTTATAAGTTGAAACCAACAGGGCCTAACTATTACTAGTAGATTATTCAAACACCCGTCTAGTTCTACTTGTTGGAAGGGTGCCGCTCTCCACGAGATCCAAACCCCCGCACCCGCGGCGCCGGCGACGCAGGGAGGAGGCGATGCACGGCCGCCCGCGGCGACCGGCCAAGCCCGAGGACGAGGAGGCGGCGTCAGCGAAAGCCGCCAAGCTTCGGGACCTCCAGGCCCAGGTCCTGCACAATCACCATGGCCGCACGTAAGACGCCGCCCGCCCGTACGCCTCCCTCTCTTTTTGCTCCATCTAGCACCGGTCGATTTTAGCAACCTCTATGATTAGTATTATAGAGCTTCAGTTAGCTCTCATGGCCTGGAGATTTTCCTGCGGAGGGAAGATGCAAATTTTATTGTTCCGTTCGCGCTGTGTTGCCAGCTTCTTTCCTCAAGCCATGAGGAGGTCCTCGTCTCCTGGTCTGGTGCATATCATTGCAAATTATCGTCAGTTATTCATTCGTAACACAAATGGATGTCACATCCCAGTTGCAATTTCACCTCTTTTCCTTCTCGACAAAGTAAACGATTTCGGGTTCAGCCTTTCAGAGTACTCCCTCCGCTTTCCTATTAGTTGTCGTTTAGGACAACGACACGGTCTCCAAAATATAACTTTGACCAATGTTTTTTGTTAAAATACAAATGAACTCTTAATACATTTATACTTTTATAAAAGTACTTTTTATGACAAATTGGTGCATATAAATATTAGGTTCCAAAACTAAATAACATAATAGTTATTTGTAGTCAAAGTTTTATAAGTTTGACTCGAACCTTATCCAAAACGACAACTAATAGGAAACCGGAGGGAGTAGTGCTTAATAGCACACCGGACTTATTTAGTCAATGGATGGGGCCTGTAGGTACACAAAGGAGGCAATTGGGCTGAGCTTCAAGCTGCTCGAGATAAATCCAGAGGCCTACACCGCATGGAACTACCGGAAGCTTGCGTTTCAGCACAATGTCAAGGAGCTTTCTGATCCGGAGGCCATCAAGTCTGCTGTTGATGATGAGCTGAGAGTGGTTAGTTCTCTGATCCATCAACACTCCTGTATCAATTAGAAATAGAGCTCTTGTGTTTTTGTGCCTTAGTCGTTTCTGGCACCCATTGCAATTGTCTACTTAGATGATGCTCAAATTTGGAATTTTGAAGGTTGAGGTTGCTTTAAGGCAAAACCCAAAATCCTATGGAGCTTGGTATCACCGTAAGTGGTTGCTATGCCAAAAGCTAGCGCCCGTGGATTTCAAACGTGAGTTTGGCCTCTTGGATAAACTGTTGAAGGTGGACGCCAGGAATTTTCATGGATGGAACTACAGAAGGTAGGTTTCTGTTGTTGGAGATTACAGTCAAGATAGTCATCTTGGACTGATTCCCCCTTTTTACAGGTTCCTTGCAAGATTCATGGGTGTGTCAGATGAGGAGGAGCTAAAGTATACTATGGATAAAATCAGCGACAACTTCAGTAATTACTCAGCATGGCATAATCGTAGGTATACAATTGTTATTTATGGTGATTCTTTATGAATTATATGTATACAATTATTATTTATGGATGTTCTTTCTAAATGCTTACTCTGAAGTCTGACTTTTCCATATGTCCATGTGGTGATGTTAGAATTTTGACCTAAACCTATACTTGGTGACCATGGATGGATATGGTTAGGCCCTGTTTGGATCCTTGGAATTGAATTCCATTCTAATAATCATAATTTGGGTACAAATCAATTAAGCTAATATAGTTATATGTGAAATATATTTGTATATTACTGTTGGCCATATGAGGGAGATACTTAAAGCGAGTTGAATAATGCTATAGTTGCATGTAGAAACATAGAATTGTGATATGTATAATCAATTTTCATCTCCCACATCATGAATCTAAGATAGGCTTATATCTGAACTTTGGAAAGTTGTGGAATGCTAAATTTCAAGCCAAATAGCCTAGTCCATTAAATAGATTCCAATTCCTTTAAAACGAAGGGATCCAAACGGCCCCTTGATGAAACAGATGTAACTAATAACAGCCATTTGAGTGAAAAAAATGTGATCTGCTCCACCTTTGATTTGTGACTGTAGTGAAATAAGCAGTAATAACTGGCAAACTGAGCTGCCACTCTATAGTAATGTGATTACATTTCATGTTAAACAGAAGATGGAAACAAATGATATTTTGTAATTTGTAATTAAGTACTGTAAATCGATATGCTGTAGATATACTTCCTGTAATTGGCAAAGGATATTTTGATTGCCTTGTATTACTCTTGGTCCTATTATGTTTACCTGTTGGTTATGGTACCAATATTCAAACCATATATTTGCTGCAATTTCGTTCTCATTCACCTCATTGGCAGTATACTTCTGTCCAACCTACTGATCCAGCAGAGCAAAGGTTTTGAGTCAAAGCAGAAGATTTTTTCCGAGGAGTTTGAACTTGTTACTCAAGCTCTTTTTACAGATCCAAGTGACCAAAGTGGATGGTTCTATCACCTTTGGCTTTTAGCTCAAACGTCTTGTCCAGATAACCCCCAGCTGATTGCTTCATGGCCTTCTAATGCTGCAAAGCTCAGTTCCTCTTTGATCAAGGAAAAAGCTGAGCAGCACAGACAGTCATCCATCTTGTCAAGGACTGTACCCATTGTTCTTTATTTTAATGAGCCTGTCAAAGGATTAAATCAATCAAGTGTTAACTTAAAGTCTGATTTGGAGTTCAGTAAGGATATTATATGGAGGCCCCTCACAATGGCAGACTCTGGGTATTCTAACTGTTGGGCCACAGATCTCCAGATTATAAATGAATGTAGCAGTTTGCAGGAATATTCTGTTGAAGTGAGCATACCCTGCTCGAATGGCATTGTATCTAGAAGTGGCTCTAACTACAATTGTCCTGTGCATTTTACATTTGGCATTGAATTGATCAGCAACGATCCAGTACAGGGTTTAGATATGTTTGATAAGCCAGTTGCCTGGAATTGCTCAGAATCATTCCAGCCTCATGGGAACCGTGATCCTATCCCTTTTGATCTGCTAAAGATTACTAGTGCCTTGATCGAGCATGACTCAAATTGGCATTTTGAAAGACTATCTGAGGAAATAGATCTTTTCAGAGAGTTACCTGATGACAACAGGTTAGGCTCTAAATCCATTCTGAATCTGTTTGTTCATAATTATAACCCCATTTCCATAACATACTCTCTTTTCCAGCAAGTTTGGGAAGTTGACATTAGCCCGGTTATTGCTTGCTTGTTCTGCTATAAAATCTCGTGGAAGATCTCTAATTGAAAGGAAGGGATACTGTGAAGAGGCACTGGGGCTCTTCACTGACTTGATTCACCTGGATCCATCTCATAAGCAGTACTATGAGGATGAACGGAGCTTAGTCCTGATGGATAAAGTAACATAAAGAATGTTTGAAGAGACTTAGCTTAGGGATAATTTGCTGCTGTCTAACCTAACCTTTTCTTGCAGTTAACATGTGACATGGAGACTTTCATGAAGCACTGTTCAGTTCAGGTTCAACCAAATTCAGCTCCCCTGAATCATGTGCAGCTTTGCAGATTATCTCTAACATGCATTGGATTTGCTGAACGCCTGTTGTGGGTTCAAATGCTGGACCTAAGCCATAATAGTCTGAGATCAGTCGAAGGTTAGCATTTGAATCATCTCTCCTATCATCCTATGTCCACTTCAAGAAAAAAATAATGATATTTTAATAGTGTGACAAGGCCTGTGATTTAGTTTCTCAAAAGCAGTTGGCCTGCGATAGCTTCTCGAATGCAGTTGCAGAACTGATAATTGGCTTAGTCATTAGCAAATGCCTGAACGATAATATTTGAAAAACACTGGCTTTGGGATGCTAATTTTTTGTTCATTTAAGGATTGGAGGCTTTGCAGCACCTTGTGTTCTTGAACATCAGCAACAACCAGATCAGTGGTTTCACAGCACTTGAATCCCTTACGAAGATAATCTCATTGAAAGTTCTGGATTTATCTTTCAACAAGATTGGAGCTCACTCAATTGACACAACACGGTATATCTGCTCGTCTCCATTCTCACACAAAATGGAAGCAAGTGAAGCTTTTGAAGCGTACCAGAAGGTAAATATCAACGTGGAGGAATACTGGGATGCCATACTGTTTTTCAGATCTCTGAAGTTGGCACAGCTTGATATAAAAGGAAATGCAGTTGCAAGCAAGGAGAACTTCAGAACTATTGTCATGATGCTCATTCCTTGTCTAAAATGGTTTGATGGTGAAGATGTCAATTAAAATGGAGTTGAGCAATGATAGTGTCAAGGCTCACGCTGTAAACCATTTTTTGCTAGAAGGCATTGATTTGCATCATATGTACTGCTATATTTGTTTAAAAAACTCGGCCGGTAGGGGAAAGACCGTCCCCCTCCTGTATTATATTAATAAGAAGTTCAATCGCAGCCCCGATCGAGTAAGATCACGAAAGCTAACCCTCGTGCAACATTAGGGTCCGTCCTCTATAGTCCAGATTTTTGCTCGTGCTTTGAGCCTTCCTGGTCCCTACACGAGGATTTGTCCCTCATAGGTCAGTTTATCTCGTGTGTATACAACCAGGGACCAGCGAGTGACTTTTTCAAGCTCAGCCTGAAATTTGGTCTTACTAAGATTGAAACTCAGGACCTGAGAAGTGCTAATCAGACCATCTAACTAACTCAGCTAGAGGCCATTTCATGTTGCACCCTCAAATTTCATGTTGCAGAGTTCAAAATTTTCAGGATTGAATAGTCAGATTATACGAGAAAGAAGATATGTAATTGCTAGTTGTTTTACTTCCACAAAAGTTTAAGTTCAAAATAGAACAGAGCTTGAATGGGTTGCTCTCTGGCCGACGTTATCTGTCAATGATGTTGTATGCAATTGATCTATCACAGATTTTCGGGAGTTTTGAATGCAGTTGATCTATCACAGATTTTCTCCGTTTTTTACGAGACATGAAGCTAAATTCCCTATTAAGGCTTATTCTTTGTTAATCAAAATTGAATAGAAATAGATTTAATTTGCTCAACCCCTTTGAGCAAAGGAGACTTCCTTGTGGTGCTGCAGTCCCAGACTTAACTAGTTCAACAATTTTTAATTTCTTTGATATGCACTCTTCTGAACTCCTGTTTGTTGATCGATGCACCTTTGAAATTAACTTAAGACTACGGAAAATTAACTCTACATCATAGTAAAAAATAGAAATGCTCATGTACACTAACAGCTGCATCAAATCATTCCTTAAATGAAATGACCATGGTAAAAGTTTTCAAATAAGCAATTCTTTAAAATAGGAGCACCAATTTTCTTCGAAGATGTTAGCTGATACAACAAAAAAGAAAAAAATCATGCAGGGTCTCTCTCAGATAGCAGAATCGATGCAAATTAAATCCCAGCAAGATCTAGGAATGTTATACAAAAGGGTTTATCTATCATGATTCCTGAGTAGCTTGGAAAGCATAGTAACACATATTTAGAAGCACCATTCACTCCAAACACATGAGCGACATCTTCTCTTCAACGGAGCAATCAACCTGGCAAGACGACCGGCAGGCGGCCGGGATCAGGATGAGCCCCAGGCACCTATGCTCCGTCGGAGGCAAGCAATGCCGGGCGCTGCGGTACTCGACGGCGTCCTGGAGGATGATGTTGCCCTGCTTGTCGATGCAGTGGAACAGGCCATGGAAGTAGCGGCCGTCGTTGACGCCGATGAGCATCCGGCGGAACAGCAGCTTCCGGAGCTTCGCGACGGCCGGTGAGCTGCTGCCGGCAGCATCCACGTGCGTAGTGGAGCTGTTGCAGTACGCATCTCCAGAAACCGGGATCGCTTGGGATAGCCCTGGTGGTCCTTCCATTGTGCCAAGAAGGATCCCCTTCTGGTAGATCAACTCGTACAAGGGTGTGGAGCCGTCGATCATGCGGTGGATAGTGTAGATTAGATCGAGACTTTTTAAATCGGGTCGTCCATATCTGATCGGACGACTCAGATCTCACACGGTTCATTAAGTAATGAGTCTAGTCGAGACCGCTTAAATTAGATCGTGTGGTTCTCGTACGCCGATATCCCTTCGGTCAGGAAAAGAGCAAAAGAGTCCCGGGGTTTCCTTTTATTCAACCCACAATCCACATCGGTTATAAAATCAACACTGCGCGTATAGCCGAAGCTTCTTTATATGTTGCTTTGGCCGAAAGTCAGCTTCTTCCATCAGTAGAAGAGCACCTGAAACACACTTGCTTGTGCCAAAATGAAGGTTAAATAGGGACCGTCGGCATAATAGACCCCTAACAGTACGTTCTTGCGAAATGAGTTTTGTTGACACCTTTTTCGAGCGCCAAACTGAAAGGGAAATGTACCCTTGGGCCATTTCTAAGTGTTTTGGTGATTTAGTGTCCAGTACAAGTGCCTAAGTGTCAAATGGTGGACAAAGTACAAATCAAGTATAAAGGTATGTTTCTCAGACTTAGTACATTGTTTTATAGACTAATGTATTGTGTCTAAGTACTGGAAACAGGAGAAATCGAATTGGAAGAAAGATGGCTTTGTTCAGCCAAAGTTAGCTCTGTCTGGGTGCACCGGGCTGTCCGGCTCAGGGGAACTTGCTGCTCTCGGGAAGAAATTAACGGCGTACGGCTATAATTCACCGGACTGTCCGGTGTGCACCGGACAGTGTCCGGTGAGCCAACGGTCGCCGGGCCAACGGTCGGCCGCTTAATCTGGGCGCGACGCGTGGCCGAGCCAACGGTTAGAAGGGGGCACCGGACTGTCCGGTGTGCACCGGACAGTGTCCAGTGCGCCAACGGCTCCAAGGCACCAACGGTCGGCTTCGCCAAATAAGGAAAGAGATCCGCACCGGATAGTGTCTGGTGGTGCACCGGACTGTCCGGTGCGCCAGTCGACAGAAGGCAAGAAATGCCTTCCTGGAATGCACTCAACGGCTTCTAGCTGCCTTGGGGCTATAAAAGGGACCCCTAGGCGCATGGAGGAGAACACCAAGCATTCTCTAAGCATTCCTAAGCACTAAGACATCGATTCCGCGCTTTTGATTCCTTGCAATAGCAATTAGAGCTCTAGTTGAGTTGTGAACTCGTTGAGTTGTGTTGTGAGCTCTTGTTGCGACTTGTGTGCGTGGTGTTGTTGTGATTTCTTGTCTTGAGTGTGTTGCTCATCCCTCCCTTATTTCGTGCTTCTTTGTGAACTTCAAGTGTAAGGGCGAGAGGCTCCAAAGTGTGGAGATTCCTCGCAAACGGGATATAGTAAAGCAAGCAAAACACTGTGGTATTCAAGTGGGTCTTTGGACCGCTTGAAAGGGGTTGATTGCAACCCTCGTCCATTGGGACGCCACAACGTGGAGTAGGCAAGCGTTGGTCTTGGCCGAACCACGGGATAAACCACTGTGCCATCTCTGTGATTGATCTCTAGTTGGGTTGTTGTGTTTTGTTGAGACTCCTCTCTAAGCCACTTGGCATTATTGTGCTAACACCTAATCAAGTTTTTGTGGATTAAGTTTCAAGTTTCACAGGATCACCTATTCACCCCCCCCTCTAGGTGCTCTCAATTGGTATCAGAGCCGTTATCTTCACAAAGGGACTAATCGCCCAAAGAGATGGATCCTAAGGGGAAGGGAATTGTGATCAACGATAAGGAGAAGGAGTCCTTCGTCAACGAGCCGAAGGATGACAAGCCTACCGACTCGGGCTCGGGCCACAAACGCAAAGATGGGAAGAAGAAGAAGACAAGACGCATCAAGGAGATCATCTACTACGATGACAGCGATGAGTCCACTTCTTCCCAAAAGGACAACGACGACAACGACTACGACAAAAGAAAGACGGTTAATTCGAACTTTTCTTTCGATTACTCTCGTATTCCGCATAGCTCAAATGCACATTTACTTTCCATCCCTCTTGGCAAACCTCCACACTTTGATGGGGAGGACTACGGATTTTGGAGTCACAAAATGCGTAGTCACCTGTTCTCTCTCCATCCAAGTATATGGGAGATTGTTGAGAATGGAATGAAATTTGATAGCTCGGATAGTCCTATATTTATTAATGAACAGATTCATAAAAATGCACAAGCTACTACTGTGTTGTTAGCCTCTTTGTGCATGGACGAGTACCATAAGGTGAGCGGCTTGGACAATGCCAAGTAGATCTGGGACACCCTCAAGATCTCTCATGAGGGGAACGACGTCACCTTGCTCACCAAGATGGAGTTGGTAGAGGGCGAGCTCGGGAGATTTGCAATGATAAGGGGAGAGGAGCCAACCCAAACATACAACCGGCTCAAGACCCTCATCAACAAAATAAGGAGCTACGGAAGCACGCGATGGACGGACCACGACGTCGTTCGCCTAATGCTAAGGTCCTTTACTGTACTTGATCCACATCTGGTGAACAGTATTCGTGAAAATCCTAGGTACACCAAGATGTCACCCGAAGAAGTTCTTGGAAAGTTCGTGAGCGGGCGAATGATGATCAAGGAGGCGAGATACGTGGACGACACATTGAATGGTCCAATCAATGAGCCTCAACCCTTTGCTCTTAAAGCAACAAGAAGCAAGGAGGCGCTACCTAGCAAGGTGGCACAAGTTGAGGTGACAGGGCTAAATGATGAAGAGATGGCTCTCATCATCAAGCGCTTCAAGACGGCGCTAAAGGGTCACAAGGGACAGCCAAGCAAGACCAAGACAAAGGGGAAGCGCTCATGCTTCAAGTGTGGTAAGATTGGTCATTTTATCGCTAATTGTCCCGATAATGATAGTGACCAGGAACAGGGGAACAAGAGGGAGAAGAAGAAGGGATACAAAAAGGCTAAGGGCGAGGCACACCTTGGCAAGGAATGGGACTCGGATTGTTCGTCATCCGACTCCGACAATGAAGGACTCGCCACCACCGCCTTCAACAAGTCATCCCTCTTCCCCAACGAGCGTCACACATGCCTCATGGCGAAGGAGAAGAAGGTATGTACTCGAAACAATGCCACTTATGATTCTTCTAATGATGATGAGTCTAGTGATGAAGAAATAGATTACTCTAGTTTGTTCAAGGGATTGGATAGAACTAAAATAGATAAGATTAATGAATTGATCGATGCCTTGAATGAAAAGGATAGACTTTTAGAGAAACAAGAGGACCTTTTATATGAAGAGCATGACAAATTTGTAGAGGCACAAAAATCTCATGCTTTAGAAGTTAAAAGAAATGAAATGCTTTCTTGTGAACTATCTTCTTGCCATAAGACAATTTCTAGCTTAAGCAGCATAAATGATGATTTGAATGCTAAGTTAGAAATAGCTAGTAAATCTAACTCTTGTGTAGAACATGTTATGATTTGCAATAGGTGTAAAGATTTTGACATTGATGCCTGTAGTGAACACCTAGTTTCAATTTCCAAATTGAATGATGAATTGGCTAGTCTTAATGACCAACTTAAGACTAGCAAGAATGAATTTGACAAGCTAAAATTTGCAAGGGATGCCTACACGATTGGTAGACACCCCTCAATTAAGGATGGACTTGGCTTCAAGAGGGAAGCCAAGGACTTAACAAGCCATAAGGCTCCCATCTCCGCCAAGGAGAAAGGGAAGACCCCTATGGCTAGTAGTGCTAAAAAGAACCATGCTTTTATGTACCATGATAGAAGACAGTCTGATAGGAGTTGTAATGCTTATGATGCTTTTGACTCTCATGCCATGTTTGCTTCTAGTTCTTCCTATATGCATGGTAGAGATATGTCTAGGAGATATGTTGTCCATATGCCTAGGAGAAATGTTGTTAATGTTCCTAGGAAAATTAATGAACCTTCTACAATATATCATGCTTGCAATGCTTCATTTGCCATTTGTAGAAAGAATAAGAAGGTGATTGCTAGGAAGTTAGGGGCAAGATGCAAGGGAGATAAAACTTGCATTTGGGTCCCTAAGACAATTGTGACTAACCTTGTAGGACCCAACAAGAGTTGGGTACCTAAGACCCAAGCCTCAATTTACCTTGCAGGTTTATGCATCCGGGGGTTCAAGCTGGATTATCGACAGCGGATGCACAAACCATATGACGGGGGAGAAGAAGATGTTCACCTCCTACGTCAAAAACAAGGATTCCCAAGATTCAATAATATTCGATGATGGGAATCAAGGCAAGGTAAAAGGGTTAGGTAAAATTGCTATTTCATCCGAGCACTCTATATCTAATGTGTTTTTAGTTGAGTCTCTTGGATATAATTTGTTATCTGTTAGTCAATTATGCAAAATGGGATATAATTGTCTATTCACAAATGTAGATGTGTCTGTCTTTAGAAGAAGTGATGGTTCATTAGCTTTTAAGGGTGTATTAGATGGCAAACTTTACTTAGTTGATTTTGCAAAAGAGGAGGTCGGTCTAGATGCATGCTTAATTGCTAAGACTAGCATGGGCTGGCTGTGGCATCGCCGCTTAGCACATGTGGGAATGAAGAACCTTCAGAAGCTTCTAAAGGGAGAACACGTGATAGGTCTAACTAATGTTACTTTCGAAAAAGATAGACCTTGTGCAGCTTGTCAAGCAGGTAAACAAGTAGGAGGAGCGCATCACAGCAAGAATGTGATGACCACATCAAGACCTATGGAGCTGCTACATATGGACCTCTTCGGATCCGTCGCCTATCTAAGCATAGGAGGAAGTAAGTATGGACTAGTTATTGTTGATGACTTTTCCCGCTTCACTTGGGTATTCTTTTTGCAGGATAAATCTGAAACCCAAGGGACCCTCAAGCGCTTCCTAAGGAGAGCTCAAAACGAGTTTGAGCTCAAATTGAAGAAGATAAGGAGCGACAATGGGTCCGAATTCAAGAACCTTCAAGTGGAAGAGTACCTTGAGGAAGGGATCAAGCACGAGTTCTCCGCTCCCTACACACCACAGCAAAATGGTGTGGTAGAAAGGAAGAACAGGATGCTTATAGACATGGCGAGGACGATGCTTGGAGAATTCAAGACCCCCGAACGCTTTTGGTCGGAAGCCGTGAACATGGCTTGCCACGCCATCAACAGGGTCTACCTTCATCGCCTCCTCAAGAAGACGTCATATGAGCTACTAACCGGTAACAAACCCAATGTTTCGTATTTTCGGGTTTTTGGGAGTAAATGCTACATTCTAGTGAAGAAGGGTAGGAATTCCAAATTTGCTCCCAAAGCCGTAGAAGGGTTTTTGTTAGGTTATGACTCAAATACAAAGGCGTATAGAGTCTTCAACAAATCATCAGGTTTGGTTGAAGTCTCTAGCGACGTTGTATTTGATGAGACTAATGGCTCTCCAAGAGAGCAAGTTGTTGATCTTGATGATGTAGATGAAGAAGACGTTCCAACGGCCGCAATACGCACCATGCCGATTGGAGATGTGCGGCCACAGGAACAAAATGAGCGAGATCAACCTTCCTCCTCAACAATGGTGCATCCCCCAACTCAAGATGATGAACAGGAGGCGTGTGATCAAGGGGGAGCACAAGATGATCATGTAATGGAAGAAGAAGCGCAACCGGCACCTCCAACCCAAGTTCGAGCGATGATTCAAAGGGATCATCACGTCGACCAGATTTTGGGTGACATTAGCAAGGGAGTAACTACTCAGTCTCGATTGGTTAATTTTTGTGAGCATTACTCCTTTGTCTCTTCTATTGAGCCTTTCAGGGTAGAGGAGGCCTTGCTAGATCCGGACTGGGTGTTGGCCATGCAAGAGGAGCTCAACAACTTCAAGAGGAATGAATTTTGGACATTGGTGCCTCGTCCCAAGCAAAATGTTGTGGGAACCAAGTGGGTGTTCCGCAACAAACAAGACGAGCACGGGGTGGTGACAAGGAACAAGGCTCGACTTGTGGCAAAAGGTTATGCCCAAGTCGCAGGTTTGGACTTTGAGGAGACTTTTGCTCCTGTGGCTAGGCTAGAGTCCATTCGTATTTTGCTAGCATATGCCGCTCACCATTCTTTCAGGTTGTTCCAAATGGATGTGAAGAGCGCTTTCCTCAATGGGCCAATCAAGGAGGAGGTGTACGTGGAGCAACCCCCTGGCTTCGAGGATGAACGGTACCCCGACCACGTGTGTAAGCTCTCTAAGGCGCTCTATGGACTTAAGCAAGCCCCAAGAGCATGGTATGAATGCCTTAGAGACTTTTTAATTGCTAATGCTTTCAAGGTTGGGAAAGCCGATCCAACTCTTTTTACTAAGACATGTGATGGTGATCTTTTTGTGTGCCAAATTTATGTCGATGACATAATATTTGGTTCTACTAACCAAAAGTCTTGTGAAGAGTTTAGCAGGGTGATGACTCAAAAGTTTTAGATGTCGATGATGGGCGAGTTAAGCTATTTCCTTGGGTTCCAAGTGAGGCAACTCAAGGATGGGACCTTCATCTCCCAAACGAAGTACACGCAAGACTTGATCAAGCGGTTTGGGATGAAGGACTCCAAGCCCGCAAAGACTCCAATGGGAACTGACGGACACACCGACCTCAACAAAGGAGGTAAGTCCGTTGATCAAAAGGCATACCGGTCTATGATAGGGTCTTTACTTTATTTATGTGCTAGTAGACCGGATATTATGCTTAGCGTATGCATGTGTGCTAGATTTCAATCCGATCCAAGGGAATGTCACTTAGTGGCGGTGAAGCGAATTCTTAGATATTTAGTCCCTACGCCTTGTTTCGGGATCTGGTATCCAAAGGGGTCTACCTTTGACTTGATTGGATATTCAGACTCTGACTATGCTGGATGTAAGGTCGATAGGAAGAGTACATCGGGGACGTGCCAATTCTTAGGAAGGTCCCTGGTGTCGTGGAGCTCTAAGAAACAAACCTCTGTTGCCCTATCCACCGCTGAGGCCGAGTACGTTGCCGCAGGACAGTGTTGCGCGCAACTACTTTGGATGAGGCAAACCCTCAGGGACTTTGGCTACAATCTGAGCAAAGTCCCACTCCTATGTGATAATGAGAGTGCTATCCGCATGGCAGATAATCCTGTTGAACACAGCCGCACAAAGCACATAGACATCCGGCATCACTTTTTAAGAGACCACCAGCAAAAGGGGGATATCAAAGTGTTTCATGTTAGCTCCGAGAACCAGCTAGCCGATATCTTTACCAAGCCTTTAGATGAGTAGACCTTTTGCAAGTTGCGTAGTGAGCTAAATGTCTTAGATTCGCGGAACTTGGATTGATTTATAGCATACATGTGTTTATGCCCTTGATCATGTTCCTTACACATTTTGTTGTTTCTTTATGGTGCTCAAGTTGTACAAGCACTCCCTGGACCTTACAAGTCTATTTGCAAGTGATGCACAAATTTAGGGGGAGATGTGCTACAACTTGACCCTTTGAGACTAACTGTGTGTTTGAGTTTGCTTAATTAAGTCTCAAAGGAGGTTTGAAAGGGAAAAGGTGGACTTGGACCATGCAAGACTTCCACTGCACTCCGATGAAAGAGTAACTTTTTCCAAGTTCATCTTTGTACTCTTATTGCCTTTTTACTCTTAGTTGAAGATTTTTGGTGAGGCAATGGGGTTAAAGGGCCAAAATTGATCCTGTTTTGGTGCTTGATGCCAAAGGGGGAGAAAATAAGGCCAAAGCAAGAAATGGATCAGCTACCACTTGAGAAATTTTGAAAAAGTAGAGTTAGAGTTTTTGTTTGTCAAAATACTCTTGTTTGCCTCTTATTATCAAAAGTTAGTCTCTTGTGGGGAGAAGGATTAATTATGGGAAAAAGGGGGAGTTTTTGAAATCTTTGATCAATTTCTCTTGGAACAACTCATGTTATGTCTCAACAAGTGTTTTTAACCTAGAGATAGGAAATTGAGTTTGATTTGCAAAAACAAACCAAGTGGTGGCAAAGGATGATCCATATATGCCAAATTTGAGTTCTTATTTGAATTGATTTTATACTTGTTCTACTTGCTTTATGTTGTGTTGGCATAAATCACCAAAAAGGGGGAGATTGAAAGGGAAATGTGCCCTTGGGCCATTTCTAAGTGTTTTGGTGATTTAGTGTCCAATACAAGTGCCTAAGTGTCAAATGGTGGACAAAGTACAAATCAAGTATAAAGGTATGTTTATCAGACTTAGTACATTGTTTTAGAGACTAATGTATTGTGTCTAAGTACTGGAAACAGGAGAAATCGAATTGGAAGAGAGATGGCTTTGTTCAGCCAAAGTCAGCTCTGTCTGGGTGCACCGGACAGTGTCCGGTGCCCCAGGCTGGCTCAGGCGAACTTGCTGCTCTCGGGAAGAAATTAACAGTGTACGACTATAATTCACCGGACTGTCCGGTGTGCACCGGACAGTGTCCGGTGAGCCAACGGTCGCCAGGCCAACGGTCGGCCGCTTAATCCGAGCGCGACGCGTGGCCGAGCCAACGGCTAGAAGGGGGCACCGGACTGTCCGGTGTGCACCGGACAGTGTCCGATGCGCCAACGGCTCCAAGGCGCCAACGGTCAGCTTCGCCAAATAAGGAAAGAGATCTGCACCGGACAGTGTCCGGTGGTGCACCGGACTGTCCGGTGCGCCAGTCGATAGAAGGCAAGAAATGCCTTCCTGGAATGCACTCAACGGCTCCTAGCTGCCTTGGGGCTATAAAAGGGACCCCTAGGCGCATGGAGGAGAACACCAAGCATTCTCTAAGCATTCCTAAGCACTAAGACATCGATTCCGCGCTTTTGATTCCTTGCAATAGCAATTAGAGCTCTAGTTGAGTTGTGAACTCGTTGAGTTGTGTTGTGAGCTCTTGTTGCGACTTGTGTGCGTGGTGTTGCTGTGATTTCTTGTCTTGAGTGTGTTGCTCATCCCTCCCTTACTCTGTGCTTCTTTGTGAACTTCAAGTGTAAGGGCGAGAGGCTCCAAAGTGTGGAGATTCCTCGCAAACGGGATATAGTAAAGCAAGCAAAACACCGTGGTATTCAAGTGGGTCTTTGGACCGCTTGAAAGGGGTTGATTGCAACCCTCGTCCGTTGGGACGCCACAACGTGGAGTAGGCAAGCGTTGGTCTTGGCCGAACCACAGGATAAACCACTGTGCCATCTCTGTGATTGATCTCTAGTTGGGTTGTTGTGTTTTGTTGAGACTCCTCTCTAAGCCACTTGGCATTATTGTGCTAACGCCTAATCAAGTTTTTGTGGATTAAGTTTCAAGTTTCACAGGATCACCTATTCACCCCCCCTCTAGGTGCTCTCACAAACACTCAACAAGAACCAGCGGCGGTGCTCTCTGCACAGGCGCGGATGGTCCGCGACCAGGGGCCGGACGGTCCGCGACCTGGCGCAGGGCTAGGGTTCCCTGCGTGACGGCCGGACAGTCCGCGCCCTAGGGCCGGACGGTCCGCGCGTGCGCAGGGGCGGCGGAAGATCGCTGGTGGTGCCTGGATCTCGCTCCCGAGAGGGACCCCGTCGGGGAGGAGAGATCCTAGGAGTTGTCTAGGCTCGGCGGGCCGACCTAGACTCCTCTAATCGACGTAGAGTCGAAGAGAAGCGAAGAATTTGAGGATTGGAAGACTAACCTAGAACTAGACTAGAACTACTCCTAAGAATATATGTAAATTGTATTGATTGAAGGTTCGATTGATCGTTCAAATCGACCGCTCTATTTATAGAGGAGGGGGGCTGGACCCTTTACAAACTAAATTCCGAGTTAATTCCGTGAATCTAGCTAACAACCGTAGCACAAAACTCGGAACCCTAATCTGATCTACGCACGCGCGGACCGTCCGGCCCACAGGCGCGGACCGTCCGTAGCTCAATTTGGAGCTCAACATATGCCCCCCTGCCTTTTGGTGGAGCTGAGCGAACCAAAAGCAACTAACTCGATGTGATCACATCGGTTTTCTTAGGCATCTTGCCACATACTAGGATGGTACTGTTTGAGGAAATGCCCATTCAAAGCCTTGGGTAAATCCTTCCCTTATAATGTTTGTAGTAAATAGGCATTACCAGACATTACCTGTTTTACTTTATAAGGACCCTCCCAGTTTGGCGACCATTTCCCAAACTTTCGGTCTTTATTCCTTAGAGGCAGGATGGTCTTCCACACCAGGTCCCCTACTTGAAATGATTTTGCTTTGACCTTCTTGTTGTAAGCCCTGGCTACCATGATCTTGTCCTTTTCTATTGCTCCCAAAGCTATCACCCTCTTGTCGGTCATCTCATCAATATTATCCATCATCGAATTATAATAATCAGTGACGGTTAGATCATTTTGTCTGGCAAACCTGACAGCATTCAAACTTATTTCCACAGGCAACACTGCTTCCTGCACATAGACAAGCTCAAAAGGAGATACTTTAGTAGCACTATGTTTAGATATTTTGTGAGCCCATAAAGCTTCGAACGAAATCTTATGCCAATGCTTAGGATTATCGGATATCTTCTTTTTTATCAAGTTAATCAATGTCCTATTACTAGACTCGGCCTGTCCATTGGCCTGACATAATATGGAGATGAATTAAGCAACTTAATTCTATATAATTCGGCAAATTCATGTACCTCTTTTGACATAAAAGAAGTTCCTTGATATGTAGTCAAAGTCTGGGGAATGCCGAATCTATGAATAATATGCTCAGTTATAAACTCAATTACCTCCTTGTGTGTCATGTTCTTCAGAGCAACGACTTCAGTCCATTTGGTAAAGTAGTCAGTGGCAACTAACATGAACCGATGCCCCTTAGATGATGAAGGATGAATTTCTCATATAAAGTCTAATCCCCATCCTCTGAAAGGCCAAGGCTTGATGATGGGATATAATTCGGCTGCAGGGACCAACTGTAGGTCGCCGAATTTTTGACACACTTGGCATCCTTTATAGTACTTGAAACAATCAGCTATCATGTTAGGCCAATAAAAACCAGACCTTCGCAACAACCACTTCATCTTTGGAGCCGATTGATGGGTACCACAAATTCCTTCATGTACTTCGGTCGGGCTAATATAGCATCATTTGGGCCCAAGCACTTAAGCAGGACGTCGTTGACTGTTCGGCGGTAGAGTTCATCACTCATCAAAACATACTTGAAAGTTGTACGCCGAATGTTCTTATCTGTCCTGATATTGGGATTTCGTAAATAATTAGTTATGGGCGTCCTCCAATCACTTGCATCGGCTTCATTACCAGCCGAATTGATTAGGAGAACTTTCCTGGTAACCCCAGACGGTTTGTCGTCTTTACGCGGACGGTCCGTGACCTGGGGAATTGGCCCTACACCGGTTATCAGATTTTCAGTGTTGTGAAATCTCCCTTGCTTTATCCGATAACCTGATGCATCTTGTGCCAAATTGTTAGCTCTATGATTCTCAACTCTAAAGATATGCCGAATACTGAATTCGTCAAAAGAATGGATTATGCTCCAACATTTTTCAAGGTAACTATTCAGAGTACCATCAAAATATTGATATTCTTCTAACACTTGTTGGACGACCAGCTGAGAATCACCAAATGCCTTCACATGTTTTACTCCCATACAATTTAAAAGTTCCAAACCGAACAAAAGGGCCTCATATTCAGCTTGATTATTAGTGCAATAAGTTTTCAATCGGCTAGAGAAGTCGAAGGAGACATTACTTGGTGAAACAAGTACAATGCTAATTCCTTGCCCTTCATTGCAAACCGATCCATCAAAATATAAAGTCCAGGGAGTAATAGCGAGGTATGACATGTCTAGTTTATGAATATCATTAATCCGATGTTCTACAATAAAATCCGCTACAACTTGGCCTTTCATAGATTTCAATGGTTCATAGGCCAAGTCATATTCTATGAGTGCATAAGTCCACTTACCAATTCTACCACTCATAATTGGGTTATGCAACATGTATTTGATCATATCGGTTTGACTAGAAACAGTGCAATGACTAGACAGTAAATAACATCTATATTTGGTGCATGCATAAAACAAGCATAAGCATAACTTCTCAACAAAAGTGTACCTCGTTTCAGCATCCACCAACCTCCGACTTATATATGTCACCACATGCTCCTTTCCTTCAGTTTCCTGTGTCAGAACAGCCCCGATGACCTTATCTTCAGCTGCAATGTATAATCAGAATGGTACTCCTGCTTGTGGTGCTTTTAATACGGGAGTCGAAGACAAGTATTTTTTTAATGAGATCAAATGCTTCCTGCTGTTCTGCCCCCCAAGTGAATTCGGCATCATTCTTAAGCCGAAGGATAGGGGTGAAGGCATCAATCTTCCCGGCTAGTTTAGAAATAAACCTTCATAAATATTTTACCTTGCCGAGAAACTTTTGCACTTCGACCTTACAGGTCGGAGGTCCCACATTCCGAATAGTCTTAATTCGGTTAAGGTCTATCTCTATACCATGTCCATAAATGATAAATCCTAAAAACTTACCAGCCGACACTCCAAAAGCACATTCATGTGGGTTCATTTTCAAACCATACAGACGCATTTTATCAAAGGCTTTGTGCAAATCAGCTACATGAGCACTAAACTCAGTTGATTTGACTACAATATCATCAATGTAGACTTCCACAGTGTTTCCCAATAGCTCGTGAAAGATCAAATTCATAGCCCTCTGATAAGTAGCACCAGCATTTTTCAGACCAAATGTCATGACAACCCACTCAAATAGACCAATGAAGCCTGGACATATAAAGGCCGTTTTAGACGTATCTTCTTCGGCCATGAAAATCTGATTATATCCGGCATTACCATCAAGAAAGCTAATAATTCTATTCCCTGAAGCATTATTGATTAATGTGTCGGCTATGGGCATGGGATATTCATCTTTAGGAGTTGCTCTATTTAAGTTGCGAAAATCAATGCATACTCTGAGCTTACCTGACTCCTTCTCCACCAGCACAATATTGGAGACCCACTCTGCGTATCTGCAGGGTCTAATAAAATTAGCTTCTAGTAGCCGGTGGATTTCGTCCTTGATTCGTGGGAGAAGATCAGGACAAAATGTTCTACCTTTCTGCTTGAAAGGTCTGAAACCGGACTTAATGGGCAGCCGATGCTCTACGATCTCTCGGCTTAATCCCGACATCTCAGTGTAATTCCAAGCAAAGCAATCCGAATATTCTTTCAATAGACCGATCATCTCATTTCTAGGATCGGTCTCCAGGGTCTTGTTTACAAAAGTCGGCCTTGGAGTTTTACCATCTCCTATGTCGATCTCCTCCAAAGGATCAACCGATGTAAACCCCTGTCCTAGTTTATCGAGATCTCTGAATTCCTCTATCATGTCCCCGACAGAGGAATCAGATGATCTTTGTGTGATGGCGGACTCTCCGATCTCGGGGATCGGATCATCTGTAATATTGTCTTTACGCTGTGGTAGATGTTCGGTCTTGATGTTCGAACAGTTTTGTGAAAGACCAGACCATCCGGCCTTAGAAGTCGAACTGTCCGTGACCAAGGACTCATGAATTTTGTGTGTACTCATCATTTAAACTTTATTTAGGATTTAGTCGATTCTCCATCAGCTCTAGCATTACAGGAATGAAACCCTTCTTATCTATACTTATGAACTCGTAATCAGAAAAATCTACTCCTGTGAGACATGTAGCAGTCTCATAAGTCCATAGTACAGGGGCATCGGCCACAGCGATGCAGGCTGATGCATCAGCATGTACTTGTTCTATATCATCGCCTACCCATTGTATTACTATTTGATGTAATGTAGAAGGTATACATTGGTTGGCATGAATCCAATCTCTGCCTAGGATTAGACTGTAATTTCCTTCTACATCAGCGATGAAGAATGCAGCAGCAAGGGTCTTAGTCCCGATGGTTAATTCAACGGACGTGACTCCCCTGGCTTTGATCGAACTATCAGTTCCAACACCACTGAGGGTCATGTTGGTCTTGACAAGTTCGTCATCTTGTTTTACCTAATTTTCTGTACAATGAATAAGGCATTAGATTTACAGCTGCCCCTCCATCTACCAACATTTTAGCAATCGGTATCCCATCAATGTGACCGCGCACGAGGAGCGGCTTTAAATAATTTACTGATTCCTTTGGTTTAGTAAAGGCAGCTTCTTTAGGACCAAAATCAAACTAGGCAACAACAGGTTCGTCATCGCCGACAATAGTACAATCGGCGGAAAATGTGATAACATTTATATCCATACCTGGACGTTCTAGAGAAGCTTCGTAGTCAACCAGATCTTCTCCCAGTAGGTCGTCCTCCTCCATTGATGTTGGTACGTCGTCGGAGGCGTCCTGGTATGGTACGGACGGTCCGGACTCAGGGGTCGGACGGTCCGCGCCTTCTGTATCTGGTCCAGCCTTTTTAGCTGGGCTGTCTGCCATACCTGCAGGGTGCTGTACAAGTGTTGTTTTATTTTCTATTTTTGTGATCGTTTGCTTTTCCTCAACGGCCTTCGGTCTCCATTTCTTTTGTGGTGGCGGGTATTGTGGATGTGTGTCATTGAATATCTTTTCCGCCTCCTTCTCCTGGTTCTATTTTGCTCTTAGGCGTTGTAATTTTCTCTTTTGGGACCATGTCAATCCTGCTGGGCACCATCGAGGCATGGAGTATTTTGGATCGGCTGTTTTGATGGTAGCTGTATCTTCTTTTTTGGTTGTGTTGGCCGATTCACCAAAACTCATCAGCCCCTTATTATCTTCCTGCATGATGACATCTATAGTACCTATTTTGATGATATCCTTTTTTGTTGTTCTTTCTGTCGCTGCAGGCATATGCCCCTGCCGGATTGGTCGGTCTTTGAGGCCGAGTAGTCCGGCAATCTTGTTGGGCCTGCGTCTGGTGACCGGATTGAGCGGCGCTCAATCGGTCTTGTACTGGTGGTGCCATCCTGTCGAATACAGATGTTTGGGGTGCCCCCCAAGCGGGGTACTGTGGCATCCCAAATGGGTATGGTGGCATGCCCCACATTTGATTTGGGACATATGGTGGAGGTATGTATGTGTATGGATATGGCATAGGTGGATATGGGGGTGAAGGTGTCCATGTAGGTATGTTAGGTCTTAATTGGACAGTATGACCTTCCATTTTTTCCGATTAGTGAGGTGGTCCAATCGGTCTTACCTGATGTTGCTCACGAATGGGCAAGCGAGGTCGCTTTGCTGGCCGGTCATTGGGGCCGGACTTCTTTTTCACATATTTAGATAATAATTGATCAAAAGTCGGTCCGGATTTGACCAACCGACCAGCTGCCTTGAATGTATTTGTTTTCCACGTACCTATCTCTGGTCGTCGTGGTTTGAAGGTACGTGGCCGTTGCGAGTCTTGAGTATGGACGAACCGTCCGCTAGAATTCTTCGGACCGTCCAGCGTGATCCCGGACCGTCCGGGATGCGCAGCATGGGTTCCTGCTCCTTCATTCGTGCTTGCCCACCAGCGCCGGGGGTCGTGATGGTCACCTTAAGAGTCTCTCCTCCATCGGGAGTCTTCTCGGCCACCACTTTCCTGTAAGAAATTTTTTTATTCCCATCGGCCTCTCTTGCGTTGCCGATGATTATCTCTTTGTCTTTGCCTTTATCGGTTGTGTTTGGCCGAACCAGGACTTTCTTGCCCTCAAAATCGATCATGTTCATCGGAAAGGGCTTCGTGTCCACCTGCATTTCCTGAAATTTCAATCGTCCTTCGTTAATGGCCGATTGAATCTATCGACGGAATACATTACAATCATTAGTGACATGAGAAAATGAGTTATGCCACTTGCAGTATGCACGACGTTTTACTCGTCGGCTGATGGAATAGTATGTTTTATTTTAATGTTGCCATTTTTGAGTAATTCATCAAATATTTTATCACATTTACCAACATTAAATGTAAATTTAACTTCCTCTTGCTGTTTTCTTTTGAATCGGTTGTAAGGAGGAACAAGCCGAAGATTTGGCCTGCTTTGGCCAAACCATTTCAGCAGCATACACTTCCGTTGATTCGTCATCCGAGCTACTTTGGTCGCACTCTACTATATGTACGTTGTGACGAATTGTTTTAGCAGTTTATTTGCTTCGGCTTTCACAGGCCAAAGCCCTTTGGTGTAATTGTGCTAGCGTAAAAAATTGGATGCCTTCTAATCTTTCTTTTAAATGATATCGCAGACCATTAAAGGCTAATCCTTCTAGTTGTTTTTCTGCTAAATGAATTTGGAAGCATCGGTTTCTTGTATCCCGGATGTAATCATTAACCGATTCATCTTTCGCTTGTCGCAAGGCCACTAAGTCTACTAAATCTAACTCATAGTCACCGGAGAAAAAGTGATCATGGAATTTTTATTCTAGACCCCCCATGACAAAATAGAATTAGGAGGTAATGTGGCGTACCATGCGAACATGGTTCCTGTTAACGACAATGAAAACAAACGTACACGAAATGCTTCTGTGTCGGCCAATTCTCCTAATTGTGCTAGGAACTGGCCTATGTGTTCGCGCGTGTTTTTTCTTTGGTCACCCAAAAAATTTGAGAATTCGGGTATCCTCGTTCCCTGTGGGTATGGGTGGTGATCAAATCGGCTATCATAAGGTTTCTGATATGATTGCCCCCCAGGGACCATGCTTACTCCAAGCTTATCTCGGAAAGCCCCAGCTATTTCTTCTCTTACTATATCAATGGCAGACGGTGCGAGACCACCGGCTCTCTGATCAAACATTGGTGGGGTTGGCTGGATATTAGCTTGTTGTCTTCCCCCCATTGGTTTGAGCTAGGTGGCGCATTGCCATTTACCCTATATGACTCATAGGATTGATCGTTTCTTTTCGGCCTTCTAGGCGGGGCCGGAAAGCTTTCCTGGGCTCTAGATTTTGTATTAATGGGCTGATGCATTGTATAGTGTGATGGGAAGTGTTGCTGGGACGGGTGAGGATTTAGGTAACAATCCTCCTCAAAAAGCTCATGCGCGGACTATTCGGACATGTACCCGGACCATCCGTGATTATATGCGGACCGTCCGTCGCTGTATGCGGACGGTCCGACTGGGTAGTTTAAAATTTGCGCAATACGATGTGGCTCGAGCGCATGTGTTGGTAATTCATTAAAAATGGGCCTGTTCATTGCTGGCCCGGACGGTCCGCGCTCACGTGCGGGCGGTCCGGGCATGTGCAGATCGGCTGATTTACTGCTGATTCACGGTTGCTCAGGGTATGTGTCCATCGGCATCCCATAAAGGGGTTGTGACTGGTCATGACAACCTATAGCCGATGTATTACACGTGTTACCCCCTAATTCAACCTCGTGCGAAGAAAAATTTGTGATATTAGATTTATCAAATGCACGTACTAGTCTCCTATTATCGTTTTGCATACCCCCTATGATATTTTGTATTTGCTCTCGTTGTTCATCTACATAATTCTTAAGAGATTGTAGTTCGTTTGTATTACTTATATTGGGGATATCTGGTGTGGGTCGGAGTGAAGCCGGATCTGTCGCTCGCTGTCGGACGACCTTGTTGTTCCTGTCCACTTTAAAGTTGGCCAAGAACTTTGCTTTTGCCTCCTGGATCATCCGCTCCTTGTGTTCCTCGAACTGAAGCTGTTCGTCGGCCGGCAAGGTTTCCCAAGTCAGCTCTATAATATTGCTGGGGAGACTTGAGAACTATCCCTTGAACCGGCCATTAAGGGCCGATTTGATGGGTCTAGATGTGTTTTCCCCAGCGGAGTCGCCAAAAAGTATGTTGACACCTTTTTCGGGCGCCAAACACTCAACAAGAACCAGCGACGGTGCTCTCTGCACAGGCGCAGACGGTCCGCGGCCAGGGGCCAGACGGTCCGCGACCTGGCGCAGGGCTAGGGTTCCCTGCCTGACGGCCGGACGGTCCGCGCGTGAGCAGGGGCGGCGGAAGATCGCCGGCGACGCTTGGATATCGCTCCCGGGAGGGACCCCATCGGGGAGGAGAGATCCTAGGAGTTGTCTAGGCTCAGCGGGCCGATCTAGACTCCTCTAATAGACGTAGAGTCAAAGAGAAGCGAAGAATTTGAGGATTAGAAGACTAACCTAGAACTAGACTAGAACTACTCCTAAGAATAAATGTAAATTATATTGATTGAAGGTTCGATTGATCGTTCAAATCGGCCGTATACCTCTCTATTTATAGAGGAGGGGGATGAACCCTTTACAAACTAAATTTATTTTTATTTTGTCATATGAAGAAATATTCAAAATATAAATTGTACATCATGATTAGTTATACAAATTTGTAGTTCAAAACTTTTTCATTTGAATTAATTTACTGCTTTAAAATGTGATTTTTAAATTGTCTTTGCCTAGTGTTGGAAAAAAACACTCGGCAAAGAGCTCTTTGCCGAGTGTTGTATTTTTGACACTCGGCAAAGAGCTCTTTGCCGAGTGTCAAAAATACAACACTCGGCAAAGAGCTCTTTGCCGAGTGCCAAAAATAAAACACTCGGCAAACAGCTTCTTCGCCGAGTGTTTTCTTTTACCGAGGGTTTTTTGCGTGGCACTCGACAAACAACTTCTTTGCCGAGTGCCCGACAAAAAATACTCGGCAAAGAACTTGGCACTCGGCAAAGAGCCAAATTCCGGTAGTGTACTACCCGAAATCTCATTTCTCGTATTGTACACCGGATTAAATGGGAAGAAAAGGGGGCAGTGCACTACATATTGTTCAACTCATTATACATCAGAAGCGGCCTGTTGAACTGCTGCGCCTGGAAATTTTTTGCCTGCAGGAAAACTGGGGAATGCAGCATCAGTCTTCTGCAAAGGTTGGCCAGTCGGTATGCCACCAAAGCTGTTGTTATTCCTACCTCATATCAACGGTGCAGCAGCTGGCTGGACTATGCCACCATGAGACATTGGTGACACTGAAGATGTATCGGCCAGTGATTGTTGAGCTGCGAGAGCAGGAACAGGTGGTGCTGCTAGTCTAGGTACGGGCGCAGGTGCAGGTCCAGTTGCAGGAGGCAACACATCAAAACCAGATCTTGCTTGAGGCCTGCGCTCTGGTGCTGCACCATGGTCACGGCTCTTGCTTCTGCTGTGACTCCGGCTACTGCTTCGGCTCCGACTACGGCTCCAGCTCCTGCTGCGGGTTCTACTGTGTGACCAGCTCCTGCTGCGACTCCTGCTCCTACTAATGCTCCTGCCATCACTTCTTCTATCATAACCCCGTGACCGGCCTCTGTCTGGGTTGCGGGGCTTTCTCGGACACCAAATCCACCTGGGCCCTCACGACCATCAAAACCTCCAGGACCCTCCCTAACACCACCATAACCAACAGAGCCACTAGCACCAGGTTCAAAACGACTACCACCAGGCCCATCCCAGCGACTCATCCTAGCAACCGGGTTTCTTGACCTCCAGAAGCACTGCGTGCAGCCATGTCACGCAGCTGTGGAGGGACATGCTGGTTGGCACCTTGCAAGAGTTTCACCAAATCACCAACATGTTTCCACTCTTGTTCAGATAAAAAGGTGTACGAGACTCCAGTAGCGCTAGCTCTTCCTGTACGCCCTATGCGATGCACATAGTCCTCTATCCCACTTGGGAAGTCATAATTAATTACCACTCTGAAAAAACACATTGTGCAGTATAAATGAGCAACAGAAATTTGTTAATGTTCAGTAAGGTAATATTGGACAGTTGGACACTAAAATACTTTAAGGATTTAATATCTCACAATCAAATAAGCCTCTGCTGATATCTTTGATATCAAGTCCACGAGCAGCAACATCTGTGGCTACTAATATTGGAGCCCCGCCAGTTCAAAACTGATTGGGAACATTATCTCTTTCGTCCTGTGATTAATCACCATGGATGCTTAAAGCATTAAAATTGCGACCAATGCCACGAGCAAGCTGGTCGCACATTTTCTTAGTTGAGCAAAATATGATGATTTTTGAGCCCCTTTCTTGATCTCTAAAAATCTGCTCTAGGCTCCGCTGCTTGTCCATAGGCAGAACCACCTCTACATACCGCATACATACAGGAGTCATAGAAATAGATCATCCTAGAAATGACCACATAAAATATTAGAGATAAAGGCTGACACATAGAAATTAGGTGCCAAAGAATGCTTTTTCCAAAATATTTAACAATAGAAATTCTGACACGAGTCAGCAATGGCACTTCAAGGACTCCGCATCCTAAAGAAAAGTGAAGCACAAAGTATGAAAAAAAAACAATCATAATTTCACTAGAATACTTAAGTGATGGATTTGTTCGCAACAAGTTCGTCGATGCTTCCAATGTTGACCTAGACAGGATCTCTCAGTAAATCCCCAGCTATTTTCGTAACCTCCTTCGGCCAAGCGGCATTGTACATTAGAGTTAGTCTCTGGAGAATAATGTTACGTCAATCTGCATTCAAATGATTGACTATAGACTGCCCCTCCCCTCTACAATATATTTATATTATTTTATTTGCAATATTAATTGTTCACTATTATGTTATCATTAATGCATGTATAATTGTTTAGCTGGTTATAGTAGAAACCTTTGAACTGTGTATCAAATAATACATAGTAACAATGATTATAGGTTTTTGTCTCCCGTGGATGGAATCTCAAGAAGAAACTGTTGCACTTACAATCATCCAAAGAGATAATACATTATTTGTAGATCAATCTATACTTATGTCCTTGTCTCATAACAAGCCAAAAAAATGGTGGCGACTACAATAGTTCCGAAAGGTATGATAACTTCCATAGTACCGTATGGATCAATTTGTATTGTTTTTATTGTAAGTGATTTATGTTTGATCTCACGACTGTTTTGTTTCTAGATTATATTTGCACGCAGGGTGATCTTGCACTCATCGATTTGGTTAAAGAAATCTCTTGTGAACCAAGGGTAGAAGTCATGCTTATTGATGATGCCTTTGTGGAAAGAAAGTGGATGGAATGCCTATTTCAACCGGACGCATATCTAGGTGATGAGGTAATTCATGATTAGTTTTTCATTTGGTGACCCTGGTATATATAAAAATATTACTCACCCTGGTATTTTTAACCATAACTTACACACTTGCATGTGATAGACTGCTACATAAATTTAATAAAAGCTCAAGAGCATCTAAAATGTCGATCTGGAGGTCGTGTACACATAGAAAATGCTTTTCAGTTCAGCTTTCTAAAGCGAGATGGTGATGTTGAAACTAAAACAGATGAGTTATATCCAATTAAAGACATGCCACAAATATTGTCGGCGTTTCGACCCCGGGGGGTCCCTGGACCGACGAGTGAATTGTCGCCGCGTGCCCCAGCCCAGATGGGTCGGCGCGAGACGGAGCACGAAGGGGGGAAGAAACAGGCAAAAGGGGAAACCCGCGGCCTTCGTGTTGCCCTGCGCCCAGGTCGGGTGCGCTTGCAGTAGGGGGTTACAAGCGTCCGCGTGGGAGAGAGAGAGAGGGAGAGCCTTATGTGCCGGCTCGTTCCCCCGCGCGGCCAACCTTCCCGTACAAGAGCCCTGGACCCTCCTTTTATAGGCGTAAGGAGAGGGTCCAGGTGTACAATGGAGGTGTAGCAATGTGCTAACGTGTCTAGCAGAGAGGAGCTAGAGCCCTAAGTACATGCCGTCGTGGCAGTCGGAGAGGTTTTGGCACCCTGTTCATGTGATGTCGTGGCCGTCGGAGGAGAGCTAGAGCCCTGCGGAAGGACAGCTGTCGGGGCTGTCGAATCCTTGTTGACGTCTCCTTGCTTCCGTAAGGGGCTGAGAGCCGCCGTCGTCATGGAGCACGCGGGGCACCATCATTATTTGTTTACCGGGGCGAGCCAGATGGGACGCCGGGCTTGTTCCCTGTAGCCTGAGCTAGCTAGGGGTAGGGTAATGATGGCCCCCCTGTGACGTGGTCGGTCCGAGCCCTAGGTCGGGCAAGGCGGAGGCTCCTCCGAGGTCGAGTCCGTCTTCCGAGGTCGAGGTCGAGTCCGAGCCTCGGGTCGGGCGAGGCGGAGACCGTCTTCCGAGGCTAAGGTTGTGCCCGAGCCCTGGGGTCAGGCGAGGCGGAGACTGTCTTCCGAGGCCGAGGCTGTGTCCGAGCCCTGGGGTCGGGCGAGGCGGAGTTCGTCATCCAGCGTCGAGGTTGAGCCCGAGCCCTGGGGTTGGGCAAGGCGGAGACCGTCATCCGAGGCCGAGGCTGTGTCCGAGCCCTAGGGTCGGGCGAGGCGGAGTCCGTCGTCTTATGAGTTGTGGTTGAGTCCGAGCCCTGGGGTCGGGCGAGGCGAAGTCCATCTTCCGAGGCCGAGACGGGGGCCGAGCCGTGGGGTCGGGCGAGGCGGAGCTTCCTATGGCGCCCGAGGCTGGACTTAGCTGTTGTCAACCTCACTCTGTCGAGTGGCACAACAGTCGGAGCGACGCAGGCGGCGCTGTTTTCTTGTCAGGTCGGTCAGTGGAGCGGCGAAGTGACTGCGGTCACTTCGGCTCTGTCGACTGAAGAGCGCGCGTCAGGATAAGGTGTCAGGTGATCCTTGCATTAAATGCTCCTGCGATACGGTCGGTTGGCGTGGCGATCTGGCCAAGGTTGCTTCTCTGCGAAGACTGGGCCTCGGGCGAGCCGAAGGTGTGTCCGTTGCTTGAGGGGGCCCTCGGGCGAGACGTGAATCCTCCGGGGTCAGCTGCCTTTGCCCGAGGCTGGGCTCGGGCGAGGCGAGATTGTGTCCCTTGAGAGGACTGAGCCTTGACCTTAATCGCGCCCATCAGGCCTTTGCAGCTTTGTGCTGATGGGGGTTACCAGCTGAGATTAGGAGTCTTGGGGGTACCCCTAATTATGGTCCCCGACAGTAGCCCCCGAGCCTCGAAGGGAGTGTTGATACTCGCTTGGAGGCTTTTGTCGCACTTTTTGCAAGGGGACCGGCCTTCCTCGGTCGCGTTTCGTTCCGGTGGGTGCGCGCGAGCGCACCCGCCGGGTGTAGCCCCCGAGGCCTCGGAGGAGTGGTTTGACTCCTTCGAGGTCTTAGCGCGTTTCGTGATGCTTCGGCCGGTCTGGTTGTTCCCTCATGCGGACTGGCCGTAGCCCGGGTGCATAGTCGAGTCCCAAGTTCTCGGGCTGGTATGTTGACGCTGTCAACGGTTTGGCCGGAGCCGGGTTTGCGAGAGCAGCCCTCGAGCCTCCGCACAGAGCGAGAGGACGGTCAAGGACAGACTCGGCTTTTTTCATACGCCCCTGCATCGCCTTTCCGCAAGGAGGAGGGGGGAAAGCGCCATGTTGCCCTCGGAGGGCGTCGAACATGGTGTCTCTAGTGAGTTGCTAACGGGTGATCCGAGTGGACGCATGTGCCCCATTCGTTAGGGGTCGGCTAGTGGCCCGGAGGCGCGCTCCGAAAGTACCTGCGGCTGATTCGCCGGACCCGGTCCCCTTTTGACGGGGTCCGAGGGCTCGATGCCTCCCTCTGGTGGGATTCCGTTACAGAATCGTTCCCATGGGTCTCGGAAATGTCCTAGGGTACATCGGGAGCGTAGCCCGAGCCTTAGTTATGTATCGAACGTACCCAGGGTCATCCCTCGCTCTGCGTGCTCTGAGGCGGCTGTCAGAACCCTTCGGGGGCCAGCCTACGAACCCCTGATCAGTAGTGGGCGCGGAGCCCGAATGGCCTGAGGCGGCTGTTGAACCCTTCCGAGGGGCCAGCCTTCGAACCTCTGACCAGTAGTGGGTGCGGAGCCCGAGTGCTCTGAGGCGGCTGTTGAACCCTTCCGAGGGGCCAGCCTTCAAACCTCTGATCAGTAGGGGGGGCTCGGGGCCCGCTTCCTTCGCGGAGAAGGATCCCTTTCGGAGTATCCCCTTTCCCGGTCCCTGTGGCAAGAGAGAGAAAGAGGAAGTGGAAAAGGATACGAAATCGAATGATGTGGCACACCTTTTTTGATGCGGTCATTATGGCGGAGGTGAAGCGTCGCCTGCTTCGCCTGCCAGAGGTGCCGCCTGTCCTGCCGCAGAGTTAATACGATGGGACGAGTGGTTCGCGGGGCAGCCGTTGTGCGTGCGCGAGCCGTTCGAGGAACGGGCGTCTCGCTTTGAGTTTTGACTCTCGCGGTGGGTTCGGGTGAAGTGTTGAACGGGTCTCGCCTGGGCCTTTATATATTCGGGAGAGGGACCGGTGGCGGTTCCTTACTCTGTTGCTCGCCTCCCACTTAGGTTTTCGCAACCCGAGGGAATAGCCAGAGAAAGGAAACCGCGCACCTCGTCCTCTTCGCCGCCACCTCTTCTGCTTGGTGATGGCCGACCAGGTGACCGTTGTTTCGCCGCGCGACCCGTGGCCTTTCTCCACCATCACGGCGGGTGATCTGGAGGCCCTTGTCGCTGAAGGTTTGCTTCGCCCTCTCTCCGGTGACTCACAGCCGGAGTGGATGGCCCCTCCGAGCGGAGCTGCCCCGTCCCCGCCGCCGGGGTATGTGCTGAGCTTCGTCTCCTTTCACGAGCGGGGGTTTGGAGTGCCGGCGAGCCGTTTTATGCGGGCGATTCTGCACGTCTACGGTGTGGAGCTGCACAATCTCAGTCCCAACTCCATCTCGCAAGCAGCCATCTTCGCGGCGGTTTGCGAAGGATATTTGGGGATTGCCCCCCACTGGGACCTGTGGACCCATCTCTTCTCCGCGGAGCTTTTTGCCTCGTCGACGGGGGAAAGAAGAGTTCGCATGGCGGTGCGGGCTGGTGGCTGCATCCTCTAGTTGAGGCAGGCGCGGTCGCTGCAGTACATCCCTGCCATCCTCGCGTCTTCGAACAAAGGGTGGCAGCGCCGGTGGTTTTATCTCCGAAATGACGACGGGAGGCTCCCATCGTTTTCTCAACGAGTGGTGATCGCCGCCGCCGAGAACTGGCGCTACGGGACCCCGCGCGAGAGATAGAAGAATCTCCAGCCCCTTTTGAAGGCCTTGGAGGAGCTGCGAGAAAGAGGGTTCACCGTCGCGGGGGTGGTTGCCGCCATTCATTGCCGGAGGGTGCTCCCCTTAACGGAGCGGCGGCTGCCGCTTTGGGAGATGACGCCGGGGGTCGACTTGGAGGGTTTGCAGATGTCCTCGGATCCCCTTCCCGTCGACGACCTCCACAGGCGGGTAGTCGACACGGTAGGAAAGTTAGACGACGGCGCCTTTTCCCAGCCCTTGATGCGTCCCGATTGCGGGTGTGTGTCCCTGGTGAGTGTCCGCTCCTTTTTTCTTCTTGTGTCAAATTGCCCTTGGTTCTCACAGCTGAGACTTTTCGTCCGTCTCCAGGAGGTAGGGGCTCACAAGCCTTCCCTGCCACCGGTCCCGGAGGATGCGGTGGACCGAGCTGCGCGGAGGGTCGCCGCGGAGAAGAGGAAGGAGAAGAAGGACGCGAAGAAGGCTCAGGCCCGCGAGCGGACGCAGGCTCGGGACGCCTTGGAAAGGCTTCACCGTCGGCAGGAGAGGGATGGGCTCCCGAGGGAGCCGTCGCCGGAGACGCCTGATGACGACGACGACGATGAAGACGATGAAGAAGACGACGACATGGCTGCCCGCCTCGGTCTCAGCCCGGATCTGAGGCTGGGCCAGGGGTCGTCAAGCCAGCCCCCGAGCGGGCTGGCGCCGTCGGTATCCGGGGCCGAGACGTCGGGGTCCCGGTCCGAAGAACGGGGGCAGGCCGAGGGGGTACTTGACCCCTTGGCTGAGGTGGTTGAGGTGACCCCGGGGAGTCAGGCCGACCCGCCTGTTTCCCAAGAACCGTTGCCTGTGCCGGCTGCGCAGGAGGGTGATCCTCGGGTCTTCGTGGCTGTGCCTGGGTAGTCCGTCCTCTGGTGCCTCGGGCGCCCAAGGCAAGGATGGTGCCGAAGCCGGCAGCGGGGCTGACCTCGGCGGCACCTTCGGGGATCGAGGCTCGAGAGACCTCCCCACAGGCACGATTGATCATGGCCCGGAGTGGATAAGTATCTTAGGATATCTTCGTCATCGCTCCTCCTTCGCGTGTCCTGATCCTGCTCTTCCCTTTCTTCCCAGCAAACGGAGGCATGGTTCGACCGGTTTGGCTCCCCGGAAGGTCCTCAAAACAGCGTCGGCTTCTGCAGCCAGTGCTGCACCGGGCCTCGCCGGCCAGCTGGCCTCCTTACAAGATGCCCCAGAGCGGGGGGCCCAGGCGGCACAAGTTGTCGTGGGGCGAGCTCCCGAGGCCGACCCCTCCGTCGAGGCGGCCGTCGTGCCGAGGGAGGCTATCGGCGCGGCTGCGGCCTCGAGCTCACCAGACGCGTTGCCAACGCTAGCACCGACTTCTGCCGAGGTGGTTGCCGTTGCGGCCGTGGAGCCACCCGTCGCCGCCGACGCTGAGATGGCCGAGGCGTCGCTACCTGGTGCCTCGAAGGAGGGAGGCGCAGAACCGCGACCCGTCCTGGGGAGCGGCAACCTCGTCCCCGCGCGGCGCAGTCCCGACGGGCGGCGTCAGTCGCTCCGGTTCTGGACCAGTGGGGCTTCGGATCCCCTCTTCGTTCTTGATGACGAGCGAGAGGAGCAGTCTTGGGGCGGGCTTCGTGAGTGTGCCGAGGCAACGGTGGGGTCGCTTCGGTGGACCTTGGAGGTCCTTCGCAGGGACGTTCCCAAGATCCTCCAGGTAATGATTTCAAGCATACCTTTCACGTGATCAAGGCATTCTTTGTGATGCCCCGCTTCCTTTCCTCAGGATCTGACGGATCTGAGCACCGCCAAGTCGTCGTTCATCCACCGCGAGGCCGATGTCTGGGGTTCGCTGCGGTCCCTGAGGACCATGCTGGCCGGGGCTACCGAGCGCCTCTCCCAACGGAGCGCCGAGGTGGCGGACCTTCGGTTGCTCTGTGTCGATCTGAGAGCAGAGGCAGCGGCGGCACGCGCAGAGGCGCAGCGACGGGAGTTGGAGCTTGGCCAGGTCATCGGCGAGCGGGACCAATCTCGGGGTCGGGCTGCCGAGGCTGAAAGCTGGGCTGAGGCTCTTGGAGTCCAGTTAGCCGAGGCGTCTGCTCGGGCCGGAGCCCTTGCGATAGACCTAGCCGTGGCCCAAGCCGCATCCTCGGAGCAGCGTGCCCGAGCCAAAGGTATGTCTTGGTTGTTTTAAGATTTTGATTCCGCTTTGTTCCTCAACTCACGTTTGAAGTCTTCGGCTTTGGCTGTTTGCAGAGCTCAAGTCTGCCCTCGATGAGTCCACCAAGGCACTTGCCTAGGCGGCCGAGCAGGGGGAGGCCGACCACGTGGCCATGTCCGAGGCCATCTCGGCCTTCTGTCGGGTCTTTGGTTTGGACGACGTCCCCTCGGGAAGCTCCCCTTAGAGTCGCTTACAGGCCTTGGGTGACCACGCACGCGGCACACTCCGCGAGGCGCTGCACCACGACGTCAGGCGGGCCTTCGCCGTGCTTGCTTCCCACTATGACGTGGATCTGGAGCGGGTCAGCGAGGGGTATTGCCTTCCCGACGAAGATGAAGCTGCCCTCGCCGAAGTCCAGAGGCTTGACGCGGCCGCCGCGGGCCCAAGCGCGGTGCTGGCGACCACCTTCGAAGCAGAGATCCTCCCGCTCGCGCCGTCGTCCGAGGCCGGGGCGGATCTCGCCGAGGGTGGGGACGAAGCCGAGGGCGCGGCTCCTTCTCCGGGCGACGCCTGATTCTGCCGGAGCAGTTTATTTTGAATGCATATGTGTCTTTTGCGGCCGCCGAGGCCCGAACACTTTATTATCGTAATATAAGGTTGTGTCTCTTTTCCTCCTGTTCTGCGTATCCGGACTCGTTCGTCAGTAGCAGGATTGCTTACCCAAGTAAGAGTTATTTTTCATGGTAGGCGACGAGTGAGGTATCCGTATCCCAGAGGCGTAGGAATCCCTCGGCTCGGTCAGCCTTGCCACTTACATGCACCCTTATTCGTTTCTTGGGGTCCTGTTTGTAACACCCGAAATAAGATTTTTGGAACTTAGGGAATAAATTCTACAAAATACTTGAATTGAGGTATCTAAAAAAACATTCTTTGAAAACATTCTTCTTAGAATAGATAAATGGTGATATTAAACTTTGATGCTTTAAATCTAGATTTGATTTGAAGTTGAATTTTTTTAAAATATATATATATATAATAAAATTTATTTTGGTGCTTATTTATTTCATGAATTTTATCTATGGAACACATAAATATAACAATAAATATTGCATACATGTTGTATCTTTGTTTGTGCAGTTAGATTGGCTTGAAGTTTGAACTCTATTTGAATATAATTTGAAATTTGAATTTCAAACTGATTGAAATAGGAATTTCGAAAACTAAAAAAAGAGGAATTTGGAAAATATAAAATAGTAAAAAGAAAAGAAACCGACCCATTTGGCTTGACCACCTAGCTATAGCCCATCCGACGTCCTCTTCATTTCTCTTGTTATTTTATTCCTCTTGCCGCGCTTACATCAGCATGATGCAAGCATTGCATCATCATGCTAATCACCTGAATACCGCTTCACGTCACTTGCACGCGAGCCTTTCGGCAGATGTCGTGGGCACGGGCGTTTTGAAGCTTCGACCGTCTCCTTCGTAACAAACTCCTCCGCAAATCCCGAACAAGCTAGCTTCCATAACCGCCGCCGTATTTTTCTCTGACTCGGCCGGTGACGTGCGGCCTTGGATCCACCTTCTGGGATATATAAATCCCTGATTGCTTCCTTGCTTGATCTGCGCCACTGCGCTAGGTGCCGAGCCATCGGGCATCTTGCAAAATACGCATTGCCGAGCCAAGTAAATAGATAGGGGAGAGAGAAGAGGACACCACCGTCGTACATACAGGGAGAGAGAAAAAGAAATCGGGAGGGATAGGATCGTAGTGCCTGTGCATGCCGGGCTCGGGGATTCACCGATGCGTTGAAGAACACCGGAGCCTTGGCAAATTTCCTCTTGATTTCGAGGTTCATGGCCGGGTCGCGGCAAGCTGTGGCCGGCATCATCGCAGACCCATCGTCGGTGAGTGTCTTTCTACTGAGCTGTCATTCTCCGTTTCTTCTACGTGCGGTCGCGGATTGGTTGGTGCACGGGTGGGCATGGCGTCGTGGTCGAATGTCGTGGGCACTGGTCGTTGGTGTACTCATCGCCGTGGGATGGGCTATCATCGTCGGCCAAGAAGAGAGAGAAAGAGCGGTAGCTTGGGGTCGTAAGGAAGAAGACGACGCGTCCGCCGTATATCCTTGATCCCACGGCTGGGTGGGCGTACCGGTTCATTTGGTGCCAGATTTAATCTTGACCGTGGGGCACGGATCTAACGGCTGTGATGTGAAGATACCTCTTCGACCGATCTGTTTTGTAAAAGAGTCCTCGAGAAACCTAGAAACTAACCCGCAGTCCACCTCTGAGTTGTCTGAGTCTAGGGAAAACTTCTGGTTCTGCCCCCGGGGTTATCTGTAATTAGTGCTCGGTCCAGAGAACAATGAAAATGGATAATTAATTACAAAAATTGATTTTTAACACAAAAATAATTCTAGAAACTTGTGAAATTCATAGTTAATTCATTTTAACTCCAAATTGAGTCATTCCAGTTGCAATAATTTTGTATTAATATTGTTTATCGCCTAGTACCTTTGTTTAGCCATGAAACTTGAATTAAAATTGTTCAATTGAATTAATCTATTCTAGGTGCTAAATGATTTCAGAAATTCATAACTCAATATCCGTAGCTCCGAATTTAGTGGTTCTTGTTTCTACGATCTTGTAGCAACGCGTAGGTCATAATTATACAGTTTATCCTTATGTTTGGTGTAATGTTAATTTTGTCTATACACTGTTTGTTTGTAATGCTACGACTAGCGTGAGGACACGTGTCATCAGAAGAGCAAGTTGGTACCTGGAATCTCAAGTCCCAGGCAAGTTGTGCCCTTGATCACTTCTTTTACCCACTCATGTTCTAATTAATCATAATGATCTGCATAGGTTAATTTTGATGGGACCCAATAGGTTACCCTAGTTTGACTATCTTTATACCTTGATTACCACTGGACTTTTTGGGTAGTACTTGCTATTGCTTTATGTGGTTTTGGGTATGAAGATTACACTATTCATGATTATACTTTTGTTATCAGTTGTTATTTATTGTTCATGTTAAGATCATTATGTTAATTGGAACATGGAGAACCACTCGGGAAAACAGTGCTACCACAAGGGTTTATGGACGCCCTTGGCTGACTAATTAGGAAAGCTAGTGGAGGACTACCTTACCCGAAAGGGGCAAGGGCAGTAGGGGAGTGGTCAGTGTAGGGAGGCCCTCGGGAGGATTTTGCTGCGATGGCGGTCCTGCAAGGGATTCCTGCATTGGAGCTTTCTATAAACTGTAGCGGGTTTTCTGAAGCTAGTGGAACTTTGTAAAGGCCTCGTAGTGTTACCCTGCCTCGCCTCCTCGGTAGAGGTGTATGGGAAGTCGCGATCCCTTGGCAGATGGGTAACATGACTTGTGGGTAAAGATGTGCAACCTCTGCAGAGTGTAAAACTGGTATACTAGCCATGCTCACGGTCATGAGCAGCTCGGACCCTCACATGATTAATTTATGGAACTAAATTCAATTTGTCATGTGCATTGCATCGCAGGTGTTGTTGTTACTTTTGTTCTACTACTTTAATTGGGTTGGTATTTACTTATACTTAGTAATTGCTAATAAAATTTTGACCAACTTTAAAAGCAATGCTCAGCTTTAACCATTCTCTTTGGTAAGCCTTACACTTCACGTGAGCTCCCACCTTTGGCGAGTTCATGCACATTATTCCCCACAACTTGTTGAGCTATGAACGTATGTGAGCTCACTCTTGCTGTCTCACACCCCCCCACAGGTCAAGAACAGGTACCACAGGATGAGGCGCATGGAGGATGCTGTGACAAGTTCGTGAGAGGTCTAGGCCGTCGTCTCCCAGTCAACTTTGGGTTGCTGGACCGTTGTCTCCTTATTATGTAATTATTTATTTATTTTGTATAGAACTCCTATTATATAGTAAAGTTGTGACATTCGATCATGTGCCATGATTCATCATATGTGTGAGACTTGGTCCCAGCACACCTGGTGATTATGTTCGCGCCCGGGCTTTGGACCCCTAAAACCCGGGTGTGACAGAATTACTGATATAGCCGGGAGACGCGAAAGTCTTTTTGATGGAAGACTTTTTTTCGAGGAAAATTTTGACGCAGAGGGGGTTCGCCCCTTCTAGCCCCCGAGGAAGGGTCGGGCTTTGCCGAGGCAAGGCTGACCATTCCTTGATGGTTAGACTTCATACGTAAACGAGGTATATGAACGGCTTGAAAACATCTTAAGGGTAGAAGCGACGTAGCTGTCGGATGTTCCAAGCGTTGCTGTAGACTTCGCCTTGACTGTTGGCCAGCTTGTACGTCCCGGGCTTCAAAACCTTGGCGATGACGAACGGCCCTTCCCAGGGAGGCGTGAGCTTGTGCCGCCCTCGGGCGTCTTGACGCAGCCGAAGCACCAAGTCGCCCACCTGGAGGTCTCGGGACCGAACCCCTCGGGCGTGGTAGCGTCGCAGGGACTGCTGATACCGCGCCGAGTGAAGTAAGGCCATGTCCCGAGCCTCTTCCAGCTGGTCCAGTGAGTCTTCTCGGTTGGTTCGATTGCTTTGGTCATCGTACGCCCTCGTCCTCGGGGAACCGTATTCTAAGTTTGTGGGCAAGATGGCCTCGGCCCCATAGACTAGAAAGAACGGTGCGAAGCCCGTGGCTCGGCTCGGCGTTGTCCTCAGACTCCAAACCACCGAGGGGAGTTCCTTCATCCATCGCCTGCCGAACTTGTGGAGGTCGTTGTAGATCCTCGGCTTGAGTCCTTGCAGAATCATGTCGTTGGCACGTTCTACCTGCCCATTCGTCATGGGGTGAGCCACGGCGGCCCAGTCCACCCGGATGTGGTGATCCTCGCAGAAGTCCAGGAACAATCTGCCAGTGAACTGGGTGCCATTGTCGGTGATGATGGAGTTCGGGACCCCGAAGCGGTGGATGATGTTGGTGAAGAACGCCACCGCCTGTTCGGACCTGATGCTGTTTAGGGGTCGGACCTCGATCCACTTGGAGAATTTATCGATGGCGACCAGCAGGTGCGTGTAGCCCCCGGGTGCCTTCTGCAAGGGACCAACGAGGTTCAGACCCCACACAGCAAACGGCCAGGTGATGGGTATTGTTTGCAGAGCCTGAGCGGGCAGGTGGGTCTGCCTTGCGTAGAATTGGCACCCTTGGCAGGTGCAGACAATTCTAGTGGCGTCGGCCACCGCGGTCGGCCAGTAGAAACCTTGTCGGAAAGCGTTTCCAACAAGGGCTCGAGGCGCTGCATGATGACCGCAAGCCCCGAGTGTATTTCTTGTAAGAGCTCCTGGCCTTCGGTGATGGATATGCATCGCTGGAGGATGCCGGAGGGGCTGTGGTGTTAGAGCTTCTTCCCGTCACCCAGCAAGACGAATGACTTGGCGCGCCGCGCCAGTCGCCGAGCTTCGGCTCTGTCGAGGGGTAGCTCTCCTCGGTGGAGATATTGCAGGTACGGGGTCTACCAGTTTCGATTAGGCGTGACCCCATTCCACTCTTCCTCGATGCGCAGTGCCTCACCCTCGGGGGCCGAGGGTGCCTCGGGCTGGGCCGAGGCCTTCTCGGGCTCGGGCGTGTCGTCGGTCTTGACTGAGGGTTGATGTAGGTCTCGGGAGAAGACGTCCGGGGGAACCGTTGTCCACCCCGAGGCTATCTTAGCCAGCTCGTCCGCAGTCTCAATGTATCGCCGGGCGACGTGGTTGACCTCGAGCCCGTAGAACTTGTCTTCCAGGCGCCGAACCTCGTCGCAGTAGGCTTCCATCTTTGGGTCGTGGCAGTGGGAGTTCTTCATGACTTGGTCGATGACAAGCTGCGAGTCACCACGAGCGTCGAGGCGTCGGACCCCTAGCTCAATGGCGATGCGCAACCCGTTGATCAGAGCCTCGTACTCAGCCACGTTGTTGGATGCCGGGAAATGGAGGCGTAGCACGTAGCGGAGGTGCTTCCCGAGGGGCGAGATGAAGAGCAGGCCCGCGCCTGCCCCTGTTTTCATCAGCGACCCGTCGAATAACATGGTCCAGAGTTCTGGTTGGATCGGAGCCGTTGGGAGCTGGGTGTCGACCCATTCAGCCACAAAGTCCGCCAAGACTTGGGACTTGATGGCCTTCCGAGGGGCGAACGAGATCGTCTCGCCCATGATTTCCACCGCCCACTTTGCAATCCTACCCGAGGCTTCTCGGCACTGGATGATCTCCCCCAGGGGGAAGGATGACACCACAGTCACCGGATGTGACTCGAAGTAGTGTCGCAACTTCCGCCGCGTCAGAATCACTGTGTACAACAGCTTCTGAATTTGTGGGTAGCGGATCTTGGTCTCGGACAGTACCTCACTGATGAAGTAGACCGGCCTCTGGACGGGCAATGCATGCCCTTCTTCTCGTCTCTCAACCATGATCGCGACACTGACCACCTGAGTGGTAGCGGCGACGTAGATCAAGAGGGCTTCTCCGGCAGCGGGGGGCACCAGGATGGGTGCGTTTGTAAGGAGCGCCTTCAGGTTGCCGAGGGCTTCCTCGGCCTCGAGGGTCCAAGTGAAGCGCTCGATCTTTCTTAAGAGGTGGTACAGAGGTAGGCCTCTTTCGCCGAGGCGCGAGATGAAACGGCTCAGAGCTACAAGGCATCCTATGACCCTCTGTACGCCTTTCAGGTCCTTGATGGGCCCCATGTTGGTGATGGCCGCAATTTTCTCCGGGTTGGCCTTGATGCCCCGCTCGGAGACGATGAACCCCAAGAGCATGCCTCGGGGGACTCCGAAGATGCACTTCTCGGGATTGAGTTTTACGCCTTTCGCCTTGAGACACCGGAATGTCGTTTCAAGGTCGGAGAGGAGGTCGGAGGCTTTCCTCGTCTTGACTACGATGTCATCGACGTAAGCCTTGACCGTTCGACCAATGTGCTCTCCGAACACGTGGTTCATGCACCTTTGGTATGTTGCACCCGCATTCCTCAAACCAAATGGCATAGTAACATAGTAGTACATGCCAAAAGGTGTGATGAAAGAAGTCGCGAGCTGGTCGGACTCTTTCATCCTGATTTGGTGATACCCTGAGTAGGCATCGAGGAAAGATAGGGTTTCGCACCCAGCAGTGGAATCTACGATTTGATCGATGCGAGGCAAAGGGTAGGGAACCTTCGGACATGCTTTATTTAGACCAGTGTAGTCTACACACATCCACCATTTCCCTCCTTTCTTTCTCACAAGCACAGGGTTGGCAAGCCATTCGGGATGGAATACCTCTTTGATAAACCCTGCGGCCATCAGCTTGTGGATCTCCTCGCCTATGGCTCTGCGCTTTTCTTCGTCGAATCGGCGTAGAGGCTGCTTCACGGGTCGGGCTCCAGCTCGGATATCCAGCGAGTGCTCGGCGACATCCCTCGGTATGCCAGGCATGTCCGAGGGACTCCACGCAAAGACTTCGACGTTCGCGCGGAGAAAGTCGACGAGCACTGCTTCCTATTTGGGGTCGAGCTCGGAGCCGATCCGTATCTGCTTGGAGGCGTCGTTGCTGGGGTCAAGAGGGACGGACTTAACCGTCTCTGCTGGCTTGAAGTTGCCGGCATGGCGCTTCACGTCTGGCGCCTCCTTGGAGAGGCTCTCCAGGTCGGCGATGAGGGCCTCGGATTCGGCGAGGGCCTCGGTGTACTCCACGCACTCCACGTCGCATTCGTACGCGTGTCGGTACGTGGGGCCGATGGTGATGACCCGTTGGGGCCCGACATCTTGAGCTTGAGGTAGGTGTAGTTGGGGACGACCATGAACTTGGCGTAGCATGGCCTCCCCAGTACTGCGTGGTAGGTTCCTCGGAACCCGACCACCTCGAAGGTGAGGGTTTCCCTTCGGAAGTTGGAGGGAGTCCCAAAGCAGACGGGCAGATCGAGTTGTGGGTTGGACGCGTTTTCCGGGGATGATCCCATGAAAAGGCGCCGCGCCTGCCCGGATCAAGGACAGATTGATCCGCAGGAGCCCGAGGGTCTCGACGTAGATGATGTTGAGGCTGCTGCCTCCGTCCATGAGGACCTTGGTGAGCCTAACGTTGCCGATGACGAGGTCGACAACGAGCGGATACTTCCCCGGGCTCGGCACGCGGTCGGGGTGGTCGCCCTGGTCGAAGGTGATGGGCTTGTCGGACCAGTCTAGGTAGACTGGCGCCGCCACCTTTACCGAGCAGACCTCCCGACGCTCTTGCTTGCGGTGCCGAGCCGAGGCGTTCGCCACTGGCCCACCGTAAATCATGAAGCGGTCGTGGACCTTGGGGAACTCCTCTGCCTTGTGATCCTCCTTCTTGTCGTTGTTGTGGGCCCTGCCACCTTCCGCAGGTGGCCCGACCTTGTGAAAGTGGCGCCGAAGCATGACACACTCCACAAGGGCGTTCTTGACGGGCCCCTGATGATAGGGGCACGGCTCCTTGAGCATCTTGTCGAAGAGATTGGCTCCTCCGGGAGGTTTCCGAGGGTTCTTGTACTCAGCGGCGGCGACAAGGTTTGCATTGGCGGCGTCGCGTTTCGCTTGCGACTTCTTCTTGCCCTTCTTCCTGGCGCCGCGCTGAGTGGACGCCTCGGGGACATCTTCCGGCTGGCGGCCCTAGGGATGCTTGTCCTTCCGGAAGATGGCCTCAACCGCCTCCTGGCCAGAGGCGAACTTGGTGGCGATGTCCATCAGCTCGCTCGCCCTGGTGGGGGTCTTGCGACCCAGCTTGCTCACCAGGTCGCGGCAGGTGGTGCCGGCGAGGAACGCGCCGATGACATCCGAGTCAGTGACGTTGGGCAGCTCGGTGCGCTGCTTCGAGAATCGCCGGATGTAGTCCCGGAGAGACTCTCCCGGCTGCTGGCGGCAGCTTCGGAGATCCCAGGAGTTCCCAGGGCGCACGTACGTGCCCTGGAAGTTGCCGGCGAAGGCTTGGACCAGGTCGTCCCAGTTGGAGATCTGCCCCGGAGGCAGATGCTCCAGCCAGGCTCGAGCGGTGTCGGAGAGGAACAAGGGGAGGTTGCAGATGATGAGGTTGTCATCGTTCGTTCCACCCAGCCGGCAGGCCAGCCGGTAGTCCGCGAGCCACAGTTCTGGCCTCGTCTCCCCTGAGTACTTTGTGATGGTAGTCGGGGTTCGGAACCGGGTCGGGAACGACGCCCGTCGTATGGCCCGGCTGAAAGCCTGCGGACCGGGTGGTTCGGGCGAGGGACTCCGATCCTCTCCGCTGTCGTAGCGTCCCCCACGCCTGGGGTGGTAGCCTCGGCGCACCCTCTCGTCGAGGTAGGCTCGACGGTTGCGGTGGTGGTGCTCGTTGCCGAGGCGACCCGGGGCCGCAGGCGCCGTGTTGCGCGTGTGCCCGGTGTGGACCGAGGCTTCCCGCATAAATCAGGAAGTCGCGGCGCGATGCTCCGAGGGGTACCCCTGCCTTCGGGAGGCAGAGCTTTCGGCCCGTTGGACCGTGGCATCCTCCAGGAGATTCTTGAGCTCTCCCTGGATACGCCGTCCTTCGGTGGTCGATGGTTCCGGCATCGCGGAGAGTAGTATTGCTGCTGCAGCCAGGTTCTGGCCGACCCCAATGGAAGCCGGTGGCGGCCTTGCCCTGACATCGTCGGCAATGCGGTGCTGGATGCCCTGGGGTGGATGACGCGCTTCTCCGGCCGGCGCTTGGTCTGCCCATTCCTGTCCGATGTTCCGTCGGAACTGCTCAAGTGTTCCTGCTCCCTCGTCGAGCCTGGCCTGCATCTCACGGATTTGCTCGAGCTGTGCGTCCTGACCCCCCGCAGGGACTGGGACCACAGCTAGCTCCCGAAGGATGTCAACGCGAGGCGTAGGCCTAGGGGGATCGCCGTTCTCCGGTATACCAAGATGGTTGCCTTCGCCGGGACCCCCTAGATCAACGTGGAAACATTCACGACTTGGGCCGCAGTCCTCGTCGCCGAAGCTGCGGCTACCATCGGAACAATCGGAGAGGCAGTAGTCGCATGCGGTCATGAAGTCCCGCATGGCACTGGGGTTACCGAGCCCAGAGAAATCCCAACAAAAGTTGGGCTCGTCATCTTCCTCGGGACTCGAGGGTCCGTAGGTTGAGACGGCCGTCAGTCTGTCCCAGGGCGACCGCATATGGTACCCCGGAGGGTTGGTGCATGCCTCTATGAAGGCTTCCACCGAAGCGGAGTCGCTTGGTGGGTCGAGGCTGAATCCAAAAAGCACGAGATGGGAATCGGTCGGTACCTCTTGGTCGACGGGCGGTGACGAAGTCGCGTCAGGGGCGGACTGCACCGTTGTCTCACGTACGAGGGCGACGCCCAGCAAGTCCTTCGCGAGCGTGCTGGTGTCGTCCGTCTGCTTGGAGTCGGCGCGTTGCGTGGAAACGGCGCTCGTCTTCGTCTCAGACGCGAGGTCGACGCCCGACGCGTCCCCCGCTGGGGCGCCGGCGTCGTCGACTTGCTCGACAGCCGACGAGGTGCCGCCTCCTGCTTGGCCATGGTTGCCCCGCCTCCTCCTCCGTCGGCGGGGGAGGTGATGGGACAAACCCGAATGTTGTGCTTCCGCCACGTGGGGAAGACGTCGTTGATTCCACCACCGGCGGGCGGGCTGACGACCGCCATTGTCGCTGTCGCGCAGCGGAGGAAGGAGTATAATGTCGTAGCTGCCGTCGAGGGACATGAACTCAAGACTCCCGAAACGGAGAATCGTCCCGGGTTGGAGAGATTGCTGGAGACTACCCATCTGGAGCTTGACGGGAAGCTGTTCGTCAACACGCAGCAGGCCCCTACCTGGCGTGCCAATTGTCAGCGTTTCGACCCCTGGGGGTCCCTAGACCGACGAGTGAATTGTCGCCGCGTGCCCCAGCCCAGATGGGTCGGCGCGAGACAGAGCACGAAGGGGGGAAGAAACAGGCAAAAGGGGAAACCCGCGGCCTTCGTGTTGCCCTGCGCCCAGGTCGGCTGCACTTGCAGTAGGGGGTTACAAGCGTCCGCGTGGGAGAGAGAGAGAGGGAGAGCCTTATGCGCCGGCCCGTTCCCCCGCGCGACCAACCTTCCCGTACGAGAGCCCTGGACCTTCCTTTTATAGGCGTAAGGAGAGGGTCCAGGTGTACAATGGGGATGTAGCAATGTGCTAACGTGTCTAGCAGAGAGGAGCTAGAGCCCTAAGTACATGCCGTCGTGGCAGTCGGAGAGGTTTTGGCACCCTGTTCATGTGATGTCGTGGCCGTCGGAGGAGAGCTGGAGCCCTGCGGAAGGACAGCTGTCGAGGTTGTCGAATCCTTGCTGACGTCTCCTTGCTTCTGTAAGGGGCTGAGAGCCGTCGTCGTCATGGAGCACGCGGGGCGCCATCATTATTTGTTTACCGGGGCGAGCCAGATGGGACGCCGGTCTTGTTCCCCGTAGCCTGAGCTAGCTAGGGGTAGGGTAATGATGCCCCCCCTGTGACGTGGTCGGTCCGAGCCCTAGGTCGGGCGAGGCGGAGGCTCCTCCGAGGTCGAGGTCGAGTCCGTCTTCCGAGGTCGAGGTCGAGTCCGAGCCCCGGGTCGGGCGAGGCGGAGACCGTCTTCCGAGGCCGAGGCTGTGCCCGAGCCCTGGGGTCGGGCGAGACGGAGACCGTCTTCCGAGGCCGAGGCTGTGTCCGAGCCCTGGGGTCAGGCGAGGCGGAGTTCGTCGTCCAGCGTCGAGGTTGAGCCCGAGCCCTGGGGTCGGGCGAGGCGGAGACCGTCTTCCGAGGCCGAGGCTGTGTCCGAGCCCTGGGGTCGGGCGAGGCGGAGTCCGTCGTCTTCTGAGTTATGGTTGAGTCCGAGCCCTGGGGTTGGGCGAGGCGAAGTCCATCTTCCGAGGCCAAGACGGGGGCCGAGCCCTGGGGTCGGGCGAGGCGGAGCTTCCTATGGCGCCCGAGGCTGGACTTAGCTGCTGTCAACCTTACTCTGTCGAGTGGCACAACAGTCGGAGCGACGCAGGCGGCGCTGTTTTCTTGTCAGGTCGGTCAGTGGAGCGGCAAAGTGACTGCGGTCACTTCGGCTCTGTCGACTGAAGAGCGCGCGTCAGGATAAGGTGTTAGATGATCCTTGCATTAAATGCTTCTGCGATACGGTCGGTTGGCGTGGCGATCTGGCCAAGGTTGCTTCTCTGCGAAGACTGGGCCTCAAGCGAGCCGAAGGTGTGTCCGTTGCTTGAGGGTGCCCTCGGGCGAGACGTGAATCCTCCGGGGTCAGCTGCCTTTGCCCGAGGCTGGGCTCGGACGAGGCGGGATCGTGTCCCTTGAGAGGACTGAGCCTTGACCTTAATCGCGCCCATCAGGCCTTTGCAGCTTTGTGCTGATGGGGGTTATCAGCTGAGATTAGGAGTCTTGGGGGTACCCCTAATTATGGTCCCCGACAAATATCTAGCGCTAAAAGAAGGGTTTTACTTTATCTAGACCATGACATGGTAAATACGAGTTTGCAATCTACACAGTTAGTGTTTACATGTATTTTTATGCAATATTTATAATTGAGATGTAGGTATTTATTCCAATAAATATCCGAGAAATGCAATGATATCTTGCCGTGATCAAGCAAGAAATCTGGAGATACAAGTGCTCGACTCACTTGGTACATCATCCGGTCGCAATGGCCTCATTGACACTGTGAGTTTACACAAACTCAACAATTGTGAATAGATGGTGAGAGACTATGCACGAGACATGCAAATTAACAAGACTCATACAAGCGTGGAACAGAGTGCTTTCGAGCAAACTTTCTCTAGACACCTAAGGAAATATAAGATCCGATCAGATATGTGTCGATGCTCATCACAACGTATCCCCGTTGTAACGTACGATCACACACCTAGTTAAACTATAAGAATCTATAGATTTTTAAAATATATTATACTGTTGTAGCTGTTTAGTTGAGGAGGACATATCCGGTGCAATCACTCATTTTGGTGCAAGCGTACAATCAAACTATCCAGAGCATCCAATCTAGATCCAACGGTTTCATACGGAAGTGGTTAAATGTAAAATAGACACTAGGTTTTAGGTGGAAGGGGTTAAATGTAAAATAACAGTTACCATTAGATCTAAATCGGATGCACCAGATCGCTTGATTGCATGCTTGCACTAGGATAAGTGATTGCATAGGATATTTTCCCACTAAGGTTGAGACATATTTTTTAGCGAATACAACTTGAGGGATGAGATTGCCGATGATTGTCACTTGACTGGGAGTCTGGATCTCAAGCAACCAGCCCCAAGAACTGTTCTGCTCCCCAGTTGTATATACGATCGAAGAAAAAAAAAAGATCCCAAACCCTAGCATCTCTCATGGACGACGGCGACGGCGGACTGAGCTTCGACTTCGAGGGCGGCCTCGACTCTGCCCCGGCGGCCGGGGGCCCCGTGCCGTCCTCCACTGACCCTGGCGCGGGAGGCGGCGACGGGCCGGGTATGCACGGGCGCGGCCGAGGTCGCGGGAGCTACCGCCAGACGGTGTGCCGCCACTGGCTTCGGGGCCTATGCATGAAGGGCGAGGCGTGCGGGTTCCTGCACCAGTTCGACAAGGCCCGCATGCCCGTCTGCCGTTTCTTCCGCGACTTCGGCGAGTGCCGCGAGCCCGACTGCGCGTACAAGCACTCGTACGACGACGTCAAGGAGTGCAACATGTGAGATATCTAACTCCCACCCGACTTGTTCGGGTTCCCCATGTTGATTCTAATGTTTGGGTGGGAAAGAGGCGGCTTTTATAAGCTTGGTGTCTCTGGTCGACGAAATTTGTTAACTCGTCAGGGTTTTTTCTAAGTACTATATAAGATGCCAACTTCGTGTTGATTGATTGAGGGTTTGGGTTTGAGATTACATGGATCATCATCCCTGTGTCAATCTTAAGTCTGCGGTTGGTACAGCGGTTTGATTCAATTTTATATAGAATTTAGCAGCTTTGATAATTTCAGTGAAAGAAGGTAAAGCTGACATGATATTCTGGAAATGCAATGTATTTGGCAGTTTTTTGCTTAAAACCTGGTGCCTCTAAGAATTAATTTTTGTATTGTCACTCTTCAAAGTTAAGAATGATTGCTTGCCATCTTTCATCACATCTGAATTTCTGTTATTTCATACTTTGCAGGTACAAGATGGGGTTTTGTCCCAATGGTCCTAATTGCCGGTACAAGCATATCAAGCTACCTGGGCCACCGCCTTCTGTTGAGGAAGTTCTTCAGAAGATTTTGCAGATGCGCTCTTTTAACAGATACAGTCAGAATAGAAATAGTAATTATAATCAGCAAGGGGAGAGGCCACAACATCCACAGGGTTCTGCGTTGCCTAACCAAAACTCAGCAGAAAATGCTACTGCTGCAGCTCCACCAGCTGGTGGACAACAAGCACAAACGCTGAATCAACAGCCACCACAGCAGCAGCAGAAGCCAAATACAAATGACCAGGCCCAAGGTGTTTCAAATGGCCATCAGGCCACTAGAATCGCCACACCCCTTCCACAAGGACCATCTAGGTGTGTGTGGAGTTTCTAGTCATGCTTGTAAAGCTTTTAGAACTGTGAAAACTACATACATAGTTTTGGTTGCAATAGCGTATCTCATAAAACTACTATATTATATTATATGTTTTGACACTTGATAAGCTGTACACTTGTACTTAATTTTAAGCTTATGTCATCTATAACTAATTGAAAGAAAAAAGTTCGTAGTCATGTTGCTCTTTGGATTACAAAGCTAGGTTATATGTTAGGTAGTTGAGGTTGGTTCCACAATATTCAGCTCTTCAATAGAAGCCTTTGTAATGATAGTTACTGCTAAGATACTACTCTTTGCATTGACGGATTTCGTGGTGGAAAGTTCAAGTAGCTCATGAGATGGTGAACATCGCACGAATGGACCTGTAGTCTGATCCAGGTCATATCATACATAGGGTATTGAGCATGCCTATGCTGCCCATGGAGACATGATTATTCACATATGCAATTTACACTATACTCACTTTAACCTGAATTTTTACTTGTTTAGTATTTTCAAATTTAGATGCCATTTTATTGACAAACTAGAGTTTTTAATCTTAGGAACTTGACCTGTATGTTAGGTTTTCAATTTTTCATACATCTTTGGTACACTGTTTTTTTATATATCTGGTTCATGTGCTGCAATACTTGGGAAATCAACATTTTTCCACTTATTTTTAGGGTTTCTTGAGGAACCCCTTGAAAAAGAAGGGCTAGAATATCCCTTTTGTTTTACAGACATAGTAATCAGATATTTGACTTGCTGAAATATATATGGAGCATAGCAAGTAAGTTACGTAGTTTTATGAATAACAATGCTATGGGTCCACCTTCTGTCAGGTTATTTGTTTTTTTTTGTGTGTATCTATCGCTATGGCTAGTGTTTTAAAGACGTCGCCTGGGTGTCCAGACGCCCAAAAGATCCAAGGTGTTCCCGTCACCTAGGTAAGAATCAGCAAGAGGGTAGAGGGCAGAGGGGAAGGAGGAGGAGGGCGTCGAATCAGGGCAGCGCAGCTGACTCGGGAGCGGTGGCGGTCGAATTGGCGGAGATGGCGGTGTATCAGGGGCGGCAATGGCTCAATCGGCGGCAGCGACAGTTCAATTATGGGGGAGAAGGCAACCAGCGGTTGAATCATGGAGGAGAGAGGCAACCGACTAACCGAGGGCAACCAGGGGAAGGATTATATGGGCTGGGCCTCCTCCGTTTTCCTTCTTTTTTTCTTTTTCTTCCTTCTCCATGTTGTTGTTTGGCTCGTTCTCAGATTGATAAGGCGTCGCCTTGCTCGCCTGAGGCGGCACCTAGGCGACCAAGTAGTGTTTCAACGCTTTATCTTGCCTTACCGCCTTAAGAACCATCGCGATGGTTGAGTGAATTCTTCAATTTAGCCCATATTTTAGTAACACCATCACCTGTGCATCTTCAGTCAGAAGTTCCATTTAATTGCTTAATGGTATCAGCAATGCTATACTATAATGGTTCTTTAATCCAGTCTTGGGTTGGTAAATGTCATCAGGTATTTCATTGTTAAAAGTTGCAATCGGGAGAATCTGGAAATATCAGTTCAACAAGGAATTTGGGCCACACAGAGGAGTAATGAGGCTAAACTCAATGAAGCTTTTGAATCCACTGAGAATGTTATTTTGATATTCTCAATTAATAGAACTCGCAATTTCCAGGTATACTGAAGGTTCATATTTGCTATGAATATTGTTATATTTGCTTGTTTTTATGTAATCTTTGAAAATGCTATTTTGAGACTAAATGTTATGCTTCTCAAGGGGTGTGCAAAGATGACTTCTAGGATTGGTGGCTACATTGGTGGTGGAAATTGGAAATCTGCTCATGGAACAGCGCATTTTGGTCGGAACTTCTCTATGCAGTGGCTTAAGGTGCAGTTTTCTTGCTGATTTTGTATCCCTGTTTGTTTATCATCACTTTAACTGTAGCTTAGCCCTTTCCAATAAAAAATCGTCTGGGGGAGGGAATGACCCCCTCCTGGCATAATACGAAGAAGAGACTGAAACATTGGTCCCGACCGAGAAAATCCCCGAATCTTGGCCCCCCATCACTAATGGGCCGGCGTCAACCGTCCAATCGTCCAACGTCCACTCTACAACGCCCAAACTGGAGGGTGGTACACAGAACATCGTAACCCGAGAGCGGATGAGGCACAACAAGGAGATCTTTTAACCAAGCTGGAAAATTCGCCCCCGAGAGGAATCGAACCCGGGTCTTGGAGGTGCTACTCGGAAGCCTTAACCACTAGGTTAGAGGCCCTTTCGCTCTTAGCCCTTTCCAGATGATGGGATCCTCGACTTTTGAGCTGATAACTGATAACCATAGCTTATGTGTTATGGGCGTGTTTTAGATGGCCTTGAGCCCAAACAAAGTGACCTTCTTGGCAGGCGGTAGCCTCACCACAAGGGTAGGATGAGAAGATATATCGGCATGAATATTGATTTCTCTTTTTGTTTGATTCCTCCCGACCACATTACTCCTATAAATGCTCATGTGGCATTGTGGCAAACATATGGCAATTCCTAATGCAACTAATGACAGTATGGTTATAAATTTACATAAGTTCATGCTGTTGCCGCATTGCGTGGGCGGGAAGCCATGCAGCTTGGCTAATGTGTTGCACCGAGCTCTGGCCCATGACAGTATGGTTATAAATTCACATTATACTGCATGAATACTTTTGTATGTTGTACTTTTAGTTCGGTTAATAGAGCGCAAATCTTCCTTTCTGTCCATCTATTCATCTGTGCAACCCCGACCCTGTTCCCAAGGGAATCTGGACTTAGTTCTCTTTTGGGCAAACCATCTAAAATAGCCAAGCTCAGGTTTACAACCATGCAAACCTGATAGAAAGTGAGACTTATATGTTGATGGAGTTGTGGTTAAGATGTGCTTTAGGCCCAGGCCATTTATTTAGAAGCTGAAACTATTGTATCAATGCCTTGAAGTGTCATTCCATTGGGTGCTGTTCTCCATATCAAAATTTGGATCTTCTACTCATTCATTGTACAGATGAACTATTCATTGGTAATTAGCTTTAGTTCTTGCAAGCGTGTAGGCCAAAGGCCTTGTGTTTATGTTTTGTTTGCGTTTTTATGAACTGGACATAATACAATTTAACATGGCTTATCACCTTTATATTGATATAAATTCATTTTTTAAACTGGACCATAAAATTTATGTTGAGTTTACAAGCATGGTTATATCATTCACCAAATCATCAATTGAAGTCGTGGCTGATAAGACTTCTCATTGAATATTTCTTGCCATCTGTTTTTGCATGAAAGCTTTAGTTAACGACATGTCTAATATCATCATTGTGTCTATACTTACAACAGTTTTTTGCGCTGCAGCTTTGTGAGTTGTCATTTCAGAAAACCCATCATCTCCGAAATCCATACAATGATAACCTCCCTGTTAAGGTATGTTGATTACCTTGTTTCAGGTGTTCACTGGCCTTGGCTCCTTGAAGTATGATGCTTTATGTTTTTTATATATTATAAAAGGGCAAAGTGTGGAAACTGTTGGGTTAGCTTATACATATAGCACTATTTCGTGTCTTGTCTTATTTCATATTTTCTGATATTTCTCCATCTTGATGGTTATTTATCACAATGTTTAATGCCATTGTCAAACATGCTTGGAAAAACTGAGCTGACTTTGCTTTAACTATAAACCACACCATAGTTATTAATGTGGTAAGGTGAGCGCCCTCCTTTTTACCTTTTAAGCGAAAAGGCATAAGGCGAGGCGACAACTTAATTATATATATAATATAATTATTTAAAATTAGACCAAATATTATTTATATATCGCTAATTTGAAGGTAATAAAAAAAATAGCACAGCTATTAGACCTTAGTAGGTCCTAGGGGTGAAAACGGGACGGGTACCGGATACGGTTATCAAAATAATCCGAATTTTCGGATACGGATTCAAATATTTTTGTTGTCGGGATGGATACGGGTACTACTCGGATAATGCACATCCGGATACGGGTAGGATATGGAGTCACTGGTACCTGGTAACTACCCACAAACCTCGGGTCGGATATGGGTACCGGATAGTCAGGTACCCGGTTGGCTCATCTAGCAGTCTGGGTGTTTGGCCGGTGCTGATGTGCTGTGCTCTACAGCTCTCTGTTCTTGCGCCTTGTGGGCTGGCGTTTTGGTCCATTAGCCCAATTAGTTAAAAGAGCAATATCAACTAGGGTTAGCTGTGCCTGTTTAGGCATGAGGCACACCGTCCGTCAGACGTCGATCGTCCAAATCAAAGGCGTGAGGTACTCCGGCTGGCTTTTTGGTTCCAAATCAAAGGTTACATGATTATTTGAGTCACTTGTACATTTATCGTATATATAAATTTATTTGAGGCACTCAGGCTTGCTGGCTATTTGGAAGTTGGACTATATTTATTGTTGTTGCTTGCTGTCTGCACTTCTTCACTTATTGTGTTGTTCCGGACTGGACATGATCAAATGACTATTGTGATTTATGTTCTGTCATTTTGTGATGTGAAAGTGACTTGAACCTGTTAATTAATACCAACTATCTACTATCTGTTGTATGCTTGTGGATTATGCCTGAAATAGGGTTTATGCTGATGATTTTTTTTTTTTGAAATTGTGTTGTTTTATAATGTCCTTGCCATTAGTAACTTTGAGCTTCATGATGTTAATTTTGTAGGTATAATTTTCTATATTTGACCTATCATATACTGTTATAGATGCTTTCTTAGGCAAGCATTATCATAGGAAGAAAGGGAGCCAGCGCAGCTAGGAGTTGGGCCCAGGTGCGCAGCTAGAAGATAGGGATCAGGAGATTTTTTAGCTGTTCAGTTAAGAGATAGATTAGATCTCCTATTTTATAGTAGATAATTGTTATCCTGTTGGGTGGTGTGGCAGTCCCAGTCTATAAGGGAATTTACCTTTAGTTTGTATTAGGTATTGAAGGAATAAAGATCTCCAGGTAGGGAGGTCACCTTCGGTCCTCTTGGCTGATCATCACAGCCAGGCCGGCGGCGGTGATCACCCTCCCCCCTACGCCTTAAGGTCCATCTCATGTTCCTCTCATCCTCTTGTCTCTCCCCTGCGTACTCCCAAGAGAAGCAGCAGACCACATCATTTGGTATCAGATTCAACTGGAGCATCGCCTTCCATGGCCGGCTCCGGGGGTGATCCTGCGACCATGACGTCTGTGGAGAAGTTGGATTTTCTGGTCACCCAGTTCACATCCATGACCGACTTGGGGACCAAACTGTCGGCACAGCTGGAGACGCTCAACCGGCGCATGGACTCCCATGACACGTGCCTTGCTCGCCTGTAAATCACAACAGGGAAGCAACCGGTCCAGCCACAAGCGAGTTCGGGTCTGGGCAGCCTGGCGCAAGATGATCTAGATGCCGCCAACAACGAAGCAGACACTGAAGACATAGAAGCCGGTCTGGATCGGCGCGCCCGCAACAGCATGGGCAGGCGTCGGCCCAGGCAGGGCCGGTGGGATGCCATCGGCAGGAGGAGCTACCGCAACCGTGGCCGCAACAGCGATTATCGTCACGAAGACTCCGATGATGGGCGGTCTACGCGTGACAACCACGGGCATGGTGACCACCATCGGCCCAAACCCAACTTTCCGTCCTTCGATGGTTAGTCCGATCCTCTTCCATGGCTCACCAAATGTGCATCATACTTCTGTGGTATGCGCACCCTCGATGAGGATTGGGTCTGGATAGCATCCCAAAATTTGGAAGGTGTCGCAGCGGAATGGTACTACGCGCTGGAGCGGGACCATGGCATCTTGTCTTGGCCTCGGTTTGCCTCCTTCGTCAACATGCGCTTTGGACCGCCCCTGCGCTCCAATGGCCTGGCTGAGCTGAAGGACCTTCGCCGCACCGGCTCTGTGGACGAGTACAAAAGGCAGTTCTCGCAGCTCCTTTGCCGTTGTGATGATCTATCCTTGACCCAACAAGTTAATCTGTATACAGCTGGCCTGGGCGAGCCGCTGCGGACAGATGTGGAGCTCCAAGCCCCCACTCATCTTCAAACAGCCATGAGTTTGGCAAGGGTTTATGAGCGTCGCGAGAATGAAGCAGCAAAAGAGAGAGCCTTCAAGGGAGGACGTGCTGGCTCTATACAGCAGAAACCAATGGCACCAGCACTGGCCCAGAAGACTGTACCAAACCCCAGATCACTTTTCAGAAGACTGTCAGCAGAGGAGTAAGCTGCAAAAAGGGCGCGCGGCGAATGCTATAACTGCACAGAGAAGTACACTGCTGACCATAAATGTGCAGCCAAAGGGGTCTTCTTTCTGGAGTTAGCCGATGAAGATGAAGAGGAGGTAGCTGCTGAATTGGGCATCTCCCTCCACGCATTGACAGGCATTGAGGTGGGACATACCATGTAGCTCCGAATCAATATCCATGGCACCTCCCTGATTGCGCTGGTGGATTCTGGGTCAACCCACACCTTCATCCAGGAGAATGTGGCGGCTAAACTTTGGCTGCAGGTGGACTGCAGACCTGGACTATCAGTGAAGGTAGCTAATGGGGACAAAATACCAAGTGCAGGCATTTGCCACAACATCCAACTCTCCATTGATCATGCAGCCTTTGTTCTTACTGGTTATGTCTTACCCCTCGCTGGATTTGACTTCATTTTGGGCGTTCAGTGGCTCCAGTCCTTGGGACCAATTTCGTGGAACTTCCGTATTCTGCATCGTCAGTGGCCAAGGCATTCTTTGATCATATAGTCAGATTGCACGGGTTTCCATGCTCAATTGTTAGTGACAGAGACACAGTTTTCACCAGTGCGTTTTGGAAGGAGTTGTTTAAGCTCGCTGGGGTCCAATTATGCATGAGCTTGGCCTTCCACCCTCGATCGGATGGCCAATCAGAGGTGGTAAACAGGGTGATCCTAATGTATTTGCGGTGTTTGGCGGGTGACAGACCTCGCACATGGTTGCAATGGTTGTCGTGGGCAGAGTATTGTTACAATACTTCATATCATACGTCCCTCAAATGCTCACCGTTCCAGGTGGTGTATGGCAGGGAACCTCCATCCTTGCAGTCTTATGAACCTGGGAGTGCACGGTTAGCAGCAGTTGACAAACAGATGAAAGACAGGGATGACTTCTTGGCTGAAATCAAAGACAGATTGATACAGGCACAGATTACTATGAAACATCAGCAAGATAAGGGCAGAAGGAAGGTTGAGTTTCAGGTGGGGCAGTGGGTCTGGGTCCGGTTACAGCAGCGTACAGCGGTGGGAGTGATTTCTCCATCTCATTCAAAGTTGGGACCAAGATTCTATGGCCCCTACAAGATTGTGAAGACAGTAGGTCCAGTTTTTTGTCAATTGGAACTACCAACTCGATCGCGTATTCATGATGTCTTTCATGTCTCGCTCCTAAAGAAGTACGAAGGAACACCTCCAGAGACAGTGGTGCCTCTGCCTGAACTGCTGCATGGCAGAGTGGTGCCTACACCGGTCACAGTGACTAAAGCTCGGCTAAATAGAGGCGTCTGGGAAGTGCTTGTGCAATGGATGGGTTAGCCCTCCTCAGAAGCAACCTGGGAACCACTGGAAGAATTCAAGAGTCGTTTTCCGGAAGTACAGCTCGCAGATGAGCTGTTTGTTGTTGGGGGGGGGGGAGGGAAATGTTATAGATGCTTTCTTAGGCAAGCATTATCATAGGAAGAAAGGGGGCCAGCGCAGCTACGAGTTGAGCCCAGGTGTGCAGCTAGAAGATAGGGGTCGGGAGATTTTTTAGCTGTTCAGTTAAGAGATTGATTAGATCTATTTTATAGCAGATAATTGTTATCCTATTGGTTGGTGTGGCAGTCCCAGTCTATAAGGGAATTTGCCTTTAGTTTGTATTAGGTATTGAAGGAATAAAGATCTCCAGGTAGGGAGGTCGTCCTGACTGACCATCACAGCCAGGCCGGCGGCGGTGATCCCCCCACGCCTTACGCTCCATCTCTTGTCTCTCCCCTGCATACTCCCAAGAGAAGCAGCAGACCACATCATATACATGCTTATATATTCCTTCTTTTATTGATTTGTTGAACATTTTGATAATTAATATTATCGGGACAAACTATCCGACAAATATCTGTTATCTACCCGAGTAATATCTGGTATCCGTTTCTTACCCGCCAGAATTATTACCCGATCTCGTCCTGTATCTGTCCTGAGTTTTAACTATCAGTACCCGATTCTATATCCGAGAAAATTATATTAGGGTAGGATACGGGGATGAGCTAGTATCCGGCAGTATCTGTCCCGTTTTCACCCCTAGTAGGTCCATTTCAGCCTAGTAGAAGAGAGAAACAGAAAAAAGTAAAAGAAAAAACAAAAAGAAAAAGAAGCCCATAACCAGTCATCCCAGCCTAACAATTTTAGGGTTACCTTCCTCAGCCGGCAGCAGCAGATTCTCCCTCAGCCGACAGCAGCAGCTTCTCCCTCTCCCGCTCCTCTCCCGCTCCCCCTACTTGCAGCTCTCCTCCCTTGGCGTGACCTACGCGCTGTGCGCCGCCGCGTCGCCATGGCCTACTCGCTGTGCGCCTGCCGCTCCCCCACAACCTATGCTCTGTGCGCCGCCGCGAACTACGTGCTGCGCTGTGCGTCGCCGCCGCGCCACCACCTCTTCTTCCCTGCGGGGCTGCGCCTTGCTCTCGCAGTCAAGGCGACAGGACACCTTACGCCTCCGCACTCGCCTTACCACTTAGGCGTCGCTTTAGCGACGCTAAAGCTACACCTTAATAACCTTGAACCACGCATATGCTGTTCATCCTTAGTCTCGATTTATATTTCATCAGAGGTTATAATATTTTTTACGTTTGGCTCCGCCGAAGTGTCGTTTTTTCATCTGGCTTGCTGCCCATAATAGATGCAGGACAAGACAGCAGATCGATTAGCTAAGAAATGCCTAAACCACCATGAGAAATGTCTGCTATGTGACTAAGCTGAAGAAACTCTTGATCATCTTCTGGTGGCTTGCTCCTTCTCGAGAGTCTTTTGGTACCAGCTTTTCCGGAAATTTGGGCTTCACTCCCTAGCCCCCCAGCCGGCGGTCACCTCTTCTTGAATTGGTGGGAGGAGGTTTCAGAGGTGGTCTCAGGTGTCACCAGAAAAGGCCTTAACTCCCTTATTATCCTGGGTGCTTGGACTATTTGGATTCATCGGAACAAAATTGTCTTCGATGGATTGTCTCCTTGCCTCACCTATATCCTTGCTTGGGCAGATGAGGAGAGAAGTCGTTGGGAGGCAGCTAGGGCGAAGGGCCTATGTTCTCTGGCTGCTTCTGCAGCTGCTCCCTAGGGTGGTGTGTTGTTTGTTCCTTTCACATGATGAGTTCTTTTTTGTATGCTATTTTCTGGCCCCTGTGAGGAGGCCTGCTGATGTTTGGTCTACTTTAGACCTTTTTTCCTATCTTCTTAATATATAATATAAAGGGGCGCAGCTCTCCTGCTCGTTTTTGAGAAAAAAATTAAATATCAAACTTTTGTACACTTTATATGATGATTAAAACACTAGCTGAAAATGTAATCTTGCCGGAAGGATATTCAAAATTAATGTAGGCCAGAAAGAAAAGTAACAAAAATTCTAGTGCTATGCACACACTGATGATTGACTAGATTGTTGAAATCGTATACTTTTTTAATATATATATCTGCATTCTCGATTTTTTTTCCAGAATTTAATTTTTGAGTTCACTTCTGATTACTGCAGATCAGCAGAGATTGCCAGGAACTAGAACCTTTCGTTGGTGAGCAGTTGGCTTCTCTGCTTTATCTGGAGCCAGACAGTGAACTCACGGTAGGTTATGCATTTTACTGCCTATTTATCTTGTTTTTAATATTCTCATTACCTTGCTGTTTTCTTAAGCAGGCATATCAACCTAGTCCATTGCAACTACAACTGACAGCTAGGATTTGGGGGGTGTTTAATCTTGAATGCATTAGAGCTAATAGTTAGTGGCTAAAATTAGCTGGAGACATCCAAACACCCTAGCTAATTGTTCAGCTATTAGCTATTTTTAGTAAATTAGTTAATAGTTAGCTAGTTAATTCCACTAGCAAATTGTTAGCCAACTAACTATTAGCTCAGTGCATTCAAACACCCCCTTGGTCTAGTCACATTTGAACACCATTTGCTGTGTTTCTTAACTCTAAACTAGTTTTGTACTCCCGCTGTCCCATAATCCCATAATATAAGACATAACCATTTTTTATTCTTGTCCCATGATATAAGGGGTGCTCTCTCTAGACACACGTGCATCGACGCAGTAGTACTAGTGTTGATAGAGATAATTAAATACATTTATTGTTCTTTTATCCAGAGGTGGTTACGTCTTATATACTGGGCCGGAGGGATTAATTGTCAAATCATGGTTGTGGGTGACCATAATTGTCAAATCATGATTCATATAGCGGGGCTGTGCTAGAAAAGAGATGCAAGTGTTAGAATCCTGCCTATATGGCTAGGATAGTTAGATCGATCTCTATTTGGCAAGGATTTTCGTTGATACATAGATTGATCTCTATTAGGTAAGGATCTCAGTTGATTGGTGTTAGAATCTCGCATGTATAGCTAGGATAGATAGATTTATCTCTATTAGACAAGGATCTCTATAGATCGATCTCTATTAGGCAAGGATCTCTGTTGATTGGTTCAGTTTTTATTCTTGCCTATATATGTGTAACACCATATCTTCTACAATACATCGATAACCTTTCTATCAGGCAGCCCTCGCCTCGCAAGCCTGTCCGCAGTCCAACAGCGATCATGTTGTATTTGGTTCTCTTTGGACCATTTTTCTTCTTAATATATTAATACACAGCTCTCCTGTGTATTCAATAAAAACCCTTTCTATCAGGAAGATATTGCTAAAAGTTACAATATTTCTTTACGCTAAAGGTTCATTCTAATGGAGATAATGGCTACTTTTAGATTGACTAAAATTGAATAATGACACATCATATCTCTTCATGGACTAAGGACTAACAATGCATATACACTGGCTCTACTACAAGCAGCAGCATACAGCTGCACATGTTAGTCGGTGCTAGTGGTGTTTTGCTTAAAGAGATGGCATGGCACATTTTTTGTCAGAAGGCCTGGTCCACTTGTGTTTACTTAATATATATTATTTGTATTTTTCACTTGGTTTAAGTGTCTATTTCCTGTGTCTGGTGTTTTTGAATATGGGTTCAGGCTATGCTAATTGCAGCAGAGGCCAAGCGAGAGGAGGAAAAAGCAAAGGGAGTGAGTGCTGATGAGGCAGCTGATAATCAAGATATTGTGCTGTTTGATGACAATGAAGAGGACGAGGAAGAGGAAAGCGAGGAGGAAGAAGGCAACGCCCAAGAGTCTCAAGGAAGGGGAAGAGGAAGGGGGATGATGTGGCCGCCTCAAATGCCGATGATGCGTGGGGCAATGTTGGCAGGGCGTGGCTTCCCTCCTAACATGATGGGTGATGGCTTTGGTTTTGGCGGCGGTTTCGGCATGCCTGATCCATTTGGCATGCCACGCGGCTTCCCGCCATTCGTTGGCCCAAGGTTCCCTGGTGACTTTGCTAGAGGCCCGATGCCAGGGATGGGTTTCCCTGGCAGGCCTCCGCAGCCTTTCCCTCTGGGTCTTGACATGATGATGGGTCCTGGCCGTGGTCCGCTGATGGGAGGCATGGGAATGGGTGGGCCTGGACGGCCTAATCGTCCCATGGGTATGGCGCCCTTCATGCCCCCGCCACCTCCAAATAACCGTGCTGCGAAGCGGGAGCAGAGAAGGCCAGGGGGTGACCGAGGGGACAGGTTTGAAACAGCATCAGCATTAGACCAGGGCAGCAGGGGCCATGATAACACTGGAAACCCTGGAGCAGATGGAGCCAGAGCCCAGTCTGGAGACAGGTACGGTAGAAGCGCCCTTCGGGACGATGACAGCGAGAGCGAAGAGGAGGCCGCTCCCAGGCGATCAAGGAAACGATAGAGCGTCTCTGACATTTCATGCTGTTACTTGAAATGAGATGTACTGTTGAAAGATGAGTAGATTGTCTTCACCCAGATTAGAGCTAAGATAATGAAAATGTGGATTGTGTATAACTGTATGCTGTCAAGTGACATTGGTAGTTGAATTTTTCTTAGGCGGAAAAGGCAGCCGGCTGAGATTATTCTTCCGGAGGTGCATCACAGTATATGACTCCAGTTAGGAACGGGTAGAATAACGTTGGCATGAACTATCTGTTTAAGAGCTTGTTCGTTTCAACCAACTATCTGTTTAAAATTCTTTGCTAGTCAAAATTGAATAGAAATAAAAGATTTAATTCTCCTCAATTTCTTCCATGCAATCGAAGAAGAGTTCAATTTAGTCCTGACCTAACAAGCCTTAACGTGTAGTAAGTTAGTAACGGTTGAGAACTACGTTATCACGGATCACCCGATCCGCTCCCTTCCCTTCCGTCAGCAGTAGAGGCGCAAGAAGTTGTAGAAGACCCGTATCCCTTCCCAGAAGCACGACAGTGAAACACACGAGACACATGATGTAGAATTGGGCCTCTGGCTTCTTTCTCTTCTCTGTCATATGAAGGGGTGTACATGTTCCTTATATAGAGATGTGAGACCCCTCAGGGGCAAAGCCGATATTCGCCCACATAACCCTAACTAGGGTTACTTAACACTCCCCCTTGGGCGAATACCACGACCAACATATGCCTCGTTAAAACTCCGAAAAACCCAGTGGAAAAAATATGGAGAAAGAGTGCATGGTGATACAAATTGCATTTGCACTTTGTTGCCTCGTTAAAAACCTCATGTGAGAAACTTCAAGAAAACTCACCAAGGGAAAAGAGTACAACAACTGTCATCGGGACAGATTTCGATCCTTTGGGATCTAGATTCTATCGAATCTTCTACAAGGGCTAACTTTAGAAATGTGCTCCCCCTGATCCTTGCAAAACTATATCAATAATGCAAAATATCTTCTTCTAGAAGTATATGCACATAAAGATTTAGCAAACAGATTGCATATCCTTGCAAGGACTATTTCAGGAACTTTACCTCTACTCACTTTTAGGATATACGAGGTAAGTGCACGTATCAATATAAATAAACCACTTTGACTGATGGTGTTCGATCGACTAGATCTATATATTTAATAGAAAGTTCCATAAAGGTTCACATATTGATCATCAAACTCACGCCTTCAGGGCATAGAATATGACATTAATTGTCTCACGATTGTGATCAATATAAGCATTCGCTCCCCCTGACGATGACATCTGTCAAAGTCGTTATCCCTCATAACTCAAGCATATTCTTCAAGATATATGTCTCATTGTTCATCTGGAATAACGAGAATGGATGAGGTTGGGGTGCTATCATTTTCTATCTTACACCACAATTTATACATAGTTGTGCAAAGCAAATAACATGTCCTTCAATAGGACTTAGGGGATAATATAGTTACAATAGTACATATTCTAAATATGACACATCGCTCCAGGCGTTCATCCATTGCAACATCTATGATGGTGTATCAAAAGTCCATCGAAGATCGTAATCCATCAGGGATTTTTCATCGATCAGATACATCGTTATAGTCTGTCATTCTGGCATAATGGGGATACTTTGCCAGTAACACCTAAACCTTATAGGTTTCTGCCATCGTGGCTTTAGAGGATATCGTAATTCCACATCTAGTGGAAAATACCATGAGTAAAGCTCATGAAATGCACATGTGCTTATTCGGTGAACTTCAAGTCCTTTGGTACCTCATCTTATTCCTTTTCGGGTCTGTACGGGTCTTTATCCCTTGATAGGGATTATCAAACTTTGGTGTTCAACACAGACTTTGTTTCTTCTGGATAGGTTCCATCTGGGAACGATAGTCTCAACTACGAGATATTCTCCCTAAATAGGAGAGTGATCATTCATCAGGAATGTATTATTCGGTATGAGATTTATATGTTGCATATTTATAATTCAAATATATGAGTCCTCCTAGGATCTCATGACGGATCTTCAGAATCCTATTAACTGCATATTTTAATTCATGCCATTTGCCAGATATATTACATAGCGGAACAGTGGTTATTCAACACATATGTTGGATGGGTCTCTCACAAGACCACTTGAACCATCGCATTCACCACACATTATTTCAATAGTGCCCATAAATGTCCGAACTTCAAGCTCGTGACTTTCATTTTGCGATTATTGGTTCAACCTCGATCGCATTTATCAATGACCCGATAAGAGAGCTTCAAGCACTCGTGCCTAGGACTTTGTTTTGGATCCATTTGCAATCTAGAGAGGCAAGATAGATGTCGACACATTTGTCTCCCACATTTAATAATGATCTTCGTCATTTCCCAAAAACGAAAGATTCATTGTTCCGTATTCCTAGCACAATGATATTGCGCGCATTGCTAGGAACTTCATCATCAAGATGAACCTCTTCGTGAGGCAAATTACCAGCAGGGCGAGTTCGTCGGAGGAGAGTTATTATAGACCACGTGAATCTGCAATCATAACATATGCTTCGACTAAGGCTAATGAATCATATTCGCAGGCGTCCTCGAGAATAGATCAAATGCCAATAAGTCAAATGTGGATATGATATTAATCCAGGGTATATCCACATCTACATCAGGTAGAAGCATTCAAACCAATATGGTTAATCCTCAACGATTTCTGGCAAACTCCATATACACAGGAGTACACACTGAACGACAGGTTCAGTTTGGATTTTGCGCGTTTAATAGAATATTGAGACATTACATTATATGGGCATTCCTCCCCCTAATGCCGAGATGTTCTAAAAGCATACAGATAAAATTCCCAACCATAATCATCCAGTTGTGGGCAATGTATGCTATTGTGGTGATTTATTTGGGAAATCTTACGCACATTACAGATAGGGGTTTTATGCAGTGAGCTTTGAACTTAGATTAATGTAGTGGCATGAATACTGTCGGGGACCATAATTAGGGGTACCCTCAAGGCTCCTAATTCTCAGCTGGTAACCCCCATCAGCATAAAGCTGCAAAGGCCTGATGGGTGCGATTAAGTCAGGAATCGGTCCATACGAGGGACTCGATCACGCCTTGCCCGAGCCTGGCCTCGGACAAGGGCAGCCGACCCCGGAGGATCTCCGTCTCGCCCGAGGCCCCCCTCCAGCGGCGAACGTGTTCCCGGCTCGCCCGAGGCCCTGTCTTCGCCAAGAAGCAACCCTGACCAAATCGCCGCGCTGACCGACCAAGCCGCAGGAGCATTTAATGCAAAGGTGGCCTGACACATTTATCCTGACGCGTGCCCCCCAGCCGACAGAGCCGAAGTGACTGCCGTCACTTCGCCGCTCCACTGACCGGCCTAACAGAAAGACAGCACCGTCTGCGCCGCTCCGACTGCGGTGCCACTCGACGGAGTGAGGCTGATAGGCAGTCAGGCCCGGTCGAAGGCACCATAGGAAGCTCCGCTTCGCCCGACCCAGGGCTCGGACTCGGGCTAAGCCCCAGAAGACGACGAACTCCGCTCCGCCCGACCCAGGGCTCGGACTCGGGCTAAGTCCTGGAAGACGGCGAACTCCGCTCCGCCCGACCCAGGGCTCGGACTCGGGCTAAGTGGCTCGGACTCGGGCTAAGTCCCGGAAGACGGCGAACTCCGCTCCGCCCGACCCAGGGCTCGGACTCGGGCTAAGTCCTGGAAGACGGCGAACTCCGCTCCGCCCGACCCAGGGCTCGGACTCGGGCTCAGCCCCAGAAGACGACGAACTCTGCGCCGCCCGACCCAGGGCTCGGACTCGGGCTCAGCCCCAGAAGACGACGAACTCCGCGCCGCCCGACCCAGGGCTCGGACTTGGGCTCAGCCCCAGAAGACGACGAACTCCGCTCCGCCCGACCCAGGGCTCGGACTCGGGCTCAGCCCCAGAAGACGACGAACTCCGCGCCGCCCGACCCAGGGCTCGGACTTGGGCTCAGCCCCAGAAGGCGACGAACTCCGCTCCGCCCGACCCAGGGCTCGGACTCGGGCTAAAGTCCCGGAAGACGGCGAACTCCGCTACGCCCGACCCAGGGCTTGGACTCGGGCTTAGCCCCGGAAGACGGCGAACTCCGCTCCGCCCGACCCAGGGCTCGGACTCGGGCTCAGCCCCAGAAGACGACGAACTCCGCGCCGCCCGACCCGGGGCTCGGACTTGGGCTCAGCCCCAGAAGACGACGAACTCCGCTCCGCCCGACCCCAGGGCTCAGACTACGCCCCGACCTCAGCCGACGGTCTCCGCCTCGCCCGATCCAGGGGCTCGGACTCGACCTCGGCCACGGAAGACAGACTCGACCTCGGCTTCGGAGGAGCTTCCACATCGCCCAACCTAGGGCGCAGACCAGCCACGTCAACAGGAGACGCCATCATCACCCTGCCCTGAGCTGACTCGGGCCACAGGGAACAAGACCGGCGTCCCATCTGGCTCGCTCCGCCAGATAGGCAATGATGGCGCCCCGCATACTCTGTGACGACGGCGGCTCTCAGCCCCCTTACGGAAGCAGGAGGACGTCAGCAAGGACTCAACCGCTCCGACAGCTGTCCCTCCGTCAGGCTCTAGCACTCCTCCGACGGCCACGACATCACACCAGCAGGGTGCCAAAATCTCTCCGGCTGCCACGACGGCATGTACTTAGGGCGCTAGCTCTCCTCCGCTAGACACGTAGCACTCTGCTATACCCCCCGTTGTACACCTGGATCCTCTCCTTACGCCTATAAAAGGAAGGACCAGGGCCCTCTTAGAGAGGGTTGGCCGCGCGGGGACGAGGACGAGACACGCGCTCGCTTGAAGCCGCTCGCTCCCTCTCCCGCGTGGACGCTTGTAACCCCCTACTGCAAGCGCACCCGACCTGGGCGCGGGACGAACACGAAGGCCGCGGGATTCCCACCTCTCTCACGCCGGTCTCCGGCCACCTCACTCTCCCCCCTTCGCGCTCGCCCTCGCGCTCGACCCATCTAGGCTGGGGCACGCGACGACATTCACTCGTCGGCTCAGGGACCCCCCGGTCTCGGAACGCCGACAGTTGGCGCGCCAGGTAGGGGCCTGCTGCGTGTTGACGAACAGCTTCCCGTCAAGCTCTAGATGGGCAGTCTCCAGCAACCTCTCCAACCCGGGACGGTGCTCCGTTTCGGGAATCTTGAGTTCATGTCCCTTGACGACAGCTACGACATGATACTCCTTCCACCGCCGCGCGACAACGACAATGGCGGCCGACAACCCGCCCGCCGGCGGCGGAATCGACAACGTCTTCCCCGCGTGATGGAAGAACAACGTTCGAGCTCACCCCGTCCTCTCCCCCGCCGACGGAGGAGGAGGCGGGGCAACCAAGGCCAAGCAGGAGGCAGCGCCTCGTCGGCTGTCGAGTGAGTCGACGGCCCCAGCGCCCCAACGGGGGGCGCACCGGGCGTCGACCTCGCGTTTGAGACGAAGGCGAGCGCCGTCTCCCCGTGACACGCCAATCCCGAGCAAGCGGACGACGCCAGCACGCTCGCGAAAAGCTTGCTGGACGTCACCCTTGTACCTGAGACGACGGCGCAGTCAGTCCCCGACGTGACCTCATCGCCGCCTGTCGACCAAAAGGTACCGATCGATTCTCATCCCACGTCATTTGGATTCAGCCTCAACCCGCCTAGCGACCCCGCTTTGGCGGGCGCTCTCGTAGAGGCGAGTCCAAACCCACTGGGGTTTTGTATGCGGTCATCTTGGGACCGGCTGACGGACGTCTCGACCTACGGGCCCTCCGGGTCCGAGGAAGACGACGGGCCCAGCTTCTGTTGGGATTTCTTTGGACTTGGCAACCCTAGTGCCATGCGGGACTTCATGACCGCATGTGACTACTGCCTCTCCGACTGTTCCGACGGTAGCCGTAGCCTCGGCGACGAGGACTGCGGCTCAAGTCGCGAATGCTTCCACGTCGATCTAGGGGGTCCCTCCGAAGGCAACCATCTCGGCATGCTGGAGGACGGTGATCTCCCTAGGCCGGTGCCTCGTGTTGACATCCCACGGGAGCTAGCTGTGGTCCCCGTTCAGGTGGGGGGCCATGACCCACAGCTCGAGCAAATCCGCGGGGTGCAGGCCAGGCTCGACGAGGGAGCAGGAGCGCTTGAGCCGATCCGCCGGGACATCGGGCAGGCATGGGCGGGCCAACCCCCGGCCGGAGAAATACGTCATCTACCCCAGGGCTTCCAGCACCGCATCGCCGACGACGTCAGGGTCAGGCCACCACCCGCATCTAGTGGGGTAGGCCAGAACCTGGCCGCAGCAGCGATGCTTCTCCGCGCGATGCCGGAGCCATCAACCACCGAGGGGCGGCGAATCCAGGGAGAGCTCAAGAATCTCTTGGAAGGCGCCGCGGTCCGACGGGCCGAGAGCTCTGCCTCCCGAAGGCAGGGGTACCCCTCGGAACCTCATGCCGCGACTTCCCAATTCATGCGGGAAGCCTCGGTCTACACCGGGCGCACGCGCAACACCGCGCCTGCGGCCCCGGGTCGCCTCGGCAACGAGCACCCTCACTGCGACCGTCGGGCCCACCTCGACGAGAGGGTGCGCCGAGGCTACCATCCCAGGCGTGGGGGACGCTACGACAGCGGGGAGGATCGGAGTCCCTCGCCCGAGCCACCCGGTCCGCAGGCCTTCAGCCGGGCCATACGACGGGCGCCGTTCCCGACCCGGTTCCGACCCCCGACTACTATCACAAAGTACTCGGGGGAGACGAGACCGGAACTGTGGCTCGCGGACTACCGTCTGGCCTGCCAACTGGGTGGAACGGACGTTGACAACCTCATCATCCGCAACCTCCCCCTGTTCCTCTCCGACACCGCTCGCGCCTGGTTGGAGCACTTGCCTCCGGGGCAGATCTCCAACTGGGACGACCTAGTCCAAGCTTTCGCCGGCAATTTCCAGGGCACGTACGTGCGCCCCGGGAATTCCTGGGACCTCCGAAGCTGCCGACAGCAGCCGGGAGAGTCTCTCTGGGACTACATCCGGCGATTCTCGAAGCAGCGCACCGAGCTGCCCAACATCACCGACTCGGATGTCATCGGCGCGTTCCTCGCTGGCACCACCTGCCGCGACCTGGTGAGCAAGCTGGGTCGCAAGACCCCCACCAGGGCGAGCGAGCTGATGGACATCGCCACCAAGTTCGCCTCCGGCCAGGAGGCGGTCGAGGCTATCTTCCGAAAGGACAAGCAGCCCCAGGGCCGCCCATCGGAAGATACTCCCGAGGCGTCAACTTAGCGCGGCGCCAAGAAGAAGGGCAAGAAGAAGTCGCAAGCGAAACGCGACGCCGCCGACGCGGACCTTGTCACCGAGTACAAGAACCCTCGGAAACCCCCCGGAGGTGCCAACCTCTTCAACAAGATGCTCAAGGAGCCGTGCCCCTATCACCAGGGGCCCGTCAAGCACACCCTTGAGGAGTGCGTCATGCTTCGGCGCCACTTCCACAGGGCCGGGCCGCCCGCGGAGGGTGGCAGGGCCCACAACGACGACAAGAAGGAAGATCACCAGGCAGGAGAGTTCCCCGAGGTCCGCGACTGCTTCATGATCTACGGTGGGCAAGCGGCGAATGCCTCGGCTCGGCACCGCAAGCAAGAGCGTCGGGAGGTCTGCTCGGTGAAGGTAGCGGCGCCAGTCTATCTAGACTGGTCCGACAAGCCCATCACCTTCGACCGAGACGATCACCCCGACCACGTGCCGAGCCCGGGGAAATACCCGCTCGTCGTCGACCCCGTCATCGGCGACGTCAGGCTCACCAAGGTCCTCATGGACGGAGGCAGCAGCCTCAACATCATCTACGCCGAGACCCTCGGGCTCCTGCGTGTCGATCTGTCCTCCGTCCGAGCAGGCGCTGCGCCCTTCCATGGGATCATTCCCGGGAAGCGCATCCAGCCCCTCGGACAACTCGACCTTCCCGTCTGCTTCGGAACACCCTCCAACTTCCGAAGGGAGACCCTGACGTTCGAGGTGGTCGGGTTCCGAGGAACCTACCACGCGGTACTGGGAAGACCATGCTACGCGAAGTTCATGGCCGTCCCCAACTACACCTACTTGAAGCTCAAGATGCCGGGCCCCAACGGGGTCATCACCGTCGGCCCCACGTACAAACACGCGTTCGAATGCGACGTGGAGTGCGTGGAGTACGCCGAGGCCCTCGCCGAGTCCGAGGCCCTCATCGCCGACCTGGAGAGCCTCTCGAAGGAGGTGCCAGACGTGAAGCGTCATGCCGGCAACTTTGAGCCAGCGGAGATGGTTAAGTCCGTCCCCCTCGACCCCAGCGGCGACGCCTCCAAGCAGATCCGGATCGGCTCCGGGCTCAATCCCAAATAGGAAGCAGTGCTCGTCGACTTTCTCCGCACGAACGCCGATGCCTTCGCGTGGAGTCCCTCGGACATGCCCGCCATACCGAGGGATGTCGCCGAGCACTCGCTGGACGTCCGAGCCGGAGCCCGACCCGTCAAGCAGTCTCTGCGCCGATTCGACGAGGAGGAGCACAGAGCCATAGGCGAGGAGATCCACAAGCTAATGGCGGCGGGGTTCATCAAAAAGGCGAAAGGCGTCGAGCTCAATCCCGAAAAGTGTGTCTTCGGGGTGCCCCGGGGCATGCTCTTGGGGTTCGTCGTCTCCAAGCGGGGCATCGAAGCCAACCCGGAGAAGATCACGACCATCGCGCAGCACCCCGAGCCCTTGTTGGGGACACCCGGGGGCTACACGCACCCCTGGGGAGGGCCGCTTGTCATCGCCAAAGTTCTGAAGCCCGGAACGTACAAGCTGGCCAACAGCCAAGGCGAGATTTACGACAACGCTTGGAACATCCAACAGCTACGTCGCTTCTACCCTTAAGATGTTTTCAAGTTGTTCGTATACCTCGCTCCCACGCGAGTTTTAGTCGTCAAGGAAGGGTCAGCCTTGCCTCGGCAGAGCCCGACCCTCCCTCGGGGGCTAAAAAGGGGGGAACCCCTCTGCGTCAAGATTGGGGAACCCCTCTGCGTTCAAAATTTTCAATCAAAAAGGCTTTGGCGTTCCCCCGGCTATGTCGGAAGCAGGACCCCAAGGAGCGAATGCGGGTGCATGTAAGTGGCAAGGCCGACTGAGCCGAGGGACTCCTATGCCTCCGGGTTACGGACACCTCACTCGTCACCCGCCACGAAAAGTGACCCCTACTTGGGGAAGCCACCCTGTTACTAACAGGCGAAGCCGGACACACAAAATGAAAAAGAAAGGAGTACGACTTCATGCAACGGTAACAAGGTGTTCAGGCCTCAGCGGCCGCAGAAAGACACACGTGCATCCAACAGAAACTGTTCCAACAGAGTTAGGCGTTGCCTCGGGAAGGAGCCGCGACTTCGGCTTCGTCCCCACCTTCGGCAAAGTCCATCCCGACTTTCGACGACGGCGCAGGTGGGAGGATCTCTGCCTCAAAGGTGGTCGCCAGCACTGCGCTCGGACCCGCGGCGGCCGCATCGAGCCTCTGGACTTCTGCCAGGGCGGCTTCATCTTCGTCGGGAAGGCAATACCCCTCGCTGACCCGCTCCAGGTCCACAACGTAGTGGGAAGCGAGCACGGCGAAGGCCCGCCTGACGCCGTGGTGTAGCGCCTCGCGGAGTCTGCCGCGCACATGATCGCCCAAGACTTGAAGGCGACTTTGAGGGGAGCTTCCTGAGGGGACGTCGCCGGAGCCAAGGACCCGGCAAAAATCCGAGACGGCCTCGGACATGGCCGCGTGGTCGGCCTCCCTCTGCTCGGCCGCCCCGGCAAGCGCCTCGGCAAGCGCCTTGGCGGACTCATCAAGGGCGGACTCGAGCTCTACGAACAGCCAGAAGAGAGATCTCAAGCACAAGCAGAGGAAACAAGCAAAAACGAAAACCGAAGATGGCCAAGGCGTACCTCCGGCTCGGGCACGCTGCTCCGAGGCTGCGACCTGGGCTACGGCTAGGTCGGCTGCAAGGGTTTCGGCCCGGCTTTCGGCCTCGGCAGCCCGACCCCGAGATTGGTCCCGCTCCTTGACGACCCGGTCGAACTCCGACTGCTGTCGTTGTGCTTCTGCGCGCACCGCGGCTACCTCCGCGCGCGCCGCTGCCGCCTCGGCTCTCAGATCGGTGCAGAGCAACCGAAGGTCCGCCACCTCCGCACCCTGCTGAGAGAGGCGCGTAGTAGCCCCGGCGAGCGAGGTCCTCAGGGATCGCAGCGAGCCCCAGACGTCGACCTCGCGGCGGATGAACGACGACTTGGCGGCGCTCAGATCCGTCAGATCCTGAGGGAAGGAAGCAGGGCGTCACGAGAGCCGCCTTGGTCACAAAAGAGAAAAGGTATGCCTGAAACCATTACCTGGAGGATTTTGGGGACGTCCCTGCAGAAAACCTCCAGCGACGACCGGAGCGACCCCACCGTTGCTTCGGCACACTCGCGGAGCTCGTCCCAGGACTGGTCCTCCTGTTCATCGTCGAGAACGAAGACGGGATCCGAGCCCTCACGGGTCCGGAACCGGAGCAGCTTGCGCCGACCTTCGGAGCTCCGCCGTACAGCGACGAGGCTGTCGCCCGGCGGGACGGATCGCGTCTCCACGCCCCCCTCTTCCGAGGCACCGAGCGCCGACGCCTCAGCCGTCTCAACGTCGGCAGCGACCGGCCACTCCCCGACCGGGATGGCGGCGACTTCAGTAGCGACAGGTGCCGACATCGCCGGCACGTCCGGTGGGCCCGGGGCCACGTCCGCGTCAGCCGCCTCCCCTATCACAATGACCGCCTCAGCAGAAGAGCCAGCCTCGGGAACCCGCTCCACGGCGGCTGGTGCCGCCTGAGCCCCCTACTGTCGAGCACCTTGCGAGAAGGTCAGCTGAACGGCAAGGCCCGGAGCGGCGCTGGCCGCGCAAGCCGGCGCCGTCTTAAGGGCCTTCCGGGGTGCCAGGTCAGTCAGGCCATGGCTTCGCTTGCTGAGGGAAGAAAGAAAAATCACGGCCGGGACATACGAATGAAAAGCCAGGACGAAGACATTCCAAGATACTTACCCGCTCCGGGCCATGATCAACCGAGCCTGGGGGGAGGTCTCTCGGATCTCGACCCCCGGAGCCGCCGCCGAGGTCCGCTTCGCCGGCAGCTTCGGCACCACCCTTGCTTTTGGGCGCCCTGGACGCCCGGGGGGCGGACTGCCCAGGCACTGCCACGGCGACCTGAGGGTCACTCCCCTGCGCTGCCGGCGTGGGCGGTGGCTCTCGGGGAGCAGACGCCTCGGCCTGGCTCCCCGGGGTCGCCTCAACTCCTCCAGCCGAGGGGTCAAGTACCCTCTCGGATTGCCCCCGCCCCTCGGGCCGGGACCCCGGCGTCCCGACTCCAGGGACTGACGGCATCAACCCGCTCGGGGGCTGGCTTGATGGCTCCTGGCCTAACCCCAAGCCAGGGCTGAAGCCGAGGCGGGCACCCATGTCGTCCTCCTCGTCATCATCTTCATCATCGTCGTCGTTGTCGGGCGTTTCCGGCGACGGCTCCCTCGGGAGCCCCCCCTCTCCTGCCGGCGACGAAGCTTTTCCAAGGCGTCTCGAGCCCGCCTCCGCTCGCGGGCCCGGGCCTTCTCCGCGTCCTTCTTTTTCTTCTTCTCCTCCGCGGCAACCCGCCGCGCTGCTCGGTCCGCCGCATCCTGCGGGACCCGTGGCAAGGAAGGCTTGTGCCAACCTACCTCCTGAAGACGGATGGAAATCCCGACCGTAAAAACCAAGGGCAATCCGACGCAAGAAGAAAGAGGGAGGGGACACTCACCAGAGTCACGCACCCTTGGTCAGGGCGCATCAAAGGCTGGGAGAAGGCGCCGGGGTCCGGCTTCCCCAACGCAACGGACACCCGCCCGTGGAGGACGTCGAAGGGAAGAGGATCAGAGGACATCCGCGAGCCCTCCAAGTCAGCCTCCGGTGTCATCTCCCAAAGCGGCAGCCGTCGCTCCGCCAAGGGAAGCACCCTCCGGCGGTGGATGGCGGCAATCACTCCCGCAGCGGTGAGTCCCCCCTTTCGCAGCGCCTCCAAGGCCTTGAGAAGAGGTTCAAGGTTCTTCTGTCTTTCGTGCGGGGTCCCGTGGTGCCAAGCATCGGCGGCGGTGGTGACTACTCACTGGGAGAATGACGGGAGCAACTCGCCGTCATTCCGGAGGTAGAACCACCGGCGCTGCCACCCCTTGTTCGAGGACGCAAGGATGGCGGGAATATACAGCGACGCCCGCGACTGCCTCAACAGGAGGGTGCAGCCACCGGCCCGCACCGCTGCGCGGACCTTCCTCTCCCCCGTCGGCGAAGCAAAAAGCTCCGCAAAAAAGAGATGGGTCCACAAATTCCAATGGGGGGCGATCCCCAAGTACCCCTCGCACACCGCTACGAAGATGGCGGCCTGCGAGATAGAGTTGGGGCTAAGGTTGTGCAACTCCACCCCGTAGTGGTGCAGGATTGCCCGCATGAATCGGCTCGCCGGCACACCAAATCCCCGCTCGTGGAAGGAGACGAAGCTTACGATGTACCCCGGCGGTGGGGACGGAGCGGCTCCGCCCACGGGGGGAATCCATTCCGGCCGCTGCTCATCGGTGAGAGGGCGGAGTAAGCCCTCGCCAACAAGATCCTTTAGATCACTCGCCGTCACCGTGGAAAAAGGCCATGGGTCGCGCGGCGAGATGATGGTCACCCGGTCAGCCATCACCGAGCGGAAGGGGTGGCGGCGCAAGGGACAGGAAGGGCGGTTTCCTCTTCTCTGGCTAAGTCTCTCGGGTTGCGAAAACCTGAGAGGGAGGTAGGAAGCGGAGCAAAGAACCATCGCCAGACCCTCTCCCGAGTATATAAAGACCAAGGCGAGACCGGTCCAAACGTTCCGCCCGGACCGGACGCGGGATTCAAAAACGCAAAGCGAAACAGCCGTTCCCCGAATGGCTCGCGCACGCACAACGGCCGCCCCGCCAACCACTCGCCCCGTCGCATTAACTCCGCGGTGGGACAGGCGGCGCCTCTGGCAGGAGAAGCGGACGACGCTTCGCCTTCGCCATAATGACCGCGTCAAAAAAGGTACGCCACGTCGTTCGATTTCGTATCCTTTTCCTTTTTCCTCTTTCTCTCTCTTGCAACAGGGACCGGGAAAGGGGGATACCCCGAAAAGGATCCTTCCCTGTGAAGGAACCAGGCTCCGAGCCTCCCTACTGATCAGAGGTTCGAAGGCTGGCCCCTCGGAAGGGTTCGACAGCCGCCTCAGATCGCGTGGGCTCTACACCCACTACTGGTCAGAGGTTCGAAGGCCGGCCCCTCGGAAGGGTTCAACGGCCGCCTTAGGCTACTCGGGCTCCGCGCCCACTACTGATCAGGGGTTCGAAGGCTGGCCCCCGAAGGGTTCACAGCCGCCTCAGACGCCGAGCGAGGGATGACCATGGGTACGTTCGATACATAACCAAGGCTCGGGCTACGCTCCCGAGGTACCCTAGGACATTTCCGAGACTAGCGGGAACGATCTTGTAACGGAATCCCATCAGAGGGAGGCATCGAGCCCTCAGACCCCGTCGCCAGGGGACCGGGTCCGGCAGATCACCCGCAGGTACTTTTGGACGTGCCTCTGGGCCCCTAGCCGACCCCCAACGAACGGGGCACGGACGTCCACTCGGATTACCCGCTTGTAGCTCACCGGAGACACCATGTTCGGCGCCCATCGAGGGCAACATGGCGCTTTCCCCCCTCCTCCTTGCGGAAAGGCGACGCATGGGCGTATGTAAAAAAGTCGAGTCTGTCCCTGATCGCCCTCTCGCCCTGTGCAGAGGCTCGGGGGCTGCTCTCGCAAACCCGGCTCCGGCCGAACCGTTGACAGCGTCAACATACCAGCCCGAGAACTTGGGACCCGACCGTACTCCCGGGCTACGGCCAGCTCGCATGAGGGACGACCAGACCAGCCGAAGCATTACGCAAGGCATTAAGACCTCGGAGGAGTGAAACCACTCCTCCGAGGCCTCGGGGGCTACACCCGTTGGGTGCGCTCGCGCGCACCCACTGGAACAAAACGCAACCGAGGAAGGCTGGTCCCCTTGCAAAAAAGTGCGACAAAAGCCTCCAAGCGAGTGCTAACACTCCCTTCGAGGCTCGGGGGCTACTGTCGGGGACCATAATTAGGGGTACCCTCAAGGCTCCTAATTCTCAGCTGGTAACCCCCATCAGCATAAAGCTGCAAAGGCCTGATGGGTGCGATTAAGTCAGGAATCGGTCCATACGAGGGACTCGATCACGCCTCGCCCGAGCCTGGCCTCGGACAAGGGCAGCCGACCCCGGAGGATCTCCGTCTCGCTCGAGGCCCCCCTCCAGCGGCGAACGTGTTCCCGGCTCGCCCGAGGCCCTGTCTTCGCCAAGAAGCAACCCTGACCAAATCGTCGCGCTGACCGACCAAGCCGCAGGAGCATTTAATGCAAAGGTGGCCTGACACCTTTATCCTGACGCGTGCCCCCCAGCCGACAGAGCCGAAGTGACTGCCATCACTTCGCCGCTCCACTGACCGGCCTGACAGAAAGACAGCGCCGTCTGCGCCGCTCCGACTGCGGTGCCACTCGACGGAGTGAGGCTGACAGGCAGTCAGGCCCGGTCGAAGGCACCATAGGAAGCTCCGCTTCGCCCGACCCAGGGCTCGGACTCGGGCTAAGCCCCAGAAGACGACGAACTCCGCTCCGCCCGACCCAGGGCTCGGACTCGGGCTAAGTCTCGGAAGACGGCGAACTCCGCTCCGCCCGACCCAGGGCTCGGACTCGGGCTAAGTCCCGGAAGACGGCGAACTCCGCTCCGCCCGACCCAGGGCTCGGACTCGGGCTCAGCCCCAGAAGACGAAGAACTCCGCGCCGCCCGACCCAGGGCTCGGACTCGGGCTCAGCCCCAGAAGACGACGAACTCCGCGCCGCCCGACCCAGGGCTCGGACTTGGGCTCAGCCCCAGAAGACGACGAACTCCGCTCCGCCCGACCCAGGGCTCGGACTCGGGCTCAGCCCCAGAAGACGACGAACTCCGCGCCGCCCGACCCAGGGCTCGGACTTGGGCTCAGCCCCAGAAGGCGACGAAATCCGCTCCGCCCGACCCAGGGCTCGGACTCGGGCTAAAGTCCCGGAAGACGGCGAACTCCGCTACGCCCGACCCAGGGCTCGGACTCGGGCTCAGCCCCGGAAGATGGCGAACTCCGCTCCGCCCGACCCAGGGCTCGGACTCGAGCTCAGCCCCAGAAGACGACGAACTCCGTGCCGCCCGACCCGGGGCTCGGACTTGGGCTCAGCCCCAGAAGACGACGAACTCCGCTCCGCCCGACCCCAGGGCTCGGACTACGCCCCGACCTCAGCCGACGGTCTCCGCCTCGCCCGATCCAGGGGCTCAGACTTGACCTCGGCCACGGAATACAGACTCGACCTCGGCTTCGGAGGAGCTTCCACATCGCCCAACCTAGGGCGCAGACCAGCCACGTCAACAGGAGACGCCATCATCACCCTGCCCCGAGCTGACTCGGGCCACAGGGAACAAGACCGGCGTCCCATCTGGCTCGCTCCGCCAGATAGGCAATGATGGCGCCCCGCATACTCTATGACGACGGCGGCTCTCAGCCCTCTTACGGAAGCAGGAGGACGTCAGCAAGGACTCAACCGCTCCGACAGCTGTCCCTCCGTCAGGCTCCAGCACTCCTCCGACGGCCACGACATCACACCAGCAGGGTGCCAAAATCTCTCCGGCTGCCACGACGGCATGTACTTAGGGCGCTAGCTCTCCTCCGCTAGACACGTAGCACTCTGCTATACCCCCCGTTGTACACCTGGATCCTCTCCTTACGCCTATAAAAGGAAGGACAAGGGCCCTCTTAGAGAGGGTTGGCCGCGCGGGGACGAGGACGAGACACGCGCTCTCTTGAAGCCGCTCGCTCCCTCTCCCGCGTGGACGCTTGTAACCCCCTACTGCAAGCGCACCCGACCTGGGCGCGGGACGAACACGAAGGCCACGGGATTCCCATCTCTCTCACGCCGGTCTCCGGCCGCCTCGCTCTCCCCCCTTCGTGCTCGCCCTCGCGCTCGACCCATCTGGGCTGGGGCACGCGGCGACATTCACTCGTCGGCTCAGGGACCCCTCGGTCTCGGAACGCCGACAAATACTACATATTTGTCCTTCAAAATGAAGGGCTAGTCTCAACATCCAGCGAGACATGCAACAACAAGTTGCTTCATGGTTACAATTCTGCAAACTTATTGTTATTATTACCAAATGCACAGTCAATCATTAAGATTTAGACTAACAAGTACAACACTATTTTATCCATAAGGGTCCTTCAGGGGCTTATGAATACCATTCGTCGTTTGGAGCCATTAGTTGACTTCAGATCAACAAGTAAAATGACCATCAGGGTCTAATGCTCACAAGGACATTCACTGGTTGTATTGTGCTTTGAGGCACATAGGAAAAATGTGTGTGTTTATATTGGTAGTAAAGTGCACGGCATCAGGCCAATGCTGCCAAGCAGAGATTTTTATGTGCAGAAATGTATAGTCCAGCTCGTTTTATCATTGCCCATGGTTTACCCAATTACTCATACCGTTCTAAAATTGGGTATCGATTTATGCAACATTTTTAGGTATAATAATTTTGAGAGAGAACTTATAACAATAATTAATTATTTGTGGTGTTGCTAGCAGGGCAAACATTTCTCCTCATATTATATACCAAATTGTTCTATAAAGCATTATTTCGATCTCTTCATTGTTCAGCAAAAAGAGAAGCTTTGGAATAGAACAGACAAGGCCAAGAATTCATTTTATCTGGGAAAATCACCATATAACTAGCTTTTGATGAAGCAAATGATGATAACTGCTTGGCAAGAACGAAGCAATATTGGTATCCGCCTAGGATCCATCTTCAACACTAGATAGTACTGCTCTCGTACGAAGAAAACATCAGGAGTAGAGAGGATACAACAGGTCTCTACAAGATCTTCATATTTCTATCACAAATTATCATCACTAGTAGTCTAGTGGTCAAGACATATGGCTCTTCTGGCTCCGAGGACCAAGAATATGTTAATGTCTAATTTAGCTACAAGCTTTGTGGTGATGTGAGATTTCATAGTTATTTGTCTACTCTTCTCACTTCTGGTAGATCGGAGGTAGATAATGGTAAGCATGCCAAAGGGTGGAATTTAGTGTAGTTCGGCTACATAAACCCCAGGTATGTGTCCATTCAGGACCGACCTTTACCATTTAGTTTACAGTGTATACCAAACTTGTCAAAGGACTATCCCGAGTCAATTCAGTGACTATAAGTATTTACAATTCCGAGAGATGTATGCGACACAAGCATAGAGGTTCTAGATAGAACGAGTAAAGTGGTTCGACGGGAACACACTATGGTTTTCACACCAACATAGTGAAAAAAATTCTCAGAATAACCTCTCAGTATACTCGCAACTTCGTGTTGCTAGCGATTACATGTCCTTTTATCTCATAGTTTGCTTCATGTCATTTAGCGACAAAGAGAGTAATGTGCTAACATCTGGTTGAGCAATGTATGACTGAGATTTATAGTCTTAAATCATTTGGTAAGGCCTTTTGCTTACTAATAGAAACCCAATTTGTGATGTCTTCTATGCCAAAAAGCTTTCATGCATTATATCATATATCTTCGAGTTACTTCGGGTAAAACTTTATGCATGAGGAGAGAGCAAAGAATTAACTTATCTGTGTTTCATTGTATTTTAATTTAATTTCCCAGATTATTCAAGCACTATAGAGCTTGATATAGTTGTTATGGCCACTTGGCAATATAAATAAATATATAATGCCACACAAAACAATTAAATAAAATATAGAGTTAAACAACATTGTTTACGAAGTTTGCGCTATATTGTGACTTCAGGGGCTCGAATAATCCACCACATTCCACGCGAGTACAAGCTCCAGCGTATATAGCGTCAACGTGTGTGTGGCCATCAAGGCTACGACAACGAATAAGCCTCCGTAACAAGCGCAACAAGCGCAATTGTGGCTTGATAGTCGGGGTATAGAATAAGTCCACGCAACGTGCACAACAGGCGCAATTGTGGCTCGCTGATCATGGCGGCCGAACCAAGCCTGCAGGGCATGCAAAAAATACGCGACTCGATGATGGCAGTCTGACTCAACGGGAGTGGTCCGACTAAGTGAGAGTGCAACATAGCAATCACATGACGCAACCAAGTTCGTACGACACAAATAATGCGTCATGTTGCCAGGGCGCAGCCAATATTTAGCCAATGTCATAACTTAGCCGATTAATAACACAACCTGATCAACGTGTTTGAGTACCCACTATACAATTTAATCGCTCGATGTGAGTCCAAAACCTCAACATAATATAAATATTTAGAGCGATTTAAGTATGTACAATATAGCCTTCATATGTATTTTAATTTTCTGCTAAGTATCTACTACAGGAAATAAAAAGCAGAAACAAACACATCATGTGTAAAAGGCAATTTCCCATATTTAAGCATGTATTTTTCTACTAATTATTTGCGACAGGAAATAATTAATTAAAGAAGAAATTGCAACATAAAACATACTATATTCTATTTATATAAAATATAAGGAAAACTGTATAAACATGAGATTTTTTCTTTTCTCAGATCGGGTACCATTTTTATTTATCCATGTGCATGAAGCTTGATGTGTGTGCCTATCCTACGATTTAGCACGTCACATCACTTGAAATTGAAAAGGGCCAAAAGCTAGAGGAAAGTTCAAATCCATGGGAGGCCCCAAGCCGTGCATGCCATGCCATGCAGCTGCATGCGAGCGTTTGCATGCGCAAAACTTGCCACTAGTGCGCACCCGCCGCCGAAATTGATGTGGACCCAGCCACACCGTTCTTCACACCGTTCTTCAGTGCGTGTACCTCCATCTGCTATGCGCAGGGCGTGGAAGTCCTGATTCGGCCAAGTCGCTAGGCACAAGGCAGGCAACAGAGTGCCCCGACGAGTCATGGATCCGTCGTCCGACGGCGAGGCAGAGCATAAATAGTAGAAAGATATACCGGAGGAGCGTGAGAACGAGCCACCGCCGCAACGATCTTTTCGCCACTTTCTACAACTCAATTTGTTCTTCGATCTTCACAGCGAACAGTAGATTCAAAACATACCGCTCAACTGTGTAGAGGGGAATCGAAGCCTGTCACGTAGGACAGTTCGGCTAGGCCAGAGACCTGTCGGCTTGACGGAGAGTTGATGCTGATCTGATCTTGCAGCAACGTCGAGGTAGAGCGTGCTGATAACGTGTTGAGAACTACGTTACCACGGATCACCAGATCCGCTCCCTTCCCTCCCGTTAGCAGTAGAGGCGCAAGAAGTTGTAGAAGACCCGTATCCATTCCCAGAAGCACGACAGTGAAACACACGAGACACATGATGTAGGATTGGACCTCTGGCCTCTTTCTCTTCTCTATCATATGAAGGAGTGTACAGGTTCCTTATATAGAGATGTGAGACCCCTCAGGGGCAAAGCCGGTATTTGCCCACATAACCCTAACTAGGGTTAGTAACCACGGTAAGGTTTGAGCGTTGGTTTGGACAGTGGCGAGGCCGTAGTGGCACCTTGCAGCCACTAATACCGAGCCGAGAAAGTCTAGGTTAGATTCTTGTTTCCTTCGCTTTGTGCGGTAAGGCTAGAGCGCTGGTTTCGATAGTGCTGAGGTTGCAGTGGCACCTTGTAGCCACCGAAACCAGGCCGAGAAACTCTAGGTTAGATTCTTGTTTCCTTCGCTGAGAGCATCTCCAACCGTGTGGTAAGGCTTGAGCGTTGGTTTGGATAGTGGCGAGGCTGCAAACTTGGACAATTGGGCCGATAGCCTAGGTGCCAGACTGATAACCAGGATGGAGCCGTTAGCCTCTCCACCCCTGTCCACAACCCACGGTGACCGGGTATAGATCCACCGCCGTCGGCCCCCCGGCCCATCCCCTACCCCGACCACCTCCTCCGGCGGCCCCACCCCACCCCAGATTCTGCCCCTCAAGTCCATTGTCATCAGATCTCTCTGGATCTCGGTCGCCCGCGCCGCCATTAATCACAGGCGGGTGAGATTCGCCCCTACCCCTCCTTGCCCTACCAACCATCAGCGCCATGCCCGCCATAACTCACCCCCTCCCTCACTCCGTACGACAACAGGATCCGGCGCTATTGTGGCCAGATCTGACGCATTGAAGCCTGGGGACCACCCTGTGGGCGACCATCTCTACAGACGTGATGACAAGACATGGGCTACAGGCGGCGAGTCGACCAACATCTCTACGCGCAGATCCATGTCTTCAATCCGCCCCAGAACACTTATGGCGAATCTCCTTGCCAAATCGACAACAATACTACTCGGCTGGAGAACGACGACGCCGACTCGATATCTGTCTCTTATAGGCACAGGAAGCGAGAAGTCCCTCAGGCATGAACTTTCAATTCGTCAGACTCTAGGAGCACTCCTCGCCCCGTCTTCAATGCTTCCCTTCAAGGTAGGATGAGTTGTTCCCATATGAAGAAGCTCCAATGGTCTTGACGTCGTCATCATGTTCTTGCTTAGATGAGTTGTTCCCATTTGTTTTCTTGCTTGACATGCTGCACAAGGTCTGTATTTCTCAAAACAGACATCGGTTAGTCCTAACACATGTTCTTTCTTTAGAAGCTTATGAAGGTTCTTTATCCCAACTTATGCTAGATGACGATGTCATAGCCAACCCATATTTGTTTTAGCAAGTAGACATGCATCTAGATCGGTATTCTCTTTAGTAAAATCTACTAAATAAAGCTTGCAATTAGATACACCTTTAAATGCTAATGAACCACCACTTCTTCTAAAGATAATTACATTAACATTTGTAAATAAACAATTATATCCCATATGACATAACTGGCTGATAAAAAGCAAATTGTAACCAAATGATTCTACCAAAAAGACATTAGAGATAGAGTGCTCCGTAGTACTCGCTATTTTACATATCCCCTTTACCTTGTCTTGGTTCCGATCTACAAATATGATCATGTCATGAGAATCCTTATTTTTGATGTAGGAGGTGAACATCTTCTCCCACATCATGTGGTTTGTGCATCCACTATCAATGATCTAGCTTGAGCCCCTGGATGCATAAACCTACAAGAAATTTAGACTTGGGGTTTAGGTCCCCAACTTGTGTTGGGTCTTGTCAGGTTAGTTACATAAGATTTTGGATCCCAAATACAAGTCTTACCTTTCTTGCATTTCGGTCCCACCAGTGCCGGCCCTGGTGGGGGTCGAGCAGTGCCCCCGACCAGGGCCCCAAAATTAATGGGGCCTCACTTTAGTTAATAAATAACAATATATATACAGCCATATAGCGTATATTGTATATATATATGTGTCTGTTGGCTCTACAGAACTTTTAAAGACCTAATTATAAGTCAACAACACGACAACAACAAGCAAAAAGAATTAGACGTAACCCATTAATCTTAATTTCTATATTCTAGTAGTAGTACTTTGTAGTCTCAGGCCCATCTACCTAGACTCTCAGTCGCAAACAGACAGACGGTCATGCCCTCTCCTCTCGGTAGCCAACACACGACATTGGATACGACAGTGCTTTTGTCTTTCCCTACATAGCGAACACAAAACTAACATGACATGATCGATTGATCTCACAACGTACTATATCTATTTGATCATTGTTCGAGGTAACCTTCTTTTGAGTCATCTGGACACATATATGCCTCATTTTTCTACGAGATGTTATGTTATATTTTAGTTACTTTGTATTTGATATGAATAACGTTTTCAAATATACATAAATATTTATTAATAATATATATATATATACATTATGTGTAATAATTAATATTATCAAGGGCCTCTATTATAAGTCTTGTCCCGGGCCTCTAAAATGTCAGGACCGGCACTGGGTCCCACATTGGTAGCAACAATGCTATCGTTCTTATAATAAATTACATAGGAAACATCAAGAGTACGAAATAGAATAGAAGGAATATGAGATTTATTCCTATCCTTAGGTGTGTGAGAATCAACATGAGATGCACGATGCCTAGGTCTACTACTATGAGCATAAGAATCACTAGATGGGGCAATTATAGTGCGAGGAGTAAAAACAACATCATGACACATATGTAAAACGGGATAGTTAATACATCTCTACTACTTATTAAGGCGGTAAGGGGTAGGCTGCCATTCCGTGTTCTGCCATTCCCATTCCCATTCCCCTCTCGCCGCACTGTCTCCCCTCCCCGCAAAGCCCATTCCCATTCCCGACTGCCATTCTGTGTTCTGCCATTCCCATTCCCCCTCCCCGCACTATCTTTCTCATTCCTCCCTCCCCACAAATCTCATTCCCATTTCCACGTGCATCTCACGCCTAGCTAAAATTAAATTAAAAAAACATAAATGTAGCACCAATGGGATTCGAACCTGCGACCTCTCAAGCAAATGTGCTCATAGCTACCACTACACCATATATGTGTTTATGTCAATATCTGTTACAGTAAAAATATCTACCACATCTCTCCCAAAGCCTACCTGCTACCTTTGCACAATGTGTAGTAGTAGATAATTATCAACGAGATTCCTGAATTATATTTTTTTGATGGAGGGAGTAGTATTTAAAGAAGAGAATTGCATGCAATTTCTTTTGTTTGAATAATGTTTTTAACTTAAATTCTTTTTTATATGTGTGACATTTATTCTCCATAATATTTTTTTTCATGTATCTGACTTGTGAGTCGTTTTCATAAACCAACGCTAAAGATGAATCCATGTTTCTTACTTGGAAACCCCGAACAAACACCACTGGCAGGAGGCGCTCGCGTTGGCGTCGCTCATCGACGGCGAGAAGAAGCTTGGCGACTACTAGTTCGACCTCTGGAAGCAGTACTACATGGCCGCATGTGTCGCTGTGTTCGGCAAGCTCCACCGCAGCTGCCGCTTGGATGCGGTCCAGAGCGGCTGCACCGCGCTGTCCATCTCAAACAGGGGGACCTCATGGTCGTCACCAACGCCGACGACTCTTGGGTTGTTCTGGGCACCGCATCCGACAACGGCGCCGTCACACCGTCCAGCTCATCATGACCTGAAGCTCAACCTGCCACGTAAGTCACTACTGACCGGCCATGAATTCGTCTGCGCTGGGACAACGACCGTTGCTAACGTTGTGTGAGTGTCCTCGAACAAGATGTATGTAGAGGAGTAGCACATCAGGTGGTGCAACGGCTAGGTGTACTACCTCGCTGATGAGATCGGGGTGCACTTCGTTTGGCAGCCCAACCAAGAGTCATCGTTACTCGCCATGTCGTGCGCGTTCGACGACTACTATATCAAGGACTATGGTGTCATCTTGGCGCCAGAGGTGACGCAGAGGAGGACCGACAACAATGACCACTCGCCATCGTCGGGGTAGCTTTTGTGCCGGCCTGCCTTTAATTCTCTTCACAAACACATACACTTGCTTTTTTTGTTTAAGCAAACGTGTATGGTGGTGCATACATGATGACTGACAATGTATGAGGGAACTTCTACCGGCAGGTGTTAGGGGTGAAACGGGTCGGGTATACCCGTCGGGTACCGGATACACAAGTAGTGCTAATACCCGTTTTTCGGATACAGATTCGGGTAGTTTTATATTCGGGACGGATATGGGTAATACACGGATACTGTAGCTTCAGATTTGGGTCGGATACGAAGCAAGAACTACCCAGAAAATACCTAGATATTCGGGTCGGATACGGGTACCCAGAATTTGGGTACCCATTTTTTCTTTTCCTGCATAATATAGTTATAAAATCATAACTTTTACATATGAAATCAGATGAAAATAAAGTTTATATGAAAATTGTAGAGCTTGAAGAGATCTATAAGTTTGTAATACATCAATTTTTTATTTAAACATATCTTTAGACCAAAATCATTGAAATAATGTCCAAATTTATATCAAACTAATAGACTTTACCATTTTTATGTGTGGGCTTAAAGTTATCTCCACGTGGGAACTTAAGGTTATCTTTTTATTGACTATTTATTAGTATTGATAACTTATTTGTATTTTTCAGTCGATACTACAATATTTTAAGGATTTAATTGTATTTTGGTGATTTTCTATGACAATAAATTAATAGTACATAAATAGCCGCAAAAAATCGTGAAATTTTACGGAGACACAACATATGTCCATATATAACAATAAAAAATGTTTGGATCATAAGATCTATAAGATGCCCGCGTTTATTCTATTTCACTTTCACTTATTTGTATGAGTTACATGTAAAATCAGTGTAAATATCCAAGTTTCAACATAATCAGTACTTTACTTTATCATTTTCATGAGGACTTGAGTTATCTTTATATAAAATGTTTATTAGTTTTTGTAACTTATTTGTAAATTTTGAGTGAAACTAGAATATTTTATGAATTTTAAATATTGCGGTGTTGGTTCTACAATGTCCTTGTGATAAGTAACTTTGAACTGCATGATGTCAATTTTATCGGTTTCCTTTTTTACATTTGTTCCATCATATACATGATTATGTATTGCTTAACTTATGTGTTTGTTGGATGGTTGGACAATTAATATCATCGGACGAACTACCCGATAATTATCCGGTACCTACCCGAGTAGTATTCGTTATCCGTTTCTTACCCGTCCGGATTATTACCCGGTCCCATCTTGTATCCGTCCTGAATCTTAACTACCCGTATCCGGTCCCGTATCCGAGAGAAATACAATAGGGTAGGATATGGGATGACCCTATATCTGGCTGTATTCGTCCCGTTTTCATCCCTAGGCAGGTGTGGCACGTGCTCTTCAATGATAAGACCATGCAAATCGTGGCATATATCGAAGTCTGCATGATACTGATGGTTGCAATGTAGTAGTGAAATAGCTAAATTAAAATAACAAAAAATATGTATGGCTAGGATTACAAATGATTATGAAACATTTTCTTATAACAATATAAGACACATTTTGTATATAAGTTATTATATTATTATATGTTCCCGTTGCAACGCACGGGCACTCACCTAGTGTATCATGATGAACAATATGAGCATTATGAGAAACATTCTTACATGAGAATACAAATAAGCATGGTTCTTCTTATCATGAAGAGAATGTGAGCTACTAGCCATATGCGCCTTCCCCTTCTCCTTTGTGAAGTTGAGGGCCTTTTGGCTTTAAGTGTCCTAGGTTCCCTTTTGGAAACCAAGTCCATCCTTAATGGGGGGATGTCTACCAATGGTAAAGACATCCCTAGCAAATTTAACTTTTTCTACTTCATTCTTGCATGTTTTAAGTTGAACAATTTCATCATTCAACTTTGCAATAATAGAAGCATGATTATTGCAAGCATCAATGTCAAAATCCTTACATCTATTGCAAATAGATACATGCTCCAAAGATGAACTAGCAACACTTAATTTATCTATTCTAGAATTTAAATCAACATTTAAACTCTTAAGGCTAGAAATAGAGGAATGACAAGAAAACAATTCAAACACAAGCATTTCATTCTTCTTTATTTCTAAAGCAAGGGATTTTTCTATTTCTACTTCTTTATCATGTTCCTCATAAAGAAAATCCTCTTGCTTTTCTAGCAATCTATCCTCTTCATTAAGAGCATCAATTAATTCATTATTTTTGTCTACTTTAGATCTATCCAAGCCCTTAAAATATCATTATAATCCATATCGTCATCATTAGATTCCTCATCACTAGAAGTGTACTTAGGAGTGTCACATGTTCGTACCTTCTTTTCCTTAGCTATGAGACGTGTGTCTCTCATTGGGGAAGAGAGAAGACTTGTTAAAGGCAGAGGTGACAAGTCCTCCGTTGGAGTCGGATGAATAGCAGTCTGAGTCCCATTCCTTGCGATGTGCGCCTCGCCCTTCTTCTTTCTATAGAACTTCTTCTCCTTCTTCTTCCCTTTCTTGTCTTGGTCCTGATCATTTTCATTATCAGGACATTAAGCAATAAAATGACTAGACTTACCACACTTAAAGCATGAACGCTTTCCCCTTGATTTGTTCTTGTTGGGGGTAGTCCTTGCGTCCCTTCAAAATGGTCTTGAAGCGCTTTATTACAAGCACCATTTCATCCTCATTAAGGCCGACCGCCTCAATTTGCGCCAGCTTATTGGGGAGCGCCTCCTTGTTGGTCGCCACTTGAAGGGCAACTGATTGAGGCTCATAGTGAGGAAGAGGTCTGTTGGCGATGTCGTCCACATACCTTGCTTCCTTTACCATCATGCACCCACTCACAAACTTATGGGGGATGTGAGTACAACAAGGGTGAGCTCACATACGTTCATCGCTCAACAAGTTATGGGGAATAATGTGCATGAGCTCACTTACAATGGGGCTCATGTGAAGTGTAAGGCTTACCAAAGAAGATGGTTAAAGTTGAGCATTGTTTTTAAAGTTGGTCAAAGTTTTATTAGCAGTTACTAAGTATAAGTAAATACCAAGATCAAAATTAATAATAAAACCCACAATGCAATGCATATGACAGATTAAGTTTAATTCCATAACTTAATCATGTGAGAGTCCGAGCCGCTCATGGCCGTGAGTGAAAGGGAAATGGCCTCAACATTTTCTATAATTGATTTTGGTGTTTGACGTCCATCACAAACCATACAGACTAACTAGTTTGCCTAGAGAATGTTTTTTCTCATGTGCATAAAGTTCAACATAAACATACAAAGAAAATGACTTGAGGGAATTCTACAAAGTTTGGAGCATACAAGATTTGGTGCAACCAGTGGGGCACCGGACACTATCAGGTGTGCACTGGACAATGTCCGGTGCCTAGGCCGAAGCACCTCGTGAACTGGCCGCTCTCGGGTTTTCTCAGTCATTCCACTAAAATTCACTGGACTGTCTAGTGAGCCAACGGAGCAATGGTCAACTTCACCAATGGTCGACTATAGAATAGTCTGTCCGTCAGAAGTCAGAGCCAGTCTGCAAAGTCAGAACGCACCGGACTGTCCGGTGTGCCACTGGACTGTCCGGTACCGCAAGAGGACAGAAAACTTCAACGGTCAACAGCTCCAAACCTCAACGGTCGGCTGACGTGGCACACACCAGACAGTGAACAGTGCAGGGTCTGGTGCACCACCAGACTGTCCGATATGCCCATCGACAACAATGACTGGAATAGTGGTTGGGGCTATAAATACACCCCAACCACCACCATTCAAGCCATCCAAGCTTTTCAACCTTCTCATTCAATACTAGAGCAAAAGCATACACTCCAAGACACAATCAAAGCATAAAATCCTCTCCAAGCTCCAAAATCAAATCAAGTTCTTAGTGACTTGAGAGAGGCTGATTTGTGTTTATTTTGTTGCTCTTGTTGCTTGGATTGCCTTCTTCTCCTCACTTTAATCTTTCTATGTACTTTGTAAAGCTTTCAAGAGACACCTAAGTGTGTAGTGATCCTTGCGGGGTCTTAGTGACCCGTGTAATTAAGAAGAAGCACTTGATCGGTCTAAGTGACCGATTGAGAGAGGGAAAGGGTTGGAATAGACCCGGCCTTTGTGGCCTCCTCAACGGGGAGTAGGTTCTTTGGAACCAAACCTCGGGAAACAAATCACCGTGTTCATTTGTGTTGATCTTCATCACTCGATTTGTTTCTCCCCTCTCCTCTCTCTAAAATTGTCTTGGTCATATTGTTTTGAGTTGACTCCCAAAGTTATCCGCGTTATTGAGCAACTCATAGCAAGAGGAACTATCTTTCGCACTTCGATTTCAAGATTATTTATTTCTAACCCTAACCCCAGGTGAAGTGCGTGTTCAAAGTTTATAATTTTTAGGTTTCACCTATTCACCCCCCTCTAGGCGACTTTTAGTGAGCATGGATGATATACTAGTTTTATACTCTGCAGAGGTTGTGCATCTTTACCCACAAGTTGTGTTACCCATTTGCCAAGGGCTCGCGACTTCCTAGTCATCTTTGACGAGAAGACGAGGCAGGTTAGCACTACGAGGCCTTTACAAAGTTCCACTAGCTTCAGAAAACCTGCTACGGTTTCTGAGGAGAGCGATATAGGAATCCCCCATCTGAAAAGCCATCGCAGCATGATGAACCTGAGAACCTCCCTATACCGGCAACTCCCCTACAGCCCTTGCCCTTTTCGGGTAAGGTAGTCCTCCACTAGCTTTTCTAATTAGTCAGCCAAGGGCATCCCATACCACACTTGTGGTAGCACTATTTTCCCGGGTGGTCGCTCCATGTTCCCATTAACATAATGATCTTATCATAAATAATAATAACTCATTGACAATAAATAGCATGATCATGAATAATGTGAATCTTAACACCCAAAACCACATAGAGCAATAGCAGATACTACCCAAAAGTTCAATGGTAGCAAGGTGTAAGGTAAACCAAACTAGGGTAACCTATTAGGTCCCATCAAAATTAGCCTAAGCATATCATAGTGATTAACATGAACATTATTAGGTAAAGAAGAGTGATCAAGGGCACAACTTGCCTGTGACTTGAGATTACATGTACTTCACCAAGTTGGTCTTCGGGATTCTCGTGACCTCGCTGCTACTCATAACAATACATACATAGAGACAAGGATTACATAAAAATAACACTGCACCAAACATGATTATAATAGCGTAAGAATATTCTATGTGTTGCAACGAGATCGTAGGTTCAAGAACCCCTAAAATTGGAGCTACGATTGAAAAGATATGGTTTTCTAAAGTTTTAGGTGATTAACTATGAAAACCATGTATCTATGTTGCTTAATATAAATCATGTGATAAAATATAACTAAGTTTATTCCACTTTTAATCTAGACCAAATCATATTTCGGTCAAATTATAGATGATCCAAATTTAAATACTATGTCAATTTAGATTAAACAAGTTAATCCAATAAGCATAGTTTAAACGAATTGGTTATTTATTTTTGAGAACATGTTGCATGATAAAATAATGTTACAAAAGCGTAGGTAATATTATTACGAAGCTAATGCAATCGAGACATACTAAATCGGAGTCAAAAGGAAGGAGTTATGAATTTCTAAAGTTTTATTGAATTATCATTATATTAGAAATAATTTTTAGATAACTAAAGTTCAGGTTCTGTATTTTATATAAGTCAAAGGGAAATTTTGCAAAATCTAAGGGCCTGATTTAAACACTCACCATAGCACGTGGATGACGGGTTATTTTTGTAAAACCTCAGGGTCTCTTTAGCATAATAGGCAGCCAAAGGGGTATGAAGCATCTGGAGCCGTTGGATAAAAAACACATGGCCCTGTGATAGTCGCCTAGAGGGGGAGGGTGAGTAGGTGAAACCTGAAAAAATTATAAACTTTGAACACGCACTATGCCGTGGTTAGTGTTAGAAATAATTCAGAGTGCAGAAAATAGTTCTTCTTGCCAAGAGTTGCTCAATCAATGCGGATAACCTTGGGAGAAAACTCAAATCAATATTAGCAAGGGAACTTTTAGAGAGAGGAAAGAGGGGAAAACAAATCAAGTAGAGATCAACACAAATGAACATGGTGATTTGTTTTACCGAGGTTCGGTTCCAAAGAACCTAGTCCCCGTTGGGGATGCCACAAAGACCGGGTCTATTCCAACCCTTTCCATCTCTCAATCGGTCACACAGACCGGTCGAGGCTTCTCCTTAATCACTTGGGTCACTAAGACCCCGCAAGGATCACCACACACTTAGGTGTCTCTTGCTAGCTTTACAAAGCACTTAGAAGAATTAGAGTGGGAAGGAGAAAGCAATCCAAGCAACAAGAGAAACAAAAGAAACACTAAACACCCTCTCTCAAGTCACTAAGTAATTGAGTTGATTTTGAGGCTTGGAGAGGATTTGATATTTTGAATGTGTCTTGGAGTGTATGCTTTTGCTCTTGTATTGAATGTGGAGTTCAGAAAACTTGGATGGCTTGAATGGTGGTGGTTGGGGGTATTTATAGCCCCAACCACTATTCCAGCCGTTGCTGTCGATGGGCACACAGGACAGTCCAGTGGTGCACCGGACATGACACTGTTCACTGTCCAGTGTGTGCCACGTCAGTAGACCATTGGGGTTTGGAGCGGTTGACCATTGGAGTCCTTTGTCCTCTTGCGGCACCGGACAGTCTGGTGGCACACCGGACAGTCCAGTGCGTTCTGGCTTCGCTGCTCTGACTTCTGACTTGCACACTGATCACTGTTCATCTGACATTGGAGTCGACTGTTGGGCGCAGTTGACCGTTGCTCCGTTGGTTCAACGGACATGTCCGATGCACATTGGACAGTTTGGTGAATTATAGCGGAGTGACTCCCAGAGAAACCCGAGAGCGGCCAGTTTGTGGGGTGCTCGGCCTGGGCACCCGACATTGTCTGGTGCACATCGGGCAGTGTCTGGTGCGCCACTAGCAGCACCAATGCTTGTCTTTGCTCCAAACTTTGTAGAGTTCCCCAACTTATTTTCTTTGTTGGTTTATGTTGAACTTTATGTGTGACGGAACCTCACAAGTCATGAGGCCCACCTATAGCTGTCCTTGTCCAACGGACCTTGGACAACCCTGTAGATGCACATAATCACTCGACAAGTTCGGTATCTGTATCCTTTTCCTTGCCCAAGAGCGTTTCACCCGTCACGCAGATATTACAACACATCGGAGGAACGAATAAGCGGAAGCAAATTACCATAACTTAATTTACATTCATTAAAATATAGAAAGAGTGTTAATATTACATGGAACAATTGGATCTATACCATTAAAAGATCCAAACTTTAGATATATACCATGGACCCCACATGTCATTGACTCATGTGGACCCACATGTAAGTGAGATAGTAATGGTATGGATTCAAAGTGGTGATCTTTTAATGGTATGGGTCCAAATTTCCCATATTACATTACCAAGATATAAGAGTGCATAAGTATTATTATTACAACCCTGGGAGGCAAAAACCCCTCCCGCATAAAAGTATATTATTTTTCAAAAGGAAGGACCATGTCCTTCCGCAACCACGTTATTGTTGAGGTTTGTCCTTGGGCACCACATCCTTGGGCACCACCTTAGTGCAAAAACAGCAAAAGTCTGCTATTTCATCACCTACGACAACATGGGTTCGAAAACCCTGAGTACGAAGTGTACTTTTGCAAGTCTTACCCGTCAAAATAAAAGACTCTAAAGGATATGCTGGCTTGAGAGAGTCAAGGTAAGGCTTAACCAAGAATCAAGACTCTGTTTGCAAAAATGCTTACTAATAGTGGATCCTTAAAAATCCAGTTTTATTAGCAAGTTAAGTCATTACCTGTTACTAGAGTTCTTTCTACCCTAGTTCAAGCACTTGGCCTACAATAGCCATCCTCTTATCCACCCCTTCTTATTTACTGGATTGCTACGTGTAGGGCAGTGACCAAGTCTTCATGTTCGAGAAGTAACGGCGATCCGAATCCATTAATACCCAGCTAGGGATCTCTAATCACATGACATATGTAGCACTTAACCCTTGCATATGTCAACTCGCCACCGGGTTTCTTAAGACCAGACCGGGTTCACGCCAACCGAGAGCACAGATACACCACCGTCCAGCCTCTTGCCGCGAAGGGTACATGCTACTCTCGCCATCTCTCTACTCCCATTGCGTGTTGTCCTTTTCTGGTATTAGTCCGCCCGAGGCAGAACTTACCCATGATGAGGCATGTGACCAGTTGAAAGGTCCTCAATCATCAAGCCTACATCGACACGGTCCTTAATTGACTCAGACGGAGACACTACACCAAGACTCTCTTCTCGTGCAAGTCACCCGCCTGGTCTCAGCTTTATCATTTAAAAACCCCAAAGTCTGGTACCTGGCAGAGGTACATCTTTTCTGATGTTGAACCTATCACGACCATGAAGGATCCACCATCAAGTATTATTTTTGAAAACATCCCATCCACTATGAAGCATCATCTTTTGTTAAAAACAAAACATTTGTTTTTCTAAAGCAGGACTAAGCATCAGAAAAACCTTTGAAGAAAACAGATAATCAAGGAATGGTAAACAGATCTAAAGAAGGAAATGCATCAACTGGTTTAACACACAACTCCTACCACCTAATGCATCACGCAAGTGATAAAGATTTTAAAACACCAAGGAGGTGGCAAATGCACCAGGGCGTGCCTTGTGTTGTAGGAGAGTCAGGCTCTGTTCCACAAATGTCAAAATAGAAACAGTTCCCGGCAGGTGGATTTTCTGTTGACGGAGTAGGTTCTTCCTCTTCAACAGTTATCTCTTCTTCGTTCTCCATACGTAGCCAAATATAATCATGAATGCTCATGTAATGCTTATGAAAATGCAATAATAGAGAAACTACACTAAGCTGTATCTTGAATACAACTTTCCTTCACGGTGCTCCAGAGAAACTAGGGTTTTTCTGAGTCAATACCTTAGTGGGATTAGACATTTTTACCCTAAGGAGCTAGGGTATTGGGTTTGAGAACCAAATAATGTCCAAAACATATCAAACTTTACCCATGGGTTCTAAGTACCAAAATAAGTTCACCCAAAAAGTTTTATGATTTTTGGGGCTATTAAATAATTTCTAAAATTCCAGAGGTATAGGTTTAAGCTCTTTTAAATAATGATTAATTCCTTGTTGGGACTGAAAATCCTAGAACTATTTTTATTAAATACTAGAGAAATCTAGGAGTCCAACAAAATTAGTTTCATGTTTTTATCATTTTTCTATAATTTTCTATGGATTTTCTAAGTCTGGTAGAAAAAGAAAAAGAGAAACAATGAATAGCGATGGGCTGAAATCGGTCCAAGTCGGCCTGCAGACGGAAGAAACACGCGCGCGCCCGTGCCCACGATGGATAATTTGCGCAGAGGACCCTAAGCATTTAAATAACCAGTAAAGAATCCTACGCACTATTTACTCGTGTCACTGACATTTACACCGAGGCCCTTCCCTTTTTGTTTCTTCGCAGTACCAAGTCCACGACGGTGGACGGCGACGAGCGCATCACCGGCGAGCCTGTACTAGCCGGAATACGCCAAGATTGAACACCTAACTTAGCCGGTATCGAATTCTACCCTCGACAACACTAACCCCTCATTCAAATGCACTAATTCAGGCCGGAGCATGCCTGCTCATGACAACAGCGGAAATCGAGAAGAAGCTACGGTGTTCCGGGCAATTCAGTACGTCTAGTTCAATTAATCGAGCCTACAAGCAACAGGAGATCCTAGAGATGCTAAAAACATTCAACAGAGGGGTATGAATCAACCTGAGGCAGGCTGACCACGGTGAGAGACCTTCACAGCGGGATTTCGACTGATTTGGGGGAAGAACAAAATTCCCCGACTATGGTGGCTAATCGAGGGCAGGGGTGGATGTCCTGGCTTCGTGACAACCTTGCGGAGCTAGCAACACCATCAATTTTTAGTGTCTGGAGGCGGTGGCTCCGAATTTTGAAAGGGGAAGATCGTTGGTCGAAGACAGGGGTGAGTCACCGGCGCGAGCTACCGTGGCGTTCATCGGGGCAACGTCTTAGGCGATGGACTGACTACTTACGGTTGTCTACTACGACGTGGTAACTCTTCTAAGTACGTGGCACGGCTATGAAAAGACCGCGAACTCCAGCGAGGACACCTCAGTCAATCACGCAGTAAGTGGCTCAGGGAATAGTCCGGTGATAAGGCTCCAATCCTTCCCTGCGTGGAGATCTTTCACTGCCAGTCGTTATCCGCAAGCTAGGGCACACAAATCGCGATGACCGACGTCAATCGCGGCGGAAGGTCACTAGCGGCGAGATACACTGAATCAGAAGATCTTTTTGTTACTGTACCATTAGGGTCTTCTTCAATTGTTCTGACAGAGCATCTTCAGAGGCGGTTTTCTTTAATTTTTGTGTTACAACATGATCTTCGTCCTGTAGAGAAATTGTTGCCCTATAATCCCTCTCTAACTTTGCTATAGTGTTCACCATCAAATAGTCAGAGGACCTGTTGGTCCTTTGTTCTCAAATGCTATGAATTAAGAACAAGGCAACACATAAAAAGGTTAATGGTTAATGCCCTTCGTCCTTTGAAGCATTATTTCCCTTAGGATATAATGATCTTCAGATGAAGGTCATGAAGGACATACCTTCATTATCACAGTATGTATATTAATGAAAGGAGAAACATATAAAACATAAGAGAACATAAATGATCGCATATCATTGTTCATATTCTTTCATCATAAATAAATGTGAATAACATTGAATTACATTTATACCTTCGGCATGACAGAAAGCGAAAATCCAAGCGTGACACAATAGCGAGTATAAGTCAACGTGAACAGTACGGGAGTACTGTTCACCTATTTATAGGCACGGGACGCAGCCCATGAGAAATTACAATTATGCCCTTTACATTTACTATTGGCTTATAGAAAAATCTATGAGGACTGAACAACCTTTTCCCTTTAAGTCGGTTCCCTTTTCTGCGATTTAGCCGAAGCTCCCTTCCGCACAGCTTCGGAGCGACGGCAACCTTCGTCACGATCAAGCTCCTCATCGTGTATGGTTTTATCATAAATCCGAAGATACCTGTCCATAAACCATACTTGGAAGACATTGTTAAATTATGTTTTTGAGGACCTTCGGAGAACGAAGGCCCCCAACAGTAGCCCCTCGCAGTATTAATTTGTTTAAGATAACGAATTCAGACTGCGACATGGACGAAGGATTTAAGCCGAAGGTCCGAAAAAAACACCTTCCCTTTGCTAGAATAGCAATAGTCAATGACAAGCGGGACCCTCCAGTTTGGTGCGTGTCGACCGTATAAATAAGAATCCACCCTGACCACATTTGGTACGCTACTTGTTGCTTGCTTTGCTTGCTCAACTTTTTAGCTCTTGCTTACCAACACTTGCTTAGTTTCTTAGATTTCCTAAGCTTCGGTTTTAAGGACGCATTTTCACCATTCCCAAAGAAAAGATGTCTCAGGACAAAAAAGTCGCCGCTGAGACGAAGCCGACCGAGGAGGAGAAGCTCCTTGAGGAGAAGACTGCTGGATTTGTTGAGTCAATAGCAAAGACAAATACAGAGAAGATTACTAAAGAGATCCTAGAAGGCTTGTCTAAAGATACCGATGATAGCGACAGCTATGCTATGGAGAGTGGAGGCGAAGACTCTGAATATCGGCCCTAGCGACCAAGTCATACAGTGTTCGGGAAATCAACTATCAAACAGAGTCATCTTGATAATATGAGAGGAAGGTATTTTCGAGATATATCTATTGTGAGGGTCGACGCAGACAGAGTCGTTCCTGCTCCCAAAGAATACAAAGTTGTAATCTTCCGGAGCTTCTTCAAAGCTGGACTTCGGTTCCCATTGAGCAGATTTGTAGTCGAAGTGCTGAAAATTTATCAGATTTACCTTCATCAGATAACCCCTGAAGCTGTTATTAGAATGGGGATTTTTGTTTGGGCGGTGAGAAGCCAGGGACTGGAGCCCAGCGCAAAATGCTTTTGCAGTATGCATGAACTTTCATATGAGACGAAGCTCTGGGGCAAAAAACAATATCATAACAATTTCGGTTGCTATAGCTTCGTTGCTCACTCTGGCGCAAGCTACCCAGTGCCAGCGTTTCGGAAAAGATGGCCCGGGGCCTGGATGGAAGAGTGGTTCTATGTGAAAAATGATTTGAAGGCGAGAAAAGACATTAAAGAGATCATCATGCGCCCCACCTGGTCCCGCTTTGGCCTCCGAAAGCCGAAGGTAGAAGTTGATGAGGCAGCCAAAGCATGTCGAAGGGCGTTTAGCATAGTTTGTTCTTTTATTGGGACAAGAGATTTACTTCAACAACATATAGCCTATAGGATATGGCCACTGATAGATAGCTGGGAAATGCCGAAAGAAAACATCACTAACCCTAGCGAAGGCAGCCTGGTTCGATTGAAATACACCTTCAGGTTTGGGGACCAGTTTATTGAACCAGATGATGACTGGCTGAAGTGTGTTGAAAATACCAGCGATGAGTTACTTGGAACATATTCCAAGTCCGAAGATAATGCGCTATCTGCGACCTTCAGAAGCCGAAAAAAGAAAAGATTGAACAGGGTTTTTGATGCTATTGGATTTGTTTACTCTGATTATCGCTACCCGCCACGGGGGCAGAAAAGAAAGGGTGCAGCCTCTAGAAAGGTTGTTACTTCGGCTGCTCCGAGCGAGCCTGCGTCAAAGAGTAAAAAGTTGAAAGTCCTCACCCACCGACCCTGTTATATTGAGCCAGCCGTGGTGCCCGAGTTTGGTGGGAAGACTTCTTCAGCTGCTGATCCTAAAGAGTTAATTGCTCCTACGCAACAGGCTGAAGAACCGGCTACAATGCTGAAGGCACCCTTAGCCGAGCAAGCCGAGGCAAAGTTTGGTAAAGATAAGGCCAAAAAACCAGAGACTAAAGGAATAAAAATGTTAGAAGTTCTCAGCCCTTCGGCAAAAGTATCAACGCCGAAGACACAAAAAGGCCTTGCGGCCACTCCCAAAAGAAGAAGGATGGCAAGTGTACTAGACGTGTTAGAAACGGTAAAGGCTTCAAGCTCTACTCCAAGGAAAATTGCCAAGGCTACGGAAATGCAAAGCGAAGTTAAAACAAAACTAACCGAAACCGAAGCTGCATTGAGCCAGGTTAGCGCCGAAGCCGGGCCTTTAGAGCCTGCTAAGAAAAGATCTTCGGATGTTGAAGAGAAGGCCACAGAGGAAGAGGCTATAGAACAGACTTTGCCTGAAAAATCTGCCGCTCCTATTCCCGAAACATCTTCCGAAGATCTTGGTTATGTTATTCGACATGCTTCGGGAAAAAGATTATCTGAAGAAGAAATTTTTGAAGATAAACACTATGCCCGAGAACTAAAGTACCCGAAGGGGGCCTTAGTGTTTAATGGTATAAGTGAAGATGTTTTTTTGTATTGCCTTCCAGACAACAAAGAATTATTCGTCTGCCGGGAGATGGCTAGAAGTATGGGTTTTCCAAAGCTCGAAACTGGCCTTTGTGCCATGACGAAGGAAGATCTTGCGGATAGCCTTGCATACAACAGTCTGAAGGTACAAAAGTTGTGAATTATGAAGCTTATGGATTCTGTAATGGTCTTTTACTTCGTATATTAATTCATTCATTCTTTCTTGTAGGGCTTAATACTTAGCAACGCCTTAAGGGCGCAAAAGAATGCTGAAGATGAGAGCTACACTATTGCTCTCAATAACCTTCGAACAGAGGTTATCAAGCTAAGAAATGAAGCCACAGAAAAAGACAAAATTCTACTCACATTGGTGGACAAAGTAAAGGGGGATGAAGCTAACTTCAAGGCTCAATCTGAAATTCAAAAGAATGAGATTGAAGACCTTCAAAAACAACTGACTGAGGCCAAATTAAAATGCGCTATTGCCGAAGCTGACCGAGATGCCAGTGAGTACTGGAAAAATTATTTTGAAAAAACAGTTGCAGAACTTCGCGCATCAAAGGAAAGATGTTTTGAGAAGTCTATGGAATGTGTAAAAAAGATAGAGACTAGTTTTGCCAACCTGGGCGCGTATTCAAGCGAAAACAACTTCATACGAGGCGACCCCGAGGGCGTCATTGAGTGGATTAGTAATGAAGCCGAAGCTTTTGAGGAGATTTTGAGTGACCGTGGGGACGTCTGTGCATTCTCTGGTGCGAGGGGGATTGCAGCCATTTTGGAGAAGGCAGGTTGTGAACATGTTAAAACCTTGGCCCAGACTGAAGCCGCCTTCTCCGTCGATGATACGAAGGACCCTTCGGCTGAAGCGAGTTTAATAGGTGGAAAATTTTTCACTGATATCTAGGAAAACGATGACCGAGGAATGGCTCATGAAATAATGAAGAAGAGCGAAAAGGATATTCATGACGCTCGAGAAGCAACAAAAGAAGCTGAAAGAGCAGCGAAACTCGAAAGACGAATAGGTATTTCTTAATGGCTTTTAGCTTTGTCATTTGTGATTTCGAGCTAACTGATGTTTTCTACCGCAGTTGAACTTCCTCCTCCACCAGAGCCATTCGACCCACTGGCCGACCCAGAATCGAAGAAGGCAATAGAAATCATTAATGTGGCCGAAGCTATTGTAGATGAAGTTGTTACCAAACTGCTAACCGAAGCTGCAGAAAAAGTTCTGAAGGAAGAAGATTAGCTATTGTAAAAACATTTTCTAGAATATTATTGTAACATTTGCTAAACTATGTTTGTAATCTTTGGTGCTTACAAGATTTGAATGTAATATATGAATTGCTTGTAATTCATTTCTTTGCGATGCATGAAACTCTATGTACATACCGTTTTTGAGCCCTCGGCGAAAAAACACCTTCCCTTCTTTTCATGCTTCGTAAAGAAGAGTTTTTACGCCTCGTAAGAATCATCCACCCTTTGTAAAATCATCAATGCTTCATAAAGAATAGATGCCTCCTTCCACATCAGAACTGACGAAGCTATAATTCTCAGCTTACTTTGTGCCTTGGCATTTTTTCATTTTTTTATAAATCATTCTCCGAAGATCGGCCTCGCTTCCAATTGATGTAGTATGATGTATGATGTGATGCTATGCGATATGATGCGATGATATGATGCAAAGAATAATGTTAATGCCGAAGACACGTACCCACACCGAAACACAACATCTGCGTTCCCTTAGGAACCATCAAAAATCTTTCTGCCGTTTATTTTTCGGCTTCACCGCTTATTTTTGGTGTAAGTTCTGCATCCCCTTAGGAACGTCTTTTGAACTTCTTCGCCTTCTATTTCGGCGGTATTCACGTTGACTTTTCGCGCTTCGCCTTATATTTCGGTGGTATTCGCGTTGACTTTTCGCGCTTCGCCTTATATTTCGGCGGTATTTGGCTCTACATTCCCTTTGGAACGACTTTTGAGTAGAAAACTTACACTACGCTCCCTTGGGAACGACTTTTTGTAGCTTCGGCGAACTTACGCTGCGTTCCCTAGGAACGACTTTTTGTAGCTTCGGTAAAACTTGCAATGTAATTTTTAGGTCTTTATTCCCTTAAGGACTTTTTAGCTTCGGAAGTTTCTGAGCTTAGTAAGTCTGTAAGAAAGATATATTTCATTATGACAAGAACGAAGCTATTACAAGAAATTAAAAGTGACGAGAAAACTAGATTTAAACCAATTGTTCCTTATTATAAAGAAAATGACAAAAATGTAAAATGCTTCAGAGGTGGGATATCTCTCAATAGATGTGTTTTGACTCTGGCACAGTACTGTTGACCGTACGAGCTTCGGATTCCTCCCTGAGCTCTCGCTGCTGATGAGTTTGGTGGCTCCCTTCTGGCTGCTGACCTCGTAAATAGGCAGGTTGTAATGGTGGCGGATGTGGGAGCTGCGGCTAAGAAGCCTATGACTAACTGGCCGAAGCAACAGAGGCTGCAGGATGATTACCCACATACTCTGGTATGTAGGGTGAGTGACACGAAGCAGTATGTAGGACCTGCTTCGGTTGATTTTACCGGGCTTCGGCTTCTGCGATCTCCTTCTGCTTTTGGATGGTGATTTGGCACATTCTTGTAGTATGGCCCTTGTCTTCACCACAAAATAGACAATAAATCTTCCTGGGTTGGTCCCCATATCTTCCTCCGAAGCCCTGGTGCCTCTGCCTCTTGGAGCTAGCGGTCGAAAAGAACTTTGTTGCTGCCCCGAAGATTGTGAAGAACACTGGGGCCTCTGTAGCTGACTTCCTCTGTCATCATTCTGAGTGTTGTGAATTGACCTGACATGCCTCGGGTGTATTCTTCTTCTGAAGCCCCTGGTCATCTCGGAGAACCTGTAAGCTTCCTCCCTTCTTTGGCGGAAGTCATTGTCAGCCCTGATATATTCATCCATCTTTTGAAGCAACTTCTCCAGTGTCTGTGGAGGTTTTCTAGCGAAGTATTGGGCAGTAGGTCCTGGACGAAGCCCCTTGATCATGGCCTCAATGACAATCTCATTGGGCACTGTAGGCGCTTGTGCTCTGAGACACAAGAACCTTCGGACGTATGCTTGAAGATACTCCTCATGGTCTTGTGTATATTGAAACAGAGCCTGAGCTGTGTCTGGCTTCATCTGGAAGCCTTGAAAGCTTGTCAGCAACATATCCTTGAGCTTCTGCCACGAAGTAATAGTCCTTGGCCGAAGAGAAGAATACCATGTTTGGGCCACATTCCGAACTGCCATGACGAAGGATTTGGCCATGACAGCTGCATTGCCTCCATATGAAGATATGGTTGCCTCATAACTCATCAAAAATTGCTTCGGATCCGAGTGCCCATCATACATAGGGAGCTGTGGTGGCTTATATGATGGAGGCCATGGGATAGCTTGCAGTTCTGGTGCCAAGGGAGAAGCAACATCAAAGGTAAAGGTATCATGATTAAAATCATCATACCATCCATCCTCGTTGAATAAACCTTCTTGATGAAGCTCCCTGTGTTGGGGCCTCTAATCTTGTTCGTCCTGAACAAGATGGCGTACTTCTTCAGTGGCTTCATCGATTTGCCTTTGAAGATCAGCTAGTCTGGCCATCTTCTCCTTCTTCCTTTGTACTTGTTGATGAATTATCTCCATGTTTCTGATTTCTTAATCCAACTCTTCCTCCTAGAGTGTTGGACTAGTGGCTTTCCTCTTCTGGCTTCGAGCTTCTCGGAGGGAGAGATTCTCCTGATTTGGGTCCAGTGGCTGTAGTGCAGCAGCCCCTGTCGCTGAAGCTTTCTTCGGCGGCATGACGAGGGTCAGTGCTTGCCGAAGGTGGTCGAAAGAGGGTTCACCGGAGGTGGGCACCAATGTTGGTCCTTTGTTCTCAAATGCTATGATTTAAGAACAAGGCAACACAGAAAAACGTTAATGGTTAATGCCCTTGGTCCTTCGAAGCATTATTTCCCTTAGGATATAATGATCTTCAGACGAAGGTCATGAAGGACATACCTTCATTATCACAGTATGTATATTAATGACAAGAGAAACATATAAAACATAAGAGAACATAAATGATCGCATATCATTGTTCATATTCTTTCATCATAAATAAATGTGAATAACATTGAATTACATTTATACCTTCGGCTTGACAGAAAGCGAAAATCCAAGCGTGACACAATAGTGAGTATAAGTCAACGTGAACAGTACGGGAGTACTGTTCACCTATTTATAGGCACGGGACGCAGCCCATGAGAAATTACAATTATGCCCTTTACATTTACTATTAACTTATAGAAAAATCTATGAGGACTGAACAACCTTTTCCCCTTTAAGTCGGTTCCCTTTTCTGCGATTTAGCCGAAGCTCCCTTCCGCACAGCTTCGGAGCGACGACAACCTTCGTCACGATCAAGCTCCTCATCGTGTATGCTTTTATCATAAATCTGAAGATACCTGTCCATAAACCATACTTGGAAGACATTGTTAAATTATGTTTTTGAGGACCTTCGAAGAACGAAGGCCCCAAACAGGACCCTACTCAAAATCGATCTCCAAGTTCATCCAACTTCACTGCTAATCAGAATTCAGGCTTAGGGCTGGTCTGACAGCCCGACTTCCAACCTATTTATCTTCTATTTTTGTACAACACCAAGGCTTAATCACTTAAGCAAAGTTGTACAACACCAAGACTGAATCAGACTTAGGCTTATATGGCTTAAGTGGTGCTTTTTTGCAAATAAGCCCAAATCCCATAATTTGATTTGCAAGTCCTCAAATGTGTGAGACATATGATTTGTGGTGCTCTAATACTTTGGTTTTTGCACTTGGGTCCAAAAGTGTACAAAATTTACACTTAGCCCCCTAGGGTTCTAATTTAGGGTTTTCTAGGGGTCTTTTTAGGGTTTTTAGCACTTTAGGGTTTTGGTGTTGCTGAAGTCCTTCAAATGTGATATTTTATGATCATGTCTCATGTCTTTTGAGGTTTTCACCTATTTGGGCTTCATGTTCACTCATAATCCTAATTTAGGGTTAGGTACTCTTCCCTAGGGTTAATCACACATCAACTCATAACATCACAACTTGTTTGAGATTTTTACCTAGTGAATGCACTCTAGGTGTGACAAACACATGATATGCCAATGCTCATGATGTTATGCTCAAGTTTTAGTAACAGTAACACCAGAGGTGTTACATCCTCCCCCCCATAAAAGAATCTCGTTCTGAGATTTAAGGTCCTAGGGTAAGTAATGGAAAAGGAAACACGTCACATTTGTATCTCCTTATTTGTCTTACAAGGCAGGGTGTGGTATGGGGTTTACTCCTTCTTACAAACAATTGTACATATCTCACAAATTACATGAAGCTAAAAAGTCAGGGAAATTCTTTTCTAATAAGTCTTGGGTTTCCCATGTAGCTTCATCTTGAGTGTGTTGGTTCCATTATACCTTATAGAATTTAAGGATTCTTCTTTGGGTAACCCTGTCCTTTTGATCTAGGACACGAATGGGATGTTCTGAATATGTTAAATCTGGTTTCAGGGTAACATCCACCACATCAATGGTTCGATCGGGAACCCGAAGACACTTCTTCAATTGGGATACATGGAACACATTATGCACTGCAGACAACGTTTCGGGTAATTGGAGTCGGTATGCCACTGGCCCACATTGCTCAAGAATTGGAAACAGCCAATGTACCAGGGTGCAAGCTTTCCTTTTACACCGAAACGGGTTACACCCTTCATTGGTGATACTTTTAGGTAAACATAATCTTCAACTTGAACGTATAAGGGTTGCCGTCGTTTGTCTGCATAACTCTTTTGTCGAGCTTGTGCCTTTTTCAAGTTATGTATGATTCGTTGAACCTTTTCTTCCATTTCTTTGACCATATCAGGCCTGAAAAACCATCTTTCACCTGGTTCAGACCAATTCAAGGGGGTACGACACCGTCGTCCATATAATGCTTCAAAGGGTGCCATCTTGATACTTTCTTGATAACTATTGTTATACAAAAATTCTGCCAATGGTAAACATTCATCCCATTTTTGTGGGGATTCCAGAACGCATGCTCACAACATGTCCTCAAGTATTTGATTCACCCTCTGAGTCTGTCCACTTGTTTGGGGATGATAGGCCGAACTGTGGAGCAACTTAGTACCCAAAGATTTGTGGAGTTCTTCCCAGAATTTGGATACAAATTGTGGTCCACGGTCTGACACAATTGTTTTTGAAACCCCGTGCAGACTGAGAATACGAGCAATGAAAAGTTCCGCATATGTGATCACTGGATACTTTACTTTTACTGGAAGAAAGTGGGCGATCTTTGTAAGTCGATCAATTATAACCCAGATAGAATCAAATCCCTTTGCTGTTCTGGGTAAGCCCACAATGAAGTCCATGCTAATGTCCTCCCATTTCCAAGTTGGGATGGGTAAAGATTGCAATGGACCAACAGTCTTCATATGTATGGCTTTGACACGTCTACAGGTATCACATTTCGCCACATAGCGTGTAATTTCAATTTTCATTTTTGTCCACCAATAATGTTGCTTCAAATCTTGATACATCTTAGTACTTCCGGGATGAATGGAATATCGACTAAGATGAGCTTCGTCCAAAATTTGCTGGCAGACCTCATCATTCTTGGGCACAACTATGCGGTTATTAAACCATACTATGCCTTGATCATCCTTTCTAAAATAATTTGCTTTGCCGACTTTTATTTTCTCATGAATATGTTTCATACCCTTATCATTTCTTTGTGCATCAATAATCTTTTGCAGAAGAATCGACTCAAGCATCAATTGGTTCAAGGTTCCATGTTGAATCATTCCCAGGTTTAATTTCTCCATTTCTTGGCATAATGTGATGTCAGAAGTCTTTACTGTAAGACAATGGCAGGAAGCCTTGCGACTTAGTGCATCTGCCACCATGTTGGCCTTGCCTGGGTGATAGTGAATCTCTAATTCATAATCCTTAATCAGCTCAAGCCATCTCCTCTGCCTCATGTTTAGTTCTGACTGGGTAAAAATATACTTCAGGCTTTTATGATCTGTATATATATGACAGATTTTTCCCAGTAGATAATGATGCCATATTTTAAGGGCATGAACCACAACAGCTAATTCTAAGTCATGAGTTGGATAATGTTTCTCATGTCGGTGCAACTGTCTTGAAGCATATGCTATAACTCGGCCCTTCTGCATTAAGACACATCCGAAACCACTGCCCGATGCGTCACAGTACACATCAAAAGGCTTCTCAATGTCTGGTTGAGCCAATACCGAAGCAGTGGTCAACAATACCTTTAGCTACTCGAAGGCTTCGTTGCATCTTGAGAACTAGTTGAATTTTGTATCATTCTTCAATAGACTTGTGATTGGTTTCACAATCTTGGAGAAATCCGGGATAAATCTACGTAATAGCTAGCGAGTCCAAGGAAACTTCAGACTTGATGTACAGTGGTTGGTGGTTTCCACTCTAGGATATCCTTGACCTCGCTGGGATCAACCGCAATCCCATTTGCAGACAATACATGTCCCAAAAATTGGATTTCCTCTAGCCAAAACGCGCATTTGCTGAATTTAGCATATAATTGGTGTTCCCTTAAGCGCGTTAATACGATCCGTAAATGTTTAGCATGCTCCTCTTCATTCTTGGAGTAAATCAAGATATCATCAATGAAGACCACCACAAATTTATTCAACTCGGGCATAAACACTGAGTTCATTAGATAGGTGTCACACCCAGGTTTTAGGGGCACCAAGACCCAGGCGCGAACATCACCAGGTGTGCTGGGACCAAGTCTCACAGATAGAATAATGGCACAGGATCGAATGTCACATCTTTACTATATAACATGAGTTCTATATAAAATAAATAATTACATTATAAGGAGACAACGGTCCAGCAACCCAAAGTTGACTGGGAGACGACGACCTAGACCTCTCACGAACACATCGCAACACCTCCATGCGCCTCATCCTGCGGTACCTGTTCTTGACCTGTGGGGGGGTGTGAGACAGCAAGAGTGAGCTCACATACGTTCATAGCTAAACAAGTTGTGGGGAATAATGTGCATGAACTCGCCAAAGGTGGGAGCTCACGTGAAGTGTAAGGCTTACCAAAGAGGATGGTTGAAGCTGAGCATTGCTTTTAAAGTTGGTCAAATTTTATTAGCAATTACTAAGTATAAGTAAATACCAACCCAATTAAGTAGTAGAAGAAAAATAACAACATCACCTGCGATGCAATGCATATGACAAATTGAATTTAGTTCCATAAATTAATCATGTGAGTGTCCGAGCTGCTCATGACCGTGAGCACGGCTAGTATACCAGTTTTACACTCTGCAGAGGTTGCGCATCTTTACCCACAAGTCATGTTACCCATCTGCCAAGAGACGGCCAATCCCATACACCTCTACCGAGGAGGCGAGGCAGGGTAACACTACGAGGCCTTTACAAAGTTCCACTAGCTTCAGAAAACCCGCTACAGTTTATAGGAAGCTCCAATGCAGGAATCCCTCGCATGACCGCCATCGTAGCAAAATCATCCCAAGGGCCTCCCTACACTGACCACTCCCCTACTGCCCTTGCCCCTTTTGGGTAAGGTAGTCATCCACTAGCTTTCCTAATTAATCAGCCAAGGGCGTCCCATTAAACCCTTGTGGTAGCACTGTTTTCCCGGGTGGTTGTCCATGTTCCAATTAACATAATGATCTTAACATGAACAATAAATAACAACTGATAACAAAAGTATAATCATGAATAGTGTAATCTTCATACCCAAAACCACATAAAGCAATATCAGGTACTACCCAAAAAGTTTAGTGGAGTCAAGGTATAAAGATAATCAAACTAGGGTAACCTGTTGGGTCCCATCAAAATTAACCTATGCAGATCATTATGATTAATCAGAACATGACTGGATAAAAAGAAGTGATTAAGGGCACAACTTGCCTGGGACTTGAGATTCTAGGTACCAACTTGCTCTTCAGATGACACGTGTCCTCACTGCTAAACGTAGCAATACAGACAAACATGTATAAGCAAAATTAACATCACACCAAACATAAGCAAAAACTGCGTAATAATAGTCTACGCACTGCTACGAGATCGTGGGAACAAGAATCTCTAAAATCGGAGCTACATTTATAAAGTTAGGGTTTTTTTCGAAGATCCACGTGGTTAACTATTAAACTATATTATAAATTAGTTAATATACATCATATGAGAGAATATACTCTAAATAATTAATTTATCTTTAATATAGCTTATAACTTTATTTTGGAAATCACGTCATAGTAAAATCATAGTTATAGATATATCAACCTTGGTTAGTAAAATAATTATGCTACTCAAAAGGGTAAACAAAATTCTAACTATAAAAGTGTGTGATATGACTCAATGAATGCTACTACTGCGTAGGCAATTTTATCACAAAATTATAGCAACTTGAACGGGTCAAATTGGAGTTAAAACGAATTAAATATGAATTAAACAAGTTTTAGATTTATTTGAATACTAAAAACCAATTTTCTTTATTAACTTTACCTATTTTATTAATTCTTGGGCTGCGACTACTAATTACTAAAAGCTTGGGGTGCGTTCTGTAAATGCCAGGACTGATCTGAAGGGGTTTTTGAACTTGTATGGACCGCGGGTTGAATCGGGAAAAATACAGGGTCTCTTTAGCTAAACGTCACAGCGAAGGGGTATCGGCACACAAGAGCCGTCCGATCTAGCATCTACAGTCCAGATTAGATCCGACACACTTCAAACCAGCGAGTAACCTAGGCCGCCCGATTCGTATCCTACGGTTCAGATTTTAAATACCCGTGATCGAACCAGTACCGGATATCAACCGATCGATCCCCAATCCACGGATGTAAGCTCAGCAGCCCGAGGACTAACTTCACGCGTAGATCATGCAATCGACGAGCAGGATGAAATCCGAGTGAATCGTTATCTTGTGTCCAATCTCATGCATTCGATTGGAGATCAACGGCTCATCATCTTTCTCCCACCATTCCATACCGCGGACCGTACACGGCAACGCTGTTTCCTTCCACGGCGGCGCAGTGGCAACGACGAGCAATGGCCAGTGCTCGCGCGCCTGGTTTCACGTGCATACATGCGAATAGCGAAGAAGAGTCCATACAAGACAGGAGAGAGAGCTATTACCAGCTATCGGCCATTCAAGCGAGCTACTCACGCGGCGGTTGGAGGCGCGGAGAGCACCGCCCACGACAAGGGGCGACACCACGGCCCCGAGAAACTCCGGTGACAAATTGCTGACCCACTAGGCGCCGGCTGCATGGGAGAGGGAGGGGGCTTCTCACCGCCGATGGAGGTAGGGCTGACCGACGCGGAGCACAGGTCGCGGCCAGGCGCCAACACCGGCATCTTCACCATCACACTGCGCGCGGTCACCACAGTCCACTGCACGGCTGGGCGGATGGCAATGATTCCCCTCCGCCACTGATCATGGTGCGAGCGGCTGCAAGTTTCAAGCTCCGGCTTCATGTTGCTGCTGACCCTCTCGGCAAAACTTTGAGGCACCGGGATTGATAGCCAGAGTATCGTGGGTGCCTGCCTTTATATCCCAGATACGGGTGAGCTCCAAGCCGAGAGATAAGGAACGACAATCACGCTGAGTTTGTTGCGGTGCTCGCGGAGAGGATGAGGGCGATCCGTATGCCAGCCATGTAGTCCGCTAGGATTTGTTTGGCTAGCCGATCAAGATTATAGGCGGAATCTGTTCGGAGTTTTGCGATCCAATCTTAACTGAATTTAGTTGAAGGTCTCGAGACAGTGGAATCTCGAGCGACTGTGTCATGTCGAAGCCAACTGCGAGCTAGAGTAGAAACTGATGGTGTGCGTGATTTGTTAGTAGTCCAGTAGTCCGAGCGGCCGACTCCAAGGTATTATTTTTAAATATTCAGCACATGCCAGCTTTGCGTCATCACGGCTCAAGTTCACAACAATAAAATAAACAAATAAAAAAAGAACAGGTGGACGTGTGTTAACAGGAGAAGAAGAATGGGCTGAATGGCCGGTTTTATGTTTTCAATTCTCCTATTTCAGATTTAATTTAGATTTTGAATTCAAATGTATTTTGAGCTTTCCAACTAAATTTTTTAAATGCACAAATAAAAACCAATCATGTGTAATATAGTTTCACGCTAATTATTTATTTATTATCTTGTTTGTGCAAATGCTTCTAATTATGCCACTCACACATACAATAATTTAAGAAAATAATCTCTAATATACAATATTGATTAAAGGATATATTAACCTTAATCCTTATAGCATAATTCTATTTTATTTCTTTTAGAGTTTCAAATTAAGTTCTAGTTTCAAGTTTTAGATTTGAGTTTTAAACTACCATTATTTTAGTACTATCATTTTTTAGAGAGGACATCTTTCATAGTATAATTATTCATTATGAGACACCTTACTTTAATTCTCTTTTTTTAAGGAAATTATAAACCCATAACCATGATTTTGAGATGTTACAATAGGTGAAGTGGGCAGGAGCATTTGTCAATCCGAAAGACATAACCAAGTATTCGAATAATCCATACCGCATAGTAAATGCGGTCTTGGGTATATCCTCGGGTCGAATACGGATCTGGTGATAGCCCGACCTGAGGTCAATCTTGGAAAATACCCGAGCTCCAATAAGTTGATCAAATAAGATATCAATCCGGGGAAGAGGGTACTTGTTCTTGATAGTGACCTCATTAAGGGGTCTGTAGTCCACACACATTCAAAGTGTTTGATCCTTCTTCTTGACAAAAATTGCAGGACATCCCCATGGTGATGAACTAGGCCAAATGAATCCCTTCTCAAGCAAGTCTTGTAATTGTGTCTTGAGCTCCGCCAATTCATTTGGTGGCATCCAGTACAATCTTCTAGAAATAGGGGCTATACCGGGCTTTAGTTCGATCACAAAATCTACATCCTGTTCTGGAGATAATCCAAGCAGATCTTCAGGAAATACATCCGAAAATTCACATACTACCGGAATATCCTGAATTTCTGGTATGATGGCTTTGTAGACTCGTCCAAATGGTTTGGCTGGGGCAGCTACCGGGATAGACAAAAGAACCTCTTCATGGCCATGGCTCAACTTGATAGTCCTTAAGTCAGTGTTAATGATAGCTTTGTGCTGGGCTAACCAATTCATGCCCAGAATTACATCTATATCTTGGCCTTTCAAAACAATCATGTTGGTGGGAAAATCTTGTTTCAACCAATGTTACTGGCACATGGAAGGCTACTTCCTTAGTAAAGATTTGTCCCCCAGGTGAATGGATAATAAACCCTTCCCTTGATTCAGTGCAAGGGATGCAATATTTTTCCACAAATTGCTTGCTTATGAATGTATGCGAAACACCAGAATCAAAGAGAATAATTGTTGGGTAATTGGCCACAAGGAACATACCCATCATTACCGACTCTCCTTCCAGTGTAGTGGCCACTTGAGTGTAATAAATTCGCCCAGTCTTCTTCACATTTTTGCCCGCTGAATTATTGGCCAGGTTTCCCTTGCCTTGGTTGGAGCTCCCCGAGTTCTACTGATTGTTGGACTTATTCTGCCTCGGATAGGGACAGTCTTTGATAAAATGACCAGACTTCCCACAGTTGAAGCAGCTAGTGGACGAACTAGGGAGGGCGGGGAAACGAGCACCAGGGGCACTCGACTGATCTGTAGAAGTGGGGGTAGTGGCAGGGCGAATGAAAACAGACTGTTTGAATGGATAGGAGTGTGGACGAGGCGAAGAACGATTCTGATTAAATGGTCGGATTACCAACCTGGTTCGCTTCTCAAGTCCCTGATTGGACCTGTCACCTCTAAATCCCTTTGATTTTTCCTTGGCCTGTATTCTTGGCTTCTATGGCCAATGCCGTACTGACGGCTCTGCTATACGTAAGATCCAGGCAGGTAGCCATTTTCCTTTGGAGCCTATCATTGAGTCCTCGCATTAAGCAATTCTTTTTCTTTAGATCAGTATTCACTTGGTCGATAGCGTACTAAGACAGATGGTTAAACTTATTGAGATACTGCATTACAGTATCTCCACCTTGCCTTAGTCGAATAAACTCCTCCTGTTTCATGTGAAGCACTCTGTTGGGGGCCTTCGGCTCCGAAGGTCCTCAAAAACAGGATTTAACAGTGTTTCTGGAGTATAATGTGTGAACAGGTATCTTTGGACCCGAATCGGTACCACAGTGGGAGAAGCTCAAAGAATACGAAGGTTGATACAGCGCCGAAGGAGTGAGCAGGAAAGCTTCGGCGTGAATACAGAAAAGGAAACCGACTTAAAGATGAAAAGGCTATTTAAACCTCGGTGGATTACTATAGAACTACTACCAAATGTAAAGGGCATGAATGTAATTTTATATGGGTTGTGTTCCATGCCTATAAATAGGTGAACAGTACCCCCGTAATGTTCACGCTGACTTGGCATTTGCTTTTTGCGTCACGCATGTACTTTTACTTCCTTCCAAACTAAAGGTACATCTGTAACTTGATGTCATTTTTATTCTTCAATAATATATAATTATCTATGTTATCCTTCATATTTCTTGTGATTCATTCTTCATCATTGTATGTTGTATTTATGAAGGTACGTCCTTCATAACCTTCGTCCAAAAATCATTATATCCTAAGGGAAATAATGCTTCGAAGGACGAAGGACTTTATCGATTAACATTTTTTGTGTTGCCTTGTTCTTAACTAATAGCATTTGAGAACAAGTCCCCAACATTGGCGCCCACCTCCGGTGAACTCACTTCCACTCTTTGAGTTTTTGAACACCTTCGGCGATCATAAACCTTCGCTATGGCGCCGAAGAAAGCTTCAGCAACTGGGGCTACAGCTCTGCAACCGCTGGACCACAATCAGGAGACTGTCTCCCTTCGGGAGGCCCAAAGCCAGAAAAGGAAGGCTGTTAGCCCGACACCGCCAGAGGATGAAATAGACCAAGAAATCAGAGACATGGAGATACTTCATCAACAGGTGCAGAGGAAGAAGGAAAAGATGGCCAGGCTAGCTGAATTGCAAAGGCAGATAGACGAAGCCTCTGAAGAAGTTCGTCATCTTACTCAGGATGAGCAACACTGAAGGCCTCAACACCAAGACTTTCATCAGGAGGGTTTCCTCAACGAAGATGACTGGTATGACAATTTCCATCATGGAAATTTTGTTTTTGATGATGCTTCTCCTCTGTCCGCTGAGCTGCAGGCTACACCTTGGCCTCCGTCCTACAAGCCGCCTCAGCTTCCCATATTCGATGGCCACTCAGACCCGAAGCAGTTTTTAATGAGTTACGAGCAACAGTATCTTCGTATGGTGGCAACGCTGCAGTCATGGCCAAATCTTTTATTATGGCCGTCAGGAGTGTTGCTCAAACCTGGTATTCCTCCCTTCGACCAGGAACGATCACTTCATGGCAAAAGCTGAAGGACATGTTGTTAACCAGCTTCCAAGGGTTTCAAACGAAGCCGGTCACTGCTCAGGCCCTGTTCCAGTGCACACAGGATCACGAAGAATACCTTCAGGCGTATGTCCGGAGGTTCTTGCGTTTGAGGGCGCAGGCGCCAACGGTGCCCAACGAAATTGTCATTGAGGCCATGATCAAGGGACTTCGGCCTGGACCTTCAGCTCAGTACTTTGCTAGGAAGCCTCCTCAAACTTTGGAGAAGCTGCTCCAGAAGTTGGACGAGTATATTCGTGCCGACAATGATTTTCGCCAAAGAAGGGAGGAGGCTTTCAGGTTTTCCGAAATGTCCAGGGGCTTCGGAGGAAGATTTTATCTGAGGCACGTCAGGTCAATTCACAACTCTAATCAAAATGATGATAAGGGGAGTCAGCAGCAGAGGCCACAGTGCTCCTCACAGGCTTCGGGGCAACAGCAGAGCTTCTTCCGGCCACCAGCTCCAAGAGGCAGAGGCGCCAGGGGCTTCGGCGGAAGACTTGGAGATCAACCAAGGAGAATATTTTGCTTGTTTTGTGGTGAAAACAAGGGCCATACCACCAGGATGTGCCATGTTACCATCCAGAAGCAAAAGGAGATAGCCGAAGCTGCAGCACAACAGGCTCAGCCGAAGCAGGTCATGCATACTGCTTCGTACCATTCGCCTTACATCCCAGAATACGTAGGCAACCACCCTGCAGTTTCTGTTGCTTCGGCTAGTCAACCTCAAGCTTCCTGGCAACAGCCTCCGCCTCCACCACCGCTGCAACAAGGTCAACAGCCAGAAGGGGGCCAATATGCTCCACATCAAAGGGACTTCAGAGAACAATCCGAAGCTCGCACAGTCAATAGCACTGTGCCAGAGTCGAAGCACATCTATTGACAAATATCCTACCTTGACAGCAGTCTTTTCCATTCAGTTTTATTTTCTGTGTAATAAAGAACACTTTTTAAATTTCAAGTAATAGTTTTGTTGTCTGCCACAAGGAGAACATATCTTCTACACATGTTTAAGTTGTCGGAGCTTGAAAATTTCCAATAGCAAGGAGGACCTTCAGATTATTAACTTGCAATAGACACGGTATGAATTCTTCGAAGCAATAAAAAGTCGTTCCAAAAGGAGCACAGTGTAAGTTTTTTGCTCCAAAGTCGTTCCTAAGGGAATGCAGAGCTTACAGCGAAAAGTCAACGCTAATTCCGCCGAAAGTAAAAGGCGAAGAAGCTCCAAAGATGTTCCTGAGGGAATGCAGAGCTTACAGCGAAAAGTCAACGCTGATTCCGCTAAAGTAAAAGGCGAAGAAGCTCCTAAGGGAGGCTTACAGCGAAAAGTCAACGCTGATTCGAAAAAGATTATGTATTTTATAGCAGAGATGTGTGTGAAGCTTCGGAACGAATACCTTTTCTCATAGCATAACATCATCACATCATTTTGCATAGCATAAGCATCATACATCATTCTGCATATGGCACAAGAAAGGGATACAATATTGATTTTCGGAATGTAGCTTCGGAAGATATTTTCACGAAGTTTGGATGTTCTTCATCAGAACACTGGGTATTGTTGCGATAAATGAAAATTCTTCTTCACGAAGCATGAAAAGAAGGGAAGGTGTTTTTTCGTCAAAGACTCAAAAACGGTACGTATGTAAAATTTCATGCATCGTAAAGAATTAAATCATAAAAAAAACAAGTTTATTACATTCAGGGTTACAAGATATTACACATACTACATTTCAGAAGTTTTTACAGTAGCACTTAGTCTTCTCTAAGTACTACTTCTGCAGCTTCGTTCAGGAGTCGATCGACAACTTGATCCATGATAGCTTCAGCCATCTTTTTAATTTCATCATCATCTTTCGGGGAAGGACCCGGAGACGCTTTAGTAGGATCTGAGGGAGGACAGGATATGGCTACATTGCTATTACAAGTTGCGAACGAAGTTTAAAATTAAAAATTACAACACAATAAAAACCACTAGTTAATACCTATTTGCCCTTCGGGCTCCACGCTCTTCTCAGCAGCCTCTGCTACCCTTCTAGCGTCATGGATGCCCTTTTCGCTTCTTTGGATAATTTCTCGGGCCATTTCTCGGCCACCGTTGTCCCAGATATCGGTGAAAAATTTTCCACCAACCATGCTAGCTTCGGCTGAAGGATCCTTTGCATCTTCGGAGGACAAGGTAGCTTCGGATTGCGCCAAAATCTTTACATGATCACAGCCCTTTTTCTCCAAAATGGTGGCAATTCCCCTGGCACCCGAAAAAGCACATATATCTCCGCGGCTATTTAAAATTTCTTCGAAGGCCTCAGCTTCGTGGCTAATCCATTCAATGGGGCCTTCGGGGTTGCCTCTCGTAAAGTTTTCTTCACTCGAAAATGCGCCAACGCTGGCGAAGCTAGCTTTCAACTTCTTAACACACTCCATAGATTTATTATAACATCTTTTCTTGGACGAGCGAAGCTCTTCAACAGTTCCCTCTAAATGATTTGCCCATTGGTCGCTAAGTTCTCGTTTCGTTTCTTCAAGCATGCGTTCCTCTTTGGCTCTGGCCAGTTGTTTTCGAAGATCTTCGATTTCACGTTTCTGAGCCTCAGCTTGACTTTTGAAAGTAGCTTCGTCTTCTTTTATCCTATTTATCAAAGAATGTAATATTTTATCTTTTTCGAGACCTTCGTTCCTCAGCTCAGTTACTTCGGAACGAAGGTTGCTCAGGGCTATAGCGCACCCTTCGTCTTCGGCATCTTTTTGGGCCCTGAGGGCGTTGCTAAGTATAAGGCCCTGCAGAGAAAAATGCGTGTGCATCAATAGATTTAAGCAAACGGAAAATTTTGATCTCAACAAAAAAAATACGAAGCTCTCAAATTTTGTACCTTTAAACTATTGTACGCCAAGCTGTCGGCCAACTCGTCTTTCGACAGCACCGAGAGTCCGTCTTCTAATGTTGGGAATCCGAAGCTCTTGCTCATCTCCCGGCAGACAGAAATCTTCTTGTTGTCCGGGAGACAGTACAAGAAGTCTTCTTCTCCGCTGCCATTGAATATCAACGCCCCCTCTGGATATTTTAGTTTTTGAGCGTAAAACTGGGCTTCTTGCTTTTCTTTTTCAGACAATTTTTTCCCCGAAGCATGTCGAACAATATAATCAGGGACTTTGGTGGATGCTTCGGGGGCAGCAGCATGGATTTCTTCAACAAAAATTGGCTCTGCCACTTTTTCTTCTTTGGTTTCCAGGGATTTCACCCTCGTGGGCTCTGAAGGTCCAGCTTTAGCTTCAGTTTTTTGCTCTAGAGTCTTAGTATCAAAAATCTCAGTTTTCGTTTCAGAAGTCTCAACAGTCTTCTTCGGAGTTGTGCTTGAGGACTTAATTGTTTCTAAAACATCTAGTACGTTGACCATTCTTTTTCTTTTCGGAGTCACCACTGGCCCCTTTTGAATTTTTGTAGTATCAACATTTGCTGAAGGACTTAGAACTTCTGATATTTTTGATCCCTCAGCTGATCCTTTTGCTTCTTCCATTTTTTCTGTTGATGGCGCTTCGGCCATCTCTTTGGTTTCTGATAACAAAACCTTTGGTTCTTCCAATTCTGTTCTTGTTGGCGCTTCGGCCATTTCTGCGATTTCTGGCAGTACGGTTGGCTGTTCAGCCTCGGTGGCCGAAGAGGCCTCTCCGGTGAATTCAGGCACCGAGGCTGGTTCAATATAGCGCGGCCGATGTGTGAGGACCTTTATCCTTTTTCTTTCCGGTGCTGGCTCACTAGGAGCAGCTGCAGCTTCTTCTTTCGCAGAGGTCGTGCCTTTTCTTTTCTGCCCTCGAATGGGATAACGATAGTCAGGGTAGACGAACCCGATAGCGTCAAACACTCGATTCAGTCTTTTCTTTTTTCGGCCTCCGAAGGCTGCTGACAATGCAGTATCTTCAGCCTTCGAGTAAGCCCCAAGTAGTTCATCACTTAAATTTTCAATGCTTTTTAGCCAGTCGTCATCTGGCTCAATGAATTTATCTCCGAACTTGAAAGTATACTTCAGCCTGATAAGTCCACCTTCGTTGGCCTCCTTTATGGTCTCTTGCGGCATTTCCCATTTTTCCGCAAGCGGCCATACTCTGAAGGCAATATGCTCTTGGACCAAATCTCTCGTTCCAATAAAAGAACAAATAACTCCGAAGGCTCTCTGGCATTCTTCGGCAGCTTCATTCATCTCAACCTTCGGCCTTCGCAGGCCGAAACTTTGCCAAATAGGGCGCATAATTATACCTTTAATATCTCCCCGTGCTTTTAGGTCATTCTTCACATAAAACCATTCTGTCATCCAGTCGCTGGGCCATCTCTTCCGAAAGGTTGGCACGGGACAGCTTGACCCAGACCGAGAAACGAAGCTGTAGCAGCCAAAATTATTGTGATACTGTTCCTTACCCCAGGGTTTTGTCTCGTATAACAATTCGTGTATGTTGCAGAAACTTCTCGCATCAGGTTCCAGACTTTGGCTTCTCACGGCCCACACAAAGATATTCAGTCTTATAATTGCTTCGGGAGTAAGTTGATGAAGATAGACTTCGAATATCTTCAGCACTTCTACGACAAAGCTGCTCAGGGGAAATCGTAGTCCAGCTTTCAAGAAGCTTCGGAACACTACGACTTCATTTTCCTCAGGGGTCGGGCAAGTTTTCTCTCCTTCGTCGACCCTCACAATGGATAAATCCCGGAAGTATCTTCCCCTCATGTTGGCAAGATGATTTTCCTTGATACTTGACTTGCCAAAAACCGCATGGCTTGGTCGCCAAGGGCGATCTTCGGAGTCTTCACCACTGAAAGTCGCCTAGAGGGGGGGGGGTGAATAGGGCGAAACTGAAATTTACAAATATAAACACAACGAGGTTCGGTTCTCGCAAACCTACTCCCCGTTGAGGAGGCCACAAAGGCCGGGTCTCTTTCAACCCTTCCCTCTCTCAAACGGTCCCTCGGACCGAGTGAGCTTCTCTTCTTAAATCAAAGCCGGGAACAAAACTTCTCCGCAAGGGCCACCACACAATTGGTGCCTCTTGCCTTGATTACAATGGAGTTTTGATCACAAGAACAAGTGAGAAAGAAAAGAAGCAATCCAAGCGCAAGAGCTCAAAAGAACACGACAAATCTCTCTCGCTAATCACTAAAGCCTTGTGTGGAATTGGAGAGGATTTGATCTCTTTGTATGTGTCTAGAATTGAATGCCTAGCTCTTGTAAGTGGTTGAGAAGTGGGAAAACTTGGATACAATGAATGGTGGGGTGGTTGGGGTATTTATAGCCCCAACCACCAAACATGACCGTTGGCTGGGCTGTCTGTTCGATGGCGCACCGGACAGTCCGGTGCACACCGGACAGTCCGGTGCCCCCTGCCACGTCATCACTGTCGTTGGATTCTGACCGTTGGAGCTTCTGACTTGTGGGCCCGCCTGGGTGTCCGGTGCACACCGGACAGGTACTGTTTGCTGTCCGGTGTGCCAGTATGGGCGCGCCTGACCTCTACGCGCGCAGAGCGCGCATTAAATGCGCGGCAGAGAGCCGTTGGCGCGGAGGTAGCCGTTGCTCCGGAGTCGCACCGGACAGTCCGGTGCACACCGGACAGTCCGGTGAATTATAGTGGACTAGCCGTTGGAGTTTCCCGAAGCTGGCGAGTTCCTGAGGCCGACCTCCCTTGGCGCACCGGACACTGTCCGGTGTACACCGGACAGTCCGGTGAATTATAGCCGAGTCGCCTCTAGAAATTCCCGAAGGTGGCGAGTTTGAGTCTGAGTCCCCCTGGTGCACCGGACATGTCCGGTGGCACACCGGACAGTCCGGTGCGCCAGACCAGGGGTGCCTTCGGTTGCCCCTCTGCTCCTTTGTTGAATCCAAAACTTGGTCTTTTTATTAGCTGAGTGTGAACCTTTAACACCTGTCTAACTTATTCACTGGAGCAAACTAGTTAGTCCAATAAATTTTTGTTGGGCAATTCAACCACCAAAATTCAATTAGGGACTAGGTGTAAGCCTAATTCCCTTTCAATCTCCCCCTTTTTGGTGATTGATGCCAACACAAACCAAAGCAAATATAGAAGTGCATAATTGAACTAGTTTGCATAATGTAAGTGTAAAGGTTGCTTGGAATTGAGCCAATATAAATACTTACAAGATATGCATGGATTGTTTCTTTCTTATATAACATTTTGGACCACGTTTGCACCACATGTTTTGTTTTTGCAAATTCTTTTTGTAAATCCATTTCAAGGATCTTTTGCAAATAGTCAAAGGTAAATGAATAAGAGTTTGCAAAGCATTTTCAAGATTTGAAATTTTCTCCCCCTGTTTCAAATGCTTTTCCTTTGACTTAACAAAACTCCCCCTAAATGAGATCCTCCTCTTAGTGTTCAAGAGGGTTTTGATATATCACTTTTTGAGATACTACTTTCTCCCCCTTTTTGAACACAATAGGAAAATCAATTGATAAATATTCAACACTAAGTTTTTTGAAATCGGTGGTGGTGCGGTCCTTTTGCTTTGGGCTCATTTCTCCCCCTTTTTGGCATGAATCGCCAAAAAAACGGAATCATTAGAGCCCTCGAAGTGCTATCTTCCCCTTTGGTCATAAATAAATGAGTTAAGATTATACCAAAGGCGAAGTCCGGTCCTTTTAGCTTTGGGCTCTTACTCTCTCCCAAAGACGAAGTCCTTTTCTTTGATGCTCATTTCTCCCCAAAGAATAGAGAGTTGCTTGGAGTGATGGCGAAGTATGAGTTACGGAGTGGAAGCCTTTGTCTTCGCCGAAGACTCCAATTCCCTTTCAATATACCTATGACTTGGTTTGAAATACTCTTGAAGACACATTAGTCATAGCATATATAAAAGAAATATGATCAAAGGTATACTTATGAGCTATGTGTGCAAGCTAGCAAAAGAAATTTCTAGAATCAAGAATATTGAGCTCATGCCTAAGTCTGGTAAAAGATTGTTCATCAAGTGGCTTGGTAAAGATATCGGCTAATTGATCTTTAGTGTTAATGTAAGAAATCTCGATATCTCCCTTTTGTTGGTGATCCCTAAGAAAATGATACCGGATGGCTATGTGTTTAGTGCGGCTATGCTCGACAGAATTGTCGGCCATTTTGATTGCACTCTCATTATCACATAGCAAAGGGACTTTGGTTAATTTGTAACCGTAGTCCCGCAGGGTTTGCCTCATCCAAAGCAATTGCGCGCAACAATGGCCTGCGGCAATGTACTCGGCTTCGGCGGTAGAAAGAGCGACTGAATTTTGCTTCTTTGAAGCCCAAGACACCAAGGATCTCCCCAAGAACTGGCAAGTCCCCGATGTGCTCTTCCTATTAATCTTACACCCCGCCCAATCGGCATCCGAATAACCAATTAAATCAAATGTGGATCCCCGAGGGTACCAAAGCCCAAACTTAGGAGTATAAGCCAAATATCTCAAGATTCGTTTTACGGCCGTAAGGTGGGATTCCTTAGGGTCGGATTGGAATCTTGCATACATGCAAACGGAAAGCATAATGTCCGGTCGAGAAGCACATAAATAGAGTAAGGAACCTATCATCGACCGGTATACCTTTTGATCCACGGACTTACCTCCCGTGTCGAGGTCGAGATGCCCATTGGTTCCCATGGGTGTCTTGATGGGCTTGGCATCCTTCATCCCAAACTTGTTTAGAATGTCTTGAGTGTATTTGGTTTGGCTAATGAAGGTGCCCTCATGGAGTTGCTTCACTTGGAATCCTAAGAAATACTTCAACTCCCCCATCATAGACATCTCGAATTTCTGTGTCATAATCCTACTAAACTCTTCACATGTAGACTCGTTAGTAGACCCAAATATAATATCATCAACATAAATTTGGCATACAAACAAGTCATTTTTGAGAGTTTTTGTAAAGAGTGTAGGATCGGCCTTTCCGACTTTGAAGCCATTAGCAATAAGAAAATCTCTAAGGCATTCATACCATGCTCTTGGGGCTTGCTTGAGCCCATAAAGCGCCTTAGAGAGCTTATAGACATGGTTAGGATACTCACTGTCTTCAAAGCCGGGAGGTTGCTCAACATAGACCTCTTCCTTGATTGGTCCGTTGAGGAAGGCACTCTTCACGTCCATTTGATAGAGCTTGAAGCCATGGTAAGTAGCATAGGCCAATAATATACGAATTGATTCAAGCCTAGCTACGGGTGCATAGGTTTCACCGAAATCCAAACCTTCGACTTGGGAGTATCCCTTGGCCACAAGTCGTGCTTTGTTCCTTGTCACCACACCATGCTCATCTTGCTTGTTGCGGAAGACCCATTTGGTTCCTACAACATTTTGGTTAGGACGTGGAACTAAATGCCATACCTCATTCCTAGTGAAGTTGTTGAGCTCCTCTTGCATCGCCATCACCCAATCCGCATCTTGGAGTGCTTCCTCTACCCTGTTTGGCTCAATAGAGGAAACAAACGAGTAATGTTCACAAAAATGTGCAATACGAGATCTAGTGGTTACCCCCTTATGAATGTCGCCGAGGATGGTGTCGACGGGGTGATCTCGTTGGATTGCTTGGTGGACTCTTGGGTGTGGCGGCCTTGGTTCTTCATCCTCCTTGTCTTGATCATTTGCATCTCCCCCTTGATTACTGCCGTCATCTTGAGGTGGCTCATTTGCTTGATCTTCTACTTCATCAACTTGAGCTTCATCCTTATTTTGAGTTGGTGGAGATGCTAGCGTGGAGGAGGACGGTTGATCTTGTACATGTGGGGGCTCTTTGGATTCCTTAGGACACACATCCCCAATGGACATGTTTCTTAGCGCTATGCATGGAGCCTGTTCTTCACCTATCTCATCAAGATCAACTTGCTCTACTTGAGAGCCGTTAGTTTCGTCAAACACAACGTCACAAGAAACTTCAACAAGTCCTGAGGACTTGTTAAAGACTCTATATGCCCTTGTGTTTGAGTCATATCCTAGTAAAAAGCCTTCTACAGTTTTAGGAGCAAATTTAGATTTTCTACCTCTTTTAACAAGTATAAAACATTTGCTACCAAAAACTCTAAAATATGAAATATTTGGCTTTTTACCGGTTAGGAGTTCATAGGATGTATTCTTGAGGATTCGGTGTAGATACAACCGGTTGATGGCGTAGCAAGCGGTGTTGACCGCCTCGGCCCAAAACCGATCCGAAGTTTTGTACTCATCAAGCATGGTTCTTGCCATGTCCAATAGAGTTCGATTCTTCCTCTCCACTACTCCATTTTGTTGTGGAGTGTAGGGAGAAGAGAACTCATGCTTGATGCCCTCCTCCTCAAGGAAGCCTTCAATTTGAGAGTTCTTGAACTCCGTCCCGTTGTCGCTTCTAATTTTCTTGATCCTTAAGCCGAACTCATTTTGAGCCCGTCTCAAGAATCCCTTTAAGGTCTCTTGGGTTTGAGATTTTTCCTGCAAAAAGAACACCCAAGTGAAGCGAGAATAATCATCCACAATAACAAGACAATACTTACTCCCGCCGATGCTTATGTAAGCAATCGGGCCGAATAGGTCCATGTGTAGGAGCTCTAGTGGCCTGTCGGTCGTCATGATGTTTTTGTGTGGATGATGGGTACCAACTTGCTTTCCCGCCTGGCATGCGCTACAAACCCTGTCTTTCTCAAAATGAACATTTGTTAATCCTAAATGTGTTCTCCCTTTAGAAGCTTGTGAAGATTCTTCATCCCAACATGGGCTAGTCGGCGGTGCCAGAGCCAACCCATGTTAGTCTTAGCAATTAAGCAAGTGTCGAGTTCAGCTCTATCAAAATCTACCAAGTATAGCTGACCCTCTAACACTCCCTTAAATGCTATTGAATCATCACTTCTTCTAAAGACAGTGACACCTACATCAGTAAAGAGACAGTTGTAGCCCATTTGACATAATTGTGAAACGGAAAGCAAATTGTAATCTAATGAATCAACGAGAAAAACATTGGAAATAGTATGGTCAGATGATATAGCAATTTTACCCAATCCTTTGACCAAACCTTGATTTCCATCCCCGAATGTGATAGCTCGTTGGGGATCTTGGTTTTTCTCATATGAGGAGAACATCTTCTTCTCCCCTGTCATGTGGTTTGTGCACCCGCTGTCGAGTATCCAACTTGAGCCCCCGGATGCATAAACCTACAAAACAAATTTAGTTCTTGACTTTAGGTACCCAAACTGTTTTGGGTCCTTTGGCATTAGAAACAAGAACTTTGGGTACCCAAACACAAGTCTTTGACCCCTTGTGTTTGCCCCCAACAAACTTGGCAACGACCTTGCCGGATTTGTTAGTCAAAACATAGGATGCATCAAAAGCTTTAAATGAAATGATATGTTCATTTGATGCATTAGGAATTTTCTTCTTAGGCAACTTAGCATGGGTTGGTTGCCTAGAACTAGATGTCTCACCCTTATACATATAAGCATGATTAGGGCCAGAGTGAGACTTCCTAGAATGAATTTTCCTAATTTTGTCCTCGGGATAACCGGCAGGGTATAAAATGTAACCCTCGTTATCCTGAGGCATGGGAGCCTTGCCCTTAACAAAATTTGACAATCTTTTAGGAGGGGCACTTAGTTTGACATTGTCTCCCCTTAGGTAGCCAATGCCATCCTTAATGCCAGGGCGTCTCCCATTATAAAGCATGCTACGAGCAAATTTAAATTTCTCATTTTCTAAGTTGTGCTCGGCAATTTTAGCATCTAGTTTTGCTATATGATCATTTTGTTGTTTAATTAAAGTCATATGATCATGAATAGCATCAATATCAACATTTCTACATCTAGTACAAATAGTGACATGCTCAATGGTAGATGTAGATGGTTTGCAAGAATTAAGTTCTACAATCTTAGCACGAAGTATATCATTCTTATCTCTAAGATCGGCAATTGTAACTTTGCAAACATCAAAATCTTTAGCCTTAGCAATCAAATTTTCATTCTCTAATCTAAGGCTAGCAAGAAAAATGTTTAATTCTTCAATCCTAGCAAGCAAATCATCATCATTATCTCTAGGATTGGGAATTGAAACATTACAAACATGAGAATCAACCTTAGCATTTAAACTAGCATTTTCATTTCTAAGGTTGTCAATCATCTCACGGCAAGTGCTTAGCTCACTAGACAATTTTTCACATTTTTCAACTTGTAGAGCGTAAGCATTTTTAACCTTAACATGTTTTTTATTTTCCTTGATTAGGAAGTCCTCTTGGGAGTCCAAGAGATCATCCTTCTCATGGATGGCACTAATTAGTTCATTTAATTTCTCCTTTTGTTCCATGTTAAGGTTGGCAAAAAGAGTACGCAAATTATCTTCCTCACCACTAGCATTATCATCACTGGACGACTCATATTTAGTGGAGGAGTTGGATTTAACCTTCTTCTTTTTGCCGTCCTTTGCCATGAGGCACTTGTGGCCGACGTTGGGGAAGAGGAGTCCTTTGGTGACGGCGATGTTGGCGGCGTCCTCGTCGTCGGAGGAGTCGCTTGAGCTTTCGTCGGAGTCCCACTCCCGACAAACATGGGCATCACCGCCTTTCTTCTTGTAGTACCTCTTCTTCTCCTTTCGCCTCCCCTTCTTGTCGTCACCTCGGTCACTGTCACTAGATATAGGACATTTAGCAATAAAATGACCGGGCTTACCACACTTGTAGCAAACCTTCTTGGAGCGGGACTTGTAATCCTTCCCCCTCCTTTGCTTGAGGATTTGGCGGAAGCTCTTGATGACGAGCGCCATTTCCTCATTGTCAAGCTTGGAGGCGTCTATTGGTTGTCGACTTGGTGTAGACTCCTCCTTCCTCTCCTCCGTTGCCTTGAATGCAACGGGTTGAGCTTCGGATGTGGTGGCATCATCAAGCTCGTTGATCTTCCTCGAGCCTTCAATCATGCACTCAAAACTCACAAAATTCCCGATCACTTCCTCGGGGGTCATTTTAGTATATCTAGGATTACCACGGATTAATTGAACTTGAGTAGGGTTAAGGAAAATAAGAGATCTTAGAATAACCTTAACCACCTCGTGGTCATCCCACTTTACGCTCCCGAGGTTGCGCACTTGATTTACTAAGGTCTTGAGCCGGTTGTACATGTGTTGTGGCTCCTCCCCTTTGCGAAGCCGGAACCGACCGAGCTCCCCCTCGATCGTTTCCCGCTTGGTGATCTTGGTGAGCTCGTCTCCCTCGTGCGCGGTTTTGAGCACATCCCAAATCTCCTTGGCGCTCTTCAACCCTTGTACTTTGTTATACTCCTCTCTACTTAGAGAGGCGAGGAGTATTGTTGTTGCTTGAGAGTTGAAGTGCTCGATTTGGGCCACCTCATCCTCATCATAGTTCTCATCCCCTACCAACGGTACCTGTGCACCAAACTCAACAACATCCCATATACTTTTGTGGAGCGAGGTTAGATGAAATCGCATTAAATCGCTCCACCTAGCGTAATCTTCACCATCAAAAGTTGGTGGTTTGCCTAATGGGACGGAAAGTAAAGGTGTATGTTTGGAAATGCGAGGGTAAAGTAGGGGGATCTTACTAAACTTCTTACGCTCTTGGCGTTTAGAAGTTACGGAGGGCGCATCGGAGTCGGAGGTCGATGTTGATGAAGTGTCGGTCTTGTAGTAGACCACTTTCCTCATCCTTTTGTGCTTGTCCCCTCTCCGATGTGGCTTGTGGGAGGAAGATCTCTCCTTCTTCTCTTTGTGGTGCGAAGAAGATTTCTTCTCCTTTCCTTTGTTGGAGGAGCTCTTCTTCTTCTCCTTCCTCTTGGTGCGGGACTCTTCCGATGAAGTGCTCCCGTGGCTTGTAGTGGGCTTTTCGCCGGTCTCCATCTCCTTCTTGGCGTGATCTCCCGACATCACTTCGAGCGGTTAGGCTCTAATGAAGCACCGGGCTCTGATACCAATTGAAAGTCGCCTAGAGGGGGGGGTGAATAGGGCGAAACTGAAATTTACAAATATAAACACAACGAGGTTCGGTTCTCGCAAACCTACTCCCCGTTGAGGAGGCCACAAAGGCCGGGTCTCTTTCAACCCTTCCCTCTCTCAAACGGTCCCTCCGACCGAGTGAGCTTCTCTTCTTAAATCAAAGCCGGGAACAAAACTTCTCCGCAAGGGCCACCACACAATTGGTGCCTCTTGCCTTGATTACAATGGAGTTTTGATCACAAGAACAAGTGAGAAAGAAAAGAAGCAATCCAAGCGCAAGAGCTCAAAAGAACACGACAAATCTCTCTCGCTAATCACTAAAGCCTTGTGTGGAATTGGAGAGGATTTGATCTCTTTGTATGTGTCTAGAATTGAATGCCTAGCTCTTGTAAGTGGTTGAGAAGTGGGAAAACTTGGATACAATGAATGGTGGGGTGGTTGGGGTATTTATAGCCCCAACCACCAAACATGACTGTTGGCTGGGCTGTCTGTTCGATGGCGCACCGGACAGTCCGGTGCCCCCTGCCACGTCATCACTGCCGTTGGATTCTGACCGTTGGAGCTTCTGACTTGTGGGCCCGCCTGGGTGTCCGGTGCATACCGGACAGGTACTGTTTGCTGTCCGGTGTGCCAGTATGGGCGTGCCTGACCTCTGCGCGCGCAGAGCGCGCATTAAATGCGCGGCAGAGAGCCGTTGGCGCGGAGGTAGCCGTTGCTCCGGAGTCGCACCGGACAGTCCGGTGCACACCGGACAGTCCGGTGAATTATAGTGGACTAGCCGTTGGAGTTTCCCGAAGCTGGCGAGTTCCTGAGGCCGACCTCCCTTGGCGCACCGGACACTGTCCGGTGTACACCGGACAGTCCGGTGAATTATAGCCGAGTCGCCTCTAGAAATTCCCGAAGGTGGCGAGTTTGAGTCTGAGTCCCCCTGGTGCACCGGACATGTCCGGTGGCACACCGGACAGTCCGGTGCGCCAGACCAGGGGTGCCTTCGGTTGCCCCTCTGCTCCTTTGTTGAATCCAAAACTTGGTCTTTTTATTGGCTGAGTGTGAACCTTTAACACCTGTCTAACTTATTCACTGGAGCAAACTAGTTAGTCCAATAAATTTGTGTTGGGCAATTCAACCACCAAAATTCAATTAGGGACTAGGTGTAAGCCTAATTCCCTTTCAACCACCACTATCCACATCATAACTGTCGCTGTCATCAGTATCTTCAGACAAACCTTCTAAAATCTCTTTGGTGATTTTTTCTGTGTTGGTCTTCGACATTGCTATAAGGAAACCCAGGTTCTTCTCCTCAGAGAGACTCAGCTTCGTCTCGGGAGCAGTCTTCTTATCTTCAGACATCTTCGAAAACATTAAAAAAACTGTTTTCAATGCCGAAGCTTAAAAACTTAAAAAGCTAAGCAAATTTTGGTGCGCAAGAGCTAAAAGTTGAGTGAGCGAGAACAGATGGCAAGAGAGCGTACCAAATGAGCTCGCGGTATGCTCTTATTTATACGCCCAGTGCGTGAAAGATTGAAAGCCCCCGCCTGTCAGTGAATGTTGCTATTCTAGCAAAGGGAAGGTGTTTTTGCGGACCTTCGGCTTAAAGCCTTCGTCCATGTCGCAATCTGAATTTATCGATTTAACAAATTAACATTGCGAGGGGCTACTGTTGGGGGCCTTCGGCTCCGAAGGTCCTCAAAAACAGGATTTAACAGTGTTTCTGGAGTATAATGTGTGAACAGGTATCTTTGGACCCGAATCGGTACCACAGTGGGAGAAGCTCAAAGAATACGAAGGTTGATACAGCGCCGAAGGAGTGAGCAGGAAAGCTTCGGCGTGAATACAGAAAAGGAAACCGACTTAAAGATGAAAAGGCTATTTAAACCTCGGTGGATTACTATAGAACTACTACCAAATGTAAAGGGCATGGATGTAATTTTATATGGGTTGTGTTTCATGCCTATAAATAGGTGAACAGTACCCCCGTAATGTTCACGCTGACTTGGCATTTGCTTTTTGCGTCACGCATGTACTTTTACTTCCTTCCAAACTAAAGGTACATCTGTAACTTGATGTCATTTTTATTTCTTCAATAATATATAATTATCTATGTTATCCTTCATATTTCTTGTGATTCATTCTTCATCATTGTATGTTGTATTTATGAAGGTACGTCCTTCATAACCTTCGTCCAAAAATCATTATATCCTAAGGGAAATAATGCTTCGAAGGACGAAGGACTTTATCGATTAACATTTTTTGTGTTGCCTTGTTCTTAACTCATAGCATTTGAGAACAAGTCCCCAACACACTCCTTCTGGAATATAGTGCTCACGGAATGCTACCTTAAATTCATCCCAAGTGACCTAGTGTTCGGCTGGTTGAACTGCCACAAAATTTCCCCTCCAGGTACTGGTAGGGCCTCTCAGTTGCTGGGCAGCGAACAACGGCTTCTGTGTTTCAATGCAACGGAGTAATCCGAACTTCTGCTCTATTACCCGGATCCACTCATCAGCTTCAAGAGGGTCTTCAGCTTTAACAAAGAGTGGGGGACGCGTTTCAGAGAAGTCCAGATATGAGGTTTCACGCAGTCCCTGTGGAGGAGCCCTTCCACCATGTTGCTGGAATTGATTACCCGCCATCTCAGTAAAAAGCGGGTATTATCAACAGTCGTGTTGACCAAGGCAGCGATAGCCTCAGCCAGCGTTGGTGGTATAGGTGGTGGATTAGGGGTATCTTCCCGACCACGGGAAGTACCTGCACCGTCATGCGCACGAGTCCTTGATGGCATCTGAGGCAAAGAAACATTTGGGAAAAATATAACATGCCGATACAAACCATCATTTTACATTACCAAGATGTAATGATACAGACTCAAGTGTACAACATGACATTATTACTTATTTTACATAAGTATTACATATAAGCTATACTACTCTAGTCTTCATTGTCTTGGGTTGCTTCACTGTCGGCTGCAGGAGACCGCTCGTCAGCCAAGTTCATAGAAGGAGGGGGCTTGAAAAGGTCCAATTCCCCACCAAATCCTTCATTTGCTATTCCTGAGGGTCCAGCTTCCATTGCATCAGCGGTAGAAGGCACGTCCGGGTGTAGTCGACCATACAGTACATGTACTTCCTCATGTAGAGTATTACAGTATACTTGCAGGTTATCGCGGGCCGTGCTGAGCTCATCCACACGAGCCCGAGCTTTTGCTTCACAATGCCAAGCGATTGAGCGCGAGTTAATGGCCCAATCAATGGCTGAGTCTCGTTTGGAGATCTCAAACCGCAAGCGGCCGACTTCGGCTGTTAACTCAGCTATACACTGACTGTCCTGCTCCCGTGCCCTGTTCCGATGGCGTAGCTCCGATCGTAGTTGCTCCACCTTAGCTTCCAGATCTCCAATGGGGTCGTTGGAGCCACTACTGCTCCCTTCATGTCTGGGGGCTAACTGATGGTGTGGCACACCAAACGGTCCCGTAGATTTACGTGCAGTTTTCTTTGTGCGTGCCATATCTCCATAAGAGGGGAAATTTATTAGTAGATTCTCAACATGATGCATGCATAACCTAATGATTACGGAACCAACCTTCGTTGACCCCACTTCTTATATATATATTGCACTCTATTACCTGGTCTTGCAGGATAAGAACTTTCAGAAAATGGCAAGGGAAGAATGAAAGAAATTTTCTTGAATAAGTATTTGAAAATTCTTTTTGAAATGCTTCATAATATCTGAAGAGATGGGCTTCACTCCGATACCAGCTGTGACGGAACCTCCCAAGTCATTAGGCCCACCTACAGCTGTCCTTGTCCAACAGACCTTGGACAACCCTGTAGATGCACATAATCACTCGACAAGTTCAGTATCTGTATCCTTTTCCTCGCCCAAGAGCGTTTCACCCGACACGGATATTACAACACATTGGAGGAACGAATAAGCGGAAGCAAATTACCATAACTTAATTTACATTCATTAAAATATAGAAAGAGTGTTAATATTACATTACCAGGATATAAGAGTGCATAAGTATTATTATTACAACCCTGGGAGGCAAAAACCCCTCCCACATAAAAGTATATTGTTTTTCAAAAGGAAGGACCACGTCCTTCCGCAACAACATTACTGTTGAGGTTCGTCCTTGGGCACCACCTTAGTGCAAAAATAGCAAAAGTCTGTTGTTTCATCACCTGCAACAACATGGGTTCGAAAACCCTGAGTACGAAGTGTGCTTTCGCAAGTCTTACCCATCAAAATAAAAAACTCTCAAGGATATGTTGGCTTGAGGGAGTCAAGGTAAGGCTTAACCAAGAATCAAGACTCTGTTTGCAAAAATGCTTACTAATAGTGGATCCTTAAAAATCTAGTTTTATTAGCAAGTTAAGTCATTACCTGTTACTAGAGTTCTTTCTACCGTAGTTCAAGCACTTGGCCTATACTAGCCATCCTCTTATCCACCCCTTCTTGTTTACTGGATTGCTACGTGTAGGGCAGTGACCAAGTCTTCATGTCTGAGAAGTAACGACGATCCGAATTGATTAATACCCAGCTGGGGATCTCCAATCGCACGACATATGTAGCACTTAACCCTTGCACATGTCAACTCGCCACCGGGTTTCTTAAGACCAGACCGGGTTCACGCCAACCGAGAGCACAGATACACCACCGTCCAGCCTCTTGCCATGGAGGGTACACGCTACTCTCGCCATCTCTCCACTCCCATTGCGTGTTGTCCTTTTCTGGTATTAGTCTGCCCGAGGCAAAGCTTACCCATGATGAGGCATGTGACCAGTTAAAAGGTCCTCAATCATCAAGCCTACATCGACACGGTCCTTAATTGACTCAGACGGAGACACTACACCGAGACTCTCTTCTCGTGCAAGTCACCCGCCCGGTCTCAGCTTTATCATTTAAAAACCCCAAAGTCTGGTACTTGGCAGAGGTACATCTTTTTCGATGTTGAACCCATCACGGCCATGATGGATCCACCATCAAGTTTTATTTTTGAAAACATCCCATCCACTGTGAAGCATCATCTTTTGTTAAAAATAAAACATTTGTTTTTCTAAAGCAGGACTAAGCATCAGAAAAACCTTTTAAGAAAACAGGTAATCAAGGAATGGTAAACAGATCCAAGGAAGGAAATGCATCAACTGGTTTAACACACAACTCCTACCACCTAATGCATCACTCAAGTGATAAAGAGTTTAAAACAGCAAGGAGGTGGCAAATGAACCAGGGCTTGCCTTGTGTTGTAGGAGAGTCGGGCTCTGTTCCACAAATGTCAAAATAGAAATAGTTCCCGGTAGGTGGATTTTCTGTTGACGGAGTAGGTTCTTCCTCTTCAACAGTTATCTCTTCTTCGTTCTCTATACATAGCCAAATATAATCATGAATGCTCATGTAATGCTTATGAAAAATGTAATAATAGAGAAACTACACTAAGTTGTATCTTGAATACAACTTTCCTTCACGGTGCTCCAGGGAAACTAGGGTTTTTCTAAGTCAATACCTTAGTGGGATTAGACATTTTTACCCTAAGGAGCTAGGGTTTTGGGTTTGAGAACCAAACAATGTCCAAAACAAATCAAACTTTACCCATGGGTTCTAAGTACCAAAATAAGTTCACCCAAATTTTTTTATGATTTTTGGGGCTATTAAATAATTTCTAAAATTCCATAGGTATAGGTTTAAGCTCTTTTAAATACTGATTAATTCCTTGTTGGGACTAAAAATCCTAGGACTATGTTTATTAAATACTAGAGAAATCTAGGAGTCCAACAAAATTAGTTTCATGTTTTTATCATTTTTCTATAATTTTCTATGGATTTCCTAAGTCTGGTAGAAAAAGAAAAAAAGAAACAATGAATAGCGATGGGCTGAAATCGACCCAAGTCAGCCTACAGACGGAAGAAACACGCGCGCGCCCGTGCCTGTGATGGATAATTTGCACAGAGGACCCTGAGCATTTAAATAACCAGTAAAGAATCCTGCGCACTATTTACTCGTGTCACTGACATTTACACCGAGGCCCTTCCCTTTCTGTTTCTTCGCAGTACCAAGTCCACAACGGTGGACGGCGACGAGCGCGTCACCGACAAGCCTGTACTAGCCGGAATATGCCAAGATTGGACCCCTAACTTAGCCGGTATCGAATTCTACCCTCGGCGACACTAATCCCTCATTCAATTGCACTAATTCAGGCCGGAGCATGCCTGCTCATGACAACCGTGGAAACCGAGAAGAAGCTACGGTGTTCTGGGCAATTCAGTACAATCTAGTTCAATTAATCGAGCCTACAAGCAACAGGAGATCCTAGAGATGCTAAAACATTCAACAGAGGGGTATGAATCAACCTGAGGCAGGCTGACCACGGTGAGAGACCTTCACAGCGAGATTCCGACTGATTTGGGGGAATAACAAAATTCTCCGACTATGGTGGCTAATCGAGGGCAGGGGTGGATGTCCTGGCTTCTTGACAACCTTGCGAAGCTAGTAGCACCATCAATTTATAGTGTCTGGAGGTGGTGGCTCCGAATTTTGAAAGGGGAAGATCGGCGATCGAAGATAGGGGTGAGTCATCGGCGCGAACTACCGTGTCGTTCACCGGGGCAACGTCTCATGCGATGGACTGGCTACTTACGGTTATCTACTGTGACATGGTAACTCTTCTAAGTACGTGGCGTGGCTACAAAAGACGGCGAGCTCCGGCGAGGACACCTCAGTCAATCGCGCGGCAAGTGGTTCAGGGAATAGTCCGGTGATAAGGCTCCAATCCTTCCCTGCGTGGAGATCTTTCACTGCTAGTCGTTATCCGCAAGCTAGGGCGCACAAATCGCGACGACCAGCGTCAATCGTGGTGGAACGTCACCGGCGGCGAGATACACTAAATCGGAAGATCTTTTTGTTACTGTACCATCAGGGTCTTCTTCAATTGTTATGACAGAGCATCTTCAGAGGCGGTTTTCTTCAATTTTTGTGTTACAACATGATCTTCGTCCTGCAGAGAAATTGTTGCCCTATAATCCCTCTCTAACTTTGCTATAGTGTTCACCATCAAATAGTTGGAGGACCCTACTCAAAATCGATCTCCAAGTTCATCCAACTTCACTGTTAATCAGAATTCAGGCTTAGGGCTGGTTTGACAGCCTGACTTCCAACCTATTTATCTTCTAGTTTTGTACAACACCAAGGCTTAATCACTTAAGCAAAGTTGTACTCCTATAGTAGCTCTACAAATTTGATGTATTGACCCTAGGCAAATTCCTTATGGATTAAGAGATACAAGGCTCCAAATATGTCTCAAGCTCACTGAATTTCAGACTTAGGCTTATATGGCTTAAGTGGTGCTTTTTTGCAAATAAGCCCAAATCCCATAATTTGATTTGCAAGTCCTCAAATGTGTGAGACATATGATTTGTGGTGCTCTGATACTTTGGTTTTTGCACTTGGGTCCAAAAGTGTACAAAATTTACACTTAGCCCCCTAGGGTTCTAATTTAGGGTTTTCCAGGGGTCTTTTCAGGGTTTTTAGCACTTTAAGGTTTTGGTGTTGCTAAAGTCCTTCAAATGTGTTTTTTGATGATCATGTCTCATGTCTTTTGAGGTTTTCACCTATTTGGGCTTCATGTTCACTCATAATCCTAATTTAAGGTTAGGTACTCTACCTTAGGGTTAATCGCACATAAACTCATAACATCACAACTTGTTTGAGATTTTTACCTAGTGAATGCACTCTAGGTGTGACAAACACATGATATGCCAATGCTCATGATGTTATGCTCAAGTTTTAGTAACAGTAACACCAGAGGTGTTACATTATGCACCTGAGATAAATGACAACTAGGCAAACTAGTTAGTCCATATTGTTTGTGATGGACGTCAAACACCAAAATCGGTTATAGGAAATGATTAAGCCCATTTCCCTTTCAATTTCCCCCTTTTTGGTAATTGATGCCAACACAAATCAAAGCAAATATAAAGTGTATAAATATAACTAGTTTGCAATTTTAACATATGTGCATAAGTTACTTGAAATTAAACCAATTGAAAGTATGCCTAAGTATATATGATTGCTTTCTTCTATTTTAACATTTTGACCACATTCGCACCACTTAGGTTGTTTTTGCAAATATTTTTAAGAAAAGTCTTTTCAAATTCTTTTGCAAATAGCAATGGTATAAGAATATGATTTCAAAAGGCATTTTCAAGATTTTGAAAAATTCTCCCCCTGTTTCAAATGCTTTTCCTTTGGCTAAATAGACGTCCCCCCTGAAGAAGTTCTCCCCTTAGCTATCAAGAGGGTTTTTGCAATTAAAATAATTTCTTCCCCTTTGTGAAATAGTTTTTGAAAACGGGGTGGTGGTGTGGTCCTTTTGCTTTGGGCCTATTAATTCTCCCCCTTTGGCATTAATCGCCAAAAGCGAAGAACTTGAGAGGCCTTTATTTCTCCCCCATTGAATATGAATGGAAGTATATGAGGAGGGCAAAGGATAATTATACTGATAGAGTTGAGTGGAAGCCTTGCCTTTGCTGAATCCTCCATTTCCCTTTCAATCTAGGACTAATCATAGAGATACTCATGGAAGCATGTTAGTCTTAGCTTTGGCACAAGAAGAATAAGAAATATGCAATTGTACCAACTGAAAGAGGCATGATCAAAGGTATATAAATAAGCTGTGTGTGCAATGTCTCAATGAACGTTTCGAGAATCTAGGATATTTAGCTCACTCCTAAGTTTGCTAAAAGTATTTTCAACTTGGGGCTTGGTGAAGATATTGGCTAATTGGTTGTGGGTGCTAACATAAACAATTTTGATATCCCCTTTTTGTTGGTGATCTCTCAAAAAGTGATCCCGAATGTCTATGTGCATAGTGCGGCTGTGTTCAACGAGATTATCCACCATGCGGATTGCACTCTCATTATCACATAGGACAGGGACTTGGCTCAACTTGTAGCCATAGTCCCTAAGGGTTTGCCTCATCTAGAGTAATTGTGCACAACAATGGCCTGCAGCAATATACTCGGCTTCGGCGGTGGATAGAGCTACTGAGTTTTGTTTCTTTGAAGCCCAAGACACCAGGGATCTCCCCAGAAACTGACAAGTCCCTGATATGCTCTTCCTGTCAATTTTACATCCAGTATAATCGGCATCGGAATACCCAATTAGATCGAAGGTAGATCCCTTGGGGTACCATAGCCCAAACTTAAGAGTGTAAACCTAATATCTCATGATTCTTTTCACTGTCCTAAGGTGAACTTCCTTAGGATTTGCCTAGAACCTTGCACGCATACATACTGAAAGCATAATATCCAGTCGTGAAGCACATAAATAGAGTAAAGATCCTATCATCGACCGGTATACCTTTTGATCTATGGATTTACCTTCTGTGTCGAGGTCGAGATGCCCATTTGTTCCCATGGAGTCTTGATGGGTTTGGCATTCTTCATTCCAAACTTCTTGAGTATATCTTGAACATACTTAGTTTGGCTGATGAAGGTGACAGCACCTAGAGGGGGGTGTGAATAGGTGATCCTGTAAAATTAAACACTAAATAGCCACGAAACTTAGTTATAGAAGTGTTAGTGCGACTAAGTAGTTTTGAGGTGAGTTCTTGTGGACAAAACAATCACAGAGAAAGCAACACAAGATACACGTGATTTTATCCTGTGGTTCGGCCAAGTAACACTTGCCTACTTCCACGTTGTGGCGTCCTAATGGACGAGGTTGCACTCAACCCCTTTCAAGTGATCCGATGATCAACATGAATACCATGGTCTTTTCCTTTAGTGTATTTTCTCGTTTGCGAGGAATCTCCACAACTTGGAGTCTCTCGCCCTTATAATAGAGATCACAAAGAAGGCACAGAGTAAGGTTGGGAAGAGCAACACACACAAGACTCAAATCTACAGCACAACCACGCACACAAGTCACGACTTGAGCTCGAAACACAACACACGGAGTTCACAACTCAAATGGAGCTCAAATCACTAACACAATGAAGCGAATGCGTGGGAGCGGAGTCTGGATGCTTTAGAATACTTAGAGAATACTTGGTGTACTCCTCCATGCGCCTAGAGGTCCTTTTTATAGCCTCCAAGGCAGCTAGGAGCCGTTGGAGACCAACTTGGAAGGCCAAGCTTGCCTTCTGTCGAGTGGTGCACCCGGTGCACCACCGGATAACTACTGTTCATGTCCGGTGCTTGATTTCTTTCCATACGGAGAGCAGTCGACCGTTGGTCCTGGGGATCAGTTGGCACACCGGACACTGCCCGGTGCACACCGGACAGTCCGGTGCGCCCAGCCGACCGTTGGCGCGAACACGTGTCGCGCGAAGATTGTGCGACCGACCGTTACCGCTGGCGACCGTTGGCTCAACGGACAGTCCGGTGCTCCACCGGAGTGTCCGGTGAATTATTGCCATGTCACCCCATTGCTTTTCCCGAGAGCGACGAGTTCGCCGTGGATGACTCACCAGACAGTCCGGTGCACCACCGGACAGTCCGGTGAATTTTAGCCGTACACCACCGTCGATTCCCGAGAGCAGCCATTTCACCGGAGACCAACCTGGCGCACCGGACACTGTCCGGTGCACCACCGGACAGTCCCATGTGCCAGACCGAGCTGAAGTTTGGTCACTGTTTCTAGCACTTTAGACAAACACATTAGCGTTCAAAAAACAATGTACTAAGTCTAGAAACATACCTTATGCCTTAATTTGTACTTCTCACTTTATTTGGCATATAAGAACTTAATCAAATGTGTTGGACATTTAATCACTAAAACATTATAGAAATGGCCCAAGAGCACATTTCCCTTTCAATCTCCCCCTTTTTGGTGATTTATGCCAACACATCTAAAAGCAACAAAAGGAGTGCAACATCAAATGCAATTTAAGACCAAATTGTTTTTCTTATGATTTGGCATATTTGGATCACTCTTTGCCACCACTTGGTTTGTTTTTGCAAATCAAATTCTTTTTCCTATCTCTAAGTCAAACACACTTGTTTGGGCAAATAGAGAGATATTCCAAGAGTAAAATAGATTAAGTGCCAAAACTCCCCCTTTTTCCCATAGTCAAAATTTTCCCCCACAAGAGACCAAATTTTGTAATAAGAGCATTTTGGACAATTCACAAATTCTAACTCTATTATTTTCAAAATTCTCAAGTGGTTGGTTGTCCAGTTGCTTTGGCCTTAGTTTCTCCCCCTTTGGCATTAAGCACCAAAACGGGATCACTTTTGGCCTTTTTAACCCCATTGCCTCACCAAAAATGTCAATTAAGAGCAAAAAGGCAATGAGATTGCAAGTATGAACTTGGAAGTAAGTACACTAATACCGGAGTGCAGTGGAAGTCTTTTCATCGTCCAAGTTCATTTTTCCCTTTCAATGCACCTTTGAGACTACATCAAATGTACTCAAACAAATAGGTTGGTCTCAAAGGGTCAAGTTGTAGCACATCTCCCCCTTAATATGTGCATCATTCACATATGGACTTATGAGGTCCGGGGATCACTTGTACAACTTGAGCACCATAAATAACAATAATTGATTGAAATACATAAAGCAACATGATCAAAGGCATAGAACACATGTATGCTATAGATCAATCCAAGTTACGCGAATCTAAGACATTTAGCTCACTATACAACCTGCAAAACCTTTTCTCATCTAAAGGCTTGGTGAAGATATCGGCTAGCTGGTTCTCGGTGTTAATATGATACACCTCGATATCTCCCTTTTGCTGGTGGTCTCTTAGGAAGTGATGCCGGATGTCTATGTGCTTAGTGCGGCTATGTTCAACAGGATTATCCGCCATGCGGATTGCACTCTCATTGTCACATAGGAGTGGGACTTTGCTCAGATTGTAGCCAAAGTCTCGGAGGGTTTGCTCATCCAAAGTAGTTCGCAACACTGTCCTGCGGCAACATACTCGGCCTCAGCGTTGGATAGGGCAACGGATGTCTGTTTCTTTGAACTCCAGGACACCAGGTACCTTCCTAGAAATTGGCACGTCCCCGATGTGCTTTTCCTATCAACCTTGCACCCGGCATAATCGGAGTCTGAGTATCCAATTAAGTCAAAGGTAGACCCCTTTGGATACCAGATCCCAAAGCAAGGCGTAGAAACTAAATATCTAAGAATTCGCTTAACGGCCACAAGGTGACATTCCTTGGGGTCGGATTGATATCTAGCACACATGCATACACTTAGCATAATGTCCAGTCTACTAGCACATAAATAAAGCAATGAACCTATCATGGACCGGTATGCCTTTTGATCAACGGACTTACCTCCTTTGTTGAGGTCAACATGCCCGTCGGTTCCCATAGGTGTCTTCGCAGGCTTGGTGTCCTTCATCCCAAACCGCTTAAGAAGATCTTGTGTGTACTTCGTTTGGGAGATGAAGGTACCGTCCTTGAGTTGCTTCACTTGGAACCCAAGGAAGTAGGTGTCGCCCATCATCGACATCTCGAACTTTTGCGTCATCACCCTGCTAAACTCCTCACAAGACCTTTGATTAGTAGAACCAAATATTATGTCATCGACATAAATTTGGCACATGAAGAGATCACCATTGCATGTCTTTGTGAAAAGAGTGGGATCGGCTTTCCTAACCTTGAAAGCATTAGAAATTAAGAAATCTCTAAGGCATTCATACCATGCTCTTGGGGCTTGCTTAAGTCCATAGAGCACCTTAGAGAGCTTATACACATGGTCGGGATACCTATCATCCTCAAAGCCAGGGGGTTGTTCCACGTATACCTCCTCCTTGATTGGCCCGTTGAGGAAAGCGCTCTTTATGTCCATTTGAAATAACCTGAAAGAGTGGTGAGTGGCATAGGCTAATAAAATTCGAATAGACTTTAGCCTAGCCACAGGAGTAAAAGTCTCCTCAAAATCCAGACCTGCGACTTGGGCATAACCTTTTGCCACAAGTTGAGCCTTGTTTCTTGTCACCACCCCGTGCTCGTCTTGCTTGTTGCGGAACACCCACTTGGTTCCCACAACATTTTGCTTTGGACGTAGCACCAGGCTCCAAACTTCATTTCTCTTGAAGTTGTTGAGCTCTTCCTGCATGGCCAACACCCAATCCGGATCCTGCAAGGCTTCTTCTACCCTAAAAGGCTCAATAGAAGAGACAAATGAGTAATGCTCACAAAATTTAGCTAATCATGAGCGAGTAGTTACTCCCTTGCTGATGTCACCCAGAATCTGATCGACGGGGTGATTTCTTTGGATCGTAGCTCGAACTTGGGTTGGAGGAGCCCGTGGTGCTTCTTCCTCCATCACTTGTTCTTCCTGTGCTCCCCCTTGATCCTGTCCCTCTTCTTGAGGTACCTGTTCAACGTCTTGAGTTGGAGGATGCACCATTATGGAGGAAGATGGCTGATCTTGCTCCTGTTGTTCCTATGGTCGCACATCACCGATTGCCATCGTGCGCATTGCGGCCGTCAGAACATCATCTTCATCTATGTCATCAAGATCAACTTGCTCTCTTGGAGAGCCATTAGTCTCATCAAATACAACGTCGCTAGAGACTTCAACCAAACCCGATGATTTGTTGAAGACTCTATACGCCTTTGTATTTGAGTCATACCCTAGTAAAAACCCTTCTACTGCCTTAGGAGCAAATTTAGAATGTCTACCTTTCTTCACCAGAATGTAACATTTGCTCCCAAATACACGAAAGTAAGAGACATTGGGTTTGTTACTGGTAAGGAGTTCGTAGGAGGTCTTCTTGAGAAGGCGATGCAGGTAGAGCCGGTTTATGGCGTGACAAGCTGTGTTCACAGCTTCTGACCAAAATCGCTCGGGCGTCTTGAACTCTCCAAGCATTGTTCTTGCCATGTCGATTAACGTTCGGTTCTTCCTCTCTACTACACCGTTTTGCTGTGGTGTGTAGGGAGCAAAGAACTCGTGCTTGACACCTTCCTCCTCAAGATACCCCTCAACTTGCAGATTCTTGAACTCGGACCCGTTGTCGCTCCTTATCTTTTTCACCTTTAGCTCAAATTCGTTTTGTGCCCTCCTTAGAAAGCGCTTTAGGGTCCCTTGGGTTTCTGATTTATCCTGCAAAAAGAACACCCAAGTGAAGCGAGAAAAATCATCAACAATTACAAGACCATACTTACTTCCCCCGATGCTAAGGCAGGCAACGGGTCCAAAGAGGTCCATGTGAAGAGGGTCCAGTGGTCTTGATGTTCTCATCACATTCTTGCTGTGATGAGTGCTTCCCACCTGTTTCCCTGCCTGACATGCTGCACAAGGTCTGTCTTTCTCGAAAAAACATTGGTTAGTCCTAACACATGTTCTCCCTTTAGAAGTTTATGAAGGTTCTTCATCCCAACATGTGCTAGACGGCGATGCCACAACCAACCCATACTAGTCTTAGCTATTAAGCATGCATCTAGATCGGCCTCCTCTTTCGAAAAATCAACTAAGTAGAGTTTGTCGTCTAATACACCCTTAAAAGCTAATGAACCATCACTCCTTCTAAAGACAGATACATCAACTTTCGTAAAAAGACAATAGTAACCCATATGACACAATTGACTTACAGACAGAAGGTTGTACCCAAGCGACTCTACTAGAAATACATTCGAAATTGAGTGCTCGTTAGTGATGGCAATCTTGCCCAAACCCTTGACCTTGCCTTGGTTCCCATCTCCAAAGATGATCATATCCTGGGAATCCTTGTTCTTGACGTAGGAGGTGAACATCTTCTTCTCCCCCGTCATGTGGTTTGTGCATCCGCTGTCGATTATCCAGCTAGAGCCCCCGGATGCATAAACCTGCAAGGAATTAAGCTTGGGTTTTATGTACCCAAATCTTGTTGGGTCCTACAAGGTTAGTCACAATTACTTTTGGAACCCAAATACAAGTTTTGTCTCCCTTGCATTTGGATCCCAACTTCCTAGCAACTACTTTTGCATTTTTATATGAAAGTACAGATGAAGTATTGCAAGCATGATAAATAGTTGAAGGTTCTTTGCACAATTTTCTAAAAACATGAGACGCAACATGATTTCTCCTAGGCGCATGAGACACAACATGATTGCGCCTAGGCTTATTTCTACTCCAATCATAAGTAGAGCTGGAAGCAATCATAGCATGATCATAGTCTCTATCATTATGAACATTCCTAGAAAATTTTCTATCATAAATGTAGGCATGACACTTTTGAGAACTACTAGCCATAGGGGCCTTCCCTTTCTCCTTGTTGAGAACGGGAGCCTTCTGGCTTGTTAAGTTCTTGGTTTCCTTTCGAAAACCAAGTCCATCCTTAACTGAGGGGTGTCTACCAACAGTGTAGGCATCCATAGCAAATTTTAATTTATCAAAATCAATTTTGCAAGTCTTAAGTTGAGCATTAAGACTTGCCACCTCATCATTTAATTTAGCAATAGAAATAAGGTGTTCATCACAAGCATTAATGTTGGGGACTTGTTCTCAAATGCTATGAATTAAGAACAAGGCAACATAAAAATGTTAAATGTTAATGCCCTTCGTCCGCTGAAGCATTATCTCCCCAAGGATTTAATGAACTTCGGACGAAGGTCGCGGGTAAAGTATCATGAAGGTCATACCTTCATAACTAGACTTATACAACAATGTAAAATAAAGTATAAAATGTAAAACATATGTCAGGAACAGATAACATTATTCATATATCTCATTATATGGATCTGAATATTAAAACATAATATTTAGGTACATTTATACCTTTTCCTTGATGGAAAACAATAAATCCAGTGTGATGCGTCAGCAATTACAAGATTGCGTGAACAATATAGGGGTACTGTTCATCTATTTATAGGCACAGGACGCAGCCTATGTGAAATTACATTTATGTCCTTTATAACCAATTACAACACTGACACAAAACATCATGGGTCTTTGAGTCATTTCATCTTTAAGTCGGTTCGCTCCCTTCGTCTTGAGATTTGTCACTGTGCTGAAGCTCTACCGGTGATAACTTCAGCTGCTTCTGAAAGGATCCGCCGAAGGTGTTTTCCTCTTTTAGGATCTTCGGCTACGAAGCATACCCCCAACAGTAGCCCCTTCGTGGTGCTAGATCGTTTTTCGTGACGAGCTTGATCCATGAAAAAGTCTTCTAGGCTTCGGGATGCCGAAGATCCAAAAAACACCTTCCCTAAGCTCGTTGACGAGAAACGATTAAAATAATCCGCGCGCGAGATGGCCCCATCTTGCAGCAGTTGCGCGCGCCCTGGCGATTCACCTTCCCGGACCTTGTGGCCCACCGTTCAATGAGTGTGGGTGGCTGTTTTTCTAGTGTAGAAGACCTTGACGATTCACCTTCCCACCTGCGGCACTATATAAACAGATGGGTAGGTGTGAAGTTACCACAGCATTCATTGCTATTGTACTGTTGTGCTGCCAAAAATTTAACCATAGCCGAAGCTTGATCATCGTGCTCAAACGAAGCACCGCTTTCGATTCTGCTTCGTCACAAGAGGAAGAACTTCGGAGAAATCGAGAAAGTCAACAACTTAAAAAAATTTCAAAAAATTCATAATCAGATGGCAAGAGTGCGTTCTACTGCCAGGGTTGACCGTGAGGGAGATGAGACCGAAGCTACTGAAACTGTTCCAATTTCCGAAGCAATGAAGCGGTTTGGGCTAGCAACATCGGAGGATATACCTGCCGCCGAAGCAGAACGTGCTGATGCTGAAGAAACTGATTCCGAAGATGATTACAACAGTGCAGTGTCGAGCAAACCTAGCCACCTGGACTTCGGAAAGTCCACCATCTCCGAAGCTGATCTTCCTAAGTTGGTGAAGTTGGGCTATTTTAGTGAAGCAAAGAAGGAGTTGATTCGTTTTGGTGGAAAAGAAACTATCCCGAAGCCGGGAAAGAATGAAGTAGTGGTTTTCAAAAGTCTTTTTAAAGCTAGTTTAAGATTCCCTTTGAACAAGATGATTGCTGATGTACTGAAGAAATTTGGGATCTACCTTCATCAGCTAACCCCTAACGCTATCGTTAGGCTAAATGTTTATATCTAGGCTCTCCAAAGCCAGGGGTGGAACCATTCGCTGAAGGTTTCTGCCGAGTGCACGAACTGCACTACCAGACCAAGGCTAGAGGAGATGGTCTTCATAAAAATTTTGGCTGCTACAACTTTGCTTACCGCAAGACTACAAAGTTTCCAGTGATCAGTTACCGAAGCAAATGACCAGCTGGATGGAAATCTGAGTGGTTCTACGTCAGAGTTGACGAAGATGAAGATAAGTTGGTCCAGAGTCCGTTAGAATTGATCTTCGGAGAGACCCGACCCCCGTGCAACATGTTACCAGGGGGTCCAACTCAAATTGCTCTAGCTGAATTTAGAGTGATTGCAGATCATATTGGCACTAGGGACTTGGTGCAGGAATTTCTGGCCTTCAGAGTATTCTCAACTTTGAAGGAGTGGGAAATGCCGAAGCTAGAGGGGGAAAAGAAGAAAGGGGAACTTGTTCGGTTGCCCTACCATTATAAATTCAAGAAACTTTTCAAAGTGCCTTGTCAAGAGTGGCTGGACACAATCGAAGTAATGTGTAATGAAATACTCGGAAATTATTCTAAAAAGAAGACCAATTGATGACTGCGGCCTTCAGCACCCATCCGAAGCGAAGGCTAAACCATGTAATGGATGCCCTGAGTTTTGAATATCCTGACTACGAGCGGTTAGATAAGGGTGCTGAAGGCCAAAAGAGAAAAAGAGTAGCTGATGTTCTGAAAAAAGACGATGAAGAACAACCGAAAAAGAAAAAGCCGGAATCTGAGCCGAAAACAGGTGTTTCGAAGAAGAGAAAAGCTTCGACTCCGAAGCAAAAAGCAATTGACGAAGAAGAAGGAACTCCTGCAACACCCTCTACTACCGAAGTAGAGGAAATTTTAAAGGTAATGACTGAATCTTTGCCTGTCAAGCTAAGTCCACTGGGGCCACAACTCACGAAGCTTTTTCAGAAGGAAAAGGAGCCCGCGAAATCGAAGAAAGCAACTAAAGCAAAAAAGCAAAGAATCATCATGGTGACAGAAGTCATTGAAAAGACACCACCAGGAGCTTCAGCTCCGAAGGCGCCAGCTGCTAAAAGTTCGACAGCTACTGAAGCTGCACCTTCGGAGGCCACATATGCCGAAGCTACTAGAGCCGAAGATATTAATTTAGAAAGCATGGTTGCTGATATAGATAAAGTTCTGCTAGACATGGACGCAGAAGAAGCTGTTGGAGCCACCGAAGAAGCTTCGGCCCCAAAACCCGAGAAAAAGAAAGAAATTGCCGAAGAAACATCGGAAGATGAAATTTTCAATTTTCAAAACATGATTGGGCAAGAACTGACGAAAGCCGAAAAAGAAGAACTAAAAAAGTATGCCATATCTTGCGGCTATCGGCCAGGGGTGGTTCTCTTCGGGGGTGTTGATGATGAGAAGCTAGGCTACATCCGGGATCAGGCCGGAGCGAAGGTAATCGGTACTCTATCAAAGAGTATCGGTTTTCCGAAGCTCGAAGCCGATATTAGCCGCTACCGACGACAACACATCGTCGGTAGTTTGTTTTATTCCAATTTCAAGGTAAACAATTTCTCTCTAACTTTTTATTTTTCATAACAAAAATGTTTTCTAACAAAGGTTGTTCGTGTAAGAGTATGCTACTGAGCAAAGCTTTGAAGATGCAACATGATTTAGAATATAAAAAGCACGAGGTTATAATTGAAAACTTAGAAAGCAAAATAAAAGAACAATCAGCTGCTTTTGAGAAGAAAGAGTTCGAACTCCAGACAACTGAAGGCTTATTAGCAGAAGTCGAAGCTAAAATAACAGAACTGAATACGAAGCTTCTCTGCCAATCAGAAAGTTTCGAACAGGAAAAGCTGAAGCTTAATGAAAAACTTGAGGCTGAAGTCCAGAAGGGTTTAGATTTGAAAAAATCATTGATAAGCCTTCAAAACAAATGTTTGGAATTCAGCAATCAATGTGTTCAATGGCTGAAGAAGGTATTCTATTCGGTCGGGGCCAGCAGTGAAAAATTTACTCCTTCAGCTGAAGATCTACCAGGAGCCTTCAGACACATCGAAGGTGAGATTGATGACCTCGATGATGCTATTGCTGGACACGGTGACTTCTGTGCCCTGGTAGCTTCTCGGGGCACCGCTGCTGCGTTCCTGAAATCTGGCTGTGAGAACGGAAAAATTATCAACAGACCCAATTTTAGCCTATCACCAGCAGTTCTGGATGATATTCCTAGCCTCGCCCGAAGCATTGCGAATAAATTTATAAAGGTGGTATGGACAAAGGGTGGGCGAGAGAAAGCTGGTGATGAAGCTCGGAGTCATCTTAAGCCGGTAGCAAAATCATACCTTCGTGCTTACCTCTTCCTTCGAAATTGAATTTTGCTTATAATACTTTAATTCGTGTAGGATGATGAAGCCAAAACCAAAGCTTGAAGAGTAAGAAGATGACGCCGAAGCTTTTACTGGATGACAATGCTGAAGCTGAAGCTCAATGAATATTGATGAAGCTTAGATGAATGGCTGTAGAAGGGATTCTAAAAACTTTCTGTAATAACTTTTACAAATGTAATTAAATTGTATTCTGTGAACTATGTCCATACCTTGTAATATATTCTTACCTTTCCGTCAATGTATGAAGTGCTTTGGTGTGGACGAAATTATCATTTTTGAGCCGAAGGCGAAAAAACACCTTCCCTTCTTTTCGTACGCAGCGAAGCAAAAAAACTGCTTCTTTTTCCTCTTTTGCCGAAGCATGGTCTTTAGAGGCAAAGCGATTGCTTGTGTTATGATGATAATGAACCTATGTATGTCTAAATGAATGTTTATGAATGCAAATGCTATGATGTGATGTATCGTGCAAATGAATGTCCAAACACATATCCGTAGCCATAACGATAGTCTCCGTTCCCTTAGGAATAGACACAGTCTCTTTGCCGTTTATTTTTCGGCTTCACCGTTTACTTTTTGGTGTATCAGCGCTGACTTTTCGCTGTAAGCCTCCCTTAGGAGCTTCTTCGCCTTTTACTTCGGCGGAATCAGCGTTTATTTTTCGCTGTAAGCCTCCCTTAGGAACTTCTTCGCCTTTTACTTCGGCGGAATCAGCGTTTATTTTTCGCTGTAAGCTCTGCATTCCCTTAGGAACGACTTTTGAGCAGAAAACTTACGCTGCGCCCCCTTAGGAACGACTTTTTTGGTAGCTTCGTCATGCTCTGCATCCCCTTAGGGACGTCTTTTGAGCTTCTCCCTGTTTTCTTTTCTTTTTTCTTTGCACTCGATGGTGCGTGCTCAGCTTTTACATTTACATCTTTGGGGGATATTGCTCTTATAGAGCTGAAATAAGAAAAAGAGAAATTACATGCTATGACCCCATTAAAAACCTTTCTCCCCCTTTAGAAAGGAAAATGGTGTCATAGGAAAGAACAGAAAAAATTACATCAAGCTAGACATAATATCGCCGAAGCTCATCCGCATTCCATGATCTAGGAATGTCGTTGCCGTCCATATCCTTCAATCTATAAGAACCGGGTCTTGACGAAGATACTACCAGAAAAGGTCCTTCCCATTTCAGCTGTAGCTTGCCTATTGTATCTGGGTTGGCCACTCTCCGAAGCACCAAATGTCCTGGCTTAATGTTCTTTAGCCGAACCTTTCTATCACGCCATTTTATTGTTTCGGCTTGATATTTATTGATGTTTTCCACAGCCTGAAGCCTGATCCCTTCTATAGCATCTTTCTCCACTGAGTAATCAGCTTCGTCCTCTGCCGAAGCCACTGTTCTTATTGATCCCGCTTTTGCTTCTTCTGGAGTTATTGCTTCGTCACCAAATAATAACTTGAATGGTGTAAAGCCTGTTGACCTTGATGCTGTTGTATTGTGGCTCCACACCACTTTAATTAATTCATCTGGCCATTTTCCTCTGGGCTGATTGAAGATTAATTTCATTATTCCCATCATTATGATGCTGTTAGCTCTTTTGACAAGTCCATTTGACTCTGGATGCCTAACCGATGCAAAATGGATCTTCGTGCCAATTTGTCCACAGAACTCTTTAAAAGCTTCGGCATCAAACTGTGTTCCGTTATCCACAGTAATGGCCTTCGGCACTCCGAAGCGACAAACAATATTCTACCAGAAAAATTTCTGAATGGTAACCGAAGTTATTGTGGCTAAAGACTTTGCCTCAATCCACTTAGAAAAATATTCTACTGCCACCACAACATATTTTAAATTTCCTTGTGCTGGTGGTAGTGAGCCTAACAAATCAAGGCCCCACCTTTGCAATGGCCAAGTGGGCTGTATTAACTGATACATAGACGAAGGTTGTTTTGATCTCTTGCGTATTTCTGACAGCCTTCGCATTTTTGAACTAATTTTGCTGCATCCGAAGCTGCCTTCAGCCAATAAAATCCTTGATGAAAAACTTTTCCCAGCAAGGGCCTAGATCCAATGTGAGATCCACACAGGCCTGCGTGTATTTCCTTCATCAATTATATACCTTCAGCTCTGGATAAACATTTGAGCAATGGAGAACAGACTCCATGCTTGTATAGCTCCCCTTCTATTATGACATATGGTCGGGCTCTTGCCTCTATTCTCTTATTATAAGCTTCGTCATCTGAAAGGAAATTACCCTGGAGGAAAGACATAATCTCAGTTCTCCAATCTTCACTATGAACAGGAGATATATTGAGCACTGCTCTTTCAAGAAGTTCCACCGAAGGTGCTTTTATTGTTTCAAAAAATACTTCCGAAGGTAAGGACAGCCCCTGTGCCACTAACTTGGCTAGCAAATCAGCATGTTCATTTTCTCCTTGAGGAATATTCTTGACAGAAAACCCTTCAAAGGAAGCTTCAATCCTTCGGACCGTGTCCAAGTATTTCTCAAGCTTCGGGTCTCTTGCTTTACAACTCTTGTCAACATGACCAGAAATAACTTGGAAATCGGTTTTAAGAACCGCCCTTCTAATGCCCATTGCCTTTAACTTCCGAAGCCCCAAAAGCAAAGCTTCGTACTCAGCAATATTATTTGTGCAGCTAAAATCAAGTTTCACTGCGTAACAAGTTCTAACTTTGGAAGGTGCAACTAACACAACAGCTGCTCCTGCCCTGAAGGTTCCCCAAGAACCATCGCAGAATACTGTCCAAGCTTCGGCATCTTTAGTTGTTTCTTCTCCCTGAGCCCCTGGCGTCCAATCAGCGATGAAGTCTGCTAACGCCTGAGACTGTATTGAGGATCTATGCACATAATCAATGCTGAACTCGTTGAGTTCCACAGCCCACTTTCCAATTCTTCCAGTAGCTTCTCTGTTTCTCATGATGTCCTTCAAAGGTTGTGACGAAGGAACAATTATATGATATGCTTGAAAGTAATGTCGAAGCTTCTTGGAGGCCATTAAGACAGCATATAACACCTTCTCCAATTCTGTATAGTTCTTCTTTGATAGACTGAGGACTTCGGAGACGAAGTATATCAGGGATTGCCTTTTGGTTTGTCCCTCAAGCTTTTCTTGGACAAGTGCCGCGCTCACTGCTGAGTGCGAAGCTGCCACATACAACAACAGAGGAGCCCCTGGCGCTGGTGGAGTTAGCGTCGTTAGATCTATCAGATACTGCTTCAGCTCTTCGAAGGCTTTCTGCTGAGCTGATCCCCATTGAAAGACTTCGTTGACTTCAACACTTCAAAGAATGGTAAATTTCTCTCTGTTGATCTAGATATGAATCGATTCAGAGATGCCAGTCTTCCTGTCAGCCGTTGAGCCCCCTTCTTTGTTCTTGGCGGCTCCATCCGAAGAATAGCTTCGATTTTATTTGGATTAGCTTCAATTCCTTTTGTTGAAACCAGACAACCAAGGAATTTCCCCTTCTTCACTCCGAAGACACACTTCTCTAGATTTAGCTTCAGACCAGCTTGTCTAAAATTAGCGAATGTCTCCTGCAGATCAGCAATGTGATTTTGTTGCTTCGTGCTTTTTACTATAATATCATCAACATAGGTTAGCACATTTCTGCCTATCTGAGAATGAAGAACCTTCGTTGTCATTCTACTGAAGCTTCCTCCAGCATTCTTGAGCCCCTCAGGCATCTGAAGATAACAATATGTTCCACTAGGGGTTATGAAGCTAGTTTTTGGCTCATCCTCTTTCTTCATCCAAATTTGATGATAGCCTGAATAACAATCTAGCAGACTCATAAGCTCTGACGAAGCTGCTACGTCTACTAGAGAATCTATCCTTGGTAATGGAAACTCATTCTTCGGACAAGCCTTGTTGAGATCAGTAAAATCAATACACATCCTCCATTTTCTATTGGCCTTCTTCACCATAACTGTGTTGGCTAGCCATTCTGGGTATTTCACTTCTCTGATGACTCCAGCGCTAAGAAGTCTTTTCACTTCATTCCGAGCACCTTCGGCTTTGTCATCAGACATTTTCCGAAGCCTCTGCTTTCTGGGTCCGAAGGATGGATCAACATTGAGCAAGTGTTCAATGACATCCCTGTTAACACCACAAAGATCATTGGCTGACCATGCAAAGACATCTTTGTTGTTGAATAGAAACCTTATCAGGGTTTTCTCCTGTTCTTCAGACAATTGAGATCCCAGCAGCACCTTCTGCTCTGCGATATCTTCACATAAAAGCATGGGCTTCGGCTGATCGGCCGAAGCAGTCTTCTCCCTTCTGTACTTGTACTGCTCACAAGCTTCGGCTCCATCTATATTATGGATTGCCTTTGAATCTGTCCAGTTCCCTTCAGCCTTTCTGGCAGCTTCCTGACTTCCATGAATAGCAATAGGTCCTTGATCCGAAGGTATCTTCATGCAAAGATATGCTAGATGAAGAATTGCTTCGAAAGCATTGAGTGTTCCACGACCAATGATTGCATTGTAGGGGTACTCCATGTCGACAATATCAAACACAACTTGCTCAGTTCTGGTGTTATTAACAAATCTGAAGGTCACTAGCATCATGATCTTGCCAAGTGCTACAATCTGTCTTCCTCCGAAGCCATAGAGAGGGTGTGTAGCATCATGAATCTTATCTTCTGGCTCTTGCATTTGTCTGAAGGCCTTAGCAAATATAATATCCGCTGCACTGCCTGTATCAACTAGAACATTGTGGACCAGAAACCCTTTGATAACACAAGAAATAACCATAGCATCATTGTGAGGGTAATCCTTGAGCTGAAGGTCCTCTTGGGAGAAGGTAATTGGGATGTGAGACCATCTTGACTTGATGAAGGGTCCCTGCACCCCGACATGCTGTACCCTTCTCTGTGCCTCCCTCTGCTTCTTGTTGGCCGGTTCTGAGCACGATCCGCCTGTTATCGGGAGCACCAGCTTCGTAGCCGAAGCAGCTCCAGCTTGGTTGTTGAACGAAGCCATTAGCTCAGAAAGTGGAAGTGAGTTCACCGGAGGTGGGCGCCAATGTTGGGGACTTGTTCTCAAATGCTATGAATTAAGAACAAGGCAACATAAAAATGTTAAATGTTAATGCCCTTCGTCCGCTGAAGCATTATCTCCCCAAGGATTTAATGAACTTCGGACGAAGGTCGCGGGTAAAGTATCACGAAGGTCATACCTTCTTAACTAGACTTACACAACAATGTAAAATAAAGTATAAAATGTAAAACATATGTCAAGAATAGATAACATTATTCATATATCTCATTATATGCATCTGAATATTAAAACATAATATTTAGGTACATTTATACCTTTTCCTTGACGGAAAACAATAACTCCAGTGTGATGCGTCAGCAATTACAAGATTGCGTGAACAGTATAGGGGTACTGTTCATCTATTTATAGGCACAGGACGCAGCCTATGTGAAATTACATTTATGCCCTTTATAACCAATTACAACATTGACACAAAACATCATGGGTCTTTGAGTCATTTCATCTTTAAGTCGGTTCGCCCCCTTCGTCTTGAGATTTGTCACTGTGCCGAAGCTCTACCGGTGATAACTTCGGCGTTGCTTCTGAAAGGATCTGCCGAAGGTGTTTTCCTCTTTTAGGATCTTCGGCTACGAAGCATACCCCCAACAATTAACATCAAAGTCCTTGCATCTATTGCAAATAACTACATGTTCTACACATGATCTAGTTGCATTTGCCTCCTCTAGCTTAGCATTTAATTCATCATTTAAATTCTTTAAACTAGAGACAGATTCATGGCATGCAGACAACTCAGAGGATAGCATTTCATTTCTTTTAATTTCTAGAGCAAGAGATTTTTGAACACTAACAAATTTATCATGTTCTTCATACAAAATGTCCTCTTGCTTTTCTAAAAGTCTATCCTTTTCATTTAGAGCATCAATCAATTCATTAATTTTCTCTACTTTGGCTCTATCTAAACCTTTAAATAAACTAGAGTAATCTACTTCATCATCGGAGGATTCTTCATCACTAGATGAAGTGTACTTGGGTATGTCCCAAACACGTACCTTTTTCTCCTTGGCCACAAGACATGTATGGCGTTTGTTGGGAAAGAGTGAGGATTTGTCGAAGGCCGAGGCAGCAAGTCCTTCGTCGTCGGAGTCGGAAGAGGAGCAGTCTGAGTCCCATCCCTTTCCAAGGTGCGCCTAGCCTTCCTGTAGTTCTTCTTTTTCTCCTTCCTGCTCTTTTCTTGTCCCTGGTCATTATCATTATCGGGACATTAAGCAATAAAGTGACCAGTCTTACCGCATTTGAAGCAGGAGTGCTTTCCCCTTGTTTTATTCTTGTTGGGGTACTCTTTGCGTCCTTTGAGTGCGGTCTTGAAACGTTTGATGATGAGTGCCATCTCATCTTCGTTGAGGCTAGCAGCCTCCACTTGAGCCACCTTGCTTGGTAGCGCCTCCCTACTACTGGTTGCCTTAAGAGCAACGGGTTGAGGCTCGTAGACGGGTAGTGGACCGTTTAGAGCATCGTCCACATATCGAGCCTCCTTCACCATCATGCGCCCGCTCACAAATTTTCAAAGGATCTCCTCGGACGTCATCTTGGTGTACCTAGGGTTTTCACGAATAAGATTGACAAGATGGGGGCCAATTACAGTAAATGACCTTAGCATGAGTCGGACGACATCATGATCCATCCATCTTGTGCTTCCATAGCTTCGGATCTTGTTGACCAGGATCTTGAGCCTGTTGTAAGTCTGGGTTGGCTCCTCTCCCCTGATCATCGTGAATCTCCCCAGCTCGCCTTCTACCAGCTCAATTTTGGTAATCATGGTGGCGTCGTTTCCCTCATGAGATATTTTGAGGGTGTCCCAGATTTGCTTGGCGTTGTCCAAGCCGCTCACCTTATTATATTCATCCCTACAAAGTGAAGCTAGCAAGACAGTAGTAGCTTGGGCATTTTTGTGAATTTGCTCATTTATGAAAATGGGATTGTTAGTACTATCGAAATGCATTCCGTTTTCAACAATCTCCCAGATACTAGGATGGAGGGAAAATAAATGACTACACATTTTATGACTCCAGAAAGAGTAGTCTTCTCCATTAAAGTGTGGAGGTTTCCCAAGTGGAATTGATAGAAAATGAGCATTTGAATTGAATAGAGTACGAGAATAATCAAACGAATAGTTTTGATTAACCGTTTTCTTCTTTGAGGAGTCGTCGTCGTCCCTTGGTGAAGAAGAAGATGCATCGCTATCGTAGTAGATGATCTTCTTCATGTGTCTCTTTTTCTTCCTGTCCCTCTTCTTATCACTTGAGCATGAGTTGGTAGGCTTGTCGTCTCTTGGCTCGTTGAGGAGGGACTCCTTCTCTTTGTCGTTAATCACCATCCCCTTACCCTTAGGACCATCTCTTCGGGCGGTTAGTCCCTTAAGTGAAGAGTACGACTCTGACACCAATTAAGAGCACCTAGAGGGGGGGTGAATAGGTGATCCTGTAAAATTAAACACTAAATAGCCACAAAACTTAGTTATAGAAGTGTTAGTACGACTAAGTAGTTTTGAGGCGAGTTCTTGTGGACAAAACAATCACAGAGAAAGCAACACAAGAGACGCACGATTTTATCCTGTGGTTCGGCCAAGTAACACTTGCCTACTTCCACGTTGTGGCGTCCCAATGGACGAGGGTTGCACTCAACCCCTTTCAAGTGATCCGATGATCAACTTGAATACCACGGTCTTTTCCTTTAGTGTATTTTCTCGTTTGTGAGGAATCTCCACAACTTGGAGTCTCTCGCCCTTACAATAGAGATCACAAAGAAGGCACAGAGTAATGTTGGGAAGAGCAACACACACAAGACTCAAATCTGCAGCACAACCACGCACACAAGTCACGACTTGAGCTCGAAACACAACACACGGAGTTCGCAACTCAAATGGAGCTCAAATCACTAACACAATGAAGCGAATGCGCGGGAGCGGAGTCTGGATGCTTTAGAATACTTAGAGAATACTTGGTGTACTCCTCCATGCGCCTAGGGGTCTCTTTTATAGCCCCCAAGGCAGCTAGGAGCCGTTGGAGACCAACTTGGAAGGCCAAGCTTGCCTTCTGTCGAGTGGTGCACCGTACAATCCGGTGCACCACCGGACAGCTACTGTTCATGTTCGGTGCTTGATTTCTTTCCATATGGAGAGCAGCCGACCGTTGGTCCTGGGGATCGGTTGGCACACCGGACACTGCCCGGTGCACACCGGACAGTCCGGTGCGCCCAGCCGACCATTGGCGCGAACACGTGTCGCGCGAAGATTGCACGGCCGACCGTTGCCGCTGGCGACCGTTGGCTCACCGGACGGTCCGGTGCTCTACCGGACAGTCCGGTGAATTATTGCCACGTCGCCCCGTTGCTTTTCCCGAGAGCGACGAGTTCACCGCGGATGACTCACCGGACAGTCCGGTGTACCACCGGACAGTCCAGTGAATTTTAGCCGTACACCGCCGTCGATTCCTGAGAGCAGCCATTTCACCGAAGACCAGCCTGGCGCACCGGACACTGTCCGGTGCACAACCAGACATTCCGTTGTGCCAGACTGAGCTGAAGTTTGGTCACTGTTTCTAGCACTTTAGACAAACACATTAGCGTTCAAAAAATAATGTACTAAGTCTAGAAACATACATTGTGCTTTGATTTGTACTTCTCACTTTATTTGGCATATAAGAACTTAATCAAATGTGTTGGACATTTAATCACCAAAACATTATAGAAATGGCCCAAGAGCACATTTCCCTTTCAGAAGGTGCCCTCTTGGAGTTGCTTGATTTGAAATCCAAAGAAATACTTCAACTCCCCCATCATTGACATCTCGAATTTTTGTATCATAATCCTACTAAACTCTTCACAAGATGACTTGTTAGTAGACCCAAATATAATATCATCAACATAAATTTGACATATAAACAAGTCTTTAGCAATAGTTTTAGTGAAGAGAGTAGGGTCAGCTTTACCAACTTTGAAGCCATTAGTGATAAGAAAGTCTCTCAGGCATTCATACCATGCTCTTGGGGCTTGCTTGAGCCCAAAAAGCGCCTTTGAGAGCTTATAAACATGTGAAGGATACTCACTATCTTCAAATCTGGAGGTTGCTCAACATATACCTCTTCCTTGATGGGACCATTGAGGAAGGCACTCTTCATGTCCATTTGATATAACTTAAAGCCATGGTAAGTAGCATAGGCAAGTAATATACGAATTAACTCAAGCCTAGCTACGGGTGCATATGTTTCATCGAAATCCAAACCTTCGACTTGTGAATATCCTTTGGCACAAGTCGGGCTTTGTTCCTAGTCACCACACCATGCTCATCTTGCTTGTTACAGAATACCCACTTAGTACCTACAACATTTTGGTTAGGACGTGGAACTAAATGACATACCTCATTTCTCGTGAAGTTGTTGAGCTCCTCTTGCATTGCCACCACCTAATCCGGATCTCTTTGTGCATCCTCTATCCTATATGGCTCAATAGAAGACATAAAAGAGTAATGTTTACAGAAATGAGCAACTCGAGATCGAGTGGTTACCCCCTTGTGAATGTCACCAAGAATGGAGTTGACGGGGTGATCTCTTTGAATTGCTTGGTGAACTCTTGGGTGTGGTGGTATTTGGTCTTGAATTTCTTGATCATCTTCCTTTTCTTGATCATTTCATCTCCCCCTTGATCAAGTCCTCCTCTTGAGGTGGCTCATCGTCTTGATCTTCATCCTCATCTTCTTGAGCCATTTCCTCATCTTGGGTTGGTGGAGATGATGGTTGATCTTGTGCTTGTGGAGGCTCTTCGGATTCTTTTGGATACACATCCCTAATGGACATGTTTCTTAGTGCGACACATGGAGCCTCTTCATCATCTAATTCATCAAGATCAACTTGCTCCACTTGGGAGCCATTAGTCTCATCAAACACAATGTCACAAGAAACTTCAACTAATCCAATGGACTTGTTGAAGACTCTATTTGCCCTTGTGTTTGAGTCATAACCAAGTAAAAAACCTTCTATTGCTTTAGGAGAAAATTTAGAATTTCTACCTCTCTTAATAAGAATAAAGCATTTGCCCCCAAAAACTCTAAAATAAGAAACATTGGGCTTTTTACCGGTGAGGAGTTCATATGATGTTTTCTTGAGGATTTGGTGAAGGTAGAGTCGGTTGATGGAGTAGCAAGCAGTGTTAATCGCCTCCGCCCAAAACTGATCCGGTGTCTTGTACTCATCAAGCATGGTCCTTGCCATATCCAAAAGAGTTCTATTTTCCCTCTCCACTACACCATTTTGTTGAGGTGTGTAGGGAGAAGAGAACTCATGCTTGATGCCCTCCTCTTCAAGAAATCCTTCAATTTGTGAGTTCTTGAACTCCGTTCCGTTGTCGCTTCTAATCTTCTTGATTCTCAATCCGAACTCATTTTGAGCCCATCTTAAGAATCTCTTTAAGGTTTCTTGGGTTTGAGATTTTTCCTGCAAAAATAATACCCAAGTGAAGCGAGAATAATCATCCACAATAACAAGACAATACTTACTCCCACCGATGCTTATGTAAGCAATCAGGCCGAATAGATCTATGTGGAGTAGTTCAAGTGGCATGTTGGTCGTCATGACATTCTTATGTGGATGATGAGCTCCAACTTGCTTCCCTGCTTGACATGCGCTACAAATTCTGTCTTTCTCAAAATGAACATTTGCTAGTTCTAAAATGTGCTCTCCCTTTAGAAGCTTGTAAAGATTCTTCATCGCAACATGTTCAAGTCGGCGATGCCAGAGCCAGCCCATGTTAGTCTTAGCAATTAAGCAAGTGCCTAGTTCAGCATTGTTATCATTAAAATCAACTAAATATAGCTGACTATCTAACACTCCCTTAAAAGCTATTGAATCATCACTTCTTCTAAAGACAGTAACACCAATATCAGTAAAAAGACATTTGTAGCCCATTTTACATAATTGAGAAACTGAAAGAAAATTGTAATCTAAATAATCTACAAGAAAAATATTGGAAATGGAATGGTCAGGAGATATAGCAATTTTACCCAAACCTTTGACCAAACCTTGATTTCCATCCCGAATGTAATCGCTCTTTAGGGATCATCATTTTTCTCATATGAGGAGAACATCGTTTTCTCCCCTATCATGTGGTTTGTGCACCCGCTATCGATTATCCAACTTGACCCGCTGGATGCATAAACCTACAAAACAAATTTAGGCCTTGTTTTTAGATACCCAAACGGTCTTGGGTCCTTTCACATTAGAAACAAGCACCTTGGGTGACCAAACACAGGTCTTGGGACTCTTGTGTTTACCCCCAACATATTTGGTAACTAATTTGCCTGATTTGTTAGTTAGCACAAAAGATGCATCAAAGGTCTTAAATGAAATGCTAAGTTCGTTTGATGCATTGACAGTTTTCTTTTTAGGCATTTTGATATGAGTTGAGTGCCTAGAGCTAGAAGCTTCATTACTATACATATAAGCATGATAAGAAACAGTATGAGATTTTCTATCATGATTTTTCCTAATTTTGTGTTCAGGATAGTTCTCAGGATATAAAATGTAACCCCCTCTCTCTCCTGAACCATAGGAGCCTTGCCCTTAACAAAATTAGAAAGCCCGTTCTTAGGGGCATTAAGCTTGATGTTGCTTTGGCTCCCTTGTTGGAAGCCAATGCATCCTTAATGTCAGGGCGTCTCCCATTATAGAGCATGCTACGAGCAAATTTAATTTTTTTTATTTTCTAACTCATGCTCGACAATTTTAGCATTTAATTTGGCTATGTGATCATTTTGTTCTTTAATCATGACAATGTGATCATCCATAGCATTAATATTAACATTTCTACATCTAGTGCAAATGGCGGCATGTTCAATAGTAGATGTAGAAACATTGCAAGTATTCAATTCTTCTATCTTAGCATTTAAACTAGCATTTTCACTTCTAAGATAGGAAATTGAATCATTGTAAATATTAAGCTCTTTAGATAAATTTTCACATTTTTCTACCTCTAGAGCATAAGCATTTTTCAATTTAACAAATTTTTTATTTTCCTTAACGAGTAAGTCCTCTTGGCTTTCCAAGATATCATCCTTCTCGTTAATGGTTTCTATTAATTCATTAATTTTCTTCTTTTGATCCATAGTAAGGTTTGCAAAAAGAGAAGTTAAATCATCTTCATTATCACTAGAGCTACCCTCATCATCGGAAGTAGTATATTTGGGGGTATCTTTAAAATCTATCTTCTTCTTTTTGCCGTCATTAGCCATGAGGCATTTGTGGCCGACATTTGGGAAGAGAAGACCCTTGTTGATGGTGATGTTGGCGGCGTCCTCGTCGGATGAGGAGTCGGTGGAGCTCTTGTCGGAGTCCCATTCTCGCCCCATGTGCGCCTCGCCACCCTTCTTCTTGTAGTATCTCTTCTTCTCCATCTTCTTCTTCCCTTTCTTGTTGTCGTCCCTGTCACTGTCACTTGTATATGGACATTTTGCAATAAAGTGATCGGACTTACCACACCTATAGCAAACCCACTTGGAACGGGGTTTGTAGCCCTTCCCCTTCCTTTGCTTGAGGATTTGCCAAAAGCTCTTGATGATAAGAGCCATCTCCTCATTGTCGAGCTTGAAGGCGTCAATTGGGAGTCTACTTGGTGTAGACTCTTCCTTCTTCTCTTCCGTTTCTTTGAATGCAACGGGTTGCACCTCAGGCGTGGAGGTGGCACCTTGCTCCAAGTTGACAATGTGTTTGGAGTCTTTGATCATAAGTTCAAAGCTTACAAACTTACCAATTATCTCCTCGGGGGACATTTGTTTGTATCTAAGATCTCCATGGATTAGTTGAACTTGAGTAAGATTACGAAAAACGAGAGATCTTAGAATAATCTTGACCATTTCATGGTCATCCCACTTGGTGCTCCCGAGGTTGCGCACTTGGTTGACCATTGTTTTAAGCTAGTTGTACATTGCTTGTGGCTCCTATCCTTTGTTGAGGACGAATCGACCGAGTTCTCCCTCGATCATTTCACGCTTGGTGATCTTGGTCACCTCGTCCCCTTCATGCGCCGTCTTGAGGACATCCCAAATTTCTTTGGCATTTTCAACCCTTGCACCTTATTATACTCCTCTTGACATAAGGAGGCGAGGAGTATAGAAGTTGCTTGGAAATTAAAATGCCTTATTTGGGTGGCCTCATCGGAGTCGTAGTCCTCGTCGCACACCTGTGGTGCCTGCGCTCCAAACTCAACATTATCCCATATGCTTTTGTGGAGTGAGGTTAGATGGTGCCTCATTTTATCACTCCACATACAATAATCCTCACCATCAAAATATGGTTGTTTGACTAGGGGTATGGAAAGTAAAGGAGCACGTTTAGGAATGTGAGGATAGCGTAGAGGCATCTTACTATACTTCTTGCGCTCTTGGCGCTTCGAAGTGGTAGACTCGACGCCAGATGTGAAAGGTGATGAAGAGTCGGTCTCGTAGTAGAACACCTTCTTCATTTTCTTTTTCTTCTTGTCACCCTTCCTATGTGACTTGATGGACGAAGCGGATTCCTCCTTGTGCTTGTCGCGGCCTCATTTGATGGAGTCTGTTTGCCGTTCTTCCTTCCTGAGCCTTCGAGCTTTTCGCCGGTCACCATCTCCCTCTTGGAGTGTTCTCCCGACATCACTTCAAGTTGTTAGACTAAAATGAATCACGGGCTCCGATACCAATTGATAGTCGCCTGGAGGGGGTGAATAGGGGAAACCTAAAAAAATTATAAACTTTGAACACGCACTATGTCGGGGGTTAGTGTTAGAAATAATTTAGAATGCAGAAAATAGTTCTTCTTGCCAAGAGTTGCTCAATCAATACGGATAACCTTGGGAGCAAACTCAAATCAATATTAGCAAGGGAACTTTTAGAGAGAGGAAAGAGGGGAAAATAAATCAACACGATGATTTGTTTTACCGAGGTTTGATTTTAAAGAATCTAGTTCCCGTTGAGGATGCCACAAAGACCGGGTCTATTCCAACCCTTTTTCTCTCTCAATCAGTCACACAGACTGGTCGAGGCTTCTCCTTAATCACTTGGGTCACTAAGACCCCGCAAGGATCACCACACACTTAGGTGTCTCTTGCTAGCTTTACAAAGCACTTAGAAGAATTAGAGTAGGAAGGAGAAAGCAATTCAAGCAACAAGAGCAACAAAAGAAACACTAAACAAAAGGCCTCGGCCTAATGATTTAGGTCCTACCTACATGTGGCACTGTCGTTTCGGTCATATAAGTGAGAATCACGTGAAGAAGCTTCATTCTGATGGGCTTTTAACTTCATGTGATTTTGAATCATATGAGACTTGTGAAGCATGCTTACTTAGCAAGATGACCAAAGCGCCCTTCATGGATTTACTTGAGAGGGCATTAGATTTGTTGGAACTCATAAATACTGATGTGTGCGGACCAATGAGTACGACAGCGAGGGGAGGATTCCAATACTTTATAACCTTCACTGATGATTTTGTTAGATATGGATATGTCTACTTAATGAAATAAAAGTCTGAATCTTTAGAAAAGTTCAAAGAGTTTCAGAATGAAGTGGAAAATCAGCGTGACAAGAAAATTAAAGCACTGCGATCTGAACGTGGAGGTGAATATTTTGAGCCATGAGTTTTAGCAATCGTCTAAAGAGTTGTAGAACTGTTCCACAGCTTACGCCGCCTGGAAAGTCTCAAAGGAATGGCATGTCTGAGCAACGTAATCGGACTTTATTGGATATGGTTCGATCAATGATATGAGTCAGTCGGACCTACCTTTATCATTTTGGGGATATGCTCTAGAAACAACATCTTTCACACTAAATAGGGTACTGTCTAAATCCGTAGTTAAGACAACATATGAGTTGTGGAATAGGAAGACTCCCAGTTTATCATTTCTGAAGATTTGGGGTTGTGAGGTTTACATCAAGCGAGTTCAGTCGGATAAACTCACTCCAAAATTGAACAAGTGCATGTTCGTAGGATATATTCAAAGGAAAGTTTGGGATATTACTTTTACCACCTGTTAAGAGCAAAGTGTTTGTCACTCAAAATGGTGTTTTTTTTGAAAAAGTTTCACAAAAGAGAGAAAAGTAAATAAAATATGTATCTTGAAAAAAGGATGAGTAAGTGAGACAAGTTTGAACAAGTGAAGAGTTTATCAGAAGATTCTATTTATAAAGACCAACCATCCATATCCGATCCAGTGCACGGACTCCTCATCTGCATCGGACTCTGGATCAGCGCCGCTCGGCCACTTCCTCAGCCGCCGCGTGGGCCACGCGCCATGGATGGCACCTGCCCGACCTGGGCCGCTTGCGCGCCTTACGTCTAGCCACGCGGGCTGCCTTGCGGGCTACACACCCCTGCGTTGGGCTGCTCTCAACCTCCGTCCAAGCGCCCACCGTACCGTACGCAAGAAAGCTGAAGTCGTCCTCTTGACTGCACCCAGGCGCTACAGGCCTCTTGCTTGTCCACACGCAAAGGACCATGCAACGTCCTCAAGCATGCATGCAAATGCAACCTGCATGTGCACGTGGGCTCCTTTTTTTCATTTTTCTTTTTCTATCTAAGATATTTCCAATATATCTCAAATGTGATATTTTGTGCACGTCTTTGACGCACACAATCATGATATGTAACGATTCTTCGACTGAAACACCCACATAACTTCTCCGACTAAGGACCCTAGTTCCTCCCTAAACTTAGCCCCGAAACCTAGTTTTTTAACAGTTCGTACCTAAACTTTATATCAAAAACTAGTTTCGTCGCTGCTCCGACCAAGTTTCACCTCATTCATAACCTGCACATCCACAACACACACAACTATATACGAGCACAAGTCCACGACTTGACTCAAGGTTAATCCAGGCAACATTATCCATTGAGTGTGTTACAACAATATCAAAACACATGTTAACACACATGCATAAATCAAAATCATATAATCGCACACGTGCATTTATCTAAAAGCATGTAAAATCACTTTGCAATGACAATAATAATTTATCACAATGTCTCAATGTCAATAAACCCAATGTTTTCATCACACATGATTTCACAATTTCACAATCTCCCCCTTGGTGAAAGCATTGGCAACACCACCATACATTGAACATTTGGCATTCACTTTCAAAAATGTTTTTGGTTAAAAGCCAAAAGCAAAGTGAAAATATCATCAAAAGATCCAAATTAAAATCTCCCCCTGAAAACAAGATAAATGTGTAATGTTGTGCAATGTGTGTGTCAAAATTCTCCCCCTTTGACAATAAATTCATCAAGAATGAAAAAGAGATAAAAATTTCCCCCTTTTTAAATATTATCTTTAAAATGATGAGCATCATAATTAATTCACATAAGAACAAATACTCACCAAAATCATGCTAAAATATAGTTACACTTTCATATCCATCCACACACGATTCAATCTAGGCATAACTGAAAATCAAGTGCAATTAGTAATTTATTATAAGACATGGTCTTTCTTTCTTAACTACCTTAAAACTTGGATATTTTGAATATACTTTGCACGTTTGTGCTTGAAAACTAATTATTTATTGCAACAAAAATAAATTGCAAGGAATTATATGCACCATCAACTTTACTTTTCGACCGAGTTAAGCCTATGTCTTATGACAGTCAGAAGCTTAACAACAAGATCTTAGTCATACACAACTTCATCCAAGTTCAAATCAAAGTGCAATGATAAGTAGTCTTGAAAAGAAGAAGTGTGACAATGCATATTTCCTTGATCTTTCTCACACTTTTTTTTCCTCAGAAACATATAACTTTGATTATTCATACTTAGCATTTTTATGCAAGCTCAAAGTAATCAAGAAAGTTCAACCATGGCAAGATTTAATTCATGTTGTCATTCCATTTATAAAGTCATTCCAAGGACTAAACTGTATATGCACACATATGAAAAATGCAAATACAATCTAGCACAACTATGGCTTGAAATGTCATATATATGAATAATAATGGTACTCATTATACTTTTCCACATTTCTATCCTTTTTATATAAAAATCCAAAAGAGAGAAAGAATTAAAATGATACATATAGATCAAACTCCCCCTCAAAATAATCCCAAGTTCTTCCCAAAGATAAGCAAAATGAGAAGAAACAAAAAGGTTTTTTTGAAAATGTCTGCCAATAAATGTTCGTTGTCCACATGATGAAGAGATGCATTTCATTTTCAAGTATTATTTCTAAAAAGTGGCACATACTCCAAAGCAACCTCATAAAACATGCTCTTAAGCTAAAGCATGAGGAAGCACAAAGCCATATACAAAAATCTTTAGTACCATGGACATACATGAAAATCCAAATAATGGCTTGTAGATATGGAACATGTGGAGAAGCTTGAAATTGATCACATGACATATTTCCTTATTATTATAACAAAAACTTATCTCCCCCTGAACATTTGTATGTATCTTACCATGTGTACATAGAGAGAGACGTTGAGGACTCCATACCATGGTTAGAAATATAGCGCTTAGGAATCCAGTACTGAGTCACACAACTAAAAGCATGAGGAAGTACACCACAAGTATTTTTATTCTTAAATTCAAATTTAGAATTACTGATCCTTGTAGCAACAAAAGGTGTTTGCATCACTCTATACACCAAACTGGACGACACACTATTATGAGGAACAAAGTGCATTGTTAAAATTAGATCCAGCCTTAGCTCTTTCTTTTCTTTGTTGTTTGGCTAGTCTAAAACAAAATTCTACCTTATGACCATCTCTACCACAATTATAGAAAGTAAATTTAATTTTGTATTTATGTTGAGAAGTAGAATCCTCATTTGTATTCATTGTGCTAGTAGATGACATTATTCCAACAGATTTAAAAATGGTCTTCTTAGGCTCATCACAAGTTTCAAACATTCAATTACTAAGAGATTTAACAATTTTAAGTGCATGAGTCTTGGAATGAGCATAAGGATCAAAGCCTAAACCAGTCTTAAATTTTGTAGAACTAGCCTTTTGTTCTAAAATCCGATTCAAACTTTTAGTTCCCATCTTGTCTTGCAAATATTCAATACATTTCAAAAGGATGGAACAATTATCACAAGAATTATTCATAGGTCCCTTTTGTTTTTTGACAATTAGAGCAAGAAAAAACCTTATGTGTAGAAAAAATCATTTTTCAATTGATCAACTCTAGCATTAGCATCTTTCAATTTTAACTCAAGAGTATTACAATTATCACAAGAAATTGGTTGTTCAGTTATACAAATATGACTTTCATTTTTCTCCTTTTCTAGCTTAAGTTTCTCTAAAGTTGAAACATGCATATCTCTTAAAGAAATAAATTATAAACTTCATCATATTGTTTGCATGTATTATCAATAGGAATCAAGGTTTTAAGTCTAGAAATTTAAACATGTAAAGATTCAACAAAGACATCAAGTTTCTTAATTTTTCTATTTCTTTTTTCTAATAAAGTACCAAGCTTTTCAACAACATTAGGTAAATCATCATAAGAAGGATCTACCTCATTTTCGCTATCGACGTCGTTGTTGGAGAAACTCTTGTTACTCGCCACTAGACATAATCCTGTCAAACCATGCACTTTCTTGCCTTTGTTTGATTTTTCCTCTTCACTGCTCTCTGAATCAACATCACTCAAGTTGACTTGCTCAAGCACAAAAAGAACTCGATGTACTATCTTGCGGTTCAAAAAGTTCTTATTCTTTCTCTTGAATTTGCGCACCTTTTTATCATTTTTATTTCATCTTCCCTATCTTCCTCATTCTTTGCCATCCTTGCCAAAAACTTAGAACATATAGGGCGTAAATGTTTGACTGATCCACACTCATAACACTTCCGAGGATTAGACTTCCCTTCCTTCCTTGTTCTTACATTTTGTAAAGATTTAGTAAAGCGGGAAGAGAGAATGTCCAAAGAATCTTCTGGTAGTTGTTCCAATGGTTCACCTATTAGTAAAGATAGAAAGGACAAGACATTGCTAGTGGAGGTATCATTGTCATGTAACTTGCTAGATTGTGAAGCTAATGCAATTGATTTTGAACCATGTTTTCTAGCAAGAATATCTAATTCATGAGTTTTTAATTTAGAATAAATCACATCTAAAGTAAGATTATGCATGACAGTAGATTCTCTAATTGAAGTTACTTCCATATCCCAAATAGACATATCTAATGCACCAAGTAATTGTCTAGCGTTTTCAGCATCGGTGAAAGTTACTCATGACAGTAGATTCTCTAAGCATTTTCCTATCGAGGTGAATTTGGGTGTATATATCTTTGCTAAACAAAATGAATTATATGATGTTATGTACCATGATTTGATGATGGGCAATATCGATAAAGTGACAAATAAGAAATGAAAGGATCTCAAGAAGATGGATAAAGATAAGGCTCATGTTGCCTAAGCATACAATAAGAAAGTAAAAAGCAAGTCATTTCAAGTTATACGTTTGGCGTGTGGTCACTAAGTTGGGGAGGTCTTATGAAGTGAGCAAAGTAATATTTGGAAATTTATATATGCTAGAGATGTTACATATGATAATCTCCCGAGATCAATCAATAGAAGATACTTGAAGAAATACTTTTCAAGTGTTTGGCAAGAGGTCTAAAGTGCTTGTCAAACAATGGCCAATACATGTGTCGTCCTTAGAACAAAATATGGACGATGTATAGATCATCCTCATATGCTAGATAGCAGATGAGTTGTGCATCATATCTATTTAGTGTTTATATATTTTTTAGGTTTATGCAAGCATTCATCTAAAAAATTGGGGACATATATTGGCAAGCCAAAATATCTGCTATAAAATTGTGCAACATAAGCTAAAGCCAACTAGATCGAGCACCAAACTCAGCCACACTGGACTCCATAGTCAGTCAGGCCACTCCATGAACCTAGCCAGGTCGGGTCTTTAAAATCGGCCAAGCTGCCCCCTCCTGAACTCGATCAAGGGCGACTTTCTGTTGCTAGGCTAGATATAATAATAGGACCCCCTGAAACTCGATCTTGACTTTTTTTTGAAAGTCGGTTTGGCTAACATTTGTTGAATTTGGAACCGATTTATTGTTAAATCGGTTTTTAATGAGAGAAATTTAGAGAACGTGTTTGGGAGTTATTTTTCTACTAGGATAAAATCATCCCCATTATATATTTGAAAGGATCACAATTTATTATGGTATTTAACATGCAATTAATCAAAAATACATTTACCCTTTTGTGTTTTTTTTAATCTCTATCATGTTGTTTGTCATGTCTTCATGCAAGATGCGACGACATTCTAGATATCTTTGCTGATCCTAGGACAATCTTCACGTGCTCCTTGCTGTTTGTTTAAGGGATTTTCCCCTTATTAAAAAAAAGAAACAGGCCAGCAGTGTGGGCCGCATCAAGGCCCAGTTGGCCGAGCAGCCCACCGGCTGGCTGGTTTCTAGGGCTCGTGGAGGAGCCGGTTGAAAAAACGGCTGGGAGGACGTGCGCAGGACTCACATAGGAGGAAGAAGAAGCCTGGCGGCGCTCGGATCTGCTCGGTAGTTCAGCTATCGAGAGATTTCCTCGCTATTCCTGCGCATCTTCCTGGTGGTCGTCTCCTTAAATGGAAGGGCTCTCCCCTGGCTTCTGCAGGCTCGGCTGTTTCTCCTCTCTCTGGTTGAATCAGTACACGGGTGTTCTAGCAATCCTCTGCTCCTCTATCATTCCAGTTTCTGTTTGCCTGAGTATTTTCTCTGTTGGTGATTGCTCACGGGAGTTAGAGGAGGTGCTGTGTTCTTGCAGCAAGGTCCTCTGTGTGCCTCGCTGCTCCTCCGTGCGCCTATGTGGTGCTGTCTGATCTGGCCTCTGTCCACCGTGGCCTGGTGCTTGGGCTCCCTGCTGCGCGGTGTTCCTCTTCTCGGGCTGGTGCCGTGGACGTCTCCTTCGGCTCCGGCAGCAGCTCTAGTATCTCCGTCAACCTCCCGCCGTGCAGGCCCGGACGTGGGCGGCGGAATTGGTTTTCTGGGACAGAACCTTGTGTTCGCTGAGCTGGTCTTCCCACGTAGATTTTCTACGTGTTGTGAGTTACTCGTTACCTCACTTTATTAACTGTTTAATTTTTGTGCAATCTGCTAGTATTAAATACTTGAGTGTGATTGCACTGTTGTGGGCGGATTTGATTGCTCGATGATGATAGCGGTGTAGTGAGACAACGTGACAGTCTGGGTTTTAGTGTATTATCATTTTCAGCATTGATATTATTTGTGCCTAAATAAATCTCTCTTTGTTGAGGCTGTTTACCTGTGTTAAATTCTGTTATTTTATTTAGTACACAGCTCTTTACTATTAGTATTTATACCTGATTATTAGGCTTATTACATCTGATCTAAAACCCTGATTTGGTAAGATAGGGCTGTCACGTTAGTCGAAGATCTCTGATCACCCATTAGCGTTGGAGGGCTGTTTATTACAGCAACCCGCTATTTTGAGAGCAATATTTTAAGATAAACAATCATGTTTATTAGTTTAGTCTGCCTTCTTCATCTGCAAGCCATGTTTAATTACGAAATGGATCTGAGTAGCTATTTTACATGTTTACATGTTCTAGAATTGCTACTGTTCATTGCTGCAATAATTACATATGGCATTTGTCTGAGTTATATGCTTGTTTTATTCGGAATTAAAATATTTAATATATTTAAATATGATGGAAGCATGTCACTTATTTCTCTAATATTACAACAATCCAGAAAACCAATTCCTATTATGGCCTCCAGTTCTGATGTCATTAAGCCTGAAGCGTTCGACGGCGCAAGCTTTAAACGCTGGCAGATTAAGACTCGCATGTGGCTCACTGATCTAAAATTATTTTGGGTAGTGACATCGGTTGTTCCCCAGGCTGCATCAGATGATTCTGATGATGCAGCGAAGGCCGCCGCACTTGCGGAGAAGGCCAAGTGGGACGAAGCCAATGAGGCATGCTTGTCTCGTCTGCTGAACGTCTTGTCGAACCGCTTATTTGACGTGTACTCTGGTTTTACCTCCGCTAAGGGTCTATGGACTAAACTTGAGAACGAGTTCTCTGAAGTTGACAATGGCAATGAGTCATTCACAACGGAAAACTACCTCAACTATAAAATGGTTGAGGGAAGGTCTGTTATGAAACAGCTACAGGAGATTCAACTCCTTGTTAGGGACTTGGTCCAATATGGCTGCGTCCTACCAGACAGTCTTCAGGTGAATGCAATACTGGCAAAGCTCCCACCTTCTTGGCGAGACTTTGTGACTTCACGCCGCCACATGAAGAAGCAAATGACTCTCACTGAGTTGTCAGCTGCAATTAATGTGGAAGAGCGTGCAAGGTCCAGTAACAAGCCATCTCAGCAACTCCAGGCTCACGTTGTTGAGAAGGGTGGAGATAGAAAATTCCAGAAGAAGAAGAAGAACTCTCCACAGAAGAATCTGAACCAACCTAAATCCAAAAAGATGAAGAAGAAAAAGGAGGACTTTATCTGCTATGTTTGTGGAGTCTCCGGGCATACAGCTCGGAGGTGCAAACTTAGGAAGGGAAAAGGTCCTCCACCTCAGCGCAAAGAAGGGAATGTGGTGGTTAACTCCACCCCAGGGTATGCACCTCAGGCCTTTATGGCAAGTCCATCAGATGACTGGTGGATGGATTCCGGTGCTACTGTTCATATTTGTGCTGATCGATCCATGTTCTCTTCATTCCAGGGATACAACAGCGCACCAGTCTTGATGGGAAATGGTGTTCCGGCAGCAGTTCGAGGTACTGGACAGGTCTACCTGAAATTAACTTCAGGAAAGACGCTCGTGCTGAAGGACGTACTCTATGTGCCATCGATGAGCCGGAACCTCATATCAGTGTCGCTGCTATGTCGACAGGGTATCAAATTAGTGTTTGAGTCTAATAAAGTGGTCATGTCTAAGTTTGGTACTTTTGTTGGAAAGTCATATGAGTCAGGCGGTTTGTTCCGTCTTTCTGTTTTGAATAATCATTCTTCTTACCATGTTAATGTGGTCTGTAATAACGATTCCATTAATAATATATGGCATTCCCGTTTGTGTCATGTGAATTTTGAGGCCATTAAGAGATTAAGTGACATGTCTTTAATTCCTGAATATAAACATGTTAAAGGTGTAAAATGTGGTATTTGTGTGCAAGCTAAGCAGCCAAGAAAACCGTTTCATACGGTTGAAGGCAGAAGTACCACTCCTTTAGAACTAATTCACTCAGATATCTGTGAGATGAATGGTATAATCACAAAAGACAGTAAAAGATACTTTCTTACCTTGATAGATGATGCTACCAGGTTCTGTTATATTTACTTACTCAGAACTAAAGATGAGGCACTAGAACACTTTAAGATCTATAAGACTGAAGTTGAAAACCAGTTAGACAAGAAAATTAAAAGGCTACGGTCTGATAGAGGAGGTGAATACCTTTCCAACCTTTTTGATGAGTACTGCAAAGAGTGTGGAATCATTCATGAAACCACTGCTCCATATTCACCTCAGTCAAATGGGGTAGCTGAAAGGAAGAACCGAACGGTGTGTGACTTAGCTAATGCTTTGTTGCAAAGTTCGGGGATGCCTGCCATCTGGTGGGGCGAGGCAGTACTCACGGTGTGTTATGTCCTGAACAGGGTGCCGCCTCGCAACCGTGAGGCCACGCCCTATGAAGGATTTAAAGGAAGGAAGCCAGATCTTTCGCATCTTCGAACTTGGGGCTGTCTTGCAAAGGTGAATGTCATGTTGCCGAAGAAGAGAAAGCTAGGCCCTAAGACCGTAGACTATGTCTTCCTGGGTTATGCACATAACAGTACAGCTTATAGATTTCTAGTGGTCCATTCTGAGACAAGCGAAATCGCTGTAAATGTAATAATGGAGTCTCGGGATGTGACATTCTTTGAGAGCATCTTCCCTATGCGGGATAAGGAAGTAGTAGCCCCAAATGGTCCATCTCGGACATATTCTCTGCCCTCGAGTGTCCATGACCAGACTCCAGATTTGGAGTTAAGGAGGAGTAAGAGACAAAGGACTGAAAAGTCTCTGGGTGATGATTATATTATTTATCTAGTGGATGAAGAACCACGCTCCCTCACAGAGGCATATACATCTCCGGATGCAGAGTACTGGAGGGAGGCTGTCTGTAGCGAGATGGATTCAATCATTTCGAACGGAACTTGGGAGATAACTGATCTCCCTACTGGTTGCAAGCCTGTGGGCTGCAAATGGATCTTTAGGAGGAAGAGGAGACCCGATGGTACTATTGAAAAGTACAAGGCCCGTCTTGTGGCTAAGGGTTTTACTCAAAAGAAAGAGGAGGATTATTTTGATACTTATTCTCCGGTGGCTCGATTGCCCACAATTCGTGTGCTTTTAGCTCTGGCAGCTGCTTATAAACTTCTTGTTCATCAAATGGACGTAAAGACAGCATTCCTAAATGGAGAGCTGGAAGAGGAAATTTATATGCAGCAACCAGAAGGATTTGTGGTTAAAGGACAAGAGAGCAAAGTGTCGCTTGATTAAATCCTTATACGGTCTTAAACAAGCTCCCAGACAATGGCATGAGAAGTTTAATAATACTCTGACCACTGCCGGGTTTTGTGTAAACGAAGCCGACAAGTGTGTGTATTATCGCTTCTCTGGGGGCAAAGGTGTCATCATGTGTTTATACGTTGATGACATATTGATATTTGGGACCGATTTGGAGGCTATCATGGAGACAAAATTATTCCTCTCCAAGAACTTTGATATGAAGGACTTGGGTGAAGCTGATGTTATACTGAACATCAAGCTGATAAAGGGTGAGGATGGGATTACTTTGTCACAATCCCATTATGTGGAAAAGGTTCTGACTCGCTTTGGACATATGGACTGTAAACCAGTCACCACGCCCTATGATCCATCCTACACGCTCAGTAAATATGAAGGCGAGCCTGTGAACCAGCTACTATATTCGCAGATCATCGGATCTCTCATGTACCTGAGCAGTGCAACTAGACCAGATATCTCATATGCAGTATGCAGACTGGCTCGTTATTCGGCCAGTCCAAAAGATAGACACTGGGTAGCCTTGTACAGAGTGCTTCGGTATTTGAAGGGAGCGATGAATCTTGGTATTAAATATACCGGATTTCTGTCAGTACTTGAAGGATTCAGTGATGCAAACTGGATCTCTGACTCGGATCAAATGAAGTCTACAAGTGGCTATGTGTTCACTTTAGCTGGTGGGGCCGTGTCATGGAGATCGTCTAAACAATCAGTGTCGACACGTTCCACCAAGGAGGCTGAATTAGTTGCACTTGATTCAGCAGCATTGGAGGCTGAATGGTTGAGAGACCTGTTGTCAGACCTTCCAATGCTAGCAAAGCCGATACCGGCTGTCCTAGTATACTGTGACAACACTTCTGTGTTGCTGAAAGTGAACAGTAGAAAGGACAACCAAAAATCCTCGAGGCATATCAAAAGACGACTTGATTCATGTCGGCATGCTAGAGAGACGGGTGTAATAACCGTAGATTACATCAAGTCTGAAAGGAACCTTGCTGATCCTTTCACCAAAGGGCTGGCTCAAAAGCCAATCCAAGCAGCGTGCATGGGAATGGGACTCGTACCCTGTTAGCGGTTTCAACTGCGGATAACTGTCCTGTGTGACCGGAGATCCCGAGATCCAGGCTCCAGGAAACGAAGCACTGTGGAACCAAGAGCACAAAAGATAAAGAGTCTCATGAGCTGCTGTGCTCTCACTGTATGGCAGGTTGAGCGATATGCTCTTAATGAAGTCAATGTTATAAGCAGGGAAATTGTCCTACAGAATTTCCTTAACGATTTCACCTATATGAGCTGACTGTGGGGTCGCAGTCCAGGAGAGAATGGGGTTTTCTCTCTAGTGAGCTCATGAATAGATATTAAAGGGCATGACCGTAACGCCCTGCCCCGTAAGAGAAGCGGATAATCTGCCTAGTACTATGTGTCTTTTGTGCGAAGATTCTCACACTAGGGTTTGTGGATCAAGGCGTAGTCCTCCGCTTACTCGTGCAGGGTTGGAGTACACTGGGATAGGCTTTGGTTCAAACCTAACAAGTACCTCTGCCGAAAAGTAGTATATAAACAGTACGGGAGCTCAATGACATTGATCAGAAAATAAGAGTGAAAATGGTGGGGATTGCTGTTTGTTTAAGGGATTTTCCCCTTATTAAAAAAAAGAAACATGCCAGCAGTGTGGGCCGCATCAAGGCCCAGTTGGCCGAGCAGCCCACCGGCTGGCTGGTTTCTAGGGCTCGTGGAGGAGCCGGTTGAAAAAATGGCTGGGAGGACGTGCGCAGGACTCACATAGGAGGAGGAAGAAGCCTGGCGGCGCTCGGATCTGCTCGGTAGTTCAGCTCTCGAGAGATTTCCTCGCGATTCCTGCGCATCTTCCTGGTGGCCGTCTCCTTAAAAGGAAGGGCTCTCCCCTGGCTTCTGCAGGCTCGGCTGTTTCTCCTCTCTCTGGTTGAATCAGTACACGGGTGTTCTAGCAATCCTCTGCTCCTCTATCGTTCCAGTTCCTGTTTGCCTGAGTATTTTCTCTGTTGGTGATTGCTCACGGGAGTTAGAGGAGGTGCTGTGTTCTTGCAGCAAGGTCCTCTGTGTGCCTCGCTGCTCCTCCGTGCGCCTGTGTGGTGCTGTCTGATCTGGTCTCTGTCCACCGTGGCCTGGTACTTGGGCTCCCTGCTGCGCGGTGTTCCTCTTCTCGGGCTGGTGTCGTGGACGTCTCCTTCGGCTCCGGCAGCGGCTCTAGTATCTCCGTCAACCTCCCGTCGTGCAGGCCCGGACGTGGGCGGCGGAATTGGTTTTCTGGGACAGAACCTTGTGTTCGCTGAGCTGGTCTTCCCACGTAGATTTTCTACGTGTTGTGAGTTACCCGTTACCTCACTTTATTTACTGTTTAATTTTTGTGCAATCTGCTAGTATTAAATACTTGGGTGTGATTGCACTGTTGTGGGCGGATTTGATTGCTCGATGATGATAGCGGTGTAGTGAGACAACATGACAGTCTGGGTTTTAGTGTATTATCATTTTCAGCATTGATATTATTTGTGCCTAAATAAATCTCTCTTTGTTGAGGCTGTTTACCTGTGTTAAATTCTGTTATTTTATTTAGTACACAGCTCTTTACTATTAGTATTTATACCTAATTATTAGGCTTATTACATCTGATCTAAAACCCTGATTTGGTAAGATAGGGCTGTCACGTTAGTCGAGGATCTCTGATCACCCATTAGCGTTGGAGGGCTGTTTATTACAGCAACCCGCTATTTTGAAAGCAATATTTTAAGATAAACAATCATGTTTATTAGTTTAGTCTGCCTTCTTCATCTGCAAGCCATGTTTAATTACGAAATGGATCTGAGTAGCTATTTAACATGTTTACATGTTTTAGAATTGCTACTGTTCATTGCTGCAATAATTACATATGACATTTGTCTGAGTTATATGCTTGTTTTATTCGGAATTAAAATATTTAATATATTTAAATATGATGGAAGCATGTCACTTATTTCTCTAATATTACAACACTCCTTTCATCAGTCTTTTTGAGGTGTTCAGGAGTGCACTGGTGAAGATAAATCATCATTGGTTTAATCAGTTTTGTCGATTCGCTATGTTTCTTATCGTATTTAAGATTGTGCGTAGACTGTGAGCGTGCTAGCCTTTAGTGATATGGTGTGTGATCCAAGTCTCTTGTAGCAGCAGCATCAGAAGCCAAGAAGACGAAAGACGAACAAGTAGGCAGCGTGTGTTATTGCGCTCCACACATGCTGCATCTGTCGACCTCCAGATGAGCTCTGCTCTGCTCTGCTCGCTCGTCGTCATGCAGAGAACCCAAAGCCAAGGGCAAGGCACCCTGCCATCCATATTCGGAGGCCCATCCCATGTCCCGATGTCCGTCCCCACTGCAGAGGACAGAGACGATCCCTGTGTGTAGACGTGTTCCTCTCCTCTCCTCCGGCGTTTTTCACATGAGAGAATCAAGGACGGATCAGGGATGGAGATGGGCTTGGATCGATCGGACCCACGCCACGCAAGCGTTGAGGACTTGAAATCTGCACGAGCGCCTGGATCATGGTTCATGGATGGGAGGAGGGAGAGGGGCATCGCATTCACATCCACGCTACTCTGCCTCCGTCGCCACTGAGCACTGACTGATCTTCAGGAAAGTGAGTGAGTGAGTGATGAGTGAGGGAGGATGGGAGGTCACAGCACAGGTCAGGCTCAGCCGGTCCAAGACCCATCCCCGTCTTTTTCCTTTTCGCCCTCTCTCTCGACGATTTTCACCAGGACAGTGCAGGCACCATCAGCTGGTCAGATGAGACGGGGACGCAAACCTCACATGGGGGCATGGGGCCCCGCCCCCACCACCTCATTTGCAGGCAGTCACTGTCCCAGTGTAATGTAATGGAACGAATGATGCCGCGCCCCTCCCTCGTCAGAGTCGTCCCCCCTCCTCCCAACTCCAAACCAACCAAGGGAAAGGGCCGCCATTTGTCGATCCGGATGTGGGTCGATCTCCGAGTCTGCCTCCACACTCCCCAGGTCACCAGGCAACAGCTCCCTACTACTACTGCTGCTGCTTCACACCAGAGGCCGGCCAGCTAGCCGCCCGTTGTCAGTAAAGAAAAAAAAACAGCGACTTTGGACGCTACTACAGATCTGGAAGGAATAAGCTAAGGCCATGGCAGATCAGAAAGGTTCACAAATGGAACGCAGCCATGTTCACCAGTCTCCAGTGTCAGAGCGGCTGCTACCAAACCTTGTCCTGGATGGATGCTATGCTGCCCGCCTGCCCCCTACTCGGTCGGAATGGAGCACGTTTCACTTGCCAGTGGTCAGTGGTGCCACGCACGCAGAATGACAGGGACCACTACTCCCTTCTGTCTGGTTGCTGTCACGAGTGGAACCATGCAAATACGCCATCATCGTGCTTAGTGTTGAAAACGGACGGGTAAAATCCTGTTCCGACCCGTACCATTTTCTACATTTGATCCGATCGATTCCATATTTACGGAAAAATATGGAAACATGACGGAAACAGGAGATGGTTTATTCCGTCCGTTTTTGCGGGGTCCCGTTTTTATCCGGATCGAACTCGTATTTATTCCATATTTGGTAAATATAGGACGAGCCTAATATGCATTAGTATATAAACTAAAGTCTCGTGTCTTTAGATGACAAATTATAGCACAAGTGATCATTATAACCATCGTCTCTTTTCAATGACACGTGGTCTAAAGTCTTAAACAACATCGAATGTAACTAAATGTACACTATTAACAACCAAACAACAATACAATGTTGCGTCTCTATATCTATTTGTTTTATGTTATTGTCCTGCCAATCAATCACTAGTCAAACATCAATATCATATCTATTTGTATTAAATTATGAGTTTTCGTTAGCATTTCCGTTTCCGTTCGTTTTCGCAATTCCGTTTATCCCGCTCCCATTTCCGTTCCCGACTATTCCGGACCCGATCTCATTTTCGATGATACAATGCAGATACGGAAATGGGAGAGGGGTTTTTTCGTCCGTTTTCATCCCTAATCGTGCTGCTCAGCAGGAAGATGAACAAACCAGCCATAACGGTGTATCAGTGCAGAAAATTCATAAACTTTCGACAGCTCAAAATCACCGAAAACAAGTGTCTTTCGCTAAGAAAAAAATATTTTTGGCACTAGGCTTTCGTTAAAAGTTTATCATAAAAAAAAGCGGCACTTATTTTCGGCAGCGGCCTGAAGACCACCGTCAAATAAATCTGACCGCGTCTAGTTTCGACGGTCGCAACCCGCCACCAAAAATAAGACCTATGACCGGTTACGACCGCCGAAGGTAATTTAGGTTTACTTTCGACAGTCCTCACTAAACCCCAAAAAATAGGCCATTTCCAGGGTCCGGAATTCCTCAAAATTCCCCTCAATATCCATATAAAAACCGTGTATCATTCATTCATCATTCAACACCACATACACATACTCGTGTTGTTCAATATTCATCTGATATCTTTCATTCATCATATTCAAATAACCAAATCTATCACATATCATCCATTCAACATCGCATTCAACATTCATCAATCATATATCATTCATCCATCACATCAAAATGACCTGATATTCATAAAGACAAAGGCAAAGTACGTCCAACAAAAAAAATCAAGTCTCATAAAAACTGAGGATCATTGGAGTTATGTTTGCTACCTCCGGAAGCGGATATGTTGTTAATGAAGTCAGTAGCCCGTTTCTCTTGTAATAAAGAGCAAAAACCACCATTAGATAACAAACTATGAGTTATAGCAAAAGTAACAAAGTGAATATATTTATTGAGAACTAACAAACGAAATTCTTCTCTAGATGCTGCTATCAATGTTGGAGGGGTTTGGTATACATTTGTCGTATTTATTTTTGATCCCTAGTATACACAAGCTGAAATAGATTAAACAGCTAGGATTGAGTATGTTCAGGTAGAACAAAACTAAGTATAGCAATATTCACTAAATTTGAATAAATGAAGCTATAATTTATTAAGTTCACCTAAATTGACTAAATATGTCTACAATCTACTAAGTTCAATTGTGTTGGTTAAATTAAACTGGAATTGCGTAAGTTCATCGAACCTTATCTCTAGGAGATCTCAGAGGATAGACTTAAGGTGATATCAGTGGTGGTGGTGGTGGTAGCGGCTGATACTGTGGCAAGACATCTGTATGGCCATGATGCTGCTGTAACTTTGACTATAAATGCAACTTGTTAGTAACTAAAAGTGGCAAATTATAGAAATACTAATTATACTAAAATTACAATTCAAGTAATTCAAATTTATTGTTGAGCAGTGTAGTTAGCAAAGTACTATTCTTGTTTCCTACGGTACTCTTGCTACTTCATGTTTTGCTGGTTTTACACCCTCAACACCGCCTGCGGATTCTTGATTAATGGCGCTGGTACCTCTCCTCTCCCCATCCCGGCACTCCGGTTTCCTTCTCGGCCCTATAAAATGCGATCCACGCTTCCATGAGTCCGTTCCCCACCTTCCCTGCTCGCCCCACTCTTCTTCCCTCTACCGTGCTACTGCTCAGCACAGCAGCACTACCGCCTTTGTCCACCACCGCACGGCCTCCAAGGACCGCCGGAGTCGCCGACGCCGTTTGTCGCCGGCGAGGACTCCCTGAAGCCCGTCGGCCGTGCCCCAGCCCCTGTGCTCAGCAAGCAGAGAGAAAGAGAACAGAGATGGAAGAAGACACATTTTTCCTTTACAGTCTACACCCTGCGACTATGTATAATAGAAAAACTAGTCTCTAATATACTTTTTCCTTTTATGAATTTGTGATCTAAATAAGTTAGAAATTATTTTGATAACTTCAAAAAAAATGTGATGCACAATTAGAATCAAGTGTTTGCTCCAAATTTTCATATTCTTGTAATTAGATTTAAATTATGGTTATTTTAGTTGCTTTGAATATAGTTTATCTAAAACAAGAAATTAAGTGAAATGTAGATCGTATTTTCTAACCTAAAGATAATAGATGAATAATTATAATTACATTTTCATGACTAGAGATGGCCAAACGGGCCGCCCGGGCCCGGTGAAGCCCGACCCGTTTTAGGCCCGGCCCGCCAGGCACGGTTAGAAAACCGGCTAGGGCCATCTAAGCCTGCAGGCTTGTTCCTTGTCCGAGCTCGGTAAAAACGGAAAAAGCGGGCTGAAAAACAGGCTAAGCGGGTCGGTAAGCACGGTTTAGTGCAAAAAACGAGCTTAGAGGTACCCTGGCCGTTCCGGGCTAGCCCACCGTGCTTAGTTTCCTGTCCGAATCAACCTGGACCCGCATAGAACCGGGTCGTGTCGGGCTCAAATCGGGCCCTAATAGCGAGCTTTATGCTGGACTCGCGGGCCTCGTGCTTATTGGCCATCTATATTCATGACTTAGATTTATATTCAATTATCTCATATATGTGTGTGTATGATAGATAGGTATTTCTATTAATATTAAAATAGCTTAATTAAGCATCCACATGACTAAAATGACATTTTAAATACTGTGAAGCATAGTTTCTTTATTAATGAATTGGATCAATTGTTACTAAATAAAAACTAAAGATAATAAATAGATTAATTATTTTTTCATATTTTATTAATTAAACCTATATTTAATTTGTCCATAACTAGTTATATATGCTTAATCAATCTTTTCATCAAATTTAGTGCAATTTATTTAAACCATTTAATTTTCTTTCTAAAAAGAAAAGGGGTGAAACGGAGTAGATAATGAAGAACCTTAAGATAGAATTAAATTTATATATTAGTTACGAACCAAGTTTTTTGGATGTTTTTCTTTGTTAACAGTGATTGGAATGATGTATGTATTATTGTTTGATGAATGGTGTATGTGTGGGGATGGATATCTCCCAGGTCCACACAAGGGCGAAAACTTCGCTCGAGGCCACGTTGAAGTTGCCCCTCTAAAGTGTTGTAACACCCACTTTGTAATTTGCTAAGAATAATACCAATAGAGAAACAATTTCTCTTTATGTGAGTTTGATTTTTATGTATCATCACTTGTGAACACCATATTAAAAAAAATAATTAATAAAAGGATATACCATTAAATTGTGCATCATGCTGAGGTTTTATTTGGTGTGCATTTTGTGACAACATAAAAATAATGTGACAAGAAATATATTAAAGCCCAAAGTGGAATTTAAGGGCTAAAAGAAATTTTAGAATTTGAGAAAAGAGGAGAAAAGTACTAGATAAATATAAATAAAATATGATTAATCAAATAATTGTACTTGAGCATACTATATTATAAACTTATATTTTTGGTTAAGGAATAAACTTCACAACAGCACTTGAATTCAAAATTTGAAAAACATAAACTTAGGAAAGAAAAGAAAACAGAAAATAAAATTAAATAGAAAAAGATAAACTACCGCATGGGCTTATCTAGACCAATTCGGCCCACTTGGCCAATCCCTCCGCGCGGGCCCAGGATCCTGGCTCTCACGCATGCACCCGGGTGTGTATGGCTGACAGCTTGGGGCCTACACGTCAGGCAGCACTGTCTTCCTTCCTGGACGCGCTGGCACAACTACCTCTCCCGCAGTCCGCGCGAGCACCACCGATCTTCTCGCCAGCTGCGACTGCGGGGTCACCGTCCCCCATAAGACCCGGGGAGTGGAGCGTCCTCCCATGCCCATACTGCTAGGAGCTATCCCGAACCCAATCCGCGCAAGTACGAGCGGCCGTGGCGAGGGAGGCGGGGAAGAGCATCACCGCCTCGTCGGATTCGCGCCGGCGGTGGGGAAGTGGACTGCGATTGGGCCATTCGGTGGCGGTTGGGTCCCTAACGGTGCGCCGGGTGGAGTTAATCGGAGTTCAGTTGACGGCAGCGCGGGGGGGATTCCTCGCCGAAGCTGTGTTTTCGCCACATCTCCGCCGTGCGCCGCGGGTAGCTGCGTTCGTCGTCGAATCCCGGTGAGTAGACCTTGCACCATGTATACTCGTGCCCTAGGATGGTGTAGCACCTGTGGATTTGAGTGTTGCGGCGCTGTACGACGGTAATTCCTCGCCGTAGATCAGAACAGGGGCGGAATCACACCCTTTCCGTGGTCTGCGCGCGTCGCACTGCCATCACCGGTATGAACTGGGCACCTGCTCTTGCCTTCGTCTACTCGTTGCGTGGCACCTCCTAGATTAGAGCTAGGGCCCTTGGGCACCAGGAAGCTGTGTTCCGGCGATGCTCCGCCGCGCTCGGAGTGCTGGGGCCGTCGCGCGGTGTCTCAGGTGGGAAGAAACGTAGGGGCTATTTGATCCTCATCCAACGGCCACGATTAGACGCTGGGAAGTCGGATCTAAGCCATAGATTTCAGGGTGTGCGGTCCTGATGTGTTAGTGCGTGTCATCCACCTCGGTAGATCCGGATCGTCCATCATAAATCCGACGATCCCGCGCGCTTGATGACCCACAGGGCGTTTCATTTAATCCGGGACCGCCTGATCGCGGGTGTGCGGTCAGGATTAAAAGTCGTGTACCCCTTCGTCTCATTTAATCCTAGCGGTCGGATCTAGATCGTGCGACTCAGTGGCTGATCAGGGTATTTTAGATCTGAGTCGTCAACCATCGATCGGATGACTGGCATGGCATAACGATTCGCGGTGAGGCGAAGCTAATCCTCACCGTCCACTTCTAATCCAACGGCTGGCGCGCTTGCATACCCCTTCGCGTGGCAAACTTCATAAAGAGACCCTCTGTTTTCACATAATAAACCCGCCGTCCACTGGAACTGCTTATTGAGTCTCTGGAAACTTACGTGTTAGCCCCTGTCTTTTATAGAAATTGAGGCGCAGTCCAGGAATTAAATAAAACCGGAAAAATAGATTTAGAATTTGATTTTGAGTATAAAAATAATTGTAAAACTTGGGTAATTCATAGAAAATTCATATTAAACCCAAATTAATCCGTTCTAATTCCTATAGTTTTGTAATATTATTGTCTATCATCTAGTATCTCTGATTTGACATGAAAGCCACTTTAAAATCTATTTTCTAATCTAATCTTGTACAAAACACATAAAATCATTAGAAATTCATAACTTCTCCGTTTTAACTCCGATTTGATCCGTTCAAGTTGCGTTAGTCTCGTAGCTTCGCGTAGATCATTATTATTCAGTTTGTACTTATGTTTGGTGTGATGTTAATTTTATCTATACCATGTTTGTTTGTATTGCTACGACTAGCGCGAGGACACGTGTCATCTGAAAAGCAAGTTGGTAATTGGAATCTCAAGTGCCAGGCAAGTTGTGCCCTTGACCACTTTTTACCCAATAATGTTCTTTAATATCATTTATCCATGCATAGGTTAATTTTGATGGGACCCAATAGGACACCCTAGATTGTTTATCTCATTACCTTGTTTACCCCTAAATCACTTGGGTAGTTCGCTATTGCTTTACATGGTTTTGGGATAATCATTTATTATATCTATGTTCCAATTATTCTTGTTATTCTATTTATGTTCATGTTAAGATCATTAATGTTAATTGGAACATAGAGCTTAACTTGAGAACCACGTGCCACCACAAGGGTTTAATGGGACGCCCTTGGCTGACTAATTAGGAAAGCTAGTGGAAGACTACCTTACCCGAAAGGGGCAAGGGCAGTAGGGGAGTGGTCAGTGTAGGGAGGTCCTTGGTTGATTTTGCTGCGATGGCGGTCAGACAAGAACCCTGCATTGGAGCTTCCTATAAACTGTAGCGGGTTTTCGGAAGCTAGTGGAACTTTGTAAAGGCCTCGTAGTGTTGCCCTGCTGCGCTTCCTAGGTAGAGGTGTATGGGATTCGCGACCCCTTGGCAGATGGGTAGCATGACTTGTGGGTAAAGGGTACAACCTCTGCAGAGTGTAAAACTGGTATACTAGCCGAGCTCACGGTCATGAGCAGCTCAGGACTCTCTGATGTTTAAATTATGGAACTTAAATTCAATTTTGTCATTTGCATTGCATGGGTTTATTATTAATTTTGTTCTATTACTTTATTTATGGTTTGGTATTTACTTACACTTAGTAATTGCTAATAAAATTTTGACCAACTACTTAAAAGCAATGCTCAGCTTTAACCCCTGTCATTGACTAGCCTTACACATCACATGAACTCACACCTTTGTGAGTTTATGTCCACTGGTTCCCCACAACTTGTTGAGCTATGATCATGTGTGAGCTCACCCTTGCTGTCTCACACCCCCCCACAGGAGAAGATCAGGTGGATCAGGAGGAGCCGCCTAACACTGAGGAGTTCAATCTGATCTAGGTGGCGTTTCCCAGTCGACATTGGCGCCGACGATCCTTAGTTCGTTTTATCTTTATTATTTTATTTTGTAATAAGTCTTCCGCTATGTAATAAATACTCTGATGTTTTATGACATTTATCTCTATGCACTCTGTTATTATATATGTTGTCTTCTTGGCGCATGTATGAGATGCACTTGGCTTTGTTCCTTAAAGCCGGGTGTGACAGAAGTGGTATCAGAGGAAATGTTGACTGTAGGACGAAACCTAGATATAAATGGACAAAACCCTTACCTGCTTATCTTATTCTGATTCATTCTATACTTACCTTACTCGGATTCTCTCTATACTTATCTTGATCCTGTCTCACCTTCTACTGTTCTCCTCTGATTATTCTTATCTTTTCTACTTCAAGACAAGATGGATTTCACACTTTGGAATCCTATAACTATGAACTTTTTCAGAGATAGGGAACCTAAGACGAAATTAAAACTATTTTCTCTATTAAAAAATGTTGGTTGATTGTTCTGATGATCAATGCCTGATTTGCTTCTTTGATTGATTGAAACATTATAGTTGGGCATCTTAGCATGTACCACCATAAGGTAATGTATTAGCTTTAGTAGGTAACACACTAATCTACTTAGCTAATAAATCCCCCGCAGTAACATTTCTTGTAATTACATGCCTTGTCTACAATCCTTCCTTTCTTACCCTATGTTTCTAATCTAGATGGCTACCCCTATAGTGTTAGAAGAGAACACTATAGACGTAATCCTTGGTATGTCATGGTTAAGAAAGGCAAAGGCAGTTTATGCACTGTGCTAAGGGAACCGTAGAACTCACCAGTTCCAAAGGAGAAAGATTTGAAGTTGAAATTGCAGTAACTACCACCATCAGACTAGCGGCATTCTTAGTAGATGAGAAGTTTGTTGGTGACAACATCCGTGCAGTTAGGGATTTCCCGGATGTCTTTCCCGAGGAGTTATTAGGGATGCCGCCAGATATGGAAGTTGAGTTGGTCATTGATCTCTTACCTGGGCTGCCCCTACTTTCAAACGGCCATACAGGGTGTCTGTAGAAGAGTTAAAGGGACTGAAGAAGCAGTTAACGGAATTACAAGAGGCTGGGTACATACGTCCGAGTTCCTCACCTTGGGGAGCACCGGTACTGTTTGTACAGAAGAAGGATGGATCGCAAAGGATGTGTGTGGATTATAGGTCCCTTAATGATGTTATCGTGAAGAACAAGTACCCGTTACCCAGCATTGAGGATTTATTTGATCGGATGAGAGGAGCTAGAGTATTCTCGAAGATTGATCTCTGATCCGGATACCATCAGATGAGGATTAGACCATCGGATATTCCTAAGACAGCATTCTCGACTCGATATGGATTATATGAGTCCACTGTTATGTCGTTTGGATTAACCAATGCGCCCGCTTATTTTATGAACTTGATGAATAAGGTGTTTATGGAGTACTTGGACAGATTCGTCGTGGTGTTCATCGACGACATTCTTGTCTATTCCAAGAGTGATAGCGATCACGAGGAACATCTGAGATTGGTGCTACAGAAGCTAAGAGATAATCAACTCTATGCCAAGTACAGTAAATGCGAGTTCTGGATTGACGAGGTGTCATTCCTTGGATATATCATGGAGGAATAACAGTGGATCCTGCTAAAGTCAAGGAGATAGTGGCGTGGAGCATACCCACTACAGTTATGGAGATTTAGAGTTTCTTGGGACTTGCAGGATATTATCGGAGATTTATTGAAGGATTTTCTAAGATTGCTAAGCCATGACCTCGCAGTCTCGCTTCTGGAAAAGGGAAGAGAGTTCAAGTGGGACGAGAACTGCCAAGATAGCTTTGATCAATTAAAGAAGAGATTGATGTCGCTACGAGTGTTGGTTAAGCCAGATCTGCAGAAAGGATTTGACATTTATTGTGATGCATGTGGCCAAGGCTTGAGATGTGTGCTCATGCAAGGACACGTGATTGCCTATGCGTCTCGTCAGTGGCAGAAACATGGATTGAACTACCCCACGCATGACTTAGAACTAGCAGCCGTTGTGCATGCGCTTAAGATTTGGAGACATTATATCATGGGGACCAAGTGCCAAGTATATACGGATCATAAGAGTTTGAAGTATATATTCACTCAAAAGGATCTCAACCTTAGGCAACGCCGTTGGTTGGAGCTTATTAAGGATTACGACTTGGAGATTCACTATCACCCGGGCAAGGCAAATTTGGTTGCAGATGCCTTGAGTCGCAAGGAGCATGTTCATTCAGCTATTGTTGCCCAGCTACCCGACGAGATTGTTGAGGATTTCAGGAGACTTAACCTGGGGATAGTTGCTCATACTAAAGGAGTTACTATTGATGTGGAACCTACTTTGGAACAAGAGATCCGCAAAGGACAAATTGGTGATGCTAAAATAAAAGAGATTAAGGATCTGATTACTGAAGGTCGAGTTCCGGAATTTACGGAAGATGAGCAGGGCACTATATGGTTCAAGGACAGGATGTGTGTTCCTGATATTAAAAGCCTTCGAGAGACTATTTTAAAAGAGGCCCATGATTCGGATTATTCTATTCATCCTGGTAGTACCAAGATGTATCAGGATTTGAAACGGAAGTATTGGTGGTATGGATTGAAAAGAGATGTGGCTGCACATGTGGCTATGTGCGATGTATGTCAAAGAGTTAAGGCTGAACATCAGAGGCCAGCTGGACTACTGCACCCACTGAAGATACCCGAGTGGAAATGGGAAGAGATTGGTATGGATTTCATTACTGGATTGCCTCGCACCCAGAAAGGATATGATGCTATATGGGTGATTGTGGATAGATTGACTAAAGTGGCTCACTTTATTCCTGTCAAGACTACTTATAAAGGTTCTCAGCTAGCAGAGTTATATATGGCTCGGATTGTGTGTTTACATGGAGTACCAAAGAAGATCGTGTCTGATCGAGGTTCACAGTTTACCTCAAGATTTTGGAGAAGCTTTCATGAGAATATGAGTACAAAGTTGAATTTTAGTACAGCTTATCACCCTCAGACTGATGGACAGACGGAAAGGACTAATCAGGTTTTGGAAGATATGTTGAGAGCATGTGCCCTACAACATGGAGGAAGTTGGGATAAGAGTCTACGTTATGCTGAGTTCTCATATAATAATAGTTATCAGGACAGTCTGAAGATGTCACCTTTTGAAGCTTTATATGGGAGGAAGTGCAGGACTCCTCTATATTGGATCAGACTAGGGGAAGACAATTCTTTGGAGACAAACTTATTCAAGAGGCAGAAGAACAAGTTCGTATAATTCGAGAGAATTTGAGGGTGGCTCAAACCAGGCAAAAAAAAGCTACGCAAATAATAGAAGAAGACCACTGGAATTTGAAGAAGGAGATTATGTGTACCTCAAGGTGTCACCACTGCGTGGAATGAGGAGATTCAAAGTCAAGGGCAAATTGTCCCCTCGCTATATTGGACCATTCTTGATCTTTAGGCGAGTTGGGGAGATGGCATACCGACTCGAGTTACCCGCTACTTTATCAGATGTGCATAATGTGTTCCACGTATCTCAACTAAAGAAGTGTCTCCGTGTCCCTGAGGAACAGTTACCCATGGAAGAGCTCAATGTTCAAGGTGATTTGACTTACACGGAGTACCCGATCAAGATTTTGGATACATTGACTCGAGTTACAAGAAATAAGGTGATAAAGATGTGCAAAGTCCAATGGAGTCACCACGGTGAAGATGAAGCAACTTGGGAAAGAGAAGAAGAGCTTCGCATAGATTTTCCCCACCTTTTCCCTCGTTCTTCTTAAATCTCGAGGACGAGATTATTTTTAAGGGGGGTAGGATTTGTAACACCCACTTTGTAATTTGCTAAGAATAATACCAATAGAGAAACAATTTCTCTTTATGTGAGTTTGATTTTTATGTATCATCACTTGTGAACACCATATTAAAAAAAATAATTAATAAAAGGATATACCATTAAATTGTGCATCATGCTGAGGTTTTATTTGGTGTGCATTTTGTGACAACATAAAAATAATGTGACAAGAAATATATTAAAGCCCAAAGTGGAATTTAAGGGCTAAAAGGAATTTTAGAATTTGAGAAAAGAGGAGAAAAGTACTAGATAAATATAAATAAAATATGATTAATCAAATAATTGTACTTGAGCATACTATATTATAAACTTATATTTTTGGTTAAGGAATAAACTTCACAACAACACTTGAATTCAAAATTTGAAAAACATAAACTTAGGAAAGAATAGAAAACAGAAAAATAAAATTAAATAGAAAAAGATAAACTACCGCATGGGCTTATCTAGACCAATTCGGCCCACTTGGCCAATCCCTCCGCGCGGGCCCAGGATCCTGGCTCTCACGCATGCACCCGGGTGTGTATGGCTGACAGCTTGGGGCCTACACGTCAGGCAGCACTGTCTTCCTTCCTGGACGCGCTGGCACAACTACCTCTCCCGCAGTCCGCGCGAGCACCACCGATCTTCTCGCCAGCTGCGACTGCGGGGTCACCGTCCCCATAAGACCCGGGGAGTGGAGCGTCCTCCCATGCCCATACTGCTAGGAGCTATCCCGAACCCAATCCGCGCAAGTACGAGCGGCCGTGGCGAGGGAGGCGGGGAAGAACATCACCGCCTCGTCGGATTCGCGCCGGCGGTGGGGAAGTGGACTGCGATTGGGCCATTCGGTGGCGGTTGGGTCCCTAACGGTGCGCCGGGTGGAGTTAATCGGAGTTCAGTTGACGGCAGCGCGGGGGGGATTCCTCGCCGAAGCTGTGTTTTCGCCACATCTCCGCCGTGCGCCGCGGGTAGCTGCGTTCGTCGTCGAATCCCGGTGAGTAGACCTTGCACCATGTATACTCGTGCCCTAGGATGGTGTAGCACCTGTGGATTTGAGTGTTGCGGCGCTGTACGACGGTAATTCCTCGCCGTAGATCAGAACAGGGGCGGAATCACACCCTTTCCGTGGTCTGCGCGCGTCGCACTGCCATCACCGGTATGAACTGGGCACCTGCTCTTGCCTTCGTCTACTCGTTGCGTGGCACCTCCTAGATTAGAGCTAGGGCCCTTGGGCACCAGGAAGCTGTGTTCCGGCGATGCTCCGCCGCGCTCGGAGTGCTGGGGCCGTCGCGCGGTGTCTCAGGTGGGAAGAAGCGTAGGGGCTATTTGATCCTCATCCAACGGCCACGATTAGACGCTGGGAAGTCGGATCTAAGCCATAGATTTCAGGGTGTGCGGTCCTGATGTGTTAGTGCGTGTCATCCACCTCGGTAGATCCGGATCGTCCATCATAAATCCGACGATCCCGCGCGCTTGATGACCCACAGGGCGTTTCATTTAATCCGGGACCGCCTGATCGCGGGTGTGCGGTCAGGATTAAAAGTCGTGTACCCCTTCGTCTCATTTAATCCTAGCGGTCGGATCTAGATCGTGCGACTCAGTGGCTGATCAGGGTATTTTAGATCTGAGTCGTCAACCATCGATCGGATGACTGGCATGGCATAACGATTCGCGGTGAGGCGAAGCTAATCCTCACCGTCCACTTCTAATCCAACGGCTGGCGCGCTTGCATACCCCTTCGCGTGGCAAACTTCATAAAGAGACCCTCTGTTTTCACATAATAAACCCGCCGTCCACTGGAACTGCTTATTGAGTCTCTGGAAACTTACGTGTTAGCCCCTGTCTTTTATAGAAATTGAGGCGCAGTCCAGGAATTAAATAAAACCGGAAAAATAGATTTAGAATTTGATTTTGAGTATAAAAATAATTGTAAAACTTGGGTAATTCATAGAAAATTCATATTAAACCCAAATTAATCCGTTCTAATTCCTATAGTTTTGTAATATTATTGTCTATCATCTAGTATCTCTGATTTGACATGAAAGCCACTTTAAAATCTATTTTCTAATCTAATCTTGTACAAAACACATAAAATCATTAGAAATTCATAACTTCTCCGTTTTAACTCCGATTTGATCCGTTCAAGTTGCGTTAGTCTCGTAGCTTCGCGTAGATCATTATTATTCAGTTTGTACTTATGTTTGGTGTGATGTTAATTTTATCTATACCATGTTTGTTTGTATTGCTACGACTAGCGCGAGGACACGTGTCATCTGAAAAGCAAGTTGGTAATTGGAATCTCAAGTGCCAGGCAAGTTGTGCCCTTGACCACTTTTTACCCAATAATGTTCTTTAATATCATTTATCCATGCATAGGTTAATTTTGATGGGACCCAATAGGACACCCTAGATTGTTTATCTCATTACCTTGTTTACCCCTGAATCACTTGGGTAGTTCGCTATTGCTTTACATGGTTTTGGGATAATCATTTATTATATCTATGTTCCAATTATTCTTGTTATTCTATTTATGTTCATGTTAAGATCATTAATGTTAATTGGAACATAGAGCTTAACTTGAGAACCACGTGCCACCACAAGGGTTTAATGGGACACCCTTGGCTGACTAATTAGGAAAGCTAGTGGAAGACTACCTTACCCGAAAGGGGCAAGGGCAGTAGGGGAGTGGTCAGTGTAGGGAGGTCCTTGGTTGATTTTGCTGCGATGGCGGTCAGACAAGAACCCTGCATTGGAGCTTCCTATAAACTGTAGCGGGTTTTCGGAAGCTAGTGGAACTTTGTAAAGGCCTCGTAGTGTTGCCCTGCCGCGCTTCCTAGGTAGAGGTGTATGGGATTCGCGACCCCTTGGCAGATGGGTAGCATGACTTGTGGGTAAAGGGTACAACCTCTGCAGAGTGTAAAACTAGTATACTAGCCGAGCTCACGGTCATGAGCAGCTCAGGACTCTCTGATGTTTAAATTATGGAACTTAAATTCAATTTTGTCATTTGCATTGCATGGGTTTATTATTAATTTTGTTCTATTACTTTATTTATGGTTTGGTATTTACTTACACTTAGTAATTGCTAATAAAATTTTGACTAACTACTTAAAAGCAATGCTCAGCTTTAACCCCTGTCATTGACTAGCCTTACACATCACATGAACTCACACCTTTGTGAGTTTATGTCCACTGGTTCCCCACAACTTGTTGAGCTATGATCATGTGTGAGCTCACCCTTGCTGTCTCACACCCCCCCCACAGGAGAAGATCAGGTGGATCAGGAGGAGCCGCCTAACACTGAGGAGTTCGATCTGATCTAGGTGGCGTTTCTGAAAGGGAATTAGGCTTACACCTAGTCCCTAATTAATTTTGGTGGTTGAATTGTCCAACACAAATAATCGGACTAACTAGTTTGCCCAAGTGTATAGATTATACAGGTGTAAAAGGTTCACACTCAGCCAATAAAAAAGACCAAGTTTTGGATTCAACAGAGGAGCAAAGGGGTAACCGAAGGCACCCCTGGTCTGGCGCACCGGACTGTCCGGTGCGCCACCGGACATGTCCGGTGCACCAGGGGGACTCAGACTCAAACTCGCCACCTTCGGGAATTGACAGAGGCGACTCGGCTATAATTCACCGGACTGTCCGGTGTACACCGGACAGTGTCCGGTGCGCCAAAGGTGGTCGGCCTCAGGAACTCACCAGCTTCGGGAAACGCCATCGGCTCGTCCACTATAATTCACCGGACTGTCCGGTGTGCACCGGACTGTCCGGTGCGACTCCGGTGCAACGGCTATCTCCGCGCCAACGGCTCTCTGCCGCGCATTTAATGCGCGCTCTGCGCGCACAGATGGCAGGCGTGCCCATACTGGCACACCGGACAAGGAACAGTACCTGTCCGGTGTGCACCGGACACCCAGGCGGGCCCACAAGTCAGAAGCTCCAACGGTCAGAATCCAACGGCAGTGATGACGTGGCAGGGGGCACCGGACTGTCCGGTGTGCACCGGACTGTCCGGTGCGCCATCAAACAGACAGCCTCCCAACGGCCACATTTGGTGGTTGGGGCTATAAATACCCCAACCACCCCACCATTCATTGCATCCAAGTTTTCCCACTTCTCAACCACTTACAAGAGCTAGGCATTCAATTCTAGACACATTCAAAGAGATCAAATCCTCTCCAATTCCACACAAAACCCTAGTGACTAGTGAGAGTGATTTGTCGTGTTCATTTGAGCTCTTGCGCTTGGATTGCTTCTTTTCTTTCTCACTTGTTCTTGTGAACAACACTCAATTGTAATCAAGGCAAGAGGCACCAATTGTGTGGTGGCCCTTGCGGGGAAGTTTTGTTCCCGGCTTTGATTTGAGAAGAGAAGCTCACTCGGTCCGAGGGACCGTTTGAGAGAGGGAAGGGTTGAAAGAGACCCGGCCTTTGTGGCCTCCTCAACGGGGAGTAGGTTTGAAAGAACTGAACCTCGGTAAAACAAATCCGCGTGTCACACACTTCATTATTCGCTTGCGATTTGTTTTGAGCCCTCTCTCGCGGACTCATTTATATTTCTAACGCTAACCCGGTTTGTAGTTGTGTTTATATTTGTAAATTTCAGTTTCGCCCTATTCACCCCCCCTCTAGGCGACTTTCAATTGGTATCAGAGCCCGGTGCTTCATTAGAGCCTAACCGCTCGAAGTGATGTCGGGAGATCACGCCAAGAAGGAGATGGAGACCGGCGAAAAGCCCACTACAAGCCACGGGAGCACTTCATCGGAAGAGTCCCGCACCAAGAGGAAGGAGAAGAAGAAGGACTCCTCCAAACGGAAGGAGAAAAAGTCTTCCTCTTCTCACCACAAAGAGAAGAAGGAAAAATCTTCTTCTCACAAGCCGCATCAGAGAGGGGACAAGCACAAAAGGATGAGGAAGGTGGTCTACTACGAGACCGACACTTCATCAACATCAACCTCCGACTCCGACGCGCCCTCCGTCACTTCTAAGCGCCAAGAGCGCAAGAAGTATAGTAAGATCCCCCTACGCTACCCTCGCATTTCCAAACATACTCCTTTACTTTCCGTCCCATTAGGCAAACCACCAACTTTTGATGGTGAAGATTACGCTAGGTGGAGCGATTTAATGTGATTTCATTTAACCTCGCTCCACAAAAGCATATGGGATGTTGTTGAGTTTGGCGCGCAGGTACCATCCGTAGGGGATGAAAACTATGATGAGGATGAGGTGGCCCAAATCGAGCACTTCAACTCTCAAGCAACAACAATACTCCTCGCCTCTCTAAGTAGAGAGGAGTATAACAAAGTACAAGGGTTGAAGAGCGCCAAGGAGATTTGGGATGTGCTCAAAACCGCACACGAAGGAGACGAGCTCACCAAGATCACCAAGCGGGAAACGATCGAGGGGGAGCTCGGTCGGTTCCGGCTTCGCAAAGGGGAGGAGCCACAACACATGTACAACCGGCTCAAGACCTTGGTGAATCAAGTACGCAACCTCGGGAGCGTAAAATGGGATGACCACGAGATGGTTAAGGTTATTCTAAGATCTCTTATTTTCCTTAACCCTACTCAAGTTCAATTAATCCGTGGTAATCCTAGATATACTAAAATGACCCCCGAGGAAGTTATCGGGAATTTTGTGAGTTTTGAGTGCATGATCGAAGGCTCGAGGAAGATCAACGAGCTTGATGATGCCACCACATCCGAAGCTCAACCCGTTGCATTCAAGGCAACGGAGGAGAAGAAGGAGGAGGCTACACCAAGTCGACAACCAATAGACGCCTCCAAGCTCGACAACGAGGAAATGGCGCTCGTCATCAAAAGCTTCCGCCAAATCCTCAAGCAAAGGAGGGGGAAGGACTACAAGTCCCGCTCCAAGAAGGTTTGCTACAAGTGTGGTAAGCCCGGTCATTTTATTGCTAAATGTCCTATATCTAGTGACAGTGACCGAGGTGACGACAAGAAGGGAAGGCGAAAGGAGAAGAAGAAGTACTACAAGAAGAAGGGCGGCGATGCCCATGTTTGTCGGGAATGGGATTCCGACGATAGCTCAAGCGACTCCTCCGACGACGAGGACGCCGCCAACATCGCCGTCACCAAGGGACTCCTCTTCCCCAACGTCGGCCACAAGTGCCTCATGGCAAAGGACGGCAAAAAGAAGGTTAAATCTAAGTCCTCCACTAAATATGAATCCTCTAGTGATGAGGAAGATAATTTGCGTTCCCTTTTTGCCAACCTTAACATAGCTCAAAAGGAAAAATTAAATGAATTGGTTAGTGCTATTCATGAAAAGGATGACCTTTTGGATTCCCAAGAGGACCTCCTTATTAAGGAAAACAAGAAACATGTTAAGGTTAAAAATGCTTACGCTCTACAAGTTGAAAAATGTGAAAAATTGTCTAGTGAGCTAAGCACTTGCCGTGAGATAATTGACAACCTTAGAAATGAAAATGCTAGTTTAAATGCTAAGGTTGATTCTCATGTTTGTAATGTTTCAATTCCCACTCCTAGAGATAATAATGATGATTTGCTTGCTAGGATTGAAGAATTAAACATTTCTCTTGCTAGCCTTAGAAATGAAAATGAAAAATTGCTTGCTAAGGCTAAAGATTTTGATGTTTGCAATACTACTATTTCCGATCTTAGAGATAAAAATGATCTATTACATGCTAAGATCGTTGAACTTAATTCGTGCAAACCCTCTACATCTACCATTGAGCATGTTACTATTTGTACTAGATGTAGAGATATTAATGTTGATGCTATTCATGATCACATGATTTTAATTAAGCAACAAAATGATCATATAGCTAGACTAGATGCTAAAATTGCCGAGCACAACTTAGAAAATGAGAAATTTAAATTTGCTCGTAGCATGCTTTATAATGGGAGACGCCCTGGCATTAAGGATGGCATTGGCTACCAAAGGGGAGACAATGTCAAACTTAATGCCCCTCCTAAGAACTTATCTAATTTTGTTAAGGGCAAGGCTCCCATGCCTCAGGATAACGAGGGTTACATTTTATACCCTGCCGGTTATCCTGAGAGCAAAATTAAGAAAATTCATTCTAGGAAGTCTCACTCTGGCCCTAATCATGCTTTTATGTATAAGGGTGAGACATCTAGCTCTAGGCAACCAACCCGTGCCAAGTTGCCTAGAAAGAAAACGTCTAATGCATCAAATGATCATGCTGTTTCATTTAAAACTTTTGATGCTTCTTATGTGCTTACAAACAAATCCGGCAAGGTCGTTGCCAAGTTTGTTGGGGGCAAACACAAGGGCTCCAAGACTTGTGTTTGGGTACCCAAAGTTCTTGTTTCTAATGCCAAAGGACCCAAAACAGTTTGGGTACCTAAAGTCAAGAACTAAATTTGTTTTGTAGGTTTATGCATCCGGGGGCTCAAGTTGGATACTCGATAGCGGGTGCACAAACCACATGACCGGGGAGAAAAGGATGTTCTCCTCATATGAGAAAAACAAAGATCCCCAACGAGCTATCACATTCGGGGATGGAAATCAAGGTTTGGTCAAAGGACTTGGTAAAATTGCTATATCTCCTGACCATTCTATTTCCAATGTTTTTCTTGTAGATTCTTTAGATTACAACTTGCTTTCTGTTTCCCAATTATGTCAAATGGGCTACAACTGTCTTTTTACTGATGTAGGTGTCACTGTCTTTAGAAGAAGTGATGATTCAATAGCATTTAAGGGTGTGTTAGAGGGTCAGCTATACTTGGTAGATTTTGATAGAGCTGAACTCGACACATGCTTAATTGCTAAGACTAACTTGGGTTGGCTCTGGCACCGCCGACTAGCCCATGTTGGGATGAAGAATCTTCATAAGCTTCTAAAGGGAGAACACATTTTAGGATTAACAAATGTTCATTTTGAGAAAGACAGGGTGTGTAGCGCATGCCAGGCAGGAAAGCAAGTTGGAGTCCATCATCCACACAAGAACATCATGACGACCGACAGGCCACTTGAGCTACTCCACATGGATCTATTCGGCCCGATTGCTTACATAAGCATCGGCGGGAGTAAGTATTGTCTTGTAATAGTGGATGATTATACTCGCTTCACTTGGGTATTCTTTTTACAGGAAAAATCTCAAACCCAAGAGACCTTAAAGGGATTCTTGAGACGGGCTCAAAATGAGTTCGGCTTAAGGATCAAGAAAATAAGAAGCGACAACGGGACGGAGTTCAAGAACTCTCAAATTGAAGGCTTCCTTGAGGAGGAGGGCATCAAGCATGAGTTCTCTTCTCCCTACACACCTCAACAAAATGGTGTAGTGGAGAGGAAGAATCGAACTCTATTGGACATGGCAAGAACCATGCTTGATGAGTACAAGACACCGGACCGGTTTTGGGCCGAAGCAGTCAACACCGCCTGCTACGCCATCAATCGGTTATATCTTCACCGAATCCTCAAGAAGACATCCTATGAACTCCTAACCGGTAAAAAGCCCAACATTTCATACTTTAGAGTTTTTGGTAGCAAATGCTTTATTCTTGTTAAAAGAGGTAGAAAATCAAAATTTGCTCCTAAAACTGTAGAAGGTTTTTTACTTGGTTATGACTCAAACACAAGGGCATATAGGGTCTTTAACAAGTCCACTGGACTAGTTGAAGTCTCATGTGACGTTGTGTTTGATGAAACTAACGGCTCTCAAGTAGAGCAAGTTGATCTTGATGAGACAGGTATTGATGAGGCTCCATGCGTAGCGTTAAGGAACATGTCCATTGGGGATGTGTGTCCTAAAGAATCCGAAGAGCTTCCAAGTGCACAAGATCAACCATCCTCCTCCATACAAGCATCTCCACCAACTCAAAATGAGGATGGAGCTCAAGTTGATAAAGGGCAAAATCAAGAAGATGAGCCACCTCAAGATGATGGAAATGATCAAGGGGGAGATGCAATTGATCAAGAAAAGGAGGATGAGGAAGAACCAAGGCCGCCACACCCAAGAGTCCACCAAGCAATCCAACGAGATCACCCCGTCGACACCATCCTCGGCGACATTCATAAGGGGGTAACTACTCGATCTCGGGTTGCTCATTTTTGTGAACATTACTCTTTTGTTTCCTCTATTGAGCCACACAGGGTAGAGGAAGCTCTCCAAGATTCGGATTGGGTGGTGGCGATGCAAGAGGAGCTCAACAACTTCACTAGAAATGAGGTATGGCATTTGGTTCCATGTCCTAACCAAAATGTTGTAGGAACCAAATGGGTCTTCCGCAACAAGCAAGATGAGCATGGTGTGGTGACAAGGAACAAAGCACGACTTGTGGCCAAGGGATACTCCCAAGTCGAAGGTTTGGATTTCGGTGAAACCTATGCACCCGTAGCTAGGCTTGAGTCAATTCGCATATTATTAGCCTATGCTACTTACCATGGCTTTAAGCTTTACCAAATGGACGTGAAAAGTGCCTTCCTCAATGGACCAATCAAGGAAGAGGTCTATGTTGAGCAACCTCCCGGCTTTGAAGACAGTGAGTATCCTAACCATGTCTATAGGCTCTCTAAGGCGCTTTATGGGCTCAAGCAAGCTCCAAGAGCATGGTATGAATGCCTTAGAGATTTCCTTATTGCTAATGGCTTCAAGGTCGGAAAAGCTGATCCTACACTCTTTACTAAAACTCTTGAAAATGACTTGTTTGTATGCCAAATTTATGTTGATGATATCATATTTGGGTCTACTAACGAGTCTACATGTGAAGAGTTTAGTAGGATTATGACACAGAAATTCGAGATGTCTATGATGGGGGAGTTGAAGTACTTTCTAGGATTCCAAGTAAAACAACTCCAAGAGGGCACCTTCATTAGCCAAACGAAGTACACTCAAGACATCCTAAGCAAGTTTGGGATGAAGGATGCCAAACCCATCAAGACACCCATGGGAACCAATGGGCATCTCGACCTCGACACAGGAGGTAAGTCCGTGGATCAAAAGGTATACCGGTCGATGATTGGTTCATTGCTTTATTTATGTGCATCTCGACCGGACATTATGCTTTCTGTTTGCATGTGTGCAAGATTCCAATCCGACCCTAAGGAATCCCACCTTACGGCCGTAAAACGAATCTTGAGATATTTGGCTTATACTCCTAAGTTTGGACTTTGGTACCCTCGGGGATCCACATTTGATTTGATTGGTTATTCGGATGCCGATTGGGCGGGGTGCAAAATTAATAGGAAGAGCACATCGGGGACTTGCCAGTTCTTGGGAAGATCCTTGGTGTCTTGGGCTTCAAAGAAGCAAAATTCGGTCGCTCTTTCCACCGCCGAAGCCGAGTACATTGCCGCAGGCCATTGTTGCGCGCAATTGCTTTGGATGAGGCAAACCCTGCGGGACTATGGTTACAAATTAACCAAAGTCCCTTTGCCATGTGATAATGAGAGTGCAATCAAAATGGCCGACAATCCCGTCGAGCACAGCCGCACTAAGCACATAGCCATTCGGTATCATTTTCTTAGGGATCACCAACAAAAGGGAGATATCGAGATTTCTTACATTAATACTAAAGATCAATTAGCCGATATCCTTACCAAGCCACTTGATGAACAATCTTTTACCAGACTTAGGCATGAGCTCAATATTCTTGATTCTAGAAATTTCTTTTGCTAGCTTGCACCCATAGCTCATAAATGTACCTTTGATCATATCTCTTTCATATGCTATGACTAATGTGTTTTCAAGTCTATTTCAAAACCAAGTCATAGGTATATTGAAAGGAAATTGGAGTCTTCGGCGAAAGACAAAAGGCTTCCACTCCGTAACTCATCCTTCGCCATCGCTCCAAGAAAAGAACCTTGTCCTTGGGGGAAAGAATAAAAGCCCCAAGCAAAAGGACCGGACTTCGTCTTTGGTATAATCTTAACTCATTTACTTATGACCAAAGGGGGAAGATAGTACTTCGAGGGCTCTAATGATTCCGTTTTTGGCGATTCATGCCAAAGGGGGAGAGAGTATGAGCCCAAAGCAAAAGGACCGCACCACCACCAATTTCAAAGACTTAGTGTTGAATATTTATCAATTGGTTTTCCTATTATGTTCAAAAAGGGGGAGAAAGTAGTATTTCAAAATTATATATCAAAACCCTCCTGAACACTAAGAGGTGGATCTCCTTTAGGGGGAGCTTTGTTAAGTCAAAGGAAAAGCATTTGAAACAGGGGGAGAAAATTTCAAATCTTGAAAATGCTTTGCAAACTCTTATTCATTTACCTTTGACTATTTGCAAAAAAAATTTTTTAATGGACTTACAAAAGAATTTGCAAAAACAAAACATGTGGTGCAAAAGTGGTCCAAAATGTTAAAAATAAAAGAAACAATCCATGCATATCTTTTAAGTATTTATATTGGCTCAATTCCAAGCAACCTTTACACTTACGTTATGTAAACTAGTTCAATTATGCACTTCTATATTTGCTTTGGTTTGTGTTGGCATCAATCACCAAAAAGGGGGAGATTGAAAGGGAATTAGGCTTACACCTAGTCCCTAATTAATTTTGGTGGTTGAATTGTCCAACACAAATAATCGGACTAACTAGTTTGCCCAAGTGTATAGATTATACAGGTGTAAAAGGTTCACACTCAGCTAATAAAAAAGACCAAGTTTTGGATTCAACAGAGGAGCAAAGGGGTAACCGAAGGCACCCCTGGTCTGGCGCACCGGACTGTCCGGTGCGCCACCGGACATGTCCGGTGCACCAGGGGGACTCAGACTCAAACTCGCCACCTTCGGGAATTGACAGAGGCGACTCGGCTATAATTCACCGGACTGTCCGGTGTACACAGGACAGTGTCCGGTGCGCCAAAGGTGGTCGGCCTCAGGAACTCACCAGCTTCGGGAAACGCCATCGGCTCGTCCACTATAATTCACCGGACTGTCCGGTGTGCACCGGACTGTCCGGTGCGACTCCGGTGCAACGGCTATCTCCGCGCCAACGGCTCTCTGCCGCGCATTTAATGCGCGCTCTGCGCGCACAGATGGCAGACGTGCCCATACTGGCACACCGGACAAGGAACAGTACCTGTCCGGTGTGCACCGGACACCCAGGCGGGCCCACAAGTCAGAAGCTCCAACGGTCAGAATCCAACGGCAGTGATGACGTGGCAGGGGGCACCGGACTGTCCGGTGTGCACCGGACTGTCCGGTGCGCCATCAAACAGACATCCTCCCAACGGCCACATTTGGTGGTTGGGGCTATAAATACCCCAACCACCCCACCATTCATTGCATCCAAGTTTTCCCACTTCTCAACCACTTACAAGAGCTAGGCATTCAATTCTAGACACATTCAAAGAGATCAAATCCTCTCCAATTCCACACAAAACCCTAGTGACTAGTGAGAGTGATTTGCCGTGTTCATTTGAGCTCTTGCGCTTGGATTGCTTCTTTTCTTTCTCACTTGTTCTTGTGAACAACACTCAATTGTAATCAAGGCAAGAGGCACCAATTGTGTGGTGGCCCTTGCGGGGAAGTTTTGTTCCCGGCTTTGATTTGAGAAGAGAAGCTCACTCGGTCCGAGGGACCGTTTGAGAGAGGGAAGGGTTGAAAGAGACCCGGCCTTTGTGGCCTCCTCAACGGGGAGTAGGTTTGAAAGAACCGAACCTCGGTAAAACAAATCCGCGTGTCACACACTTCATTATTCGCTTGCGATTTGTTTTGCGCCCTCTCTCGCGGACTCATTTATATTTCTAACGCTAACCCGGTTTGTAGTTGTGTTTATATTTGTAAATTTCAGTTTCGCCCTATTCACCCCCCCCCCTCTAGGCGACTTTCAGTTTCCCAGTCGACATTGGCGCCGACGATCCTTAGTTCGTTTTATCTTTATTATTTTATTTTGTAATAAGTCTTCCGCTATGTAATAAATACTCTGATGTTTTATGACATTTATCTCTATGCACTCTGTTATTATATATGTTGTCTTCTTGGCGCATGTATGAGATGCACTTGGCTTTGTTCCTTAAAGCCGGGTGTGACAAGTGTCCTGTCATGGGCCAAGCGAACAGAGACAATGGAAGCAGGCCGATTCAGAGGCGAAAGAGGTCCACGTCCGAGCTAGCCGCGACATAGGCGTGGATATGTCGGGCCTGTTTGTTCCCGCGCACGACATCCTAAAACGCCAGGGATAGCTCGGCATGAAAGCGCCGGATTTTCCTCAAGATAGTGAAAATTGTTTGTACTAATTAGAAGATAAGTAGGAAAATTGCGATCGACACTTGTGCGGGAAGACCCCCCCATGGTCGTGTATATAAGGCCAATGGGGACCCCCTCCATTTCCATCTCATTTAGCATCCCATCAGTTTAGCAGTCACCACCTGTAATTTCATCAATATACAAAGTCACCCCAGGACCTACTGAAATCTGCTTGTCTTTCTCTCTCGTGCCAGAGCGCGAACCATCGAGTTACGATCAGGGACACCGTCCTACCCAAAAGCACCACGAGAATAACCCCGGGTGTGCGGTAGGACACAAAACACCGACAGCTGGCGAGCCAGGTAGGGGTGTGTTGCCGATCAACGCTCACTCCATGGCCATCATTTTCAAGAGCAAGATCACTTTCAGTCGAGGAGCAGTTTTATGCTTTGGAACCATCTCCTGCGTGGCGGATGTAGAGGGAACTCTGCACCGCATAGCAACTCCACTCGAGAAGAAATCTTCCTCCCCCATATATCCAGGGTCCAAAAGTGGTTCGCCGCGCGGATCCGACAAATCCGGTCGGTGGGCGCGGAGATGGGTAGGTGGCCGCGGAGATCACGGCGAGGAAGATCCACAGTACGGGTTGACAGGTGGGGCCGACACGTCTACGAGAGCCCACGAGTTCACGCGCGACGGGTGACTGGTCCATGGGTCCCACCTGTCGGCGCAAGTGTGCGGTGGCTGGGTGGGCCACGCGGGTGTAAGGAAGCAAATGGGCCGAGCAGTTAAATGCAGCCCAGGCGCGGTTTTCTATTTTTCCCTTTTTTCTATTTTCTGTTTTCTTTTCTTCTTAATTTCTTTGAATCTAAATTTTGAATTCAACTTAAGTGCAAATTTAAACTCATATTAACTATGCAATTTGGTCAGACCATCATGTGGTGAAGTTATTTAATTATAATATTATTTTGTATTGTATAATATTTCTTTCTTTCCTTCTCTATTTTCATGGTTTTGTTTTCAAATTAGGGTTTAGATTCTATGGTCCCATTAATACATTGTTATTGTCACTTTTATTTTATTATCCACAAATGCGCAATCAAGTAAAACTCAGCATGATGCATGATTTATTTAAGTGTCTTTGGTTATTTAATCCTTTTTGATGGTGTTTATTCACATGCGATAGTAGGTATAGACAATACACATAAGGACATTATCTATTCTTATGATTTACAATTTTGGATATTACACCCTAGGCATGTGGGGCTCCATGGTCTTATCTAGAGGCCACCCGAGGCATATGAAGCCTTAGGGACTAGGCTAGCAATCAACCTGGGGTGCATGGGGCCATTTGACTAGGATTCTTGAGTGTGTCTTGGCAGTATCTAGGGGAATACCCTTCCTAAGGTGCTAACGACGTCTAACCATCTCCTATACATATTGCTTCTGTATTTAAAAAGTGAATTCAGAACTTAGATCTTGAATGTTTCACAAATAATTATGAATTATAAATTGTCGCGCCCGGTCTCTTATGCCCCATGAGATAAACACCAATAGGTGATAGCTCAGCATCTGTTTGAGCTTCCTTTGTATAGGTGTGGCGTGGTGCAGCTGAAAGGGAAATGTGCCTTTGGGCAATTTCTATAATGTTTTGGTGATTAAGTGCCCAACATGTTTAAGTAAGTTCTTATGTGCCAAGTAAAGTGAGAAGTGCAAATCAAAGAAAAAGGTACGTTTCTAGACTTAGTACATTGTTTTGAGTACTAACATATTTTGTCTAAGTGCTAGAAATAGGGAGAAAAGAATTGGAAAAGGACTTGGCTCTGAGCAGCCAACTCCAGCTCGGAATGGCACACCGGACTGTCCGGTGGTGCACTGGACAGTGTCCGGTGCACTAGGCTGGTCCACGTGAAAAGGCCGCTCTCGGGACTCGACGGCGGCGTACGGCTATAATTCACCGAACCGTCCGGTGGTGCACCGGACTGTCCGGTGAGTCATCCGCGGCGAACTCGTCGCCCTCGGAAAAAGCAAAGGGGCGACGTGGCTATAATTTACCGGACTGTCTGGTGGTGCACCGGACTGTCTGGTGAGCCAACGGTCGCCAGCGCCAACGGTCGACCGGCAATCCGCGGGCGACGCGTGGCAGCTCCAACGGTCGACAGGGGGCACCGGACTGTCCGGTGCGCCAATGGGCCTGGAGCTGCAACGGTCATCTATGCCCGATTTGTAAGGCAATCGAGCACCGGACCATCTACAGGACCTGTCCGGTGGCGCACCGGAATGTCTGGTGCGCCACTCGACAGAAGGCAAGGAGAGCCTTCCTTGTTGGTCTTCAACGGCTCCTAGCTACCTTGGGGCTATAAAAGGGACCCCTAGGCGCATGTAGAAGTAACACAAGCATTCACTAAGCATCCTAAGACTCCAAGACTCCAACTTCACGTATTCAATTCTTTGTGTTAGCGAATTGAGCTCCATTTGAGTTGTGAACTCCGTGTGTTGTGTTTCAAGCTCAAGTCGTGACTTGTGTGCGTGGTTGTGCTGCAAATTTGAGTCTTGTGTGTGTTGCTCTTCCCAACCTTACTCCATGATTTCCTTGTGATCAATATTGTAAGGGCGAGAGGCTCCAACTTGTGGAGATTCCTTGCAAACGGGAAGAAAACTATAAGGAAGAAAGTTGTGGTATTCAACTTGATCATTGGATCACTTGAAAGGGGTTGAGTGCAACCCTCGTCCATTGGGACGCCACAACGTGGAAGTAGGCAAGTGTTACTTGACCGAACCACGGGATAAAATCGCGTGTCTCTTGTGATTGCTCTATCTATGATTATTTGTGTTCGCAAGAGCTTGCCTCATAGACTTGATTAACTTGTGCTAATATCTCTTTAATCAAGCTTGTTGGAATTTAATGTTGAATTTTACAGGATCACCTATTCACCCCCCCCCTCTAGGTGCTCTCAATTGGTATCGGAGTCGTACTCTTCACGTAAGGGACTAATCGCCCGAAGAGATGGATCCTAAGGGAAAGGGGATGGTGGTCAATGACAAGGAGAAGGAGTCCATCTTCAATGAGCCAAGAGATGACAAGCCCACTGACTCAGGCTCGAGTCACAAGAAGAAGGACGGAAAAAAGAAGAGGCGCATCAAGAAGATCATCTACTACGACAGCGATGCATCTTCTTCTTCACCAAGAGACGACGACAATGATTCTTCGTCAAAGAAAAAGATGATTAATCAAAACTATTCCTTTGATTATTCCCATATTACGTACAATTCAAATGCCCATTTACTTTTTACTCCTCTTGGAAAACCCCCACACTTTGATGGAGAGGATTACTCATTTTGGAGTCATAAAATGCGTAGTCATCTATTTTCTCTCCATCCAAGCATTTGGGAAATTGTGGAAAATGGAATGCATTTCGATAGTACGGATAACCCTGTGATGATAAATGAACAAATTCATAAGAATGCACAAGCTACCACTGTTTTGCTAGCATCTTTGTGCAGGGATGAACACAACAAGGTTAGCGGCTTGGACAACGCCAAGCAAATCTGGGACACCCTCAAGATCTCACATGAGGGAAATGATGCTACAATGATTACCAAAATGGAACTGGTGGAAGGCGAGCTAGGGAGATTCGCCATGATCAGGGGAGAAGAGCCAACACAAACCTACAACAGGCTAAAGACCCTAGTCGATAAGATTAGAAGCTATGGAAGCACAAGATGGACGAACCACGACATCTTCTGACTCATGCTCAGGTCCTTTACAGTTATTGACCCCCATCTTGTGAATCTTATCCGTGAAAATCCCAGGTACACAAAGATGACGCCCGAGGAGATACTCGGAAAATTCCTGAGCGGGCGCATGATGGTAAAGGAGGCACGATATGTGGATGACGCCTTGAACGATCCACTACCCGTTTACGAGCCGCAGCCCGTTGCGTTCAAGGGAACAAGCAGCAAGGAGGCGCTACCAAGCAAGGTAGCACAAGTGGAGGCTGCCGGGCTCAACGAGAATGAAATGGCGCTTATCATCAAGCGCTTCAAGACTGCACTCAAAGGACGCAAAGAATATCCCTCCAAGAGTAAAACAAGGGGGAAGCGCTCCTGCTTCAAATGCGGTAAGACTGGTCACTTTATTGCAAATTGTCCCGATAATGATAGTGACCAGGGACAAGAAAAGAGCGGGAAGAAGGAGAAAAAGAAGAGCTACAGGAAGGCAAAGGGCGAGGCGCACCTTGGAAAGGAATGGGACCCGGACTGCTCTTCTTCCGACTCTGACGACAAAGGACTCGCTGCCTCAGCCTTCAACAAGTCTTCTCTCTTCCCTAACGAATGCCATACATGTCTTATGGCCAAGGAAAAGAAGGTACATGTTCGAGATACCCCAAAGTACACTACTTCTAGCGATGATGATTCGTACGATGATGAAGTAGATTACTCTAGCTTATTTAAAGGTTTAGATAGAGCTAAAGTAGAGAAAAATAATGAATTAATTGATGCTCTAAATGAAAAAGATAGATTGCTAGAAAAGCAAGAAGATATTTTGTATGAAGAGCATGACAAATTTATTAGTGTTTAAAAATCTCTTGCTTTAGAAACTAAGAGGAATGAAATGCTATCTTCTGAGTTATCTGCTAGCCATGAAACTATATCTAGTTTAAAGAGTTTAAATGATGAATTAACTGCTAAGCTAGAGGAAGTTAGTAAAATAAATTCATGTGTAGAGCATGTTAGTGTTTGTAATAGATGTAAGGACTTTGATGTTGATGCATGTAATGAACATCTTATTTCTATTACTAAGTTGAACGATGAAGTGGCAAGTCTTAATGCTCAACTTAAGACTTGCAAAAATGATTTTGATAAATTAAAGTTTGCTAGGGATGCCTACATTGTTGGTAGACACCCCTCAATTAAGGATGGACTTGGTTTTCGAAGGGAAACCAAGAACTTAACAAGCCATAAGGCTCCCATTCTCACCAAGGAGAAAGGGAAGACCCCTATGGCTAGTAGTACTCAAAGGAATCATGCTTTCATTTATAATAGGAAAATTGCTAGACATTCCAATTATAATAGGAGTTATGATCATGATGCTTTTGATTCACATGCTATGTTTGTGTCTAGTTCTACCTTTGTTCATAGTAGAAGTAGGCCTAGGAGAAATCATGTTGTGCATCAAGTACCTAGGAAAATGTGCAATGAATCTACTACTATTTTCCATACTTGCAACACTTCTTTTGTTCTTTCTTGCAAGAATGCAAAAGTAGTGGCTAGCAAATTGGGATCCAAATGCAAGGGAGACAAAACTTGCATATGGGTTCCAAAAACTATTGTGACTAACCTTGTAGGACCCAACAAGAGTTGGGTACCTAAAACCCAAGCTTAAATTGCCTTGTAGGTTTATGCATCCGGGGGATCTAGCTGGATAATCGACAGCGGATGCACAAACCACATGACGGGGGAGAAGAAGATGTTCACCTCCTACGTCGAGAACAAGGATTCCTAGGATACAATTATCTTTGGAGATGGGAATCAAGGCAAGGTCAAAGGGAAACAGGTGGGAAGCACTCATCACAGCAAGAATGTGATGACAACATCAAGACCACTGGAGCTTCTTCACATGGACCTCTTCGGACCCGTCGCCTACCTTAGCATCGGGGGAAGTAAGTATGGTCTTGTAATTGTTGATGATTTTTCCCGCTTCACTTGGGTGTTCTTTTTGCAGGATAAATCAGAAACACAAGGGACCCTAAAGCGCTTTCTAAGGAGGGCTCAAAACGAATTTGAGCTCAAGGTGAAAAAGATAAGAAGCGACAATGAGTCCGAGTTCAAGAATCTGCAAGTGGAGGAGTATCTTGAGGAAGAAGGCGTCAAGCATGAGTTCTCCACTCCCTACACACCATAGCAAAACGGTGTGGTAGAGAGGAAGAACAGGACGCTTATCGACATGGCGAGAACGATGCTTGGAGAATTCAAGATGCCCGAGCGGTTTTGGTCGGAAGCTGTGAACACATCTTGCCACGCCATAAACCGGCTCTACCTACATCGCCTTCTCAAGAAGACCTCGTATGAACTCCTTACCGGTAACAAACCCAACTTTTCTTACTTTCGTGTATTTGGGAGCAAATGTTACGTTCTGGTGAAGAAAGGCATACATTCTAAATTTGCTCCCAAGGCAGTAGAAGGGTTTTTACTAGGGTATGACTCAAATACAAAGGCGTATAGAGTCTTCAACAAATCATCGGGTTTGGTTGAAGTCTGTAGCGACGTTGTATTTGATGAGACTAATGGCTCTCCAAGAAAGCAAATTGATCTTGATGACATAGATGAAGATGATGTTCCGACGACCGCAATACGCACGATGGCGATAGGAGATGTGCGACCACAGGAACAATAAGAGCAAGATCAGCCATCTTCCTCCACAATGGTGCATCCTCCAACTCAGTACGGTGAACAGGTACCTCAAGAAGAGGGACAGGATCAAGGGGGAGCATAGGAAGAACAAGTGATGGAGGAAGAAGCACCACATGCCCCTCCAACTCAAATCCGAGCGACGATCCAACGACATCACCCCGTTGACCAGATTCTGGGTGACATAAGCAAGGGAGTATCTACTCGCTCAAGATTAGCTAACTTTTGTGAGCATTACTTGTTTGTCTCTTCTATTGAGCCTTTCAAGGTAGAAGAGGCCTTGCAGGATCCGAATTGGGTGTTGGCCATGCAGGAAGAGCTCAACAACTTCAAGAGAAATGAAGTCTGGAGCCTGGTGCCACGTCCCAAGCAAAATGTTGTGGGAACCAAGTGGGTGTTCCGCAACAAGCAAGACGAGCACGGGGTGGTGACAAGAAACAAGGCTCGACTTGTGGCAAAAGATTATGCCCAAGTCGCAGGTTTGGATTTTGAGGAGACCTTTGCTCCTGTAGCTAGGCTAGAGTCTATTTGAATATTATTAGCCTATACCGCTCACCACTCTTTCAAGTTGTTTCAAATGGACGTAAAGAGCGCTTTCCTCAATGGGCCAATCAAGGAGGAGATCTATGTGGAACAACCCCCTGGCTTTGAGGATGACAGGTACCCCGACCATGTGTTCAAGCTCTCTAAGGCGCTCTATGGACTTAAGCAAGCCCCAAGAGCATGATATGAATGCCTTAGAGATTTCTTAATTGCTAATGCTTTCAAGGTTGCGAAAGCTGATCCCACTCTTTTTAATAAGACTTGTGATGGTGATCTTTTTGTGTGCCAAATTTATGTCGATGACATAATATTTGGTTCTACTAACCAAGTTTGAGATGTCTATGATGGGCGAGTTGACCTACTTCCTTGGGTTCCAAGTGAAGCAACTCAAGGACGACACCTTCCTCTCCCAAACAAAGTACACTCAAGATCTTCTCAAGAGGTTTGGAATGAAGGACGCCAAGCCCGCGAAGACACCGATGGGAACCAACGGGCATGTCGACCTCAACAAAGGAGGTAAGTCCGTTGATCAAAAGGCATACCGGTCTATGATAGGTTCCTTGCTTTATTTATGTGCTAGTAGACCGGACATTATGCTTAGTGTATGCATGTGTGCTAGATTTCAATCCGACCCCAAGGAATGTCACCTTGTGGCCGTTAAGCGAATTCTTAGGTATTTAGTTGCTACGCCTTGCTTCGTGATCTGGTATCCAAAGGGGTCTACCTTTGACTTGATTGGATATTCAGACTCCGATTATGCCGGGTGCAAGGTTGATAGGAAGAGCACATCGGGGACGTGCCAATTCCTAGGAAGGTCCCTGGTGTCTGGAGTTCTAAGAAACAAACATCTGCTGCCCTATCCACCGCTGAGGCCGAGTATGTTGCCGCAGGACAGTGTTGCGCGCAACTACTTTGGATGAGGCAAACCCTCCGGAACTTTGGCTACAATCTGAGCAAAGTCCCACTCCTATGTGACAATGAGAGTGCAATCCGCATGGCGGATAATCCTGTTGAACACAGCCGCACTACGCACATAGACATCCGACATCACTTTCTGAGGGACCACCAGGAAAAGGGAGATATCGAGGTGTACCACATTAGCACCGAGAACCAGCTAGCCGATATCTTTACTAAGCCGTTAGATGAGAAAACCTTTTGCAGGTTGCGTAGTGAGCTAAATGTCTTAGATTCGCGTAACTTGGATTGATCTATAGCATACATGTAGTCTATGCCTTTGATCATGTTACTTTGAGCATTTACATGATTTGTTGCTTATTTATGGTGCTCAAGTTGTGCAAGGGATCCCTGGACCTCACAAGTCCATGTGTGAATGAGGCACATATTTAGGGGGAGATGTGCTACAACTTGACCCTTTGAGACTAATCTATTTGTTTGAGTATACTTGATGTAGTCTCAAAGGTGCATTAAAAGGGAAATGTGGACTTGGACAATGCAAAGACTTCCACTGCACTCCGGTATTGGTGTATTTAATTTCAAGTTCATTCTCATGCTCTAATTGCCTTTTTGCTCTTAATTGACATTTTTGGTGAGGCAATGGGGTTAAAGGGCCAAGAATGATCCCGTTTTTGGTGCTTAATGCCAAAGGGGGAGAAATTAAGGCCAAAGCAAATGGATCAGCTACCACTTGTGAATTTTCAAAATAATAGAATTAGAACTTTTGATTTGTCGAAATACTCTAATTGCAAAATTTGGTCTCTTATGGGGAAGAATTTTGATTATGGGAAAAGGGGAGTTTTGGCACTTGATCAATTTCACTCTTGGATTATCTCTCTTTATGCCCAAACAAGTGAGTTTGACTTAGAGATAGGAAAATAAATTTGATTTACAAAAATAAACCAAGTGGTGGCAAAGAATGATCCAAATATGTCAAATCTTGTGCAAAAACAATTTGGTCCTCAATTGCATTGATGTTGCACTTCTTTTGGTTGCTTTTGGATGTGTTGGCATAAATCACCAAAAAGGGGGAGATTGAAAGGGAAATGTGCCTTTGGGCAATTTCTATAATGTTTTGGTGATTAAGTGTCCAACATGTTTAAGTAAGTTCTTATGTGCCAAGTAAAGTGAGAAGTGTAAATCAAAGAAAAAGGTACGTTTATAGACTTAGTACATTGTTTTGAGTACTGTTGGGGACTTGTTCTCAAATGCTATAAATTAAGAACAAGGCAACATAAAATGTTAAATGATACTGTCCTTCGTCCGTGAAGCATTATTCCTTTGAGGATAATGGATTTTGGACGAAGGTTGATGATAGTATTATTACGAAGTTGAACCTTCGTAATAAACTTTCAATAAACATTGTAAGATAATGCAAAATAAAAGGCATAAAATGGATGAATGAATCACAGATGCATTATATTATATTCACTTAATATATTGAATCATTAAATACAATGATACCTATGCCTTGACAAAGGTTGTATTCCGAGAGATGCGATTGCAAATACCAGAATGCGTGAACAGTAACGGAATACTGTTCACTATTTATAGGCACAGGACACAGCCTGTGAGAAATTACAAGTATGCCCCTTATAAAAACTTACAACATTAACTCAGACATTTATGGACTAAAAGGTCATTCTATCTTTAAGTCGGTTTACACTGTCGAAGCTTCATGGAAAGGAACCTTCGGCCGTCTCATGCAAACAGCCTCAGCCGAAAGCTGCTTCTCCCTTGAAGACCTTCGGCGACGAAGCATAGACCCAACAAGTACTAACATAGTTTGTCTAAGTGCTAGAAACAGGGAGAAAAGAATTGGAAAAAGACTTGGCTCTGAGCAGCCAACTCCAGCTCGGCTTGGCACACCGGACTGTCCGGTGCGCCAGGCTGGTCCACGTGAAAAGGCCGCTCTCGGGACTCGACGGCGGCGTATGGCTATAATTCACTGGATCATCCGGTGGAGCACCGAACTGTCCGGTGAGTCATCCGCGGCGAACTCGTCGCCCTCAGGAAAAGCAAAGGGGCGACGTGGCTATAATTCACCGGACTGTTCGGTGGTGCACCGGACTGTCCGGTGAGCCAACGGTCGCCAGCGCCAACGGTCGACCGCACAATCCGCGGGCGACGCGTGGCAGCTCCAACGATCGACAAGGGGCAGCGGACAGTGTCCGGTGCGCCAATGGGCCCTGAGCTGCAACGGTCATCTGTGCTCGATTTAGAAGGCAGTCGCGCACCGGACCATCTACAGGACCTGTCCGGTGGCGCACCGGAATGTCCGGTGCGCCACTCGACAGAAGGCAAGGATAGCCTTCCTTGTTGGTCTTCAACGGCTCCTAGCTACCTTGGGGCTATAAAAGGGACCCCTAGGCGTATGGAGGAGTTACACAAGCATTCACTAAGCATCCTAAGACTAAGACTCCAACTTCACACATTCGATTCTTTGTGTTAGCGAATTGAGCTCCATTTGAGTTGTGAACTCTGTGTGTTGTGTTTCGAGCTCAAGTCGTGACTTATGTGTGTGGTTGTGCTGCGAATTTGAGTCTTGTGTGTGTTGCTCTTCCCAACCTTACTCCGTGATTTCCTTATGATCAATATTGTAAGGGCGAGAGGCTCCAACTTGTGGAGATTCCTTGCAAATGGGAAGAAAACTATAAGGAAGAAACCGTGGTATTCAACTTGATCATTGGATCACTTGAAAGGGGTTGAGTGCAACCCTCGTCCATTGGGACGCCACAACGTGGAAGTAGGCAAGTGTTACTTGGCCGAACCACGGGATAAAATCGCGTGTCTCTTGTGATTGCTCTCTCTGTGATTATTTGTGTTCGCAAAAACTTGCCTCATAGACTTGATTAACTTGCGCTAATATCTCTTTAATCAAGCTTGTTGGAATTTGGTGTTTAATTTTACAGGATCACTTATTCACCCCCTCTAGGTGCTCTCAGCAGCGGAGGACAGCCACGCTATTGATTTCTCAGCCCATAGATGACAAGAGCAACGAACATAATGTGGCCGACGTAGCTGAGGGTGGCCGAGCACACGGCGGTGATGGGTAGGGAGCGCGCGATGACGGAGGTAAGAACGAAGGTAGACGTGAAATTTATACACGACTTATTTTCGACTGCTAGAGGTTGATCGCCGACAGAAAGTCTCCTATTTTCGGTGGTCAGACCCCATCTGTAAAAAAAAAGCAATATCTTTCTTTCTTGCTGCGATAGAGACTGCCGAAAATCAATCTATTTTCAATGACTAAATACAACGTCTTAGTACATACCGCCAAAACAAAAAAAATATTTTCAGCCTCCTCCGTTTAGCCACTAAAAAATAAGTTAATTTTGTATGGACTTCTTGTTGCTGCCGAGAAAAAAAAAAGTTAATTTTTGACGGACCTTTTATTACTGCCCAAACTTAATGTAGCAACTGGAAGTTTCTCTTGTGAGTTTGCTGTGTGCGAGGGGCTGTATTACCCGATCAACCATTAGAGAGCATAGGCCTGGCTACATCCAGATGATTAGTATTTCTCCATACAAGAAAAAAAATGTTTCAGCGTGTATACCAGACAGCGGCTGCTGGTAGTTTCTTCAATTCTTCTACTTAGGAGTTGACATGGTACGACACGGACAGAATTATTAGATGGTACATAGCTCGCAGAGCTAAGGCTTGGTCTGCGCTGAACTTCTATCCATCGCATGGAGGCGAACGAAGCGCGCAACGAGGAGCTCGTGGGTCATCAAGTCGCAGACCAACCCTTCAGTCCCCTACCTACCCTGAGGCTGAGGATGCGTAACCTGCTGCTGCTGCTGCTGCGTGCGCGCTATCTTGCTGCTCATCCCAACTCGACCGAACCGACGGACGCGATCCCGGTGCTCAGGCTTCTCGACTCCTGCCTGCTGACGTAGTCGTCACAGCTGCTACCGAGCCTCCGCGCGGGGGCCGAGCTCAGGAGCTCCAGGCCCTGCTTCCCCATCTGCTGCACCTCCTGCGGGGAGAGGATCTTTATGCAGGACACCGTGCTCACGAATTCCCTGTGGGGTTGGGTTGCCAACGCAATGTGAGGAAGAATGCAGAAAAAAAAAAAAGAAACAACGTCGCATGCAGTGCTTACTGCCAAGGGTCGTCGCCCACGAGAAGGACGTCCTCCTCACGGTCGACGAATACAAGCTGCCAGCCTGATCTCAATGGGTCTTCCAACTGGCCCTCAAGGCCAAATAGGCGCCCCAGTTCCCTACGGAGCTCGTGATAGCTGCTAAACCTAGTGATATCAAGCGACCTCCCGTAGGTTCCAGATTTGTAAACCTGTCATTCAAACAGAGAAAAACGTGTAGTAGATTAGTGCCAGTGTTGGTAACAAATTAGTGAGAGAGAGACACAGAACTTTACAGTGACTAGATTCTTATATCAAGTGTTACATGAACTATTTGTTTTCTAATAAAATGCCCCCCCCCCCCCCCCCCAAAAAAAAGCCTCATTGAATGATTATCCATTATATTCTACCAATATAATGATTAATACTTACAAGTATTAGCAATGTGCACATACCGACAGTTGTGAGCAAATAGTCAAATATTCGAGCAACCACATGTATATTCAGCGCATAAATAAAGTTCAATTCACATCTCATCCCAGTAAACAAAATTACTCACCTTCACGAAGGTCGCTGGTGGTCGGTTCACTTTGTCAGAATTATCTGAACATGGCGGGACGTACCCAGAATCATCTAAGCAGCCTGAAGAATTTAGTGTATGGTCCAGAGGAAAGTCATTCTGAGAAGGGCTGAGGAAATTGGAAGTGGAATAAGGTATAGCAGCTGAATCATTCCCGTTTTGGAGACCAGGAATGCCCCCTTGCATTAGCAGTGACTGCGAGTCTATACTAACACCGAACAAGAGATGATTTTGAGGATCAGAGTTCACATCTTGGTCAACCAAGCACCCTCTTCCGGGAAGTGGTGCCAACGCAGAGCTATGAGGTATACTAGCTGGTGCAGGGTCCAATTGTTCCATCTGGGATGAAACCTGAGGCCGAGAAGGAAGCAGAGACTCCACCGCGACACGCTTCGACGACCATGGGTCTGCGACAGGTATCGCAGTGGGCCTCGGCATACTGAGGTGAGAAACTGCTTCTGATGAGAACGGCCTCAGTGTGTTTTGCATGGTGTTACCATTGGATGGAGACAATGAACCTACATTCGTGTCTGTGAAGCTCTGTGCCTGCGAGAACGGTAATATAGTCTGCAGCGCCATAGGTGAAGACTGAGAAACTGGCGACAGCTGAGAAAACGGTGATAATGCATTAGATATAGACTGGTAGTTGGTCATATTCTGTTGTTGCATTTGCTGATGTTGGGGGACTGGCAGACACTGTGGTTGCTGCTGCTGCTGTGATTCTTGCTGGTGTTGCATCTGGGGCTTCTGCTCATTGAATGACTGGCTGCGTTGGATCTGCTGCTTGAGGAACTCAGACTGACCCTGTGCTTGGATTGTGCTCTCAGAGATGTTTTGAAGGTACGGTTGCTGCTGAAATTGATGATGTGCTTGCTGCAAAATCTGACTTGAAAGAAGCGGGGAAGCCCGGCCAGCTATGTTCTGGGGCTGCTGGAACTGCAGCATTGTGGGCGATGCCTGCTTTGTTGCATCCTGAAAAGCAGCTGTGGCCATCGCCTGATACATGTCAGGTTGCAGACCAAGTAAGGTAGCATCCAGCCTTGGCTGCATCCAAGGGCTCATACCAAGTCCACCAAAATTTAACGACTGAAAACCAGGATTTGCGGTATCTCGAAGCCACATGAGAGAGTTAGCCAGGTCATCATCCTTCCCACCTATGGATAGACATGACAAGAAAGGTTATTGGCGATATAATGCATATTGCAGAATTATTTGATAAGCTAACATATCTAACAAAGGCTAGCTAAACATAACTGCACCTCATACCATGCAGAGAAGGCAAGCCTGTTGGCCATGGACGCTTGAGCCTGAGCGGAAAAGGAGATGGATACATTGGGAAAGTTGTCAGGGGTTCAATCTCCCATAGTGACACCCTTGGTTGTCGCTCACCAGCAGTTGACTCATCCCAGCCAACCTATATTCATTCACAGGTAAAATTTGTGATCATACAAAACCATGAAGTAGGTATCTCTGGGAGAACAAACATTAAGGGAGTACTGTAGTAGTATCGTTTTCAACTGAAAATTTGCAATAGAAATGGTTGACAAGGGCATGTAGTAACCAGAAGAAACAAGAGAAGCACAGGCCCAAAATATACCTTAACAGAACGCCAGTGTGAATTTGGCCACCGAACAGAATCAAGATCACAGATTCCGGTAATTGTCCCCATGTATCTGGAATTGAATGCATTTGATCTGGTTAGACTGCTCATACAACTTATGATTGCATATACGGTAGTTCAATATTCAGTGTAAGGAAAGAGGTATATTGACATGTGAACTGGAGCACAGATCATGACGAATACAGTACTAAAAAATAGACAAAGGCAATGTGTAGGAAAATGGTAGAGAAAGAAAAATTAAAATGGCAAATTAACTAACAGTTTAAACATACAAGGTGAAGTTGCAAACAGATTTGAACTTACCTCCTAACGCTAGACTCTTCTGTCTCAAAAAGCATCCTGAATCGCATCCCCACAGATATGCGGGTATGATACACAGCCTTAACATACTTTACGAGTGGTATGACAAACTCTGAAGGGCTTGCCCTGCAAAAGCAACTGTTAAAACAATTGACAGGAAAAACGTCCAAACAATAAGTGACTACAAATGTTCTACCTTGGGTTGTAAAAAATTGTAAATCGGCTATTTGTCGAAGCAGCATGAGCAGCTGCAGCAAGAAGACCGATATGCATGCTATCGCTTGATAAGACTGAAGATGGCATGACAGTTTGTGGCCGATTTGCACGACGAATTCCCAGCAGAAGCTGGTTATTGTCATTCCTGACAAGGCAATGAGACATAAAATCAACCAAAAAGAAACTATCTGATGGGCAGGAGACAAAAGAGAGAGAGGACAAGTGAGTGTTTGGAATGCCTAAAGTATGAACATCAGAACATACCAGATAAAAAGGACAGAGTCGCCAGCAACGAGTCTCTTTGCACTTACAAAGACACTCCAACCTGTAGTTAGAAGATGCCGCTTTGGCTGGCCTGCATCAAGGACGGTATTTTGAAGGTTATGCAATAGCCCTTACTGTTGAATGCACAGCGAAAAGAGTGAAAAGGAAAAAAGAAAAATTGCTCACCACGAAAGATGTGACGGAATTTCCACTCATTGCCATGAAGATCTTTTGCCATCAACTCCTGGCATGGGGGTTGCTGGGTGAAATCCTACATAGTATTTGGCAAATTAGATAAATCTAAGGAAACATAAATATTTGAGAAGTTCACTTTCTGCAACAAAATCAACATAAATAATGAGCTTGAAACTTGAGAGAAGTAGCACATACCAGTGGAGGAAACACTTTCTCAGCTGCTCGACGGGGAACGGAGAACCCACCATGGGTACTGGTATCACTTGCTGTTAATGTTTTGCAGAAATAGTTTGTTGGCTGTTTATTGGCCGAACCTAATTCTGCAGGTAAATATGGGTCCTTCAGTTCTTGCTGCACAAAAAGCAAGCCAAAGATTACTCTCCGTAGATCCCAAGAGAAGTTTGCATGTTATATGGCACAAATAGGCAGAAACAATGTAATTTACCGGGTTGAGTGGTTGTAGTGTCATCTGTGCATATACCTCATCTGTCTCTGCATCAGCCTGAAAGAAGAGAAAAAAACACAGATAATGAAACAGAAAACTAAGGTTACCCGGCTTAAGGAGAAAGTGTTCCGAGGCTCCAAGCTTACATGCATCGTCACATTATGAAGTTGGCATATAAGCTGTGGCGGCAGATTAGGATAGTTGGGGATCTGAGACTCTATTTCCTTGTTTGTTGATGCTGCTACCTGCAGTAGAAATTCACCAAGAACTTTGTAAAACAGGGAGAAATTCTGGAGTCTTGAAAATACAGGCAGAGGCTAATTGGGGGTTCGAGCTTGACAGCCGAACTGGAAGAGGACATAGGATTCACGGGCATGGTGAGCATTGTGCACTAACCTGCTCGCTGTGGCCCTGAGGGAAGTACACAACTCGGCTACCCACCGCGGGCAAGGAAACAAGCGGGCCGGCACAAGCATGCCACAACTCCGAGTTCAGGCACTTGTGCTCCTCCACAGCTGTAATGGCACAAGTATTTGTTTGTTTTGAGCACAAGATTCAGTACTGCAAGTTTCTTCAGCAACGAAATATCAAGGGAGAACAAAACTGGGGACAGGCTTATGCCAACAAAAAAAAATGTTTCAGAAAGTAGATGGTACTACATAAATTCCAATTCTAAGTGCAAAAAATTGAGAATCAAGATGGGGTGTTAACTTATAATAAGTGTCCTTAAACTGGAGGGACAAGGGAACTATTTTTACAGCTTAATCGAAAAAAAAAACAGTCGGAGAAATATCATGAAATCAACATGCAGCAAGAACTAGTAGACAAAAGGACCAAAATCGAAAGAACAAACGGTTTCCAGTTTGTGACAGCAACACCTTCAAAAGAAACCATCAAAACAAATCCAGATAAACCTCGCAAATCAAACACGTCGGCGCTGGGTCGCTGCTACGGGATCACCCGGCCACAGAGCAGGTTTAAAGCAGAGGCATTTAGTAACAAAACAGAAACCAAATAGCAGTCCTACAACTCCAACTGAAACTCAATACGGAAGAGGAATACAACGAACGGGGAAGGAAGTGCATTAATGAACAAGACAACAGCGAGAGAAATCGAAGTCGGCGCAGCAGAGCAGGCAAAGGAGTACCTTCCGGCGAGCCCGGCTGAGCCGGCAGGACGCTGCCGGACGACGACGAGAGCCTCATTTCCGCCCGTTGCCGAAGAAACAACCGGGTCGCCGATCTGAGGGCGGTACAAGAGCCGGCAAAGGACGGGAAGAGGAAGGAAAGGTTCCTCCTTTCCAGGCCAAATCACAGCGCCTTCCCGAAAACCATTCGCTTTCCCAGTCCCTCCCCCTCCTCGCCAAGTCACCGCGAGAGGGCAGGGAGCCTCCTCTCTCTCTCACACACACACACCTTTTTTTCTCTTCACCGCGCGCCGCGACCGCGGCTCTCGAAGATTACCGCCACCGGCGCGGCCGGCGCCCAAGCAAGCGCAAGCGCAATCTTTCCCTTGTACAATCAGAGGAGCACAAGTCAGTTGCTTGGTGTGGCTGGCTACGATGTTTGAGCAGCGCGAATGCGCAGAGCAAAAGCTTATCTTGTCCCGGAGCCGAGAGACCCGGCTGCTGCCGCCTCGGCCGCCGCCGCCACCGATGGAGTCGATCGATTAGGGGAGGCGCGGCGTCAGATCCCGAGGTCCTTCGAACGCGGTTAGCGCCGCGCTCCAAGCGCCCCGGCCGCCGCCCTCCGGCAGATCCGCCCGGCGCCGGGGAGGGGTGCCAAGAGCATGCTCGCCGCCGCTTCTGCTGCTGCGGCTGCTACTACCACGTCTACGACGCAGAGGCTGGGAGAGGGGCTAGCTGGAACAGTTGCAGCCGCCTTGCAGGGCAGGGAGGGAGAACTGGAGAAGCGCGCGCGTCCCTATGCTTGGTGCTCTGGTATGCTTTCGCTTGCTCGCTGCGTCTCGTTGCTTCTTCACCCCCTCTCCCCTCGGTCTCCGCTCGCTTCCGGCTGGCCGCTGCTACTCCCAAGTTTGTTCTCGGGGTTTTAACCCCCCACGAGTGGTGCTCCTCTTTTTCAGCTTTGCTCTTGCTATGCCTATGCTATGCTCCCCCCTTCTCTCTCTCCTCCCTTGCGTGATTTTTCTTGTCAATTCTCTATGTCCTTGCTTCTGTAGAGTACGGCTACTGGTTCAGTGGCTCTGTGCCTGCGCTGCGCTGCGCCGCGCGCGACGTGCAGTCGCACATGTACAGTGCTCCGCGTGCCGCACTCCCGACCCCCCCCGTCACGTCCTCATCTTGTGGCGTGCTGATTGATGCCTGGCAGGTGCTTAAGTCTCACTGATCTCCTATTATGCCTGCACTGACTGACTGGTACGGAAGCAAGATTAGCATGCCGTTGCCATGTACTTACTGTGCTGTGCCGGTAGCAGAGTGCTAGCGTGAGAAGCAGCTCGTAGTCGCATGCTGTTGGCGAGTGCAGGAATCGTCCTGCTCTACTACTACTCGCTCTCCCCTCCAACACTTTCTTCTTTTTGACTTGCAAGGCTGTGGTAGTAGTAGTACCGTACGAGTACGATGCCTGCACGCACGTGTACGTCTGCCTGTGGTAAATTTTGATTGGACTGGTGACTGGCTGCATAGTCGCAGTAAAATTCGCCGACAGCAACCTCACTGACGACGACGATCCATCCATCCACCCGTGTCTGAAGCCTGAGCTCAGCATCGAACCTGCTGCTAGTGCTAGCTGGTAGAGTAGTAGCTGCAGCTATAGCACTGCAGTAAATAGCCCGCCGTCGTCAATGAAACCTGCACGCCAATAGCCCGCCGTCGCCGATAGAAAACGGTGAAAGTGAAAGGAACGTGAGCTGTTAATGAAGTGCCTGAGCCGAAACAGAGAAATGGCAGAAGCCAAAAGTAAAATAACCGCGGGAACGAACCTGCTGGGACGCAGAAATGGCAGCCCATATGGTCCCTAGTACTCCCTTCCTGGCTCACGAGCCACGTCCAAGATCCATCCAGGCAACCACCAGGGCGACGCCGACGGAGGCGAGACGGACGGATCAGTCGATGGCGATCGGCGGCGCCGGCCGCGAGCCGCACACGTTTTGGTTGGTTCCTTTCCTTCTCTTTCTTCTCGTTCCAGTGGACCGGAGCGGAACTGTTCCTGTCGACCAACAGCTGAAGACAGAGGCGTCCACGACCGAGACCGTGCGGCGTATTATACGCGCGTCCTCCTATACGAGGAGCGTACAGGGAATCCGGAACCTGAGAATTAACACCACGCTTTGGGCTGGCTGGGCACTGTGATGATGACTCGGAGCTGCTCGGTCGTCGTCCTCGTGATGCCGGCCGATGGGCGATGGCTCTACGCCTCGACCTGGGGAATCTTTTCTCTCACTTTTTTTCCTTCTAATTCTAAGAAAGTAATAATATAAAGTCCATTACTACGCGGCTATTACAGTACAGCAATTGTGACTCCTATATCCGTGGTCGTGTCGTGCAGGTGAACGACATACGGGCTTCTTCCTTGGTCCATGCTATTTCTAGCATGTCAGGAATCGTTGACCTGACCCAGCCTACCCTTCCATTTTATTTTATACATATCATCATAGTCATAAGTATTATTATTTTCCCCTTTGCACGGCGGGGACACCTTGACACAGATTCGTATAGCAAATATATATATCTCGTTCGGAGATGTCCAAAATTCATTCATAAAACAAGGGCGGCCAGCACAGACAGACTCGAGGAACGACGACGACGACAAGCTCAGTCGCTCGTCCGGCCTGCTTAAAAAATTAAAAATAGCAGGAGATGGACCTCCGAATAGGGTATTCTTTCAGGCACCGGCCGTGCTATACCGTGGATTCGTGCACATGCATGCTCATTGTATAAGGAGTACTATAGATGAAAACACACATAAATTCCATGCCAAACTGTATGCATGCTCCAGTCCAGCCCCGGCCTCCAGCGGGGGTTCGGTTCGGGCAGTGCAGGAAGCAACAAGCCACCCCCTTGGTCCATGCCCCGCCCGCTCACGGCTCACGCCTTCCGCGCCGCGGCACGCGGTGACACACACGGGCGGCGGGCGCTGACGGCAACCGCGCGCATACGTCCTCGCTCGCTTCCTTTTGCTCTTGCCGGAGCATGAGAGAAACGTCCCAGCCCCGTACGTGTCGGCGTCGGCCGGCCTGCTTCAGGCTCGGCCTCGGGTACGTCCGTCCAGTCCTGGCGCCGACGGGGGCACTGCCGGCTGCTCGATCCTGCTCGGCCGCCCTTCTGCGAGAGATCCGAGCGCCCCCCCCCCCCCCCCCCCCCCCCCGGCCGTGTTCCGGCAGACCGGCACGTACGTACAGCTGGCAGGTCCGTCCAAGGGACATGTGTCCACTGCACGTCTGCACCGCACCAGCCGGTTGCCCAGAGATGATCCGTCGTACGTCGCGGGTCGCGTTGAGTGGTGACGACCGAGAGCTAGCTAGCGTCCGTCGGCGCCGCGCCGGGGGTCCTAGCTTGCTTCGGACGTTGTTTGACCGTCTTTATGAGGTCTACCTGGGATAGATAGATAGATAGATAGATTGGCGTTTGGGTGTTGTGCTTTCAGGGACGTTGGATGGACGCTCGATCGCTCTCGTTCATCAGTGCCGATCGGAGGCAGCGACCATATATATGAGCAGATTACAAACACCAAGCTTTTGTGCCGGCGAGGGCACGGCGACGGATCTTGGACGTGGTGTACGGTGTGTACCGTACGTAGCTTGCATATGCATATACAATATACTCCAGCTCTCTATGACCGAGCACTGCATGCAGTGCGCGCGCGGTATTGTTTATCTACAAGTACACATGGTCTGGCGAGCCATCCATAACTGTAAACAGGGAAATATCCGGCGGCCTAAGCCGTGGGCCCTAATTGTGCGTTTAGTTGGAGAGTCGAATAGAATAGAGTGGCTCCATTCCAGTATTTGAGAATGGAGCCGTTCTATTACGCGTTTGGCAAAAAGAACAGAGTCGTTCTATTTTTTATTTGGTTGAAGAGTAAAATAGAGTGAAGCCGTTCCATTCTTTGTTTGGTTCGAGAGCCATATGGGTGTAGAGGGGAGGAGAGGAAGGAGAGCGCTCACATCTGGGAGAGCGCTCGCATCTGATCGTTTTTATGGAGCGGGAGCGTTCCAACTACTTATAGTAAATTTCCATATGGAGATCCAGGAGCCGCTCCGCTCTTATTTTGTTGGAAACCAAACATCCACAAAATTAGAATGGAACCATTCCATTCTTCCACACTCCTCAATCAAACGCACCCTAAGTCGATGGACATAGACTCTATACTATCGGAAATTAATTACTTATTTTCGACAGGCTTTCACTACACGACGGTTGATCTTTAGCGACCCTTATTAGGTACCAACTGTTGGTTGCTAAAGGTTACATAAGAAGCTGGAGTGCTTTTGTGAAGGCTTTTGCGAATCACTTGAAGCGTTAGGACTTTTGTGAATGATTTTGTAAAGTGTTTGCAAATATGTGCAAAACATAATAACATATGTAGGTTTTGTGAATGATTTTGTTGTGGTGCTTGTTGATGGTTTATGTGATGTGGATTTATTATTGTGCAATACTAATTAAATTTGTATATCTATGTGATTATATATAACAGTTGTTTAATGCTAATTAATGGTATATTATCATTATTAACGACTATATCGAAGGGCAACTTTCTGTTGGTTGCTAAATGTATAGTATAACGACTCACGATTGGTTGCTAAATCTATCGTACAACAACTCACGGTTGGTCGCTAAATATATAATATTAGCAACAGACGGTCGGTCGCTAAAAAGATGTCGGTCGCTAAAGCCTTTAGCGACGGCACTTACAGCGACCATCCTTATAGGTCGCTAAAAGTTTTTAGCGACCAACCGTAGGTCGCTGAAGGTCGTTTTAGCAACCAACCGTAGGTCGCTGTAAGTGAACCGTCGTGTAGTGTTTGAGTCTACATCCGATGACACGGGTCCATCAATTCTAAAAAGTTGGAAATAAAGTTATCTCCGACGGTAGCCCGACAGTCGTCGGGCTGTCGAAGATACGTTATGTCTAACAGGCATCAGGAGGGCAGTTAAACTGGGTAACGTCCAGAGTTATGTCCGACGGTCTACATGATGGTCGTTCGACTTAAGTTGATAGTATGTCTGACATCCCACTAGTAGCCATTGGATGTCCGACATCCACAACTAGGACGTCAGACATAATAAATTCCAGTGAGGTCAAATTTTTCCATGAATTTTTTTGAGTTTTACAATTCACAAAATAACATATTTTATACACAACGGATTCATCGATAATATCAATACATACATCCACAATCACACATACATCAATTCACACATTCATATTCCTATTTGCAACACATTTACAACCATATATATACACTACCGGAATCAGCTTCTTTGCCGTGTGTTCTAAACACACGGCAAAGGCTATTTTACACTCGGCAAAGCCTTTGCCGAGTGTAACACTCGGCAAAGAACGCTCGGCGAACTGTACATCGGCAACAGCTTCTTTGCCGAGTACTTTTTGTCGGGCACTCGGCAAAGACTTTGCCGAGTGCCATTTGGCACTCGGCAAAGAAAAGTCACCGTCACGGCGCCAAGTGACGGTGACGGATCCTTTACCGAGTGCCAACGGCGACACTCGGCAAAGACTGGTCTAGTGGACCCCACAGCCAGTCTCTGTGCCGAGAGCCCTAGTAGGCACTCGGCAAAGGAGGTTTCTTTGCCGAGTGTCTGGTGGACTGGCACTCGGCAAAGAACCCTCCAGTGGGCCCCTTTGCCAGTCCCTTTGCCGAGTGCCTTGGCAACGGCACTCGGCAAAGACATCTTTGCCGGTTCCCAGGTTTCCTTCTTTGCCGAGTGCCATGGTCAGCACTCGGCAAAGATGGCTTTACCGGTTCCCAGGTTTCCTTCTTTGCCGAGTGCCATGGTCATAGCACTCGGCAAAGCGACCTTTGCCGAGTGTTACACTCGGCAAAGTGACCAGGATGTCCCTTTTTTATTTGTTTTTGCTGTTCCATCCAAACAAACAAAAGATATATATCATTCACATCACATTATATATCATTCGCATCACAGAATCAACACATTTATCATCAACACCATATATATCACAAATATCACCACATAAATCAGGTTTCACAGCACATAAGTCTCATTAAGTATCTCACAAGACCAAGTATAACTAACATCACCAACACTCACAAATATAAGTTTGGATCATCACAAAACAGATATAAGTCTGGATCATCACTAACATCACCAAGTATCTCACAAGACCAAGTCTAGCCAAACATCACCAACACTCACAAGACCAAGTCTGGATCATCAACGAGGTGGGCATCTGGACTGGTTCGGCGAAGGGCTGGACGAAGCATGAGGGTTGTTCGACGCCGCCGATTGACCCTGCATAGAGAGTAGATTGTATGTGTGAGAACATATGAATATATATCATGCAGTACTAAAATTTTGATACTCACAGGAGTAGTGAACTCAGCAGGGTCAGTTGCAGGGAACAACGGAGGTGGTGGAGCATGACCCTGTGCGGCGCCAAGGCTCTGCATGTACGCGAACATCTCCGCCATCCTCTTCTCCAGCTCCTCACGTTGCCTCCTCTCATCATCTAGCTGAGTCTGTAATATTTCGCCCTAATGTTACGATAATGCAAAGAGAAGATATATAAAAATTAATGAACGATGAATAGATAAGGAATAACCTGGAGTTGCTGGATACGATGCTGTGAGGTGTCCTGCCGAGGTCGTATGGCTGGGCTCGCGCTCGTGCTCCTTGCTCGCACCTGAGAGAGAGTGGGAGTGGAGGACGAGTCGATTGCCCCGTCGGCAATCCAGTACCGCCCATGCCTCTTGCCTCCTCCGACCCTCATGAGGACATCTCCGTCGATGTCCTCGGTCCTCGGATCGTAATCTGGCCCATGGACCTCCTTGGCCATTGCGGTGTACTCACTGAGTCGGCTGTGGATGGCGGGGTTGGTGTACGCCTCGGGCCCGTCATCCGGGTTGTAGGTGACGTCGGACGTCGCCTTCCCCTTGTGGGCCATGGCATATGCCGAGAACGTGGAGCAAGGCGCGCCACCATGTGCCGCCGACTGCGAGAAAACCAACGATATGGTTAGAAATCATGTCTAATCGAAAGTTATATACCTAAATAAAAAAGAGCGCGTACCCATGCTTCCGCGTATTTGCCCAGGCTGCGGCTGCCTTGATGGTGGGAGGGACCTTGCATCAGCAAACGCCGTTCCCGGCTAGCGTTGTGCGCCTCGTCCCACTCAGACGAGCACCACCTCTGCACCATCTTCTCCCAGCACTCAGGATGCGCGGCGCACCAATGAGGAATCATCTAAAAAAATATAAGTACACCGCATATCAGAAGATAAGAATAAGCATATTTAGTACCAATAATAAAGTTTTGTATTTACCTGCAAGTACTGGTCCGCAGTCAATGACATGGTTCGGGCGTCCTTCTTGTTCACCTTCTCCCCAAGGACGGAGCCGTGGTAAGTGACGATGGCCTGGATGCGCGCCTCGTAGTGCATGTCCACGACGAGCTTCTTACAGCACGTCGTAGACACCACATCCGCCCTGGCCTCGTATCCAGCATCGCACCTGAAGAAATCCTACATACAAAGACGATGTATCCATACATTATTTAAAGAATATGCAACAAATGCGACTTATTAAACAATATAGTGCGAGGAAGACTTACCCACAGCTCTTGCTTGACCCGCTCCGCCTTGTTGTTGAATTGTCTGTCGTCCCGATCTACTGCATCGGGGGCGACGGCGTAGTGGTCGAAGGTGTATGCTGGGCTCGTCACTCCGGCGTACTCGACAAGTCCAGGGAAGTGTTCCCGGCATAGAAGGCCGAGGATGCCATTGGGGTTGCGGCCGTGACCCCCTGCAGTCTCCAAAACCATCCAAGACCTGTCCAAGTGATTAAGATGAAGTATTAGTTTCTATTATTAATTTGAACATATAATATGAAAAAGCAGCAACAGCATCTAAAGTTACCTACCTCTCTCCATCGGGTCGTATGAGCGGACGTCTGTCACGAAGTATGGGTCGCTTAGGTAGGCTCGCGGGACCTCGCAGGTAGATAGGGATGAAAGTGGTAATCCGAACTGTCAGGACAAATTTAATATTTTAAAATAGATATGTATAAAATTTGATGTTGATCTTTTCTTATGTTATCAAGCACATTAATACAAATATGAATAAAATATTACATAAATTGTTTTATGTATTATTTGCTTCCTACAACACAAAAAAGTTGAAAAATTACCGAATTTGTTTCCGAATCCATAACGAAGTTTATATCTATTATTTAAGAAAATATAGGATGAATTTGAGGTTTACCTTTTATGAATCTTAACAAGTTAGATGTTAAAAACAAGAATACAAATTTGTATTGTATATTCTATATACTATTTATTCGCAATCAAAGAAAAACGACTAAAAAACTGATTACCGAATAAATACCGTTTCCGACCGTTTTCATCCCTACAGGTAGATACTCCTCGAACCTGAGGAGCCAGAACCTGAGACGTCCTGCTGAGCGGCGTCGTCGTCGTCGTCGTCCTGCTGCGCCGCATCGTCGTCGTCCTGCTGTGCCGCATCGACAGCGGCTTGCTGCTCCACCTGCTGCTGTACGGCGTCGTCCTGCTGCGCCTCCTCCTCCGTCCTACGGGTGCTCCTCCTCCCCCTCCCCCTCCCCCTCCTCGTCCTCGTCCCACCGCCCACCATCTTTGTCCAACAACCTGCAATTAAGAGTAAACAATTAAGCACAGATAAAAAAATATGTATTTAGAAACATATGCAAAATAAATGAAATATAGCATTACATCGATTAAAAATAATCTTCATATGTGTCCGGGTTAGCCGGATCATAAGTGTCATCATCACTATCAACCATTTCATAGTCAACATCATCTGAAGGCGCAACTTCGTCATTGGCATTGCCTTCAAGTATTTCTAAGTCATTCTCATTTTGCACCTCATCATCCTCGTCATCAACAACCATTTCAATATCTACTTCCATTCCGATCGCTTCGGTTACACTACACGACGGTTCACTTACAGCGACCTACGGTTGGTTGCTAAAACGGCCTTCAGCGACCTACGGTTGGTCGCTAAAAACTTTTAGCGACCCATAAGGATGGTCGCTGTAAGTGCCGTCGCTAAAGGCTTTAGCGACCGACATCTTTTTAGCGACCGACCGTCCATTGCTAATATTGTATATTTAGCGACCAACCGTGGGTTGCTGTACTATAGATTTAGCAACCAATCGTAAGTCATCATACTATACATTTAGCAACCAACAGAAAGTCGCTCTTTTTACAGTTGCTATTAATAATAATATATATTTAATTAAGCACCACAAATCACAGATTTTTATGCACAAATCATAAAGACATACACAATTAATCAGTATACCACAGTCATAGATCCATCACATCAACACAAAAGCACCACAATTATATATTCACAAAAGCATCACAATTATAAGATCATTCACAACTAGATCATTTATAGTTTGTTGAAATGGGAGTACAACGCCACTAGACTGAAGGCGAGTTTGACTGATGCATTCTAATAATAGGTTCAAAAGCACCACAACGACATCACTCCCGCACTGATTGATAATCACAAAGAACTGAATCGGTTCTTTCCCCTCATAAAAGCGCGCCTGATTAGAAAGCAAGCATAAATTAGAGAAGACAAAAGGGTCTATATCCAGTTTAACAATTCTAATTAAATAAAATCAGTAAGTTACCTGGATAGCCTGAAACTTAGCAGATTCAACCATCTTGCTTGCAAGTGAAACTGCTATTAGCCTATCCTCCTGGATAAGAATTGGAAAAAAAGCCTTTATTGTTCAAGTTGATTTAACAAGATAACTGAAGACTACATAATCAACAAGCATAAGGTTATCCAGAATCTCATTAATATGCACAAAAAACATAGGTAACCTTTTGGTTTTAGTTCACACACCAAGAACATGAAATCAGTGTTATCTGGTACTTCAAATCTTTCAGATCTTATTTACAAACTTCAAAGATGACAACTAAAATTAGGCAACTATGGTCTAGAAAGTCAGAGATTGGTACAAGCATCAACCGGAAACACAAAAAAATCACAACAAAATTGAATTTCTGGATAACACTTTTACCTCAATACTCTTTTTCCCAAACCAGGTTCCAATAAGACATTCCTCCTTATCATCTCCAGGATAAGTATACTGAAATATGTAGCAATCGCCAGTGTAAAATTTGGATTGGTCAGAGGGTGAGAGTTGAACCTTGTCTTTATCATTTACACGCCAAACCTATCAAATACATGGAAAAAGTAAGTCAGAACACTGTTAATTTGCTTGCATATGGAAGCTAAAAAATCAAATGAATCACATGGATCATAAAAATGAACTAAACATTTCACCTTGCGCACAACTTCAAAGCACACTCCAACTTCCTTTCTCAAAATGAATTTCTAGCTAGTTAGCTTCCATGGGTTTGTACACCCATGCCAGCACATATCCTCTTTCTAAAAAAACTCTACCTGGGGTAAGAATCTCATGGTTCGACCAATATCTGAATAGTAACTGTAGGAATGTTACTCCTGTCTTCCTCATCTATCCAGCATAAGAAAGATTATGAGTATATAATAAAGGAGATGTTATTGATATCACCATGAAATAGATTAATAGAAGAATTCTGCAAGTATTTAAACTAAAACCATAGCCAGGTAGTTGCAATCAACTACATCACAAAAGCATTACTGAGAGGAGATTATTAGACGAGCACTGTCTTACTTTACAAATTCAATAAGCTGAAGAGAAGTTGTTTGGTCTAGTCTTTGGTGTTAACTAAAGTTATAAGCATGAATGAAATGTTGTAACACAGGGATTGATGTCATAATTTATGCCATACAAGACAACATTGTCAGGCCGAACTTGAACATTGGGATGGACCTTTGGACTGATTCTCCAGTTAAAGCAGAGACCTCTGGACAGGGTGAAATAAATGCTGCGACGCATTCCCATCATGGCAGCACTTTGTTGATGATGGTATGGCTATCTTTTACATAAGGGAATTTACAGTGGCAATCGTCACTAACAAAAAGCATTTGCATCTCCAACTCCTGTAAATATATAGCATGTCCTCTCAGCATCTTTGTCATGTGCTGTCTTCTGGCAGGATGAGCGAGAACTGAAAAGGTAGAGAAGAAAGCAATCTAACAGAGAGTCAGCGAGGAGATCAAGGCTACGCAAGCAGGTACTGTCTAATAAAGACATCTGACTGTACAACGAATGTTGTAGGGGAGATTCGAATTTGTTCTGTTCTAACGGTCTGTTATCCTTTTTGCCCAGTTGAGTGCTTTAACTATGAGTGGTAGTACAAGGAAAACTTGAAAAATAGCAACTCTCAACTTGGCTACGCTGAAAATGGTGTGACTGGTCTGATCATCTGGGAAGAACCTTAAATAATCCCTTGCCACTACCATATCATTAGACAAATGTAGGAAAATGTCCAACAGGCCTTGGGCGAGTTGGATAAACTCGGTCAATTTGGATTTGTCGATACTTTGTAATGCTACTAGTTCTTTGGGAAGTTGAGTGTGCCTATGATCTGCCCTGCTCTTCTAGCATTAATATTTGTGGGAATTTATCAATCTAAATTCAGGTAAATATATCTAGTTTGGCACTTAGGCTGCCAGGAAAATGCAATTTTCTCGGACAACAACGTAAGAATTTGTCATATTAATGATATTTTTTTGTCTGATACTTGAAGGCACCTCTTTTTTGTTGGTACAATACTAGAACCGAATAAACTGAAGAATGCACATCGCACTGCTTGTTTTAGGGAAAATATGTACTGATCTGTTACATGTCTTCGTTATACTACCCAGCAAGAATGTGAGGAACTAGCGTAGAAGGTAACTGACCTGACCGTCGTCAACGGCATGCTCAGATCAGAACTCGACGAGCTTAAGAAGGCCTGTGAAGACATGGAAGCAGTGACCAGCATGGTAATAAAAACAGCACTGGTAGCAATGGGTAGTGGCAGATTGACACAAGGAAGTTCCTGACTGGACTTGGGCGGCGCAGGAAGATGGAGTAGAGCTGAGCACGACTGGCGAGCTGGAGGGCAGCGAGCAGGGAGGGCGCGGAGGGGGCGAGCTCGAACCTCCCTGGTGGCTGGCGCTAGAGGAAGATGGGGAGGGGATGGAGAAGATGAGGTGCGTTCAAGAGATAGGGCTGGGCGGACGGCTGAGTGAGCAGTGGGCAGTGGCGGCGGCACCCGCCATGGCTGAGGGAGGGGGTGGGAGAAGTGACGGCGGCTGCGCGCGTAGAATAGGGTTTTGTTTGTTTGTTTAACAGGCCTTTAGATGAGCTTTGGTGAGTAAATAAGAAACACAAAAATCAAGTACCTCTATAGCGACCCACCATCAGTCACACACTTACCTATATAGCGACCGACCATAAGTCGTTAAATTTCTAGACTTTTAGCGACCCACAGACCGTCGCTATAAACGCATTTAGCGACCAACCGTCGATCCATAACTTTTAGCGACCAACCGTCGGTCCCAAATAAGGGTCGCTAAAGATCAACCGTCGTGTAGTGTTAAGTCTATCTCAAATTGCCCTTCGAGCCCATCTTCTTGGAAGAACTCTCCGTCATATGTGTCCGGGTCTAAGTTATAATCTTCATCGTTTGGAACAGGTAATTTAGCGTGCGGTGATACCTTATACACAACATCCCAACCCTTAAGATGTTGTTTCGTTTGGCACGCATATGGAAGATAATACACTTGTGTGGCCTGTTGGGCCACAATGTAGACATCGTCTCCTGTTAAGGTGGAATCCTGTCGAATTTCGACTATCCCAAGATTAGAATGTGTCCGTCTCGTAACTTCAGGGTCAAACCAATGACATTTGAATATCACTGGAGTAAGAGGTTTGGAACCATAAAAATTGAGTTCATATATTTCTTCAATTCTTCCATAATACTCGACCTCGTCAAGCCCGGGCGTAAAGACTCCAGAACACGTGGTTTTTCGATTGGGCCGACTTTGGTCGTAGCTTGTTGTGCGAAAACGGTATCCATTGATGTCATACCCAGAAAATTTCCTGACCCTATAGGCAAAGCCATTGGCTACTTGTCTCAACTCGGCACTCATAGACAGCTCTCTTTGGCCCTGCAAGTTCAAACACGCTAGATTGTTATATTATTCGCACGTAAGAGCAACTTGGAATAACAAACTAAGCACGTACCTTATGTTTAAACCAGGAAATGAAATCGGGCAATCCATTTCCCGCACCCTTTCTAAGAAGGGTATCATATTCCTGTGGAGTTGGGTCCCTTGATCGACGCCAGAATTCATGAAGAAATTGCTCCATGTATGGCGTCACCTCTTCAAGGTTGGTCAATACATATAGCATGATATGGCGCCACTCTTCATGTCTCAGGGTCTTGGTGGTCGAACCACTCGCGCTTCCGAGTTGCCCTCGAAAAATGCTGAGGTTCGATTCATTGCCGCCATCATTGTAACGAGGGGGTGGATTATGCACGCTCGGCAGTTTGTCACCATAGTAAGTTGTTGTGAAGTTTGACACCTCCTCCAGTATGTATGCCTCTGCAATGGAAGCCTCGATTTTGCATTTATTTCTACATTTCTTTCGGATACTCTTTAGACATCTCTCGATTGGATAGCACCAACGTCCCTGCACGGGCCCCCCCATTCGTGCCTCATATGGGAGATGAATAATCAAATGCTGCATCGGATTGAAGAAGCCGGGTGGAAAGATCTTCTCCAGCTTACACAGTAACACGGGTGCCATCCTTTCCAAGTCTGCAATCATGGTCCGAGCTAACTCTTTTGCACAAAGCTGGCGGAAGAAATAGCTCAACTCTGCAAGCGCTAGCCAGACATGCTCAGGGACATAGCCTCGAACCATCGCCGGAAGAATTCGTTCAATCCATATGTGGAAGTCATGACTCTTCATCCCTAAGACTCGCAGAGTAGATAAGTTCACCCCCCTACTAAGGTTAGCTGCATACCCATCAGGGAACATTAACATCTTGATCCACTGTAGTACTTCCTTCCTCTGGGCCCTGCTCAGGACGAAATCGGCCTTAGGCCTTCTCCATGTCTTACCACCACTAGGCGGCTTCATCTCTTGGTTTGGTCTATCACATAACTCTGCCAGATCCACTCTTGCCTTTACGTTATCCTTTGACTTATCAGGAATCTCCATAATTGTCGCCCAAAGTGCCTCGGCGACATTCTTTTCAGTGTGCATCACGTCAATGTTGTGTGGAAGGACCAGGTCATCATAATAGGGGAGCCGAGTCAAGCCCGACTTATGTGTCCACATATGTTGCTCACCATATCCCACAAAACCACCTTCTGGGTTGGCCACGAGACCATCTATCTGTTCGCGAACTTCGGCACCAGTCATCATTGCAGGTGGGCGGTCTGTCACCACGACACCTTTCGTAAAGTTCTTGATGTCTTGTCGGAATGCATGGTCAGGAGGGAGAAATTGTCGATGTTTATCGAATTACGAATATTTGCCACCCTTCTTCAACCAAATGAACCTAAGAGCTTCCTTGCAAACTGGGCATGGGAACTTACCGTGAACACACCAGGCGCAAAATAGCCCATACGCCGGAAAGTCATGCATGGAGTACTGGTACCAAACATGCATTTTGAAGTTTGTCTTCGTAGCTCGGTCGTACGTCCATACCCCTTCCTCCCAAGCACGGACCAATTCATCAATCAAAGGCTCCATGTACACGCCCATTTTATTCCCCGGGTGTCCAGGAATTATCAACGACACGAATATGTTCTGTCTTTGAAAGCATACGCCGGGGGGGAGATTGATGGGGATAACGAACACGGGCCAACATGTGTATGGGGCAGCGGTCATTCCATAGGGATTGAACCCATCTGTGGCCAGCGCAACACGAACATGTCGAGCCTCTTTGGCTTTCTCATGGTGAATGGCATCAAAGTGGGTCCATGCTTCACCATCGGATGCGTGAACCATCTTGTCAGGATTGTATCGTTTGCCTTTTTTGTGCCATGTCATCTGTTTCGCGGATTCCTCTGTCATGTATAGACGCTGGATCCTCGGTATGAACGGAAGGTGGCGTAGGATTGTCACGGGGATGTCGAGCTGCCTCTTCTGTCCATCACCAGAGTCTACCTCCATGAACCTAGACGATTTACACTTCGGACAGTACTTTGCCTCAGTGTGTTCTTTCCTAAATAGGACGCAGCCCTTCGGACAAGCATGTATCTGCTCATACGTCATCTTGAGTGCACGAAGGAGTTTCTGTGCCTCGTACATGCTCTTTGGCAGAACGTGATCCTCCGGAAGCAGGCTGCCAATAACTGTCAACAAACCATCGAAGGCGTCTCGACTCATGCTATACTGCGACTTGAACGCCATTATACGCCCAATGGCATCCAGTTGAGAAACCTTTGTCTTGCCGTGAAGGGGTTTCTGTGCCGCGTCAAACATGTCGTAGAATGCCTTTGCGGTCGCCTCTGGCTCGTCCTCCGTACGTCCTTCGGCGAACTGTGCCTCGTGATAGTCGTTCAACATGTCCGCTACCCCGGCATCAGCATCGTAATCCTCGACGCGTTGTCTCACCACCTCCTCTCTCGTGCGATGCGCTTCACCATGGAAGATCCACCGAGTATAGTCCGGCGTAAATCCATTCTTCCAAATATGTTCTACCATGGCCTTCTTTGGTTTTCTTTTCCGGTTGTCACATTTGCTGCACGGACAAGGGACTAGGCTAGCTCCTTTAGCAGCTTCGCCATATGCCCGTTCCACGAAAGCATCGGTCTTCCTAATCCATTCTGGGGTGACATCATTACGTCGAACGCGGCCCGTGTACATCCACTCACGGTCCTCCATCCTCTAACATATATAACCGAGTATAGTTTAATATAGACATGTAATGCATGTACACTACGTTCCTACCTTCTAATAGGTGAGTATAGGTCCTAATCCCACCCGCGGTTGCGTAGATGGAGTTAGTTTCCATGCTCTACTCCGATCCGAGATAGAATTTCGGCAGCACCTCCCCGCTGTTCTCCGGATACACGTCCTGGCAGGGAGAGTGTACTGTCCGGAGAACAACAGGGAGGTGACGCCGAAACTCTTTCTCGGACCGGAGTAGAGCATGGAAACTAACACCATCTACGCAACCGCGGGCTGTCCAAAAAACGTGGACAATTCGAAACTGATACATTTGTAGATATGCAAAGATCTGCATATCTACACCGTATCACTTTCGAACGGGAGACGCCTAACTGGGTTAGGTGATCTACGACCATGATGCGGATGTAGAGGTTATACCTAGGGTGGCGGTGGAGTCAGGCTGGTGGGGCTGTGGCGGGTCGGTGCAGTGGCGACGGGACGCGGTGCAGGGAGACCCGCAGCGGCTAGGAAGACAAGTATCTTCTCTGTAAAAAAGAAACACAAGTCTGTTAATACAAAAGCCTAGCAACAGAAAATTTCGGCAGCACCTCCCCTGCACGGGGAGGTTTCAAAATCCTGCAAATAAAACTATCAGCACGATGGCTGACATCCACGCATAATTCAACGGCACGATGGCCGGCAATCCACAATACTAAAACTAATCATTTCATATAAATCATACACGTATAACATAAATCAAGTAATCACCTTAGAGGTTTCGGCACGGTCGAGACGACGGGTCGCGGGCGAGGCGCCTGGCGGGCGAGGGCACGGCGGGCGCGACTGCGGCGAGCGCGAGGGCGGGCACGGCGGGCACGGCACGACGAGCGCGGGCCTGGGCGGGGCGAGCGCGGCGTGGGCGTGGGCGCGGCGGCGTGGGCGCGAGCACGGGCAAGCGTGGGCGCGGGAGAGTGTGGGCGCGAGCGCGGGCGAGCGTGGGCGCGGGCGAGCGTGGGCGAGCGTGAGCGCGCGCGGCGTGGGCGAGCGAGGGCACGGGCGCGACGGCGTCGCGGCGGCGCGGCGGCGAGCGAGGGCACGGGCGCGACGGGCGCGGGCGACCGCGGCTGGCGAGGGCCGGCGAGGGCCGGCGACGGCGAAGGCGGGCGAGGGCCGGCGAGGGCCGGCGAGGGCGGGCGCAGGCGACCGCGGCTGGCGAGGGCCGGCGACGGCGAAGGCGGGCGCGGGCGGGCGCGGCTGGCGAGGTCCGGCGAGGGCGGGCGCGGGCGTCCGGCGAGGGCGCGGCGCGGTGGGGCGGCGAGCCGGCGACGGTGCGGGGCGGCGGCGGTAGCGCAGGGAGGCGGCGGCGGCGCGAGTTAGCGAGAGCAGAGAAAGAAAGGAGGAAGAAGGGTGCGGGCGAAGTATATTCGCCTACTTTGCCGAGTGCCCGTGATCTGGCACTCGGCAAAGTTTTTTTTTAATTTTTAAAATAAACTTTGCCGAGTGCCAGATCGGTGGCACTCGGCAAAGGATCCTTTGCCGAGCGTCTGCCATCTGACACTCGGCAAAGATGAACTTACACATCTTTGCCGAGTGTCAACCATTAGACACTCGGCAAAGTATATTTTTATTTTTTTGATTTTGTCTCTCAAAATTTTTGTGGTATGTTCCTACACTATGTAGACCTACATGTATCATTTGTGGACAATTTTAACAGAGTATTCAATCGTTAGTAGATTTAGTTCGTTTATTTGAATTTCTTCGGAAAATTTAGATTTGAACTGCAGGTCACTCGAAACTTGGAAAACCGTGCATGCAAAAATGATATTCATGTTACTTAGCATAAGTTACGACCGATTCCAGGAGCGGACCGGAAACTTCGAGCAACATGCTCACTAAACATGGCCGTGAACTTGGCATCCACATGTTTAAAAATTGTATAAAACACAAACAAAGTCAGAAAATCATGAAACTTGTCCACGTGTCATGATATCATATGTACAGGCTGTGATAAAAATTTTAGAATGTTTGGAGAAAGTTGTGAGACACTATGTGTAGAAACCTAAGAGGACTACACATGAAATCATAGAGTTTCAATGTGAATCTAGAAGGTTTCTACAGATAGTGTCTCACAACTTTCTCCAAATACTCTAAAATTTTTATCATAGCCTATACATATGATATCATGACACGGGGACAAGTTTCATGATTTTCTGACTTTGTTTGTGTTTTATACAATTTTTAAACATGTGGATGCCAAGTTCACGGCCATGTTTAGTGAGCATGTTGCTCGAAGTTTCCGGTACGCTTCTGAAATCGGTCGTAACTTATGATAAGTAACATGAATATCATTTTTGCATGCACGGTTTTCCAAGTTTCGAGTGACCTGCAGTTCAAATTTGAATTTTCAGAAGAATTTCAAAAAACGAACTAAATCTACTAACGATTGAAAACTATGTTATAATTGTCCACAAATGATACATGTAGGTCTACATAGTGTAGGAACATAACACAAAAAGTTTGGGAGACAAAATCAAAAAAATAAAAATATACTTTGCCGAGTGTGTGGATAAGACACTCGATAAATCATCCTTTGCCGAGTGCCAGATGCGCGGCACTCGGCAAAGAAGCATCTTTGCCGAGAGCCGACTGTTGGCACTCGGCAAAGACTGACGGCCGTCAGCTTTGGGACGGCCGCTGACGGCCCTTTGCCGAGAGCCCCATTTGCCGAGTGTTTGACACTCGGCAAACATGGATTTGCCGAGTGTGGACCTGTACCGAGTGTCCTACGCTCGGTAAAGACGCTCGTTACCGAGAGCCAAGCTTTGCCGAGTGCGGCTCTCGACAAAGCCGTCTTTGCCGAGTGCCCGAGAAAAGGCACTCGGCAAAGCGTCCGGCACTCGGCAAAGGCTCTGATTCCGGTAGTGATATATATATATATATATATATATATATATATATATATATATATATATATATATATATATAATCATATAAGAATGTACATAAACTCACTGGGTGCATGGCGGCACTAAGCCGCTTCATCTCACGTCTAGGTGAAAGGGGCATGTCATTCTTCAAGTTGCTCAAGAAGGTGGACAGTACCAATGGACACCAGAGGCGAGGAGGCATTTGAAGCTCTCAAGATGTTTCTCACGACTCCTATGATCCTCAAGTCTCCAAATCGTGTCGTTGCGGACCAGCTGAAAGTTCTCTTTGCCCAGGAATAGGATCTGGATGTCGCCTAAAGGGGAGTGAATAGGCGAATAAAAAATAACACTTAAAATATTTCAAAATCCTGCTTAGACAACCCTGCTCAAAGATTATTTCAAAATCGTCTCAAAGATTGGGGCTTGTGGGGGACAGATATCCTCGGGTCCACTAGAAGACGAAAACCCTGCTTGGAGCCACAAGCCAGTCGTCCCGCAAGGTCGCCACGTCGCAGGCCAGGCAAAGACAACGATGGAAATGGGCCGACCCAGGAAGGCGATGGGCTCACATCCGGATTATTCGCGGATTGGGCGTGATCCTGTTGAAGCTGCTCGCTTTTCCCGCGCCCGACGTCCTCAAACGCCGGTGATAGCTCGAAACGGAGATGTCGGGTTTTCCTCGGGATAAGTGGAGTCTATTCGCTATTAGCTAGGAGATAAGTTGGAAGAGTGTGATTAGCATGTGTGCGGGGAGTGCCCTACGGTCGTGTAAATAAGGCCTAGGGGGATCCCATTATTTTCATCTCATTAGCACCCCTCCACTAGGAAGACACCACTTGTAAACACCCTACACGCACAAAGCCATCCCAGAAAGTAGGGTATTACGCTTCTCAAGCGGCCCGAGCCTGCAGACAATCACCTGACTCTCTCTTCCTCGTGCCTCTGGCACGAACCATCGAGTTACAATCTACGACACCGTCCTACCCAAAAGCACCACGAGGGTACCCCGGTGTGCGGTCGGACACTAAACACCAACAACGGTTGATGTGTGTGTGGACGGAGTGCCCCTACATGTCGTGTTGTTTAGGTTTACATTGCAAGGTTAAAACTCGATTCAAATCGTCTGTTTCTTGTAGCTAATGAGACTATTTGATACTCGCTGCTGCATCGAGTAATAAGTGTAATGAGGTTTCATGGTATAAAGTGTTGTTTGCTGTAAATGTTTGTTACCATGTGTGATTGGAAGGATGCTAATCTAGTTTAACGAATGTTCTAGAACTTGAAAAGCAACTTAACTTAGACTCAGGTAGTGCTTTTGGCAAACCAAACCGGGTAAGTCTAGCTGAGTATTAGTATACTCAACCTTGCTTGTGGCACCAAAATTTTTAGCCTTTCTTGTGGCACCAAAATTAGTATATTCGGCCTTGCTTGTGGCACAAAACCGGCCTTAGCTAAACACTTCATGGTCTAGAGGTAGAGGAGTAGATTTCTCACACCGGGTAAGTCTAGTTGAGTATTAGTATACTCAGCCTTACTTGTGGCACCAAAATTTTCAAGTTTTCTATAAGACATGGTTGATGGGTTGACTTGGCCTTCCACCTTGCCACTAGGTTGGATGGTTGAGTGGAAAGATGCTACTTCTGCAGGAGAGGATCAGGAGGAGTAGCTTGGCTAAGCTTCGCCATGCTACCCAGTTATCTTCGTTAGTTTAATTCCGCTGCAAGAAAAATAATGGTTTACTAATTTAAAAACTCCGATGCTGTAATAACTTTTAAGCACTTCTTAATCTGTGGTGTTATGAATTATTGTAATTCTATGTGCCTCACATTTGAGTGAGCAAGTGGTATTTGATCTAGTGTAAGTGGTTTATGGGACTATATCTGACGGACTTGTCGGGTACCATAATTAGGGGTACCCCCAGTACTCCTAAACGTGGCTGGAGAACATCTTTAAAACAAACCATAAAGACTGGTAAGCATGGTTCAAAGTTAAGGCCTCATCTACCAAGGGACGCAATCTCGTCTCACCCGAGCCCAGCCTCGGGCAAGAGCAGTAGTCCCGAACAGATTCACGGCTCGCCCGAGGGCCCCCTCAGGTAGTAGGCGCACCCCCGGCTCGCCCGAGGCCGAAGCTCGGGCAAACTTTGTCGTATAGCGACCTCGGCCAAATCGCCTTGCCGCTGACCGTATCACATACGCATTTAATGTGGGGATCACCTGACACCTTATCCTGACAAGCGCGCCTCAGTTGGCAAGGTCAAAATGACCGCAGTCACTTCACCCTTTTACTAATCACTCTGACAGGATGACGACACTATTCACTCCGTTCAGACCACTGTGCCAACCACCGGGGTAAGACTGACAACAGTAAGTCACCGCCTCTCCCGAGATCAGCCTCGGGCGCAACAGGAAGTTCCGCCTCGCCCAACCCCAGCCTCAGCCTCGGAAGCAATCATCGCCACGCCCGACCCAGGCCTCGGCCTCAGCCTCGGCCTCAGGAGGAGGTCTTCGCCTCGCCCAACCTAGGTCTCGGCCTCAGCCTCGGCCTCGGGAGGAAATCTTTGCCTCGCCCGACCTAGGCCTCGGCTTCGGTAGAGATCGCCGCCTCGCCCGAGACGGCCTCGGACCGACTACACGAACCGGGAAAACAACACTATCCTTCCCCTAGCTAGCCACCTCAGGCTACGAAGGAACAAGACTGGTGTCACATCAAATTACTCCAGTAGCAGGTAATGATGATTCCCGGCATGCGCCCATGACGTCGACTGTCCTCAGCTCTCTACGAACGCAAAGAAACGTCAGCAGGACCTGGGGCCGCACCACTAGCTATGCTTCTACAGGGCTCAAGCACTTCTCTGTCGGCCACGTTAGCACATAGCTACACCCCCATATGTACAGCTGGGTCACCTCCTTGTATCTATAAAAGGAGATGCCCAGGGCCTTCCCACGACACGCTTTGAAGGCTAACTCAGACGGCTCACTTCAAGGCAAACCCTCTCTCCACAGCACTAGACCTCTCAAGAGACCTGGGATCCGTTCCCATTCTCGTGAAGCTTGTAACCCCTACTACAAGCACCCCGGTGCAAGATAATATAAGCCTCATCCTCCCTCTTGTGTTTCATCTTGCATCAATCCATCTGGGCAGGGACACGCAACATAAAATTCACTACTCGGTTGAGGGTCCCCGCGGGTCCAAAACACCGACAGTTGGCGCGCCAGGTAGTGGCTCGCTGCGTGTTAACAATATTTTCTCGTTAAGTTCCAGATGGACAATCTTCAGCAGCCTCTTCAGCCCGGGACGGTGCTCCGCTTTGGGAGTCTCGAGTTCATGTCCCCCGATGACAGCTATGACATGGTACTCCTCCCCCGCAGCACGACAGCAACGACGGTTGTTGGCTCGCCCGGCGGAGTCGAACCCGACGACGACATCTCCCCGGGGCGAAAGAGGGACACTCGGGTTTACCCTGCCACCCTCCTCGCTGAAGGAGAGGGAGACGAGGCAACCATTGTCAGGCAAGAGGCAGCACCTCGTCGGCTATCGAACCAGGGCGAGTTGACGGCGCCGGCACCCCTGCAGGGGACATGTCGGGTGTTATCCTCGCACCTGGGACAACGATGGGTGTCGCTTCCCAACAACGTGCCAGCCCTAGGTGGACTGATGATGCCAACACCCTTATGAGGGACTTGTCGGGCATTAATCTCGCGCCTGAGATAGCGACACGTTCCATCTCCGCTGCAACTTCACCACCATCCACCAACCAGGAGGTACCATCAGTTTTCCATCCTGTTCCTTTTAGATTCAGCTTCGATCCGCCAAGTGACCCCACTTCGGCAAGCGCTTTCGCAAGGGCATATCCTGACCTTCCGGGGTACCATATGTGGTCAACTTGGGACCTACTGACGGTCGCCTCTACCTCCGGACCCGCGAGTTCCGAGGAAGAGGACGACCCCGACTTCAGTTGGGATTTCTCTGAACTCCGTGATCCCGGAGCTATACGAGACTTCATGTCCGCATGTGACCACTGCCTCTCCGGCGACTCTGACGATGGCCACCGACGAGGATTACGACCCAACTCGCGAGTGCTTCCACATCGATCAGAGACGGAGACAACCACCTCGGCATGCCAAGAGACAACGACGCCCTCGCACCTGTGTCTCGCGTCGACATCCCGCGGGAGCTAGCTGAGGCCCGGGCCCCTGCGGGGGGTCAGGGCACGCAGCTTGAGCAACTCCGCGAGATGCAGGCCAAGCTCGACGAAGAAACGGGGCGACTTATGCAGCTTCGACAAAACCTCGAGCAAGAGTCGGCAGGCCGAGCACTCGCCGGAGGAGCGTGCCATCGAGCCCGTGACGTCCAGCGCTGTATTATTGACGACGCCAGGGCAGGGCTGCCCCCGGCCTTCAACGGGGCCGGCCAGAACCTAGCTGCAGCAGCGATGTTACTCCGAACAATGCCAGAGCCATCCACAACCGAGGGGCGACGTGTCCAGGGCGAACTCAAGGGCCTCCTGGAAAATGCTGCAGTCCGACAAGCCGAGAGCTCTGCCTCCCGAAGGCGGGGATGCCCCTCGGAGCACCACACCGCGTCCTCCCGACACATGCGGGAAGCCTCGGTCCATACCGAGCACACAGGAGACAGGACCCCTGCAGCCCTGGACCGCCTCGACAACGAGCAACACCGCCACGACCGTCGAGCTCGCCTCGAGGAAAGGGTGCACCGAGGCTACCACCCCAGACATGAAGGACGCTACGACCGTGAGGAGGATCGGAGCCCCTCACCCGAACCACCAGGCCCCGCGGGTCTTCAGCCGAGCCATACGACGGGCGCCGTTCCCGGTCCGGTTCCGAGCTTCGACTACCATCACCAAATACTCAGGGGAGACGAGGCTAGAGTTATGGCTCGCAGATTACCGGCTGGCGTGCCAGTTGGGAGGGATGGACGATGACAACCTCATCATCCGCAACCTCCCCCTCTTCCTCTCCGACGCTGCCCGAGCCTGGCTGGAGCATCTGCCTCCTGCGCAGATCTTTGACTGGGATGACCTAGTCAAGGCCTTCGCTGGAAATTTCCAAGGTATGTACGTGCGCCCTGGGAACTCGTGGGATCTCCGGAGCTGCCGCCAGCAGCCAGGGGAATCCCTGCGAGAATACATCCGACGGTTTTCAAAGCAGTGCACCGAGTTGCCTAACATCACCGACTCGGACGTCATCAGAGCATTCCTCGCCAGCACCACTTGCCGGGATTTGGTAAGCAAATTGGGACGCAAAACTCCCACCAAGGCAAGCGAATTGATGGACATAGCCACCAAGTTCACCTCTGGTCAGGAGGCGGTCGAAGCCATCTTTCGGAAAGACAAGCAGCCTCAGGGAAGGCAGAAGGAAGACGTCCCTGAGGCGTCCATCCAGCGCGACACGAAGAAGAGCAAGAAGAAGGCGCAAGAAAAATGCAATGTCGTTGAAGCAGATCTTGTCGCTGCTGCCGAGCGCAGGAATCCTCAGAGACCTCCCGGAGGGGCCAACATGTTCGACAAGATGCTCAAGGAGTCGTGCCCCTATCACAAGGGTCCTGTCAAGCACACCCTTGAAGAGTGCGACATGCTCCGGCGTTACTTTAATAAGGCTGGGCCCTTGGCGAAAGATGGCAAGGACCAAGGCAACAACAATAAGGAGGGCGACAAGGAAGAAGAGTTCCCGGAGGTCCACAACTGCTTCATGATCTATGGTGGGCAAGTGGCGAATGCCTCGGCTCGACGCCGCAAGCAAGAGCGCCGGTAGGTCTGCTCAGTGAAGGTAGCAACGCCAGTCTACCTAGACTGGTCTGACAAGCCCATTACATTCGACCAAGATGACCACCCCGACTACGTACCAAACCCAGGAAGGTACCCGCTCGTCGTCGACCCTGTCATCGGCAACGATAGGCTCTCCAAGGTCCTCATGGACAGAGACAGCAGCCTCAACATCATCTATGCCGAGACCCTAGGGCTCTTGGGGGTCGATCGGTCCATGATCCGGGTCGGTGCATCACCTTTTCACGGGATTGCCCCCGACAAGCGTATCCTGCCCCTTGGGCAGCTTGATTTGCCCGTCTGCTTTGGAACTCCCTCCAACTTTCGAAAGGACACCCTCACTTTCGAGGTAGTCGGGTTCCGAGGAACCTATCACGCGGTGTTGGGAAGACCGTGCTACGCCAAGTTCATGGCCGACACGTACCTCAAACTCAAGATGCCAGGCCCCAAGGGAATCATCACCGTCGGATCCACGTACCGCCACGCTTACGAGTGCGACGTGGAATGCGTTGAGTACGCCGAAGCCATCGTCGAGTCCGAAGCCCTCATCGCCGACCTAGATGGCCTCTCCAAAGAGGCGCCTGACCCGAAGCGGCATGCCGGCAACTTCAGCCAGCCGAGGCAGTTAAGTCTGTCTCTCTCGACCCCAGTGACGACGCCGACAAGAAAGTCAGGATTGGCTCCGAGCTTGACCCCAAATAGGAAGCAGTGCTCGTCGACTTTCTCCGCGCAAACGCCGAGATTTTTGCGTGGAGTCCCTCGGACATGTCGAGCATACCGAGGGATGTCGCCGAGCACTCATTGGACATCCGAGCCGGTGCCCGACCCGTGAAACAGCACCTACGCCATTTTGATGAAGAAAAGCGCAGGGCCATAGGCGAGGAGGTCCACAAGCTAATGGCAGCAGGTTTCATCAAAGAAGCATGCCATCCAAAATGGTTAGCTAACCCTATACTTGTAAAGAAAAAAGGTGGGAAATGGAGGATGTGTGTAGACTACACTGGGTTGAATAAAGCATGTCCAAAAGTTCCCTACCCTCTGCCTCGCATCGATCAAATAGTGGACTCCACTGCTGGGTGTGAAATCCTGTCTTTCCTCGATGCCTATTCAGGCTATCACCAAATCAAGATGAAAGAATCCGACCAGCTCACGACTTCTTTTATCACACCTTTCGGCATGTATTGTTATACTACTATGCCATTTGGCTTGATGAATGCAGGTGCAACATACCAAAGGTGCATGAACCATGTGTTCGGAGAGCACATCGGCAGAACGGTCGAGGCTTATGTCGACGACATCATTGTCAAAACAAGGAAAGCCTCCAACCTCCTCTCCGACCTTGAAGTAACATTCAGGTGCCTAAGAGCAAAGGGTGTAAAACTCAATCCCGAGAAGTGTGTCTTCGGAGTCCCCCGAGGCATGCTCCTAGGATTCATCGTCTCCGAACGAGGCATCGAGGCCAACCCGGAGAAAATCACAGCCATCACCAACATGGGGCCCATCAAAGATTGAAAGGGAGTACAAAGGGTCATGGGATGCCTTGCGGCTCTGAGCCGCTTCATCTCGTGCCTCGGCGAGAAAGGGTTACCCTTGTACCGCCACTTAAGGAAGACCGAACGCTTCACTTGGACGCCCGAGGCCGAAGAAGCCCTCGGAAACCTTAAAGCACTCCTTACTAATGCGCCATCTTGGTGCCCCCGCTGCGGGAGAAGCCCTCTTGATTTACGTAGCTGCAACCACTCAGGTGGTCAGCGCTGCGGTCGTAGTCGAAAGACAAGAAGAAGGGCATGCGCTGCCCACCCAGAGGCCAGTCTACTTCATCAGCGAGGTGCTATCCGAGACTAAAATCTGCTACCCGCAAATCCAGAAGCTACTGTACGCAGTGATTCTGACACGGCGAAAGCTGCGACACTACTTCGAGTCTCATCCGGTGACTGTGGTGTCATCCTTCCTCCTGGGGGAGATCATCCAGTGCCGAGAGGCCTCGGGTAGGATAGCAAAATGGGTAGTGGAACTCATGGGGGAAACACTTTCATTTGCCCCTCGGAAGGCCATAAAATCCCAAGTCTTGGCCGACTTCCTGGCTGAATGGACCGACACCCAGTTACCAACTGCTCCAATCCAGGTCGAACTTTGAACCATGTACTTCGATGGGTCGCTTATGAAAACCGGAGGAGGCGCTGGCTTGCTCTTCATCTCACCCCTTGGAGAACATGTGCATTATGTAATACGCCTCCATTTTCCAGCGTCAAACAACGTGGCCGAATACGAGGCCTTGGTGAATGGGTTGCGCATCGCCATCGAGCTCGGGGTTCGGCGCCTCGACGCTCGTGGCGACTCGTAGCTCGTTATTGACCAAGTCATGAAGAACTCTCACTGCCGCGATCAAAAAATGGAGGCCTTCTGTGACGAAGTTCAGCGTTTGGAAGACAAGTTCCACAGGTTGGAACTCAACCATGTTGCTCGGCGGTACAACGAGACTGCAGATGAGCTGGCTAAGATAGCCTCAGGACGGACAACTGTTCCCCCGAATGTCTTCTCTAGGGACATATATCAACCATCCGTAAAACTCAACGATGCACCCGAGCCCGAAGGGACCTCGGCCCAGCTTGAGGTACCTTCGGCCGCCGAGGGCGAGGCCCTGCGCGTCGAGATAGAGCGGAATGGGGTCACACCAAACCTAAACTGGCAGACCCCGTACCTGAAATATCTCCTCCGAGGAGAACTGCCCCTCGACAAGGCCGAAGCCCGGTGACTGGCTCGGCGCGCCAAATCGTTCGTTTTACTGGGTGACAAAAAAGAGTTGTACCATCGCAGCCCCTCAAGCGTTCTCCAACGATGCATATCCATCACCCAAGGACAAGAGTTGTTACATGAAATTCACTCGGGGGCTTGCGGTCACCATGCAGCACCTCGGACCCTTGTAGGAAACGCCTTTCGACAAGGTTTCTACTGGCCGACCGCGGTGGCCGACGCCACTAGGATTGTACTCTCCTGCCAAGGGTATCAATTCTACGCGAGACAGACACACCTGCCTGCTCAGGCTCTACAGACGATACCTATCACTTGGTCGTTTGCTGTGTGGGGTCTGGACCTCGTCGGTCCCTTGTAGAAGGCGCCCGGGGCTTCACACACCTGCTGGTCGCCATCGACAAATTCTCCAAGTGGATCGAAGTCCGACCCTTAACCAGCATCAGGTCCGAGCAGGCGGTGGCGTTCTTTACAAATATCATCCACCACTTCGGGGTCCCAAACTCCATCATCACCGACAATGGCACACAATTCACTAGGAAAAAGTTCCTAGACTTCTGCGAAGACCACCACATCCGTGTGGACTGGGCCACCGTAGCTCACCCAATGATAAAATGGGCAGGTGGAGCGCGCCAATGACATGATTTTGCAGGGACTAAAACCGAGGATCTACAACGACCTCAACAAGTTTGGCAAGCGGTGGATAAAAGAGCTACCCTCGGTGGTTTGGAGTCTGAGGACGACACCGAGCCGAGCCACGAGTTTCTCGCCGTTTTTTCTGGTCTATGGGGCCAAGGCCATCCTACCTACAGACTTAGAATATGGTTCCCCGAGGGCAAAGGCGTACGACGACCAAAACAACCAAACCAGCCGAGAGGATTCATTGGACCAGCTAGAAGAGGCTCGGGACGTAGCCCTACTGCACTCAATGCGGTATCAGCAGTCTCTGCGACGCTATCACGCCCGAAGGATTCAGTCTCGAGGCTTCCAAGTTGGAGACTTGGTGCTTCGGCTACGACAAGACCCCCCGAGGACGCCACAAGCTTACTCCTCCCTAGGAAGGGCCGTTCATCATCGCCAAAGTATTGAAGCCCGGGACATATAAGCTGGCCAACGATCAAGGCGAGGTCTACAGCAACGCTTGGAACATCGAACAACTACGTCGCTTTTACCCTTAAAATATTTCAAGTCGTTCATGTATCTCAGTCCCTTTACATGTATAAATATAGGTCTAACCGTCAAGGAAGGATCGGCCTTGCCTCAGCAAAAACCGACCCTCCCTCGGGGGCTAGAAGGGGGGAACCCCCTCTACGTCAAAATTTTCCTCGGAAAAGTTTTCTACCAAAACGACTTTCGTGCCTTTTGAAAGGGAATTAGGCTTACACCTATTTTCCTAATTGATTTTGGTGGTTGAATTGCCCAACACAAATAATTGGACTAACTAGTTCTGCTCTAGTGTATAAGTTATACAGGTGCCAAAGGTTCACACTTAGCCAATAAAAAGACCAAGAATTGGGTTCAACAAAAAGAGCAAGGGATAACCGAAGTGTGCACTGGTCAGGCGCACCGGACTGTCCGGTGCACCACCGGACAGTGTCCGGTGCACCAAGGGACTTCACGCTGAATTCTTCGCCTTCGGGAAAATCCAGAGGCGCTCCGCTATAATTCACCGGACTGTCCGGTGCCTAGGGGAGAGCGACTCTGGAACTCGCCAGCTTCGGGAATTCGCCAGCTTCGGGAATTCGCTCCGCTATAATTCACCGGACATGTCCGGTGCACACCGGACTGTCCGGTGAGCCAACGGAACAACGGCTACTTCGCGCCAACGGTCACCTGCAGAAGCATTAAATGCGCACCAGAGCACGCAGAAGTCAGGCACGCGCGAAGTGACGCACCGGACACTCTACAGTACATGTCCGGTGTGCCACCGGACATCCAGGCGGGCCCAGCAGTCAGAGCTCCAACGGTCGGAACCCAACGGCCTGGTGACGTGGCCGGCACACCGGACACTGTCTGGTGCACCATGCGACAGACAGCCTCCACCAAACGGCTAGTTTGGTGGTTGGGGTTATAAATACCCCCAACCACCCCACATTCAAGTCATCCAAGTTTTCACACTTCCAACCACTTATAAGAGCTAGGCATTCAATACAAGACACACCCAAGTGATCAAATCCTCTCCCAATCCCACAAAAGCTTTAGTGACTAGTGAGAGTGATTTGTTGTGTTCTTTTGAGCTCTTGCGCTTGGATTACTTCTTTTCTTTCTCAATCTTTCTTGAGATCAAACTCACTTGTAATTGAGGCAAGAGACACCAATTGTGTGGTGGTCCTTGCGGGAACTTTGTGTTCCAAGTGTTTGAGAAGAAGAAGCTCACTCGGTCCGAGGGACTGTTTGAGAGAGGGAAAGGGTTGAAAGAGACCCGGTCTTTGTGACCACCTCAACGGGGAGTAGATTTGCTAAAACCGAACCTCGGTAAAACAAATCCACGTGTCATATTCTTTATTCGCTTGCGATTTATTTTGCACCCTCTCTCGCGGACTTGATTATATTTCTAACGCTAACCCGACTTGTAGTTGTTAGAAATATGCCCTAGAGATAATCTTAGAGATGAGCATATTTCTTTGTATCCATGATATATATATTGCTTAATTGAATATCCATGGAAGGCACCTTGTATTGATTAGCAATTATGTGAATTGTTTGTGAGATTCTTTACTTATATGGTTATTCTAAATGATGTCCCTAGTCAGAGTCGATGACTAGCACATGTATTAGTTGATGACTACATTTCACAAGTCATAAACATGGAGATGTTAAACTAATAATGTGGGCGCATGTATGACATGAGGCTGGACCGACCCAACGTGAGATGTTGTAATATAGTTCTCTTCTTGCAACATGAATATTGTATCCTTAGACCTGAGATTGTCGCATGTTCTCAAGATGTGAATTGACTTACTTAGGGACTATCAAACGCTATCCCGTAACTGGGTAGTTATAAAGGTAGTTTTGGGTTTGTCAGGAAGCATGCTGTGAGGCATGGTCAGTCAAGATGGAATTTGTCCCTCTCTTTGTGAGAGAGATATCTCTGGGCTCCTCGAGTGATTGGATCAAGAAATGCATGGCCGTGCTAGGGTTAAGAGTTAACCATTGAAAGGATTCCAATTCACAGTATCGAGAAAGAGAGGTCAGCTTAGAGCCAGACCAAATATCGTGAGACAAAGGGAACATCATGTACGTAATGTCGCAATGATTTGTCTGATATGATCTTTACGTGCACATAGGAGTTGACATGTCTTGCTAGAGGCCGCTGTCAATTATTGGGCCAAGTAAGAGTACTCGGGCTATGTCTATTTGTACGTGAACCTATAGGGTCACACACTTAAGGGGAAGGAAGCCTAATTCGGATTAGATCCGAAATTAGACTGGGCTTTAGGGTTAATGATGGGCCTCGGTGTCAGAAGCCCACCATAACGCCTATATAATGAGGGGCGGGGGCGCGGTTAGGTTTAACCTAATTGGCCACCAGCAAACCAGCAGCTGCCGCTCACCTCTCGCCCTCGCCAAGCCGCCGTCGCGAACCTAGTAGTTCGGTACGCGGCGCTTCCTCCCTGTACGTGTGGATACCTCGGAGGTGCTGCATCTGGAGCACTAGGACGAACCGTGCGAGGACGTGAAGGACGCCGACGACTACACGGCACTGCTCGACGCGTTCGTCTACACCGAGACGTCTTCCGCTGCTCTGCGCGTCTAGTGGTAATTCCATGACCTATAACCGCAGTAGTTCTTGGTATTATGGGGATGAAAAATTTGTTTTGCGCTAGCGTAGCCTCCCCGTAATCCTACAGTGGTATCGGAGCCAGGTTCTGCGTAGTTTTAGGTCTGGATCTAGGTTCATGAGATGGATCTACTTGATGCACGGTTTGATTAGATCAATTGGTAATAAAGGATTGAAGTAGATTACATCGGATATGACTGAAGAGATTAGTTCATCCTTCTCTGTTATGTGCGCGACTTGCCCCTACCGGCTGGAATCACCATCGGGGCTAACTGCGCACACAACCAGCAGATTGACGTAACAGATCGACGTCATGAGTGTAATCTTCTTCGGGTCGAAAGTCTCGGATTTGGGTTGATTTGATCAACCGCATGGGACCGTCGTGGCTATCTGCTGTAGTGGCGAACATATAGAAACGTGTTTGTCTAACCTGTTTTTGCAGGGCATCTTGTGATCGGTATGGCTATTGTGTATATGATGCATATTAATGAATTATTCATGACCTGCGTGTCGTGACCTGGGCAATACGGCTGGAGCCATATGTATTGTCCAAATTTAATGTAATGACCTGCGTGTCAACATGTGATGATCCAAAGCGTATATGTAATTTGTTTACCAGCATACGTTAGATAGGTCTTGAAGGACTCATCACCTGAAGGATGGCATACCTATATCATGGAGATGGAGATCATCGTGATGGACAGATTATTGGAGATGGGGATCACCATGTGACAACATGCCATACCGAATCACAACTGTTGCGTGAATGCCATTCTTAATGTTCTACTTGTTCATATTGCATATATGTCTTTGCGTGCGATGATATAAGTAGGACGATTCCTCATAAATGTTTAAGCTTTAATGCCTCTCCAAACCTTGCACTATCATAAGTCTTGTACAATTGGTGGTGGGTCTATGAAATTAGGGTGCCACCAGTTTTCCTTGACTAGATAGGTTTGTATCGGATACGAACTGCAGAAAGGGTTGGTTAACTTAAACAAAGTCAGCTTAATGGTTAAGGACTTTGGGGCATAAGGTTGGGAGCCGAGACATAGAGATGTCACCCAACAACAGAAGTCATATATATGATATGATTAGCAAGGAGTTGCTTACCGATCTACCTTGTCTTCTAGTGGTGATGCTAAAGCTCACTAGTAGACTTGTTAGTTATGGGTTCTGAATCACTAAGTATCAATAGAGGGATATTGATTTTAGTGGGAGTAGACTATTAAATGTTTAATATGATTTACTCTGTCATGGATATTTTTGTCTTAGTATTTTGCATTATTTTGTTGTAGATAAATGGCACCTAGCACACTAACATTTACTTTGCGATCAATTCTTGAAAAGGATAAGTTAAATGGAACAAACTATACGGATTGGATCCATAACCTGAGAATTGTTCTCAGGGCTGAAAAAAAGGAAGACGTTCTAGACACCCCACTACCAGAGGATCCTGGTGAAAATGCAACTGCTGCAGCTAAAACCGCTTACAAGAAAGCAATGGATGCTAATCTTGAAGTGAGTTGCCTAATGCTTGCTTGCATGGAGCCTGAGCTCCAGATGCAGTTTGAGACAAACCATGAGGTGCACGATATGATCGTGGCGCTCAAGGATATGTTCCAGACTCAGGCTAGGACTGAAAGGTTCAATGTGTCCAAAGCCTTTCTGGAATGCAAGCTAGCAGAAGGCGCAACAGTTGGGCCACACATAATCAAAATGGTTGGTTACAGTCAGAGGTTGGAAAAGCTAGGCTTCCCAATAAGCCAAGAGTTGGCTACTGACTTCATTTTGGCATCTCTTCCGCCCAGCTATGGAAACTTCATCACGAACTACCATATGCATGGAGCGGAGAGGGGCCTCAATGAACTATGTGGCATGCTGAAAACTACAGAGGGGGACATAAAGAAAAGCGCTGGCAGCAGCGGCCATGTGATGGCGGTCCAAAACAAACCCAACTTTAAGAAGAAGGGTAAATCTCAAAAGCAGAAGGGCAAGGCAAAGGATACAGTATCCAAGCTAAATCAAAAGCCCAAGGCTGGACCAGCTGCAGATGCAGAGTGCTTTTATTGCAAAGAACTTGGTCACTGGAAAAGGAATTGCAAGCAGTACTTGGCCTCTATTAAGGATCACGGTGGTAAGGGTACAGTCGCAGCAGGTACACTTGCTATTCACATTACAGAAATTTTTCTTGCTGATTCTTATATTAATTCTTGGGTATTTGATACCGGATCGGTTGCCCATATTTGCAATTCGATGCAGGGAATGATAAGAAGTAGAAGCGTGAAAAGAGAAGTTGATTTCCGGGTAGGCAATAATGCAAAAGTTGCTGCGTTGACCATCGGGACGATGCAACTCCACCTCCCATCAGGATTTATTTTGGAGTTAAATAATTGTTATCTAGTTCCTAGTATGAGTCGAAACATTATGTCTCCTTCATGCTTGATGAAGGATGGTTATTCATTTGCGAGTGAAAACAATGGTTGTGTGATCTCTAAGAATGACATGTTTGTGGCTTTTGCATCCATTATGAATGGGTTATTCATTTTAAATCTTGATGATGCACCTATCTGTAATATTAGTGCTAAAAGGCCTCGGCCTAATGATTTAAGTCCTACCTACATGTGGCACTGTCGTTTGGGTCATATAAGTGAGAATCGCATGAAGAAGCTTCATTCTGATGGGCTTTTAACTTCGTTTGATTTTGAATCATACGAGACATGTGAAGCTTGCTTACTTGGTAAGATGACCAAGGCGCCCTTCACGGGTTTACCGGAGAGGACGTTAGATTTATTGGAACTCATACATACTGATGTGTGCGGACCAATGAGTACGACAGCTAGGGGAGGATTCCAATACTTCATAACCTTCACTGATGATTTTAGTAGATATGGGTATGTCTACTTAATGAAACACAAGTCTGAATCCTTAGAAAAGTTCAAAGAGTTTCAGAATGAAGTAGAAAATCAGCGTGGCAAGAAAATTAAAGCACTGCGATCAGATCGTGGAGGTGAATATTTGAGTCATGAGTTTAGCAATCATCTAAAGAGTTGTGGAATTGTTCCACAGCTTACACCGCCTGGAACGCCTCAGAGGAATGGCGTGTCTGAGCGACGTAATCGGACTTTATTGGATATGGTTCGATCAATGATGAGCCAGTCGGACCTACCTTTGTCGTTTTGGGGATACGCTCTAGAAACAGCAGCTTTCACACTAAATAGGGTATCGTCTAAGTCCGTAGTTAAGACACCATATGAGATGTGGACTGGGAAAACTCCCAGTTTGTCTTTTCTAAAGATTTGGGGTTGTGAGGTTTACGTCAAGCGACTTCAGTCAGATAAACTCACTCCAAAATCGGACAAGTGCATGTTCGTGGGATATCCAAAGGAAACTTTAGGATATTACTTTTACCACCGGTCAGAGGGCAAAGTGTTTGTCGCCCGGAACGGTGTGTTCTTAGAGAAAGAGTTTCTCAAAAGAGAGAAAAGTAAACAAAAGGTGTATCTTGAAGAAGTTCAGGATGAGCCAGTGGGACAAGATTCAACAAGTGATGCTAATGTAGCAGAACAAGTTGAGACGTCTATGGCAAGAGAATCACCACCACAACCACGAAGGTCAGCAAGGCTTCGCGAGGCACGAGGAGAAGTGCTATTGTTGGGCAATGGGGAAGTGTTGTTGTTAGACAACGACGAACCTGCAACATATTCAGAAGCGATGATGGACCCAGATTCCGAGAAATGGCATGTCGCCATGAGATCCGAGATAGATTCCATGGGAGAAAATCAAGTTTGGAACTTGGTTGACCCGCCTGATGGTGTTAGACCCATAGAATGCAAATGGATCTATAAGAAGAAGAAAGACATGGATGGAAATGTTCACATCTATAAGGCTCGACTTGTTGCAAAGGGTTTTCGACAAGTTCAAGGAGTTGACTATGACGAGACATTCTCGCCAGTAGCGATGCTTAAATCTATTCGGATCATTCTAGCTATTGCCGCCTATTTTGATTATGAGATTTGGCAGATGGATGTCAAAACAGCTTTCCTTAATGGAAACCTAGATGAGGACGTGTATATGATACAGCCCGAGGGTTTTGTCGATCCGATCAATGCTGGAAAGATATGCAAACTTCAGAAATCCATTTATGGGTTGAAGCAAGCATCTCGGAGTTGGAACATTCGTTTTGATGAAGTGATCAAAGGGCTTGGTTTTCATCAGAATGAAGAAGAAGCTTGTGTTTACAAGAAGGAAAGTGGGAGCGCTGTTGTATTTCTGATCTTGTATGTGGATGACATATTATTGATTGGGAATGACATTCCTATGCTGGAGTCCGTCAAGGCTTCACTGAAAAAGAGTTTTTCTATGAAGGACTTAGGGGAAGCAGCATATATTTTGGGCATAAGGATCTATAGAGATAGGTCGAAGAGGCTTATAGGATTAAGTCAAGGTACGTACATTGACAAGGTTTTGAAACGGTTCAACATGGAACAGTCCAAGAAAGGGTTCATACCTATGTCACATGGTAAACACCTTAGCCAGATGCAATGTCCAGCAACGGCTAATGAGCGGGAGCGCATGAGTAAGGTACCATACGCCTCAGCAATTGGTTCAATCATGTATGCCATGATAAGTACACGCCCAGATGTTTCATACGCTATAAGTGCTACGAGTAGATACCAGGCTGATCCAGGTGAGGATCACTGGACAGCGGTAAAAGGCATTCTTAAGTACTTAAGAAGGACTAAAGATATGTTCCTGGTATATGGGGGTAAGGAGGAGCTCGTTGTAACTGGTTACACCGATGCTAGCTTCCAAACTGACCCAGACGAGTTAAAATCGCAATCAGGTTTTGTGTTCACAATAAATGGTGGTGCTGTTAGTTGGAAGAGTTCCAAACAGGAGATTGTGACTGAATCTACAACAGAAGCCGAGTACATTGCAGCTTCTGAATCTGCGAAGGAAGGTGTTTGGATAAGAAAGTTCCTCATCGAGCTTGGTGTGTTTCCTAATGCATCTAGCCCATTGAACCTCTACTGTGACAACAATGGGGCTATTGCGCAAGCTAAGGAGCCAAGGAACCACCAGAAAAACAAACACGTACTGCGGAAGTTTCACCTCATACGGGAATTCATTAGGCGGGGTGAGATAAAGATATGCAAAATACATATGGATTTGAATGTTGCTGATCCTTTGACAAAACCTCTTCCACAACCTAAGCATGAGGCACACGTGAGATCTATGGGTATTAGATATCTTCTAGATTAACTCTAGTGCAAGTGGGAGACTGTTAGAAATATGCCCTAGAGATAATCTTAGAGATGAGCATATTTCTTTGTATCCATGATATATATATTGCTTAATTGAATATCCATGGAAGGCACCTTGTATTGATTAGCAATTATGTGAATTGTTTGTGAGATTCTTTACTTATATGGTTATTCTAAATGATGTCCCTAGTCAAAGTCGATGACTAGCACATGTATTAGTTGATGACTACATTTCACAAGTCATGAACATGGAGATGTTAAACTAATAATGTGGGCGCATGTATGACATGAGGCTGGACTGACCCAACGTGAGATATTGTAATATAGTTCTCTTCTTGCAACATGAATATTGTATCCTTAGACCTGAGATTGTCGCATGTTCTCAAGATGTGAATTGACTTACTTAGGGACTATCAAACGTTATCCCGTAACTGGGTAGTTATAAAGGTAGTTTTGGGTTTGTCAGGAAGCATGCTGTGAGGCATGGTCAGTCAAGATGGAATTTGTCCCTCTCTTTGTGAGAGAGATATCTCTGGGCCCCTCGAGTGATTGGATCAAGAAATGCATGGCCGTGCTAGGGTTAAGAGTTAACCATTGAAAGGATTCCAATTCACAGTATCGAGAAAGAGAGGTCAGCTTAGAGCCAGACCAAATATCGTGAGACAAAGGGAACAACATGTACGTAATGTCGCAATGGTTCGTCTGATATGATCTTTACGTGCACATAGGAGTTGACATGTCTTGCTAGAGGCCGCTGTCAATTATTGGGCCAAGTAAGAGTACTCGGGCTATGTCTATTTGTACGTGAACCTATAGGGTCACACACTTAAGGGGAAGGAAGCCTAATTCGGATTAGATCCGAAATTAGACTGGGCTTTAGGGTTAATGATGGGCCTCGGTGTCAGAAGCCCACAATAACGCCTATATAATGAGGGGCGGGGGCGCGGTTAGGTTTAACCTAATTGGCCACCAGCAAACCAGCAGCCGCCGCTCACCTCTCGCCCTCGCCAAGCCGCCGTCGCGAACCTAGCAGTTCGGTACGCGGCGCTTCCTCCCTGTACGTGTGGATACCTCGGAGGTGCTGCATCTGGAGCACTAGGACGAACCGTGCGAGGACGTGAAGGACGTCGACGACTACACGGCACTGCTCGACGCGTTCGTCTACACTGAGACGTCTTCCGCTGCTCTGCGCGTCTAGTGGTAATTCCATGACCTATAACCGCAATAGTTCTTGGTATTATGGGGATGAAAATTTTGTTTTGCGCTAGCGTAGCCTCCCCGTAATCCTACAGTAGTTGTGATTAACTTTGTAAATTTCAGTTTCGCCCTATTCACCCCCCCTCTAAGCGACTTTCAATTGGTATCAGAGCCCGGTGCTTCATTAGAGCCTAACCGCTCGAAGTGATGTCAGGAGAACACGCCAAGAAGGAGACGGAGATCGGCGACAAGCCCACTACAAGCCACGGGAAGGCTTCATCGGAAGAGTCCCGCAAAAAGGGGAAGGGGAAGGAGAAGAAAGCCTCTTCCCACAAGTTGCATCGGAGTGGCGACAAGAAAAAGAAGATGAGGAAGGTGGTCTACTACGAGACCGACACTTCATCACCTTCCACCTCCGGCTCCGACGCGCCCTCCATAACTTCTAAGCACCATGAGCGTAAGAAGTTTAGTAAGATCGCCTTACACTACCCTCGCACTTCTAGACATACTCCATTACTTTCCGTTCCATTAGGCAAGCCGCCAACCTTTGACGGTGAAGATTATGCTAGGTGGAGTGATTTAATGAAATTTCATCTAACCTCACTCCACAAAAGTATATGGAATGTTGTTGAGTTTGGAGCATAGGTACCATCCATAGGGGATGAGGATTATGATGAGGACGAGGTGGCCCAAATCGAGCACTTCAACTCCCAAGCCACAACCATACTCCTCGCTTCTCTAAGTAGGGAGGAGTACAACAAGGTGCAAGGATTAAAGAGCGCCAAGGAAGTTTGGGACGTACTCAAGACCGCGCACGAGGGTGATGAACTAACCAAGATCACCAAGCGGGAAACGATCGAGGGGGAGCTCGGTCGCTTCCGTCTTCGCCAAGGGGAGGAGCCTCAAGACATGTACAACCGGCTCAAAACCTTGGTGAATCAAGTGCGCAACCTCGGGAGCAAGAAATGGGATGACCACGAGGTGGTTAAGGTTATTCTAAGATCACTTATTTTCCTTAACCCCACTCAAGTACAATTAATTCGTGGTAATCCTAGATATACACTAATGACTCCCGAAGAGGTAATCGGGAATTTTGTGAGCTTTGAGTTTATGATCAAGGGCTCACGAAAGATCAACGAGCTTGACGGTCCCTCCACGTCCGAAGCTCAACCGGTCGCATTTAAGGCGACGGAGGAGAAGAAGGAGGAGTCTACACCAAGTAGAACACCCATCGACGCCTCCAAGCTCGACAACGAGGAAATGGCGCTCGTCATCAAGAGCTTCCGCCAAATCCTCAAGCAAAGGAGGGGGAAAGATTACAAACCCCGCTCCAAGAAGGTTTGCTACAAATATGGTAAGCCCGGTCACTTTATAGCAAAATGTCCTATTTCTAGTGACAGTGACAGGGGCGACGACAAGAAGGGGAGAAGAAAGGAGAAAAAAGGAACTACAAGAAGAAGGGCGGCGATGCCCATGTTTGTCGCGAGTGGGACTCCGACGAAAGCTCTAGCGACTCCTCCGACGACGAGGACGCCACAAACATCGCCGTCACCAAGGGACTTCTCTTCCCCAACGTCGGCCACAAGTGCCTCATGGCAAAGGACGGCAAAAAGAAGAAGGTTAAATCCAAATCCTCCACTAGATATGAGTCTTCTAGCGATGATAATGCTAGTGATGAGGAAGATAATTTGCGTACTCTTTTTGCCAACTTAAACATGCAACAAAAAGATAAATTAAATGAATTAATTAGTGCCATCCAAGAGAAGGATGATCTCTTGGACTCCCAAGAGGACTTCTTAATCAAGGAAAACAAAAGGCATGTTAAAGTTAAAAATGCTTATGCTCTAGAAGTTGAAAAATGTGAAAAATTATCTAGTGAACTAAGCACTTGCCATGATACTATAGACAACCTTAGAAATGAAAATGCTAATTTGTTAGCTAAGGTTGATTCTATTACTTGTAATGTTTCAATTCCTAATCTTAGAAATGATAATGATGATTTGCTTGCTAAGATTGAAGAATTGAACATTTCTCTTGCTAGCCTTAGAGATGAAAAATGAAAAATTGCTTGCTAAGGCTCAAGATTTTGATGTTTGCAATGCTGGCATTTCCGACCTTAGAAGTAAAAATGACATATTGCATGCTAAGGTTGTAGAATTAAAATCTTGCAAACCATCTACATCTACCGTTGAGCACACTTCTATTTGTACTAGATGTAGAGATGTTGATATTAATGCTATTCATGATCACATGGCTTTAATTAAACAACAAAATGATCATATAGCAAAATTAGATGCTAAAATTGCCGAGCATGAACTTGAAAATGAAAATTTTAAATTTGCTCGTAGTATGCTCTATAGCGGGAGACGCCCTGGCATCAAGGATGGCATTGGCTTCCAAAAGGGGGACAATGTCAAACTTAATGCCCCTCCTAAGAAATTGTCTAATTTTGTTAAGGGCAAGGCTCCCATGCCTCAGGATAACGAGGGTTACATTTTGTACCCTGTCGGTTATCCTGAGAGCAAAATTAGGAGAATTCATTCTAGGAAGTCTCACTCTGGCCCTAACCATGCATTTATGTATAAGGGTGAGACATCTAGTTCTAGGCAACCAACCCATGCTAAGTTGCCTAAGAAGAAAACTCCTAGTGCATCAAATGATCATGACATTTCATTTAAAACTTTTGATGCATCATACGTTTTAACTAACAAATCCGGCAAAGTAGTTGCCAAGTATGTTGGGGGCAAACACAAGGGGTCAAAGACTTGTGTTTGGGTACCCAAAGTTCTTGTATCTAATGCCAAAGGACCCAAAACCATTTGGGTACCTAAAGTCAAGAACTAAACATGTTTTGTAGGTTTATGCATCTGGGGGCTCAAGTTGGATAATCGACAGCGGGTGCACAAACCACATGACAGGGGAGAAGAAGATGTTCTCCTCCTACGAGAAAAACCAAGATCCCCAACGAGCTATCACATTCGAGGATGGAAACCAAGGTTTGGTCAAAGGATTGGGTAAAATTGATATATCTCCTGACCATTCTATTTCCAATGTTTTTCTTGTAGATTCATTAGATTACAATTTGCTTTCCGTTTCTCAATTATGCAAAATGGGCTACAACTGTCTTTTTACTGATGTAGGTGTCACTGTCTTTAGAAGAAGTGATGATTCAATAGCATTTAAGGGTGTGTTAGAGGGTCAGCTATACTTAGTAGATTTTGATAGAGCTGAACTCGACACTTGCTTAATTGCTAAGACTAACATGGGTTGGCTCTGGCACCACCGACTAGCCCATGTCGGGATGAAGAATCTTCATAAGCTTCTAAAGGGAGAGCACATTTTAGGATTAACCAATGTTCATTTTGACAAAGACAGGGTTTGTAGCGCATGCCAAGCAGGGAAGCAAGTTGGTGCCCATCATCCACACAAGAACATCATGACGACTGACAGACCACTGGAGCTCCTACACATGGATCTATTCGGCCCGATTGCTTACATAAGCATCGACGGGAGTAAGTACTATCTAGTTATTGTGGATGATTATTCTCGCTTCACTTGGGTATTCTTTTTGCAGGAAAAATCTCATACCCAAGAAACCTTAAAGGGATTCTTGAGACAAGCTCAAAACGAGTTTGGCTTAAGGATCAAAAAGATTAGAAGCGACAACGGGACGGAGTTCAAGAACTCTCAAATTGAAGGCTTCCTTGAGGAGGAGGGCATCAAGCATGAGTTCTCTTCTCCCTACACGCCACAACAAAATGGTGTAGTGGAGAGGAAGAATAGAACTCTATTGGACATGGCAAGAACCATGCTTGATGAGTACAAGACTTCAGATCAGTTTTGGGCCGAGGCGGTCAACACCGCCTGCTACGCCATCAACCGGTTATATCTACACCGAATCCTCAAGAAGACATCATATGAACTCCTAACCGGTAAAAAGCCCAATATTTCATATTTTAGAGTCTTTGGTAGCAAATGCTTTATACTTGTTAAAAGAGGTAGAAAATCTAAATTTGCTCCTAAGACTGTAGAAGGCTTTTTACTAGGATATGATTCAAACACAAGAGCATATAGAGTCTTTAACAAGTCCTCTGGACAAGTTGAAGTTTCTTGTGACGTTGTGTTTGATGAGACTAACGGCTCTCAAGTAGAGCAAGTTGATCTTGATGAGATAGGTGATGAAGAGGCTTCATGCATCGCGCTAAGGAACATGTCCATTGGGGATGTGTGTCCTAAGAAATCCGAAGAGCCTCCAAATGCACAAGATCAACCATCCTCCTCCACGCAAGCACCCCCACCGACTCAAAATGAGGATGAGGCTCAAGTTGATGAAGGAGAAGATCAAGCAATTGAGCCACCTCAAGATGACGGCAATGATCAAAGGGGAGATGCGCATGATCAAGACAAGGAGGATGAAGAACAAAGGCCGCCACACCCAAGAGTCCACCAAGCAATCCAACGAGATCACCCCGTCGACACCATCCTCGGCGACATTCATAAGGGGGTAACCACTAGATCTCGTGTTGCACATTTTTGTGAGCATTACTCTTTTGTTTCCTCTATTGAGCCACACAGGGTAGAGGAAGCACTTCAAGATTCGGACTGGGTGGTGGCGATGCAAGAGAAGCTCAATAACTTCACTAGGAATGAGGTATGGCATTTGGTTCCACGTCCTAATCAAAATGTTGTAGGAACCAAGTGGGTCTTCCGCAACAAGCAAGATGAGCATGGTGTGGTGATAAGGAACAAAGCCCGACTTGTGGCCAAAGGATACTCCCAAGTCGAAGGTTTGGATTTCGGTGAAACCTATGCACCCGTAGCTAGGCTTGAGTCAATTCGTATATTATTGGCCTATGCTACTTACCATGGCTTCAAGCTTTACCAAATGGACGTGAAGAGTGCCTTCCTCAATGGACCAATCAAGGAAGAGGTCTATGTTGAGCAACCTCCCGGCTTTGAAGATAGTGAGTACCCTAACCATGTTTATAAACTCTCTAAGGCGCTTTATGGGCTCAAGCAAGCCCCAAGAGCATGGTATGAATGCCTTAGAAATTTTCTTATCACTAATGGATTCAAAGTTGGAAAGGCCGATCCTACACTCTTTACCAAAACACTTGAAAATGATTTGTTTGTATGCCAAATTTATGTTGATGATATTATATTTGGGTCTACTAACGAATCTACATGTGAAGAGTTTAGTAGGATCATGACACAAAAATTCGAGATGTCTATGATGATGGGGGAGTTGAAGTATTTCTTAGGATTTCAAGTAAAGCAACTCCAAGAGGGCACCTTCATAAGCCAAACAAAGTATACTCAAGATATTCTAAGCAAGTTTGGGATGAAGGATGCCAAACCCATCAAGACACCCATGGGAACCAATGGGCATCTCGACCTCGACACGGAAGGTAAGTCCGTGGATCAAAAGGTATACCGGTCGATGATTGGCTCTTTACTCTATTTATGTGCATCTCAACCGGATATTATGCTTTCCGTATGCATGTGTGCAAGATTCCAAGCCGACCCTAAGGAAGCTCACCTTACGGCCGTAAAACGAATCTTGAGATATTTAGTTTATACTCCTAAGTTTGGGCTTTGGTATCCTAGGGGATCCACTTTTGATTTAATTGGTTATTCCGATGCCGATTGGGCAGGGTGTAAAATTAATAGAAAGAGCACATCGGGGACTTGCCAGTTCTTGGGAAGATCCTTGGTGTCTTGGGCTTCAAAGAAGCAAAATTCGGTCGCTCTTTCTACCGCCGAAGCCGAGTACATTGCCGCAGGCCATTGTTGCGCGCAATTGCTTTGGATGAGGCAAACCCTTAGGGACTATGGTTACAAATTAACCAAAGTTTCTCTTCTATGTGATAATGAGAGTGCAATCCGCATGGCGGATAATCCGGTGGAGCATAGCCGCACTAAACACATAGCCATTCGGTATCATTTTCTAAGGGATCACCAACAAAAGGGAGATATCGAGATTTCATACATTAATACTAAAGATCAATTAGCCGATATCTTTACCAAGCCACTAGATGAACAAACTTTTAACAATCTTAGGCATGAGCTAAATATTCTTGATTCTAGGAACTTCTTTTGTTGATTTGCACACATAGCTCATTCATATACCTTTGATCATGTCTCTTTCATATGCTATGACTAATGTGTTTTCAAGTCTATTTCAAACCAAGTCATAGGTGTATTGAAAGGGAATTGGAATCTTCGGCAAAGACAAAGGCTTCCACTCCGTAACTCATCCTTCGCCGCCGCTCCGAGCAACTCTCCATCTTTGGGGGAGAAAAGGACTCCGTCTTGTGGTTTAATCTTCACTCCTATATCTTTTTACCAAAGGGGGAGAGAGTTACTTCAAGGGCTTATATCTCACTCAAGTATCCGTTTTTGGCGATTCATGCCAAAGGGGGAGAAAGTATTAGCCCAAAGCAAAAGGACCGCACCACCACCTAATTTTAAAACTAAGGTTTTTTAATTGGTAAATTTCAATTTGATATCTCATTGTGTTCAAAAAGGGGAGAAAGAAGTATCTTCAAAATCAATATCTTAAAACCCTCTTGAACACTAAGAGGAGAATTTCATTTAGGGGGAGTTTTGTTTAGTCAAAGGAAAAGCATTTGAAACGGGGGGAGAAAATTTCAAATCTTGAAAATGCTTTGCAAAATCTTATTCATTTACCTTTGACTATTTGCAAAAGAACTTTGAAAAGGATTTACAAAAGAATTTGCAAAAACAAAACATATGGTGCAAGCGTGGTCCAAAATGTTAAAAATAAAAGAAGCAATCCATGCATATATTATAAGTATTTATATTGGCTCAATTCCAAGCAACCTTTGCACTTACATTATGCAAACTAGTTCAAATTATGCACTTCCATATTTGCTTTGGTTTGTGTTGTCATCAATCACCAAAAAGGGGGAGATTGAAAGGGAATTAGGCTTACACCTATTTTCTTAGTTGATTTTGGTGGTTGAATTGCCCAACACAAATAATTGGACTAACTAGTTCTGCTCTAGTGTATAAGTTATACAGGTGCCAAAGGTTCACACTTAGCCAATAAAAAGACCAAGAATTGGGTTCAACAAAAAGAGCAAGGGATAACCGAAGTGTGCACTGGTCAGGCGCACCGGACTGTCCGGTGTGCCACCGGACAGTGTCCGGTGCACCAGGGGACTTCACGCTGAATTCTTCGCCTTCGGGAAAATCCAGAGGCGCTCCGCTATAATTCACCGGACTGTCCGGTGTACACCGGACAGTGTCCGGTGCCCCAGGGGAGAGCGACTCTGGAACTCGCCAGCTTCGGGAATTCGCTCCGCTATAATTCACCGGACATGTCCGGTGCACACCGGACTGTCCGGTGAGCCAACGGAACAACAGCTACTTCACGCCAATGGTCACCTGCAGAAGCATTAAATGCGCGCCAGAGCATGCAGAAGTCAGGCACGCGCGAAGTGACGCACCGGACACTCTACAGTACATGTCCGGTGTGCCACCGGACATCCAGGCGGGCCCAGCAGTCAGAGCTCCAACGGTCGGAACCCAAAGGCCTGGTGACGTGGCTGGCGCACCGGACACTGTCCGGTGTGCACCGGACTGTCCGGTGCACCATGCGATAGACAGCCTCAACCAAACGGCTAGTTTGGTGGTTGGGGTTATAAATACCCCCAACCACCCCACATTCAAGTCATCCAAGTTTTCACACTTCCAACCACTTACAAGAGCTAGGCATTCAATACAAGACACACCCAAGTGATCAAATCCTCTCCCAATCCCACAAAAGCTTTAGTGACTAGTGAGAGTGATTTGTTGTGTTCTTTTGAGCTCTTGCGCTTGGATTGCTTCTTTTCTTTCTCGATCTTTCTTGAGATCAAACTCACTTGTAACTGAGGCAAGATACACCAATTGTGTGGTGGTCCTTGCGGGAACTTTGTGTTCCAAGTGTTTGAGAAGAAGAAGCTCACTCGGTCCGAGGGACTGTTTGAGAGAGGGAAAGGGTTGAAAGAGACCCGGTCTTTGTGACCACCTCAACGGGGAGTAGATTTGCTAAAACCAAACCTCGGTAAAACAAATCCACGTGTCATACTCTTTATTCGCTTGCGATTTATTTTGCACCCTCTCTCGCGGACTTGATTATATTTCTAACGCTAACCCGGCTTGTAGTTGCGATTAACTTTGTAAATTTCAGTTTCGCCCTATTCACCCCCCTCTAGGCGACTTTCACCTTTCGACTATATCGATAACGGAATCCTAAAAACGAACAAGAGAGACCTCGAATGGCAAGGCCGACCAAGCCAAGGGACTCCTACGCCTCCGGGATATAGATACCTCACTCATCACCTTCCGCGAAAGGTACCTCACGCTCGGATAAGTGATTCTGCTACCGAACAAGTCCTAAACGCTCGAAACGAGAGGAAAGAAACACAACTTTATACTCTGACACCCAAAATGTTTAGGCCTCAGCAGGCCGCAGAAAACATACACATACTTAAAATAATTGTTCCACACAGGCTCAGGTGTCGGCAGGGGAAGGAGCAGCACCCTCGGTGTTGTCTCCACCTGCGGCAGAATGTGGCCCGGCCTCGGACGGCAACCCAGGCGGAAGGATCTCCACTTCAAAAAAGGAAGCCAACGCCGCGCCTGAACCCTCGTCAGCCGCGTTAAGCCTTTGGGCCTCGGCCAGGACGGCCTCCTCGTCATCAGGTAGGCAGTAGCCCTCTTCCAGGTATATAAAGGCAGGGTAAAGAACCACTGCCGGCCCCTCTTCCAGGTATATAAAGGCCCGGGCGAAATCCACCCAAAACTTCGCCCGAGCCCCTCGTGAATTTTAAATTCGAAGGCAAAACGGTTTTTCCGTTCCTCGAACGACTCGCGCACGCGCAATGGATACCCCGCGAGTCGCTCGTCCCGTCGCATTAACTCTCTGGCAGGACACACGTCACCCCTGGCAGGCGAGCGGGCGCCGTTTCACCTCCGTCATGATGACCGCCTCAAAAAAGGTGCGCCACACTGTTTCGAAATATTTCCTTTCCCCTTTCTCTCTCTCTCTCTCTCTCCGCAGGGATCCGGAAAGGAGATATTTCGAAAGAGTCCTTCTCAGCAAAGGAAACAAGCCCCGAGCCCTCCTACTGATCAGGGGTTCGAAGGCTGCGCCCTGCGGGGTTCGGCAACCGCCCTAGAGCACTTGGGCTCCGAGCCCTTTACTGATCAGCGGTTTGAAGGCTGGCCCCTCAGAGGGATTCGACAGCCGCCCCAGAGCATGCAGAGTCAGGGATGACCCTGGGTACGTCCGTTACATGGCAAAGGCTCGGGCTACACTCCCAAGGTACCCTAAGACATTTCCGAGACCAGCGGGAACGATTTGTAATAGAATCCCACCGAAGGGAGGCACCGAGCCCTCGAACCCTATCAAATAGGTCCGGGTCCAACGAATCACCTGCAGGTACTTTTGGAGCGAGCCTCTGGGCCACTAGCCGACCCTTATCGAATGGGGCTCGGACGTCCACTTGGATTACCCATTAGCAGCTCGCTGAAAACACCGTGTTCGGTGCCCACCGAGGGCAACATGGCGCGTTCCCCCCTTCCTCCTTGTGGAAAGGCGACGAAGGGGCGTACTATAAAAATCCAAGACGGTCCTTGATCGTTGAAAGGGAAATGTGCCCTTGGGCCATTTCTAAGTATTTTGGTGATTTAGTGACCAACACAAGTGCCTAAGTGTAAAATGGTGGACAAAGTACAAATCAAGGTTAAAGGTATGTTTCTCAGACTTAGTACATTGTTTTAGTGACTAATGTATTGTGTCTAAGTGCTGGAAACAGGAAAAAGCCAATTGAAAATGCCTTGGCTCGAGCAGCCAAGTTTCTGCTCTGTCTGGAGCACCGGACTGTCCGACTATCCGGTGCGCCAGGCTGGCTCGAGCGAACTGGCCGCTCTCGGGAATCCACCGGCGACGTACGGCTATAATTCACCGGACTGTCCGGTGTACACCGGACTGTCCGGTGAGCCAACGGTCGGCCGGGCCAACGGTCGGCCGCGCAATCTGCGCGGGACACGTGGCCGAGCCAACGGCTAGAAGAAGGCACCGGACTGTCCGGTGTGCACCGGACATGTCCGGTGCGCCAACGGCTCTCTGGCTGCCAACGGTCAACTGCGCCATTTATGGAAAGAAATCGGGCACCGGACATGTCCGGTGTGCACCGGACTGTTCGGTGCGCCAGTCGACAGAAGGCAAGATCAGCCTTCCTAGATTGCTCTCAACGGCTCCTAGCTGCCTTGGGGCTATAAAAGGGACCCCTAGGCGCATGGAGGAGTACACCAAGCATTCCTACAACATTTCTAAGCACCAAGACATCGATTCCACGCCTTTGATTCTTTGCGATAGCAATTAGAGCTCTAGTTGAGTGGTGAACTCATTGAGTTGTGTTGTGAGCTCTCGTTGCGACTTGTGTGCGTGGTGTTGCTGTGATTTCTTGTCTTGAGTGCGTTGCTAATCCCTCCCTTGCTCTGTGCTTCTTTATTCAAGTGTAAGGGCGAGAGGCTCCAAGTTGTGGAGATTCCTCGCAAACGGGATTGAGTAAAGCAAAGCAAAACACCGTGGTATTCAAGTGGGTCTTTGGACCGCTTGAGAGGGGTTGATTGCAACCCTCGTCCGTTGGGACGCCACAACGAGGAGTAGGCAAGCGTTGGTCTTGGCCGAACCACGGGATAACCACCGTGCCATCTCTATGATTGATCCTTGTTGGTTATTGTGTTTTGTTGAGGATTCCTCTTTAGCCACTTGGCAACTATTGTGCTAACGATTAACCAAGTTTTGTGGCTTAAGTTTTCAAGTTTCACAGGATCACCTATTCACCCCCCCTCTAGGTGCTCTCAAATGGTATCACTACAGGAAACGACTAAATTTTCGTGGGTCGTGCTATTTTCGTCGGCCGACCCACGAAAATAACATTGTATTTTCGTGGGCCAGCGTGACCGACGAATATATTGTCTATTTTCGTGGGCCAGTGCATATTTTCGTCGGTAGGCCCACGGGAATACGAAAGATATTTTCGTCGGCTTTAAGACCGACGAAAATGTGCGTTATGTTCGTCGGCCTTAGCCAGACCGACGATAATACGTGGATTATTTTCGTCGGCCTCATCCAGACCGACGAAAATACGTGGATTATTTTCGTCGGCCTCAGCCAGGCCGACGAAAATATGTCAGTAACCGACCTCTATTTTCGTCGGCCTTACTGAGGCCGACGAAAATAGAGGACGTTAATCGTCCATCCGGCCTCCGCGCGCATCTTCTCGCTCTCTCTCGCTCAGCCATCTCTAGCAGCGCCGCCGCCCGCCCGCCGTCGCCGAGGTCGCCGCGCCGCGCCCGCACGCCCGCCTGCCCGAGCTCGCCGCGCCGCGACCGCCCGCCCGCCCGCCCGAGCGCGCCGCGCCGCGCCTGCCTGCCGTCGCCCCGCGCCCGCCTGAGCGCGCCGCGCCGCGCCTGCCCGCCGTCGCCCCGCGCTCGCCACGCGCTCGCCCCGCTCGCCCCGCGTCGCGCCCGCCCGAGGTCACCGCGCCGCGCCCGCCTGCCCTCGCCCCGCGCTCGCCGCGCTAGCCACGCCGCCTGCGGCCCTCGCGCCCTTGACGCGCTCCGCCCGCGCCCGCCCGCCCGCGAAGAAGTTAGCGCTCCGCCGCACGCAGCCCACGCGCCTTCGCCGCGCCGCCAACAACACGCCCGCCCACGAAGAAGGGAGACTGTGGCCGTCGTCGCGAAGAAGGGAGCCTGCCGTCCATCCACGCCGCGCCCGACATCCGTCGACGCCGCCCTTGTTCCCCGCGGTGAGCCTCCACGTCTCCCTTCTTCATTTGATGCACATGGCGGCCATGGCGTGCATGTAGAGTATGCATCAGCATCACTACTTGAGCAGCTCTGTTGCAGTGTTGTAAGTTAAAGTCATACCGTACGTGCACCGTTCATATACGTAGTTTTTGCTTTTGTCCTGGTAACACACAATTTTGTTAGCCATATACAATTATTATATTTTTCTTGGTTTTGTTTTTTTGATTGCAGTGTGCATCATTCTTCATTAGTAATCTAATTGTGATACAGTTGCTTAATTGGTTTTGTATAGTGAAGAGTGCATGCTAGATCAGTGGTGATCAGTGATCATCAGTGATCAGTGCCTCATTATCCTCAATGTCTCATTCTATTATCTTAATTTTAGAGTTTAGTTTAATGTTTAGAGTTTAGTTTTAATCGTTAACCGTAGCGAACCGTATGCGTCACCCGTTCGGGAACGGCGAACGTCCCATTGGATTGTGAGGTTCGTCGTTCCGGAATTGTCCACGTATTTTGGACAGCCTGAGAGTGTAGGTCGATGCTTGTGATTTATGACATGTGCCTTACGATTGACGCGGAATTTCGGTTGTGTAACCCAGTTGTTCTCCAACACACCATGTTCGGGCGTGTGCTTGGAGAGCAGCGGGGTTATGCTGCCGAAATTTCGTGGCAATCGTAGGCTACACGTCACAAATCACAAGCATCGGTCTACACTCTTGGGTGGGTTTAGGGCCTTTACCTAATAGGGAGTTCACCTAAGACACGGACGATCGTTGATGTTCTTTGTCTTTTGTTTAGCCTTTGAAATGGACGGTGATCGGATGGTGATGTATGACGGGTGGAGAAAGGATGGGGCACATTCGAATGAATGGATGGTTGTAACAAAGGCTTTTCTTGAGCACGCTTTCAAAGATGCAACTGGTCGTCTAGTGAAGTGTCCTTGCAATCGCTGCGAGAACAAGTGGCCTCAGAAGAAGGAAGAAATGGAGAAACACCTTTGCAAAAGTGGGTTTATGCCGAACTACCTTGTATGGTACCGGCATGGAGAGTCTATTAGACACGTTGACGCGAAGGTGGAGCTTGATGACGATCATGATAGGATGGACGACATGTTACATGATCTTGGTAGGGAGGTTGAAATGAACGCTGAGGAGCCGGGGCAGCTTCCACGCGATGCTCAGGAATTCTTTCGGCTACTCGCCGCGGGAGAAGAGAGACTGCACGAGCACACTCAGATGTCAGTTCTTGGGACTCTCACAAGACTAATGGCGATAAAGTCGAAGCACAACATTTCAAACAGTGCTTACAACGACATCGTCCAACTGATGGGCGAGGTTCTCCCGGAGAATCATAAGTTGCCAAAGAATATGTACTTCGCAAAGAAGATGTTGGCTGGTCTTGGGATGACATATGAGAAGATCGACGTGTGTCCCAACAGTTGCATGCTATTCTTTGAGGAGGATGACAAGCTGGACCGTTGTAAGCATTGCGAAGCTTCTAGATATGTCGAGGTGACAAATGATGAGGGTGAATTGGTAGTTACGAAGGTCGCAGCTAAGCAACTTCGTCGGTTGCCCATCATTCCTCGGCTTTCAAGGTTGTTCCTCAACAAGGAAATAGCTCTGCATATGACGTGGCCAAAGAATGGTGTACGTCTCGTCACTGATCCAGACATAATGGTCCATCCGTCGGACGGTGATGCGTGGAAGGCATTTGACGAGTTTGATCCCGAATTTGCAAACGACCCTAGGAGTGTACGGCTTGGTCTATCGACGGACGGATTCACACCTTTCAATAGCAGTGCAAGCCCTTACTCGTGTTGGCCTGTCTTCATTGTGCCATATAATCTTCCTCCTGAGTTTGTCAATAAAGAAGAGTTCATGTTCCTTGCACTAGTCATCCCAGGCCCCGAGCATCCAGGGCCAAAGCTGAATATGTTTGTTCGTCCTTTAATTGAAGAGTTGAAACAATTGTGGAGAGGTGTGAAGGCTTATGACAGCCATACTGAAAAGGAGTTTACCATGCGCGCTGCTTATTTGTGGTCAGTGCATGATCTGCTGGCGTATGGAGATTGGTCTAGATGGTGTGTTCATGGTCGGTTGTGCTGTCCCATATGTATGAATGATACAGATGCATTCAGATTGAAGCATGGTGGGAAAGTGTCATTCTTTGATGCTCATCGACGTTGGACTCCATTCAAGCATGATTTCAGGAGTTCGCTTACTGCATTCAGAAGTGGAGCCAAAATCAGAAATGGGCCACCAAAGAGGCAAACTGCACCGCAGATAATGGCATGGCATGCTTGTCTGAAGCAAGGAGAAAATGATAGGTTCCAAGGCTACGGGGAGGACCACAACTGGACCCATATTTCATCAATATGGGAGCTTCTGTATGCAAAAGCCTTGATCATGCCGCACAACATAGACTTGATGCACCAAGAGCGTAACGTTGCTGAAAGCATCATAAGCACATGTTTCGATGTGACTGATAAAACGAAAGATAATATGAAGGCAAGAAAAGACATGGCTGAAATTTGTAAGAGGCCAATGCTCGAGTTGAAAGTAAGCGATAAAGGGCATGAGAGTAGGCCGCGAGCTGATTACTGCCTCAAGCCGGATGAAAGGAAAGAAATATTTAAGTGGTTGAAGAATCTGAAATTTCCAGATCGGTATGCGGCAAATCTGAAACGGGCAGTCAATCTGAAGACCGGTAAATTGATCGGTTTGAAAAGCCATGACTACCATATTATTATGGAGAGGCTGATGCCCGTGATGTTTCGAGGCTATTTCAAGGATGAGCTTTGGAGCATATTTGCAGAGCTGAGTTACTTCTATAGGGAAGTATGCGCAAAGACGGTATCGAAGAGGTTGATGCAGAAATTTGAGAAAGAAATTCCAATTCTTATTTGTAAATTTGAAAAGGTTTTCCCGCCAGGATTCTTCAATGTGATGCAACATCTAATTGTGCATTTGCCTTGGGAAGCTTTGGTAGGCGGACCAGTGCAATTCAGGTGGATGTATCCTATAGAAAGGGCGTTGAAAAAGCTCAGGGCGTCTGTTCGCAACAAGGCTAGAGTCGAAGGGTGTATTGCGGAGGCTTTTGCCCTTAAGGAGATATCTCAATTCTCAACCAGGTATTTCGCTCGAGCCAACAATGTGTTTGCTCCTTCAGTGCGACTTCATGTCGAAAATGAATCGCCCCAAAGCACCCTTCAAATTTTTGCGAATCCGGGTAAAGCAGTTGGAAAAGGGAGTGTACGTCACATTGAAGGATCAGATTTGAACACGCTAATGCTATATATGTATAGCAATATTGACAGCACACGCTAGTGCTAATGTTTGTAGGTCATGGGAAGACTTGACTTGGGACGGTACAGGCAGACGTCCCAAGGTGAACGCGGTGTTGGGTAGCCTCTGTCGCTTCTACTACCCTGGCATGGTGGAGCTCAATGGCGAGAGGTTCGCGGCTATGCAGTGGGCTGACTGGGGTCTAAAGGACTATGTCCAGCCAGGGGAGTCAGGGGAAAGCAGTAGCGGAGGGGGAAGTTCGGAAAAAAAAACGAAGGACTTGTCAGGTGGCTGTGTGGGACGAGTTCTGGGTGAGTTTACTTTCGTATATAAGCAATTCACTGAATTATTGCTTCTCCTAATCTTACTTTAACTTAACTTCTCCATTGATATGTAGGGGAGGTTCGAATTGCCGGATGACATCGAGGACGATCAGGCTCAGTGGGCACGTGTGAAGAGGCACTTTCGGAAGTGCGCTGATAAGGTCATCAAGGATGCCATGTACAATGCTCGCATCGCGGCCGTCAACTACTACTACAAGAAGATAAAGGGGCAGAAAATGAGCAAAGCATTAGGGGCCAATGAGATCTACCTCACAGAGGAGCAGTACCTGGAGAGCGTTGTGGATTGGCTGGCGAAGGACATGGAAGCCTGGAGGTGGTTGGCAAAGAGATGGGCGTCGCCTGAGTGGATTGCAGAGTCCAACAAGCACCGTGTCAACCGTGGCACTGAAGGACCGGGGCATAGGTACGGCGCCGATGGACACCTTGGTACCGCACGCCGCATGGTAAGTATATAAATCAAACTTGTATGTTACATATATGAAAATTATATGGTTTAACTCTTCTTTTTCATGTAGGAAGCTGAAAGTGGAGTTGCTCCAAGTTTTATGGAGGTTTACGTCTGTGGTCACCGTGGCCCTGATCCGGCGAACCCTGATGTGCTATGCAGCGAGGCGGCAAGGGAGAAAATGGTAAACAAGTTTGTATTTACGAATTAAATTGCATGTTTTGTGTCTAACTCCAACTTTCTTTGCAGAATGCATATGGGGAGGAAATGACTCAACGCCATGGGCCTGACTTCGACTGGATGCATTCAGACTTAGATGCCTCGGCGTTGTACCATAGTGGTGGGGGTAGAAAGCATGGCAGGTGAGGTGTTTGTGTTTGATTCGACGATTTCATTAACAAGAATGTGTCCACTTAATGGCTCAACTATGTGTATCATGCAGGTTTGCCTTTGGCACCGGCGTTGTGGAGTACAATAGGACATTAGGTCAAGGGAAGGCATCGTCTTCGGGAGGGAGTTCTCGCTCCTCCAGGTCTGCTCGAGAGGCTCAGCTGGAGGAGGAGACGCGGGCAGCACAGGAGCAGGCTCGAGCAGCACAGGAGTAGGCTCGAGCAGCGCAGGAGCAGGTTGGGCAGCTGACGCAATATATGGCTTCTTATTTTCAGGTAATCCGTCTATCTCATCACGTGTCGTCATTGAATTCAAAGTATAATGTTGCAATTCTAACGTTGCATCCATTTGCAGGAAATGACTACTAGACTCGGCCCTGATATGAACTTGCCCGCTTTTCGCCCTCCCCAGGTAACACTATCTGAACACTTCAATTCCATAGCAACTCGTTTTTTATTATAAAAAATGGCTCACAGGCACAAGGATGGGGACAGTGGCCAGGACAAGCTCCAGCGTCGCAGCCACAGTGGACCGGTGTTGGGTGGACGCAGGCACCTCCAGGCACTTGGACGCCTCCACCACCCCAAGGATCGCAGCAAGTCCCGGGATGGGTGCCACCGGTCTCCCAGCCACCGGCGGGCTCTCAGCCATTTCAAGCGTGGATGGCACCGCCACCGACGGGGTGGGTGCCACCACCTCTGGGGTGGCCAGCACAACAGTACCCGTGGATGCATGCACAGCCTCCTCCTCACCATGGATCACAGGTGACGTTCCATGTTTAGTTTTATGCAAATATTGACCAAACACAGCAATGTATAGGTATAGGGATAGCAAAATATAGCCTTATTTGAATCATTGATGAATTGCAGGGTTCAGCGTCACATGCTCATGGATCGGAGGGTGGTGTCAACGTCCAAGACTTCCTCGTCCATGGTGCTGGAGGGAGTGGCCACCTTCCTGGTGGCGGAGGAGGGAGTGGCCAAAACTCCCACAGCCCACCGGAGTGAGGAGTGAGTAGTGAGTGTGTACTATGGACTGTTTATAGACTTATGGACTATTTATGGACTCTGGACTTATTTGAATGGACTATGGAATGTGTTTTGTGAATTATGTGAATGTGTTTTGTGAATTATGTATTTTGCTTGTGAATGTGTATATGTTAATTGTGATAATGTTTATTTTGCTGTGAATTATTAATAGGTGCAAAAAAATCTGTTTTGGGTGGGGAAACATCAATTTTTGTCGGCCTCGGTGGTGGCCGACGAAAATATGTTCCCAGGCTATTTTCGTCGGCCTCAGTGGTGGCCGACGAAAATAGCCTGGGAACTTATTTTCGTCGGCCACCACCGAGGCCAACGAAAATAGTTGGTCCACTCACTATTTTCGTCGGCCTTGGGAAAGCCGACGAAAATAGATATTTTTCGTCGGGACCGACGAAAATAGTTGCCTAATTTCGTCGAATTTATTTTCGGCGGCTATTTTCGTCGGTTTAGGCTTATTTTCGTGGGTTTTTGGCCCACGAAAATTTAGGCGTTTCCTGTAGTGTATCAGAGTCGTTCTCTTCACAAAGGGACTAACCGCCCAAAGAGATGGATCCTAAGGGGAAGGGTATCGTGATCAACGATAAAGAGAAGGAGTCTTTCGTCAACGAGCCAAAGGATGACAAGCCTACCGACTCGGGCTCAGGTCATATACGAAAAGATGGGAAGAAGAAGAAGACAAGGCGCATTAAGGAGATCGTCTACTACGACGACAGTGATGAGTCCACTTCTTCCCACAAGGACAACGACGACAACGACTACGACAAACGAAAGACGGTTAACTCAAACTTTTCTTTCGATTATTCGCGTATTCCTCAAAGTTCAAATTCTCATTTGCTCTCCATTCCTCTCGGCAAGCCTCCACACTTTGATGGGGAGGACTACGGATTTTGGAGCCACAAAATGCGTAGTCACCTATTCTCTCTCCATCCAAGCATATGGGAGATTGTTGAGAATGGAATGAAGTTTGATAGCTCGGATAGTCCCATTTTTATTAATGAACAAATTCATAGAAATGCACAAGCTACTACTGTGTTGTTAGCCTCCTTGTGCAGGGACGAGTATCACAAAGTGAGCGGCTTGGACAATGCCAAGCAGATCTGGGACACCCTCAAGATTTCTCATGAGGGGAACGACGTCACCTTGCTCACCAAGATGGAGTTGGTGGAGGGCGAGCTTGGACGATTCGCTATGATAAGGGGCGAGGAGCCGACACAAACATACAACCGGCTCAAGACCCTTATCAACAAAATAAGGAGCTACGGAAGCACGCGATGGACGGACCACGACGTCGTCCGATTGATGCTAAGGTCCTTTACCGTTCTTGATCCTCATTTGGTGAATAATATTCATGAGAATCCCAGGTACACCAAAATGTCGCCCGAAGAAGTCCTTGGAAAATTCGTAAGCGGGCGAATGATGATCAAGGAGGCAAGGTACGTGGACGACGCATTAAATGGTCAAATCAACGAGCCTCAACCACTTGCTCTCAAGGCAACAAGAAGCAAGGAGGTGCTACCTAGCAAGGTGGCACAAATTGAGGCGGCCGGACTTAATGATGAAGAGATGGCCCTCATCATCAAAAGATTCAAGACGGCGCTTAAGGGTCGCAAGGGACAGCCAAGCAAGACCAAAGCCAAGGGGAAGCGCTCATGCTTCAAATGCGGTAAGCTTGGTCATTTTATTGCTAACTGTCCCGACAATGATAGTGATCAGGACCAAGGGAACAAGAGGGAGAAGAAGAAGAATTATAAGAAGGCAAAGGGCAAGGCACATCTTGGCAAGGAGTGGGATTCGGATTGCTCCTCGTCCGACTCCGACAATGAAGGACTCGCCGCCACTGCCTTCAACAAGTCATCCCTCTTCCCCAACGAGCGTCACACATGCCTCATGGCAAGGGAGAAGAAGGTATGTACTCGAGACTCTACTTATGCTTCTTCAAGTGAAGACGAATCTAGTGATGAGGAAATAGATTACTCTAGCTTGTTCAAGGGATTGGATAGAAATAAAATTGATAAAATCAATGAATTGATTGATGCCCTGAATGAAAAGGATAGGCTTTTAGAAAAGCAAGAGGATTTGTTATATGATGAACATGACAAATTTGTAGAGGCACAAAAATCCTATGCTTTAGAAGTTAAAAGAAATGAAATGCTTTCTTATGAACTATCTACGTGTCATGAAACCATTTCTACTTTACTAAGTGTTAACAATGATTTAAATGCTAAATTAGAAGTATCAAATAAATCTAATTCTTGTGTAGAACATGTTATGATTTGCACTAGGTGTAAGGATTTTGATATTGATGCCTGTAATGGACACCTAGTTTCAATTTCGAGATTAAATGATGAAGTAGCTAGTCTTAATGCCCAACTTAAGACTAGCAAAAGCGATTTCGATAAGCTAAAATTTGCAAGGGATGCCTACACGATTGGTAGACACCCCTCAATTAAGGATGGACTTGGCTTCAAGAGGGAAGCCAAGGACTTAACAAGCCATAAGGCTCCCATCTCCGCCAAGGAGAAAGGGAAGGCCCCTATGGCAAGTAGCACTAAAAAGAACCATGCTTTTATGTATAACGATAGAAGACAGTCTCATAGAAGTTGCAATGCTTTTGATTCACATGACTCGTATGCTATGTTTGCTCCTAGTTCTTCCTATATGCATGGTAGAGATATGCCTAGGAAAAATGTTCATCATGTGCCTAGAAATTTTTTTTTCATGCTTCTAGGAAAGTTATGAATGGTCCCTCTACAATTTATCATGCTTTGAATGCTTCCTTTGCTATTTTTAGAAAGGATAGGAAGATAGTTGCTAGGAAGTTAGGGGCAAAATGCAAAGGCGATAAAACTTGCATTTGGGTCCCTAAGGAAATTGTGACTAACCTTGTAGGACCCAACAAGAGTTGGGTACCTAAGACCCAAGCCTAAATTTGCCTTGCAGGTTTATGCATCCGGGGGTTCAAGCTGGATTATCGACAGCGGATGCACAAACCATATGACGGGGAGAAGAAGATGTTCACCTCCTACGTCAAGAATAAGGATTCCCAAGATTCAATCATATTCGGTGATGGGAACCAAGGCAAGGTGAAAGGTTTAGGCAAGATTGCAATATCAAATGAGCATTCTATCTCTAATGTGTTTTTAGTGGAGAGTCTTGGATATAATTTACTATCTGTTAGTCAATTATGTAATATGGGATATAACTGTTTATTTACAAATATAGATGTGTCTGTCTTTAGAAGATGTGATGGCTCACTAGCTTTTAAGGGTGTACTAGACGGCAAACTTTACTTAGTTGATTTTGCAAAAGAAGAGGCCGGTCTAGATGCATGCTTAATGGCTAAGACTTGCATGGGCTGGTTGTGGCACCGCCACTTAGCACATGTGGGGATGAAGAACCTCCACAAGCTTCTAAAGGGAGAACACGTGATAGGTTTGACTAACGTGCAATTCAAAAAAGATAGACCTTGTGCAGCTTGTCAAGCAGGTAAACAAGTGGGAGGAGCACATCACAGCAAGAATATGATGATCACCTCAAGACCTCTGGAGCTGCTGCATATGGACCTCTTCAGACCTGTCGCCTATCTGAGCATAGGAGGAAGTAAGTATGGTCTAGTTATTGTTGATGACTTTTCCCGCTTCACTTGGGTATTCTTTTTGCAGGATAAGTCTGAAACCCAAGGGACCCTCAAGCGCTTTCTAAGGAGAGCTCAAAATGAGTTTGAACTCAAGGTGAAGAAGATAAGAAGCGACAACGGGTCCGAATTCAAGAATCTTCAAGTGGAGGAGTTCCTTGAGGAGGAGGGGATCAAGCACGAGTTCTCCGCTCCCTACACACCTCAGCAAAATGGTGTGGTAGAGAGGAAGAACAGGACGCTCATTGATATGGCGAGGACTATGCTTGGAGAGTTCAAGACCCCCGAGTGTTTTTGGTCGGAAGCCGTGAACACGGCTTGCCACGCCATCAACAGGGTCTATCTTCACCGCCTCCTCAAGAAGACTTCATACGAGCTGCTAACTGGTAACAAACCCAATGTATCGTACTTTCGTGTATTTGGGAGTAAATGCTACATTCTAGTGAAGAAGGGTAGGAATTCCAAATTTGCTCCCAAAGCCGTAGAAGGGTTTTTATTAGGTTATGATTCAAATACAAAGGCGTATAGGGTCTTCAACAAATCATCGGGTTTGGTTGAAGTCTCTAGCGACGTTGTATTTGATGAGAGTAATGGCTCTCCAAGAGAGCAAGTTGTTGATCTTGATGATGTAGATGAAGAAGACGTTCCAACGGCCGCGATACGCACCATGGCGATTGGAGATGTACGACCTCAGGAACAATTGGAGCAAGATCAACCATCTTCCTCAACTATGGTGCATCCCCCAACCCAAGATGACGAACAGGTACCTCAAGTGGAGGCGCATGATCAAGGGGGAGCCCAGGATATTCAAGTTGAGGAGGAAGAAGCACCTCAGGCACCTCCAACCCAAGTTCGAGCGACGATCCAAAGGGATCATCCCGTCGACCAAATATTGGGTGATATTAGCAAGGGAGTAACTACTCGCTCGAGATTAGTTAATTTTTGTGAGCATTACTCCTTTGTCTCTTCTATTGAGCCTTTCAGGGTAGAAGAGGCCTTGCTAGATCCGGACTGGGTGTTGGCCATGCAGGAGGAACTCAACAACTTCAAGCGCAATGAAGTTTGGACACTGGTGCCTCGTCCCAAGCAAAATGTTGTGGGAACCAAGTGGGTGTTCCGCAACAAACAGGACGAGCACGGGGTGGTGACGAGGAACAAGGCTCGGCTTGTGGCAAAAGGTTATGCCCAAGTCGCAGGTTTGGACTTTGAGGAGACGTTTGCTCCTGTGGCTAGGCTAGAATCAATTCGTATTTTGCTAGCATATGCCGCTCACCATTCTTTCAGGTTGTACCAAATGGATGTGAAGAGCGCTTTCCTCAATGGGCCGATCAAGGAGGAAGTGTACGTGGAGCAACCCCCTGGCTTCGAGGATGAACGGTTCCCCGACCACGTGTGTAAGCTCTCTAAGGCGCTCTATGGACTTAAGCAAGCCCCAAGAGCATGGTATGAATGCCTTAGAGACTTTTTAATTGCTAATGCTTTCAAGGTTGGGAAAGCCGGTCCAACTCTTTTCACTAAGACTTGCGATGGTGATCTTTTTGTGTGCCAAATTTACGTCGATGACATAATATTTGGTTCTACTAACCAAAAGTCTTGTGAAGAGTTTAGCAGGGTGATGACGCAGAAATTCGAGATGTCGATGATGGGCGAGTTGAACTACTTCCTTGGGTTCCAAGTGAAGCAACTCAAGGACGGCACCTTCATATCCCAAACGAAGTATACGCAAGATTTGCTAAAGCGGTTTGGGATGAAGGACGCCAAGCCCGCAAAGACGCCGATGGGAACCAACGGACACACCGACCTCAACAAAGGTGGTAAGTCCGTTGATCAAAAAGCATACCGGTCCATGATAGGTTCTTTGCTTTATTTATGTGCTAGTAGACCGGATATTATGCTTAGCGTATGCATGTGTGCTAGATTTCAATCCGATCCTAAGGAGTGTCACTTAGTGGCTGTGAAGCGAATTCTTAGATATTTAGTCGCTACGCCTTGCTTCGGGATCTGGTATCCAAAGGGGTCTAACTTTGACTTGATTGGGTACTCAGATTCCGACTATGCTGGATGTAAGGTCGATAGGAAGAGTACATCGGGGACGTGCCAATTCTTAGGAAGGTCCCTGGTGTCGTGGAACTCTAAGAAACAAACTTCCGTTGCCCTATCCACCGCTGAGGCCGAGTACGTTGCCGCAGGACAGTGTTGTGCGCAACTACTTTGGATGAGGCAAACCCTCTAGGACTTTGGCTACAATCTGAGCAAAGTCCCACTCCTATGTGACAATGAGAGTGCTATCCGAATAGCGGAAAATCCTGTTGAGCACAGCCGCACAAAGCACATTGACATCCGGCATCACTTTTTGAGAGACCACCAGCAAAAGGGAGATATCGAAGTATTTCATGTTAGCACCGAGAACCAGCTAGCCGATATCTTTACCAAGCCTCTAGATGAGAAGACCTTTTGCAGGCTGCGTAGTGAGCTAAATGTCCTAGATTCGCGAAACTTGGATTGAATTGTGGCATACATGTGTTTATGCCCTTGATCATGTTCATTCTGCATTTTGTTGCTTACTTATGGTGCTCAAGTTGTACAATCAATCCCCGGACCTCACAAGTCCTTGTGCAAGTGATGCACATATTTAGGGGGAGTTGTGCTACAACTTGACCCTTTGAGACTAACCGTTTGCTTGAGTTTGCTTGATTTAGTCTCAAAGGAGGTTTGAAAGGTAAAAGGTGGACTTGGACCATGAAAGACTTCCACTGCACTCCGATGAGAGGGTAACTTATTCCAAGTTCATCTCATGTACTCTTATTGCCTTTGTGTTCTCATTTGAAGATTTTGGTGAGGCAATGGGGTTAAAGGGCCAAGATTGATCCCGTTTTGGTGCTTGATGCCAAAGGGGGAGAAAATAAAGGCCAAAGCGATAAATGGATCAGCTACCACTTGAGTAATTTTGAAAATGGTAGATTAGAGCTTTTGGTTTGTCAAAACTCTATTATTGTCTCTTGTGTCAAAAGTTGGCCTCTTATGGGGAGAAGTGTCGATTATGGGAAAAAGGGGGAGTTTTTGAAATCCTTGATCAAATTTCTTTGGAAAATCTCTCTTTATGTCTCTACAAGTGGATTTGACTTAGAGATAGGAATTTGAGTTTGATTTCAAAAACAAACCAAGTGGTGGCATAGAGTGATCCATATATGTCAAATTTGAATCAAAACAATTTTGAGTTCTTAGTTGAATTGATTTTGTACTTGTTCTACTTGCTTTATGTTGTGTTGGCATAAATCACCAAAAAGGGGGAGATTGAAAGGGAAATGTGCCCTTGGGCCATTTCTAAGTATTTTGGTGATTTAGTGACCAACACAAGTGCCTAAGTGTAAAATGGTGGACAAAGTACAAATCAAGGTTAAAGGTATGTTTCTCAGACTTAGTACATTGTTTTAGTGACTAATGTATTGTGTCTAAGTGCTGGAAACAGGAAAAAGCCAATTGAAAATGCCTTGGCTCGAGCAGCCAAGTTTCTGCTCTGTCTGGAGCACCGGACTGTCCGGTGGTGCACCGGACAGTGTCCGGTGCGCCAAGCTGGCTCGAGCGAACTGGCCGCTCTCGGGAATCCACCGGCGACGTACGGCTATAATTCACCGGACTGTCCGGTGTACACCGGACTGTCCGGTGAGCCAACGGTCGGCCGGGCCAACGGTCGGCCGCGCAATCTGCGCGGGACACGTGGCCGAGCCAACGGCTAGAAGAAGGCACCAGACTGTCCAGTGTGCACCGGACATGTCCGGTGCGCCAACGGCTCTCTGGCTGCCAACGGTCAACTGCGCCATTTATGGAAAGAAATCGGGCACCGGACATGTCCGGTGCGCCAGTCGACAGAAGGCAAGATCAGCCTTCCTAGATTGCTCTCAACGGCTCCTAGCTGCCTTGGGGCTATAAAAGGGACCCCTAGGCGCATGGAGGAGTACACCAAGCATTCCTACAACATTTCTAAGCACCAAGACATCGATTCCACGCCTTTGATTCTTTGCGATAGCAATTAGAGCTCTAGTTGAGTGGTGAACTCATTGAGTTGTGTTGTGAGCTCTCGTTGCGACTTGTGTGCGTGGTGTTGCTGTGATTTCTTGTCTTGAGTGCGTTGCTAATCCCTCCCTTGCTCTGTGCTTCTTTATTCAAGTGTAAGGGCGAGAGGCTCCAAGTTGTGGAGATTCCTCGCAAACGGGATTGAGTAAAGCAAAGCAAAACACCGTGGTATTCAAGTGGGTCTTTGGACTGCTTGAGAGGGGTTGATTGCAACCCTCGTCCGTTGGGACGCCACAACGTGGAGTAGGCAAGCGTTGGTCTTGGCCGAACCACAGGATAACCACCGTGCCATCTCTGTGATTGATCCTTGTTGGTTATTGTGTTTTGTTGAGGATTCCTCTTTAGCCACTTGGCAACTATTGTGCTAACGATTAACCAAGTTTTGTGGCTTAAGTTTTCAAGTTTCACAGGATCACCTATTCACCCCCCTCTAGGTGCTCTCAATCGTCCTCTCGCTCCATGCAGAGGCTCGGGGGTTGCTCTCGCACCTGGCTACGGCTAAATTTTTGACCGCGTCAACAAACTAACTTAAAAACTCGGAGCCTGACTATGCACCCGGGCTGCGACCAGGCCGCATAAAAGAACCACAAGGCCGATCGAGGAGTAACAAGAAGAGCGTTAAAGACCTCAAAGGAGTCAAGCCACTCCTCCGAGGCCTCGGGGGCTACACCCGATGGGTGAGCTCACGCGCACCCATCGGAACAAAATACAACTAAAAAAGATCACGCGCACCCATCGGAACAAAATACAACTAAAAAACACCAGTCACCTTGCAAGAATCCGGTAGAACCTCCAAGCGAGTGCCTACACTCCCTTTGAGGCTCGGGGGCTACTGTCGGGTACCATAATTAGGGGTACCCCCAGTACTCCTAAACATGGCTGGAGAACATCTTTAAAACAAACCATAAAGACTGGTAAGCATGGTTCAAAGTTAAGGCCTCATCTACCAAGGGACGCAATCCCGTCTCACCCGAGTCCAGCCTCGGGCAAGAACAGTAGTCCCGAACGGATTCACGGCTCGCCCGAGGGTCCCCTCAGGCAGGGGGCGCACCCCCGGCTCGCCCGAAGCCGAAGCTCGGGCAAACTTTGTCGTATAGCGACCTCGGCCAAATCGCCTTGCCGCCGACCGTATCACGTGCACATTTAATGCGGGGATCACCTGACACCTTATCCTGACAAGCACGCCTCAGTTGGCAAGGTCGAAATGACCACAGTCACTTCACCCTTTTACTAATCGCTCTGACAGGATGACGACACTATTCACTCCGTTCAGACCATTGTGCCAACCACCGGGGTAAGACTGACAACAGTAAGTCACCGCCTCTCCTGAGATCAGCTCGGGCGCAGCAGGAAGTTCCGCCTCGCCCGACCCCAGCCTCAACCTCGGAAGGAATCATCGCCACGCCCGACCCAGGCCTCGGCCTCAGCCTCGGCCTCAGGAGGAGGTCTTCGCCTCGCCCGACCTAGGTCTCGGCCTCAGCCTCGGCCTCGGGAGGAGGTCTTCGCCTCGCCCGACCTAGGTCTTGGCCTCAGCCTCGGCCTCGGGAGGAAATCTTCGCCTCGCCCGACCTAGGCCTCGACTTCGGTAGAGATCGCCGCCTCGCCCGAGACGGCCTCGGACCGACTACGCGAACCGGGAAAACAACACTATCCTTCCCCTAGCTTGCCACATCAGGCTACGAAGGAACAAGATCGGTGTCACATCAAATTACTCCAGTAGTAGGTAATGATGATTCCCGGCATGCGCCCATGACGTCGACTGTTCTTAGCTCTCTATGAAGGCAAAGAAACGTCAGCAGGACCTAGGGCCGCACCGCCAACTACGCTTCTACAGGGCTCAAGCACTTCTCCGTCGGCCACGTTAGCACATAGCTACACCCCCATATGTGCAGCTGGGTCACCTCCTTGTATCTATAAAAGGAGATGCCCAGGGCCTTCCCACGACACGCTTTGAAGGCTAACTCAGACAGCTCACTTCAAGGCAAACCCTCTCTCCGCAGCACTAGACCTCTCAAGAGACCTGAGATCCGTTCCCATTCTCATGAAGCTTGTAACCCCTACTACAAGCACCCCGGTGCAAGATAATATAAGCCTCATCCTCCCTCTTGTGTTTCATCTTGCATCAATCCATCTGGGCAGGGACATGCAACATAAAATTCACTAGTCGGTTAAGGGTCCCCGCGGGTCCAAAACACCGACATGACTGACAATTTATTCTAATTTAATTGTGTCGGGGACCATAATTAGGGGTACCCTCAAGACTCCTAATTCTCAGCTGGTAACCCCCATCAGCATAAAGCTGCTAAGGCCTGATGGGTGCGATTAAGTCAGGGATCAGTCCATTCGAGCGACTTGATCACGCCTCGCCCGAGCCTAGCCTCGGACAAGGGCAGCCGACCCCGGAGGATTTCCGTCTCGCCCGAGGCCCCCCTTCGACGGCGAACATATTTCCGGCTCGCCCGAGGCCCTGCCTTCGCTAAGAAGCAACCCTGACTAAATCGCCGCATCGACCGACCAAATCGCAGGAGCATTTAACGCAAAGGTGGCCTGACACCTTTATCCTGACGCGCGCCCCCCGGCAGAGCCGAAGTGACCGCCGTCACTTCGCCGCTCCACTGACCGGCCTGACAGAAGGACAGCGCCGCCTGCTCCACTCCGACTGCAGCGCCACTTGAAAGAGTGAGACTGACAAGCAGTCAGGCCCTGCCAAAGGCACCATAGGAAGCTCCGCTCCGCCCGACCCAGGGCTCGGACTCGGGCTAAGTCCCGGAAGACGGCGAACTCCGCTCCGCCCGACCCAGGGCTCGGACTCGGGCTAAGTCCCGGAAGACGGCGAACTCCGCTCCGCCCGACCCAGGGCTCGGACTCGGGCTCAACCCCAGAAGACGACGAACTCCGCTTCGACCGACCCCAGGGCTCGGACTCCGCCCTGGCCTCAGCCGACGACCTCCGCCTCGCCCGACCCAGGGGCTCGGACTCGGCCTCGGCCACGGAAGACAGACTCGACCTCGGCTTTGGAGGAGCCTCCACATTGCCCAACCTAGGGCGCAGGCCAGCCACGTCAACAGGAGGCGCCATCATCACCCTACCCCGAGCTGACTCGGGCCGCAGGAACCAGACCGGCGTCCCATCTGGCTAGCTCCACCTGATAGGCAATGATGGCGCCCCGCATGCTCTGTGACGACGGCGGCTCTCAGCCCCCTTACGGAAGCAAGAGGACGTCAGCAAGAACCCAACCGCTCCGACAGCTGTCCCTCCGCCATGCTCCATCGCTCCTCCGACGACCACGACATCACACCAGCTGGGTGCCAAAATCTCTCCGGCTGCCACGACGGCATGTACTTAGGGCGCTAGCTCTCCCCCGCTAGACACGTAGCACTCTGCTACACCCCATTGTACACCTGGGTCCTCTCCTTACGCCTATAAAAGGAAGGACCAGGGCCCTCTTAGGGAGGGTTGGCCGCGCGGGGACGAGGACGAGACAGGCGCTCGCTTGGAAGCCGCTCGCTCCCTCACCCACGTGGACGCTTGTAACCCCCTACTGCAAGCGCACCCGACCTGGGCGCGGGACGAACACGAAGGCCGCGGGATTCCCACCTCTCTCACGCCGGCCTCCGGCCGCCTCGCTTCTCCCCCCTTCGCGCTCGCCCTCGCGCTCGACCCATCTGGGCTGGGGCACGCGGCGACACTCACTCGTCGGCCCTAGGGACCCCCGGTCTCGAAACGCCGACAAATTGTGTCACTTAAGCTGGAATAATCTGGGTGGTTCCATCACAATCTTTCTGTTCTAAATGTCACGTACTCCCTCCCTCCCAAAATATAATTCATTTTAGACTAATCATATATTCATTAAGTAAAATGTGGATGCAGTCGTATGTATGTCTATATTCATTATCATTTGAATGAATGAATGTGGGTGAAAAAAATAGGTTAGAAAAACTATACTTTAGAACGGATGGATGGAGTATTAAATTATACCATGCCTTGGCCTCGGATGCATGCGGGGAGAAGAGGTCGATAACTGGTGTGATTTTTCGGGTGGATCCTGTAAGAAATACTTCATCGGATGCCCATGTTCGGGGTCTGCGGAAAAGAGAGAAAAAAAAAGGAAGCTACAGGCACTGTCGCTTGTCGGTCATGGTGTTGCGCAGCCTGTGTTTACCTCCACTCCAACAAGCAAGGGGCCGACGGTTTGCGTTTGTTCACGCCACCAAACAAACGAGGGCCATTAAAACCCACCAGGGACCTAGGCCCACCTGGCAGCCAGTGTGCACACATGGTGGCCTAAATATCGCAAGCACCTGGATCCATCCATATGCATGCATGGTTGATGGCTTTCTCCTGCTGGTTCGTGCGTCTCATGATGGTGCATGGACGGACCCGTACGTCGTGGCCTCCTGAGGTGAGGTCCGATCCGGATACAGCTGCTGCAGGGGCCGGCCAGCCGGGGGGAGCTTTGCTTGGCAACACTGCAACAACAGTGAAAGGGTTCCACCATGGCCCTGCGCGCGCGTGCGCCACGCCTGCTGCTCCGATCGGGTCGCCGGCCGGCAAGCTGCACCCACGCGGACCGGAGGTCCGGCGCAGAGATCGGGGCACAGAGCCCTGACGCAGGCAGGACAGGACCATGCATGGGCCGGCATGGGCATGGGCCATTGCCCTCGCTCGTCCTCATCGCGCCCTCCCCCTGGGACCCCCCGCCCCCGGCCCTCTGGGTCTCCCCACCTTGCCGATGGATGGTCCACCGACGTCCGATCCATCATCACTCTCTACCCCTCTCCCTCAAGCTAGGTCTCTCTCAGCCGGTGTGTCCACCACGCCGGCCGTGGGGAAAAAGGACGGTGGCTTTACTGCCCTGCGAGCGGCCGATGGAGCTAGCTCAGGGTCAAACACGGCGCCCCTTTTCCCCTTCCCCGCGTCGGCAATGGTGAAAGGGAGAGAGAGAGACAGACGCATGTATTGTTACCCAAGGGTTACAGTTTGCTAGTACTACCACAAACACACTTTGCAAGCGGTAGTACGGCCGGCGTGGTGGTGCCATGGCCAACAACACCTCCGAAATGGTAGGTGGCTTCCGATCGATCGAGCTCGGCAAGCTGTTGCTACTCCGATCCGTAGCCTACTTGTCTGTACTGTACTGCTCCATTTGTCAGATTCCCCTTCACATACAGATGCACAGAAACTCGATCGATCGATGATCGCCTGGCAGAAATTATTTTGTCCATCGGACGAGTCGGCACTGGACAGGAAGCATCCTAGCTAGTCGCCCGCCGAGCGAGCACAAGAAACCCCAAGAGAATGGTACGAAGAAGCTCCGTCACCCTTAACCCCATCCACACACCGGTGGCCTGGTAGTACCTGAATAATTCTCAAGACAACCTATCCATCCATGGGAAGAAGAGAAGAGAAAAGGGAAGGGACTGCAATGGATTGGAGCAGCAGCAGTTTGCTTGCCCTAAAGCTGCTTTTAGCATTATTCTAAACCACAGCTAGCATGTGCTGTGGAGGACCCCCCAAAGCTGCTGTGGGGCTGCCTCTGTCTCCCAAGTTTGATAGATCGTCATGTAGTACTGTACAGTTCATCAGTGTTTATTTAGCACAAAAACAAAGGCATTGTTGTTAGCATACATATATATGTGTACTACGCCCTAGGAACCCCCAAAAAACAAAACAAAACAAAAAAGGATACCAAGTACCAAAGCGGAGAGCGTGTTCTTCAATTATTTTTCTCAGTCCCTTGTTCCCAAGCACATCAGCTACTAGTATATCTTTGTGTTTTTCAAATTTTCGCCATTTTTTTCTATTTAATCACTATATATCCTGTGCAATGCAAGCCTGCTGCTTTCCCTTCTGTATCTACCTTTTTTCTCCCCCTCTCCCTTTGAGCCGGAGATGAAAAGAAAAATGGAGCCCTCGGAGGGGGTAGATTTTTTTGCAGGTTTTCTATTCATCAGGGTATCATGTGGTTCAGAGAAAAAACCAGAGAAATTCGTTCACCGGGCCCACATACGTACTGCTCCTCTTGGGAGAAATAAAGAAAGAGAGAGAGAGAGAGAAAAGAAAGGAACGAGATGATGGTGCTAGTTTTCGCCACACAGCTGGGGGTTCTCTCTTTCCGGTCACTAGTATAGTAGAGCCATAGTGGTGGTAGTGATGGCTGTCAACTCCATCACAGGGAAAAGGCCCTCAGCCTCCTTGTGCTTGCTTCTCGATTCTTGCTTATCTTTAAGCCTGCTTCATATCTCTAGATTTCTTCCTTGGGGGTGAAGCCAATATATATCACCCACAGTTTTCCTTTTTTTTTCTTCTTCTTTTCCTTTTGGTTTTCTTTTAGCTTCGGATCATATGGCCACTGCTCGTAGGACTAGTGTATCGTTTATTTCTTTCTTTCTTTCACACTGGTAGCTAGCTAGCTTCATGGAAGGGAACAGAGGGTGACCGCCGATCGAAATGAATGGCGCCTACAGCTGGTAGCTATACCCTCTAGGTAGCTGTGTGGACGACGGACGATGACGATGATGATTACGCGTAGTTTAAAGCTTTGGGCAATGGCACGCATGGCTTTTGCGACGCTAGATCCTAGGGCTTTCTTCTCCGAGGGTTTGTCCAATTGTACCTTTCCCAGCTTTAACTCACATCACTCCATGGAACTGTGCGTGCCTGTCTGTGATGGCTACTGCCTCCTCTCTCTCCTCGGTCTCTTCTCCTTCTCCCCAGTCGCGTCAAAGAAACAGTATGATTGTGCCCGTGATGTGACCGGTGACCCTAGCGGTTGTACAATTGTCACCTATTGGATCTGAGCGGAACACAATAAATTGACACCAACTAATCCATCCCTTCCCTTCCCCTCGCGCGAAAGGCGTCACTGTTGGCAATGGCATAAGCTTTCATCAATCGACAGTGGGAGAGAGAGCTTTCTTAATTTAATTTGTTGGTAAGTATGAAACCAAACTAGAGCTGCTCGTGCTCGATACATAGTTTCCTTTCCTTCCCTTTCTTCATTCAGTAGTATAAAGAGGACTTGTTAATTAGCAGCACAAGCAACTAGTACTGTAGTACAAAGGAAAAGGGAAGAGAAAAAAAATAAAGAAAAAGGTTAGTTCTATTGCTTGCGTTGCGTGCATGCATGCATCTAGCTACATCAACTCTGTATCATCATCTATTCATCTCCATGATTCGGCGCTGCAGCACTGCTGCTGCTGCAGCATGAGGCTCGCGCTCGCTTTTGATCCTCCTAGGAATCTCCCGAAATGATGTGCAAGCAAGCGAGCACAAATGTGTACGTAAAACTGCTGGTCTGGTCTGGTACTAGCTGGTACGTAGCCGCTGCTGCACAGTAGCTTTTTTTTTTTATAAATGCCTGCAACTGTGCTGCTGCATATGCCCTCACCCAGTCACACAAAGCATGTACGTACAGACCCCCCACCCCACCCAGTTGCAGTAAACCGAGCGCAGGGGCAGGGACAGGACAGCTAGCCTGGGCAGCCGATGCTTCTTTCTTCGTCCCAAGACTGAAGGCTGCAGTTTGCCCCAGAAGCCAGTGAGCGGCTGCTAGCTATTACTGCTGCTGATCATCCGTAATTCCTTGTATCGTCGATCCTGACCTGCGGAGGCCGGCCCAGCGTATGCCTCCATCGTCCTATCTCTACTGACTGTACGCACGTACGACAGGAGAATTAGGGAGTATTCGTTGGGATTATATCCTGCACAGAACTTTTAAACTAACATATGTTATCCATCTCATACGTTGCCATGTATTTGGGCATGTATAACCCTAAATTCTTGAAATGGTTTTCCAAATACAAGATAATAGACCGTGCGTATATATAATAAGTACAGTCAAGACACGATATATATATAAAGCGTCGTGTAGAGTCTCTTGATTTTTTACTTAGTTTTTAGGGCATGTACAATGTGTTTAATGTAAAGGCTCTTGATGTGTTTAAAGGGGGTATTTGCAAAAAAACTTGGAGCCGTCTCTCCGCGAAGATACGCCTCTGGCTCGTAACCCAAGTAGCAACAGACGTCTCACTTTCCACTGTACGAATTTGTCGTCTGTTCTATCGATCCGATGATGTACAAACGTAATTACTTCTGTATTTATTAATAGACTATATTTATAGATACTCCATTATATAATATAATCTCTTAGTTGTCTCTTGTGCTTGGAGAACCATTTTGGTATATCTCCACTATACATGCCCTTAAAGACCACTCAAAAGACCCATCATTTAACTGGGTTATACATGTCTTTAGTCCATCCCCAGTGGAAGTTTCATTCTCATTAAACAAGGCGACACATCGCCATATTTGATGACATGGTACAATATTTATGATGAGAGAGATGGAGAGAGTTTTATGAGAGGAGAGACCGTTTCATTCAGATGAAAACTCAGGATACGCAGTTTCATAGACGAAAGGCTGATGTGTCACTTTTGTAAACTGTGCTATGAAAATTTCACCGGGTGTGGCCTTAGTAACCGTGCGTCGTCTATGCATGTCCAACTAACAAAATGGTACCACTAGCAAGTTCTATGCATATCCAACTAACAAAACGTCGATATCCGGGTCAATTGATGATATCGAGGTTCACCGCCTTTAATTTGACTACAGTGTTTCGTCGGAAACGAAAGCTCTCCGCGCGCTGTGTGGAAAGAGCTAGAATCCGATCCAACTGAGAACTGACCAGCAAGATCCAAATAAAAAGACGCACGCTTCTCTCTCGGGTCCATCTTGTCAAACATGGAATAGTTCGGCCTGCTCGAGAAACTAACGTTGTATACATACAGGGACACGGTGCTGTGTTGATGCATGTATACACCACACACACACATGCAGTGGCAACAAAAACAGTGCGCCTGAATGGAACCCCTCACCTACAGCAGTCCTCTTCCTCCTCCTCCTCCTCCTGCTGCTGCTGCTAGTCATCCATGGTCAGTGGGCCCCAGTGGCAAAGAGAGGGGCCGGCCGGGGCCACCGGTGCTGTCCTTGTGGACAATCAAATCCAAGATGTGAGAGCAGGGGCCGCCGGACGAAGGGATGCATCATGCATGTGGTGTGGTGGCGGGAGAGAAGAAAAAAAGCATGACAAGACCAATTTTTTTTTTCTCTCTCTCTCTCTCTGCGATGGAAAAACGGGATGAAAAAGAGTACTGGGTGGGAGGAACAGTGTTCACAAAAGGGGGGTGTGTGTCAAGAAAGGCATCCAATGATCCCAGGATAAGCCCCTCCATCAAGTTGCTACTAGTATAGCCATATGGGGTACACTGCAAGTGTGTAACCTTTTCCCTCCGGTGTGCTTGAATAATAGGTAAAACTAATAAAATAAAGAGAGGAGATTGTGTGAGAGGGGATTAGGTATCATGATTTTGGGGGCATGGGGGATAAAGTGCGCAGCCCCGAAATATAGCTACGTACTACTCTACTCTACTAGTAGCTGGCCGGCCGGCTTGTTAGTTAATTAGGCGGCGTAGATCGTCGATGGTCTCCAATGGCACTTAATTAGCGTCCACCATCATTACCAAATTCAGCATGAGATGCAGCAGCTTTTTGCTTGCTCGTCGCAACACGAAAGCAGCCAGCATTCGCTCGGTCTGCAGTGCCCGGCCGCTTTGCTTCCTTCTTGATCCCCCTGAGCGGCTCTGATAACAGATGTGGCGTGGTGTCGTCAACCCTGCCTTTCTCTCTCTCTCTCTCTCTCTCTCTCTCTCTCCCAAATGCAACAAGCACTTGGATGGAGCCAAGCAATCGGCACACCACATCAGACAGCGACATATGTAATAATATATATGTTATGTGCATGCAGATATTTTACCTTCGTTCTTAGATCCTCCATTACCAAGTTACCAATGCTAGAAGTTCAGATATTTCTCTCTCAGCTGGCTCCATCATTGCAACCAAGCCACTAACACAAAAGAACAACTGAACAAGCATGCATGTGGGGCAGAAGCCAATAAACGCTTTAGCCAACAGTAACCCAATATAATCCAGCAGCTAATTAATAAACACATTTGCATGTCCCTGCGCTTGCAGCAGTGAACCCCAGTTCCAGGTTAGGATCAGCGATTATTTATATCCCTACGTGGCTAATCAGCTACAGTGCTTGCAGACACGGAGCGCCACTTGATGGTACCTAATCCTCTTCCTCTGAAAGCACCACCAAAAGCGGGGGTCAAACGGGTCGATTAATTAATTAATTAATGGATAGAGCAGTGGCGCAGGACATTCTGAAACAAAAAGCTTTGTGGAGGAGCACTGCTAGCTCCACCCTCGCCGATGGAACCCTAATTCTCAGGCACGAACGAACAGCCGCACGCCCGGGTCCAACTAATCATACTGTAATATGAAGTGACGCCACAGCTTAGTTCTATAATATGTGTGTATATAGTAGTATACTGCAGAAAGCCAGAAAGGCTGAGCTCTGCTCTTGGACCAGTCTGTCCCAGGAGAGGGAATTAGGCTAGGAGGCTGATAACAACAGCCACATCAAGCACCAAAAAGAAAATATAAAGTAGAATCAGGGAAAATAATAATAATCTGCAAAGGTTTTATATAGACTATTATTAAGCCAGCATTTGCATGACAGGGACAGTGCCCTAATATCATACACCAGCTCGGTGGGCCCGGCCGGCCGGCCTTTGTGATAGAAACCAGCTGCAGGACACGGGTGCATCATACCAGCTGGAGATCGGTGCTTAAAAATATGATTTCCACTGTCTCTCGGTGCATTGAAGTGGTCTAGAGACAGTGACGATGATTAGGAGGGAATCGGTGCCCTCCATGGGGGTTTTAGTTATGTCTGCATCATCTGCCGCCTCTGCCTCATACATGCCGATAAAGAGCTAGCCGCAGGCACATCCCTGCCGGCCTGCCTGCCTGCCGCGACCTGGATGCTTCCCGGCTGATGCCTCTCCAGGAGGCAAAAACGCAAACACGCGCGGCCTCCTTGCCCAAAGCCAAGCTTACTATATTGCATACGACTATATATATCCATCATAAACACGAAAGCATACAACTACATTATCTATTTTTGAGAAAACAACATTGTTTTATTAACAAGAGTATACTTTTTGAAGAAAGCTGTTAGACAAATAGACATTTTCAGTTTTAATTTAATCCAAAAAATCACAATAATGTATATGACCACATATATGTATCACTACTCACATAAGCAGTAAACAACAGTAAAATATGCACAAATACAAAGAACAGATTGTACCCTACGGAGGGACCGATGGTCAAGGCATCAATGGCTTCATTCACACGAGACATCTCATGTGTATGTTCGATGTAGTCGTACACAGTCAATGCAGGCAGATGTACGCAGTGCAGTCCCTCGAACGGCACCGGCGACGGGGAACTTGATCAGCGCTAGTCGAGCGAACGAAACAGGTAGTCGCAAGTACGCTCCCCAAAAACCTGATCGCCCGCACACCCGTGCAAGTGTCGCTCCGCAGACGGCGATTTCGGAGGCCTGCTCTCCCACACTCTCTATGCTCGCAGAAGGTGGGACAGGAATGGCTGTGTGCAACGCGTCTAAGACTGTTCGGTGTTCGTACGTACTATTGTCACCAGAAGCAGCCTCCACTCCTCCGTATATATACACGCGCAGAGGTAGGCCAACAGATAGTAACGATCGCCATCAGAGCTACCATTACAGTCAGCCAGAAACTGATGCCATCAGTGACGTCCATTACTAGCTGACAACCATTACAACTCGTACGTTACTAGCCATAACACAGGAAACGGCCAGTAACGTACGATATTAATGAACGGTCATCACTCTAGGCAAAATGCGCAACCGTTATGAAGGAATATTCGGACCAAGATCCGATCTACCACGACATAGCAAGCATCACACGCGAGTAGTGGATACGCAGTGGATACGGAAAGAAAGGGAGTGGAGTGAGAGTGTGGGAGAGCAGGTAGGCAAAGAAAGGGAGAGCTCAGGAGGAATGAGAGCGCGGGGAAAGATGTCGGAGCTCTGGGGTTCTCATAGGGGTCATAGTGGATACGGAAGGGCATTAGTGCGCGAGTAATCACTCACTGGAGTGGGAAGGTGAGGGGAGGAGGCGGCAATGCTAGTGGAAGGCGTTACTGCTACAATGACACTGGGAATTCCACTACACCGAAACACAGGGCACGAGTGTGACAGTGGTTTGAAGCATGCAAGAGAGGAGTGGACACGAGCGCGAATGCAAGCAACCGTGCAAGGACACAAGCATGGGGAATGTTGTGGGCCGAACAGGTGGATCATAGATACCAGGCATAGCAAGCAACACGCGCGAGAGGAACTGGGCTGTAGAGAAACTGACCAAAAGCTAGGGTGAATGGGTTGGGCAGGTCAATTCAAGGTTTTTCTTATCTTTTTGAAATCCTTTTCTTTTATAAAAAACATAATTATGCAAAATTGATGCCAGAATTCATGAAGAAATTGCTCCAAGTATAGCGTCACCTCTTCATGGTTCGTCAATACATATAGCATGATATGGTGCCACTTCATGTTTTAGGGTCTTGGTGGTCGAACCACTTGTGCTTTCGAGTTTCCCTCAAAAAATGCTGAGGCTCGATTCATCTTCGCCATCATTGTAATGAGGGGGTAGATTATGCACGCTCGACAGTTTGTCACCATAGTAAGTTGTTGTGAAGTTTGACACCTCCTCTAGTATGTATGCCTCTGCAATGGAAGCCTCGATTTTGCATTTATTTCTACAATTTTTTCAAATATTCTTTAGCCATCTCTCGATTGGATAGCACCAACGTCCCTGCACACCCCATTAGTGCCTCATATGGAAGATGAAGAATCAAATGCTGCATCGGATTAAAGAAGTCGAGTGGAATATCTTATACAGCCTACACAATAACACGGGTGCCATTCTTCCCAAGTTTGCAATCACAGTCCAAGATAACTCTTTTGCACAAAGCTGGCGGAAGTAATAACTCAACTCTGCAAGCGCTAGCCAGACATGCTAAGGGACATAGCCTCGAACCATCGTCAGAAGAATTGGTTCAATCCATATGTGGAAGTCATGGCTCTTCATCTCTAAGGCTCACAGAGTAGATAAGTTCACCCCTGTCGGCGTTTCGAGACCGGGGGGTCCCTAAGCCGACGAGTGAGTGTGCTGCGTGCCCCAGCCCAGATGGGTCGAGCGCGTGGGCGAGCGCGAAGGGGGGAGAGGCGAGGTGGCCGGAGACGGGCGTGAGAGAGGTGGAAGTCCCGCGGCCTTCGTGTTCGTCCCGCGCCCAGGTCGGGTGCGCTTGCAGTAGGGGGGTTACAAGCGTCCACGCGGGTGAGGGAAGCGAGCGGCCCCAAGAGAGCGCCTGTCCCGTCCTCGGTCCCGCGCGGCCAACCTTCTCTGAGAAGGCCCTGGTCCTTCCTTTTATAGGCGTAAGGAGAGGATCCAGGTGTACAACGGGGGTGTAGCAGAGTGCTACGTGTCTAGCGGAGAGAGAGCTAGCGCCCTAAGTACATGCCAATGTGGCAGCCAGAGAGATCTTGGCACCCTGCTGGCGTGATGTCGTGGCTGTCGGAGGAGCAACAGAGCCTGGCGGAGAGACAGCTGTCGGGGCGGTCGAGTCCTTGCTGACGTCCCCCCGCTTCCGTAAGAGAGCTGAGAGCCACCGTCGTCACAGAGCTTGTGGGGCGCCATCATTGCCTATCTGGCGGAGCTAGCCAGATGGGACACCGGTCTTGTTCTCTGTGACCTGAGTCGGCTCGGGGTAGGACGATGATGGCGCTCCCTGTTGACGTGGCGGGCCCGCGTCCGAGGCCGGGCGACGTGGGCGTTCCTCCGAAGCTGGGGTCGAATCTGTCTTCCGTTGCCGAGGCCGAGCCCGAGCCCCTGGGTCGGGCGAGGCGGAAGTCGTTCGGCAGAGGCCAGGGCGGAGTCCGAGCCCTGGGGGTCGGGCGAGGCGGAGTTCGTCGTCTTCCGGGTCTTAGCCCGAGTCCGAGCCCTGGGGTCGGGCGGAGCGGAGTTCGCCGTCTTCCGGGTCTTAGCCCGAGTCCGAGCCCTGGGGTCGGGCAGAGCGGAGTTCGCCGTCTTCCGGGTCTTAGCCCGAGTCCGAGCCCTGGGGTCGGGCGGAGCGGAGTTCGCCGTCTTCCGGGTCTTAGCCCGAGTCCGAGCCCTGGGGTCGGGCGGAGCGGAGTTCGCCGTCTTCCGGGTCTTAGCCCGAGTCCGAGCCCTAGGGTCGGGCGGAGCAGAGTTTCCTATGGCGCCTCTGGCGAGGTCTGACTGCCTGTCAGACTCACTCTGTTGAGTGGCACTGCAGTCGGAGTGGCGCAGGCGGCGCTGTCCTTCCGTCAGACCGGTCAGTGGAGCGGCTGAGTGACGGCGGTCACTTCGGCTCTGCCGGGGGCGCGCGTCAGGATAAAGGTGTCAGGCCACCTTTACGTTAAATGTTCCTGCAACTTGGTCAGTCGGTGCGGCGATTTAGTCAGGGTTGCTTCTTAGCGAAGCCAAGGCCTCGGGCGAGCCGGAGATGTGTTCGCCGTTAAAAGGGGGGCCTCGGGCGGGACGGAAGTCCCTCGAGGTCGGCTGCCCGAGTCCGAGGCTAGGCTCGGGTGAAGCGTGATCGAGTCACTCGTATGGACTGATCCCTGACTTAATCGCACCCATCAGGCCTCTGCAGCTTTATGCTGATGGGGGTTACCAGCTGAGAATTAGGCGTCTTGAGGGTACCCCTAATTATGGTCCCCGACAGTAGCCCCCGAGCCTCGAAGGGAGTGTTAACACTCGCTTGGAGGCTTTCGTCGCACTTTTTTGCAAGCGGGACCAGCCTTTCTCGGTTGCATTTTGTTCCGGTGGGTGCGCGCGAGCGCACCCGCCGGGTGTAGCCCCCGAAGCCTCGGAGGAGTGGTTTCACTCCTTCGAGGTCTTAATGCCTTACGTAACGCTTCGGCAGGTCTGGTCGTTTCCTCATGCGAACTGGCCGTAGCCCGGGTGCACGGTCGGGGCCCAAGCTCTCGGGCTGGTATGTTGACGCTGTCAACGGTTCGGCCGGAGCCGGGTTTGCGAGAGCAGCCCCCGAGCCTCCGCACAGGGCGAGGGGACGATCAGGGACAGACTCGACTTTTTACATACGCCCCTACGTCGCCTTTCCGCAAGGAGGAGGGGGGGAGTGCGCCATGTTACCCTCGATGGGCACCGAACATGGTGTCTCCGGTGAGCTGCAAGCGGGTAATCCGAGTGGACGTCCGTGCCCCGTTCGTTGGGGGTCGGCTAGGGGCCCAGAGGCACGCCCAAAAGTACTTGCGGGTGATCTGCCGGACCCGGTCCCCTGGCGACGGGGTCCGAGGGCTCGATGCCTCCCTCCGATGGGATTCCGTTACAAGATCGCTCCCGCTGGTCTCGGAAATGTCCTAGGGTACCTCGGGAGCGCAGCCCGAGCCTCGGTTATGTATCGAACGTACCCCTGGTCATCCCTCGCTCGGTGTCTGAGGCGACTGTGAACCCTTCGGGGGCCAGCCTTCGAACACCTGATCAGTAATGGGCGCGGAGCCCGAGTAGCCTGAGGCGGCCATGGAGCCCTTCGGGGGGCCAGCCTTCGAACCCCTGACCTGTAGTGGGTGTCGGGCCCACGCGATCTGAGGCGACTGTTGAACCCTTCGGAGGGCCAGCCTTCGAACCTCTGATTAGTAGGGGGGGGCTCGGAGCCCGGTTCCTTCACAGGGAAGGATCCTTTTCGGGGTATCCCCTTTCCCGGTCCCTGTTGCAAGAGATAGAGAAAGAGGAAAAAGGGAAAAGGATACGAAATCGAACGACGTGGCGTACCTTTTTTGGCACGGTTATTACGGCGAAGGCGAAGCGTCGTCCGCTTCTCCTGCCAGAAGCGCCGCCTGTCCCGCCGCGGAGTTAATGCGACGGGGCGAGTGGTTGGCGGGGCGGCCGTTGCGCGTGCGCGAGCCGTTCGAGAGACGGCTATTTCGCTTCGCACTTTTTGAATTCCGTGTCCGGTCCGGGCGGAGCGCTGGAAACGGTTTTGCCCTGGTCTTTATATACTCGGGAGAGAACCTGGTGACGGCTCTTCGCTCCGCTTCCTGCCTCTTTCTTTAGGTTTTCGCAACCCGAGAGGCTTTGACCAGAGGAGAGGAAAACCGCCCTTCCTGCCCCTTGCGCCGCCATCCCTTCCGCCTTGCTGATGGCCGACCGAGTGACCATCATCTCCCCGCGCGATCCGTGGCCATTTTCCACGGTGACGGCGAGCGATCTGGAGGAGCTGGTTGGCGAAGGTTTGCTTCGCCCCCTCACCGACGGGCAGCGACCCGAGTGGATTCCTCCCACGGGCGGAGTCGCTCCATCCCCACCGCCGGGGTACGTCGTGAGCTTCATCTCCTTCCACGAGCGGGGATTCGGCGTGCCGACTGGTCGCTTCATGCGGGCGATCCTGTTCCACTATGGGGTGGAGTTGCACAACCTCTCCCCCAATTCCATCTCGCAGGCCGCTATCTTCGTAGCGGTGTGCGAAGGGTATTTGGGGATCGCTCCCCATTGGGATTTGTGGACCCACCTCTTCCTCGCTGAGCCTTTCGCCTTGCCGACGGGGGAGAGGAGGGTCCGTGCAGCGGTGCGGGCCGGCGGCTGCACTCTCTTGCTGAGGCAGTCGCGGGCGTCGCAGTACATTCCTGCCATCCTTGCGTCCTCGAACAAGGGGTGGCAGCGCCGGTGGTTCTACCTCCGGAACGACGGCGAGTTGCTCCCACCGTTCTCCCGGCGAGTAGTCACCGCCGCCACCGACGCCTGGCGTCACGGGACCCCGCACGAGAGACAGAAGAATCTCGAACCCCTCCTCGAGGCCCTGAAGGCGTTGCGGGAGGGAGGACTCACCGCTGCAGAAGTGATTGCCGCTATCCACCGTCGGAGGGTGCTTCCCTTGGCGGAGCGGCGGCTGCCGCTTTGGGAGATGACCCCGGAGGCCGACTAGGAGGGCTCGCGAATGTCCCCTGATCCTCTTCCTTTCGACGCCCTTCAATGGCGGGTGTCGACTGCGATGGGGAAGCCGGACTCCCACGCCTACTCCCAGCTTCGAATGCGCCCCGACCAGGGGTGCGTAAATCTGGTGAGTGTTCACTCCCTCCCCCTTCATAATCGGGTTGCTCTGGGTTCTTACGGTCGGGTTTCTTTCTCCCCTTTTTTAGGAGGTGGGGTGGCACAAACCCTCCCTGCCACGGGTCCCGGAGGACGCGGTGGACCGAGCAGCGCGGCGGGTCGCCACGGAGGAGAAGAAGAAGAAGAAGGACGCGGAGAAGGCCCGGGCCCGTGAGCGGAGGCGGGCTCGGGATGCCTTGGAGAAGCGCCGTCGCCAGCAGGAGAGGGACGGACTCCCGAGGGAGCCATCACCGGAGACGCCCGACGACGACGATGACGATGATGATGAAGAGGAGGATGACATGGCCGCCCGTCTCGGCCTCGGCCCCGACTTAGGGTGTGGCCAGGAGCCGTCGAGCCAGCCCCCGAGCGGGCCGACTCCGTCAGCCCCCGAAGTTGGGGCGTCGGGGTCCCGGCCCGAGGCACGGGGGCGATCCGAGAGGTCACCTGACCCCTCAGCCGGAGGAGCTGAGGTGGCTCCGGAGAGCCAGGTCAGGGCGTCTGTTCCCCAGGGGGCGCCGCTCGTGCCGACGGCGCATGGGGGTGACCCTCAAGTCATCGCGGCCGTGCCCAGGCAATCTGCTTCCCGGGCACCCAAAACAAGGGTGGCGCCGAAGGTGCCGGCAAAGCGGACCTCGACGGCTGTTTCGAGAGTCGGGATCCAAGAAGGCTCCCCCCAGGCGCGGTGGATCATGGCCCGAAGTGGGTGAGTATCTCACTGTCTTCGTCTTGGCTTCCCATTCATATGTTTCGGCTGTGATTTTCCCTTCCTCCTTTTTTTATCCAGCAAGCGAAGCCATGGCCAGACCGACCTGGCACCCCGGAAGGCCCTTAAGACGGCGCCGGACTGCGCGGCCAGCGCTGCCCCAGGTCTCGTTGTTCAGCCGACCCTTTCGCAGGGCGCTCCACCGCAGGGGGTTCGGGCGTCGCCTGCCTCCGGGGAGCGGGCTCCCGAGGCTGGCTCTTCTGCCGAGGCGGCCATCGTGATTGGGGAGGCGGCTGGCGCCGACGTGGCCCCGAGCCCGCCTGTCGTGTTGGCCATGCCGGCGCCCGCCGCTACCGAAGTCGCCGCCGTCCCGGTCGGAGAGCGACCGGTTGTTGCCAGCGCCGGGATGGCTGACGTGTCGGCGCCCAGTGTCTCGGCAGAAGCGGGCGCGGACGCGGGATCCGTCCAGCCGGGGGGCAGCCTCATCGCTGTGTGGCGGAGCCCCGAGGCCCGTCGTCAGCTGCTCCGATTCCGGACCCGCGAGGCCTCGGATCCTGTCTTCGTTCTCGACGATGAACAGGAGGAGCAGTCCTGGGATGAGCTCCGCGAGCGCGCTGAAGTGACGGTGGGGTCGCTCCGGTTGTCGTTGGAGGTTCTCTGCAGGGATGTCCCCAAAATCCTCCAGGTGACGGTTTCAGACATACCTTTTTCTTTCTGTGAGCGAGGCGTTCGTCGTGACGCCCTGTCTCCTCCCCCCAGGACCTGACGGATCGGAGCGCCGCCAAGTCGTCGTTCATCCGCCGCGAGGTCGGCGTCTGGGGCTCGCTGCGATCCCTGAGGACCTCGCTAGCCGAGGCTACTGCGCGCCTTTCTCAGCAGGATGCCAAGGAAGCGGACCTCCAGTTGCTCTGCGCTGACCTGAGAGCCGAGGCGGCAGCAGCGCGCACGGAGGCGCAACGGCAGCGGTCGGAGTTCGCCCAGGTCGTCGAGGAGCGGGACCAATCTCGGGGCTGAGCTGTCGAGGCCGAAACCCGGGCTGAGACCCTCGCAGCCGACCTAGCGGTAGCCCAGGTCGCGGCCTCGGAGCAACGTGCCCGAGCTGAAGGTATGCCATGACCGTCCCTGATTCTTGTTCTTGTCGGTTTCCTCTGCTTGTGCTTGAGGTCTTTCTCCTGGTCGTTCGCAGAGCTTGAGTCCGCCCTTGACGAGTCCGCCAAGGCGCTTGCCGAGGCGCTTGCCGGAGCCGCCGAGCAGAGGGAAGCTGACCTTGCGGCCATGTCCGAGGCCGTCTCGGACGTTTATCGTAACCTCGGCTCCGGCGACGTCCCTTCAGGAAGCTCCCCTCAAAGCCGCCTTCAAGCCTTGGGTGATCACGCGCGCGGCAGAGTCCGCGAGGCGCTACACCACGGCGTCAGGCGGGCCTTCGCCGTGCTCGCTTCCCACTACGTTGTGGACCTGGAGCGGGTTAGTGAGGGGTACTGTCTTCCTGACGAAGACGAAGCTGCCCTGGCAGAAGTCCAGCGGCTCGACGCGATCGCCGCGGGTCCGAGCGCGGCGCTGGCGACCACCTTTGAGGCGGAGATTCTTCCCCCTGCACCGTCACCGGAGGCCGAGATGGACCTTACCGACGGCGGGGACGGTGCTGAGGGCGCGGCTCCTTCCCAAGGCGGCGCCTAATTCTTGTTGGAACAATTTCTTGTTGGATGTGCGTCTCACCGCGGCCGCTGAGGCCTGAACACTTTGTCCTTCTTGCATGAAGTCGTACTCTCCTTCCTTCCCATTTGCGTGTCTGTCCTAGCTTGTCAATAATAGGGTGGCTTCCTGAGTTGGGTCATTCTTCGTGGCAGGTGATGAGTGAGGTGTCCCTAACCCGGAGGCGCAGGAGTTCCTCGGCTCAGTCGGCCTTGCCATTTACATGTACCCACGTTCGCTCCCCGAGACCCTATTTCTGACATAGCCGGGAGAACGCAAGAGGCCCCTTTTTGATTGAAAATTTTTGACGCGGAGAAGTACACCCAATCTCGACGCAGAGGGGTTCCCCCTTTTTAGCCCCCGAGGGAGGGTCGGGCTCTGCCGAGGCGAGGCCGACCCTTCCTTGATGACCGAGGCGCAGAGGCTGCCTGACGGGTCGGACTCAGGCCCGAATATCCAGCGAGTGCTCGGCGGCGTCCCTCGGTATGCCGGGCATGTCCGAGGGACTCCACGCAAAGACATCGGTGTTTGCGCGGAGAAAGTCGGCGAGCACTGCTTTCTATCTGGGGTCGAGCCCGGAACCGATCCGGACCTGCCTGGAGGTGTCGCCACTGGGGTCGAGTGGGACGGCCTTAACCGTCTCCGCTGGCTCGAAGTTGCCGGCATGACGCTTCACATCTGGCACCTCTTTGGAGAGGTTCTCCAGGTCGGCGATGAGGGCCTCGGACTCGGCGAGGGCCTCGGCGTACTCCACGCACTCCACGTCGCATTCGAACGCGTGTTTGTACGTGGGGCCGACGGTGATGACCCCATTGGGGCCCGACATCTTGAGCTTCAGGTAGGTGTAGTTGGGGACGGCCATGAACTTCGCGTAGCATGGCCTTCCCAGTACCGCGTGGTAGGTTCCTCGGAACCCGACCACCTCGAACGTCAAGGTCTCCCTTCGGAAGTTGGAGGGCGTCCCGAAGCAGACGGGGAGGTCGAGTCGTCCGAGGGGTTGGACGCGCTTCCCAGGGATGATCCCGTGGAAGGGCGCAGCGCCTGCTCGGACGGAGGACAGATCGACGCGCAGGAGCTTGAGGGTCTCGGCGTAGATGATGTTGAGGCAGCTGCCCCCATCCATCAGGACCTTGGTGAGCCTGACGTTGCCGACGATGGGGTCGACGACGAGCGGGTATTTCCCCGGGCTCGGCACATGGTCGGGGTGGTCAGCCTGGTCGAAGGTGATGGGCTTGTCGGACCAGTCTAGGTAGACTGGCGCCGCCACCTTCACCGAGCAGACCTCCCGGCGCTCTTGTTTGCGATGCCGAGCCGAGGCATTCGCCGCATGCCCACCGTAGATCATGAAGCAGTCGCGGACCTCGGGGTACTCTCCTGCTTGGTGATCTTCTTTCTTGTCGTCGTCGTGGGCCCTGCCACCCTCCGCGGGTGGCCCGGCCCTGTGGAAGTGGCGCCGAAGCATGACGCACTCCTCGAGAGTGTGCTTGACGGGCCCCTGATGGTAGGGGCACGGCTCCTTGAGCATCTTGTCGAAGAGGTTTGCACCTCCGGGGGGCTTCCGAGGGTTCTTGTACTCGGCGGCGGCGACAAGGTCCGCGTCGGCGGCGTCGCGTTTCGATTGCGACTTCTTTTTGCCCTTCTTCTTGGCGCCGCGCTGAGTAGACGCCTCGGGGCCCTCTTCCGATGGGCGGCCCTGGGGCTGCTTGTCCTTTCGGAAGATAGCCTCGACCGCCTTCTGGCCAGAGGCGAACTTGGTGGCGATGTCCATCAGCTCGCTCGCCCTGGTGGGGGTTTTGCGACCCAACTTGCTCACCAGGTCACGGCAGGTAGTGCCGGCAAGGAACGCGCCGATGACATCCGAGTCGGTGATGTTGGGCAGCTCGGTGCGCTGCTTCGAGAATTGCCGGATGTAGTCCCGGAGCGACTCTCCCGGCTGTTGCCGGCAGCTCCGAAGGTCCCAGGAATTCCCGGGGCGCACGTATGTGCCCTGGAAATTGCCGGCGAAGGCTTGGACCAAGTCGTCCCAGTTGGAGATCTGCCCCGGAGGCAGGTGCTCCAACCAGGCGCGAGCAGTGTCGGAGAGGAACAGGGGGAGGTTACGGATGATGAGGTTGTCGTCGTCCGTTCCACCCAGTTGGCAGGCCAGGCGGTAGTCCGCGAGCCACAGTTCCGGTCTCGTTTCCCCCGAGTACTTCGTGATAGTAGTCGGGGGTCAGAACCGGGTCGGGAACGGCGCCCGTCGGATGGCCCGACTGAAGGCCTGCGGACCGGGTGGTTCGGGCGAGGGACTCCGATCCTCCCCGCTGTCGTAGCGCCCCCCACGCTTGGGGTGGTAGCCTCGGCGCACCCTTTCGTCGAGGTGGGCCCAACGGTCGCGTCGATGGTGCTCGTTGCCGAGGTGGCCTGGGGCCGCAGGCGCGGTGTTGCGCGTGCGCCCGTGTAGACCGAGGCTTCCCGCATGAATCGGGAAGTCGCGGCATGAGGTTCCGAGGGGTATCCCTGCCTTCGGGAGGCAGTGCTCTCAGCCCGTCGGGCCGCAGCGCCTTCCAGGAGATTCTTGAGCTCTCCCTGGATTCACCGACCCTCGGTAGTTGATGGTTCCGGCATCGCGCGGAGGAGCATCGCTGCGGCTGCCAGGTTCTGACCAACCCCACTGGATGCGGGCGGCGGCCTGACCCTGACATCGTTGGCGACGCGGTGCTGGAGACCTTGGGGCAGGTGACGTATTTCTCCGGCCGGGGGTTGGCCCGCCCATGCCTGCCCGACGTCCCAACGGATCGGCTCAAGCGCTCCTGTTCCCTCGTTGAGCCTGGCCTGCGCCTCGTGGACTTGCTCGAGTTGTGGGTCGTAACCCCCCGCCGGAGCGGGGACCACAGCTAGCTCCCGCGGGATGTCGGTGCGAGGCACCGGCCTAGGAAGGTCACCGTCCTCCGGCATGCCGAGATGGTTGCCTTCGGAGGGATCCCCTAGCTCGACGTGGAAACATTCGCGGCTCGGGCCGCAGTCCTCGTCGTCAAGGCTGCGGCTTCCGTCGGAACAGTCGGAGAGGCAGTAGTCACATGCGGTCATGAAGTCCCGCATGGCACTGGGGTTGCCAAGTCCAGAGAAATCCCAACAGATGCTGGGATCGTCATCTTCCTCGGACCCAGAGGGCCCGTAGGTCGAGACGTCCGTCAACCGGTCCCAAGGCGACCGCATACGAAACCCCAGTGGGGTTGCACTCGCCTCAATGAGAGCGCCCGTCAAAGCAAGATTGCTAGGCGGGTTGAGGCCGAGTCGAAATGACGTAAGATGGGAGTTAGTCGGTACCTTCTGGTCGACGAGGAGCGACGTAGTCACATCGGGGACTGGTTACACCGTCATCCCAGGTACGAGGGCGACGTCCTGCAGGCTTTCCGCGAGCGCGCTGGCGTCGTCTTCTTGCTTGGGATCGGCGTGTCGCGGGGGGACGGCGCTTGCCTTCGTCTCGAACGCGAGGTCGACGCCCGGCGTGCCTTCCGTCGGGGCGTCGGGGGCGTCGATTCGCTCGACGGCTGACGAAGCGCGGCCTCCCGCTTGGCCTTGGTGGCCCCGCCTCCTCCTCCGTTGGCGGGGGAGAGGACGGAGCGAGCTCGAATGTTGTTCTTCCACCACGCGGGGAAGATGTCGTCGATTCCGCCGCCGGCGGGCGGGTTGTCGGCCGCCATTGTCGTTGTCGCGCGGCGGTGGAAGGAGTATCATGTCGTAGCTGCCGTCGGAGGACATGAACTCAAGACTCCCGAAACGGAGCACCGTCCCGGGCCGGAGAGGTTGCTGGAGACTGCCCATCTGGAGCTTGATGGGAAGCTGTTCGTCAGCACGCAGCAGGCCCCTACCTGGCGCGCCAACTGTCGGCGTTTCGAGACCGGGGGGTCCCTAAGCCGACGAGTGAGTGTGCTGCGTGCCCTAGCCCAGATGGGTCGAGCGCGTGGGCGAGCGCGAAGGGGGGAGAGGCGAGGTGGCCGGAGACGGGCGTGAGAGAGGTGGAAGTCCCGCGGCCTTCGTGTTCGTCCCGCGCCCAGGTCGGGTGCGCTTGCAGTAGGGGGGTTACAAGCGTCCACGCGGGTGAGGGAAGCGAGCGGCCCCAAGAGAGCGCCTGTCCCGTCCTCGGTCCCGCGCGGCCAACCTTCTCTGAGAAGGCCCTGGTCCTTCCTTTTATAGGCGTAAGGAGAGGATCCAGGTGTACAACGGGGGTGTAGCAGAGTGCTACGTGTCTAGCGGAGAGAGAGCTAGCGCCCTAAGTACATGCCAATGTGGCAGCCGGAGAGATCTTGGCACCCTGCTGGCGTGATGTCGTGGCTGTCGGAGGAGCAACGGAGCCTAGCGGAGAGACAGCTGTCGGGGCGGTCGAGTCCTTGCTGACGTCCCCCCGCTTCCGTAAGAGAGCTGAGAGCCGCCGTCGTCACAGAGCTTGTGGGGCGCCATCATTGCCTATCTGGCGGAGCTAGCCAGATGGGACACCGGTCTTGTTCTCTGTGACCTGAGTCGGCTCGGGGTAGGACAATGATGGCGCTCCCTGTTGACGTGGCGGGCCCGCGTCCGAGGCCGGGCGACGTGGGCGTTCCTCCGAAGCTGGGGTCGAATCTGTCTTCCGTTGCCGAGGCCGAGCCCGAGCCCCTGGGTCGGGCGAGGCGGAAGTCGTTCGCCAGAGGCCAGGGCGGAGTCCGAGCCCTGGGGGTCGGGCGAGGCGGAGTTCGTCGTCTTCCGGGTCTTAGCCCGAGTCCGAGCCCTGGGGTCGGGCGGAGCGGAGTTCGCCGTCTTCCGGGTCTTAGCCCGAGTCCGAGCCCTGGGGTCGGGCGGAGCGGAGTTCGCCGTCTTCCGGATCTTAGCCCGAGTCCGAGCCCTGGGGTCGGGCAGAGCGGAGTTCGCCGTCTTCCGGGTCTTAGCCCGAGTCCGAGCCCTGGGGTCGGGCGGAGCGGAGTTCGCCGTCTTCCGGGTCTTAGCCCGAGTCCGAGCCCTGGGGTCGGGCGGAGCGGAGTTTCCTATGGCGCCTCTGGCGAGGTCTGACTGCCTGTCAGACTCACTCTGTTGAGTGACACTGCAGTCGGAGTGGCGCAGGCGGCGCTGTCCTTCCGTCAGACCGGTCAGTGGAGCGGCTGAGTGACGGCGGTCACTTCGGCTCTGCCGGGGGCGCGCGTCAGGATAAAGGTGTCAGGCCACCTTTACGTTAAATGTTCCTGCAACTTGGTCAGTCGGTGCGGCGATTTAGTCAGGGTTGCTTCTTAGCGAAGCCAAGGCCTCGGGCGAGCCGGAGATGTGTCCGCCGTTAAAAGGGGGGCCTCGGGCGGGACGGAAGTCCCTCGAGGTCGGCTGCCCGAGTCCGAGGCTAGGCTCGGGTGAAGCGTGATCGAGTCACTCATATGGACTGATCCCTGACTTAATCGCACCCATCAGGCCTCTGCAGCTTTATGCTGATGGGGGTTACCAGCTGAGAATTAGGCGTCTTGAGGGTACCCCTAATTATGGTCCCCGACAACCCCCTACTTAGGTTAGATGCATACTGTCGGCGTTTCGACCCCGGGGGGTCCCTGGACCGACGAGTAAAATTGTCGCTGCGTGCCCCAGCCCAGATAGGTTGGCCCGAGATGGAACACAAGGGGGGGGACCGCGGCTCGTGTTATCCTGCGCCAGAGGAGGATGCGCTTGCAGTAGGGGTTACAAGCGTTCGCGAGGGAGAGAGAGTGTGAGCCGGTTCGTCAGCCCGTCCTCCCACGCGACCACCCTCTCGTATGAGGGCCCTGGCCCTTCCTTTTATAGATGCAAGGAGAGGGTCTAGGTGTACAATGGGGGGTGTAGCAATATGCTAATGTGTTCGGTAGAGAGGATCCAGAGCCCTATGTACATGCCAATGCGGTCGTCGGAGAGATGCTAGAGTCCTGTGTACGCGGTGTCGTGGCCGTCGGAGGAGTGTTTGAGCCCTGTAGAAGCACAGTTGTCGAGGCTGCTGGGACCTTGCTGACGTCTCCTTGCTTCCGTAGGGGGCTGAGAACCACCATCGTCATGGACGCACGCGGGGAGCCATCATTACTTGTTACCGGGGTGAGCCTGGATGGGACGCCGGTCTTGTTCCCCCGTAGCCTGAGCTAGCTAGGGGTAGGGTAATGATGTACCCCCTGCGGCGTGGTCGGTCCGAGCCCAAGGTCGGGCGAGGCGGAGACTCCTCCTGAGGCCGAGGCCGGGGTCGGGCGAGGACGCGATTCCTTCCGAGGTCGAGGTTGAGGCTGGGCCCTGGGGTCGGGCGAGGCGGAGACCACCTTCCGAGGTCGAGGTTGAGGCCGAGCCCTAGGGTTGGGTGAGGCGGAGACCACCTTCTGAGGCCGAGGCGGGGGCCGAGCCCTGGGGTCGGGCGAGGCGGAGACTTCCTCCTGAGGCCGAGGCCCAAGGTCGGGCGAGGCGGAGCTTCCTGTTACACCTGAGGCTGGACTCAGCTGCTGTCAGCCTCACCCTGGTGGGTGGCACAGCAGTCGGAGAGGGGCGAGCGGCGCTGTTCTCCTGTCAGGTCAGTCAGTGGGAGGGCGAAGTGACTGCGGTCACTTTGACCTTGCCAACTGAGGCACGCGTGTCAGGATAAGATGCCGGGCGATCCTTGCATTGAATGCGTCTGCGATACGGTCGGTTGGTGAGGCGATTTGGCCAAGGTTGCTTCATAACGAAGCCTGCCCGAGCTGGGCTTCGGGCAAGTCGAGGGTGCGCCCGTTGCTTGAGGAGGCCCTCGGGTCGAGGCGTGAATTCGCCTGGGACTACAGTTCCCGCCCGAGGCTGGGCTCGGGCGAGGCGAGATCGCGTCCCTTGAGTAGACGAAGCCTTGACCTGAATTGCGCCCATCAGTCTCTGCAGTTTGTGCTGATGGTGATTACCAGCCGAGTTTAGGAGTGTTGGGGGTACCCCTAATTATGGTACCCGACACATACCCATTAGAGAATATTAACATCTTGATCCACTGTAGTACTTCCTTTCTTTGGGCCCTACTCAGGATGAAATCGTCCTTCGTCCTTCTTCATGTCTTTCCATCACTATGCAGCTTTATCATGGTGAATGGCATCAAAGTGGGTCCATGTTTCACCATCGGATGTGTATACCATTTTGTCAGGATTGTATAGTTTTCTATTTCTGTTCCATGTTATCTGTTTCGCGGATTTCTCGGTTATGTATAGACGCTAGATCCTCGGTATGAACGGAAGATGACGTAAGATTGTCACGGGGAAGTCAAACTGTCTCTTCTGTCCATCACCAGAGTCTACCTCCATGAACCTATACCATTTACACTTCGGATAGTACTTTGCCTCCACATATTCTTTCCTAAATAGGACGCGGCCCTTCAGACAAGCATGTATCTGCTCATACGTCATCTTGAGTGCACGAAACAGTTTTTGTGCATCATACACGCTCTTTGATAGAACATGATTATCTAGAAGAAGGCTGCCAATAAAACCATCAAAGGCGTCTCGACTCAGGCTGTACTACGACTTGAATGCTATTATACGTCCAATCGCATCCAGTTGAGAAACCTTTGTATTAACGTGAATTGGTTTATGTGTCGCGTCAAACATGTCGTAGAACGCCTTTGCGGTCGCCTTTGGATCGTCCTCCATACGTCCTTCGGTGAACTGTGCCGCATGATAGTTGTTCACCATATCAGCTACACCTGCATCAACATCATAATCATCCACGCATTGTCTCACCACCTCCTATCTCGTACGATGCGCTTCACCATGGAAGATCCACCGAGTATAGTCTAGCGTAAATCCATATTTCCAAATATATTCTCCATAGAAACCTGGCAGGTCTCCATAGAAGGTTTATGATTTCATGTGAAGGCCGACTAGTTTTCTACACATAGTGCGTGGCAACTTTCACGAAGTAGTGTCAAATTTTTATCAGAGACTCTACATATGATATCATGACATGTCAACAAGTTTCATGATTTTCTGACTTTGTTTGTGTTTTATATAATTTTAAACACAACTGGATCGCAAGTTCGCGGTCATGTTTTGTGAGCATGGTGTTCAAAAAATCTGGTCGGTTCCTAAAATAGGATGTAACTTGTGCTAAATAACATGAATATCATTTTTGCATTCACTGTTTTCTATTTTTCGAGTGACTTGCAGTTCAAATCTGAATTATCCAGAAAATTGAATTAAACAGACTAAATCTAATAATTATAGCAAACAATTTGATAATTGTGCCAAAATTAAACATGTAGGTCCACATACTGTAGGATCATACCACAAAAAATGTTTGGAAAAAAAGAAAAAAGGAATACACTTTGTCGAGTGTTAAGGAAATACACTCGGCAAAATAATGGTTTATTGAGTGTTTGTCAGGTAACACTCGGCAAAGAAGATATTTTGTCGAGTATCAACGTCTGGCACTCGGTAAAGTTAGCGGCCGTCAACTATAGACGGTTGCTGACACTTTACCGAGCGCCATGTTTTGCCGAGAGATTCACACTCGGTAAAGTTAGCAGCCGTCAACTATAGACGGTTGCTGACACTTTACCGAGCGCCATGTTTCACCGAGAGATTGACACTCGGCAAAGTCTTTTTTGCTGAGTGTTTTTCTATGCCGAGTGTTTTGTCTTTGGCAAATTAGGTACATGCCGACTGGTGAGAGGTGAAGAGTGACACTCAACAAATAATGCTTTGCCAATAAATCATACTCGGTAAAGCGCCGAGCTCTCGTCAAAGAGCTGGATTCCAGTAATGTAAGGGATCTTTAGCATGCTAAAATAAATAAGAGCAAAGCTAAAATTGATGGCTCCTATTTCGGTTTTCATCTCGCGAAAGCAAAGCCCAGCCTCGTGCGCGTCAACAGCGGGGACACAGGCCCTGCATTGTGGGCGTTGCCACGTGTATGCCAAGGCTGAGGAGGATCGGAGGCTGCACACCACGGGGAAAGTGAGAGACGAGGGTGACGAGAGAGAAGTGAGGGAGTATTAGATAAGCGACGAAGAAATCCTAACTGATGTGCTCCATATAAGGAGCGTGTCTCATATCTAAGAGACCGTATATGTATATATAGACGACGTGTAAAACATTATTTTACATGGTAGATAGTACTAATGAATTTTGAAATAGAAAATGTGATAACAGGATATGGAGGCCATTGGAGATAGTAATAGCTCCTATTTCTAGGTACGGGTATTATCTATCGGTCTCCGTAACGTTCGATTTCCAAAATCATCAGATATTTTAGGAGTGAGTGAAATTTACGTAAGCATGCTTATTAATAATTAGATAGTGTCTCGTAAAGTTAATCATGTGCTACACTACAGTAAACGAAACAATTTCTGACGGCCAAAGCTGTCGGACATAAGCTTTAAACTGTCGGAGATAGCTTATGTCTGACGATATTTAGTTATCTCTGACGGTCTTTAGCAGTCGGACATAAGGGGTCGAAAATAGTATTATGTCCGACGGCGGCCGTCGGATATAAGCTATCTCCGACGGCCGCAACCACCTGTCGGAGATAGTAAATGTCAACTGTTTTACCGTTCGGTTGGTGGGACCCACAGCTTTTATGTCCGACGGTCAGCCGTCGGACATAAGGGTTGTTATTTCCGATGGCTTAATTTAAGCCGTCAGACATAAGCAACCCTTATGTCCGACGGCTGACGCCAGGCCGTCGGATATAACAAATTTCATAAATTACACAAAATTCTGTTTTTTAAAAATCTAACATTTACAAAAAAAACAGATTTCATGCAAATATACGCAGAGTTCATATACAACCACATATTCACAATCACAAATATACTCACATAAGTATTCACATTCACAAATTTAACATAACGACATATAGTTCCAAATGGTTGCAACAAGTCTTTTACATCAACATATAGGTCCAAAATAAAAACTGACATTGTTCGATGGATAGTCTTTGACATGAACAGTAATAGTTCGAAATTATACACATTTGATGAACTATCACTCATATCTATCACCTGGTTGGTTCGAGTTATAGCCACTTCCTCCGGATGAACTCTGCGTGTTGAAAAGGTTGTTCACCCAAGAATGTGATGCGTCGTCTTGACCAGACCCATCTCCAGGTGCGGCAACTGAAGCGGGTGGTGTCTGAAATCCCTATAACAGACGCACATGAAATAGTAACCACTCAGTTTTTCATTTAAACACATAAGACATCTATGAACATGTCACACACGCATGTGTACATACCGTAGGGAATTGTGATGGAGGCGGAGGTGGAGGCGCCAGCATTGGCATCGACAGTGCAAAGTCCGGAGGCGACATCCCATATGTCGGCATCGGGACGCCCGCTTGTTGGGCTAGTTGCTAAAAATTATATACAAGCCATTGTTGAGCAAATAAGATACACATCATATGTTTTGCAAAATAAGGTACAAAATGTTACTTCAACTTACCGAGAGAAGAGCTTGATTTTGGGCCTGGAAGTTTGCATAATACTCGTCCTTCTTCTTCTGGTACTCAGCTTGTTGTCTCTGGTACTCAGCTTGTTGCGTCTGGTACTCCAATTGTTCCCTCAAAACTGATTGATGATACTCTGCCTGTTGACGCAACACTACAAGCTCTATCTCCGGGGCGGATGATCGTGAACGGGACGACTGTGAAGACGACGATGTGGACTGTCGTCCACGGCGTCTCAGCTCCCTAGAATCAATCATAGAATCAAAAATACCCAGCCTACAAGAGTGAACCATGCACTTAGTATAGTAAATCATGGGCTCAGTTGAATCGCAAGCATATGAGGATAATTTTGAAATCCAAATCAAATAATCCCACCGTCCATGGGCCTGTCCTCCTGCGCTAGCATATGCTGCCTGAGGGTCAATTGGCTGGCTCCTCCAATCGTACTCCTGTCCATGGCGTTGAACCATCTCCTGCCCATACGAAGCCTGGAGGCAAACAATATCAAATATAAGTGCATCACCAAATTGATGGACAAACACATAATAGAGTACCAAAAACTCACTAGACGGTCGGTGGTCGTCTGAGTCCGTAAAACATCAGGATTCTGAGGATCAGAACCCCTATGCCCTTGCATATACACCTCCACATCCGTGGGCGTACGGCCGGATTTGACTTCCGGTACATACAAGTTAGAATGACACATTTCTATGTAATTCGAAGTTACAACATACTGTGACATACCATTTGCTTAGCCAAGCGCACATGTCCATCGCCGCCATAGTTGTGGAACGACTCAGTCCCACGGTTTCCCCTGTTCCTTTCGGAAATGACACGAAACTCAGGGAAAGCCCACCATCTGCACAAGGCACGATAACCCTCTGATCGGGTGGCCATCCACGGCACCGACACCTACATGAAATTTTTTAAATAAAGCAAATACATGGATTCGTGCGATATGAGATGCAACAACTTGTTTACCTCAAGGTATTGCTCCTCCGTAAGGTAAATTGATGACCACTCGGCCTTGGTATTCGGCATCGGTCGATCATCAGCACTTGCTCTGTACTATGCCTTTATAGCCTGAATTCGTGCATAGTACATTGCATCTGCAACGACATTGTTCGTGTTATACTCAAACACGTAACGAGCGTTCATATCATATGATCCATCGTCCGGCAACTTGTACCGTTTCTGCAAAAAAATAGTGTTATCAATGTTCAAAAAAGCACGCTTAAGCGTCTGCTTAGTCACGATTAGATGCTAAGCGGTGCCTTAGCGCCGCGCTTAGGCCAAAGGCGTTGCTTTCAGCGTCGGGCGCGCTTAGGCGGCGCCTAATTTGGGCTACGCGCGCTAAAGCGGTACTGGGCGCAGTGAAAAGCGCATGCAGTAAAAGTGCATGCAGTTTCTGCGCAGGGAAAACAGTGGCGGGAAAAAAAAGAGTGGAAGAGAGAGGCGGGAAATAAAGTGGCGGGAATTCCACTTTATCTGCTGCAGGAGCTGCTGCATTTAAGAGTAGGGAAAAGTGGTGGGAGCTGCTGTGTGGGAGAGGACAGAGGAGGGAAAAAAGCGGGAGAGGATAGAAGAGGGAAACGGTGGAAGCTGCTGCATTTCCACTTTATCCAGGTCTGCTACTGCTGCTTGCCGGATTGTCCTCTTCGGCTCTTCCCCAATCGTCCAGGTCAGCACAGCCCTTCTCCTCTTCCCCAATCATCCAGTATTCCAGGCGTTCTTCCCTCTCCCGCCTTTGCTATTTTTCTGCTGCTCCTCCACCTCTTCTGTTATGTTCTATGCAATGTTTAACATGGACACTTTGGCTTGGATGTTTAATTAGTACATGCACATGCTTTGTGTAGGATGTCTTCATCTGAGCCTCAAGTTGATGCAACCACTGAGCCTGAGAGTCAATTAAAGAGGAAATCAAGTGATATAGGATGGGAATGGGGGCGATTAGTTGATCCAAATGACAAGAACCGAGTGAAGTGTCTACTTTGTGTCCATGAGAGCACAGGAGGAATACACAGGTTCAAACAACATCTTGGTCATGTTGGTAGTGCTGTTGCAAAGTGCAAGAAAGTGAGTGATGATGTTAAGGCCAAGTGCAAGAAAGATTTGGAATCAGCAATTCAAAAAAAAGAGAGAAGCTACAACATGATAGAGATGTTAGAGACAATGTGCAATTGATTGATGATGAACCCACATATGTGCAGTCTCTTGTTGGGAGCTCAGACTCAGTAAGCAAACTTGGCCCCATGGACAGTTTTGCTCGTCGCATTGATCCTAAGGCAAATCAAGCTGAAGCCAAGAGGCAACAAAACATTAATGAGGCTCTTTGGAAAGAGAGAACACACCAGGTGCAGCAATATGTTGCTAGATGGGTGTACACACATGGTATTCCATTCCATGCTTGTGACAATGATGAGTTCAAGGAAATGGTTGAGGCTATTGGTTGATTTGGCCCTGGTTTTCAGCCACCATCTCAACATCATTATAGAGAGAAGCTGCTAGAAGAGGAGCATGCTAGAACTAAAAGCTTGCTGCAAGACCGTGAAGACGAGAAGAACAAGTATGGCTGCTCTGTTATGACCGATGCTTGGACATATATGAAGAGGAGAAGCATCATGAACATTTGTACACATACCACTGCAGGGACAAGTTTTATCAAGTGAAAGGAGATGTCAAATGTGTCACACACAAGTGAGGTCATATTTGAGTTGGTGGATAAAGCAATTCAGGATTTAGGACCGGACTCAGTAGTGCAAGTTGTCACGGACAATGCTTCTAACAATATGGGAGCTAAGGCATTGTTGCATGACAAGAGGCCTAACATTTTTTGGAGTTCTTGTGCAACTCACATAATAAATTTAATGCTACAAGGCATTGGCAACCTTCCAAGATTCAAGAAGAGAATTGATCAAGCTAATTCATTCACCATCTTTGTCTATGGTCACCACCGCACCTTGGCATGTATGAAATCATTCACATTGAAGAGAGATATTATAAGACCTGGGGTAACAAGATTTGCTACAACCTACCTTACTTTGCAAAGCATGATGGAGAAGAAAGATGACCTTAGAAAGATGGTTGTCGATTCAAAGTGGTATGACTTACCCGATGTGAAGTCTAAGAAGGGAAAGGAGGCAACAGCAATGGTGTTAAGCATACCATTTTGGAAAGGTGTGTAACTTTGCTTGAAGGTATTTGAGCCTCTTGTCAAACTTCTTCGTTTGGTAGATGGGGATGTGAAGCCATCTATGGGTTTCCTCTATGGAGAACTAATCAATGAAAAGAAGGCCATTGAGGAAGCATTTGGAAATGTTGAGATAAAATACAAAGAAGTTATGTCCATTGTTGAGAAAAAAATGAAAAACAGGCTTGATTCCCCACTGCATGTGGCTGCATATATGCTGAATCCATACTATAGTTACACCAACAGTAGCATCTTATGTGATTCAACCATTATGGAAAAATTCATGCTATGTGTTGAGACATTTTATCATGGTGAGGACGAGAAATCATATAGAGCTGTCAATGATGACTTGGATAGGTTTCAAACAAAACAAGGATCTTTCTCAAAAAATATGGCAAGGAGCTGCCAACGCATTGATTTCAATCCAGGTAATATTGTGCTGTGAATAAAGCCATAAATCATATTTGAATTGGAGCTGCTCCTTGTTTCATGGTTTGAGGCATGCCATTTCTTCATTACATCATCTTGGTGGAGGCTCTATGGGGGTGGAGCACCTGATTTGCAAGCAATTGCCATTAGGATCCTTTCATTAACCACTAGCTCATCTGGTTGTGAAAGAACTTGGAGCGTTTTTGAACAGGTCAGATTGCTCCTTAACTCTTAAAATGACTTTCTAGTACCAATTGTTTACACTTATGACAAGGATTGTGACCTGTGAGCATATTTGCAGACTCATACTAAGAGAAGGAACATATTAACAACAGAACGCCTCAACAATCTTGTCTTCATCCAATTCAACAATAGAATGTTGTCCAAGAAAGAGAGAATTTCCCGAAACAAGAACTATGAGGTGCTCTTGAGTTCTGATTGTTCAGAAGCTCAAGGATTTTTCTTTGAGGGAGGGGATGAACAAGCATTAGTTCAAATCAGGGATGAGGATGAGGGAGAAATGCAAGGGACGGGTATACCATGGTCTGTCCTAGGAGATGCAATGGGAGTAGAGGATGAGCTTCAACCTCGCAGGAGCGCAAGAGTGGCTGGAGAGGTGGACGAAGAAGATTGGGAATCTGAAAAAGAAGATGAAGACAATGTGCATGAGGATATTGATTATGAAGAGGACAACTGTGAGATTTCAAACACCAGTGACTATGTCCATGTGGAGTAATGGTGAATTGCAGGACTGCAGTTGACCTGCTGTTATGTTTATCAGTTTATTTGAAGTTTGAACTAATCTAAGTTTGTAATATTTATATTGCTCCACTGAGCTACTAGTGTGTTGTGTGTCATGAACTAGTCTATTATCTATTTGAATTAGTTTAAGTCTGCTATGAGTTGTTAATGTTTATTTGTGAATTGTGATTATGAGATTTTTCTTATATTTGTGCTGCTGCTGTTTGGTGAAAGGCTGAAGGAAAGAAGATGAGAAGGTAAGTTTCTTTTCTTTTAGTCTTCTTGTTGATTTGTTCATCTCTTTTACAGTTTAATCTATTGTTTGTTGATTTGTGATGCTGCTGCTGTTTGGTGAAGGGCTGAAGGTAAGAAGCTGGGAACGTGCAGCAAGGCTGCAAAAACATGTCTATTAATCCAGGTAAGTACCCATAATTTCTAGGTAAAACTGTTTTTCTGTGCAAATATATATTATATTGTAATATTCCTACAAACGCTTAAGCATGATTAATCTATGCTTAAGCTTTATAGGCACTAAGCAGTGGCCTAACGCCCGCCTAACGCCTAGCGCTTAATATAACCTTGAGTGTTATCATAAAAGCAACCATATATGGGATAACTAAATTAGTATAAACAATTCATACCCAGAATGCATCCCAAACTAGTGCCTGTGTGTTGCCAAACGTTCTACAGACACCATAGCGATAATGCTCCCAAGTGGTGGCAAGGACAGACTCGCAACTAGGCAAAGTCACAAGACCAGGCCAGTGCAGACGAACAAGATTACCAAGGACCATGTTCACCTGCCTGTAGTGTCCTGTGCCTGTGAACGAGTCGACGATCCAAGTCCTGCAAACAGAAAACAATGTAGAAATGAAAACATAACTTTCAATAACAATTAAGCAAAGATATGTCACTCACTTTCCACTAGGCTTTATCAAAATCGAGATTCGGGTGGAAGCTCTGGAGGTGGTCCAACAAAATGCAGCTTCCTCGTTCTCCTAACTCGAGAAGTTCCAGACCCAGCTGTGGAATCTCCACCAGCCCCAGAATCCACGCCTGCAGAATACCCACCAGCATCGTCTCCAGCATCATCTCCCACATAATCTCCACCATCATCTTCATCATCATCTCTCGCATGATCCTCTACCACTGGTTCCTCGATTTCAGCATCTTATGAAACGAGTAACATATCTTTCCACCAAACTTTAGTCGAAAGCATAAAGTGTCTTCAACGCATATCGGACATGTCAAAATCCCATGACAACTCCATCCAACAAAGATACCATAAGCCATAAAATCGTGAATAGACCACAAAAACGCGGCTCTCAGGTTGAACTTCTATTTCTTGTAACAATCGTACGCCTCGACTCCTTCCCACAAAATTTTCAATTCTTCAATCAGGGGTCTCATCATCACATCGATCTTTGTTCCAGGATGATCCGGACCAGGTATTACAAGACACAAGAAAATAAATTCATATTTCATGCAAAGAGCTGGTGGAAGGTTGTATGGAACAGCAAAGACGGGCCAACATGAGTAGGATGTTGCAGTTAGATTGAAAGACGAGAAACCATCTGTTGCCAAACCAAAGCGGACATTCCGCACTTCATCAGCAAAGCTGGAATCAAAAGCATCTAGTGCCTTCCATGCATCTGTATCAGCTAGGTGCGCCATGACATTTGGATTCTCACGTACCCCTTCTTTGTGCCACCTCATGTGTCTGGCTGTATTCTTGGACATGAACAAACGTTTCAACCGAGGTATAAGAGGCATGTAACGAAGCTGCTTACGTGCAATCTTCGTCGTCGCGGTCAAACCATCGTCGTTTTCAACCTCAACGAATCTACGCTCACCAAATACAATACACTTCTTCTCACTCGCGGTCTCCTTCCAGAAAAGCATACAGTTATTGTCACAGACATCGATTTTTTCGTAGTCCATACCGAGCCCAGAGAGTAACTTTTTGGACTGATACATGTCCTTTGGCATCTTGTGATTCTCCGGAAGTACATCACTGATCAAGTTCAAAAGCTCCTTGTAGCAGTTGTTTGAGAATGCAAACTTAGACTTAATAGCCATAAGTCAAGTCACAAATACAAGGACGGTCACTTTTGTATGCTCATGCAACGGCTCTTCGGCAACTTTAAGGAGCTCGAAGAACTTCCGAACCTCAGGTGTAGCTGGATCCTCATAATCGGTGGGTTGACCGGAGTTCTCTGAATCGACGGTTAGAATCTCATGGCGTACATCGCCAAGCATCTCTTCCAACCTATCGTAGTCCCCCTTCATGTGACTGGACTTTCGATACAATACGAGGAGGTGGGTCCTCACCGTGGTGCACCCACACCTCATAGCCTGACATATAACCGTTCTTGCAAAGATCGATCGACATAGTTCTCCTATCAAGGAAATAAATGTTCCGACACTTGCTACAAGGGCATCTAACATCGGTTCCAGTCTCTGACCGAGCAAAAGCACGGTCGACAAAAACATCAGTCTTGGCAACCCACTCACTTGATAGAGCACCTCTTTTCTTACAACCTTCATACATCCATCGATGATCCTCCTCCATACTAGATACGAGACGTTCACTAAATTAGTTATGATTACTAATGAACCACACTAATACAATATCACTACAGAAAAATCATTTCACGGACCCTAAATCAAATAAAATAACCTTATTTCCGAGGGCTTAATAATTACCCTCGAAAATTAAAAGTTTAAATTATATAGCCACTAATAAATAAATTAAAACAAGCTAATTTAATTGCATAATTAAATCAAACTGTCGGACATAACAAAACTAAACATGACTACTAGCAAACAATATATATGCATATACAAAATTATACTAAAAATTATAAAATCGTACTCACTTTGTCGGACGATGAGCCGGTGAAGCGAGCGTCGGTGGGGTCGGGGCGGGCGTCGGTGGCGTCGGGGACGGGGGCAGAGGCTCCGGCGGCCGCAGGCTGCGTCGGGGCGGCTCCGATGGCGTCGGGATGGTCACGGAGGCGGCCACGGGTTCGTGCTCGGGCGCGGGCTGCGCGTCGGGACGGGAGGTCGACGGGCGCGGGCTGTGCTTGGGCGCGGTGGAGAAACCTTGCGGCGGCGGTGGCTTGGCATCGGCTGCGGGAGAGAGACAAAGAGGCGATAGAATGAAACGATGCGGGCTCGGGCGTCGGTTAAAATTCATTATTTCCGACGGCCCCTAAGAGGCCGTCGGACATAAGATTATGTCCGACGGCCCATCTGACAGCCATCGGACATAAGCTTATGTTCGACAGCCCATCTGATAACCATCGGCTATTCCTTAATACTTCCGACGGCGGCTCGTGGCCGTCAGCCAGCCATAAGGTTATGTACAATGGTCCCCTAAGGAACCGTCGGACATAACGTGGCCGTCGGATTTTTGCTCTTTTACTCTAGTGCTAGTAGCTTACTAGCAGACATGGCTGGAGTGGTCAGTAAAAGGAAACAAGTTAAGCGTGCGGATCCAACACCGTATATACTGATGGATTGATGGACAAGCACACGCGTTACAGACGCTCCATCGCTGGGCGATCGATGGGTAGGCGACGAGGCGAGGAGAGTCAAAAGGGCGTTGAAAAAAGATGGCCGCAAGACAACGACTGATTCGATCATTCGATCCACATCCGGTGCCTGATGATTCACACCTCTACGCATATCCTCTGAATATATTTTTTTCGTCAAACATCTACGACAGCCATCGTCTCTATTCATCTGCACATGCATGTCTGACAGAAGAAACACCACACGCGACGCGAGTAGGCGACGACACGAGACGCCGGCCGGCCGGCCCCCGTCACCGTGTGTCCGCATCTATCAAGCATGTGTCCTCGTGCTGCTCGGCGGCGGGCGGGCGCTAGCAAGCAAGCAAATTAAAGCGCAGCATGGGCCAGAGGCATGTCGGCGCCTTTAGGCTTTAGCGACCTTGGATCGTCTGCTTATCGATCCTTGGCCACCTCTCCCTCCCCGCGTGAACTGCGAAATGCTCCTGCTGTGCCTGTGCCGCTCCATCGCACTTAAACGCCTTAGGCATGCTCATATATACATTGCGTCGTCTCTGAATGAAACGAGCGTGATTGAGGCCACCAGGGTGAATGGGAAGAGAATACGGCCCGACTTATCTCTAATCCTTTAAGGGCTTGTTTGGTTTTACCTTAATTCATATGGATTGAGGGGGTTTTAATCCCCAGTAAGTCAAAATCTCTCCCAGTCCGTATCAATCCACTCCAATCCATATGTATTAAAAATAACCGAACAAGCCTTAAGCGTGGACGGAGGACGTCCACAAACCTCATCACGCCCCCGCCCGCGATGCTGCGCCCCCTCTCCCCCGGCGCCGTGATGCCCGCCGCCGCGCACGCCCTCCTTCCTCCACGCATCCCGCACGCCCCGCGCGCGTCTTCCTCCCGGCATCCCGCACGCCCCGCACGCGTCTTCCTCCCGGCATCCCGCACGCGCCAGCCACCCCGCCCCCGAGCCCGCCCGCACACCAATCTCGCCGCTGGGTATCCCGCCCGCAAGCCCGCCCCCCTGCCCGCGCACCAACCTCCCTCCCCCGTGGTGCGTCTTCCTCCCCGGATGTGTTATCATGGTGTGTGCCATGCCCCCGCTCCCGCACATCGCGCCACCCCATCTTCCCCGACTGTCGTCCCGCCGCAGAAATCTCGCCCGTCTCTCCCCCCTCGCTCGCACGTGCTCCCACCTCTCCCCGCCGTGATCTCCTCTTCTAGCAATGACGTCCGCGCAATCCACTCCCCCCGATCTGCCTCACCTCCATGGAAGTATTCGATCTGCCGCTCCCAAATCTCTCCCAAGAATGTCGATCCGCGCGATCCACTCCCCCGATCTGCCTCACCTACATGGAAGTACCCGATTTTGTCGGCGTTTCGACCCCGGGGGGTCCCTGGACCGACGAGTAAATTTTCGCTGCGTGTCCCAGCCCAGATGGGTCGGCGCGAGACGGGACACAAGTGGGGGAGAACAGTAAGGGGAAACCGCGGCCTTCGTGTTGTCCTGCGCCCAGGGCGGATGGATGCGCTTGCAGTAGGGGGTTACAAGCGTTCGCGTGGGAGGGAGAGAGAGGGCGAGAGCCTTATGCGTCGGCCCGTTCTCTCGCGCGGCCAACCTTCTCGTACGAGAGCCCTAGACCTTCCTTTTATAGGCGTAAGGAGAGGGTCTAGGTGTACAATGGGGGGTGTAGCAGTGTGCTAACGTGTCTAGCAGAGGGGAGCTAGAGCCCTAAGTACATGCCGTCGTGGCAGTCGGAGAGGTTTTGGCACCCTGTTCATGTGATGTCGTGGCCGTCGGAGGAGAGCTGGAGCCCTGCGGAAGTACAGCTGTCGGGGCTGTCGGATCCTTGCTGACGTGTCCTTGCTGACGTAAGGGGCTGAGAGCTGCCGTCGTCATGGAGCGTGCGGGGTGTCATCATTACTTGTTTACTGGGGCGAGCCAGATGGGACGCCGGTCTTGTTCCCCATAGCCTGAGCTAGCTAGGGGTAGGGTAATGATGGCCCCCCTGGCGACGTGGTCGGTCCGAGCCCGAGTTTGGGCGAGGTGGCGATTCCTCCGAGGTCGAGGTTGAGTCCGAGCCCTAGGGTCGGGCGAGGCGGAGTTCATCGTCTTCCAGGGCTGAGGCTGAGCCCGAGCCCTGGGGTCGGGCGAGGCGGAGTCCATCGTCTTCCGGAGCCGAGGCTGAGCCCGAGCCCTGGGGTCGGGCGAGGCGGAGTCCGTCTTCCGAGGTCGAGGTTGAGTCCGAGCCCTGGGTCGGGCAAGGCGGAGACCGTCTTCCGAGGCCGAGGCTGTGTCCGAGCCCTGGGGTCGGGCGAGGCGGAGTCCGTCGTCTTCCGAGGCCGAGACGGGGGCCGAACCCTAGGGTCGGGCGAGGCGGAGCTTCCTATGTCGCCCGAGGCTGGACTTAGCCGCTGTCGACCTCACTCTGGCGAGTGGCGCGGCAGTCGGAGCAGGGCAGGCAGCGCTGTATTCCTGTCAGGTCGGTCAGTGGAGCGGCGAAGTGACTGCGTTCACTTCGGCCCTGTCGACTAAAGAGCGTGCGTCAGGATAAGATGTCAGGCGATCCTTGCATTAAATGCTCCTGCGATATGGTCGGTTGGTGTGGCGATTTGGCCAAGGTTGCTTCTCTGCGAAGATTGGGCCTCGGGCGAGCCGAAGGTGTGTCCGTTGCTTGAGGGGGCCCTCGGGCGAGACGTGAATCCTCCAGGGTCGGCTGCCTTTGCCCGATGCTGGGCTCGGGTGAGGCGAGATCGTGTCCCTTGAGTGGACTGAGCCTTGACCTTAATCGCGCCCATCAGGCCTTTGCAACTTTGTGCTGATGGGGGTTACCAGCTGAGATTAGGAGTCTTGGGGGTACCCCTAATTATGGTCCCCGACAGTAGCCCCCGAGCCTCGAAGGGAGTGTTGATACTCGCTTGGAGGCTTTTGTCGCACTTTTTTTGCAAGGGGACCGGCCTTCCTCGATTGCATTTCGTTCCGGTGGGTGCGCGCGAGCGCACCCGCCGGGTGTAGCCCCCGAGGCCTCAGAGGAGTGGTTTGACTCCTTCGAGGTCTTAGCGCGTTTCGTGATGCTTCGGTCGGTCTGGTTGTTCCCTCATGCGAACTGTCCGTAGCCCGGGTGCATAGTCGAGTCCCAAGTTCTCGGGCTAGTACGTTGATGCTGTCAACGGTTTGGCCAGAGCCAGGTTTGCGAGAGCAGCCCCCGAGCCTCCGCACAGAGCGAGAGGACGGTCAAGGACAGACTCGGCTTTTTTCATACGCCCCTGCGTCGCCTTTCCGCAAGGAGGAGGGGGGGAAGCGCCATGTTGCCCTCGGAGGGCGCCGAACATGGTGTCTCCAGTGAGTTGCTAACGGGTAATCCGAGTGGACGTCCGTGCCCCATTCGTTAGGGGTCGGCTAGTGGCCCGGAGGCGCGCTCCAAAAGTACCTGCAGGTGATTTGCCGGACCCGGTCCCCTTTTGACGGGGTCCGAGGGCTCGATGCCTCCCTCTGGTGGGATTCCGTTACAAATCGTTCCCGTTGGTCTCGGAAATGTCCTAGGGTACCTCGGGAGCGTAGCCCGAGCCTTGGTTATGTATCGAACGTACCCAGGGTCATCCCTCGCTCTGCGTGCTCTGAGGCAGCTGTCGAACCCTTCGGGGGCCAGCCTACGAAGCCCTGATCAGTAGTGGGCTCGGAGCCCGAGTGGCCTGAGGCGGCCGTTGGACCCTTCCGAGGGGCCAGCCTTCGAACCTCTGACCAGTAGTGGGCGCGGAGCCCGAGTGCTCTGAGGCGGCTGTTGAACCCTTCCGAGGGGCCAGCCTTCGAACCTCTGATCAGTAGGGGGGCTCGGGGCCCGCTTCCTTTGCGGAGAAGGATCCCTTTCGGAGTATCCCCTTTCCCGGTCCCTGTAGCAAGAGAGAGAATGAGGAAGTGGAAAAGGATACGAAATCGAATGACGTGGCACACCTTTTTTGACGCGGTCATCATTGCGGAGGTGAAGCGTCGCCTGCTTTGCCTGCCAAAGGTGCCGCCTGTCCTGCCGCAGAGTTAATGCGACGGGACGAGTGGTTCGCGGGGCAGCCGTTGTGCGTGCGCGAGCCGTTCGAGAAACGAGCATCTCGCTTTTGAGTTTTGAATCTCGCGGCGGGTTCGGGCGAAGTGTTGAACGGGTCTCGCCTAGGCCTTTATATATTCGGGAGAGGGACCGGTGACGGTTCTTTACTCTGCTGCTCGCCTCCCACTTAGGTTTTCGCAACCCGAGGGAATAGCCAGAGAAAGGAAACCGCACACCTTGTCCTCTCCGCCGCCACCTCTTCTGCTTGGTGATGGCCGACCGGGTGACCGTTGTTTCGCCGCGCGACCCGTGGCCTTTCTCCACCGTCACGGCGGATGATCTGGAGGACCTTGTCGCTGATGGTTTGCTTCGTCCTCTCTCCGAAGACTCGCAGCCGGAGTGGATGGCCCCTCCGAGCGGAGCCGCCCCGTCCCCGCCGCCGGGGTATGTGCTGAGCTTCGTCTCTTTTCATGAGCGGGGGTTCGGAGTGCCGGCAAGTCGTTTTATGCGGGCGATTCTGCACGTCTACGGGGTGGAGCTGCACAATCTCAGTCCCAACTCCATCGCGCAAGCAGCCATCTTCACGGCGGTTTGCGAAGGATTTTTGGGGATTGCCCCCCACTGGGACCTATGGACCCATCTCTTCTCCGCGGAGCTTTTTGCCTCGACGACGGGGGAAAAAAGAGTTCGCATGGCGGTGCGGGCCGGTGGCTGCATCCTCCAGCTGAGGCAGGCGCGGGCGCAGCAGTACATCCCTGCCATCCTCACGTCTTCGAACAAAGGGTGGCAGCACCGGTGGTTTTATCTCTGGAATGACGACGGGAGGCTCCCGTCGTTTTCTCAACGAGTGGTGACCGCCGCCGGCGGTAACTGGCGCTACGGGGCCCCGCGCGAGAGACAGAAGAATCTCCAGCCCCTTTTGAAGGCCTTGGAGGAGCTGCGAGAAGGAGGGCTCACCGCCGCGGGGGTGGTTTCCGCCATTCATCGCCGGAGGGTGCTCCCTTTGATGGAGCGGCGGCTGCCGCTTTGGGAGATGACGCCGGGGGTCGACTTGGAGGGTTTGCAGATGTCCTCGGACCCCCTTCCCGCCGATGACCTCCGCAAGCGGGTAGCCGGCACGGTAGGGAAAATAGACGCCGACGCCTTTTCCTAGCTCTCGATGCGTCCCGATCGCGAGTGTGTGTTCCTGGTGAGTGTTCGCTCCTTCTTCCTTCTTGTGTCGGATTGCCCTTGGTTCTCACAGCCGAGACTTTCCGTCCGTCTCCAGGAGGTGGGGTTTCACAAGCCTTCCCTGCCACTGGTCCCGGAGGACGCGGTGGACCGAGCCACGCGGAGGGTCGCCGCGGAGAAGAGGAAGGAGAAGAAGGACGCGGAGAAGGCTCAGGCCCGCGAGCGGATGCGGGCTCAGGACGCCTTGGAAAGGCTTCGTCGTCGGCAGGAGAGGGATGGGCTCCCGAGGGAGACGTCGCTGGAGACGCCTGACGATGACAACAACGACGATGAAGATGATGATGAAGACGACGACATGGCTGCCCGCCTCGGCCTCAGCCCGGATCTGAGGCTGGGCCAGGGGTCGTCGAGCCAGCCCCCGAGCGGGCTGGCGTAGTCGGTATCCGGGGCCGAGACGTCGGGGTCCCGGTTCGAAGAACGAAGGCAGGCCGAGGGGGTACTTGACCCCTTGGCCGAGGTAGTTGAGGTGACCCCGGGGAGTCAGGCCGAGCCGCCTGTTTCCCAAGAACCGTTGCCCGTGCCGACTGTGCAGGGGGGTGATCCTCGGGTCGTCGTGGCTGCACCTAGGCAATCCGTCCCTCTGGTGCCTCGGGCGCCCGAGGCAAGGATGGTGCCGAAGCCGGCAGCGGGGCTAACCTCGGTGGTACCTTTGGGGATCGAGGCTCGAGAGACCTCCCCACAGGCACGATTGATCGTGGCCCGGAGTGGGTAAGTATCTTAGGATATCTCCGTCCTGTCTCCTTCTTCGTGTGTCTTGATCCTGCTCTTCCTTTTCTTCCCAGCAAACGGAGGCATGGTTCGACCGGTCTGGCTCCCCGGAAGGCCCTCAAGACGGCGCCGGCTTCTGCAGCCAGTGCCGCACCGGGCCTCGCCGGCCAGCTGGCCTTCTTACAAGATGCCCCAAAGCGGGGGGCCCAGGCGGCACAAGTTGCCGTGGGGCGAGCTCCCGAGGCCGACTCGTCCGTCGAGGCGGCCGTCGTGCCAAGGGAGACTGCTGGCGCGGCTGCGGCCTCGAGCCCACCAGACGCGTTGCCGGCGCTGGCACCGGCTTCTGCCGAGGTGGTTGCCGTTCTGGCCGTGGAGCCACCCGTCGCTGCCGACGCTGAGATGGCCGAGGCGTCGCTACTTGGTGCCTCGGAGGAGGGTGGCGCGGAACCGCGACCCGTCCTGGGGAGCGGCAACCTCGTCCCCGCGTGGCGTAGTCCCGACGGGCGGCGTCAGTCGCTCCGGTTCTGGACCAGTGGGGCTTCAGATCCCCTCTTCATTCTTGACGATGAGCGAGAGGAGCAGTCTTGGGACGGGCTTCGTGAGTGTGCCGAGGCAACGGTGGGGTCGCTTCGGTCGACCTTGCAGGTCCTTTGCAGGGACGTTCCCAAGATCCTCCAGGTAATGATTTCAAGCATAACTTTCACGTGATCAAGGAATTCTTTGTGACGCCCCGCTTCCTTTCCTCAGGATCTGACGGATCTGAGCGCCGCCAAGTCGTCGTTCATCCGCCGCGAGGCTGATGTCTGGGGTTCGCTGCAGTCCCTGAGGACCACGCTTGCCGGGGCTACCAAGCGCCTCTCCCAACGGAGCGCCGAGGTGGCGGACCTTCGGTTGCTCTGTGTCGATCTGGGAGCAGAGGCAGCGGCGGCACGCGAAGAGGCGCAACGGCAGCAGTTGGAGCTTGGCCAGGTCATCGGCGAGCGGGACCAATCTCGGGGCCGGGCCGCCGAGGCTGAAAGCCGGGCTGAGGCTTTTGGAGTCCAGTTAGCCGAGGCGTCTGCTCGGGCCGGAGCCCTTGCGGCAGACCTAGCCGTGGCCCAAGCCGCATCCTCGGAGCAGCGTGCCCGAGCCGAAGGTATGTCTTGGCTGTTTTAAGATTTTGATTCAGCTTCGTTCCTCAACTCATGTTTGAAGTCTTCTGCTTTGGCTGTTTGCAGAGCTCGAGTCTGCCCTCGATGAGTCCACCAAGGCACTTGCCCATGCGGCCGAGCAGAGGGAGGCCGACCACGCGGCCATGTCCGAGGCCATCTCGGCCTTCTGCCGGGTCTTTGGTTTCGACGATGTCCCCTCGGAAAGCTCCCCTCAGAGTCGCCTGCAGGCCTTGGGTGGCCACGCGAGCGGCAGACTCCACGAGGCGCTGCATCACGGCGTCAGGCGAGCCTTCGTCGTGCTCGCTTCCCACTACGACGTGGATCTGGAGCGGGTAAGCGAGGGGTATTGCCTTCCCGACGAAGATGAAGCTGCCCTGGCCGAAGTCCAGAGGCTTGACGCAGCCGCCGTGGGCCCAAGCGCGGTGCTGGCGACCACCTTCGAAGCAGAGATCCTCCCGCTTGCGCCGTCGTCCGAGTCCGGGGCGGATCTCGCCGAGGGTGGAGACGAAGTCGAGGGCGCGGCTCCTTCTCCGGGCGACGCCTAATTCTACCAGAGCAGTTTATTTTGAATGCATATGTGTCTTTTGCGGCCGCCGAGGCCCGAACACTTTATCATCGTAATATAAGGTTGTGTCTCTTTTCCTCCTGTTTTGCGTATCCGGACTCGTTCGTCAGTAGCAGGATTGCTTACCCAAGTAAGAGTTATTTTTCGCGGTAGGCGACGAGTGAGGTATCCGTATCCCAGAGGCGTAGGAGTCCCTCGGCTCGGTCGGCCTTGCCACTTACATGCACTCTTATTCGTTTCTTGGGGTCTTGTTACTGATATAGCCGGGAGACGCGAAAGTCGTTTTGATGGAAGACTTTTTTCGAGGAAAATTTTGTCGCAAAGGGGGTTCGCCCCTTCTAGCCCCCGAGGGAGGGTCGGACTTTGCGAGGCAAGGCTGACCCTTCCTTGATGGTTAGACTTTATTGGCATATGTAAACGAGGTGTATGAACGACTTGAAAACATCTTAAGGGTAGAAGCGACGTAGCTGTCGGATGTTCCAAGCGTTGCTGTAGACCTCGCCTTGACTGTTGGCCAGCTTGTATGTTCCGGGCTTCAAAATCTTGGCGATGATGAATGGCCCTTCCCAGGGAGGCGTGAGCTTGTGGCGCCCTCGGGCGTCTTGTCGCAGCCGAAGCACCAAGTCGCCCACCTGGAGGTCTCGGGACCGAACCCCTCGGGCGTGGTAGCGTCGCAGGGACTGCTGATACCGCGCCGAGTGTAGTAAGGCCCTGTCTCGAGCCTCTTCCAGCTGGTCCAATGAGTCTTCTCGGTCGGTCTGGTTGCATCGGTCGTCGTACGCCCTCGTCCTCGGGGAACCGTATTCTAAGTTTGTGGGCAAGATGGCCTCGGCCCCATAGACTAGAAAGAACGGTGTGAAGCCCATGGCTCGGCTCGGCGTTGTCCTCAGACTCCAGACCACCGAGGGGAGTTCCTTCATCCATCGCCTGCCGAACTTGTGGAGGTCGTTGTAGATCCTCGGCTTGAGTCCTTGCAGAATCATGCCGTTAGCACGCTCTACTTGCCCATTCGTCATGGGGTGAGCCACGGCGGCCCAGTCCACCCGGATGTGGTGATCCTCGCAGAAGTCCAGGAACTTTCTGCCGGTGAACTGGGTGCCGTTGTCGGTGATGATGGTGTTCGGGACCCCGAAGCGATGGATGATGTTGGTGAAGAATGCCACCGCCTGTTCGGACCTGATGCTGTTTAGGGGTCGGACTTCGATCCACTTGGAGAATTTGTCGATGGCGACCAGTAGGTGCGTGTAGCCCCCGGGTGCCTTCTACAAGGGACCAACGAGGTCCAGACCCCACACAGCAAACGACCAGGTGATGGGTATTGTTTGCAGAGCCTGAGCGGGTAGGTGTGTCTGCCTTGCATAGAATTGACACCCTTGGCAGGTGCGGACAATTCTAGTGGCGTCGGCCACCGCGGTCGGCCAGTAAAAACCTTGTCGGAAAGCGTTTCCAACAAGGGCTTGAGGCGCTGCGTGATGACCGCAAGCCCCCGAGTGTATTTCTTGTAAGAGCTCCTGGCCTTCGGCGATGGATATGCATCGCTGGAGGATGCCGGAGGGGCTGCGGTGGTAGAGCTCCTTCCCGTCGCCCAGCAAGACGAATGACTTGGCGCGCCGTGCCAGTCGCCGAGCTTCGGCTCTGTCGAGGGGTAGCTCTCCTCGGTGGAGATATTGCAGGTACAGGGTCTGCCAGTTTCGATTAGGCGTGACCCCATTCCGCTCTTCCTCGATGCGCAGAGCCTCACCCTCGGTAGCCGAGGGTGCCTCGGGCCGGGCCGAGGCCTTCTCGGGCTCGGGCGTGTCGTTTGTCTTGACTGAGGGTTGATGTAGGTCCCGGGAGAAGACATTCAGGGGAACCGTTGTTCGCGCCGAAGCTATCTTCGCCAGCTCATCCGCAGTCTCGTTGTACCGCCGGGCGACGTGGTTGACCTCGAGCCCATAGAACTTGTCCTCCAGGTGCCGAACCTCGTCGCAGTAGGCTTTCATTTTCGGGTCGCGGCAGTGGGAGTTCTTCATGACTTGGTCGATGACAAGCTGCGAGTCACCGAGAGCGTCGAGGCGTCGGACCCCTAGCTCGATGGCGATGCGCAACCCGTTGACCAGAGCCTCGTACTCAGCCACGTTGTTGGATGCCGGGAAATGGAGGCGCAGCACGTAGTGGAGGTGCTCCCCGAGGGGCGAGATGAAGAGCAGGCCTGCGCCCGCTCCTGTTTTCATCAGCGACCCGTCGAAAAACATGGTCTAGAGTTCCGGCTGGATCGGAGATGCAAGGCAGAGGGTAGGGAACCTTCGGACATGCTTTGTTTAGACCAGTGTAGTCTACACACATCCGCCATTTCCCTCCTTTCTTTCTCACAAGCACAGGGTTGGCAAGCCATTCGGGATGGAATACCTCTTTGATGAACCCTGCGACCATCAGCTTGTGGATCTCCTCGCCTATGGCTCTGCGCTTTTCTTCGTCGAATCGGCGCAGAGGCTGCTTCACGGGTCGGGCTCCAGCTCGGATATCCAGCGAGTGCTCGGCAACATCCCTCGGTATGCCAGGCATGTCCGAGGGACTCCACGCGAAAACTTCGGCGTTTGCGCGGAGAAAGTCGACGAGCACTGCTTCCTATTTGGGGTCAAGCTCGGAGCCGATTCGGATTTGCTTGGAGGCGTCGTTGTTGGGGTCGAGAGGGACGGACCTAACCGTCTCTGCTGGCTCGATGTTGCCGGCGTGGCGCTTCGCATCTGGAGCCTCCTTGGAGAGGCTCTCCAGGTCGGCGATGAGGGCCTCGGATTCGGCGAGGGCCTCGGCGTACTCCACGCACTCCACGTCGCATTCGTACGCGTGTCGGTACGTGGGGCCGACGGTGATGACCCTGTTGGGGCCCGACATTTTGAGCTTGAGGTAGGTGTAGTTGGGGACGGCCATGAACTTGGCGTAGCATGGCCTCCCCAGTACTGCGTGGTAGGTTCCTCGGAACCCGACCACCTCGAACGTGAGGGTTTCCCTTCGGAAATTGGAGGGAGTACCGAAGCAGACGGGCAGATCGAGTTGTCTAAGGGGTTGGACACGTTTCCCGGGGATGATCCCGTGAAAAGGCGCCACGCCTGTCCGGATCGAGGACAGATCGATCTGCAGGAGCCCGAGGGTCTCGGCGTAGATGATGTTGAGGCTGCTGCCTCCGTCCATGAGGACCTTGGTGAGCCTGACGTTGCCGATGACGGGGTCGACAACGAGCGGATATTTCCCCGGGCTCGGCACGCGGTCGGGGTGGTCGCCCTGGTCGAAGGTGATGGGCTTGTCGGACCAGTCTATGTAGACTGGCGCCGCCACCTTTACCGAGCAGACCTCCCGACGCTCTTGCTTGCGGTGCCAAGCTGAGGCGTTCGCCACTTGCCCACCGTAGATCATGAAGCAGTCGTGGACCTCAGGGAACTCCTCTGCCTTGTGATCCTCCTTCTTGTCGTTGTTGTGGGCCCTACCACCTTCCGCAGGTGGCCCGGCCTTGTGAAAGTGGTGCCGAAGCATGACGCACTCCTTAAGGGTGTGCTTGACGGGCCCCTGATGATAGGGGCACGGCTCCTTGAGCATCATATCGAACAGGTTGGCGCCTCAGGGAGGTTTCCGAGGGTTCTTGTACTCAGCGGCGGCGACAAGGTCCGCGTCGATGGCGTCGCGTTTCGCTTGCGACTTCTTCTTGTTCTTCTTCTTGGTGCCGCGCTGAGTGGACGCCTCGGGGACGTCTTCCGGCTGGCGGCCCTGGGGCTGCTTGTCCTTCCGGAAGATGGCCTCAACCGCCTCCTGGCCAGAGGCGAACTTGGTGGCGATGTCCATCAGCTCGCTCGCCCTGGTGGGGGTCTTGCGACCCAGCTTGCTCACCAGGTCGCGACAGGTGGTGTCGGCGAGGAACACGCCGATGACGTCCGAGTCGGTGACGTTGGGCAGCTCGGTGCGCTGCTTCGAGAATCGACGGATGTAGTTCCAGAGAGACTCTCCCGGCTGCTGGCGGTAGCTTCAGAGATCCCAAGAGTTCCTAGGGCGCACGTACGTGCCCTGGAAGTTGCCGGCGAAGGCTTGGACCAGGTCGTCCCAGTTGGAGATCTGCCCCGGAGGCAGATGCTCCAGCCAGGCTCGAGCGGTGTCAGAGAGGAACAGGGGGAGGTTGCGGATGATGAGGTTGTCATCGTCCATTCCACCCAGCTGGCAGGCCAGTCGGTAGTCCGCGAGCCATAGTTCTGGCCTCGTCTCCCCCGAGTACTTTGTGATGGTAGTCGGGGTTCGGAACCGGGTCGGGAACGACGCCCGTGGTATGGCCCGGCTGAAAGCCTGCGGACCGGGTGGTTCGGGCGAGGGGCTCCGATCCTCCCCGCTGTCGTAGCGTCCCCCACGCCTGGGGTGGTAGCCTCGGCGCACCCTCTCGTTGAGGTGGGCTCGACGGTTGCGGTGGTGGTGCTCGTTGCCGAGGCGACCCGGGGCCACAGGCGCCATGTTGCGCGTGCGCCTGGTGTGGACCGAGGCTTCCCACACGAATCGGGAAGTCGCGGCACGATGTTCCAAGGGGTACCCCTGCCTTCGGGAGGCAGAGCTTTCGGCCCGTCGGACCGCGGCATCCTCCAGGAGATTCTTGAGCTCTCCCTGGATACGCCGCCCTTCGGTGGTCGATGGTTCTGGCATCGCGCGGAGTAGCATTGCTGCTGCAGCCAGGTTCTGGCCGACCCCACTGGAAGCCGGTGGCGGCCTTGCCCTGACGTCGTCGGCAATGAGGTGCTGGATGCCCTGGGGTAGATGACGCGCTTCTCCGGCCGGAGCTTGGTCTGCCCATTCCTGCCCGATGTTCCGCCGGAACCGCTCAAGTGTTCCTGCTCCCTCGTCGAGCCTGGCCTGCATCTCGCGGATTTGCTCGAGCTGTGCGTCCTGACCCCCCGCAGGGACTGGGACCACATCTAGCTCCCGAAGGATGTCAACGCGAGGCGCAGGCCTAGGGGGATCGTCGTTTTCCGGCATACTAAGATGGTTGCCTTCGCCGGGACCCCCTAGATCGACGTGGAAACATTCACGACTTGGGCCGCAGTCCTCGTCACCGAAGCTGCGGCTACCATCGGAACAATCAGAGAGGCAGTAGTCGCATGCGGTCATGAAGTCCCGCATGGCACTGGGGTTACCGAGCCCAGAGAAATCCCAACAAAAGTCAGGCTCGTCATCTTCCTCGGAACCCGAGGGTCCGTTGGTCGAGACGACCGTCAGTCTGTCCCAGGGCGACCGCATATGGTACCCCGGAGGGTTGGTACATGCCTCTATGAAGGCTTCCACCGAAGCGAGGTCGCTTGGTGGGTCGAAGCTGAATCCAAAAGGCACGAGATGGGAATCGGTCGGTACCTATTGGTCGATGGGCGGTGACGAAGTCGCGTCAGGGGCGGACTGCACCATTGTCTCAGGTACGATGGCGACGCCCAGCAAGTCCTTCGCGAGCGTGCTGGCGTCGTTCGTCTGCTTGGGGTTGGCGTGTTGCGGGGAAACAACGTTCGTCTTCGTCTCAGACGCAAGGTCGAAGCCCGACGTGTCCCCCGCTGGGGCGCCGGCGTCGTCGACTTGCTCGACAGCTGACGAGGTGCCGCCTCCTGCTTGGCCATGGTTGCCCCGCCTCCTCCTCCGTCGGTGGGGGAGGTGACGGGACAAACCCGGATGTTGTTCTTCCGCCATGTGGGGAAGACGTCGTTGATTCCGCCGCCGGCGGGCGGGCTGATGGCCGCCATTGTCGCTGTCGCGCGGCGGAGGAAGGAGTATCATGTCGTAGCTGCCGTCGAGGGACATGAACTCAAGACTCCCAAAACGGAGCATCGTCCCGGGTTGGAAAGGTTGCTAGAGACTACCCATCTGGAGCTTGACGGGAAGCTGTTCGTCAACACGCAGCAGGTCCCTACCTAGCGCGCCAACTTTCGGCGTTTCGACCCCGAGGGGTCCCTGGACCGACGAGTAAATTGTCGCTGCGTGTCCCAGCCCAGATGGGTCGGCGCGAGACGGGACACAAAGGGGGGAGAACAGTAAGGGAAAACCGCGGCCTTCATGTTGTCCTGCGCCCAGGGCGGATGGATGCGCTTGCAGTAGGGGGTTACAAGCGTTCGCGTGGGAGGGAGAGAGAGGGCGAGAGCCTTATGCGTCGGCCCGTTCTCCCGCGCGGCCAACCTTCTCGTACGAGAGCCCTAGACCTTCCTTTTATAGGCGTAAGGAGAGGGTCCAGGTGTACAATGGGGGGTGTAGCAGTGTGCTAATGTGTCTAGCAGAGGGGAGCTAGAGCCCTAAGTACATGCCGTCGTGGTAGTCGGAGAGGTTTTGGCACCTTGTTAATGTGATGTCGTGGCCGTCGGAGGAGAGCTGGAGCCCTGCGGAAGTACAACTGTCGGGGCTGTCGGATCCTTGCTGACGTAAGGGGCTGGGAGCTGCCGTCGTCATGGAGCGTGCGGGGTGTCATCATTACTTGTTTACTGGGGCGAGCCAGATGGGACGCCGGTCTTGTTCCCCATAGCCTGAGCTAGCTAGGGGTAGGGTAATGATGGCCCCCCTGGCGACGTGGTCGGTCCGAGCCCGAGTTTGGGTGAGGTGGCGATTCCTCCGAGGTCGAGGTTGAGTCCGAGCCCTAGGGTCGGGCGAGGCGGAGTCCATCGTCTTCCGGGGCTGAGGCTGAGCCCGAGCCATGGGGTCGGGCGAGATGGAGTCCATCGTCTTCTGGAGCCGAGGCTGAGTCCAAGCCCTAGGGTCGGGCGAGGCGGAGTCCGTCTTCCGAGGTCGAGGTTGAGTCCGAGCCCTGGGTCGGGCGAGGCGGAGACCGTCTTCCGAGGACGAGGCTGTGTCCGAGCCCTGGGGTTGGGCGAGGCAGAGTCCGTCGTCTTCCGAGGCCGAGACGGGGGCCGAACCCTGGGGTCGGGCGAGGCGGAGCTTCCTATGTTGCCCGAGTCTGGACTTAGCCGCTGTCGACCTCACTCTGGCGAGTGGCGCGACAGTCGGAGCAGGGCAGGTGGCGCTGTATTCCTGTCAGGTCGGTCAGTGGAGCGGCGAAGTGACTGCGGTCACTTCGGCCCTGTCGACTGAAGAGCGTGCGTCAGGATAAGATGTCAGGCGATCCTTGCATTAAATGCTCCTGCGATATGGTCGGTTGGTGTGGCGATTTGGCCAAGGTTGCTTCTCTGCGAAGACTGGTCCTCGGGCGAGCCGAAGGTGTGTCCGTTGCTTGAGGGGGCCCTCGGGCGAGACGTGAATCCTCCGGGGTCGGCTGCCTTTGCCCGAGGCTGGGCTCGGGTGAGGCGAGATCGTGTCCCTTGAGTGGACTGAGCCTTGAGCTTAATCGCGCCCATCAGGCCTTTGCAGCTTTGTGCTGATGGGGGTTACCAGCTGAGATTAGGAGTCTTGGGGGTACCCCTAATTATGGTCCCCGACAGATTTGTTGCTCCCAATCTCTGCATCGCGTGGACGCCTTCCATAGAGTCTCTGTACGTATGCGCGATTTACTCCCCCTCCCCCCGATCCGCCGCTCCCAATATCTCGCTGGAAGACCGATTTGCATCGTATGGACGCTCGATGTAGTCCCCACCCCGCAACCCCGCTCCGTGCTGTGCGGCGACGCGATCCTTGCCGACCTTCGTGAGCCGACGCCGTGTCGGCTCATGGAGTGGGACATCTGGCAGCCGAAGAAGAAGTTCAAGAGGGGCGGTAGACGCTCATTCGCTGCGTAAGACGATGAGGACTTCAAAGCCAACTCTGGCGATTTGGATTTGGAGCTCACGGAAGTGGCTACCGATGACATCATCGAGATTAAGCCCTTCTACGCCAAGAGGGCTTTCTCCAGAGGTATTAGCTCAAGCTTGGAGCGGCTTATTTTCTATGGTGGTATACGTTTTTTTGCGTTTGATTGTTGCAGACGATTATAATCTACGAGTTGGTTGGGGTGCCACCGATGCCATAGGGAACCCCTCGCTGGCGGGTCTGGTCGAGTCTGGTGCGCTTGTACGCGTATCGTGGCATTGGTTTGGCCCAGTCCCGGCGTGGTGGCTGCTAGACTTCGTGGAGCTCGAGGACATGTGGATCCTCGACACCTCGCACCTCTCCGAGGACTCCATCGCCAACGTCAAGCGCGTCCTCCACACCGTCCAACCTGACAACGTCGTCGTCTAGCTCTGCCGGAGCAGGCAAGGACGTGCCTCCCCTTAAATGTTATGCCGCTTAAACAAGTGTTGTCAGATCTTTTTCCGGGAGCGGGGCTAACTGACGTCGTTGCAGAGCCATCACTTCAGAGCTGGAATCATGTACTCGTCTAGTGCCAACGAGCCGCTTTTGAAGTCCAACATGTTCTCTCTCGGTGGCTCCAAGTTCTTAGGCGCAATCAACAGAAGCTTCAACTTGGGTGAGAGCAACCGATCGCTGCCTCGTGCTTACCACTTCTCATTACCCATGGGACTCACAAAGACCTGCTGATTTTGTTGGTTTCTTTGGGCTGGCACAGGTGGGCAGAGCGCTCTTGATCTCTGTCTGCTCCGCATTGTTTTTCGTTCTAAAATTTCTACCAGTGCGAACTGTTCGTTTGGAGGAGAGGTGCTTTCTAATAAACTGACATGTATTTTTTCTCCATATGTTATGTGATAACATATCAACTGAATTCTACTACCATATACTGTATTTTGGTAGTTCCGAGCAACTAGGAGAGTTTCTGAAGATATTGGAAGTACAACACAAAAAGCTCAGAACCACTTTTCAATCTAACCAGATGTTTGTATATTTGGTGGTGAAGCTACAAAAATTCTAGACTATGTGTAATGTTTCCCAAATTGAGCTGCTAATGGAAAGTAAAGGACTGCAGAATGTGCCACTTCTGGTCTTGAAGGTTTCCAACATGGTTCGTCAATGGAAAGGTAGTATCGGCTTGCGAAATCTCTACTAATCCTTAAGCGTGGATGGAGGGCGTTCACAAACCTCACCACGCCCCCGCCCGCGATGTTGCGCCCCCTCTCCCCCAGCGCCATGATGCCCGCCGCTGCGCACGCCCTCCTTCCGCCCCGCATCCCACACACCCCGCGCGCGTCTTCCTCCGCGCATCCCGCACGCGCCAGCCACCCCGCCTCCGAGCCCGCCCGCGCACCAATCTCGCCGCTGGGTATCCCGCCCGCGAGCCCGCCCCCCTGCCCGCGCACCAAGCTCCATCCCCCGCGACGCGTCTTCCTCCCCAGATGTGTTATCATGGTGTGCGCCATGCCCCCGCTCCCGCACATCGCGCCGCCCCATCTTCCCCGACTGTCGTCCCGCCGCATAAATCTCGCTCGTCCCTCCCCCTCGCTCGCACGTGGACCCGCCTCTCCCCGCCGTGATCTCCTCTTCTGTGGAATGTCGATCCACGCGATCCACTCCCCCGATCTGCCTCACCTACATGGAAGTACCCGATTTGTCGCTCCCAATCTCTGCATTGCGTGGGCGCCTTCCATGGAGTCTCTGTACGTATGCACGATTTACTCCCCCTCCCCCCAATCTGCTGCTCCCAATATCTCCCTAGAAGACCGATCTGCACAGTGTGGACGCTCCATGGAGTCCCCACCCTGCAACCCCTCTCTGTGCTGTGCGGCGACGTGATCCTTGCCGACCTTCGCGAGCCGGCGCCGCGCCGGCTCATGGAGTGGGACATCTAGCAGTCGAAGAAGAAGTTCAAGAGGGGCGGCAGATGCTCGTTCGCTGCGTAAGACGATGAGGACTTCAAAGCCAACTCCGGCGATTTGGATTTGGAGCTCACGGAAGGGGCTGACAATGACATCATCATGATTAAGCCCTTCTCCGCCAAGAGGGCTTTCTCCAGAGGTATTAGCTCAAGCTTGGAGCGACTTATTTTCTATGGTGGTATACATTTTTTTGCGTTTGATTGTTGCAGACGATTAGAATCTACTAGTTGGTTGGGGTGCCGCCGCCGCAGCAGGGAACACCTCGCTGGCGGGTCTGGTCGAGTCCGGTGCGCTTGTACGGGTATCATGGCAGCGGTTTGGCCCGGTCCCGGCATGGTGGCCGCTAGACTTTGTGGAGCTCGAGGACGTGTGGATCCTCAGCACCTCGCACCTCTCCGAGGACTCCATCGCCGACGTCAAGCGCGTCCTCCACACCGTCCAACCCGACAACGTCGTCGTCTAGCTCTGCCAGAGCAGGCAAGGACGTGCCTCCCCTTAAATGTTATGCCGCTTAAACAAGTGCTGTCAATCTTCTTCCGGGAGCGGGGCTAACTGACGTCGTTGCAGAGCCCTCACTTCAGAGCTGGAATCATGTACTCGTCCAGTGCCAACGAGCCGCTTTTGAAGTCCAACATGTTCTCTCTCGGTGGCTCCAAGTTCTTAGGCGCAATCAATAGAAGCATCAACTTGGGTGAGAGCAACCGATCGCTGCTTCGTGCTTACCACTTCTCATTACCCATGGGACTCACAAAGACCTGCTGATTTTGTTGGTTTCTTTGGGCTGGCACAGGTGGGTAGAGCGCTCTTGCTCTCCGTCTGCTCCGCATTGTTTTTCCTTCTAAAATTTCTACCAGTGCGAACTGTTCGTTTGGAGGAGAGGTGCTTTCTAATAAACCGACATGTATTTTTCTCCATATGTTATGTGATTACATATCAACTGAATTCTACTACCATATACTCTATTTTGGTAGTTCCCAGCAACTAGGAGAGTTTCTGAATATATTGGAAGTACAACACAAAAAGCTCAGAACCACTTTTCAATCTAACCAGATGTTTATATGTTTGGTGGTGAAGCTACAAAAAATTCTAGACTATGTGGAATGTTTCCCAAATTGAGCTGCTAATGGAAAGTAAAGGACTGCAGAATGTGCCGCTTCTGGTCTTGAAGGTTTCCAACATGGTTCGTCAATGGAAAGGTAGTATCGGCTTGAGAAATATATTCCTAAGCCTAAAGAAGGTAAGCTAAAATCACGTGCTCACTGTGTACTTTTTTTGGTAACACCAACTTTTTTTGAAAAGAATGAACATCCTAAATCCTTACTCTCTGCAGATAAGAAGCATCTAGACTAAAAGATATCCAATGCATTTACTGTTTGTACGATAGATTTTTCTTTGTCATATATCATAGTTACCTCTTGAAGTACATTTCATCAAGTTGTAGTTAGCCCTTGATGTACATTTCAGCTTTGATGTATACTAGCACAAAACAGAAAGAATCATTATGGTCGAACTACTACTATAATGAGAATTTCACAAGCTATTGCTAGATTATCTTGTATGCATGGTTCTTGAGCATAGTCACATTATTTATAAAACTAATTCTAGAGAGTATGTTTATGTGGAGTTAGAAAAAGTAATAAACAAATACATATTATTCTGTAGCAGCTTTATAGGTATAAAAAATTCCGTATATTACTTCTGGTACAGACAGTTCTTCTATATAATTGAACAAGCACACTTGTAACTGAATCCGTTTTGCAACTCCAAACTGAAACTGGAATGCATAATAATTGCATATACAACAACAAATATGTTATGATATATAGGAATCCAGATTCCCTGTGCAATGTAATAACATCATTAAGGCCTTGTAACAGTCAGGATAGCATCTGAGTAGTTTAAGTGTTGTCGGCCTATGTGCTCTAGACGAGAATTTTTGCTTTGTCATATAACAAATTCTAGGAACTTTTTTTGCAAAATTATAACCATTTATCACTTATCAGGATGTTGTGTTGACACTAAACATTCTCGCCTTTCTTGGTAATAGTGTCCACTTAAGTTAGACGAACTGCCACCATTCTTTCCACTACTCTGTTTCAACTTCCTCGCAAAAAACATAGCGACCTAGATGTGCGTTTTTTTGCCATGATCTCAGTTCTCTTTGGCTCTATCTTCCCCCTTCTTGATCTCAGCTTCAACCCTTATCTTTTGTCTCCCTGTACATCTCCATCCCGGTGTGATCAACTTTCAAGAAGCGGTTGGGACTGGACCTTAATTTTTGCATCGATTTGGTGTAATTTTAAAGTGCAAGCAGGCATCTCAGCCCACCTACTTCCTTATGATCAACAATCTGCTTTAAACAATTTGTTACCTAGCTGCTATCATGGTGTGACATTTCTAAATGCTATGAGATAAGTAACACATAAATTATTTTTCTGTTGTTTCATGCTTTTGTTGGGTTTCAAGTTTGGGCAACTGATGTTGGAATAAGTTTCTTATTGTTTCTATTCTTGTACTGGATGATAGGAATGGGACTGCATTACTGGGTCTTGCCTATATACGCCGGGTGGTGATCATCAAAATTCAGTGGAGCATATTCAGGTTAATGATTCCCACATTCTCTTACGTATCAGAATTGTTTAACTGATTGATATGGTGTTGTAATGTTCCTGTTTGACTGACACTAAGAAGGCAAGGATGAGGAGTCCCAAGAGGGCCTCTAAGATTAGGAAGTTGTTCAACCTTTCCAAGGATGATGATGTACGCAAGTACATGAGCATATACTGCAGGCATTTCACTACCAAGAACGGTGAGCTTTCTCGTATCTAATTGCATTGCTACTGTATTTATTTCATTGATTTCAGTGTGCTTCTAGCTGCAGTTCAATCTCTCAATGTCTTTAAAGTGAACTTAAATGTCTTGGTTATTTACTCTTCTATAGTAGTCTGTGCTTGTTATATGTTGGATAGGATTCATGATAATGAGCCACTAATTTCTGAAGTTTTCAAAGCTAACCTGTTTTCTTTGCAGGCAAGAATGTGAGCAAGGCACCTAAGATCCAGCAGACAAGAAGAAGAGGATCGCTAAGAAGAAGTTTGAGGTTGAAGGGACAAAGAGACCACCGCAGCAGGAGCTTGGCCAAGAGGAGGTCCAATCTTTCTGCCGTTGTTGCCGCCGCTTAAGAATGTTCAGTGCTTTGAGATGTTTTAAGGCCTATCTTGTTGTTGGGGCGAAGGCGAAGGCGCCACCCTTCGCTCGAGGCCTTCGCCGTCCTCGCTGCACCAACGGAGACAAGACAACGGGCGGACTTACCCTTCGTCTCATACGCCACCAGACGAAGACCTGTGACGAGGTCCAGCATGGAGGCCCGTGTGTGATCCGGTCCATTGTAACAGGCCCTGCGTGGCCGTCGCGCATTACGGGCCTAATTTGTAAAGGCCTCCCTATAATTACGGTCTGTAACCCCGCTTTATGGGAATATTCCGGGGATAACCTAGGTGTCTGAGGGCACATGCGTCCTTAACACAGGACGTTGGGCACTCAGATACCTATAAATACCCCGCACAGTGCCCTTGAGAGGCTAGATGAACAGAGCTATTGCCATCTCGTGCGAAAACCCTGTTTACGTTACTACACACCCCCGTTGGATCAACTTGTGCCGGAGAGCAAGTTCCAACATTTGGCGCCCACCATTCGTGCTACGAAAAAACCACCCGCGATGGCACTCAAGAAAGCTAGCTCGAAGGCTGACGAGGCTGCGAAGGCAGCACTGCTGGCCGCAAAAAAGGGCAAGGCCCTCGCCCTCACCCACTCCACCCACCAAGAGGCTACTGAAGACGATGTTCTCCGCACCTACGAAGACGATGCTCTCCGCACCTGCGGCCTTGAAGGGCAGCCGCAACCTCCCCCAGGCTTCGCTCCACCAGAGGGCACGGACTTCACCGAGGACGGCGAAATCATCGGTGTCTCAGCAGAAGAACAGCTACAGTTGCGCGCCCTGCGCATCAAGAACCGCAATCTCCAGAAGCAAGAGGAGATACTTGAGGCCAAGCGCCAACGTGTGTCTGCACAAGCCAAGGTGCGGCAAATGATACGAGACGAAGAGCAGAAGGCCCAGGAGCTCGAGCAAGAGATCGCGTTAATGCAGCGCGAAGGCCACTTCGGCCTGCAACACGGGCCACCCCTGCAACAACGCGCACAAGTCGAAGACCTGCACTTCCCCCAGCGCGACCACGCCATCCAACACGCCGCGCCATTCCAAGGGGTCAACTACCTCGACGAGCGAAGTCCCCTGGCGCCACACCTGCAAGTGACACCCTGGCCTGCCAACTTCCGGGCAGGGACCTATCCCAAGTACAACGGCAGCACTGACCCAGCACAGTACATCATGAGTTATCAGGTCGCCGTTGCATCTTCCAGAGGGGACGACGCCACGATGGCCAAGTCTTTCATCATCGCCCTCGAGGGCCCAGCTCTCATCTGGTTCACCAGGTTGCCCCCGTTGTCCATTGACTCCTGGAGAAGCCTCCGGGACAAATTCCTGCTCAACTTCCAAGGGTACCGCCCAGACACCGATGCCTTGGCCGAACTCTCACTCTGCAAGCAGCTGGAAAAAGAGACTCTGCAGGAGTATTACCGCAAGTTTCTGACACTCAAGTCATAGCTGCCCTCGGTCGATGACCAGATCACCATCCACTACGCCATCAGTGGCCTTCGCGCCGGCGTTCTTTACAGGCACTGCATCAGAGATCCGCCCAAGAACCTCCAGGAATTATATCAGCTATTTGAAAAATACACCAAATCCGAAGAGCTCCACCAGCGCAAAGTTGAGTCTCAGAGGAAACCCAAAGATGCTCCACAGTCCAGCCGCACGTGGACGAGAACTCCACAGCCAGACTCCGGTCGAGACGGCCGCAATCAGCAGCAGGTGCACAACATCGCCAACCAGCACCCCGCTGGTAACGCCCCTCGCCGCCAGGAATATCCCCCCCAGGGCCGCGGAAATGGAACTCGCGGTAGGGGCCGGGGACGTGCGCAGCCGCCGCGCCGATTCTACTATCTTTTTCACGGCGAAGACTGCGCCCACCAAACCAGAGACTGCCCAGAGACGAAGGCCACCAGAGACAGGATGGAAGGGCGCAACCAGCCGACAACCCTAGAGTTGTCGCGCACACTTATCAGCAACCCCCTCCACCATACATCCACGCCCCCGCCCCGCATCCACCGCACCACGCATACCAACACCACCAGGAAGTACAAATCGTACCTCCCCCACCCCCACCTCCACACCAGCAACAACAAAACATCACCCACCCCCACGCCCCAAAACAAGAAGACTTTGCCGATCAGCCGTATCGTGGAGTCATTCATATGATCACTGGGGGGTCCAACACCGACTTCGACACAAAGCGGCAGAAGCGGGACCACTACCGCAACATCAACCACGTCGCCATCACCGGTCCAGTCGTGTAGACGAAGTGGTCCCATGTACCGCTAACCTTCGACGCCCGAGACGTCGACCTGCGTAGCGCCCCCCACATCGACGCCATGGTTATCAACTGTAGTGTGGCAGGCTGGGACCTGCACAAAGTCCTAGTCGACAATGGCAGTCAAGCAGACATCATTTTCCTCCATGCCTTTGACCGCATGGGCATAAGCCACAGCCTACTCAAGCCTTCGAACAACCTGTTGTATGGCTTCGGCGGCAAGGGCACTTTTCCCGTCGGCAAAATAGAATTGTCTCTCTCCTTCGGTGTAGCACCCAATGCCCGAAGTGAGCAAGTAACCTTTGATATCGTCGATATGGTGTATCCGTACAACGCCATTATGGGCCGGGGCTCCATCAACAAGTTTGAGGCAGCCATTCACGGACTGTACCTGTGCATGAAGATACCAGGTCCGCTAGGCGCCATCACGGTCTACGGCAACCAGCAGACTGCGCGCAACATAGAGCGGGACTTCGTCCCCGGGCAAAGAAACGTGCACTGCCTCACGGCCCAGCGCGAGGTCCCTGCGTCCGCCAGCCCAACTGAAAAAGAACACGACAAAGCACAGCTACAGAGCAACGACGGGACCAAGATTGTCCCCCTCGACCAGGCCACGCCCAAGCAGACGGTCACCATCAGCGAAGACCTCACTTCGCATGACGAGGAGAAACTCCTCTGCTGCTTGTCCAAGAACAAAGACGTCTTCGCCTGGTCCGCCCTCGACCTGGTCGGGGTCAGCCGATCCATAATTGAGCACAGCTTGGGAATCGACCCTTCGGTGAGACCGAAAAAACAGCGGCTCCGCAAAATGTCTGACGAGAAGACAGAAGCCGCCAAGGCCGAGGTACATCGCCTCCTGGAGGCCAAATTTATCGAGCCAGTGGCTTACCCCACGTGGCTCGCCAACGTTGTGATGGTGCAGAAAAAGAGCGGCAACTGGCGGATGTGCATCGACTTCACCAGTCTCAACAAGGCCTGCCCAAAGGACAACTTCCCGCTTCCTCGGATCGACAAAATAGTCGATAGCGCAGCCGGGTGCGAAGTCATGTCACTCCTCGACTGCTTCTCCGGTTACCATCAAATATATATGAAGGAGGAGGACAAGGCCAGCACCAGCTTCATAACACCCTTCGGCACATATTGCTTCATCAGGATGCCGGAGGGACTCAAGAACGCCAGGTCCACTTTCTCCCGGTTCACCAAAACGGTGCTCGAGGGGCAAGTCGGCATAAATATATTCACATATGTGGACGACATCGTCGTCGCCAGTAGGAGCAAGGAGGACCATCTTGCTGACCTCGCCGAGACATTTGCGAACATGCGGGACGCACGACTTCGCTTAAACCCCGAAAAGTGCGTCTTCGGCGTTCGCCAGGGGAAAATATTGGGTTACCTGGTATCACACCGCGGCATCAAGGCCAACCCAACCAAAATTCAGGCCATCATCAACATGACGCCCCCGTAGTCAGCCAGAGACGTCCAGCGCCTGACGGGCAGATTGGCCGCCCTCAACAGATTCATCTCCAAATCCGCAGAGCGAAGTCTCCCCTTCCTCAAAACTCTCTGCGGCGCAAAAGACTTCGCTTGGGGACCAGAGCAGGCGGCGGCCTTCGCCTCATTGAAACAGTACCCTGTCGGACTTGGCGGTTCTTACAAGCCCCGACTCTTCGATACCCCTGTTGCTTTATGTTGCGGCCTCGCCGCACGCGGTCAGCGCGACACTGGTTCAGGAGCAGACAGTAGAGGGCGTGATCAGGCAGTGTCCAGTTTATTACATCTCTGAAGTGCTCACACCATCAAAATGTAACATGACGGAACTGGAAAAGATTGCCTATGCAGTCGTTATGTCCTCGCGCAAATTGCGCCACTATTTTGAAGCATTCAAGGTCCGAGTCACCTCAGATAGGGGACTCGGCGAACTGTTCAAAAACCCGGAGGCATCGGTACGGATCGCCAAATGGGCGGCCGAACTCTTCGGCTACCACATCACTTTCGAGCCCAGGACAGCCATCAAGTCACAAGTTCTAGCAGACTTCATCGTCGACTGGACTGGGCCAATAACACAGCCGGACCCATCCGTAGAGAAAGTTTGGACAATCCACTGCGACGGCGCATGGTGCCATGCGGGGGCAGGCGCTGCTGCAGTCATCACCTCACCCGCCGGGGTCAAGCACAAATACGCGACACGCTTAAGCTTCGCTCTGGAATCTGACAGATGCACAAACAACATAGCAGAATACGAAGCCGTCATCCTCGGCCTCCGCAAGCTAAGGGCCCTTGGTGTCACCACCTGCATTGTCAGAACAGACTCCAAGGTAGTCGCCGACCAAGTCGAGAAAGACTATGCAGCAAAGGACCCCACACTTATGCAATACCTCGCGGCCATCCGAAGTCTCGAGAGACAATTCAAGGGATTTACCTTGCAGCATGTGGACCGGGCCAAGAATGAAGAAGCCGACGCATTGGCCAAGGCTGCCGCCAGAGGCGAGTCCCTGCCCTCCGACGTGTTCTACCATGTCATCAGCACGCCAGCCGTCCGGAGCCCCGAAGGGCTCCAAATAACCAATGACAGCGAGGGCCACCGCATAGTCAACCTTATTATGACCGAAGACTGGCGGGCACCAATAACCCTGTTCCTACAGGGGTACTACCACCCAACCGACATCAACGAGGCCAAGCGCCTCAAACATCGAAGCCGAGACTTTGCACTGATTGAGGGCCAGCTCTACAAGAAGGGGGTCAGTCAGCCAATGCTTAAATGTGTCACCGAAACCGAAGGCGTCCAAATCCCGCACGAAGTCCACAGTGGTACTTGCGGCTCTCACGCAGGGCCAAGGGCCCTAGCCGCAAAGGTGATCCACCAAGGTTTCTACTGGCCCGCAATGATCTGCGCCGCAAATCGAGTCACAAGGTCCTGCGAAGCCTGCCAGAAGTTTTCTCCTCGATCAGGCAGCCCCTCGCAATTCACAAAACTGATCGCCCACACATGGCCTCTCCAGCGCTGGGGCCTGGACATCGTCGGGCCCCTGCCCACGGCTCAGGGGAACCTCAAGTTCACATTCGTCGCTGTCGAGTATTTTACCAAATGGATCGAGGCGAGGGCTGTTTCCACAATAACATCAAAGACTGCACAGAAATTCTTCTGGCAAAACATTGTTTGCCGCTTCGGAGTACCGCCTGAACTCACAGTTGACAACGGCAAGCAGTTTGACAGCCAAGACTTCAAGGATTTCTGCTTCTCCATTGGCACCAAGCTTGTCTTCGCCTCAGTATATCTCCCGCAGTCCAACGGAGTTGTGGAACGCGCCAATGGAAAAATTTTCACAGCTGTCAAGAAGATGCTCCTCGACGAAAAAAGGGCAGGTGGGCCGATTTGTTACCTGAAGCGGTCTGGGCGCTAAACACGACTGAGTGCAGGGCGACTGGGTTCACCCCTTTCCGCCTTCTATATGGATCGGAGGCCATGACCCCACAAGAAATAAAGCATGGGTCCCCGCGAACAGTTTCGTCAGCTGTCCCCGACGTGGACGAACCCACTTCGAAGGATCTTATCGATGGAGACCGCGCCTTCGCTCTACATGCTCTAAATAAATACCAAGCCCAGAAAAAAGCATGGCGCGACCATGCAGTCATCCCGAGGGAATTCAGCGAAGGGGACCTCGTACTCGTCCGAACAGCTCGGACAGAGTCCAGGGGCAAGCTGGAGCCCAAGTGGGAGGGCCCTTTCATTGTCAAGACGAAGGCATCCCGCAGCGCATACAGGCTCGCAACGCCAAACGACGAAGACTTGGAGCATTCCTGGAACATCGATAATCTCCGCAAATTTTTTGTTTGACTCATCAGGGCCAGCTCGCCCTCGTAATTCGCAAAAACAATTTTATTCTGGCCCGCACTCTTTTCCTCTCGGGGGGTGAGGTTTTTGACGAGGCAGAGTCATGTAATATACAAGTAAATCCCCCGCAAAAATCTACGTCGAAAAAAGACCGCGTCGACGGTCTTCGACATTCGACCAATACAAAGTCACCGCGAGGCCCAGCGCTTGCTACCCTCGCGTGCGACACTCCGCGCAAAAGTCGCCTAAGGGTGCAGCCGGACTAGCACAACAAGTGCGAAAAAATCGAAGTCTTCCTCAAAAAAGACTATCCGTGCAAAAGTCGCCTAAGGGTGCAGCCGGACTAGCACAACAAGTGCGAAAAATCGAGGTCTTCCTCAAAAAAGACTATCCGTGCAAAAGTCGCCTAAGGGTGCAGCCGGACTAGCACAACAAGTGCGAAAAATCGAAGTCCTCCTCAAAAAAGACTATCCGTGCAAAAGTCGCCTAAGGGTGCAGCCGGACTAGCACAACAAGTGCGGAAAATCGAAGTCTTCCGCGAAGAGTATCCGTGCAAAAGTCACCTAAGGGTGCAGCTGGACCAAGCACAACAAGTGCGAAAAATACTACACCAAACTGTCCGCGCAAAGACCGACTACATGCGCGCCAGACCGACATAACAAATACACCAGACCAAGTGCGCAACGCCTTCGTGAGCATAGCCGAATGTGCGAAGGCACACAACCTCATCATACAAGCCATTACATATGTACAGCGAGGGAATCACACTTTACATCGGCTCAACCTTCGGAATAATTCCCATCTCCCTTTAGTTAAATAGCATTATCCTCAGCTCCTCACCCGCAAAAAGACTTCGCAGCTCCCCCTCACCTACACTCGCAACGGCCGACAAGGACAACAGTTCCTGCCTGCCAGCCCTGCCCACACGAAGCCGACCGCCGTCTGCCTCACTCACTCTACGCTTCGCAACCGCCCTTCGCCGCCTACGCCCAGCACTTGGACCAGGCACAACTTCAGCATCCACAGCACGCGGCGAAGCCTCCGCCGCTGCCACATCCAAGGCCGCAAAGTAATCCAAGTCCTCATCCGACGACTCTTCAGTCCACTCAACCGAACTCCCAGAGTCACCAAAATCAGAAAGCTTAGACGCAGATTCATCCGATTCATTCCCATCATCCACGGTCGAAGCCGCCAAAAAATTAGAAGTAGCGGTTGCGTGCGTAGGCCCAAAATCTTGAACCTGCGCAGCAACCAAGGTTCAGCAACAAATGCAAAATTCCCTAACTACCCACACCCACTAAGCCACCTGCGAAGACCCAGCCGTCGCAGGATCCTCCGCTGTCGGCTCCGCCGCCATCTTCACAGGATCCTCAGCCCTCGGCGCAGCAGTTGGCGACGAGCCACCTCCGGCCGCAGTGGCTGCGGGGGCATCAGGGGCGCCTTCGACGGTTTCTGGGGGCGGCGCCGGGGCGACCTCAGACACAGCCGCCACCAGGTTCGACTCCGAATCAGGCTGCGCGCTGTTCAAAGCCCCGAAGTCCTCCACTTTCTTGTTACGCGCCGCATAAGACACAACACACAGATTCAGCAAGCCCACATATAACCCACATTCAGCAACACTAAACAAGAGTCAAACATTACCTGACCCTCGCCGTGTCGGACCGCTCCCTGACCACCTCCTGACCGTGGGGACCCCACATCCGATCGAAGAGGGCTCCCGCGGATTCCTTCACCACAGGGTCCTCAACCTTGTAAATCTCGCGCTCGAAATCCTCATCAGATTGGTCGAAGACCTCATAGTGCCGGCACCCTTCGCGGGACAGCGCGTTCATCGCCCCTTCGCAGGTGACCAGGGAGGCATAGGACATAAAGCCCTCCACAATGGCGGGGAGCGCCAGCAACTCCTCCTGCAGCCACTCGAGGCAGCGAAGTCCAGGCTCTTGATCTGGCACTTCGAAGTCAGCGGTCCATGCGCCCAGCTCGTGGTACGAGTCCATAAGCTGTTTGCGCGTCCGCTCAGCCTCCGTGCGCGTCGAAGCCTCGACCCTCTCCACACGGGTCTGCAGAGCATTGAACCGCTCCTCCCATTCCTCGGCGCGCTGTCTGGCAAGGCTACCCTCCACCCGCGCCAAATTGGCCTCCGCCTGCGCAGACTGCGCCTTGGCGAAGGCCTCATTAGCCTCCCTTCTCTCCTCCTCCAGTTGGCGCCGGAGGTTAGTCCTCTCGCCCTCCAGCGCGGCCACCTTCTCCGCCAGCTTGCGGCACTTGCTGTAGGCGGCCGACTTTTCCCGGACGGCGTCAGCATGTTGCGCCCGAAGTCTATCGACTTCGGCAGACACAACCGCCATAAGGGCCCCCGACGCCACGCGGTCAGCGAAGTCAGCCGCCTACAAGACACACATAAGACCACAATCCCAACGAAACTGGTAAAAGTCGAAGTCTAGCTCAACTTACCTGACTTAATGCCTCCTTCAGCCGGCGGGACACAGCGCCTGCCTCGTCCTTGCCGGCAGTGAGCTCCGGAATCTCACCACCGGCGCTGAGAGCGCTACTCCTCGCCCTAGGCAACACGGCAGCCACCGCGGTCGCCACCGCAGGCGGAACAACAACAAGTTGCCCCTCGCCCGACCCTGCAACGTATCAACAGTTAAAAAAACTCGGGCTATCGACTTACCAACGAGATAATCGTCCACGCTAATATCGGTGGCGAAGTCAGCAACGCGCTTGCCCGGCGGAGGCAATTCTCGGGCCTTCGTGGCTCCGGCCGGGACAGACTTGGTTCCGCCGGCGGCGGCCGCCTTCACAGCCTTTGGCACCCTGCTGGACCCAGAGGCGGTCGACTTCGCCGCCAGCGTCGGCTGGCTGCCGCCGGGGGCAGCAGCCTTCGCAGTACCCCGCGACCTCTTCGGCCTAGCCTCAGGCAGCCTGACGACCGCCTGGCGCTTCTGCGCAGCTCCCTGACGATCCTTGTCCATCACCGCCGACACAACAGCAGCAATATTCCGTCCATAAGGAAACACTCTCAAGTCACGAACCATGCGAGATGTAAAAAAGTCTTCGCCGGGCGCGCGGGGGATAGGAACATTCTTAGGCCACCAACCCCCGGTAACCTTCAGCATCCGCGCCGAAGACTCCCGGAGCTCGGGCGAAGACATCCTTTCCCCGGGGGCCGCACATGTCCTCATCAATTCCCTAGCAAAACCATCGGAAACCCCCAGTCCTCCCGTAGCAGTACCTAGCTTCCTCTTCTTAGAGGATGGGGCGGCCGCCAGCGCGGGGTCGTCTCCAGTCTCTGCCGCAGGCTTTTTCCTGCGACGATCCATATCGTCTTGCCCGGGATAACCGCCATACGGCAGACGGTTCAACTCGAAGACCCTGTTCAAGCGATCGTTGGACCCGCGTATATCCCAGCTACGCTGGCCCTCCGTCTTCGGCACGTACCGACCAACAATCCGCACCGCCCCATCCTCCGCCTCACGCACGAATGCGGCGAGATCGCGGCTATGCAAATCTAGTGCAAAGGCAGGACTTCGCACCAGCATCCCACCACGGGAAGGCATCTGGCGAGGGCATACTTCGCCCAGCGCCCAGCCATGCGCCAAAGGCCACACCCCATATGCCACAAACTCCTCAACCAAATCGCGCCTGCTACTCAGGCCGGCCGCGCACCGCAGGGCCCCTTCGTCTGCATCCTCCTCCGCCACTTCAAGCTGCGGGTATGCTAAGTAATAATGCGAGCACATCTCGGCCACAGGGAGCCCCGGATGGTCTTCGACTGTGCCCTCCGCAACGTAGAACCAAAACTCATACCAGTTGCCCCATTTATTGTGGGCGCAAGGAACCAACTCAACGACCTCCATCGAAGTCTTGCCGGTCTTCGACGTAAATGTACATGACCCAAACTAAGCAATCTTATTTCCGATCATCCTTTTCTGCCAGTGCAGACAATAGTACTTCGCGAAGACTTCGACCGATGGCTGCCCGCCGTACGAAGTCGTCGCCCAGACATATTTTGACAGGGCCACCACGGCGTTCGGCGTCAGCTGGTGGACCTGGACGTTGAATCTGCGCAGGACTTCTCCCACGAATTGATGCGCAGGCAGGCGAAGACCAGCGACGAAGAATGCCTCGAAGACAACCAACTCACCTTCTGGCTCGAGGACCTCCTCCGCCCCCGGGACACGAGCGACTTCGCCGCCAAAATAACCCAGCCGCTGCATGTCTTGCACGCGAACCGAGGACATCCGCGATGCGCCGAAATCCACCGTGTCGCTGTCGCGCAACTCCTCCGCCGCCACAGTGCTCAGTGTCTCCTCAGACGACGCGTCGGCCGGCGGCGTAGCGGCAGCAGAAGAAGAAGAGGTCGGCATCGCTACGTACCGTCGGCGGCGGCGGGCGGTCTGCTTCACACGGGCCAGATCTCCGACGAACAAGAGCAAGGAGGGCAGACGAGCAGCGAGAGGTTTGAGAAGGCGGTTAGGGTTTTCACGGAGCGCGGAAAGATAAAGTTCAAAACGCGCCGCCACCCGTCCCCTTTTATACACAGGGCGCGGCGCTTCGGGAAACCCGCAATCCAACAGTACGGCGTCAATCAACGGTCATGTCAAAAACCCCTGCGGAACCACTTCGAGCGAGGGCAGCGTCTCCGCCATCTAGCGACGTCTTCGGCACCAGATGACTTAGTCATACTGGTCCCTCGGAGGGCAAATGTTGGGGCGAAGGCGAAGACGCCACCCTTCGCTCGAGGCCTTCGCCGTCCTCGCTGCACCAACGGAGACAAGACAACGGGCGGACTTACCCTTCGTCTCATACGCCACCGGACGAAGACCTGTGACGAGGTCCAGCATGGAGGCCCGCGTGTGATCCGGCCCATTGTAACAGGCCCTGCGTGGCCGTCGCGCGTTACGGGCCTAATTTGTAAAGGCCTCCCTGTAATTACGGTCTGTAACCCCGCTTTATGGGAATATTCCGGGGATAACCTAGGTGTCTGAGGGCACATGCGTCCTTAACACAGGACACTGGGCACTCAGATACCTATAAATACCCCCGCACAGTGCCCTTGAGAGGCTAGATGAACAGAGCTATTGCCATCTCGTGCGAAAACCCTGTTTACGTTACTACACACCCCCGTTGGATCAACTTGTGCCGGAGAGCAAGTTCCAACACTTGTTATAGCTTAAATATCTTATGTTACCCTGGATGTGTTGCAACTACCCCTATACTTGAAATATTTGTATTAGATGCTCGGGCTGTAGAGGGTAGGTTCCTAATTGTGACCATGTACTAAATTATATATATGTGTCTAAGCTACAGTATAGTCAATAAATTTAGCCCGACCAACTTGCAGAAAAAATGTGTTATAGTAACTAAGGATATCTGAATTGCTCCTATGTGCCACTGTTAAGAAGAAACACACGAGGGTGCTTGCTCTGAGAGCAAACGGGAGGGCACACATGTTGGAGCTATCAGAACGGGTGATCTGTTGGCCTCAGAAGTTGCTGGCAGTGGAAACAGCTCCATCTGTCAATGAGGAGGACAAATCTCCAAGGAGTTTGGGCGATGCTACAGAGCGAGATGCGATGAACAACGCCTTTTCTGATATATATGGATTCAAGTAGGTATATCCTAATACCTAGAATGCTCAAAAAGGAACATTCTAGCAAGCTGTTTTTAGCATCTGCAGAATGGACATATTCATTGTAGATCTCGGCTCCTACCTTAAAAAGATGATTGATGACGCATCATGTATTCTCTCTAAGTATCTGAATATGCGCATCTTTGTTTTGTATAGAGATCTCTCTCCTAGATAGCTCATCTAATATCAGCACAATTTAGACGCCCTTAGAAAAAATGAAACATCAGAGAGTAGCTTCTGTCCATCAAATATGGTTTCTCCAAACAAAAATGACGAGCTGAACATGGATCAAAATGTTTAGTAAGGAAATAATGTTTTCTGTTCATCAGAAAGGTTGATGCTTTGTTTGGAACCTCTTGCTAACTTCTGACACAATTAGGGTGAGACAAACTTTAGACTCACTAACCTGTATCCTATTAATGTTTTTCCGGTGAGCGGCCGCCCTCGGCTTCCCCCCCCCTCATTCCTTGCCCTGTGCACTGCTCGGTTGTTTGGTGGCCATTAATTTGCACGCTGCCAAAAATCACGCAGCCCTCACGCTTTCTGGCTCCTCCCCTCCTCCGCCGTCAGGCTCGCCGCACAGCGGCTTTACACTGTTTCGACTTCGCCTCTTCCTCCGCGTCGACGACCGCGCGCAATAGACCAAACAGCACGGGTAAGGGCCTACCGGTTCAAGTCTCGACGGCGACTCAGATTCCACTCGACTCGGATTCCAAACCGCGCGCGATAGCCATCCGTGACATTCAAATCCCTTGCCGCGTTTTACTTGGCCGCTGAGAACTGAGTCTATCGGGACACGAGCAGAGTTGCAGAGCGACAGGGAGGTTGTTGGTCGCCCAGCTTCCAACGCCTCCACCATCCTCGATGGAAGGGCGTGGATGCCCCCGCAGCCGCCCCCACCCCACGGTCCTCGCCCGCGCATCACATCTCCCCTTCCATCGACAACCTCATCCCCACCTCCGTGATGCGGTTTAAAATATAACATACATATGTACATAAAGTTATCATGTTATTATACGGTTCCGTTGCAACGTACGGACACTCACCTAATATAAATATATATGGCCGACTCAGCAGCGCGGCCACACAGGAGGACGAGAGCGAGGCTGCTGGCAAGCAAGGGACAGGCAAGCGGCCGGGCAGAGAGAATGTTTAGAGAAAACACACTTGGGAAATGATAGTAAACCCAAAAGCGAGTGCAGCGCCCACCAAGAGAAAAAAAATCTGGACACATGCATGCATGCATATCAAAACTTCAAGGGCAAGGGGCTCCCTTTTCTCATTCATTCATGCACGCGTTCTGCCCAAGAACCAGGCGGCAGGCGCGCCCAGGCATTGATCACAGATATTTATCGATTCTTCTCCCATGGCCTCCACACCGCTTTTGCTACTATATCATATATAGTATCCTGTTCTTTTTGGCCTACTACCGGCTGGGACTCGATCCCTGACTGATTATTTCTATCATTACATTTACACGCTGCTGCGTGTACGTGACCCACGCCATGAATGATTGAATGTACAATGAGGCAGGTGCATGCATGGGTGTATGGATCTTGTAGACTGCAGTTCTATATATACTACTATACAGTTGCTGCTGCTTCAGGCTGGACCTGGACCATCCAGTCCGTCCGTTCGATATACGTGATCCTTGCATTGTTGCACTGTTCATCTTCAGCGACCCATCGGGCGAGGAGAGTAGGAGACTGGTTCTCTGACTGACTGTCATCAGCTCCATCGTCGAGCCCAGTGCGCAGTACGTGCATGTGCGTCAACAGTCGTCTCGGCGCCGCAGTGGGGACGTGCCGTGCCGTGTGCACCCAACCCATGCACACACGTACGATGGCAGGCTCGGTCGAGGAGACGACGACGGTGGCAGGAGCATCAGCTACCTGCTCGTCACGCTAAGCCAAAGATTCCCTTCAGATTCAGGCGAGAGCGTTTAATTACTATTTTATTGACCTGTATGCATGCATGGGTCAAAGCTGCAGTATGAAAGATACAGATGGCCGGATGAGGTCACTCACTCGCAGCTTCTTGTCGACGAAAACTGCAGACCCTTTGGCATCTCATCCGCTTGTTGATTGCTGGATAGGAAGGAATAGGCGGCACTGCTTCCCTTCACATCTGTCTCACCCATAAGGCCACAATGCACATGGGCCTTCGCATATTAGCCCCATCTAGTCACTTAAGTTGGGCCTTTTTTTTACTTTTGCCTAGATGGAATTATTGAGGAAATAAGTTGGACCGGAAGAATTTTGTAGAGCGGTCAGCCCAGTCAAGGCGGACCATGTGAATCCTTCATACGTAGGGATTACGGCGCCGTTACAACCATCGACTAGGCCACCCCTTTAGGGCTTGTTGGGTTTGGAGGGGTTTAAGGGGGATTGGAGGGGATTAAATCCCTTCCTATTTTAATCCCCTTCAATCCCTCTCAATCCACCCCTAACCGAACAAGCCCTTAGGCCATGTTCGATTGGCCAGGGATCGACTGGGATTGCGTCCCAATCTCCGTAGATCACATCTGCCACAAAAGTTTTCCGGACCACATTTATAACTGTGTTCGGTTAATCCACCCAGTATCATTCCTCAGACTTTTCTCGGCCATTTCCCTAGGCCTCGGCCTAGGAACTGACTCGCGCCACAACGACGTGGAACATTTCCACGCGAAGGCGAGGGGGAGCCCGGGAGGGAGGTGTGTGCGATTCGTGCGGCGGCGGCACACTAGGGCGACACCTGCGACTCCTCTCCGCCCCCTACGTAGGAGGTGAGAGTTTTTGGCGGACTGCAACATCTACGGTGGTTGTTTTCTCTTCGGCAGTCACACCCTCCTCCTCCTTTCCATTTATTGTCCATGAAGTAGGAGGTGAGAGTTTTTGGCGGACTGCAACATCTACCTCGTTAGGGCAGCCGCTTGGATTCGTTGTACAGCCGCCCGGATTCGCAGGGGCAGTCGCTCAGATTCGCTGGGAGTTCTCCGGTAATCACGTACTGCTGCAGCCGCCTGGATTTTGTGGTGCACTGCTTTGTCACGCGTCGTCTTGCCCCCCCGAGATTTATCAATTGTTAGTTACCCGGTGGTAGATCTTACACCTGCTTGATAGGTTATTCTACTGCCACTCCATTTGTTTTGCATCTATAGCTAGCTGCTCAATTTGGTAATCAGCTGGAGTGAGAAACCTGAGACATGGTTGGTGGCGTGTAGTCTAGAGCGAGAAACCGAAGAGATCAAATGAGCTATTTCTATCTATTGGAATAATAAGTGGCTAGCCGATAAAGAGCATGAACACAATGCCCTTCGTTCAGCTCATTTTTTGTTTTTTCAATAGATATCAATTCAGTTCAATTCATGTCGTCATTTCATTTTTTAATTTTTCTTGTGCATATGCTACCTCACTCTAGGCACACATAATTAGGGAGAGGAAGGGACGGGAGAACAAAACACACAAGTTCTTGGTGTTGCTGAACTAGCTTGTAGTGTGATGTTTTTTCTTAATTTATAGAAGGGAAAATTTTATAAGTCCATCTATTGTATTCCTATTCTAACTACTATTTAGTAATAGCTAGATGTTACTTACTGGTTGTAGATTTTGAAGAAAATTGTTTAGCTAGAGCAACTCAACTATCGCGACCTTCTAATCTATGACTTCATACGTACCATTATGTATTGCAGAGTTTGCTTGTTCTCGCGCTTTTAACTTATCAATATGATTTTTGTTAGTTATGTTTCCTTTTCCAAAATTATATCTCATAAAGAGTAAGGTCGATGCCATATGGGCATTGAATCCAAATTTTTGCACAAATTGTTGATAGGGATGCAAACAATTATTAGTAAGTAGGCCTACATTTGTAACTTGGTCCTTTTATATGACTACTTGTATTATTCAAAATAATTATCTACGGTACCTAAAAGTACAAAATAAAGATGTATTAGCAATGAAATAACAACTTACACTTGATGTGAATCTTAACACATTATTGATCTTCCCTCCCTGAGATTGTTTTGAAATGTGGATTCTTTCAGCCTGCAATGTATTCAAGTCAAGACATGTTCTGGTGTACAATGTACTCAGGTCAAGACGTGTATTTGGCAAATTGGAATTGACAAACTACTATTTTTTGGCTTTTGATACTAATTTCAGATGTGCATAATTCATTTTTTTGTCCTTGCTGCTTTCACACATGAATCTCTCTGAAGTTGTCCCTAAAAGGCTCTACCACCAGCTTGCAACATTGGTATTGATCATTCTAACAAAATATATTCCACTGAACTTGAGAAGATGCCTACTTAATTTTCGTAAGTGATATTTGTACTGCCATATACCATCGAGTCCATGATACTTGCTTTTGGTCAGGTTATTACATAGAATTAGTGTATTCACCAGCACTCATCTGTATTTGCAGTTGTCTCTGTACTTGCGGTTGCCGATCGAAAATCTGCATCAGCAAACTTATGAGTATTATTGCTAGAGTTGCTGCAGATACTTATGAGTATTAGTATATGTGCTTCTGCATCACCTATGGTTCTACAAATGTAAGATTGAAAATCTGCATGAGCACATAACTCATGTGATCTCCCTTGATCACGTTTTTTGCTCTACTTGGTGAATAGGACAACTGGTAACATTTGTGCAACTGTGCAGGTTATCATAAAAAGAAATCACAAGCAGACAACTGATAATATCCATGCCTTAGTTGATTTTGGAAGAATTGCCACCCAAATCTAAATGTTCATGTTTATAACTGGATAGCAGCCAAACATATAATTTCACTTTTTGCAAATACTGCAACTAAGCACATGTTATAATTCGATTTTTCACTATTAATATATGACACGTGTTTTCATAAAATTTGTTAATCGGCTATATATGCATTCCTTCAGTCCATTCTAGCTTTCATCATTAGTTCAAACTCCTCATAGCTTACCTTCCTGTCCTGCAGGTAAGAGCTAGGATAGTAAATGCACTTGGAGGTGGACAAGAGAAAAAAACAAAGCTTGACTGCTTGTGTTGATCATTTCTGTTGTTGAGCCAACTTTGAGGTCAACACAATGACAATTCTATGTTGTTGAGCAAACTATTCAGAAGACAATATACTAAAAGATGAAAGCTTTGAAAAATTTCTCTTAGAAATAGGTCATATATGCAACATGGGATATGCACAATGTTGTGGTTCACTTTTTAAGATATGCTCTATTGTATATTCAACCAAGCCTGAAGAATAATTATAGACAATATTGAAATTTGAGTTTTTAAATTGGCTTTCTAAAACAACTTTTAGATCCTCAAAATATGTTTAAATCACACTGTTTTTATATAAGAAATCTTTGTACTTTAATCAAATGGGATATGCTGCAGTTCCTCGGTATGGGATATAGAATATGTTGTAGTTTCTCAATATAGGACATGCCAGAGATTAACCAAATGGATTTTTGAGTCTAGAATTATACCATAAGGGGATTAAACCCCCAAGGGAATTGAGTGAAAGGGAGGGATCCACTCATGTCACACCCGGTTTTGGAAGGCAAATCGAATGCGAACCATGTACGTGTCAGGATCAGAAACTCACGTACACAACGATTACATAATTGGACATCATCACACATTGCTCAAAGTAAATAGCGGAAAGGTACTTTTATTACAATAAGATGTCCAAGACATCCACAGAGTCTAATACATAGCATAGTCATTAATATCATCAAAGTGCGGAAATACATAACGTAGCAGATAAGGCCTACACAGGCAGCTGACTGGGGGTTTGCCACTAAGAAAAAACTAGAACTCGTCGTAGTCTTGGAACTCCTCAAAGTCCTCCATGTTGCCAGCATCTCCTCCTGAGCACTGAATACAGTGGGGACAACCTGGGGTGGGGTGGTTTTTAAAGCAAGGGTGAGTACACATGGTACTCAACAATTGTCCCGTTTGGCTAAGATGGACTAGCTGTATGTGGAGTTAAGGTTAAGCAGTTGCTTTTAGTTGGTCAAGTATTTATTACTATTAGTAAAGCCAATTTTTAGTAATGAACCCAATTATTACCCAAATGTACCTCTTCCTAGAGGAAATACCAGAGATCAGAATTATAACCATCATTATTAACCATCATCATAAAAGTAACCAAAGTTCTTCTAATCAAAGAGGATCCCAAGGTTGTTCTTAACCGTGAGCTCGACTGATATACCAGTTTCTAACACTCTGCAGAGGTTGCACACTTTACCCACGAGTCGTGATCCCTTTCCAGCCTGGGTTGTACAGACCCGATCTACACTACCGAGGTAAATGGTCAGGGATACACTACGTAGCCTTTACAAAGACTCCCCTGATGCATAGCTGCTCGTTAGGTTTCGCCAGTCATACAAACACAGTACGCCTCCCCAAGGTGGGTGACTAACAAAACCAAATCGAATGAACCTCTGCACCCCCCTTGGCAGAGCGAGCACTACGCCTCGACCCCCATTGACAGCCCTCAGGCAAAGCCAACTACACCCCAGGTTCATCTAATTAGTCAGCTAAGGACGTCCCATTCCACCCTCATGGTTGCACTATTATCCCGGGTGGTCACTCAACGAACAGGTCCTTATGGAGAGGTACTCAGGAGAATGGCCTGAGTCCCCTAAAATATCACAAGATCATCATCGGGATAACATCATTGTATCATAAGTATTCACATCATGTTCATTGATTAAGTTAAAGCAATAGCATAGCTAACCATGATTAACCCAAAAAGGTAAGCAAGGATAAGTAAGTACAGACTAGTCAATCCTTAGGTTTCAATAATGTAATGAGGAGAATGAATTATAGAGTATGTAGGATATAATAGGTTAGAGGACACTTGCCTTCACCAGGTTGTTGCTCAGGGAGATCTTCGGCAACACACATAGGAACCACAGGCTGCTCGTTGTCTAAATAAAGCGATCATACATTCAATATATTTGGTAAATGACAAATGAACAACACATCAATCATGTACAAACAATGGAACACATCTCAAAAGGAGAAGTGTAAACTCAAAAGGGAGCTTAAATTATAGGGTGAACTAATCCCATCTAGTAGTTGATTAGTTTTTAAGTGTTGTTTATCTCCATGATTACATTAATCTAATTCCACTTATTTTAATGAGACATCAAATTTAAACCAGGGAGTTCATACATCACATATTATTATCTTCACAATATTAAACATCTATTTACCACTAGGGTTTCCTTTTTATTTATTTTATTAAGTGAATAAATCAACACAACCACTAACCTAAGTTTATATATAAAATTAGAGTGCACAGACCGTGGATGAACATGATTTATTTGAACAGAGAATATTCCTATGAACATTTTGCAATTTGAATCACTAAATTTGGAGTTCATATGAAAAAATATGAAATAAACAAGTTTTGAAGTTTGAAATATAAAACTAGGTCCAATTCTGTGATTATTTAAAAGTGCAGGGGGTCTGTTTATAAGAGTTCAGGGGCCTACGCGTAAAGCCTAAGGACGACGGGTTCTATTACCCGAGAACAAAGGGTCTCTTTAGAAAAAATCACACGTGAGGGGTACGGGGTATTCTCAGCCATCAGATCTGCGAGCAATGTCCGAGATTAGATCTGGCCGAGCGGACGCACGCGCGAACGCGAGCGCGGGCTGACCAGCGGGCCAGGGTTGTCAGCGGCTTGACCGGCCGGCCCTAGCTGCAGGGCGCAGGTTAGAGAGTGGATCTGAGCGGTCAGATCCGAATCGGGTGGTTGGGATTAGGTCTGGCTTAATTGAAATCGGGTCGTCCGATTAGAGTTGGGCATACAAGATATGCGCTAGGGGACTTTACGTCTGCCGAGTAGCCAGGGGCGGCGCTCCCCGCGAATGCGGCGGCGCCGTCGCCGGAGGCGAGGCAGACCGGGGCTCCTGGGGTGCGAGGGGTTGGTCTGGATAGCTGGCGAGGTTGGGGAGAACTTGGCGAGCATTATGGCGGGGTCGGGTTTGTTTAAATGAGACTGAAGTGACCGGACGACGGACGGGAGTCCTCGGCGGACCGGGGAACACTCCGGCGAGCAATCGCAGGCGAGTAAATGCAAGACAAGGGAAAATAAGGGCGGGGTTAGGACGGATACCTTGAGGGAAGTCTCAGGAACACACGAACAGCGTCCGGGGCACGGTGAGGACACGGGTCGACGGCAACGGAGCTGCGGCAGTGAACCGGTGAGCGTGGACTAGGCGAACCAGAGGAGAAGAGGGCGAACCAAAGGGCGTCCCGAGCTGCGGGTGACATGGCGGAGCTTACCGAGGCAACAGGTGTGGCGAGCTCCCATCGGTGGCGGTGGAACGAGCGCGCGGACACAGCAAACGGCGGCCGAACTCCCTGGGCGTGCGCACGGTGTGAGGCAAGTGCTGAGGGCTGCAAGTGCGCGAATGAGTGAAGAGGAGGGCGAGTGGGTGCTAGGCAGCTAGAAAAAGGCCAGGGTGGGGACGTGCGCGGCCTCGGCGTGCATCGTGGGCGCGGAGTCCACGGAGACGCGTAGGTCGTGCGCGGGCGGTTCGGAGGGGAAGGGTCCGACAGACAGGACCCACCGGTCAGCGAGGGCGGATAAGTGAACGAGCGGCCGGGCTAGCAAGCGGGACCCACGGGACAGCGAGAGAAGTTGCACGAGCGAGGGTGAGGTCGGCGCCGACAAGTCGGCCGCACTGGGTAGCGGGAGAGAGAGAGAGAAGAGCGCGGGGACGGGCTGGCGCCGACAGGCGGGGTCGGCCTGTCAAGGCGGCAGGCGCGCGCGGGGCTGGGCCGAAATGGCTTTTCCTTTTTCTAGGGATTTTCCAATTGCTTTTCTACTTTATTTTCTCTAGGGTTTTCAATTCAAATTCAAACCAAAGTTCAAATTCAAACTAATTCAAACATGTGCAACAATTCAAAGGATATTTTAAGCTCAGCATGATGCAAGATTTCATGAGTCATATTGTTTTGACAAAAATAACTAATAAATCCTTCACTAATTAAGCTAATCTACTCAAAAGAAAGAGAGAGAGACTAGAGAGAGATACAAGAGTAACACCTGAATTTGGTAGATAGTTATAAAAAAATTTTATACCCCCAAATTCAGGGTGTTACAACTCAATCCCTCTCTGGATTAGATCCACTTGGGGAACTAATCCATTACAACCGAACATAGCCTTAGCATAGTTCACTGAAACCATAGACCCTGTCCATTCTTCGGATCTCTCTCTTAGAGCAACTCCAATACTTATCTAAAAGACCCCGTAAAACAATAATTTAGATACCTAAACTAAAAGGTCCTCTCCAACAACTCTCTAAATGAACTTCGTAAATTTAGCTAGTTCTCATCTAACCTCATTTTCTCCCTCAATTTAGCAATCATTTACTAACACCCTACACAAAAACCTGACGATATTTTTTTTTGTATTTTGGTGCTTTTTTACTTTGTAGTAAAGATATATTAATAGAGCCCATGCGTCGGACGCTGACGACGTACAATTATGGGAGGTAGTTAGTGTTGGGGACCATAATTAGGGGTACCCTCAAGACGCCTAATTCTCAGCTGGTAACCCCCATCAGCATAAAGCTGCAGAGGCCTGATGGGTGCGATTAAGTCAGGGATCAGTCTATACGAGTGACTCGATCACGCTTCACCCGAGCCTAGCCTCGGACTCGGGCAGCCGACCTCGAGGGACTTCCGTCCCGCCCGAGGCCCCCCTTTTTACAGCGGACACATCTCCGGCTCGCCCGAGGCCTTGGCTTCGCTAAGAAGCAACCCTGACTAAATCGCCGCACCGACTGACCAAGTTGCAGGAGCATTTAACGCAAAGGTGGCCTGACACCTCTATCCTGACGCGCGCCCCGACAGAGCCGAAGTGACCGCCGTCACTCCACCGCTCCACTGACCAGTCTGACAGAAGGACAGCGCCGCCTGCGCCACTCTGACTGCAGTGCCACTCGACAGAGTGAGTTTGACAGGCAGTCAGGCCTTGCCAAAGGCGCCATAGGAAACTCCGCTCCGCCCGACCCCAGGGCTCGGACTCGGGCTAAGACCCGAAAGACGGCGAACTCCGCTCCGCCCGACCCCAGGGCTCGGACTCGGGCTAAGACCCGGAAGACGGCGAACTCCGCTCCGCCCGACCCCAGGGCTCGGACTCGGGCTAAGACCTGGAAGACGGCGAACTCCGCTCCGCCCGACCCCAGGGCTCGGACTCGGGCTAAGACCCGGAAGACGACGAACTCCGCTCCGCCCGACCCCAGGGCTCGGACTCGGGCTAAGACCCGGAAGACGGCGAACTCCGCTCCGCCCGACCCCAGGGCTCGGACTCGGGCTCAGCCCCAGAAGACGACGAAACTCCGCCTCGCCCGACCCCAGGGCTCGGACTCCGCCCTGGCCTCGGCCGAACGATCTCCGCCTCGCCCGACCCGGGGGCTCGGGCTCGGGCTCGGCCACGGAAGACAGACTCAACCTCGGCTTCGGAGGAGCCCCCACGTCGCCCGACCTAGGGCACAGGCCCGCCACGTCAACAGGAAGCGCCATCATCATCCTACCCCGAGCCGACTCGGGTCACAGAGAACAAGACCGTCGTCCCATCTGGCTAGCTCCGCTAGATGGACAATGATGGCGCCCCACAAGCTCTGTGACGACGGCGGCTCTCAGCTCTCTTACGGAAGCAAGGCGACGTCAGCAAGGACTCGACCGCTCCTACAGCTGTCCCTCCGCCAGGCTCCGTTGCTCCTCCGACAGCCACGACATTACGCCAGCAAGGTGCCAAGACCTCTCCGGCTGCCACATTGGCATGTACTTAGGGCGCTAGCTCTCTCTCCGCTAGACACGTAGCACTCTGCTATACCCCCATTGTACACCTGGATCCTCTCCTTACGACTATAAAAGGAAGGACCAGGGCCCTCTTAGAGAGGGTTGGCCGCGCGGGACCGAGGACGAGACAGGCGCTCTCTTGGGGCCGCTCGCTTCCCTCACCCGCGTGGACGCTTGTAACCCCCCTACTGCAAGCGCACCCGACCTGGGCGCGGGACGAACACGAAGGCCGCGGGATCTCCACCTCTCTCACGCCCGTCTCCGGCCACCTCGCCTCTCCCTCCTTCGCGCTCGCCCACGCGCTCGACCCATCTGGGCTGGGGCACGCAGCACACTCACTCGTCGGCTTAGGGACCCCCCGGTCTCGGAACGCCGACAGTTAGCTAGAGATTAAACATTGCCAATGCAATAGTCGCATGTGCACAACCTGATTTCTTAATCTCTATGTGACTCTACATTGTCAGGAGAAGCCCCGGGTCACCTGCCGACCCCGAAGCACGCTAAGATCTCTACCCCATGGGGCGAGATCTAAGTTCCTACAAGGAAGAAAAGGAACCTACGCCATCGCGGACCATCCGGGCTCTAGGCGCGAACCATCCAATGCATGCAGAGAAGGAGTCGCTCCTGCCGCGAGGTCATGGACCATCCGACTCTGAGCTGCGGACTGTCCGCACTCCCGTAGAGAGCACTGCCAGGCGGTACACCCCCTTATGTTTGGCCTCAAATTGGAGCCAACATACTTTTTGGTGACTCCACTAGGAACCGACCTAGAATCGCTGGGGACATAATTAGGTGGGACCTAGCAAAGATCGTCCATAGATGATCGGTCCAAAGGATCACACCGACGTTTTTCCCAACAACATCATGAAGTCGACCCTTGAGAGTCTGTCGGCTAAGAATCAACATCGATTCAAGTACTACGTGAGGCAACGAAGAGAAGAGACGCTACAACGAGATACACAAGAAATCAAGGATGCAGAGGAGTACTTGAAGCACTTCAATATGGACTGGCACCATAAGATCACCAAGCAAGGAGAGATCTAGATGTCATCCCTCCTACTTTCGTCAAACCCCAATTTAAGTAATCAAACGACCTCCAGTCCCTTAAACAATACATAGATCTGCAAGAGAATAAGTTACAAGAACGAATTGAGGGATAGAAGACAAGCTTAAGAAACTCACATGTATGATAGAAAAATCTGCCATGTTTAATTTTCCATCACCGAGGTCGCGATTGAGTCAACATCACCAAAAGCATTGGATACAAATGTGTCACACCCGGTTTCAGAAGGCAAACCAAATGTGAACCATATATGTGCCAGGATCAGAACTCACGTACACAACGATTACATAAATGACTCATCATCGCACAATGCCGCTTTGATAATGCGCCACTTAGGTTTCTACACATAGTGCGTCACAATTTTCTCAAAATATTCTCAAATTTTTATCACAACCTCTACATATGATATCATGACATGTGGACAAGTTTCATGATTTTTTGACTTGTGTTTAATATAATTTTTAAACAACTTGATGGCAAGTTCACGGTCATGTTTAGTGAGCATGGTGCTTGAAAATTGTGGTATGCTCCTGAAATCAGTCGTATCTTGTTACCTAACATGGATATCATTTTTGCATTCACGGTTTTCCATTTTTCGAGTGACTTGCAGTTCAAATCTGAATTATCCGAGTAAATTCAATTAAAAGAACAAAATCTAATTGTTATAGCAAGCACTTTTATAATTGTGCCAAAATAGAACATGTAAGTCTACATAGTGTAGGAACATACCACAAAAAGTTTAGTTGGAAAAAGAAAAAAATAAAAATATACTTTGCCAAGTGCCCAAGTTAGGCACTCAGCAAAAGCAACATTGTTTGCCAAGTGTCAGGCGGCCGACACTCGGCAAAGTATTCTCTTTGTCGAGTGCCAACACCTGGCACTCGGCAAAGTATATTTTAAAATTTTAAAAAAATCTTTGTCGAGTGTCAGATCACTTGCACTCGGCAAAGTGTATTTTTAAATTTAAAAAAATATTTGTCGAGTGCCAGATCGCGGGCACTCGACAAAGAACATATACTTAGCAAGTATCCGGGCCCCTGACTCCATTATTCGTTGCCGCCGCCACTCAGCCCTGCCGTGCCACTCGCCGCGCCGCTCAGCCCTGCCGCACCGCTAGCTCCACCGTCCATCCCCACACGCTCGCCGGCTATGACCATCCCTGTCCATCGGTCCCCTGCTTCGGCTAACGCACCACCACCAACAAAGGTAAAGACTACACAACCGATAAGTGTCGATTCATTGATCATTTCAATTATGCTTACAATGTAGTTATGATTGGCTAAGTGTCGATTCATAAGCTACACTAGTTGTACTTATGATTGGCTAAGTGTCGAGGCATTGATGTCTATGTGTGTATCAGCCATCGTGTTGCTACTTTTGTTTGCAGGTTTTTGGAAACATCCCCATGCGAGGAGGTGTTGCCAAATTTTTTTGTTGACAGACTTGTGTTAATCTTTAGAGTATACTCGGTTATATATGTTAGAGTATGGAGGACCGTGAGTGGATGTACACAGGCCACGTGGGAAGGAATGATGTCACCCCCGAATGGATTAGAAAGACCGATGCTTTCATGGGACGAGCATTTGGCGAAGCTACTAAAGGAGCAAGTCTAGTCCCATGCTCGTGTGCAAATGTACTAACTGGAAAAGAAAATTAAAGAAGGCCATGGTAGAACATATTTGGAAGAATGGATTTACGCCGAACTATACTCGGTGGATCTTCCATGGTAAAGCACGTCGTATGAGAGAGGAGATGGTGAGACAACGCGCCGAGGATTATGATGTTGATGCCAGGGTAGCAGATATGTTGAATGACTATCACAAGGCACAATCGCAGGAGGATGTATGAAGGACGAGCCAGAGCCAACCACAAAGGCGTTCTACGACATGTTTGACGCGGCACAGAAGCCCATTCACGACTAGACAAAGGTTTCTCAACTGGATGCCATTGGGCGTGTAATGGCGTTCAAGTCGCAATACAGCATGAGTCGAGACGCATTTGATGGCTTGTTGACGGTTATTGGCATCCTGCTTTCGGAGGATCACGTTCTTCCAAAGAGCATGTACGAGGCACATAAACTCCTTCGTGCACTCAAGATGACGTATGAGCAGATACATGTTTGTTCGAAGGGATGTGTGCTATTTAGGAATAATACGTGGAGGCAAAGTATTGTTCATCTAGGTTCATGGAGGTAGACTCTGGTGATGGATAGAAGAGGCATCTCGACATCCCCATGACAATCCTACGCCACATTTCGTTCATACCAAGGATCTAGCGTCTATACATGACCGAGGAATCCATGAAATAGATGACATGGCACAAAAATGGCAAACGTTACAATCTTGACAAGATGGTGCACACATCCGATGGTGATGCATGGAAACACTTTGATGACATTCACCGTGAGAAAGCCGAAGAGGCTCGTAATGTACGTGTTGCGCTGGCCACAGATGGGTTCAATCCCTATGGAATGAGCGTTGCACCGTACACATGTTGGCCCATGTTTGTTATCCCAATCAATCTCTCCCCCGGTGTATGCTTTCAAAGGCAGAACATATTCGTGTCGTTGATAATTCTCGGACACCCGGGAAATAAAATGGGCATGTACATGGAGCCTTTGATTGATGAATTGGTACATGCTTGGGAGGAAGGGGTATGGACGTAGGACCGAGCTACAAAAACAAACTTCAAAATGCATGTTTGGTACCATACTCCATGCATGACTTACCGGCATATGGGCTATTCCGCGTCTGGTGTGTTCACGGTAAGTTCACATGCCCAGTTTGCAAGGAAGCTCTTAGGTTCATTTGGTTGAAGAACGGTGGCAAATATTCGTCGTTCGATAAACATCGACAATTTCTCCCTCCTGACCATCCATTCCGCCTAGACATCAAGAACTTTACGAAAGGTGTCGTAGTGACAGACCGCCCACCTACAACGATGACTGGTGCCGAAATTCATCAACAGATAGATGGGCTCGTGGCCAGTCCGGAAGGTGGTTTTGTGGGATATGGTGAGCAGCATATGTGGACACATAAGTCTGGCTTGACTCGGCTCCCCTATTATGATGTCCTGCTCCTTCCACACAACATTGACGTGATGCACACTAAAAAGAATGTTGCCGAGGCACTTTGGGCAACAATTATGTGCATTCCTGATAAGTCAAAGGATAATGTAAAGGCAAGAGTGGATCTGGTAGCGTTATGTGATAGACCAAACCAAGAGATGAAGTCGCCTAGTGGTGGAAAGACATGGAGAAGACCTAAGGCCGATTTCGTCCTAAACAGGGCCTAGAGGAACGAAGTACTTCTGTGGATCAAGATGTTGAAGTTCCCTAATGGGTATGCAACTAACCTGAGTAGGGGGTGAACTTATCTACTGTGCGAGTCTTAGGGATGAAGAGTTATGACTTCCACATATGGATTGAACGAATTCTTCCTGTGATGGTTCGAGGCTATGTCCCTGAGCATGTTTGGCTAGCGCTTACAGAGTTGAGCTATTTCTTCTGCCAGCTTTGTGCAAAAGAGTTATCTTGGACCATGATTGCAGACTTGGAAAGATTGACACCCATGTTACTGTGTAAGCTTGAGAAGATATCTCCACCCGACTTCTTCAATCCAATGTAGCATTTGATTCTTCATCTCCCCTATGAGGCACGAATTGGGGGGCCCGTGCAGGGACGTTGGTGCTATACAATCGAGAGATGTCTAAAGACTATTCGAAAGAAATGTAGAAATAAATGAAAAATCGAGGCTTCCATTGCAGAGGCATACATTCTAGAGGAGGTGTCAAACTTCACAACAACTTACTATGGTGACAAACTGCCGAGCGTGCATAATCCACCCCCTCGTTACGATGATGGCGGCAATGAATCAAACCTCAGCATATTTTGAGGCCAACTCGGAAGCACAAGTGGTTCGACTACCAAGACCCTGACACATGAAGAGTGGTGCCATATCATGCTATATGTATTGACCAACCTTGAAGAGGTGATGCCATACATGGAACAATTTCTTCATGAATTCTAGCGTCGATCAAGGGATCCAACTCCACAGGAATATGATACCCTTCTTAGAAAGGGTGCGGGAAATGGATTGTCCGATTTCATTTCCTGGTTCAAACATAATGTACATGCTTAGTTTATCAAAGAGATCCATCTATGAACTCAATTTAGCGTCTTTTAACTTGTGAATACTTGCAGGGCCAAAGAGATCCGTCTATGAGGGCCGAGTTGAGACAAGTAGTCAATGACTTTGCTTATAGGGTCAAGATATATTATGGGTATGACATCAATGGATACCATTTTCGCACAACAAGCTACGACCAAAGTCGACTCAATCAAAAAACAACGTGTTCTGGAGTCTTTACGCCCGACCTTGATGAGGTCGATTATTTTGGACAAATCAAAGAAATATATGAACTCAATTTTCATGGTTCCAAACCTCTTACTCCAGTGATATTCAAATGTCATTGATTTGACCCTCAAGTGATGAGACGAACACATTCTAATATTGGGATACTCAAAATTCGACAAGATTCCACCTTTCCAGGAGACGATGTCTATATCGTGGCCCAATAAACCACACAAGTGTATTATCTCCCATATACGTGCCAAACCAAAGAACATCTTAAGGGTTGGGATGTTGTGTATAAGGTTTCGCCGCACGATAAATTACCTATTCCAAACGATGAAGATTATAACTTAGACCCGGACACATATGACGGAGAGTTCTTCCAAGAAGATGGGCTAGAAGGACGATTTGAGATAGACTTAATCGAAGCTATTGGAATGGAAGTAGATATTAAAATGGTTGTTGATGAGGAGGATGATGAGGTGCAAAATGAGAATGACGTAGAAATACTTGAAGGCAATGACATTAATGATGAACTTGCGCCTTCAGATGGTGTTTACTATGAAATGGTTGATAGTGATGATGAGACTTATGATCTGGCTAACCCTAACATATATGAAGATATTTTTAATCGATGTAATGTTATATATATTTTTATTTCGCACTTGTTTCTAAATACATTTTTTTATATGTGCTTATTTGCGTAATCTTAATTGCAGGTTGTTGGACAAACATGGTGGGCGGTGAGATGAGGACGAGGAGGGGAAGGACAAGCACCCGCAGGACGGTGAAGGAGACACAGCAGGACGATGACGTCCAACAGTAGGTGGAGCAGCAGGCCGCTATCGATGCGACTCAATAGGACGACGACGACACTCAATAGGACGTCTCAGGTTCGAGGAACGTTTACCTGCGATGTCCCGCGAGTCTCCTTTAGCATCCCATACTTCGTGACAGGCGGCCACTGATTTGACCCGATGGGGAGAGGCACGTAACTTTAGATATTCTTGCTGCTTGTTCATATTATATGTTCAAATTCATAATTTAAACTAATACTTTTTATCACTTGGGCAGGTCTTAGAAGGTTGTAGAGAATGCAGGGGGTCACGACCGCAACCCCAATGGCATCCCCGACCTTTTGTGCAGGGAACACTTCCCTGGACTGGTTGAGTATGCTGGAGTGACGGGCCCAGCCTACACCTTCGACCACTACAGCGTCGCCCCCGATGCAGTAGAACGGGACGACTGGGAATGCAACAACAACGCGGAGCGGGTGAAGTAAGAGCTGTGGGTAAGTCTTATTATATTGTAAAATATGTTGCATTCGTTGCACATTCTTGAAATAAGTCTTTGTATGCAGGATTTATTCAGATGCGAGGCTGGATACGAGGCCAGGGCAGATGTGGTGGCCACCACGAGCTGTAAGAAGCTCGTCGTGGACATATGCACTACGAGGCGCGAATCCAGGCCATCGTCAGCTTCCACGGCTCCGTCCTTGGAGAGAAGGTGACCAAGCAGGACGCCCAAACCATGTTGTTGACTAGGGACCAATACTTGCAGGTAAATACAACACTTTAATATTCATGACAATTTTTTCCTTAATTTTATCTTCTGATATGCAGTGTACTTGTTTTACTTTGTAGATGATTCCTTATAGGTGTGTCGTGCATCCTCAGTGCTGGGAGTAGATGGTGGATAGGTAGTGCTCGCCTGAGTGGGACGAGGCACACAACGCTAGCCGAGAATGGTGTCTGATGATGCAAGGTCCCTCATACCACCAAGGCAACCGCAACCTCGGCAAATATGCAGAAGCATGGGTACACCCTCTTTTTATTTAGGTATATAACACTGGATTAGATATGATTTCTAACTATCTCGTTGGTTTTCTTGCAGTCGGCGTCACATGGTGGCCAGCCTTGCTCCATCTTCTCAGCTTATGCTATGGCCCAAAAGGGCAAGGTGACATCCGACATCACCTACAACCCGGATGACGGACCCGAGGCATATAGATACCTCGCCGTCTATAGCCGCCTAAGTGAGTACACTGCCATGGTGCAGGAGGTCCATGGGCCAAATTACGATCTGAGGACTGAGGACATCTATGGAGATGTCCTCATGAGGGTCGGAGGAGGCAAGAGGCATGGACGTACTGGATTGTCGACGGGGCAATTGACTTGTCGTCCACTCCCACTCTGTCTCAGGTGCAAGCAAGGAGCACGAGCTCGAGCCCAACCATACGACCTCGGCAGGACATCTCACGTCATCGCATACAACAACTCGAGGTTAGTGCTTCTGTAACTCATCATTCCTTGAGTTATATACCTTCTCTTTGAGTTATTATAACATTGGCTTGGAATATTATAGACCCAACTAGAAGAAGAGAGGAGGGAACGTCAGGAGATGGAGGAGCGGGAGGCCCACTTGGTAGATCAGCAGAGGATGGCGGAGATGTTCCAGTACATGCAGAGCCTTGGCACCGCACATGGTTTCGCTCCACCACCTCCGTTGCTCCCTCTAGTTGACCCTGCTCAGTTCCATACTCCTGTGAGTATCAAAATTCTAGTTCTTCATGATATATATTCATCTGGTATAACACATTGAAAGGGAAATGTGCCCTTGGGCCATTTCTAAGGTGTTTTGGTGATTACGTGCCCAACACATATTCTCTAAGTATTAAACTGTGCCAAAGATTTAAGAAGTGCAAATCATGCAACAAGGTACGTTTCTAGACTTAGTACATTGATTTGGGTACTAATGTATTGTGTCTAAGTGCTAGAAACAGGAGAAAAGCGATTGGAAATGAGTTGGCTGTGTCCTACTCGGTCTGGGTGCACCGGACTGTCTGGTGGTGCACCGGACTGTCTGGTGGTGCACCGGATAGTGTCCGATGCGCCAGACCAGTCTCGGTGAACATGCCACTCTCGGGACTCGACGGCGGCGTACGACCATAAATCACTGGACTGTCCGGTGGTGCACTGGACTGTCCGGTGAGTCGTCCGCGGCGAAGTCGTCGCTCTCGGGAAGCGTTCAACGGAGTACGACTAAAATTCCCCGCACTGTCCGGTGGTACACCAGACTGTCCGGTGATCCAACGGTCGACTGCGCCAATGGTTAGTCGAGTAATCCGCGTGCGACGCGTGGGCGCGCCAACGGTCGGCTGGGGGCACCGGACTGTCCGATGTGCACCGGACAGTGTCTGGGGCGCCAACTGCCACGAATCTGCAACGGTCGGATGCGCCAGAAAAGGAAGGAGATCACGCACCGGACAGCTACAGGGACTGTCCGGTGGCGCACCGGACTGTCTGGTGCGCCACCCTACAGAAGGCAAGATTTGCCTTCCAAGAATACCTCCAACAGCTCCTAGCTGCCTTGGGGCTATAAAAGGGGCCCCTAGGCGCATGGAGGAGTAACCCAAGCATACTTCAAGCATTCTAAGTCTTCCACGCTCCGTCTCCGTGCACTTGATCGACTGTGTTAGTGATTTGAGCTCCGTTCTAGCTGTGAACTCGTTGTGCTTCATTTTGAGCTCAAGTCTTGGCTTGTGTGCGTGTGTATTGCTGCGAATTTGTGTGTGTTGCTTCCCATCCTTACTCTAGTGCTTTCACTGTGATCTTTGTTGTAAGGGCGTGTGTATTGCTGCAGATTTGTGTGTGTTGCTTCCCATCCTTACTCTAGTGCTTTCATTGGATCACTTGAAAGGGGTTGAGTGCAACCCTCGTCCATTGGGACGCCACAACGTGGAGGTAGGCGAGTGTTATACTTGGCCGAACCACGAGATAAACATTGTGTCTCTTGTGATTGCTTTTCTGTGATTACTTGTGTGTTCGCAAGAGCTCGCTACTTAGCCGTACTAACACTTAACCAAGTTGTGGCTATTTAGTGTTGATTTTTACAAGATCACCTATTCACCCCCCCTCTAGATGCTCTCAATTGGTATCAGAGCCATTCTCTTCACGAAAGGGACTAATCGCCCGAAGAGATGGATCTTAAGGGAAAGGGGATGATGGTCAATGATAAGGAGAAGGAGTCCATCTTCAACGAGCCAAGGGACGACAAGCCCACTGACTTTGGCTCGAGTCATAAGATGAAGGACGGGAAGAAGAAGAGGCGCATCAAGAAGATCGTCTACTACGACAGCGACAAGTCTTCTTCTTCCCCAAGAGACAACGACGACGGCGAGAAAAAGAAACCGGTTCATTCAATTTTTTCGCTTGATTATTCTCGTATTCCTTATAATTCCAATGCTCATTTGCTTTCTATTCCTCTTGGTAAACCTCCACACTTTTATGGAGAGGACTACGCTTTTTAGAGTCACAAAATGCGTAGTCACCTTTTCTCTCTCCACCCTAGTATTTGGGAGATAGTTGAGAATGGAATGCAATTTGATAGTACGGACAACCCTGTATTCATTAATGAACAAATTCATAAGAATGCACAAGCTACCACTGTTTGGTTAGCATCATTGTGCAGGGATGAATACAACAAGGTGAGCGGCTTGGACAACGCTAAGCAAATATGGGACACCCTCAAGATATCGCATGAGGGGAACGACGCCACCATGATCACCAAAATGGAGTTGGTGGAAGGCGAGCTGGGAAGGTTCGCGATGATCAGGGGGGAGGAGCCAACGCAAACTTACAATAGGCTCAAGACCTTGGTCAACAAGATCAGGAGCTATGAAAGCACGAGATGGACAGACCACGACGTCGTCCGACTTATGCTCAGGTCTTTCACTGTTATTGACCCTCATCTTGTGAACCTCATACGTGAAAATCCTAGGTACACAAAGATGATGCCCGAGGAGATACTCGGAAAGTTTGTTAGCGAGCGTATGATGGTCAAGGAAGCAAGATATGTGGATGATGCTTTGAATGGCCCAATGCCCATCTATGAGCCCCAGCCCGTTGCACTCAAGGCAACAAGCAGCAGCAGGGAGGCGCTACCTAGCAAGGTGGCGCAAGTTGAAGCTGCCGGGCTAAACGAAGATGAGATGACCCTCATCATCAAGCGAGTCAAGACCGCGCTAAAAGGACGCAAGGAGCATCCCAACAATAGCAAAGCAAAGGGAAAGCGCTCCTGTTTTAAATGCGGTAAGACTGGTCATTTTATAGCAAATTGTCCCGATAATGCTAATGACCAGGAACAAGAAAAGAGCGGGAAGAGGGATAAGAAGAAGGCCTACAAGAAGGCGAAAGGCGAGGCGCACCTTGGCAAAGAATGGGATTCGGATTGCTCTTCGTCTGACTCCGACGACGAAGGACTCACCGCCTCGGCCTTCAACAAGTCGTCTCTCTTCCCCAACGAACGCCATACTTGCCTCATGGCAAAGGAGAAAAAAGGTAAGCGTTCGAGAAACCCCTAAGTATACTACTTCAAGTGATGATGACTCTAGTGACGATGAAGTAGATTATACCGATTTATTTAAGGGTTTAGATAGAGAAAAAGTAGATAAAATCAATGAGTTAATTGATGCTTTAAATGAAAATGATAGACTTTTAGAAAAACAAGAAGATATATTGTATGAAGAGCATGATAAGTTTATAAGTGTGCAGAAGTCCCTTGCTTTAGAGGTTAAAAGGAATGAAATGCTATCCTCTGAATTATCTGCTTGTCATGAAACTGTGTCTAGCTTAAAGAGTGTTAATGATGATTTAAATGCTAAGCTAGAAGTAGCTAATAAAACTAGATCTTGTGTAGAACATGTTGTCATTTGTAATAGGTGTAAGGATTTTGATGTTGATGCATGTGTTGAGCACCTTACTTCTATTACAAAATTAAATGGTGAAGTGGCAAGTCTTAATGCCCAACTTAAGACTTGCAAAAATGACTTTGATAAGTTAAAATTTGCTAGGGATGCCTACACCGTTGGTAGACATCCCTCAATTAAGGATGGACTTGGCTTTCGAAAGGAAGCCAAGAACTTAACAAGCCAAAGGGCTCCCATTCCCAACAAGGAGAAAGGGAAGACCCCTATGGCTAGTAGTAATCAAAAGAATCATGCTTTCATGTACAACGATAGAAAAATTTCTAGAAATAGGAGTTATAATGCTTTTGACTCACATGCCATGATTGCTTCAAGTTCTAATTTTAATGGTAGGCCTAGGAGAAATTTTATGTCTCATGCTCCTAGGAAAGTGTGTAATAAACCTACCACTATCTTTTATGCTTGCAACACTACGTTTGTTCTTTCATGTAAAAATGAAAAAGTGGTTGCTAGAAAGTTGGGGGTCAAATGCAAGGGAGACAAGACTTGCATTTGGGTCCCAAAGGATATTGTAACTAACCTCGTAGGACCCAACAAGAGTTGGGTACCTAAAACCCAAGCCTAATTTGCCTTGCAGGTTTATGCATCCGGGGGCTCAAGCTGGATTATCGACAACGGATGCACAAACCACATGACGGGGGAGAAGAAGATGTTCACCTTCTACGTCAAGAACAAGGATTCCCAAGATTCGATCATCTTTGGAGATGGGAACCAAGGCAAGGTTAAAGGACTAGGAAAGATAGCCATTTCATTTGAGCATTCCATATCTAATGTGTTCTTAGTTGAATCGCTCGGGTACAACTTGTTGTCTGTCAGTCAACTATGTAATATGGGTTATAATTGTTTATTTACCAATGTAGATGTGTCTGTCTTTAGAAGGAGTGATGGTTCATTAGCTTTTAAGGGTGTACTAGACGACAAACTCTACTTAGTTGATTTTTCGAAAGAGGAGGCCGGTCTAGGTGCATGCTTAATTGCTAAGACTAGCATGGGCTGGCTGTGGCATCGCCGTCTAGCACATGTTGGGATGAAGAACCTTCATAAACTTCTAAAGGGAGAACATGTGTTAGGACTAACCAATGTATTTTTCGAAAAAGATAGACCTTGTGCAGCTTGTCAAGCAGGTAAACAAGTGGGAAGCGCTCATCACAGCAAGAATGTGATGACCACATCAAGACCTTTGGAGCTACTTCATATGGACCTCTTCGGACCCGTCGCCTACCTCAACATCGGGGGAAGTAAGTATGGTCTTGTTATTGTTGATGATTTTTCCCGCTTCACTTGGGTATTCTTTTTGCAGGATAAATCAGAAACCCAAGGGACCCTAAAGCGCTTTCTAAGGAGAGCTCAAAACGAATTTGAGCTCAAGGTGAAAAAGATAAGAAGCGACAATAGGTCCGAGTTCAAGAACTTACAAGTGGAGGAGTACCTTGAGGAGGAAGGAATCAAGCACGAGTTCTCCGCTCCCTACACACCACAGCAAACGATGTGGTAGAGAGGAAGAACAGGACGCTTATCGACATGGCGAGGACGATGCTTGGAGAATTCAAGACGCTCGAGCGGTTTTGGTCGGAAGCTGTGAACACAGCTTGCCACGCCATAAACCAGGTCTACCTTCATTGCCTCCTCAAGAAGACATCGTATGAACTTCTAACCGGAAACAAACCCAACATTTCATACTTTCGTGTATTTGAGAGTAAGTGTTACATTCTAGTAAAGAAAGGTAGAAATTCTAAATTTGCTCCCAAAGCTGTAGAAGGGTTTTTGCTAGGTTATGACTCAAATACAAAGGCGTATAGAGTCTTCAACAAATCACTGAGTTTGGTTGAAGTCTCTAGCGACGTTTTATTTGATGAAACTAATGGCTCTCCAAGAGAGCAAGTTGATCTTAATGATGTAGATGAAGATGACGTTCCAACGGCCGCAATTCGCACCATGGCGATTGGAGATGTGCGACCACAGGAACAACAAGAGCAAGATCAACCTTCTTCCTCAACGATGGTGCATCCCTCAACTCAAGACGATGAACAGGTTCCTCAATAGGAGGCGTGTGATCAAGGGGAGCACAAGAAGACCAAGTTATGGAGGAAGAAGCACCACGGGCCCCTCCTACTCAAGTCCGAGCGACGATCCAAAGGCATCATCCTGTCGATCAGATATTGGGTGATATAAGCAAGGGAGTAACTACTCGCTCACGTCTAGCTAATTTTTGTGAGCATTACTCGTTTGTCTCTTCTATTGAGCCTTTCAGGGTAGAAGAGGCCTTGCAAGATCCGGACTGGGTGTTGGCCATGCAGGAAGAGCTCAACAACTTCAAGAGGAATGAAGTTTGGACCCTGGTGCCACATCCAAAGCAAAACGTTGTGGGAACCAAGTGGGTGTTCCGCAACAAGCAAGATGAGCACGGGGTGGTGACACGAAACAAGGCTCGACTTGTGGCAAAAGTTTATGCCCAAGTTGCAGGTTTGGATTTCGAGGAGACTTTTGCTCCTGTGGCTAGGTTAGAGTCTATTCGCATTCTATTAGCCTATGCCGCTCACCACTCTTTCAGGTTGTTCCAAATGGATGTGAAGAGCGCTTTCCTCAACGGGCCAATCAAGGAGGAGGTGTACGTGGAGCAACCCCCTGGCTTTGAGGATGAACGGTACCCCGACCATGTGTGTAAGCTCTCTAAGGCGCTCTATGGACTTAAACAAGCCCCAAGAGCATGGTATGAATGCCTTAGAAATTTCTTAATTGCTAATGCTTTCAAGGTTGGGAAAGCCGATCCAACTCTTTTCACTAAGACTTGTGATGGTGACCTATTTGTGTGCCAAATTTATGTCGATGACATAATATTTGGTTCTACTAACCAAAAGTTTTGTGAGGAGTTTAGTAGGATGATGACACAGAAATTTGAGATGTCGATGATGGGTGAGTTGAACTACTTCCTTGGGTTCCAAGTGAAGCAACTCAAGGACGGCACCTTCATCTCTCAAACGAAGTACACTCAAGATCTTCTCAAGCGGTTTGGGATGAAGGACGCCAAGCCCATGAAGACACCGATGGGAACCGACGGACATGTCGACCTCAACAAAGGAGGTAAGTCCGTTGATCAAAAGGCATACCGGTCTATTATAGGGTCATTGCTTTATTTATGTGCTAGTAGACCGAATATTATGCTTAGCGTATGCATGTGTGCTAGATTTCAATCCGACCCAAGGGAATGTCACCTTGTGGCCGTTAAGCGAATTCTTAGATATTTAGTTGCTACGCCTTGCTTCAGGATCTGGTATCCAAAGGGGTCTACCTTTGACTTGATTGGATATTCAGACTCCGATTATGCCAGGTGCAAGGTTGATAGGAAGAGTACATCAGGGACGTGCCAATTCCTAGGAAGGTTCCTGGTGTCTTGGAGTTCAAAGAAACAAACTTCCATTGCCCTATCCACCGCTGAGGCCGAGTATGTTGCCGTAGGACAGTGTTGCGCGCAATTACTTTGGATGAGGCAAACCCTCCGGGACTTTGGCTACAATCTGAGCAAAGTCCCACTCCTATGTGACAATGAGAGTGCAATCCGCATGGCGGATAATCCTATTGAACACAGCCGCACTAAGCACATAGACATCCGGCATCACTTTTTGAGAGACCACCAGCAAAAGGGAGATATCGAAGTGTTCTATATTAGCACCAAGAATCAGCTAGTCGATATCTTTACCAAGCCTTTAGATGAGAAAACCTTTTGTAGGCTGCGTAGTGAGCTAAATGTCTTAGATCGCGTAACTTGGATTGATCTATAGCATACATGTGTTTTATGCCTTTAATTTATGCATTTCAATCTATTTTTTGTTTATTTGTGGTGCTCAAGTTGTACACATGATCCCCGGACCTCACAAGTCCATTTGCAAGTGATGCACTTATTTAGGGGGAGGCATGCTACAACTTGACCCTTTGAGACTAACCTTTGTGTTTGAGTTTACTTGTTTTAGTCTCAAAAGTGAATTGAAAAGGAAAAGGGAACTTGGACCATGCTAAGACTTCCACTGCACTTCGGTATTAACTCCAAGTTCATATCTATGCTCTTATTGCCTTTTTTGCTCTTCATTGACAATTTTGGTGAGGCAATTGGGTTAAAGGGCCAAGAATGATCCTGTTTTGGTGCTTAATGCCAAAGGGGGAGAAATTAAGGCCAAAGCAAATGGAGCAGCTACCACTTGTGAAATTTTGAAAAGAGTAGAGTTAGAACTTTTTGATTTGTTCAAAACACTCTTATTGCAAAATTTGGTCTCTTTTGGGGAGAATCTATGATTATGGGAAAAAGGGGGAGTTTTTTGAATCTTGATCATTTTCACTCTTGAAATATCTCTCTTTGTGCCCAAACAAGTGAGTTTGACTTAGAGATAGGAAAATGAATTTGATTTACAAAAACAAACCAAGTGGTGGCAAAGTATGATCCAAATATGCCAAATTTGAATCAAAAACAATTTCTGTTCTCAAATGCATTGATGTTGCACTTCTCTTGGTTGCTTTTTGATGTGTTGGCATAAATCACCAAAAAGGGGGAGATTGAAAGGGAAATGTGCCCTTGGGCCATTTCTAAGGTGTTTTGGTGATTAAGTGCCCAACACATATTCTCTAAGTATTAAACTGTGCCAAAGATTTAAGAAGTGCAAATCATGCAACAAGGTACGTTTCTAGACTTAGTACAATGATTTGGGTACTAATGTATTGTGTATAAGTGCTAGAAACAGGAGAAAAGCGATTGGAAATGAGTTGGCTCCTGCTCGGTCTGGGTGCACCGGACTGTCCGGTGGTGCACCGGACAGTGTCCGGTGCGCCAGACCAGTCTCAGTGAACATGCCACTCTCGGGACTCGACGGCGGCGTACGACTATAAATCACCGGACTGTCCGGTGGTGCACCGGACTGTCCGGTGAGTCGTCCGCGGCGAAGTCGTCGCTCTCGGGAAACATTCAACGGAGTACGGCTAAAATTCACCGGACTGTCCGGTGGTGCACCGGACTGTCCAGTGATCCAACGGTCGATTGCGCCAACGATCGGCCGCGTAATCCGCGCGCGACGCGTGGGCGCGCCAACGGTCGGCAGGGGGCACCGGACTATCCAGTGTGCACTGTCCGGTGCACCAACTGCCATGAGTCTGCAACGGTCGGATGCGCTAGAAAAGGAAGGAGATCGCGTACCGGACAACTACAGGGACTGTCCGGTGGCGCACCGGACTGTCCGGTGCGCCACCCGACAGAAGGCAAGATTTGCCTTCCAAGAATGCCTCCAACGGCTCCTAGCTGCCTTGGGGCTATAAAAGGGACCCCTAGGCACATGGAGGAGTAACCCAAGCATACTTCAAGCATTCTAAGTCTTCCACACTCCGTCTCCGCGCACTTGATCGACTGTGTTAGTGATTTGAGCTCCGTTCTAGCTGTGAACTCGTTGTGCTTCATTTTGAGCTCAAGTCTTGGCTTGTGTGCGTGTGTATTGCTGCGGATTTGTGTGTGTTGCTTCCCATCCTTACTCTAGTGCTTTCACTGTGATCTTTGTTGTAAGGGCGAGAGACTCCAACTTGTGGATATTCCTTGCAAACGGGAAAAAGAGATAAGCAAAGAAAAGTCATGGTATTCAAGTTGATCATTGGATCACTTGAAAGGGGTTGAGTGCAACCCTCATCCATTGGGACGCCACAACGTGGAGGTAGGCGATTGTTATACTTGGCCGAACCACAGGATAAACATTGTGTCTCTTGTGATTGCTTTTCTGTGATTACTTGTGTGTTCGCAAGAGCTCGCTACTTAGCCGTACTAACACTTAACCAAGTTGTGGCTATTTAGTGTTGATTTTTATAGGATCACCTATTCACCCCCCTTTAGGTGCTCTCACACATGCAATCTCTTCTCTGTTCAGGGACAATCTGGGGCAGCATCCAACAACCCTCGCGGATCGCCCAGTCCATCGCCGCACCAGTCCAGCCACCCACCTCGATGAGATATTATCTTTGTTAGTGTTTTTAATACTTTGTGAGATAACTCGGTTTAAACTTGTTTGATGTTAGTAATGCTTTGTGAGATACTTGAGACTTATGTTCTTGAGTGTTGGATACTTATATTTGTGTTCAAACATGTTGGTAATGCTTTGTGAGAACTTGTTTGATTTATGGTCTTTGTGAGATATGTGATGTATATGTGATATCTATGATGATTATGTGATATCTTTTGTTTGTTTGGATGGAATAGCAAAAACAAATAAAAAAGGGGTATACTGGTCACTTTGCCGAGTGTATCACTCGGCAAAGAGGTGCTTTGCCGAGTGCCTAGGCCATAACACTCGGGAAAGAAGGCACACCTGGGCACCGGTAAAGCTTCTTTACCGAGTGCTGTGGCCTCCGCACTCGGCAAAGAATCAACCTTTGCCGAGTGCCTCCTAGTGCACTCAACAAAGGTACTGACAAAGGGGCCCACTGGCGACCTCTTTGCTGAGAGGTAGTCTGGCGGACACTCGGAAAAGAGGGAAACTCTTTGCTGAGTGTCACCTAATACGCTCGGTAAAGGGATGCTCTTTGCCGAGTGTCACCTAGTACACTCGACAAAGGCTCCGTCTCCATTATCAGTCGCCATGACGACGACTTTTGTTTGCCGAGTGCCCGATAAAAAGTACTCGACAAAGAAGCCGTTGCCGATATACAGTTCGTCGAGCTCCCTTTGCCGAGTGTCACACTCGGCAAAGCCTTCGCCGAGTGTTTTCCAGGCTTTGCCGAGTGTTTCAGACACTTGGCAAAGAGGCTGTTTCCGATAGTGGTTGCCACGCATGCAGCCGCAACGCCGACGCTCTCCTGTTGCCAGCTTCATCCCGATATATTTCAAATTGGTCTCTTATCACTAGTATTGAATACTTTTAATTTTTATGAAACTTATGCTCGTCTGAAACTTTATTCTCAAAATGTATGCTACGAAATTGTTGTTATGTAAAGATGTAATATATTGCAGTACATACCAAATAGCTAGAATTTATAAGGTATTGTACATACCAATTTTTTTGCCACTTAATAATTTTAAATATCCATCCTTTAAATCCTTAGCCCGCCACCGGTGTGAACTGTGAGAAGTGCTCCTGCATCGCACCTAACCTAGACCATGCTCATGTATGCACGCATGCATGGCGGCAGCATGGTCCTTGCAAATACTCCCTCTGTTCTATTATATTGTTAGAGAAATAGGCATTTTCAGTTTTAATTTAATCTAGAAAATCACAACGATGTATGTGACAACATATATGTGCATATGTGTATCACTACTTGCATAAGCAGTAAACAACAGTAAAATATGCACAAATACAAAGAACATAGTGTACCCTATGGAGGGACCGATGCTCAAGGCATCAGTGGCTCCATTCACACGAGACAACTCGTGTGTATGTTCGATGTAGTTGTACATAGTCGATGCCGGCAGATGTACACAGTGCAGTCCCTCGAATGGTGTCGGCGATGAGGAACTTGATCAGCGTTGGTCGGGCGAACAAAACGAGAAGTCGCGAGTATGCTCCCCAAAAACCTGATCGCCCGCACACCTGTGCAAGTCACTTTGCAGACGGTGATTTCAGAGGCCTGCTCTCCCACACTCTCTATGCTCGGAGAAGGTGGGACAGGAATGGTTGTGTGCAACACGTCTGAGACTGTACGTGCGTACTTGAAAGTCACCTAGAGGGGGGGTGAATAGGCGAAACCTTAAAATTATAAACTTTGAACACGCACTATGCTCGGGGTTAGCATTAGAAATAATTCAAAGTGCGGAAGATAGTTCTCCTTGCTATGAGTTGCTCAATTGGTGTGGATAACCTTGGGAGAAAACTCAAATCAATATGAGCAAGGGAACTTTTAGAGAGAGGAAAGAAAGGAAACAAATTGAGTGGAGATCAACACAAATGAACAAGGCGATTTGTTTACCGAGGTTCGGTTCCAAAGAACCTAGTCTCCGTTGAGGAGGCCACAAAGGCCGGGTCTATTTCAACCCTTTCCCTCTCTCAATCGATCACACAGACCGGTCGAGTGCTTCTCCTAAATTACTTGGATCACTAAGACCCCGCAAGGAACACCACACACTTAGGTGTCTCTTGCAAGCTTTACAAAAGCACTTAGAAGAATTAGAATGAGAAGGAGAAAGCAATCCAAGCAACAAGAGCAACAAAAGAAACACAAAACACCCTCTCTCAAGTCACTAAGCAATTGAGTTGATTTTGAGACTTGGAGATGATTTGATCTTTTTGGATGTGTCTTGGAGTGAATGCTTTTGCTCTTGTATTGAATGTGGAGTTCAAAAAACTTGGATGGCTTGAATGGTGGTGGTTGGGTGGTATTTATAGCCCCAACCACTATTCCAGCTGTTGCTGTCAATGGGCACACCGGATCAGGGGCGGACTCAGCCAAAAAACTAAGTCGGGGCATACTTCTAGCCACATATGAAGTTTAGCTAAACATGTACATGAGTGAGGGCCTCTAATTTTCTTGAGATGGGGCACTAATGGTGAAAATTTGTTACTAACTATAGTTAACAAATTTTGAGCCGGGGCCTGTGCCCTCGCTGAGACCAACATGGGTCCGCCCCTGCACTGGATAGTCCAGTGGTGCACCGGACATGACACTATTCATTGTCTGGTGCCTGCCACGTCAGCAGACCATTGGGGTTTGGAGCGGTTGACCGTTGAAGTCCCTTGTCCTCTTGCGGCTCCGAGCAGTCCAGTGGCACAAACAGATAGTCCGGTGCGTTCTGACTTCGTATCTCTGACTTCTGACTTTTGTACTGTAGACTTTTACTGTTCACCATATTCGACCATTGGGTGCAGTTGACCGTTGCTCCGTTGGCTCACCGGACAGTCCGGTGAATTATAGCGGAGCGACTTTGGAAAAACCCGAGAGCAGCCAGTTCGTGGGGTGCTCGGCCTAGGCACCGGACAGTGTCCGGTGCGCCGCTGGCAGCACCAATGCTTGTCTTGGCTCCAAACTTAATTCTGGGGGGAGGCTATAAATACCCCCAACCGACCATTTCAGTGCGTGGGAGCCCAAGCAACATACCAAGGCATAGTATAGACATTTCCAAGTACTCATACACCCAAGTGCTTAATAGAATCACTCGGTGATTAACGTAGGTGCTTTGCAAAGTGCTTAGGTTAGCTAGACCACATTAGCGCTTGCTCTAGGTGAATCCTAGTTAATTGAGTGAGTTTAGAAAAACCACACAACCCCTCGGCTCTTGCTTGAGCCGTTGTAATTGTACCAAGTGGGGCAAGAGGCTTGCGAGACCGTGACAACCGCGTTTGTGTCACGGCCGCCATCGTGTACCGGAGGGAACGAGGCCCGCGGCGTTTTCGACAGGGAGCTCGATAGTGGAGCGTCCGAGAGAAGCCGGAAGCGGAGCACCACTTGCGCGTGGAGAAGGCTGGTGGCTCTCTACGGAGTTACTCGACTGTGGTGCTTGGCCCTCGCGTGGGCTACTGAAAGGGAAATGGACCTAATCATTTCCTATAATCGATTTTGGTGGTTGACGTCCAACACAAACCATGTGGACTAACTAGTTTGTATAGATATCATTTATCTCAGGTGCACAAGGTTCAACACAAACCAAGAAAGAAATTCAGTTAGGGACACAATCAAATCTGGAGCAAAGGACTTAGAGTGTGCTCAAAATTGGCGCACCGGACAATGTCTGTTGCACCAGGCTCGAGCGGAATCAAACCAGCCACTCTTAGGAATTCCAGGGGCACCCTTCGCTATAATTCACCGGACTGTCCGGTGAGCCAGTAGAGCAACGGCTCCCTGCGCGCCAATGGTCGACCGCTCAGATGAACAGTGGTGAATAGTGCCGCACGGAAGTTAGAGGGCACCGGACTGTCGAGTGCAGCAAAAAGACAAAGGGCTCCAATGGTCAACAACTCCAAACCCTAACGGGCGCGCTGACGTGGCGCGCACCGAACAGTGAACAGTGACTGTCCGGTGTGCCCATCACCAGCTGACTTTGCCAACGGCTAGGAAGTGGTTGGGGGCTATAAATACCCCAACCACCTCATTCATTGCCATCCAAGTGTTTTGAATTCAACATTCAATACAAGAGCAAAAGACTTCACTCAAAGACACATTCAATAGACCAAAATCCTCTCCAAATCTCAAAATCAACTCCACCACTTAGTGACTTGAGAGAGAGAGAGTTTTTGTGTTCATTTGCGCTCTTGTTGCTTGGATTGCCTTCTTCCTTCCCATTCTAATTCTTAAGTGCTTTGTAAAGCTAAGCAAGAGACACCTAAGTGTGTGGTGGTCCTTGCGGGGTCTTAGTGACCCAATTGATTAAGAAGAAGGCTCACTCGGTCTAAGTGACCATTTGAGAGAGGGAAAGGGTTGGAATAGACCCGACCTTTGTGGCCTCCTCAACGGGGATTAGGTTCTTTGGAACCGAACCTCGGTAAAACAAATCATCGTGTCCACTTGTGTTGATTTCCATTTGATTTGTTTGCCCTCTTTCGTCTCTCTAAAGTTTCCTTGCCAATATTGATTTGAGTTTGCTCCCAAACGTCATCCGCATCATTTCAGCAACTCGTGGCAAGAGAAACAATCTTTCACCTCGGATTTAATTCTAACGCAAACCCCCGACCTTAGTGTGTGTTTAAGTTTATAAATTTCAGGTTTCGCCTATTCACCCCCCCCTCTAGGTGACTTTTAGCTACCCTTTGCATAGGGGCACCAATGAGGATTAGTCGAGACCTTGCGTGGTTTTGGATACCTCAGTAAAAATACAAGCGTCATCAACGAGAGTTTGTATCTCTACATTGGTCTTTACCTTCCGTATTTATAGTAAGTATTTAAGTTTCAATCTTGTCTTTATAATTAGATTGTTTATGATTGAAACTTAGCCATTGCGGTAGAGATAGCAACACTTAGACAAAATCTAGTTTGCACATTCTAAATTGTTTATTTACATAGGTTTTGCTCTAGGATTTTATTTGTGGCCTAGTTTAGAGAAAGTTTTAGAAGTCATAATTCACCCTCCCCCCTCTTAGGCATCACCGTTTCCTACAATTCCTATAGTCTTATTCTAACCTAGAGTCTACCATAGAATTGGGACATGAAAACAGTGGGTGAATATAATTTAAACAGATAGAGAATAACATTATGAACATTTTGATTTCATATGCAAAACTTATGAAATTTACAAGTTTAGAAATTCAAAAACCGTAAATTAAACCTATTTTTGTGATTAGGTTTGATCTAATTAAAATCGGCCCGTCTGATCTCAGATGAACGCCTGAGATCTAACGACTAGCACGGGCAGGGCTCCCAGGCTGCCAGCGATGGTGCCACTCACGCGCACGGCTGAGGCCTGCCGGTAACAAGGGCGCGTGCGTGCTGGGGGCCCTGGGGCACCGGGAAGGGCTCAGGGAGGTTCAGTGGAACGTGGCGAACACGGGAGTGGGCATGGCGACAACGTAGAGGCCCTAGAAGGTAGCTGTCCATGACGGGATGGCTCGGTGACGGCGCGACCTTACTCTAGCGAGCAATCACGCACACCCGAGGGCAGAAAGGGAAAATTAGGGGCAGGGGAAAGTTGGTTACCTCGAAAGAAGACTCTGGGACCCTTGAACGGCGGCAGGGGCACGACGAGGGCTTAGGTCGACGACGGCAGCGCTCTGGCTGCACGGTGAAGGACCGGTGAGCGTGTATAGAGAGAACCAGAGGGGGAGAGTGTAAATTGAGGCGCGTCTCGAGTTGCGGACGCCAAGGTGGAACTCACCGAGGCAACGAGCACGGCGAGACCTCAATGACAGCGGCAGAATGGGCACGCAACACGGCAGACGGTGGTGGCGCTTCTCAAGGGCGCGCGAGGAGTGAGGTGAGTGCGGGAGCTCTGCAGGGGGGTGCGACTAAGGGAGGGAGAGAGTGAGTGGGGTGCGAGCCGCTAGGAATGGCCAGGGTGGGTGAAAGGGAAATGTGCCCTTGGGCCATTTCTAAGTATTTTGGTGATTGAGTGCCAACGCAAGTGCTTTTGTGTTAAACTGTGAAAAGGGGTGGACCAAGTGCAAATCATGTCAAAAGGTATGTTTCTAGACTTATTACATTATTTTATGGACTAAAGTATTGTGTCTAAGTGCTGGAAACAGGAAAAATCGAATTGGAAATGAGATGGCTTTGTTCAGCCAAAGTCTGTTCAGTCTGGGAGCACCGGACTGTCCGGTGCGCCAGGCTGGCTCGAGCGAACTGGCCGCTCTCGGGAATTCACCGGCGACGTACGGCTATAATTCACCGGACTGTCCGGTGTGCACCGGACTGTCCGGTGAGCCAACGGTCGGCCGGGCCAACGGTCGGGACACGTGGCCGAGCCAACGGCTAGAAGGAGGCACCGGACTGTCCGATGTGCACCGGACATGTCCAGTGCGCCAACGGCTCTCTGGCTCCCAACGGTCGGCTTCGCCGTAGAAGGAAAGAAATCGGGCACCGAACACTGTCCGGTGTGCACCGGACTGTCCGGTGCGCCAGACGACAGAAGGCAAGAATTGCCTTCCCAGATTGCTCTCAACGGCTCCTAGCTGCCTTGGGGCTATAAAAGGGACCCCTAGGCGCATGGAGGAGTACATCAAGCATCCTTTGAGCACTATTGATCACTCACACATCATTCTTGCGCACTTGTTCGACATTCTAGTGATTTGAGCTCCGTTCTAGTGTGCTAGTCTTTTGAGCTTAAGTCTGGGTTTTGTGTGTGCGTATTAGCTGTGATCTTTGTGACTTGTGTGAGTTGCTAATCCCTCCCTTACTCCGTGCTTCTTTGTGAACTTCAAGTGTAAGGGCGAGAGGCTCCAAGTTGTGGAAATTCCTCGCAAACGGGATTAAGAGAAGCAAAGCAAAACACCGTGGTATTCAAGTGGGTCTTTGGACCGCTTGAGAGGGGTTGATTGCAAGCCTCGTCCGTTGGGACGCCACAACGTGAACTAGGCAAGCGTTGGTCTTGGCCGAACCACGGGATAACCACCGTGCCATCTCTGTGATAGATATCTTTGTGGTTATTGTGTTTTGTTGAGACTCCTCTCCAGCCACTCGGTGATTATTGTGCTAACACTTAACCAAATTTCGTGGCTTAAGTTTTAAGTTTTACAGGATCACCTATTCACCCCCCCTCTAGGTGCTCTCAATTGGTATCAGAGCCGTTCTCTTCAAGAAGGGACTAATCGCCCGAAGAGATGGATCCTAAGGGAAAGGGGATGGTGGTCAACAATAACGAGAAGGAGTCTATCTTCAACGAGCCAAAGGATGACAAGCCTACCGACTCAGGCTCGGGCCACAGACGCAAAGACGGGAAGAAGAAGAAGACAAGACGCATCAAGGAGATCGTCTAATATGACAGCGACGAATCTTCCTCTTCCCAAAAGGACGACGACGACTACGAGAAAAAGAAAACGATCAATTCGAACTTTTCTTTTGACTACTCTCGTATTCCTCAAAGTACAAATGCTCATTTATTATCTATTCCACTTGGTAAACCTCCTCATTTTGATGGAGAGGACTACGGATTTTGGAGTCACAAAATGCGTAGTCACTTGTTCTCTCTCCATCCTAGTATATGGGAGATTGTAGAGAGTGGAATGCACTTTGATAGTACGGATAGTCCCATGTTCATTAATGAGCAAATTCATAAAAATGCACAAGCTACTACTGTTCTTCTAGCTTCATTGTGCAGGGATGAATACCACAAAGTGAGCGACTTGGATAACGCCAAGCAAATCTGGGACACCCTCAAGATCTCTCATGAGGGGAATGATGTCACAATGCTCACCAGGATGGAGTTGGTGGAGGGCGAACTCGGGAGGTTCGCTATGATAAGGGGAGAAGAGCCAACCCAAACGTACAACCGGCTCAAGACCCTTGTCAACAAGATAAGAAGCTATGGAAGCACGCGATGGACGGACCACGACGTCGTCCGCCTAATGCTAAGGTCTTTTACTGTCCTTGATCCTCATCTTGTAAACAATATTCGTGAGAATCCTAGGTACACCAAGATGACGCCCGAGGAGATACTTGGAAAGTTCGTAAGCGGGCGAATGATGATCAAGGAAGCAAGATACGTGGACGACGCATTGAATGGTCCAATCAATGAGCCTCAACCTCTTGCTCTCAAGGCAACAAGAAGCAAGGAGACGCTACCTAGCAAGGTGGCACAAATTGAGGCGGCTGGACTTAATGATGAAGAGATGGCTCTCATCATCAAGAGATTCAAGACGACGCTAAAAGGTCGCAAGGGACAGCCAAGCAAGACCAAGACAAAGGGGAAGCGCTCATGCTTCAAATGTGGTAAGCTAGGTCATTTTATTGCTAACTGTCCCGACAATGATAGTGATCAGGATCAAGGGAACAAGAGGGAGAAGAAGAACTATAAGAAGGCAAAGGGCGAGGCGCATCTAGGCAAGGAGTGGGATTCGGATTGCTCCTCTTCCGACTCCGACAATGAGGGACTCGCCGCCACCGCCTTCAACAAGTCATCCCTCTTCCCCAACGAGCGTCACACATGCCTTATGGCAAGGGAGAAGAAGGTATGTACTCGAAACTCTACTTATGCTTCTTCAAGTGAGGACGAATCTAGTGATGAGGATGAAATAGACTATTCATGTTTATTTAAGGGCCTAGATAGAACCAAGGTAGATAAAATTAATGAATTGATTGATGCCTTGAATGATAAGAATAGACTTTTAGAAAAGCAAGAGGATTTGTTGTATGAAGAACATGACAAATTTGTAGAAGCACAAAAATCTCATGCTCTAGAAGTTAAAAGAAATGAAATGCTTTCTTGTGAATTATCTTCTTGCCATGAGACAATTTCTAACTTAAGGAGCATTAATGATGATTTGAATGCTAAGTTAGAAATAGCTAGTAAATCAACATCTTGTGTAGAAATTGTTGCAACTTGTAATAGGTGTAAAGATTTTGACATTGATGCTTGTAGTGAACATCTAGTTTCAATTTCCAAACTTAATGATGAATTGGCTAGTCTTAATGCTCAACTTAAGACTAGCAAGAGCGAATTTGATAAGCTAAAATTTGCGAGGGATGCCTACACGATTGGTAGACACCCCTCAATTAAGGATGGACTTAGCTTCAAGAGGGAAGCCAAGAACTTAACAAGCCATAAGATTCCCATCCCCGCCAAGGAGAAAGGGAAGGCTCCTATGGCAAGTAGTACTAAAAAGAACCATGCTTTTATGTATCATAATAGGAGACATGCTAGAAATGACTATAGAAGCTATGATTCACATGCTATGTTTGCTTCTAGTTCTTCTTATATGCATGATAGAGATATGTCTAGGAGATATGTTCATCATGTGCCTAGAGAGAATATTGTTCATGTTTCTAGGAAAGTTATTGATGGTCCTTCTACAATATATCATGCTTTAAATGCTTCCTTTGCTATTTGTAGAAAGGATAGGAAAATAGTTGCTAGGAAATTAGGGGCAAAATGCAAGGGTGATAAAGCTTGCATTTGGGTCCCTAAGACAATTGTGACTAACCTTGTAGGACCCAACAAGAGTTGGGTACCTAAGTCCCAAGCCTAAATTTGCCTTGCAGGTTTATGCATCCGGGGGTTCAAACTGGATTATCGACAGCGGATGCACAAACCATATGACGGGGGAGAAGAAGATGTTCACCTCCTACGTCAAAAACAAGGATTCCCAAGATTCAATCATATTTGGTGATGGGAACCAAGGCAAGGTGAAAGGTTTAGGCAAGATTGCAATTTCAAATGAGCACTCTATCTCTAATGTATTTTTAGTTGAGTCCCTTGGATATAATCTGCTATCTATTAGTCAATTATGTAATATGGGATATAATTGTCTATTTACAAATGTAGATGTGTCTGTCTTTAGAAGAAGTGATGGTTCATTAGCTTTTAAGGGTGTATTAGACGACAAACTTTATTTAGTTGATTTTGCAAAAGAGGAGGCCGGTCTAGATGCATGCTTAATAGCTAAGACTAGCATGGGCTGGCTGTGGCATCGCCGCTTAGCACATGTAGGGATGAATAACCTTCACAAACTTCTAAAGGGAGAACACGTGATAGGTTTCACTAACGTGCAATTCGAAAAAGATAGACCTTGTGCAGCTTGTCAGGAAGGTAAACAAGTGGGAGGAGCGCATCACATCAAGAATGTGATGACCACATCAAGACCCCTGGAGCTGCTACATATGGACCTCTTCGGACCCGTTGCCTATCTAAGCATAGGAGGAAGTAAGTATGGTCTAGTTATTGTTGATGACTTTTCCCGCTTCACTTGGGTGTTCTTTTTGCAGGATAAGTCTGAAACCCAAGGGACCCTCAAGTGCTTCCTAAGGAGAGCTCAAAATGAGTTTCAGCTCAAGGTGAAGAAGATAAGGAGCGACAACGGGTCCGAGATCAAGAACCTTCAAGTGGAGGAGTTCCTTGAGGAGGAAGGGATCAAGCACGAGTTCTCCGCTCCCTACACACCACAACAAAATGGTGTGGTAGAGAGGAAGAACAGGACGCTCATCGATATGGCGAGGACGATGCTTGGAGAGTTCAAGACCCCCGAGTGCTTTTGGTCGGAAGCCGTGAACACGGCTTGCCATGCCATCAACAGGGTCTACCTTCATCGCCTCCTCAAGAAGACGTCGTATGAGCTGCTAACCGGTAACAAACCCAATGTATCTTACTTTCGTGTATTTGGGAGCAAATGCTACATTCTAGTGAAGAAGGGTAGAAATTCTAAGTTTGCTCCCAAAGCCGTAGAAGGGTTTTTGTTAGGTTATGACTCAAATACAAAGGCGTATATAGTCTTCAACAAATCATTGGGTTTGGTTGAAGTCTCTAGCGACGTTGTATTTGATGAGACTAATGGCTCTCCAAGAGAGCAAGTTGTTGATCTTGATGATGTAGATGAAGAAGACGTTCCAACGGCCGCAATACGCACCATGGCAATTGGAGAGGTGCGACCACAGGAACAAAATGAGCGAGATCAACCTTCCTCCTCAACTATGGTGCTTCCCCCAACTCAAGACGATGAACAGGTTCATCAACAGGAGGCATGTGATCAAGGGGGAGCACAAGATGATCATGTGATGGAGGAAGAAGCGCAACCGGCACCTCCAACCCAAGTTCGAGCGATGATTCAAAGGGATCATCCCGTCGATCAAATTCTGGGTGATATTAGCAAGGGAGTAACTACTCGATCTCGATTAGTTAATTTTTGTGAGCATTACTTCTTTGTCTCCTCGATTGAGCCTTTCAGGGTAGAAGAGGCTTTGCTAGATCCGGATTGGGTGTTGGCCATGCAAGAGGAGCTCAACAACTTCAAGAGGAATGAAGTTTGGACGCTGGTGCCTTGTCCTAAGCAAAATATTGTGGGAACCAAGTGGGTGTTCTGCAACGAACAAGATGAGAACGGGGTGGTGACAAGGAACAAGGCTCGACTTGTGGCAAAAGGTTATGCCCAAGTCGCAGGTTTGGACTTTGAGGAGACTTTTGCTCCTGTGGCTAGGCTAGAGTCCATTCGTATCTTGCTAGCATATGCCGCTCACCATTCTTTCAGGTTGTTCCAAATGGATGTGAAGAGCGCTTTCCTCAACGGGCCAATTAAGGAGGAGGTGTACGTAGAGCAACCCCCTGGCTTCGAGGATGAACGGTACCCCGACCACGTGTGTAAGCTTTCTAAGGCGCTCTATGGACTTAAGCAAGCCCCAAGAGCATGGTATGAATGCCTTAGAGATTTCTTAATTGCTAATGCTTTCAAGGTTGGGAAAGCCGATCCAACTCTTTTCACTAAGACATGTGATGGTGATTTGTTTGTGTGCCAAATTTATGTCGATGACATAATATTTGGTTCTACTAACCAAAAGTCTTGTGAAGAGTTTAGCGGGGTGATGACGCAGAAATTCGAGATGTCGATGATGGGCGAGTTGAACTACTTCCTTGGGTTCCAAGTGAAGCAACTCAAGGACGGCACCTTCATCTCCCAAACGAAGTACACACAAGACTTGCTAAAGCAGTTTGGGATGAAGGACGCCAAGCCCGCAAAGACTCCGATGGGGACCGACGGACACACCGACCTCAACAAAGGAGGTAAGTCCGTTGATCAAAAGGCATACCGGTCAATGATAGGGTCATTACTTTACTTATGTGCTAGTAGACCAGATATTATGCTTAGCGTATGCATGTGTGCTAGATTTCAATCCGATCCTAAGGAGTGTCACTTAGTGGCAGTGAAGCGAATACTTAGATATTTAGTCGCTACGCCTTGCTACGGGATCTGGTATCCTAAGGGGTCTAACTTTGACTTAATTGGATACTCAGATTCTGACTATGCTGGATGTAAGGTCGATAGGAAGAGTACATCGGGGACGTGCCAATTCTTAGGAAGGTCCCTGGTGTCATGGAGTTCTAAGAAACAAACCTCCGTTGCCCTATCCACCGCTGAGGCCGAGTATGTTGCCGCAGGACAGTGTTGCGCGCAACTACTTTGGATGAGGCAAACCCTCAGGGACTTTGGCTACAATCTGAGCAAAGTCCCACTCCTATGTGATAATGAGAGTGCTATCCGCATGGCGGAAAATCCTGTTGAGCACAGCCGCACAAAGCACATAGACATCCGGCATCACTTTTTGAGAGACCACCAGCAAAAGGGAGATATCGAAGTGTTTCATGTTAGCACCGAGAACCAGCTAGCCGATATCTTTACCAAGCCTCTAGATGAGAAGACCTTTTGCAGGTTGCGTAGTGAGCTAAATGTCTTAGATTCGCGGAACTTGGATTGATTTGTAGCATACATGTGTTTATGCCTTTGATCATGTTCCTTATGCATTTTGTTGCTTAATCATGGTGCTCAAGTTGTACAAACACTCCCTGGACCTCACAAGTCCGTTGCAAAGTGATGCACATGTTTAGGGGGAGATGTGTTACAACTTGACCCTTTGAGACTAACCATGTGCTTGAGTTTGCTTGTTTTAGTCTCAAAGGAGGTTTGAAAGGGAAAAGGTGGACTTGGACCATGAAAGACTTCCACTGCACTCCGATGAGAGGGTAACTTATTCCATGTTCATCTCGTGTACTCTTATTGCCTTTGTATTCTTATTGAAGATTTTGTTGAGGCAATGGGGTTCTGGGGCCAAAATTGATCCCGTTTTGGTGCTTGATGCCAAAGGGGGAGAAAATAAAGGCCAAAGCAATAAATGGATCAGCTACCACTTGATAATTTTGAAAATAATAGAATAGAGATTTTGTTTTGTCAAAATACTCTTATTGGCTCTTTTTGTCAAAAGTTGGCTTCTTGTGGGGAGAAATGTTAATTATGGGAAAAAGTGGGAGTTTTTTGAAATCTTGAATCAATTTCTCTTGGAACAACTCTCTTTATGTCTCAACAAGTGTGTTTGACTTAGAGATAGAAATATGAGTTTGATTTACAAAAACAAACCAAGTGGTGGCAAAGAGTGATCCATATATGCCAAATATGATTCAAAACAAATTTGAGTTTTCATTTTGCATTGACATTGCACTTGTTCTAGTTGCTTTATGTTGTGTTGGCATAAATCACCAAAAAGGGGGAGATTGAAAGGGAAATGTGACCTTGGGCCATTTCTATGTATTTTGGTGATTGAGTGCCAACGCAAGTGCTTTTGTGTTAAACTATGAAAAGGGGTGGACCAAGTGCAAATCATGTCAAAAGGTATGTTTCTAGACTTAGTACATTATTTTATGGACTAAAGTATTGTGTCTAAGTGCTGGAAACAGGAAAAATCGAATTGGAAATGAGATGGCTTTGTTCAGCCAAAGTCTGTTCAGTCTGGGAGCACCGGACTGTCCGGTGGTGCACCGGACAGTGTCCGGTGCGCCAGGCTGGCTCGAGCGAACTGGCCGCTCTCGGGAATTCACCGGCGACGTACGGCTATAATTCACCGGACTGTCCGGTGTGCACCGGACTGTCCGGTGAGCCAACGGTCGGCCGGGCCAACGGTCGGCCGCGCGATCTGCGCGGGACACGTGGCCGAGCCAACGGCTAGAAGGAGGCACCGGACTGTCCAGTGTGCACCGGACATGTCCGGTGCGCCAATGGCTCTCTGGCTCCCAACGGTCGGCTTCGCCGTAGAAGGAAAGAAATCGGGCACCGGACACTGTCCGGTGTGCACCGGACTGTCCGGTGCGCCAGACGACAGAAGGCAAGAATTGCCTTCCCAGATTGCTCTCAACGGCTCCTAGCTGCCTTGGGGCTATAAAAGGGACCCCTAGGCGCATGGAGGAGTACATCAAGCATCCTTTGAGCACTATTGATCACTCACACATCATTCTTGCGCACTTGTTCGACATTCTAGTGATTTGAGCTCCGTTCTAGTGTGCTAGTCTTTTGAGCTTAAGTCTGAGTTTTGTGTGTGCGTATTAGCTGTGATCTTTGTGACTTGTGTGAGTTGCTAATCCCTCCCTTACTCCGTGCTTCTTTGTGAACTTCAAGTGTAAGGGCGAGAAGCTCCAAGTTGTGGAAATTCCTCGCAAACGGGATTAAGAAAAGCAAAGCAAAACACCGTGGTATTCAAGTGGGTCTTTGGACCGCTTGAGAGGGGTTGATTGCAACCCTCGTCCGTTGGGACGCCACAACGTGGAGTAGGCAAGCGTTGGTCTTGGCCGAACCACGGGATAACCATCGTGCCATCTCTGTGATAGATATCTTTGTGGTTATTGTGTTTTGTTGAGACTCCTCTCCAGCCACTCGGTGATTATTGTGCTAACACTTAACCAAGTTTCGTGGCTTAAGTTTTAAGTTTTACAGGATCACCTATTCACCCCCCCTCTAGGTGCTCTCAGTGGGGCGGTCGTAGCCTCGGCGTGCGTCCTGGGCGCGTTGTCCATGACATGCGCCGAGTCGTGCGCGTGGATAGTTAGGGAGGACGGGACTGACAGGCAGGGCCCACGGGTCAGCGGGAGGGGGCACGCGAGCGAGCGGGTAGCGCCGACAGGGCAGACCAACTAGGTACAGAGAGAAAAGGGGAAACAGGTGAGGGGATCGGCGCCGACAGGGTGGGCCCGCTGAGCAGAGAGCGCGCGGGTGCACAGATGCGCAAGAGGAAGCACCGACACGCGGGCCCATATGGCAGAGGGAGAGGACGCGTGTGGGGGAGGGGGAGATGGGTCGGCTGGGCCGAAAAGGCCGAGGAAGGGGGGCTGGCTTCTTTCTGTTTTTTATTCCAAATTTTCTAATCCCTTTTTCTTTTACTTTCTATTTTGAATTCAAATCCAATCAAACCACAAATTCAAATTTGAATATTTCAAGCATGTGCATCAACCAAAAACAAAGTTTAAGCTCAGCATGATGCAACAATTCATGTCTCCCCTAGGTTTTAATATACTAATGAAATATTACATCTCCCAAATAAATAAACAAAACTTCTATTAAAAGGAAGTGAAAAGAAATCTATAGAGAGAGGAAATGAGGTAACACCTGAATTTGATAGATATTAGAGAAGAAATTTATACCCCCGAATTCAGGGTGTTACACAGCTTCATGTTCCATAAAGGTTTCAAGTTCTTCTTTTGTAGTTGTTGCATTGGCTCTTGGCCAGCCTCTACCTCCACGACCTCTACCACCTCTAGGAGCATCCCTGGCTATCTCACGATTAAACTTGAAAGGTTTCGAACAATTACGAGTAATGTGTCCAACATCACCATAATTATAACACTCTCTAGCATCTTTAGTTTTCATAGCTAAAAACATGGGGTGAGATGACATTGGAGGACTTTCCCTCATCACTTTGAGTATTGACTCATCCTGAGATATAGCACCTATTGCCTCTTGTAGGCTAGGAAGAGTGGATTGATGAAACATAGAGGCGCGTCTTCCTTCCAATTCTGGGTTTAGCCCCTTAGGAATGTGTAAAGGCCAAAATTTGTATCAGGAAAATAATAATAATAATAATAATAATAATAATAATAATAATAATAATATAAAAATATAATTATGTAGTGTTTTGCAATTATGGAACCTTTGGAGATCATTCGATTTTCTTTTATTTGTGCATATTCAATTAATTGAATTATATTGGACAAATTAAAAAATGAATATAGAAATATGCATATCATGCTGGAGTCCTTGTATATTTGCATTTATACTCAAATTTTTGAGTCACATTAAGTTTGAAAAGTAAAATTTGAAATAGAAAGGGAAATAAAAAAATGGAAAGCAGAAAATAAAAAGATAAAAGGAAAAGGAAAACAACGAGTGGGCCTAATTCCCTGGTCGGCCCAGCTACCTCCTCCGCACCGGCCCAACTTGCGCGCCTCGCGCTTGCCCCTGCGCGCCGCGCCACTGTTGTGTGGGCCGCTCGATCAGGCTGACATCTAGGGTCGTCACATTATGCACTGGTGACACTGTCGGGTGGGGCCAACCCGTCGGGTTCTTCCCTGCTCGCATTACACGCGTGTTGAGCATGGACTCTGCCGCTCACAAAATCGCGGAATCGCCGATCAACCAAATTCTGTTAGCAGGGATCGCGTTGAACCCGCCTGGATCCTCGTGTCCTTAGGATATATAAGCAGACCTCGGTGTTCTTCTCTGAACAACTCAAACCGCCGTGAACCTGGGGTGAAGATCCAAGCTGCCATGGGGATTCCACGGATTCGCCCGTCGGGGTCTCTGCGCTAGGTCTTGGTGTTTGGGCGTCGTTCGTCTACGCGGGGAGCTTCCTGCTTGTGCCACACGGCCGGTCTCTGCGTCCCCGACCCCCTTCTTCCTCCGCTGGTTGGGCGCGGGGACCTGCTCGCGCCGTGGCCTAAGCTTACAGCCGGGGAGTCCTCCTGCTAGCGCGACTTGGCATGCGCCGTTGAAGCTCTGCGGGCATAAACCACCTCCGCGCATGCCGCCACCGCCTATATATATATGGTCACAGACTCGTGCTCCCTCAATCGTCCCTATCGACGACCGTACACCGACATAGAAATCGCACTGCACAAGCTGTGTGTCGCCGCCGTTGGCCCCCTGTTTTCGACACCACGTGGAGACCTAGTGCTGACAGGGAGGTTCGTCGCGGTCTCGGGATTCTGCGTGGGGGATCCTTGGATGAAATAAACCACTGAGCTCGCCGGAATTCCTCACTGTCGCCATAAACCCGTGCTGCGCCGTGGCCGGGCGTTCCTGTGACCCAATAGCTGGTAAGGAGCTTTCCTTTGAGTCTGTTATCATCTCCACTTTGCGTAGCTTTCATTTCATCGGAGTTCAGGCTTTGGGATTGCGGGGCTGTGTCACGTCGGCCATGGCGCCACCGCTCGGCTTTGGGGCGTCGCTGCCCTGTGTCCGGTGGGGGAAGAGATGAGAGAGTTGTGTTGAAGGGGATAAGATGGGGAACCTAGATCTGGAAACTGACGGATGAGAGTCGACTGTGGGCGGTATTAAATCCAAACCGTAGTTTCTTCTTCCAGCGGCTATGGGGAGAATAGGGTGTCGCGAACCGTGGACCGTGGATACGTGATCCAGTGGTTGAAATGCAATGATGGGCCCTCGGGAACTCGATCTAATTCGGGCGCTCGATTGGGGATCCAACGGCTCTCAACCGTCCGTACCCCTTCGGCCAAGATATCTTACTAAAGAGACCCTTACTTTTTCAGTAACTAACCCCCGATCCACTGTCGCTGTGCGCTGGGTCTCGGGATTCTTACATGGTGGCCCCTGCCTTCTCTAGTATTTGGCGCCCAGTCTAGAAATTAAAGAAAACAAGGAAAATAGATTTAGAAATTGATTTTGAGTATAAAAATAATTGTAAAACTTGTATAATTCATAGAAAATTCATATAAAGTCCAAATTAATTCATTCCAATTCCTATAATTTTGTAATTTTATTGTTTATCATTTAGTACCACTGTTTTGACATGAATATCACAATAAATTTATATTCTGTTTAATCTTGTGCAAAACACATAAAACCTTCAAAAATTCATAGCTTAAAATCTATAACTCCAAAATTAATGATTCATGTTTATATGATCTTATTATGTAGATTATTAATATTTATTTTGTTCTTATGATTGGTGTGATGTTAATTTTGCCTATACATGTTTGTCTGTATTGCTACGTTTACCGTGAGGTCACGAGTCACCTGAAGAGCAAGTTGGTACCTGGAATCTCAAGTCCCAAGAAAGTTGTGCCCTTGATCACTTCTTTTACCCACTCATGTTCCAATTAATCATAATGATCTGCATAGGTTAATTTTGATGGGACCTAATAGGTTACCCTAGTTTTTCTATCTTTATGCCTTGTTTACCACTGAACTTTTTGGGTAGTACTTGCTAGTGCTATATGTGGTTTTGGGCATTGAGATACACATTATTCATGATTATACTTTTGTTATCAGTTGTTATTTACTGTTCATGATAAGATCATTATCTTAATTGTTACATGGAGCGACCACCTGGGAAAACAGTGCTACCACAAGGGTTTAATGGGACGCCCTTGGCTGATTAATTAGAAAAGCTAGTGGAAGACTACCTCACCTGAAAGGGGCAAGGGCAGTAGGGGAGTGGTCAGTGTAGGGAGGTCCTTGGTTGATTTTGCTGTGATGGCGGTCAGGCAAGGGATCCCTGCATTGGAGCTTCCTATAAACTGTAGCGGGTTTTCTGAAGCTAGTGGAACTTTGTAAAGGCCTCGTAGTGTTACCCTGCCTCGCTTCCTTGGTAGAGGTGTATGGGGCCCGTACAACCCCGTGGCAGATGGGTAACATGACTTGTGGGTAAAGATGCGCAACCTCTGCAGAGTGTAAAACTGGTATACTAGCCGTGCTCACGGTCATGAGCAGCTCGGACCCTCACATGATTAATTTATGGAACTAAATTCAATTTGTCATATGCATTGCATCGCAGGTGATGTTGTTACTTTTGTTCTACTACTTAATTGGGTTGGTATTTACTTATACTTAGTAATTGCTAATAAAATTTTGACCAACTTTAAAAGTAATGCTCAGCTTCAACCATCTTCTTTGGTAAGCCTTACACTTCATGAGCTCCCACCTTTAGCGAGTTCATGCACATTATTCCCCACAACTTGTTGAGCTATGAACGTATGTGAGCTCACTCTTGCTGTCTCACACCCCCCACAGGTCAAGAATAGGTACCACAGGATGAGGCGCATGGAGGATGTTGCGATGTGTTCGTGAGAGGTCTAGGCCGTCGTCTCCCAGTCAACTTTGGGTTGCTGGACCGTTGTCTCCTTATAATGTAATTATTTATTTTGTATAGAACTCCTGTTATGTAGTAAATATGTGACATTCGATCCTGTGCCATGATTCATCATATGTGTGAGACTTGGTCCCAGCACACCTGGTGAGTATGTTCGCGCTCGGGCTTTGGACCCCTAAAACCCGAGTGTGACATAAGTGGTATCAGAGGAATGTTGACTGTAGGACGAAAACCTAGATAGAACCGGACAACCATTATCTACTTACCTTTGCTACTCTGATTCTTTTCTAAACTTTTCTTAATCTTTTCTCATCTATTTCCGCTCTACTCTGATTACTCTTACCTTTCTACTTCCAAATACAAAAGTGGATTTCACACTTTGAAATCCTATGCCTAAAGTGATTTTAGGAATAGGAGAACTAATCTTAGGAACAAAAACAAAACTATAATTTTGTATGTATCTATACACTTGAATGTTTGTTCTTATGATACTTGTCTGATTTGGATCTTTGATTGAGTGTGATGAGTTATGGAGTAATGTCCACAATTACATCTACATATACATAATGCTTATAAAACTAACTATACAAACTAGATTATCCCTCATTAAAGTATCTAGCCTAACAATATCCATCTCATCTAAAAAGATTCTATTCTACACTCATAGATCCATCTCATCCCAAAAGATCCTAACTTATCCTGATTAAAATGTATCTAGCTTAATAGATCTATCTTATCTTAAAAGATTCTCTCTTATCTTAGTAGATTCATCTTAACTTGAAAAGATTTTATCCTATTTCAATCTGATCTAGATCCCACCTAATCTAACATGATCCAAATTGAGTTACTTAAATAAGTTAGATAATGTTGGCGACAAAAAATTAAGCCCTAATTTATAAATATCTTACCCTAAATTAATACCTTGGACTAACTCATCCATAAACAACAACCTAACCCACATCATAGGTTGCCTAATCCATTTGTTCCAAAAGCAAAGTAAAACTCTGTTCAAACCTACCTACCTCGTGTACCCCGGCTATCCTAACTATATGTCCTTAACTCGGATGGCAACTCCAAGAAGAAAGACCAAAGAAGACCAACCACGTCAAAGAAGGATAAGGATCAACTCAAGTCTTCAAAGATCAAGTTGAATCACCAGCAGAATCAAGATCCACAGTTCTAGATGAAGTCTTTCCTTATTATACTCTTCCTTGCCACGACCTATACTTGCCATAATCGTACCTCATCTGACATAATAAATGGCTAGACATATATATCCATAAAAAAACTTTAACCAAAACTTTAATTCCTAAAACCAAATGAGAAACTAAAATTCTAGACCAAACTTATTGTATCCCTTTTCTTACAAATCTCGAGGACGAGATTTCTGTTAGGGGGTAGGATTTGTAAAGCCCAAAATTTGTATCAGGAAAATAATAATAATAATAATAATAATAAAAATATAAAAATATAATTATGTAGTGTTTTGCAATTATGGAACCTTTGGAGATCATTCGATTTTCTTTTATTTGTGCATATTCAATTAATTGAATTATATTGGACAAATAAAAAAAATAAATGAATATAGAAATATGCATATCATGCTGGAGTCCTTGTATATTTGCATTTATACTCAAATTTTTGAGTCACATTAAGTTTGAAAAGTAAAATTTGAAATAGAAAGGGAAATAAAAAAATGGAAAGCAGAAAATAAAAAGATAAAAGGAAAAGGAAAACAACGAGTGGGCCTAATTCCCTGGTCGGCCCAGCTACCTCCCCCGCACCGGCCCAACTCGCGCGCCTCGCGCTTGCCCCCGCGCGTCGCGTCACTGTTGTGTGGGCCGCTCGGTCAGGCTGACATCTGGGGTCGTCACGTTATGTACTGGTGACACTGCCGGGTGGGGTCAACCCGTCGGGTTCTTCCCTGCTCGCATTACATGCGTGTTGAGCACGGACTCTGCCGCTCACAAAATCGCGGAATCGCCGATCAACCAAATTCTGTTAGCAGGGATCGCGTTGAACCCGCCTGGATCCTCGTGTCTTTAGGATATATAAGCAGACCTCGGTGTTCTTCTCTGAACAGCTCAAACTGTCGTGAACCTGGGGTGAAGATCCAAGCTGCCATGGGGATTCCGCGGATTCGCCCGTCGGGGTCTCTGCGCCAGGTCTTGGTGTTTGGGCGTCGTTCGTCTGCGCGGGGAGCTTCCTGCTTGTGCCACACGGCCGGTCTCTGCGTCCCCGACCCCTTCTTCCTCCGCTGGTTGGGCGCGGGGACCTGCTCGCGCCGTGGCCTCAGCTTACAGCCGGGGAGTCCTCCTGCTAGCATGACTTGGCATGCGCCATTGAAGCTCTGCGGGCATAAACCACCTCCGCGCATGCCGCCACCGCCTGTATATATATAGTCACGGACTCGTGCTCCCTCAATCGTCCCTATCGACGACCGTACACCGACGTAGAAACCGCAATACACAAGCCGTGTGTCGCCGCCGTCGGCCCCTGTTTTCGACACCACGTGGAGACCTAGTGCTGACAGGGAGGTTCCTCGCGGTCTTGGGATTCCGCGTGGGGGATCCTTGGACGAAATAGACCACCGAGCTCGCCAGAATTCCTCGTCGTCGCCATAAACCCGTGCTGCGTCGTCGCCGGGCGTTCCTGTGACCCAATAGCTGGTAAGGAGCTTTCCTTCGAGTCCGTTATTATCTCTACTTTGTGTAGCTTTCATTTAATCGGAGTTCAGGCTTTGGGATTGCGGGGCTGTGTCATGTCGGCCATGGCGCCGCCGCTTGGCTTTGGGGCGCCGCCGCCCTGTGTCCGGTGGGGGAAGAGATGAGAGAGCTGTGTTGAAGGGGATAAGATGGGGACCCTAGATCTGGAAAATGACGGATGAGAGTCGACTGTGGGCGGTATTAAATCCAAACCGTAGTTTCTTCATCCAGCGGCTATGGGGAGAATAGGGTGTCGCGAACCGTGGACCGTGGATACGTGATCCAGTGGTTGAAATGCAATGATGGGCCCTCGGGAACTCGATCTAATCCGAGCGCTTGATTGGGGATCCAACGGCTCTCAACCGCCCGTACCCCTTCGGCCAAGATATCTTACTAAAGAGACCCTTACTTTTTCAGTAACTAACCCCCGATCCACTGTTGATGTGCGCTGGGTCTCGGGATTCTTACGTGGTGGCCCCTGCCTTCTCAAGTATTTGGCGCCCAGTCCAGGAATTAAAGAAAACAAGGAAAATATATTTTGAAATTGATTTTGAGTATAAAAATAATTGTAAAACTTGTATAATTCATAGAAAATTCATATAAAGTCCAAATTAATTCATTCCAATTCCTATAATTTTGTAATATTATTGTTTATCATTTGATACCACTGTTTTGACATGAATATCACAATAAAATTTATATCATGTTTAATCTTGTGCAAAATACATAAAACCTTCAGAAATTCATAGCTTAAAATCTATAACTCCAAAATTAATGATTCATGTTCATATGATCTTATTATGTAGATTATTAATATTTATTTTGTTCTTATGATTGGTGTGATGTTAATTTTGCCTATACATGTTTGTCTGTATTGCTACGTTTAGCGTGAGGTCACGAGTCACCTGAAGAGCAAGTTGGTACCTGGAATCTCAAGTCCCAGGCAAGTTGTGCCCTTGATCACTTCTTTTACCCACTCATGTTCTAATTAACCATAATGATCTGCATAGGTTAATTTTGATGGGACCTAATAGGTTACCCTAGTTTGTCTATCTTTATGCCTTGTTTACCACTGAACTTTTTGGGTAGTACTTGCTAGTGCTATATGTGGTTTTGGGCATTAAGATACACATTATTAATGATTATACTTTTGTTATCAGTTGTTATTTACTGTTCATGATAAGATTATTATGTTAATTGGAATATGGAGCGACCACCTGGGAAAACAGTGCTACCACAAGGGTTTAATGGAACGCCCTTGGCTGATTAATTAGGAAAGCTAGTGGAAGACTACCTCACCTGAAAGGGGCAAGGGCAGTAGGGGAGTGGTCAGTGTACGGAGGTCCTTGGTTGATTTTGCTGCGATGGCGGTCAGGCAAGGGATCCCTGCATTGGAGCTTCCTATAAACTGTAGCGGGTTTTCTGAAGCTAGTGGAACTTTGTAAAGGCCTCGTAGTGTTACCCTGCCTCGCTTCCTTGGTAGAGGTGTATGGGGCCCGTACAACCCCGTGGCAGATGGGTAACATGACTTGTGGGTAAAGATGCGCAACCTCTGCAGAGTGTAAAACTGGTATGCTAGCCGTGCTCACGGTCATGAGTAGCTCGGACCCTCACATGATTAATTTATGGAACTAAATTCAATTTGTCATATGCATTGCATCGCAGGTGATGTTGTTACTTTTGTTCTACTACTTAATTGGGTTGGTATTTACTTATACTTAGTAATTGCTAATAAAATTTTGACCAACTTTAAAAGCAATGCTCAGCTTCAACCGTCTTCTTTGGTAAGCCTTACACTTCATGACCTCCCACCTTTGGCGAGTTCATGCACATTATTCCCCACAACTTGTTGAGCTATGAACGTATGTGAGCTCACTCTTGCTGTCTCACCCCCCCACAGGTCAAGAATAGGTACCACAGGATGAGGCGCATGGAGGATGTTGTGATGTGTTCGTGAGAGGTCTAGGCCGTCCTCTCCCAGACAACTTTGGGTTGCTGGACCGTTGTCTCCTTATAATGTAATTATTTATTTTGTATAGAACTCCTGTTATGTAGTAAAGATGTGACATTCGATCCTGTGCCATGATTCATCATATGTGTGAGACTTGGTCCCAGCACACCTGGTGATTATGTTCGCGCCCGGGCTTTGGACCCCTAAAACCCGGGTGAGACAAAATGGAAGCACACGTCTTTTTTCCACCCATTTCTCTTCCTAGACAACATACTCTAAGTGACGCAGCTCAATAGGATAATAATTATCAACATCAGCCCACAAACATTGCAATTCCTGGACATACTCTACCACTGATCGCTCCCCCTGTTTGATATTATGGAGGCGGTCTTCAGTCTTCACCATCAACATAACATTTCCAGCTCTTGAGTACATTTCTTCAAGTGCTTTACACATTTCTGCAGCACTTACAATTGTATCAATTGTACTAGCAATTGTTGGAAACATAGAACTCAACATCCATACTACCATCAAATAGTTTATAGCATCCCAGCATTTCCACTCAGCACTTGACTTGTCTTTGAGCTCAACAACAACTCCATTAATATAGCCCTCGAGTTTCCTTGCCTTCAATAGTCGCAATACTCTTTTAGACCTTGCCAAATATTTTTTTACCCTTTCCATCTTAATCTCATTTGGCATCAGCTCTAGCTTCTAAATTGGTTCTGTATACCACATTTTCTTTACTTGAAGATAGGGGTGAAAACGGGTCAGGTATACCCGTCGGGTACCAGATACGGATAGTGTAAATACCCATTTTTTCGGATACGGATTCGGATTTTTTTATATTCGGGACAGATACGGGTAATACCCGTATACTGAAGCTTCGGATTCGGGTCGGATACGGAGCGAGGACTACCCGGTAAATACACGGATAGTCGGGTCGGATACGGGTACCCGAAATTCGGGTACTCGTTTTTTCATTTCCTGCATAATAATATAGTTATAAAATCATAACTTTTACATATGAAATCGAATGAAGATAAAGTTTATATGAAAATTGTAGAGCTAGAAGAGATCTATAACTTTGTAGTACATCAAATTTTTGTTTAAACATATATTTAGGCCAAAATCATTGAAATAATGTCTAAATTTATATCAAATTAATATACTTTATCATTTTATGTGGGGGGGCTTAATGTTATATCCACGTGACAACTTAAGGTTATCTTTGTAGAGACTATTTATTAGTATTGGTAACTTATTTGCAATTTTCGATCGACGCTACATTTTATGGATTTAATTGTATTTTGATGATTTTCTATGACAAGAAATTAATAGATGTATAAATAGCCTCAAAAAATCATGAAATTTTACGGAGGCACAACATATGTTCATATATAACCATAAAAATGTTTGGATCATAGGATCTATAAGATGCCCGTGTTTCTTCCATTTCACTTTCACTTATTTGTATGAGTTACATGTGAAATCACTGTAAGTATCCAAGTTCCAACATAATCAATACTTTACTTTATCATTTTCATATGAGGATTTCAGTTATCTTCGTATAAAATGTTTATTAGTTTTTGTAACTTATTTGCAATTTTTGAGTGAAACTAGAATAGTTTATGAATTTTTAATATTGTGGTGTTGGTTCTACAATGTCCTCGTGATTAGTAACTTTGAACTGCATGATGTCAATTTTGTCGGTTTCCTTTCCTATATTTGATCTATCATATACATGATTATGTATTGCTTAATTTATGTATTTGTTGGATGGTTGGACAATTAATATCATCGGGACGAACTACCCGACAATTATCCGGTACCTACCCGAGTAGTATCCGTTCTCCATTTCTTACCCGCCCGGATTATTACCCGGTCCCGTCGTATATCCGTCCCGAATCTTAACTACCCGTGTCCGGTCCTGAATTCGACAGAAATACATTAGGGTAGGATACAGATTGACCCTGTATCCGGCTGTATCCGTCCCATTGTCATCCCTACTTGAAGATGGAGCTTTATCCCTTGTTGGAGATATCAATTCAACCAACTTGCCAAGAACTTGTTCAATCCCTTGATTCTCTCACATTCTTACTAGCAACAACTAACCTTCGCTTTTCTATTTATGCACAACAGCACCGAGCACAAGACTCTCCAATACCCTTACCTCTTTCCACTGGTCCTTGAGCCAGAGCAGCACCGTTTTTTGGGAACATATCTGGTGCTCAAAGGGGTACGGTGCTCACGTGCACATTTTAAATCTGGAACGTCCATCCAACATCTAACAGAAGCACTAATTTTACAAAGAACCCCTTTCACCTTCCTCACTTGGTGGGAGGGGTTCTTAATCAAATTAACTGCAGCCGCTGGATGTGAGATGGATGTCTCAGATTTAAAATGTGCACTTGAGCACCGTACCCCTTTGAGCACCAGATATGTTCCCATAGCACCAGATATGTTCCCAAAAAGGGACCAGATATGTTCCCAAAAAGGGAACATAAGGGAACATATTTAGTGCTCAAAGGGGTACGGTGCTCAAGTACACATTTTAGATCTGAGACATCCATCTCACATCTAGCGGCTGTAGTTAATTTGATTCAGAACCCCTCCCACCAAGTGAGGAAGGTGAAAGGGGTTCTTTGTAAAATTGGTGCTTCTGTTAGATGTTGGATGGACGTTTCAGATTTAAAATGTGCACGTGAGCACCGTACCCTTTTGAGCACCGGGAACATATCTAGTGCTCAAAGGGGTACGGTGCTCACGTGCATATTTTAAATCTGGAACGTCCATCCAACATCTAACAGAAGCACCAATTTTACAAAGAATCCCTTTCACCTTCCTCACTTGGTGGGAAGGGTTCTTAATCAAATTAACTGCAGCCGCTGAATACACTAGAACACGCACACCACACACACAGGGACAATACATTTATATGGGCCAGGAAAACGACCCAACATTTTCTTAGTGGTCAAGCCTCTCTTATATATATATACTAGTTAGTTGCCCGTGCGTTGCGACGGTACACGAACACCGCTGATAAAAACATTAATAGTAATTAATTTTGGATCATTTCATGAGATGTGCTCTCCCGATAGGAGGAAAAGGAGGAAAGACCCATTCATTTTTTATTCATCAATTAGAACAAAGTAGAAGCAACTAAACACCATACATGTTTATATATCAAACACATATATTGTTTAATAGCTACACATGTGGTCAACAAGATGTTATTAATCAATTACGAGACTTCCTATGGATACGCGATGTGTCAATACTACACCATTTTTTTCCTAAAAACAATGATAACCAACGTCGCCGGTATGGGGGAGGTGAGGCCGAGGTTGGACTTGAGCACGATCTACTCGATCGAGGACGACGACGTGAACAGCGCGGGCGGCAGCTCGACGGGGGCTTGGGCGGCACCGAAACAACCGAAGATGGAGAGCGTCCGGAGGTGCGGCAGGCCGTGCAGCGAGGCAGGGTCGAGCCTAGCCCCCGGGCCTGCAAGGCGGGGTGGCGACGTCAGGGCCCAGGTGGAGGCAGGTGGCGCGGAGCAGGTGCACGTCGTCGGGCGCGAGCTCGCACTGCAGGCCCGGCCATGGCGTGTCGATGCAGGGCCGCGAGTGGAGCTGCGGCCACGCCGGGTCGCCGAGGAGGTTCGCCATCACCCGGAAGATGGCCGCCAGCTCCGACGCCGACGCGTCCCCTCCGGGGATTGCGGGTGACGGGGATCATAACTGGGAGGGTGAGGAGCGCGCGATGGGGAGCGAAGTAGAGAGGGAGGATGTCGGAGATGTGTGGTGGGAGGGGGGCAGAACCGTGCACCGTTAACGTCTACACTGTAGTCTTAAGTAGTAGTAAAGAAGATAAGATGTATCAATCTAATCCAACAAGATTTTTTTAATAAAAAAAGGATCTTTTCCTCTTGCTCAGCCGTTTGCAAGGCTTCCTGGCCGGCCTTCTTGCATAACCCTAGCCGCCGCCACAACAGGTGAGGTTTAGCTTTCGATTCCCCTTGTAGAGGCCCAACACCTTGCTATTTTGTTCTTGTGATGACTCTTTCTGTGATATCAACAAGAGCACGCCTTGAGGTCAGAACATCCTTGTCGTCGCTATATGGGAGGGATTCTATAGCCTTGACTGCACGATCAGTGTGTTCTCGTGCGAGCTCCTTTGTCCTTTCAACCCCATGGCTCTTCCGGAGATAGTCAAGGGCCTGCAATTTAAAGAAGTTTACGGTCCTGTCCTGCTGTTTTTTCTAACGCTGTTTCAGAAAACATCCACTTTCAAGTGTGCAAGGAGGTGAGGCTAAATTAACAAATTAAATGTTCCGCATGCAATTAGCTGGCCATGAGAACCAATGGTATTTGGAGATGACAACTGCCAGACATCAAGTAAATGATTTATGCTGTTCCTCAATATCCAGCTAAACTATTCAAGTCAAGTCCAAAAAGTCTTGTACTTGTACCACTAGATATCAAAATTCATTAGCATGTCTAATAACAAGTAAACCATATAAACAAAATCTTCTCTTTGCTAACACATTCTTGTGCATCGTGTAAGTCACTTCCCTTCACTAGAAACAATTGCTTTGTGTGTTTTTTAGCGAAGATTATTCCCTAATCTGTTTGTTTTATAGGTAAATGAACAATGAAAATTGAAACCTGCACCTGCTCACAGCCTAAAGTAACTACTTACAATTTCAACGTTTGCAGGATTACCAAAACCTCGGTCAACAACTTCTAGTAGTTGCGGGAATTCCTCCATCGCATATAGCATTGGGGCAGTAATGATTCCCTGCATAGTGAATGCCAAGGTTTTTGTGTTGATACAGAAGCTTTAGCCTAACCATATCTCACATCTAATTCCAGTAGGCTGACCATAAAGAGATGGACAACAAAGTTTTATATATTATACTTATCTAGACAATGATAATCTTTTCTACAACAACTGATATGTGAAGTCGACACATCAGCAAAAATCCAGTCACCAAAAGTTGTCTCTCCTAAAAGCTATTATTAAAATAGATGCTGCTGAAATAGACCTATATATATATATATATATATATATATATATATATATATATATATATATATATATATATATATATATATATATATATATATATATATATATATATATAGACACTACCGGAATCGCGTTCTTTGCCGAGTGTCTAAGACACTCGGCAAAGGCTATTTTACACTCGGCAAAGGCTTTGCCGAGTGTAACACTCGGCAAAGAACACTCGGCAAAGATTTCATCGGCAAAGGGTTCTTTGCCGAGTGCTTTTTTCGGACACTCGGCAAAGACTTTGCCGAGTGTCAAAAAGCACTCGGCAAAGAAAAACACTCGGCAAATTAAGAATCGAAAAAATTAAAAAAAAACAGCAAAACATTTTTTAAATTCTAGGAACAACTCTCCAACCCTACCCTACTACCTTACCTGTTGCCCTATCATTTTTCACTATTATTTTGAATCAAACTTATATGTTTTGTAAATGGTGAGATTCGAACTCGCGACCTCTCTCTCGCGCATACCCTCCTATACCACTACACTACTACACCAATTATGTTTATACTACGTTTTCATTCCTCATGTACTATAACAAATCGAGAGTAATTTGATTATTTAAGGCACTAAATGAGTTCATTTGAAAATGTGACCAACTATAAAGTTGCATAACTTTTTGAGATCTAAAAGTTTTATTTTAATAGTTTCTACATCCGAGACCATTTATAAAATTTGAATTTTAAATTTAAAAACTTCACACGAAATTTTCAATGATAAGATGATTTCAAATCAAAAAATTGTCAACTACAAAGTTTCATTACATTTCAAGACCTACAACTTTTATTTTGGTGGTTTTTCCATCCGAGACAGTTTGAAAAATTCAAATTTCAAAATTCAAACATAGTTTTGCATAACAAGATGATTTCAAACTAAAACATTGTCAACTACAAAGTTTCATAACTCTTCAATACCTACAACTTTCATGTTGGTGGTTTTTCCTTTCGAAGTCGTTTTCAAAATTCAAATTTTAAATTTTTAAAATTCAGACATAGTTTTCGTTGACAATATGACTTCAAATGAAAAAGTTGTCAACTATAAACTTCTATAACTTCTCAAGATCTACAAAGTTTATTTTGGTTGTTTGGTAATTTGTTTATCTCAGATGATGGTTCTAACAATATGCACAAATTCTATACGTCCCTCTCGTAGTTTCATAAACTACGAGAGATATATAGGTTTTGTGAACAAATTTATTTTTATTTTGTCATATGAAGAAATGTTCAATATATAAATTGTACATCATGATGAGTTATACAAATTTGTAGTTGAAAACTTTTTCATTTGAATTAATTTACTACTTTAAAATGTGATTTTTAAATTATCTTTGCCTAGTGTTGGAGAAAAAACACTCGGCAAAGAGCTCTTTGCCGAGTGTTGTATTTGTGACACTCGGCAAAGAGCCCTTTGCCGAGTGTCAAAAAAAGACACTCGGCAAAGAAACTCTTTGCCGAGTGTCGAAAATAAAACACTCGGCAAAGAGCTTCTTCGCCGAGTGTTTTCTTTTACCGAGGGTTTTTTGTGTGGCACTCGGCAAAGAGCTCTTTGCCGAGTGCCCGAAATAAAACACTCGGCAAAGAGCCAAATTCCGGTAGTGAGAGAGAGAGAGTAGTAGTAGCAGTACTAGGACTTAGGCTACGGCCGACTGCAATAAGAGATACTGCCGGCATACTGGGCCAATATCACGCAGGAGATGGCCTATCGAAGCTTATACTTGAAAGCCCTATAACATAATTAATCTAACACCCCCTCCCAGTGGTAGATCTAGAATTTTATTGTAGGGTATGTCATTTAAAATTTACATATATATTTGATCAAACTATAAAACAAATAGCACACAATATTTTTCTATGTTGAATATTTTTAGATATTCTTTATATTTTTTATAATATATTTATATATATACTGTGTCCCTTGTGTCCATCGTGCTGGACCCGACGTCCTCCCACTACCCTTGTTGGCGGGGCAGGTCCTCCTCACTCTTCAGCACTATGCTCTCGCCGACCACGTCTTCGACGACATCGTCGCCCCGCCGTCTCCGTCCTAGTACCTGATGGACAGTGCGGTGCTCTCGTGGCTCCACGACACCATCACCATCGAGCTCCAAGACATCATCCGCGACCAGGCAGACACGGGCCGTCAGGCGTGGCTCGCTCTCGAGGAACAGTTCCTCGGGAACCAGGACGCTGGGGCCCTTCACCTCGACGCCCAGTTCCATCAATTCTCTTAGGGGACCTCTCCGTGGGGGAGTACTGCCACCAGATGAAGGGCCTGGCGAACTCTCTCCGCGACCTCGGCAAGCTGATGGCGGACCGCACCTTGGTGCTGAACCTCCTGCGTGGCCTCAGCCCCCGCTACGGCCACCTAAAGGCTTTGCACAAGAAGACCGTGCCCTTTCTCACATTCCATATCGTGCGGAATGAGCTTCTTCTCAAGGAGCTCACCATGGCGATTGAGGCACCGTCTCCGGCCCTAGCACTCTACAACGCTACCACTGGTGCTCAAGCGTCTTCCGGGGGACATGCCCCTCGCACTTCGTCGACCGGGCCCCCGCTCGTCCTCCTGCCGCGGCCCCTCGTCGGGCCTCCACCGCCGACGGCGGCCGTCGCCCCCGCAAGGGCGGACACGAGGTTGGCAGCTCCACCCGTGGAGGTTGCACCATCCGGGGTGGCAGCTAGGGCTGACCATCGTTCTACAACCCCTAGACCAGAACCATCTCCATGTGGCCGGGTCAGGCCCCCAGTGCCTCCCATCCTCCGGCGCCAGCTCTCTTAACCGCGACCCCCTACAGTGCACCTCCGCCGCCTTCCTACGGCATGCCTCCTTACGGCGTGCCCCCGACGACCCGCCCTGCCTCATCTCCCGCCTCCGGGGACCCCCACCACGACTCCCTGGTCCCCGTTCGCTGGAGGCTGGGCCCAGCCTCTCTAGCCACCGCCTATAGCACCATGGCGTTGGCTCCACTCTCTCCTGACTGGGTCATAGACTCTGGTGCCTCCTACCACACCACCCCCACCGCAAGCATGTTATCTCGCTCTCACCCACCTCATTCCTCCCACCCCGCCTCGATCGTTGTTGGAAACGGTTCCACTCTGCCGGTCACCTCAGTATGTGCCTTGGTTCTCCCTGGACCGTTCTATCTCAACGACGTTCTCGTAGCCCCCCACATCACCCACAATCTCCTTTATATCCGTCAGTTCACCACCGACAATTCTTGTTCCATTGAGATTGACTCCTCTGGTTTTTCTGTGAACGATCTGACCATCAGGACCCCTCTCACCCACAGTGACAGCGTCGGGCCCCTCTACACGCTCCAGCCTTCTTCCACCGGCACGTCTCCACCACCCGTTCTGGTCTCCACCACCACCTCCACCTCTTGGCATCGTCGTCTCGGCCACCCAGGATCTGACGTCATGACCAAGCTTTCCAACAGTCTAGATTCTTCTTGTAGTAGGAGACATTTTGAGGGTCTCCGTCATGCTTATCATTTAGACCGACATACTCGTCTCCCATTTACTATCTCTTCTTCTCGGGCTGAGCAGGCTTTTGACCTGGTTCATTGTGATCTCTGGACCTCCCCTGTACTCAGTCTTTCTGGATATAATACAATTTAGTGATTTTGGATGTTTTCCCCATTTTCTCTAGACTTTTCCTCTTCGATTGAAGTCCGACACATTCACCACTCTCACACACTTATTCGCCTGGGTCTCCACCCAGTTCTGTCGCCCGGTCCGTGCCCTGCAGTGCCATAATGGCCGCGAGTTCGACAACCATACCTTCCGATTGTTCTTTCTCATCAGTGGCATTCAATTGTGTCTCTCGTGCCCCTACACCTCTACCTAGAACGGCCAGGCCGAGCGCATGATTCGCACCACCACCAATATGATCTGCTGCCTTCTCTTCTAGGCGTCTCTCCCTGCCAGCTACTAGGCAGAGGCCCTACACACCGCCAACCACCTCCTCAACCGCCTCCCATCGAAGCCGGTGAGCCACCCTACTCCCCATTTCGCCCTGTACGGCACATCCCCCTCCTACGACCACCTCCGCGTGTTCGGTTGTGTCTGCTATCTCAACACTTCCGCTACTGCTCCTCATAAGTTGTCTCCCCGCTCCACCCGCTGCTTCTTCCTTGGCTACTCCCCAGACCACAACGGGTATCACTATCTTGACCTCGTCTCCCACCGCATCATCATCTCCCGTCACGTCGTCTTCGAAAAAGATGTGTTTCCCCTTGCTGGGTCCTCCCCACCCACAGATCTCGACTCCCTCCTTGAGTATGACCCGATTACCCATCCACCCCAGGCGCCTAACCTCGCATCGTTGCCCACGCCACGTGCGGCCCTGTCGACCCCACATGCGCCCCGCGCGGCTCCGACGCCTCCGCTCGCACTTCTACCCGCGCCACGTGCGGCCCTATCAATCATGCCCACGCCGCGTGCGGCCCCGTCGACGAGCGTGACTCGCTTCACCTACCCCGCCCTCGTTTACTACCGCCGCAGGAGCGCGCCTCCCTCGGCGCCCACGGACCCGGGCCCCTCGACGAGCATGACCCGATTCACGGACCCCACCGTCATTTATCACCGCCACGAGCCGGCCACCGATGGACCGCTCTGAGCTGCCGGTGTACCACCCGATCACCATTAACCGCGACCCCGGGCACGTCCACCCGATGGTGACTGGACGCGTCCCGGTGTCCTTCGGCCCGTCGACCAGCGGATTCTGACTGCTGATACGACCGCTACTCCACCGGACGCCTCCCCGGTCCCCTCCTCCGTACGCACTGCCCTCGCTGATCCACAATGGCATCGGGCTATGGAGGAGTACGTGGCCCTGCTGGCCAACCACACCTGGGACCTAGTGCAGTGTCCTCCAAGCAGCGATGTGGTCACCGGCTAGTGGCTCTTTCGCCACAAGTTGACTTCGGATGGCTCCCTCGACCGCTTCAAGGCCCGTTGGGTCCTTCGGGGCTTCACCCAGCGCCCCGGAGTAGACTACAACGAGACCTTCAGCCCCGTCGTCAAGTTCGCCACCGTCTGCGCCGTCCTCTCCCTCTCCCTCTCCCGGGACTAGGCGATCCATTAGCTAGACGTCAAGAATGCCTTCCTCCATGGCACTATGACGGAGACTGTCTACTGCAGCCAGCCCACCGGCTTCGTCAACGCCTCTCACCCGGATCTGGTACGCCGGCTGAACCGCTCCCTCTACTGCCTCAAGCAAGCGCCGCGGGCCTGGTACAGTCGCTTCACATCCTACTTGGCCACCATCGGCTTCGCCGAGGCCAAGTCAGATACGTCACTCTTCATCTACCGACATGGCTAGGACACCGTCTAACTCCTCTACGTCGACGACATTGTACTCACGGCATCCACTGTCGATCTCCTGCAACACACGATCATTGCCCTCCAGCGGAAGATTGCGATGAAGGACCTGGGGTCCCTCCATCACTTTTGACATTACCGCCGAACGCTGGCCCTAGGGTCTCTTCCTTCACCAGCGCCAGTACGCCATCGACATCTTGGAGCGGGCTGGCATGTCTGACTACAAGCCCTGCTCCACGCTTGTCGACACTCAGGCGAAGCTTTCTGAGGCCGATGGGCCCCCGGTCACCGACGCGACGTCTTACCGGAGCTTGACCGGCGCGCTCTAGTACATCACCTTTTCCTAGCCCAACATCGCCTACGCCGTATAGCAGGTGTGCACACCCACGGGAGCCCCATCTCACCGCTCTCAAGCGGAACCTGAGCTACCTCCGCGACTCCCTCGAATATGGCCTCCTCTTCCGACCATCCCCGACGTTGAAGCTCGTGGTCTACACCGATACTGACTGGGCCGCTAGCCCCGACACGCGCTGGTCCACTTTCGGCTACGTTGTGTTTCTGGGCGCCAACCTCGTAAGCGGTAGCCCGTCGTCTCCCGCTCCAGCGCAGAGGCCGAGTACCGCGCTGTGGCCAACGGCGTGTCGAAGGCCTCCTAGATGCGCCAGCTCCTCCACGAGCTCCACAACCCCCTTCAACGTGCTATCCTCGTCTACTGTGACAACGTCAGCGCCGTCTACCTCTCCACTCATCACGTGCAACATCAGCGCACGAAGTATGTGGAGATCGACCTGCACTTCGTCCGCGAGTGTGTCGATGCTGGTGACGTTCGGGTTCTCCGCGTCCCCGCACGCTGTAGTTCACCGACATCTTCACCAAGGGGTTACCGTCGGGTGTATTTTTAGACTTTCGGTCCAGTCTCAACATCTGTACAGGATAGAGTTGCGACTGCGGGGAGTGTTAGAATACCCGTTAGGGTTTAGGGGCTTCCCTGTGTATTTACCCTCTCGCCCCCTTGTAATGGGCCTGGCCCAACTATCCCAAGTCTATTAATATAACACCCAACCCTAATCTAGGGTAAGGGTTTCCCACAATCATCGTTTTGTTTCTTTAGTTTACCATATAGGAAAATTCAATTCAGAAACTACAAGGGCAGCTCCTGCAACACTGACATGTTATGATGCCTTAATTCGCATTGTGGATGTCTTCAAGCTTGCTTTTGGGCCCATGTCGTTTGTTGTCGTCTCTGACCATATTGTTACTAGACACATCCTTCAAGAGAACACATTCTATTATGATAAGGTATATTGTCTAGCATGTACCATCTGATCCAATTGTTGCTAGACACATCCTCCGGGAGAACATATATTTGTTATGATAAAAGTATGTTGTCTGTCTTGTACCGTACTAGACATGGGATTGCTCAAAATCTCTACAACATAATAGTGTAAATGGTAAAAATAAGCTAAATTGTGCACAAGTGAGGGTTTAAACCATGGTTGTTGGCTCTAAACACACATTCACACCCACCTACCAATAGAACACACATGTTTATGGGTTTTATACTCTACTCAAGCATAATATTGAGATTTTTATGAAAAAATAGGAAAAAAATAAAACTGGGTCGTGCAGGCCCTAGCTCGTCGTGCTACATCTAAGGCCCAAGCATGACACGGTGATTGAACCAGGCTAGCATGGGCCCGGTGGACAATGGGTTGGGCCATGCTCAGGCCGAGCTAAACCGTGCCAGGCCACGCGAAGAGAACCCTGCTGCCAGCGATGAAGGAGCCGTTATGGCTGAGTATGGCATCAGCCATACCTAAATTTTTAAAGTTATGACACCTTTTATAAATACTAGGACATTTGTGTTGTGGTGGTTATAATTTAGCGTTTAAGACATCAGATTACGTGTTTAATTCTTGTGTGCGGCTGTGTGCAATATTATCTCTTTTTTCCTACCATCTAGCCCTGTGTGTACTTTTTTCTTTTTTCCTAATAGCAAGCCATACCTTAATTTTCTTTTGTCCTCCACCACTGCTTGTCGCCACTATCCTCGCAAGCCACTCGAGAGTTTTGGCTAGTTACTCTAGTACCGACAAGGCGGAAAGGGGAGGAGGAACCGGTGGCGGCAGTGGCTAGGGTTTGATGCCGCCCGAGCCCCCTCACAAGAGACGACGTGGGGATTGGAATTTTTCTTTCTCACTCGACATATGAAATGCATTTATGCAGGTTACATGGTAGATGTTATGAACATTTGGGGCTAATGTTATGTGGTTGCTAGTGTTGAGGGCGGAAAGAGTTGAGGGGGCGGCGAATGGCTGTGGTGCTACAGTACCCGTGGTGCTACAGTGCGCGGGTACTGTTCGTTGGATGGGGCTGCGAGAGTTAGAGGACGACGGCTAGGGTTAGGGGCACTGGGGAGGCCGGCCGTAGGGCTTTGCCCACGACCGACAAGAGAGAAGGGATTTTGTTCTAATCTCTTGCTTGCCCTAGATTGATACATCTCCTCTGATTATATAGAGAGGTCCTACATGGCCCCTAAGCAAGCGACTAATTAACCCTAATTTGACTCCTCTAACACTACACCCCACCTAGACATGCAGCTCGAGGACAACCTAACAATGACTCCGCTAGACACAAATCTAACACCTAAAAATAAGCCTTTGACATCATGGCTTATTTTATTATTCTGAACCTAAATTAGAATGTGATTCTTTATTTTTGACCCCTTAGGATAAAGCGAACACCCTCCATGCATTGGACCTGCACATGTGCAGCCACCTGGATCCCATGGGAACAACCTCGTCCAGGCTGCAAAGGAAGACGTGGCAGCTCACCACTCCTACGGCCTGAGCTGCCGCGAGAAGAGAGAGCCACCCAACCAAATGTATTCTTGTTGTCCACATGGCTATGGATAAGGATGGAGAACTGGAGTGGAGGATCGACCAACCATGCCGAAGGCCTTGCCGCCACATGTGTCGCGTGTTGTTCAACGCGCAATATCGATGCAAGTCATTGTGCCAGGGAACGGCGGACCGCAGCCTGCAGCCACGCCGCTGCTGCCACTTTCCATGCTTGATGTCGTGCCAGGAAGTCGTGTGTCGCAGCCTGAAGACGGCAAGCCATTGCCTACAGTCGTGACGCTGCCGCAACTTGCTGCACTGGATGGCATGCCACGAAGCCACGTGCAGCCGACTGTAGTCGTGTCGCCACCGTTGATCAACGGTAAAACTCCACCTTTGCCGCGAATAGATCATGGAACTGGAGGATAGCAGACCGGTCCTACTCTAGATCTGCCCTAACATGAGCGAGCTCCTCACGCAAGGTGAAGAGATCGTCCGCATCAGAAGTCATGGGAAAGGATCCCTGACTCATGATACCAGATGTTATGAACACCGTTTGGGGCTGATGTTATGTGGTTGCTAGTGTTGAGGGCAGAAAGAGTTGAGAGGGTGGCGGATGACTGTGGTGCTACAGTGCCGCGAGTACTGTTCACTGGATGGGGCTGCGAGGGTTAGAGAGTGACGACTAGGGTTAGGGGCGCTGGGAGGCCAGCCGCAGGGCTTTGCCCATGGCCAACAAGAGAGAAGGGATTTCCTTCTAATCTCTTGCTTGCCCTAGATTGATACATCTCCTCTCTTTATATAGAGAGGTCTTACTTGGACCCTAAGCAAGCGACTAATTAACTCTAATGGGCTAAGGCCCAATAGGCCCTTGACTCCTCTAACAGTTGATGTGTTGAGATCAGGCACAACAACTAGTTCAAATAGAATACAAATTATTGTAAAGGTTTGGAATATTTTTGAACAATTATCTCATTTAAACAAGGTATACATATGTGATATATAGAAACGTAGCAAGACACGAGCATCTAACTAGTATAAATATATATTTCAGATAATAGACATGATTACATTTTCAGTCACTGCAAAGTAAATAGAATGAAAAAGTTAAGTTGTTATTCTCACATGGCGAATATGAGACAATGAACCGTTCCCAAGGGATGCAGAGGTGCCTGTGAAATTAAGTACATCATCAATTAACTGGAAGGCTAGACCCTGCATGTACCAAATTAGCTAAGTTATCGCCAAGTTTACAGAAATAACTTGCATGGAAATGAATTCAAGAAAAAGGAATAAGAAATGTTCCACAAACCAGGTTTCGACCATATTCGTATGCAAGCACCGAGACCTCAGCTGTGTGTCCTGCAAGAATAGCAACCGCCTTGCAACTATTTGATATCAATGATGACGTTTTGTAGTATGTCTTCTGCAGGTAGTACTCCATGCTGCATTTGGAAGAATCTATATCAGAATTTGCTAAAGACATCGTTGAGTGGACGGAAGAGTAAAACGAAAGTAGAAACAATGTGCAAGAATTTCACACTACAACTCTTGGTATAAATTTTTTAGATCTGACTAAGCAACGGAGACCATTATAGGGAGAGCATATTAAACCTTCGTTGTTGCTCTGTGCTTGTAGAGATCTGCATAGTTTCACCAGTAACTAGATGTTCTACAGTAGTTGCCATTAGAGAAGCCACCTGCATAGACAAGGTAGAAATCAGTTGGTGGTGATATAGACAACTTGCAAGAAAAGAGCACATGGGCACGGTATCCAGATGGATAGATCTAGAATTACAGCACAAGATAAGCATGTTATGCTGCTGAATACCAAGTAAATAGAATTTAAGATCAGAAGTGCATGAATGATATCCATGAAATGAGTCTAATGGCATGCGCAGAAGCAACTGATATAGCATGTAACAACTGTCTCTTCAGAAGATCAAATAAGGTAAACAAATTGCCCATTCTTGAAGATTGCTAAAAACAAATGAATAAGACATGTCAATTGACCTCTGTGTTCCCAAGTGCTGCAAGGGCCACACATGCTCTAGACAGCAGGAAGTCACCAGCCAGCACAGAAAGCTGCAGACAGAACATTCGATGAATACTGCTGTCAAACAATCTCAACTGTAGGAAGCTCTCCAGTTTAGAAATAGAGAACCACAACGAAAGCAGTTTTGAGAACATATTTTAACACTGCTGCCTTAACCAAAAAAATGGTGCTTCTATTATTCCGTAACTTCAAGATGAGAGTGCCACCTAATTTAATGCTTATAAAAGATTTTGATTTCCAAATATCCTAACTTCATATTAACCTGTAACCAAATGAAGAAGCTTTTATTTGCCTGCTAGACCACAAATGCATACCAGTTCACTGGAAGCTAAAACTTTTCATAGTTTTGAATTACTATTCGAGTAGTTAGTCTCAATGCATAGGAACGATACGGTTATTACACTGCACGCGTAAATACCTTGTTTCCCTTGATGAGATTCAATGATCTGACGCCACACCTAGTATCGGCATTGTCAAGAACATCATCATGCATAAGGCTTGCAACCTGCAGACATAAAAGATTGAGGAAAGAAAAACAGAATAGCAATGTGTGGCTCTGAAGGATAGCCACAATACTAACATGAATCATTTCAGTTATCTCGGCAATGTTCTGCTGCCGTGAGCGGAGTTTATCTGCCAATATACTGAGAACTTTGCCTTCTGTTGATTCTGACAAAGAGAATTTCACAGCTGATGCCATGAGCAACAAAACCTGTCAATACAAATTTCGAGCATTAGAGACACGAAAGATCAAGAAGAGAGGAGGCACCAACCAAGAATAAAATGACAATGTAGTCATTTGTTTAAAAAACAATCCAAAAATTGAGGAATTACCGTAGGTTGGAATCTTTTTCCCTCTACTCCCACCTTGAAAAAGTACTCAGCTGTTGATGCCAGTTTGGGGACCTGCAAATGCAGATGTAGGGCTCCGACAATGAAACTTTGTCCATCAATAGATCAATAAAACATCAAATCATCTTGTTGGATTATTGTATTTGTGTCTATGTAATTGGGTTTTGGCCCAGCCCATATATCAATCTCTACTATATTTAAGTGTGAGATTCGTCATGCGTCCTCCCCTAGCGATTCCCGCACACGCGTTGCCTCCCCATGCGTGTCGCTATTCCCGCACACGTTGTTAAAAATAGGGCGTGTTGGTGGGGGATCAAACCCTACACCTTGAGCAGGAGACAAACAACCTCTACCACTGCACCATATGTCTGTGTGCGTTACAGATAGGAGAGATATCTCATTTAAGCAAGGTCTATCTATACGATATATAGTGTCAGTGTACCCGTTTAGGGTTTGGGGTTCTACCCCGTGTATTTACCATCTCACCACTTAATGGGCCAGGACCCTTAACACAGTCTATTAATACATCACCCAATCCCTCATTAGGGTTAGGGTTTCCCACATGGTATAGAGCTAGGGTTTTCTTTCCTTCCTCCCCTTCTCCCCCACCCAGTCGCCGCCCCCCTGTCTGCTGCTGGCCGTCGCCCCCTGCCACCGCCAGCCCGCCATGGAGCCACACCCCTCTGGTACCGACTACCCCCCTCTCTCGTCCTGGTGCGGTCGCTGTCGGCCCTCCCCCTCACGGCGCAGGCCCTCGGCCTAGCCTGACCGCCACGGGCCTCCCCAGTGCGATGCCTCGGCCCGGCGTGGCTCTCCCCGGCGCGGCGCCTTGGCTTGGCGCGACCGCAGCCGACACAGCCCCCCCCCGGCGCGGCGCCCCTGCTCCCCAGCACCGTCGCTGCCCTCGCCCTGGCACCCCTATCCACTAGCGCAACCGCCGCTGCGTGCGCCGCCCTCAGCGTGGCCCTGGGCGTCTCCCCGTCCTTTTTTCGGCTCTCCGCCCTACGACCTTGTTGCTGGGGCGGCCCCCTACATCACCGGTCTCGAACCCCTCCTCGACAGGATCGCCGCCACTCAACGGCGTCGAGGTTCCCCTCCAGGCTTCCCCGCCTTTGCTGCCCCCACATGGACCGACGCCGTTGCTTCCCTGTCCGCTCCTCCGCCGGTTTCCTCGACTCTGGCTACGACTATTGCCACGATCCAAGCTGTCGTCGCTGCCTCCCGGGACCGCGAGCGTGCTGCGACTCTCGCCCTGGAGCACGAACGTGCCATGGGCGCCGCTTTGACTGCCTAGATGGCCACCGCGCAGCGCCTCATACTCGACCATCCTGCGGTCGTCCATGAGGCTCCGATGCTCCCACCTGAGGCCCCTCCTCGCGCCTGGTCTCGACGTCGACCACATCGCCGCCCTCGACACACAAGTCGTCGGACTTTACAACGTTCGGTCCCTCGTGTCCATCGTGTTGGACCCGGCGTCCTCCCACTACCCTCGTTGGCGGGTGCATGTCCTCCTCACACTTCGCGGTATGCTCTCGCCGACCACGTCCTCAACGACATCGTCGTCCCGCCGTCTCCTTCCTGGTGCCTGATGGATAGCATGGTGCTCTCGTGGTTCCATGGCACTATCATCGTCGAGTTACAAGACATCATCCGCGACTAGGCGGACACGGGCCGTCAGGCGTGGCTCGCCCTCGAGGAACAGTTCCTCGAGAACCGGGACGCTCGGGCCCTTCACCTCGACGCCTAGTTCCATCAGTTCTCTCAGGGGGTACTCTCCATGGAAGAGTACTGCCACCAGATGAAAGGTCTGGCAGACTCCCTCCGCGACCTCGGCGAGTCAGTGGCCGACCGTACCTTGGTGCTCAAACTTCTACGTGGCCTCAGCCCTCGCTATGGCCACCTGAAGGCTCTCACTAAGAGGATCGTGCCATTTCCCACCTTTCATGTCATGCGGAACAAGCTTCTCCTTGAGGAGCTCACCATGATGATTGAGGCACCTGCTCCGGCCTCATCACTCTACAGCGCTCCTGCCGACGGTCAGGCGTCTTCTGGGGGGTAGGCCCCTTGCCCTTCGTCGACCGGGGCCCCTGCCAGCCCTCCTCCCACAGCCGCTATGGCCCCTCGTTAGGCTGCCACCGCTGACGGAGGTCGTCGCCCCCGCAAGGGCGGATGCGGGGTGGCGGCTCCACCCGTGGAGCTTCCACCGGCTGGGGTGGTAGCCAGGGCTGGCCATCGTTCTACAACCCCTAGACCGGAATCATCTCCATGTGGCCGGGTCAGGCCCCGAGTGCTCCCCGTCCTCCTGTGCCGGCTCTCCTCACTGCGCTCCCCTACGGCGCACCTCAGACGCCTGCCTACGACATACCTCCATACGGCGTGCGCTCGACGAACTAGGCTCCGCCTCCATTCCCACCTCCGGGACCCCCACCACGACTCTCTGGTCCCACTTGCTGGAGGCTGGGACCCGGCCTCCCTCGTCATGGCATTGGCTCCACCCTCCTTTGACTGGGTCATCGAATCCGGTGCCTCCTACCACATCACCCCCTCTGTAGGCATGCTATCTCGCTCCCAACCACCTTATTCCTCGCATCCCACCTCGATCGTCGTTGGAAACGGTTCCACTCTGTCAGTCAACTCAGTAGGTGCCTCGGTTCTCCCTGGACTGTTCTATCTCAACGATATTCTCGTAGCCCCTCATATCACCCGTAATCTCGTTTATGTCCGTCAGTTCGCCACCGACAATTCTTGTTCCATTCAGTTTGACCCTTCTGGTTTTTTTGTGAAGCATCTGGCCACCAGGACCCCTCTCACCCGATGTGACAGCGTTGGGCTCCTCTACATGCTCCGGCCTTCTTCCATCGGCGCGTCTCCACCTCCCGTCCTAGTCTCCACCACCACCTCCACCACTTGGCATCGTCGTCTCAACCACCCAGGACCTGACGTCATGACCAAGCTTACCAGCAGTCTAGATTCTTCTTGTAGTAGGGGACATTTTGAGGGTCTCTGCCATGCTTGTCAGTTAGGCCGACATACTCGTCTCCCATTTACTACTTCTCGGGCTAAGCAGGCTTTTGACCTGGTTCATTATGATCTCTGGACCTCCCATGTACTCAGTCTTTCTAGTTATAAATACTATTTAGTGATTTTGGATGATTTTTCCCATTTTCTTTTGACTTTTCCTCTTCGGTTGAAGTCTGACACATTCACCACCCTCACACACTTCTTCGCCTAGGTATCCACCCAATTCCGTCGCCTGGTCCGTGCCCTGTAGTGTGACAATGGTCGCGAGTTCGACAACCACGCTTCCTGTTCTTTCTTTCTCACCAATGGTGTTTAGTTGCGTCTCTCGTGCCCCTACACCTCTGCCTAGAACGGATGGGCTGAACGCATGATTCATACCACCACCAATATGATATGCTGCCTTCTCTTCCAGGCGTCTCTCCCTGCCAGCTACTGGGCAGAGGCTCTGCACACCGTCACCCACCTCCTCAACCGCCTCCCATTGAAGGCGGTGAGCCAACCTACTCTCCACTTCACCCTATACGACACAACCCCCTCCTACGACCACCTTCGCGTGTTCGGTTGTGTTTGCTATCATAACACAAGGGGTATCGCTGTCTTGACCTCGCCTCACACCGCATAATCATCTCCAGTCACGTCATCTTCGAGAAGATGTGTTTCCCCTTGCTGGCTCCTCCCCACCCACTGATCTCGACTCCCTCCTTGAGTTTGATTCGATTACCCCTCCACCCCAGGCGCCTTCGCTCGCGCCGTTGCCCACTCCACGTGCAGCCTCGATGCCTCCGCTCGCGCCTCTTCCCACGCCACGCGCGGCCCCATTGACCATGCCAGCGCCACACGCGGCCCCATCCACCGCGCCTAAGCCACGCGCGGCCCCATCGACTGCTCTCGCGCCACGCGCGACCCAGTCAACGAGCGCGACTCGCTTTGCTGACCCCCCCTCGTTGTCTATCACCACCGCGAGCAGACCACGACCGCGACCCTTATCGTCCCGGTGGCTCGCTCTGAGCCGCCTGTGTATCACCTGGTCGCCATCCACCGTGACCTCGGGCACGTCCACCTGATGGTGACTCAGCGTGCCGTCGGCATTCTTCGCCTCATCGATCGACTGATTCTGGCAGCTGATACAATCGCCACTCCACTGGATGCCTCCCCGGTCCCCTCCTCTGTTCGCACCACCCTCACAGACCCACACTGGTGTCGGGCTATGGAAGAGGAGTACACGGCCCAGTTGGCCAACCACACCTGGGACCTGGTGTCGTGTCCTCCCGGCACCAACGTGGTCACCGACAAGTGGCTCTTTCGCCATAAGCTGACCTCGAACGGCTCTCTCGACCGCTACAAGGCCCATTGGGTCCTTCGGGGTTGGGCGATCCATCAGCTCGACGTCAAGAATGCCTTCCTCTATGGCACTCTATCGGAGACTGTCTACTGAAGCCAGCCCACTGGTTTCGTCGATGCCGCTCGCCCGGATCTGGTCTACCGGCTGAATCGCTCCCTCTACAGCCTCAAGCAGGCGCCGCGGGCCTGGTACAGTCGCTTCGCCTCCTTCTTGGACTCCATCGGCTTCGTTGAGGCCAAGTCGAACAAGTCACTCTTCATCTACCGACGTGGCGACGACACTATCTACCTCCTGCTCTATGTCGACGACATTGTGCTCACGACATCCACCGCCGATCTCCTACAACGCACGATCATCGCCCTTCAGGGAGAGTTCACGCTGAAGGACCTAGGGCCCCTCCACCAATTCCTTGGCATCACTGACGAATGCCGACCCTAGGGGCTCTTCCTTCACCAGCGCCAGTACGCCATCGACATCTTGGAGCGGGCTGACATGTCCGACTGCAAGCCCTGCTCCACGCCTGTCGACACTCAAGCGAAGCTCTCCGAGGACGACGGGCCCTCGGTCGCCGACGCGGCGTCCTACAGGAGCGTGACCGGCGCGCTCTAGTACCTCACCTTCTCTAGGCCCGACATCGCCCACGCCGTCCAGCAGATGTGCCTGCACATACACACTCCACGGGAGCCCCACCTCACCGCTCTCAAGCGGATCCTGCGCTACCTTCGTGGCTCCCTCGACTATGGCCTCCTCCGTCCATCCCCAACGTCGGAGCTCGTGGTCTCCACTAACGTTGACTGGGCTGGCTGTCCCAACACGCGCAGGTCCACTTCCGGCTATGCCGTGTTCCTGGGCGCCAACCTCGTCTACTGGGCCGCCAAGCGACATCCCATCGTTCCCGCTCCAGCGCGGAGGCCGAGTACCGCGCTGTGGCCAACGGCGTGGCAGAGTCCTCCTGGCTACGCCAGCTTCTTCACGAGCTCCATAGCCCCCTCCAGCACGCCAGCCTCGTTTACTGCGACAACGTCAGCGCGGTCTACCTCTCCACCAATCCTGTGCAACATCAGCGCATGAAGCACGTGGAGATCGACCTGCACTTTGTCCGCGAGCGGGTCGCCGCCGGCGACAATCAGGTTCTCAGCGTCCCCACCACGCTGCAGTTCGCCGACAACTTCACAAAGAGGCTTCTGTCGAGTGTATTTCTAGACTTTCGATCCAGTCTCAACATCTATACAGGATAGAGTTGTGACTGGGGGGGTGTTAGTGTACCCGTTTAGGGTTTGGGGTTCTACTCGTGTCTCACCCCTGTAATGGGCCATGCCCACCTAACACAATCTATTAATACATCACCCAACCCCTCATTAGGGTTAGGGTTTCCCAGATATAGAAACCGTAGCAATGTATGGGCAACTGACTAGTATATATACACATGTCTACCCTGATTTAGGGTTTAGGGGTTCCCACTAACAACCATTGTTCTATGGAGTTCGATTCCTGGGGACTCACCATATGGGATCTTACCACTCCTGTCATGGTCGCCTGATGCGATAGTTCGGAACCACTATATCCTATTCTCTTTCCTGCTCCACCTCCCTTATCTCGTGTTCCTACACCCTACGCCCCCGCTGCTACTGCCTCTGCCTACACTTGGCATCGTCGTCTTGGGCACCCTGGTCTCGATGTCCTCTCCAGACTCTCAGGCGCCTCGACCATCACTTGCCCCGGCAGCACCGATGCCTCATTTTGCCATGCCTGTTAACTTGGTCGTCACACTCGCTTACCCTTCCGTTATTCCATGTCTCGCACTACTCACCTCTTCGACCTCGTCCACTGTGAATTTGGACATCTCCAGTTACAAGTACTATCTAGTCATCCTGGAAGACTTCTCTCCCTACCTATGGACCTTTCCCTTCCACCGCAAGTTTGACACCTTCACCAGTCTATCTCCCTTCTTTGTATGGGTGTCCACTCAGTTTGGTCACATCATTCGGAGTGTTCAATGTGATAATGAGCGAGAGTTTGATAAGTCCACATCTCGTACCTTCTTTCTCACCCATGGTGTGCAGCTGCGAGTGTCATGTCTTCCCACCTCCCCTCAGAGCGGTCGGACCGAGCACATGATTCGCACTGCCACTAATATGTTGTGTTGCCAACTCCTCCAGCTTTTCCCTAATTCGAGGTCGTCTTTTCCCTCCATGACTCTTCCCCACCTCCCGACCTCGATCCCTAATTGATGCTGATTTTGTCAATGTACCTTCTCTTCCCCTGCCCTCTTACGTGCCACGCATGGCCCCGTCGCCTGCGCCATGACCACACGTGACCCCGTCGTCTTTGCCTGCACCATGCGCGACCCCGTTACCTCTGCTCATGCCGCATGCAGCCCAATAACATCGTCATCTTCACCTGTGCCACACGCGACCTCGCTTGTCTGAACACCTTTGGCTCGCTTCACTGATCCCGCCCTCGTCTAACAACAGCATGTGCGGCCCGATCCACAAGTCCTCTCCAACGACAACCGACCCCATGCCCTGGCCCGCTCCCGTGACGAGCCACTGGTGCACCACCCTATCGCCATCCACAACGACCCCCGCCATGTCCAACCGATGGTCACTCGCCACTCGGTCGGTGTTCTCCGACCAGTTGACTGGTTGTTGCTCACGTGCACACCTCGTGGGAGGCCTACCTCACCGCTGTCAAGCGGATTCTTCGCTACCTCCACGGCACCCTCGATTACACCCTTCTTCAGCCCACTTCGACTTCTAAGTTGGTCATCTAAACCGACGCTGATTGGGTCAGCTGCCCTGACACGCGTTGGTCCACGTCTGGCTACACCGTGTTCCTTGGCACCAACCTTGTCTCCTGGTCCTCGAAGCGGCAGCCTGTTGTCTCTTGTTCCAGTGTCAAGACCGAGTAACACACTATGGCCAACGGCTTGGCTGAGGCATCCTAGCTCAGTTAGCTGCTCAATGAGCTCCACAGCCTCATGTGCGCCACACTCGTCTACTGCGACAACATCAGCACGGTCTACCTCTTCACCAATCTCGTGCAACACCAGTGCACGAAGCACGTGGAGATAGATCTTTACTTCGTCCGCGAGCGTGTCGCCATCGGTGATGTCTGTGTCCTCCACGTCCCGACCACTTCACAGTTCGCCGACATCTTCACCAAGGGGCTACCATCCATGATGATCTCGGAGTTTCTGTCCAATCTCAACATCTGTCCAGGCTAGAGTTATGACTGCGGGGGATGTTGGATTATTGTATCTGTGTCTATGTAGTTGGACTTTGACCTAACTCATACTCTATTAATATATATACACATGCCTACCCTAATTTAGAGTTAGGGTTCCCACTACATCTTTTCTGCCAGTAGTCCATAGGAGTACTACACCGATGAATAGACGAGTTCTGCTGAACAGGATCAACTGCTTACTGACCTCAGCAGACACCATGAATCGTAACCGATTTACAAGAAGTGATACCTCATCGGCGACTAATTCAAATGGATCTTGCTGTTCCTGAGAACATTTACAAAATTAGACTCTTCATACTATATTACAGCAAAAAAAACTTCCACATTTCAAACAAAATAAAAGGCCGAGGATAAATCCAGAACAGATTAAAGGCTTGTTTGGTTGTCTCCCCATGCACTTACCTGGCCAGACACGATTCTCAGGCATTGGATTTCAGTCGCCTAGGGCTGAGATCATTGCCTGGCCAGCTAGCTTCCTGGTAGGGCACCATCCAAACATCCCCTAAGAGCCAGTTTGGTAGAGCTCCTCCTCTAGATTCTCGACGGAAGCTGATTCTCTGTGAGAAGTGATTCTTTGATTGAAACTGATTCTCTAGGATAAACTCTACTTATACAAAAAAATCCTGTGTGTAAATTGAATCAGGAGAAGCTAATTTTTTCAGCGCCCAGCCTCCTAGTTCATTTCATAGAATCACTTAACAGAACCAGTAAAGAATCACTCCTCATTACTGTTTGGCAGAGCTTCTCCTGGATTCAACCTAGAAGCTGCTTTGGAAGCTCTGCCAAACTCACCCTAAGATAATCTTTGATTAATGCCAAAAACAACATCAAAGCCTTATTGTTGCAATATGAATGAAACTTTCTTTCAAGTCGAACATCAAATAAAACAGTTCAAATGATGAAAAGAAAATCAATTTATCCTGTACAAGAGCACAATGTGTTCTTTGCCATATTAGCATAGTCAAACTCAAACCAGGAACAGTATCTTAGTACCTGGGTGCATTACATGTTTTTTATGAATTAACAACTGAAAGTCATTTCACCCCTTTGTTGATCTGGAGATGGACGAACAGCATATCTATAAAAAGGAATCATATTGGGTCTATAATCTTTATAGAAGCTTTCTCATATGATAACTAATGTAGGGTGATAATATCCAAGATAGGCTTAAGATGAGAAGCCATCGATTGACACTGCATTAGAAAAAAAGATACCCACAGTGCTACAGACAAGAGATGTAATAGCAACAAGATGCAGTCAACTAAATAATGTGACACACAATGACTTTCTCTACTATATTAAAACATTAGTTTCAATGGTTGTTCCGCGTCATCCTTCCCGCTTAATGCAAAAACAAAGTAAAATTGTGTAAAATGGGGGTTCGAATCTTGTTTGTTGTTTTCACATTCACAACCACCTAACAAATACAATACATATATTTTTATGTCTTATTAAAACAAAGTCTACTCATATGATATATAGAAATCATAGCATGACGGGCAACTAACTAGTGTGAATTTATGTTCAACTATCATTTCCTACTTCATTTTAAAATTATGCCCTGCCCTAACCCTTTGAAAGAAAAAGGCAGAAGTGATCATTTCACACTAAATGAGAAGCACGAAACGAATGATTACAAAGATAATGCCTCAACTTCCTGATCCATGGAGGCCCCGTTCTGGCGAACCTGGTATTGGGCATCATGCAACCATCTAGAGCTCACGAGAGCAACACCTCTGCAACCAGTCACATTCTAAACGATACAGAATGTACAGACTACAGAGCCTGTATCAGCGCAACCGAAAAGCCGGACTTTTCCCATACCACGAACTGCATGGCCACATATGAAAGACCGGTTGCTATTCGTTGTGATTTACGGGACTAGAGAGCGTATTAACGAGGGCAAACTCGCGCCAATGCGATCACTAGAAGCGCAACCCCAAACGGTTTCTACCGGGGCGCGGCACAAGCAGCGCAAACACAACGCGGACTGTGGCTGGCAGCTCGGCCGCCAACCAGCACCAGCAGGCACCAGCTGCACCAGCACAGGGTAAAGTATGGGAAGGGAACGGGGGAGTGGACCTTGCTCCGAATCTGGGAGGCGAGGGGCATGTGGTGGTGGTGCCGACCCAGGAGGCCAGTGCCACCGCCGGCCGACGAGGTGGGCAGGAGCCTCTGCGCCTGGGCGACATGGCGCGCGAAAGCCCACCGCCAAGACATGCTTCAGTTGCTCCCGAGATCGGAGGCAGGGAGGATGAGCTGGAGAAAAGGTGACGCAAAGGGCGGCGGCCGATTTTTCTTTCATTGTGTATTTTAGTTTTTTTCTTTTTCAAAATTTCATGTTTACAACTCGGCCCTTTTGGTATGGCTCTGCGTTCTGTGCAAATGACTTATATAGAGAAGAGAGAGTTGTTTTACATTTCATTTGACAAAATAACTTCTCTTTTATTTTCTAGTGATGTATGAGAAAAATGTGGAAAGAGCCCCTAGAAACCATATTTTTTTATGCTTTATCTCCTAACAAGAAAACAGTTTTGGCTTTTAAAGTGCTCCCATGAATCATTTTTTTAGCGTTCGGCAGGGCTTCACGGTGAGTTAGAGCTGAAACCCCCCAAAAAACAATGTCAAAGAGGCCTTAAAGCAAGTTTGGAAATTTAAATCCCCACCTACGTTGAAGAAGATGGTGAAAAATGAACTAGTTTAAGGATTCGGCAGGACTTTAGCTTTTATAAAAATAGTTTTTGGCTCTGGCTTCTTCGCGCGTGTAGCTTTTCTGGGGAGCCAAAGCCCTTATCAAAAAAACCGTTTAGCAACATGGCTTTATATTGTTTTTCAAAATAAATTTTAGATAATTTTTTTTCAAACAACATGAACAGACAACTATTTCAACAAAAAAACTCTTGTACTTTCAGACCCAAGTAGTCTGGTGGATATGGACGGAACTAGTTCGGTCGTGCTCTGCATCACCATGTTGCATGCGCCATGGCGTCCTTGGGCCTAGATGGCCGGCTCACGGCCTCACGGGTACTCTTTGCGTCCACAGAGAAGGTGAAGCAGGAGGCCAAGCCGCGCACGGCTGGCTGCTGTAGGTTCAGGTCCGGTCGGACCACCGGAATTCACCTGTCCCGACTCCCGATGCATACGGACGAAAACGGGATGGGTACCCGAAACGGATATCAAATACGGGTATGAAAACGAGACGTAATTTTGATACGGATACGGGTATTTTGTTTATCGGGACGGATACAGGTATTACTCGGATATTGAACCTCGGATACGGGTAGGATATGAAATCACTAATACCCGATCAATACCTGAAAATCCCGAGTCGAATATGGTACCCGGAATTCGGATATCCGTTTTTTCTTTTTCTGCATAATATAGTTATAAAATCATAACTTTTACATATGAAATCGGATGAAGATAAAGTTTATATGAAAATTGTAGAGCTTGAAGAGATCTATGACTTTGTAATACATCATTTTTTTGTTTAAACATATATTTTAGACCAAAATCATTGAAATAATGTCCAAATTTATATTAAATTAATAGACTTTATCATTTTTATGTGGGTGCTTAAGGTTATCTCCATGTGGGAACTTAAGGTTATCTTTTTATAGACTATTTATTAGTATTGGTAACTTATTTGTATTTTTCGGTCGATACTACAATATTTTAATGATTTAATTGTATTTTGATGATTTTCTATGACAAGAAATTAATAATACATAAATAGCCTAAAAAATCGTGAAATTTTACGGAGATACAACATATGTCCATATGTAACCATAAAAATATTTAGATCATAAGATCTATAAGATGCCCACGTTTTTTTCCTTTCACTTTCACTTATTTGTATGAGTTACATGTGAAATCAGTGTAAGTATCCAAGTTTCAACATAATCAGTACTTCACTTCATTAATTTCATACGAGGACTTGAGTTATCTTCATATAAAATGTTTATTAGTTTTTGTAACTTATTTGCAATTTTTGAGTGAAACTAGAATATTTTATGAATTTTAAATATTGCGGTGTTGGTTCTACAATGTCCTTGTGATAAGCAACTTTGAACTGCATGATGTCAATTTTACCGGTTTCCTTTCTTACATCTGATCTATCATATACATGATTATGTATTGCTTAACTTCAGTGATTTCAAGTCGTCTGACTAATTGCGATTAGTCGCAATTAGTCGGGCTAATCGGTTCTGTTAGCACGACTAGGGAGGGCGGCCCGATCTGCTCGATTAATCGTTTGGTCGTCCGATTAGTCGTCGACTAAACGCGACTAGTCGTCCAATTTGGGTGGGGCGATTAGTTGCCCTGGACTCCTAGTTTAGGTCAATAGTAAGTCTGCACTTGGCATTTATATAGTAACTAGTAAGTCTGCAACTCTGCATCATATGAATTATTGAGTTAGTGACTACTAAGTAGTAATTGATGTTCAATTGTTCATGTTCTGAAATCTGCAATCTGAATTCTGTCTTCCAGTATTCATATTTGCTATGTTTGGTAATTGGTATTGCTTCCTATATACTATATTGCTATATATAATTAAGTTAGTGACTGATGTTGATGTTCTGAAATCTGAATTGTCCAGTTCCAGTATTCATATTTGTTATGTACTTATGTTTGGTATTGCCTCCTATATGCTATATTGCTATATATATCAATATTATATACATAGGTCCTGCAAATATGCAGGAGCGCTGTAGGGACGACCAGGTCAACTAGGACCCGATTAGTCGACCTAGTCGTCGTCCTAATCGTGATTAGTCACCTTGTCGCCTAGGTGTATCGACTAGCAAGTCGCCCGACTTGAAATCATTGCTTAACTTATGGATGGTTGGACAATTAATATCATCGGATGAACTACCCGATAATTATCCGGTACCTACCCGAGTAGTATCCGTTATCCGTTTCTTACCCGTCCAGATTATTACCCGGTCCCGTCCTGTATCCGTCCTGAATCTTAACTAGCCATATCCGGTCCGGTATCCGAGAGAAATATATTAGGGTAGGATACGGGATACGTTGCTAAGGAAACATAACAATACGATCCTGATTCCATACGTATGGTGGTGGACGGGATTCTTTTGCAAAAAATAGAGGGCAAGTCACTTTTTTCTAATAAAAAAGGAAAAAGTGATTTTCACCAAAAGCCATAGGTTATAGCCCCTGTTTGTTTCAGCTTTTTAGAGCTTCTGGCCACCAAAAGCTGCTGCGGACTGCCAAACACTCAGCTTTTCAGTCAGCTTCTATAAAATTCGTTTGAATAAAAACCATTCAAAATCAACATAAACACATAATCGGTTGAGTCGTTGCAATAGTAGGAATTCGTTAGTTTCTTGATACACAGATTCTCTATACAGTCAGATTCTCCCCACAGCCAGATTCTCAGAAAAGCTGGTTAGAAAAAAGCTGAACCAAACAGACCCATAATATTGTTTGGTTTCGTTCATGAACAAGAAACTTGAAGCCACATTTGCTTGTGATATACTGGCCTTGATGGATGGTGATATTCTGGCCTAAGGTTTAATAAAATTAATAGAGTACTTATACCAATAAAATGGATCTTTTTTTCCGGAAGCCTGTCTCGAAAAAACCTCTGGTTTAAGCGTGCTTGGCCCAGACCAATCTTTAGATGGGTAACCGATCGGTAAGTTTTTCTGGGTGCACATGAGTGAGTACAAAGTACGCATAAAATACTCGTGTTGATTTATGGGGATGATCTATGATCCTAGAAGGCTGACAGGAGTAAGTACCGCTGGTCCGGAAGTGGACAAGGTATTACAAATGGTATCAGAGTCGACCCTCGTGGTTTCACGGGTGTGTATGGGCTAGAAGTTCGAGTATATGGTGCATGGCGCATGTGGGCATAAAGTGGTCACATCGTATGACATATGACGACACTAGACACACAGACGTGGCCAAGAGGGGAGGTTCCTAGATTGAGGTTGATCGACGAGGACATCGGTCTTCTAAGCGGGGTGGATTGTGATATTCTGGCCCCGGTGGATGGTAATATCCTGGTCTAAGGCTTAATAGAATTAATAAAGTACTCATACCAATAAGGTGCATCTTTTTTCAGAAGCCTGTATCAAAAGAACATCTAGGTTAAGTGTGCTTTGCCTAGAGCAATTTTAGGATATGTGACCGACTGGGAAGTTTTTCCGGGTGCGCATGAGTGAGGACAAAGTGCGTACAAAAGATTCATATTGATCGGTGTAGATGGTCTATGATTCTAGATTCCTATCAGAAGTAATTACCGTCGGTCCGAGAGTGGACGGGGTATTACAAAGCTCCTGGCGAGAAGCATGCCAAAGAAACCATAAATTTCTAAACTAGCCCTAAGCGTTTATTTAAGTGACAGGGATTGAGAGGGCTAATATTATTTAGTATTGGATTTTAACCCTCTAAAATCTAAATCCCCTATAATCCCTGTCACCGAAAAACGCCCTAAGGGCTAATTTGGTGACCAGGGATCACGGGGAATTAGAGGGGATTAAGGGGGAAATTAGTTCATTTCTCCCTTAATCCCCTCCAATCCCCTCGTGATCCCCTTTTCACCAAATCAACCCTAAGGCCCTGTTCGTTTTTATCAAACCCATGGGGATTGAGAGGGATTGTGTGGTAGAACCGCCCGAATTATTCCAGCTTAAGTGCCTAAGTCACGCCTCAGGAGCCGTAACACACTTAAATCGGAATAACCCGTCAGTCCCTTAGATCTAGTTCGATAAATCCACTTAACCAGGATCAAATACCACACACTCACTCGAAGGTGAGTCACAGAAGAAACACAATAAAACAGGAAAACCTCAAATTAAAGTACTGGAGTTATTACATAAATCGGAGTTTTTCAAGTAGCTGATATAAGTTCACAAAATAAAATGCAGCGGATAATCGATATCATCGAAGCGAGGAATAGGGCAAGGCCTAGCCCACTACTCCTCCTGCTCCTCTCCTGCCGGAGCAGCATCTCACTCGACCATCCAACCCGGTGGCAGGGTGGTAGGCCAAGTCACACCATCAACCAAATCCTGAAGCGTACCAGCAAAAATTATGCCACAAGCAAGGCTGAGTATACTAATACTCAGCTAGACTTACTCGGTGTGAGGAATCTACTCCTCTACCTCTAGACCATGCAACTGTTTGGCTGAGGGGTTTGGTTAGCAAAGCAGCTACTCGACTTCTACCGAGATCCTGGTTAGCAAAGCAGCTACCCGGTGTGAAAAATCACTCGACTTCTACCGAGATCCTGGTTAGCAAAGCAGCTACTCGACCTAGCATACTAGTATCCATCTCAAAAATGAATCCTGAATTCATGCAACTAGGGGTTTCAAGCAACTCCTACACTTAAGTGCACATTACAGTTCTACAAACATTAAGTGTAGTAAAATTGAATATATAGATATGGTTATGCATAAAACCGGGGCTTCCCTTCAATAGCTGGGGTTGCGAGGAGATCCTCGATGGCAGTCTCGGGAGCTTGCTCCTGGTCTTCCTCGTGGACAACTCCTTACTCAGGGATGAGCACGTACTCTCCGTCAGCGGGATTGCAATCTAATGAATGCAATGAGTAAGATATATGCATGACATGATATGTAATTACAATTAAGATTTGATGGGGGTGATCAATTTAATAAGGTAGGGCTTATTTTCACTACTGAAGATTTTCTTGGTACACTTAACAAATTAGGGTCAAGCTTGGTTAAGCTAATTGGTAAGTCTATTTTGGTGTTCCACTGATTTCTTTTTGATGTCTTAGTGAGAGTTTATTAAGATTTCTAGCTGAACTTATTGGAGTGAGATTTATTTTCCCTCTCTTTCTTTCTAATTCTTTTATGCTTTTAAGGTGGGTTTGAACTACCAGATAGCTTAATAAATTTCCCAAAATTCTGCAAAAATTACAGTGGCTTCTCACTGGTGTATAAATCTCTGTCTCAAAATTTGGGGCTTAAAAAGTGAGTGGTTCTCTCTGTATAATATTATCAAATAATAGGGCAGAGGGGGTGTTTTGAACTACAACTCCTTTTTAACAGTGGGTTATTTTCTAAGACATATTTTTGCTGGCATTTAGATGTTATAACATGGCTTTTTACAAATTTTTAGCCACTAATACTTATTGGTTATTTTGTTATGATTTTCTAAAGTTTCTAGCCAAAGGGATGCTTTCTACTACCACTATACTTGAAAAATGTCAAACAACAGATTTCTAATTTTTCCTATCTTCTTTGTGCAAGAGAAATCGTTCTAAATTTTGGTAACTTTTTGCTTAAGGGAAGGGTGGTAGGAATTTCTTGAATTAAATGGCCTTTTTCATGAAGTATTGTCAATATGTATTATTTTGCAGCTTTCAATTGGGTTTTGCATTTTTCTCTGGTGGCCTACTTCATTATTAATCTGGTAAAAGTTTATTTGCTCATTATTGCACTCTTTTTGGCTTACTTATGATTTAATTGAACTATGGCTTAATATCAAGTTCTATTTGTTTACCCTACTTAAAATAATGGGCTGGGGTGTTTATCATTTTTGTAGTGGTATCTTAGTGGTTACAAGTCCACTGAAGTTTTATTAACAATTTTGAAATTATTTTCATAATTCTAATAATTGTTTTTCTAGTTTGGTTAGTGCCTAATAAAATATTCCACCTAGAATTTGTTCTGGACTAGGGTTCCCTTTATTTTTCCTAGGTTCTGTATTACTTAAGTGGACTAGAAAAAATAATTGCATTTACTGTTCATTATTTTCCAGAGCCTTCCTCATTTTCCTAAGTTTTGGGCAAATATAGCTTTTAATAAGTAACCTTGTCTAAATCTTTAATACTGGGGTGCTCACTATTTTCAAACAGTGCCTAAGTGGGGTTTACACTTCTACAAATTTTCTTAGGTTCAGCATAGAAGCATAACTAAATTTTCTTATTTTAATAAGGTTTGGTCATTTCCTTAATTAATTTCCAGCTCTAAAATTTAAAACAGAGAGCATAGGGTTCAGTATTTTTAGGTGATAGTTCATAATATTTTGAATCTAGCAAAATTGGTTTGGTTAAATTTGGTTGAATATAACTCAAGATATAAATTTTCTAAGTTCTCTGCTGAATTTAAAAAGATTAATTAGAAATGGTTAAAGGAAAAACGGTTTTACACTAGGGTCCCTGGCAAAAGGTTTTAAACGTATTACAGACAAATCCTCGGTTCACTATTCATCTGAGTCTACGGCTCTGCAGAAAACCCCCTAGGGTTTCCCGAAATCGAACCCGCGATCCTTCCCTAATGGAACAGTGACCGCGGCGGAGGAAAAGGGTGGAGGGGCTTACCAGCGACGGGGTTGCTCCGGTGAGGGGTCGGGTGAGGTCCGGGAGTCTCTGGCGATCACGTCGAGGTACGGATCGTCGACGATGGTGGTCGGAGGAGGTCGGTCCACGCGCGCAGGCGGTGGAGCTTGTCGGTGGCGAGGAATCCGGCCTAACCAGAGCGCGATAGATCAATTAAATGGGTCAGGGAGCTTCACCAAAGATCAAGGAAGATGTGTGCGCGAGGAATTTGAGAATGGCTCACCGGATTGCTTGGTCCACGCGCGGCCGCGGGCGACCGAAGTCCGGCGAAGATGATCTCGGGTCTCCGATGAGGTGCTGTTTGGTCCGAGAGCTTGGAAAGCTCCACGAGCACTGGCGAAGCTAACCGAGGAATAGGCGCAACTTGGACGCGGCTGGAGCGAGCTGGCCGCGGTGGCTGAGGCTCAGGCAGTGATGGCGGGCGGAGGAAAGCTCGCCGGAGCTAAGGAAGGGGTGTCTGGCCAGCGAGGGTGAGCACGGGGTGAGGTGAGGCACGCCCGGGGGAGGTTTTAAAGGCGCGGGCGAGCGCGGCCAAGGGGAGGCTCTGACAAGCGCTCGGGGCGTGCGCGGGCTAGCGCCAGTGCGCGCTCTGGCGTCTGGCACAGCGTCGAGCACGAGGCAGCGCAGAGAGAGGTCCTGTTCAAGCGCGGATTGGCTCCAAATCTTTGAGATTATGGCCATGATCCCGTTGAGAGATCTCTTCCCCTGACATTCCTTTGTCGTTTGTGTGTGGAGGCTTGTAGGTTTCGCTAATTGGATCAAGAGATATGGAGGGGTGAAGTTGGGTTTGTCTCACTGCCGAACACAGAGAGAAGATCCCAGGTTTGACGTGTCCAGGGCACGCGTCCCGATGCCATCTTCTTGTATGAGGTAGAGGGGTTAGTTAGACACATTTTTGTCAATGGGAGCTTAGAGTTTTGAGATAGATATCAAGGTGAACGCGCTCGGTTTTGGTTCAAAGGCTGAAAATTCAGAAATCTGAATTTCAGAATTCCCCATTGAACCTCCACTTGAATGGCTTGTTTGGAGTTTTTAACAAACTATTTTGGCCAAACTTTCATAATATTTATTGTAGCTTAGTTAGTGTATTTCAATTTTTATAATTGGCCTAAGTCATGATTTCAAGTTTTTCATGGTCTTTCATCCCTTTTCTTTCTCTCTACTTAAGTGGCTTATTTAGGGTTGGTATTATGGTTTCAACATTTTTCCCCTTTTTGAAAACCTCATTTGTTTTAGACATGATTCTTTAGATATAAACTTAGTGGATCTTTTATTCTTAAATTGATTTGGTGCTTCTTGCTCAATTTGGCTTACATGAAATGATGGCACTTGAGTTAGTACTGAGAAGAACCCTAGGTGACACTTGGGTGTCACAGCCTTCCCCCCTTAAAGGAATCTTGTCCCGAGATTCGGGTCGGAGTACTCCCGGGGTGAAGCGAAGGGTGAGACTTACTTGAAGTGGGTGCTTTATTTATTAGGGCAACTGCTCTTCGAATGTCATTCTCTTTGCAACTTCAAAAGGAAGTCCTTTAATCTTTAGTTTTATAATTAACTCATTTTATTTTAAGATCATTTTTCTTATATTTTGATTTGAAGGGTAGGGGAGGGGTTGGGCATGATTACGTACCAATTTCCGTAGGTAGATAATCGGGAAAGTTGGAACGCAGAAATTCCTCAGTCTCCCAAGTAGCCTCTTCCTCTGGGTGATTACTCCATTGGATCTTATACATCTTGATCGATTTAGCCCGAGTTGATCTTTCTTTGCAATCCAGAACCTTGGAAGGGTACTCTTGGTACGATAGATCTGGCTCTATCTCCAATTCTGGTTCTGCTATGATCTCAGTCGGCAATCGAACACACTTCTTCAGTTGGGATACATGGAATACATCGTGAATGGCACACATTTTTGGAGGTAACTTCAATTTGTATGCCACGGGTCCACATGCTTCTATGATCACATAAGGTCCAATGTAACGAGGGGCTAACTTGCCTTTGATCCTGAATCTCTACACTCCCTTGGTGGGTGATACCTTCAGATATACGAAATCTCCCACCTCGAACTGGAGAGGTTTCCTTCTCTTATCATGGTAACTCTTCTGCCTGGCCTGAGCAGCTTCTAGATTCTTCCTGATTAGTTTGACCTTCCTTTCGGCTTCAGTCACTAAGTCAGGTCCGAAAACTTCTCTTTCTCTAGGCTGAGACCAATTGAGGGGTGTTCTACACCTTCTCCCATAGAGAGCTTCGAAGGGTGCCATCTTTAGGCTGGATTGATAACTGTTGTTATAAGCAAACTCTGCCAAGGAGAGGTGCTTTTCCCAGTTCTTGCCACAATCGATTGCACAAGCCCTCAGCATATCTTCAAGAATTTGATTTACCCTCTCGGTCTGACCATCAGTCTATGGGTGGCAAGCTGAACTTCTGATTAGCTTGATTCCCAAGGACTCTTGCAGTTGTTCCCAAAATCTGGCAACAAATTGGGCTCCTCGGTCAGAAACAATGGTCTGGGGCAATCCGTGCAAACACACGATTCGGTCAATGTACAACTCTGCATACTTTTGAGCCTTATCAGTGGTGTGCACTGGGATAAAACATGCCACTTTCGTCAGTCGGTCCACAATAACCCAAATCGAATCATGATGACAAGAGGTGTTGGGCAGACCCACGATGAAATCCATGATGATGTCATCCCATTTCCATGAAGGTATAAATAGGGGTTGCAAAGCTCTAGCTGATTTCAAGTGGCTTGCCTTTATCCTCTGACAGGTGTCACATTCTGATACATATTGGGCTATCTTCCTCTTCATTCTGGTCCACCAATACAAGGGCTTCAGATCATGGTACATTTTGGTGCTCCCTGGATGCATGGAGAATTTGGAGAGATGGGCCTCATCCAAGATTTTCTTCTTGAGATCCTTGTTTTTAGGAACCACCAATCTGCTCTCAAACCACAATATACCCTTTCCATCTTGGCGGAAACATTTATACTTCTCGGTCTTCTGATGGAGGTTTTCCTGAATAATTTGCACTCCCTTGTCACTGAGCTGGGCCATGATGATCTGGTCTTGCAAAGCTGGCTCAACGGAAATGTGAGACAAAGCACCAGAAGGAATCACTTCAATCTTCATTTTGCTCAGCTCATCACACAGGGTGTCAATGCGAGAATCCATCCTGACATAGTTGCATTGCAACTTCCGACTCAAGGCATCTGCCACTACATTGGCTTTTCCTGGGTGATAATGTACCTCCAGATCATAGTCCTTGATCAGCTCTAGCCATCTTATCTGCCTCATGTTGAGATCAGCCTGAGTAAAGATATACTTAAGGCTCTTATGATCAGTGAAGATGTTGCAGTGGGTTCCCATCAAATAGTGTCTCCACATTTTCAATGCATGGACCATGGCTGCTAACTCCAAGTCATGAGTGGGATAATTCTGCTCATGAGGCCTGAGTGCTCTTGATGCATAAGCAATGACTCAGTTGTCTTGCGTCAAGACACAACCTAGTCCAGTGCCAGAGGCATCACAGTACACATCAAATGGCTTGCTGCTGTCGGGTTGCGCTAACACCGGTGCTGTGGTCAGATGTTGCCTCAATGCATGGAAGGCATCTTCGCACTTCTGACCCCAAACAAACTTGGCTTCTTTCTTCAACAGTTTAGTTATGGGCTTCGCAATTAGAGAGAAATTCGGAATGAATCTTCGGTAATTACCAGCTAATCCCAGAAAACTTCGAATCTGACGGACAGTCGTTGGCGGCTTCCAGTCCATCACCTGTTGCACCTTATCAGGATCAACAGCTATTCTTGCCTGAGAGATAGTGTGACCCAAGAATTTGATCTCCTTTAGCCAAAAATCGCATTTTGACAATTTGGCATAAAGATGGTGCTCTTGCAGACGTTGAAGCACTACATGCAAATGCCCGACATGTTCTTCTTCGTTCTTTGAGTACACCAAGATATCATCAATGAAAACCACTACGAACTTGTCCAATTCAGGCATGAAAACAGAATTCATCAGATACATGAAATATGCTGGTGCATTAGTCAGCCCAAAAGACATCACCAAGAATTCATACAACCCATATCTGGTCGAGAAGGTGGTCTTCGGAATATCACTTGCTCGTATCTTGATCTGATGATAGCTGGAGCGAAGGTCTATCTTGGAAAACACTTTGGCTCTGACCAACTGATCGAAAAGAACATCAATACGAGGCAAAGGATACTTGTTCTTGATAGTCACCGTGTTAAGTGGGCGGTAATCTATGCACAACCTCAAGCTTTCATCCTTCTTATTCACAAACAAGGCTGGACATCTCCAAGGCGAAGTACTTGGGCGAATAAAACCTTTGTCCAGCAATTCTTGCAATTGCTTCTTCAATTCTGCCAACTCAGCGGGTGGCATCCGGTAAGGCCTCTTAGAAATAGGTGTCGTTCCCGGTTGCAACTCGATGGCGAATTCAATATCCCGGTCTGGTGGCATTCCTGGTAATTCATCTGGAAAAACATCTGCATACTCACAGACCACTAGAATCTTCTTCAGGGGTAACTCCATCATAGCAAAAGCACATGACTGAGTAGAATCTTGACTGGGCAGAAACAAGGTGAAACTCCCACAGATTGGGGAATTGATTTCCACGATGCGGATGGCTACATTAAGTACTACTTGGTGTCTGGTCATCCAATTGGTTCCCAGAATAATATCCACATTCTCCAAACCTAAAACAATGAGGGTGGTTTTGATACTGTGGCTTCCGAGTTGAATGGGCACACTTTGGTTTAATTGGTTAGTTGCAATTTTACCCCCAGGTGTGGCTATCATGAATGACCCTTTTGTGTGATAGAAAGGCAGTTGACATTTAGCACTGAAATTTTGGCTAATGAAACTATGAGATGCACCAGAATCAAACTGAATTAAAGCAGGTCGATTATAAACTGAAAAGATACCAGTCATGATGGGGGCTCCTTCAGGTAACTCCTCTAGAGTAGTGAAGTTGAGCTTCCCTTGCGTGACTTGTACCTTCTGCTTTCTTCCCTTGTCTTGATTTGGTGCTGGCATCTGCCTCTACTGATTTCTTGGGCAATTCTTGGCATAGTAGCCCACATTGCCACAAGTGAAGCACTTGTTCCCATTTCCCTAGCGGAATTGCTGCTGCTGCGGAGGCTGATTGTTCCTTGGAGCGGGGGCTGGAAATCAGGTGGGTGCCGGCTGCTGCTGCTGAGGTGGCCTGATCACCCATCTGTCTGCCTGCTGCTGAAATCCCCTGCTCTGATTGTGAGAAACAATCCTGAACCTCTGGGTCTGAGCGGATGGTGCTGCCATTGGTGCCTTTCTCTTCTTCTCTACCCGGTGAGCTACAATACAGTCCTCCTGGGAGATGGCCAGGTTGACCAACTCATTGAAGCTATCAGCCCAGACAGTGTTGAGATGTTCCCACAGCTTGGTGTTGAGACCCCTGCGGAAGCGGTCTCTCTTCTTCTCGTCGGAATCAGCATGATAACCTGCGTACTGGCACAGGTCGTTGAAGGCCTGAGCGTACTGCAATACCGTGCGGGTTCCTTGATTGAGTGCCAGGAACTCATTCAGCTTGCGATCGAGAATTCCAGCTGGGATGTGGTGCACTCTGAAAGCAGTCTTGAATTCCTCCCAAGACACTTCATGATCAACAGGTAGCATAGCACGGAAGTGGTCCCACCAAGTCCGAGCAGGGCCACGAAGCTGCTGCGCGGCGAAGCGAGCCATGGTATCATCAGGGCAGTCTCCCGTGAGGAGGGGAAACTTGGACTCCACGACGCGTAACCACACGTCGGCGTCCAACGGATCCTCTGCCTTGGTGAACAAGGGTGGCTGCGTGCTCAGGAATTCCTGGTAGGTTGCCGCTGCCGGAGGTCGCTGTGGCTGGCCTCCACCATACTACTGAGGGTGGGGCTGGCGCTACAAGAGCTGTCGCAGAATCTCGTTCTGCTGGGCCATCAGCTCCTGCACTGTGGGAGCTGGAGGAGGTGGCGGGGGAACTTGCTCGTTGTGCCCGCGATGCTGCCTAGCTGCCATATGAAAACAGAGATTGTCGCCATTGTCATCCCAATTCACAATTTCGAACAACATGCTATTATCTCATATGGAAAGAAATTTCCATAATCATAACATTAAGTTTGAGCGAGGATAACAAGGTTACAAACATCCCACATATCTCAAAAGTTCTCAAGGGTTACATTTCAATTAGGGGAAAGTACCCATAAGCCTAGTCCAAAATCTGTCATTAACTAAGCTCACGTAGGTTTCTATCCTCCTAAAACATCAAAACGACTCGTCAACCCTGAGTAGTGGAAGCGACACTGGATACGGGTGAAGGGGGCATCACGGAGGTAGTCACATCGGCACCAGGGGTTGGTCCCAACTCCTCAGGAGCCTCTTCTCCCTCGCTTCCGGCCTCATTGGCCTCCATCTCTAAGTGGTGCATGTCCAGGTGGTCATTAGCTCTTTGAGTTCTCGCTACACATCATGGAGCTGGTTCTCCAAGACATCAATAGTGTTGTCTCGGATCTCCACCTGCTGCTCCAAGGTGGTAATGCGCTGGCTCAGCCTTTCCACCTGTAGGTCCTTCTCCACCAACTCGGAGGACAAATCGACCACAAAGTCTTCTCAGCTATCGAGGGTGAGCTTAGTGGTTTGAGCGATGTTAGCAAGATGTGCCATAGCGTCGCTCTGCAGGGCCTGAAGGCGGTACAGTGCACTCATGCACTGAACAGTGACCCTCCCAACCAAGTCAGGATACATTTCCCACACATCCTTCACATGGCTCACATGGTTGCACCACATGGGGTCATCCTTCTTCTCAGCAGGGAAGAGTCCCAAGGGGTGCATCACCATCTCCAGTGGATGATAGCCACAAAAAGTCGTCAGAGTCTTCATCGCTGCCGCTTCAGTGGTGTCGTCCATCCTGAATCCAATCGTCTCGGAGTCAAGAGAACGCCAACCCGGCTGAAGGGGATGAGCCTCCAAAGTCAGCCAGACTCGGCAACGTGGTACCCGATGCTCCTCGTACAACTGCACCGTGTACAAATGGGGCGTAGGGTAACCGGCGGAGTTAAGCACTTCCCACAAGATGGAAGGAAAGCCATCGTGAGAAAGGAAGTCAGAGCTGAAACGAGTGTCTCCTCCACTGGTGGGGGTAGGTGAGGTCATCTGCAGAAGGGTATCAGATGTAAAGATTATGGTGGAAGAGGAAAACAAAAGAACCTGGGTGGTTTAAAAGGAAGCGGGTTAGCTCAAGTTTTTACCTCTTTAATTTTTTAACCTTTTAGGGTTCTAATGCATGCATGCTAAAAAAATAACGTCTCCTCCCCGAATAAAAGGGTGCTCTTAGGGCATCCTTTTATAAAAATCTAAATACTAGCCCATAGGGCCTACTTACTTAGCCACATATTTCTCCCTCTATTCCTAAGGCCTTTCGTCCTAGGTCTAGCGTTCTAGTCCTGACGATTCATACCAGTTTCTAAGCAAGCTTTAGATTTTGAAAATTGGTATTCATGGTTTATTGCCCTTCTCTGTGGTGGTATTTGCTCCGATACCAGCTGTGGCAGAACCGCCTGAATTATTCCAACTTAAGTGCCTAAGTCACGCCTCAGGGGTCGTAACACACTTAAATCGGAATAACCCGTCAGTCCCTCAAATCTAGTCCGATAAAGCCACTTAACCAGGATCAAATACCACACACTCACTCGAAGGTGAGTCACAGAAGAAACACAATAAAATAGGAAAACCTCAAATTAAAGTACTGGAGTTATTACATAAATCGGTGTTTTTCAAGTAGCTGATATAAGTTCACAAAATAAAATGCAGAGGATAATCGATATCGTCGAAGCGAGGAATAGGGCAAGGCCTAGCCCACTACTCCTCCTGCTCCTCTCTTGCCGGAGCAGCATCCCACTTGACCGTCCAACCCGGTGGCAGGGTGGTAGGCCAAGTCACACCATCAACCATATCCTGAAGCATACCTGCAAAAATTATGCCACAAGCAAGGCTGAGTATACTAATACTCAGCTAGACTTACCCGGTGTGAGGAATCTACTCCTCTACCTCTAGACCATGCAGCTGTTTGGCTGAGGGGTTTGGTTTGCCAAAAGCACTAGCTAAGTCCAAAATCAATTTTTAGCTTTTCAATTTCTAGCATCATTATCTTAGCTAAGTTCGCTCCTTCTAGGCATACATGGTAGCAAGAATTTAATACAATCAACAAGTTATCGCAAGTAGAACCTCATTTCACTTCTCACTCAATGTAGTACAAGGGGTCAAGCAGTCTCATTAGCTACGAGAAGCAGACGATTCGAATCGAGTTTTAACCTTGCAAGGTAAACCTAAACACACGACATGTCAGGGTACTCCGCCCCCCACACATGTCAACCGTCCCCATCGATTCCCCGTTCGCGGCAAGGCCTCACCGCCTTGGCATACAATGCTCCACTGACCCCGGCTGCCGCCGTGCAGTGGCCGCACTTGTACCCACCATAGCTAGCATGGGAGACCCAGTCTCAGGTCGCGTGAGGGGTAAAGTCCGCGCCTAGCTTCACTCAGGTACTAGGTTTACCAGTTACCATATTTCCCAACATGTGTTTAGTACGTTCAAACTCTTGACTCAGGTATTCACACATTAATCCTTAATTCCTTTTCCCGTCTTATGGATAAAGCATCCTCCCTGGATCCAAGTCCACAGACTAACATAGATCCCGTTATCAAGATGAATACAATCAATTCCTGACCTCGCGCGAGTGCTAGAAAAATCACTCGAGTTCTACCGAGATCCTGGTTAGCAAAGCAGCTACTCGACCTAGCATACTAGTATCCATCTCAAAAAGGAATCCTGAGTTCATGCAACTAGGGGTTTCAAGCAACTCCTACACTTAAATGCACATTACAATCCTACAAACATTAAGTGTAGTAAAATAGCATATATAGATATGGTTATGCATAAAACCGGGGCTTGCCTTCAATAGCTGGGGCTATGAGGAGATCCTCGATGGCAGTCTCGGGAGCTTGCTCCTGGTCTTCCTCGTGGACAGCTCCTTGCTCAGGGATGAGCACGTACTCTCCGTCAGCGAGATTGCAATCTAATGAATGCAATGAGTAAGATATATGCATGGCATGATATGTAATTACAATTAAGATTTGATGGGGGGATGATCAATTTAATAAGGTAGGGCTTATTTTCACTACTGAAGATTTTCTTGGTACACTTAGCAAATTAGGGTCAAGCTTGGTTAAGCTAATTGGTAAGTCCATTTTGGTGTTCTACTGATTTCTTTTTGATGTCTTAGTGAGAGTTTATTAAGATTTCTAGCTGAACTTATTGGAGTGAGATTTATTTTCCCTCTCTTCCTTTCTAATTCTTTTATGCTTTTAAGGTGGGTTTGAACTACTAGATAGCTTAATAAATTTCCAAAAATTCTGCAAAACTTACAGTGGCTTCTCACTGGAGTATAATTCTCTGTCTCAAAATTTGGGGCTTAAAAAGTGAGTGGTTCTCTCTGTATAAAATTATCAAATATTAGGGCAGATGAGGTGTTTTGAACTACAACTCCTTTTTAACAGTGGGTTATTTTCTAAGACATATTTTTGCTGGTATTTAGATGCTATAACATGACTTTGTACAAATTTTTAGCCACTAATACTTATTGGTTATTTTATTATGATTTTCTAAAGTTTGTAGCCAATGGGATACTTTATACTACCACTATACTTGAAAAATGTCAAACAACAGATTTCTAATTTTTCCTATCTTCTTTTTTGTGCAAGAGCAATCATTATAAATTTTGGTAACTTTTTTCTTAAGGGAAGGGTGGTAGGAATTTCTTGAATTAAATGGCCTTTTTCATGAAGTATTGACAATAGGTATTATTTTGCAGCTTTCAATTGAGTTTTGCATTTTTCTCTGGTGGACTACTTCATTATTAATCTGGTAAAAATTTATTTGCTCATTATTGCACTCTTTTTTGGCTTGCTTATGATTTAATTGAACTATGACTCAATATCAAGTTCTATTTGTTTACCCTACTTAAAATGATGGGCTGGGGTGTTTATCATTTTTGTAGTGGTATCTTAGTGGTTACAAGTCCACTGAATTTTTATTAACAATTTTGAAATTGTTTTCATAATTCTAATAATTGTTTTTCTAGTTTGGTTAGTGCCTAATAAAACATTCCACCTAGAATTTGTTCTGGACTAGGGTTCCCTTTATTTTTCCTAGGTTCTCTATTACTTAAGTGGACTAGGAAAAATAATTGCATTTACTGTTCATTATTTTCTAGAGCCTTCCTTATTTTCCTAAGTTTTGTGCATATATAGCTTTTAATAAGTAACCTTGTCTAAATCTTTAATACTGAGGTGCTAACTATTTTCAAACAGTGCCTAAGTGGGGTTTACACTTCTACAAATTTTCTTAAGTTCAGCACAGTAGCATAACTAATTTTTTTATTTTAATAAGGTTTGGTCATTTCCTTAATTAATTTCCAATTCTAAAATTTAAAACAAAGAGCATAGGAATCAGTATTTTTAGGTGATAGTTCATAATATTTTGAATCCAGCAAAATTGGTTTGGTTAAATTTGGTTGAACTCAAGATATAAATTTTCTAAGTTCTCTACTGAATTTAAAAAGATTAATTAGAAATGGTTAAAGGAAAAACGGTTTTACACTAGGGTCCCTGGCAAAAGGTTTTAAACGTAATACACAGGTCCTCGATTCACTATTCATCTGAGTCTACGACTCTGCAGAAAACCCCCTAGAGTTTCCCGAAATCGAACCCACGATCCTTCCCTAATGGAACAGTGATCGCTGCGGAGGAAAAGGGCGGAGGGGCTTACCGGCAGCGGAGTTGCTCCGGTCAGGGGTCGGGTGAGGTCCGGGAGTTTCTGGCGATCACGTCGAGGTACAGATCGTCGGCGATGGTGGTCGGAGGAGGTCGGTCCACGCGCGCAGACGGGGGAGCTCCTCGGTGGCGAGGAATCCGGCCTAACCAGAGCGCGATAGATCAATTAAATGGGTCAGGGAGCTTCACCAAAGATCAAGGAAGATGTGTGTGCGAGGAATTTGAGAATGGCTCACCGGATTGCTCGGTCCACGCGCGGTCGTGGGCGATCGAAGTCCGGCGAAGATGATCTCGGGTCTCCGGTGAGGTGTTGTTGGGTCCGAGAGCTTGGAAAGCTCCACGGGCCACTAGCGAAGCTAATCGAGGGACATGCGCAGCTTGGACGCGGCTAGAGCCAGCTAACCGCGGTGGTCGAGGCTCGGGCAGTGATGGCGGGCAGAGGAAAGCTCGCCGGAGCTAAGGAAGGGGTGTCTGGCCAGCGAGGGTGAGCACGGGGTGAGGCGAGGCACGCCAGGGGAAGGTTTTAAAGGCGTGGGCGAGCGTGGCCGAGGGGAGGCTCTAACAAGCGCTCGAGGCATGCGCGGGCGAGCGCCAATGCGCGCTCTGGCGTCTGGCATAGCGTCGAGCACGAGGCAGCGCAAAGAGAGGTCGTGTTCAAGCGTGGATTGGCTCCAAATCTTTGAGATTATGGCCATGATCCCGTTGAGAGATCTCTTCCCCTGACATTCCTTTGTCGTTTGTGTGTGGAGGCTTGTAGGTTTTGCTAACTGGATCAAGAGATATGGAGGGGTGAAGTTGGGTTTGTCTCACTGCCGAACACAGAGAGAAGATCCCAGGTTTGACGTGTCCAGCGCACGCGTCCCGATGCCATCTTCTGGTATGAGGTAGAGGGGTTAGTTAGACACATTTTTGTGAATGGGAGCTTAGAGTTTTGAGATAGAGATCAAGGTGAACGCGATCGGTTTTGGTTCAAAGGCTGAAAATTCAGAAATCTGAATTTCAGAATTCCCCATTGAACCTCCACTTGAATGGCTTGTTTGGAGTTTTTAACAAACTATTTTGGCCAAACTTTCATAATCTTTATTGTAGCTTAGTTAGTGTATTTCAATTTTTATAATTGGCCTAAGTAATGATTTCAAGTTTTTCATGGTCTTTCATCCCTTTTCTTTCTCTCTACTTAATTGGCTTATTTAGGGTTGGTATTATGGTTTCAACATTTTCCCCCTTTTTGAAAACCTCATTTGTTTTAGCCATGATTCTTTTGATATAAACTTAGTGGTTCTTTTATTGATTTGGTGCTTCTTGCTCAATTTGGCTTACATGAAATGATGGCACTTCAGTTAGTACTGAGAAGAACCCTAGGTGACACTGGGTTGTCACAGATTGAATACCCTACAAGTCAAAATCCCCCTCAATCCACTCTAATCCCCCTCAATCCCTATGAATTAGGGATGAAACGAACAAAGCCTAAAGGGGACTAATATCGTGTTTGATGTTAGGTCAATGTCATAAACTACGACACTAAGGTAACAAGGATCAGTGTCATATATTATGACACAAAAATAGTATACGCTATATAGCGTGGATATAATTTTGGTCCTAAGGTGGAGTTATTTGTTAATATAGTACTAGTTTGGAATGACTTCTTTATAATAATATTAATAAATTAGGCTTCTCTGTAATAGTACTTACAAGTGAGTAGTTTTCTAAAACAGTATTTCATCCTTATTTCACCTATTTCTATTTTCTTTTATTATTTTATACTTCTTTTTATTTTTTAGGAAATGTGTTTTAATTTTCTGGCGAGGTTCTGATATGAAGTCCGTCTCTCAAAACTACTCTGCAAACGGACACAATCTAGTTCGCTGATAGAAATGTTCAATTCTGCACCTAATCCCTTACATGGACATGCCATATACAACACTAACATGTCGTTCTTTAAAATTTAACAAAAATGTTTTTGATTTCTAAAATACTTTTAAGCGGTCTAAAATAAGAAAATAGAATATAAATAGATGAAATAAGGGTGAAACTCTATTCGTGAGAAGCCACTAGCTTGTATGTACTATTATAAAAGAAATCTAATATGTTAATACTATTTTGGAGAAGCCACTCCATACAAATACTATAATAGCAAATAACTACCTAATGTGGCAGTACCTTGGTCCCGACCTCACGAGCTATGGTGTGGAGGTTCCATCCTAATAGTCATCATGTCTCATTCTTGTTACACTCGTTCGCTCTCTCTCGCTGACCTAGCCCTCGCTCTTGCTCCACCGACCGCCAGCAACGCCCTCGCCCATCCCAGCCTTGCCCCTAACCCATTGACCTCATGGCCACCACTCCCTGATCGGTAAAGGTGAGTTTTTTATGCATCAATAACTTAGTTAGTTAGTAACATAGCCTCAACTAAGGTGTCGTGACGAGTTTAATGTCCGAAACCCATATGATGTATCCCTTTAACTAAGATGTCTTGACGAGGATACTATATTAGTTAAGGGGATACTTCATAGGATAATATGTTAGTCCAAGTTGAATGTTGCACGAATGATGTCGTGATGATTCCACATCCAAGTAAGTGTTGCAGTAATATTTTAGTTTTTAGCATTCAGACTTGATTTTGTTTGGTTGTCTTACTTGTACCGTTTTTTGTGTTTTTGATGTAGGAGATATTCTTGATAATGTTGGCTTTCCTCTTGTTCCTCAATTAAATAGTGTCAACAGAGCCTCTAATAGTGTGGATGTCGAAACTGTGGATGACAATGTGTCTTATGGGCTTGCAAGATTGATTTATTCTTATGATGATCACCTTGTTGCAGCTTTGAGTTGATTAGAATATGTTGCCCTGATCGAGGTCTAATAGTCAATATATTTAGCAATCTTAGTCATTCTCATGAGGCTTATCCTGAATGTAGAGATGATGAGCTACTAGATGGTCCTAATACTAGAGTTAAAGTCTCCTAGAGAGGGTGAATAGACAAAACCTGAAATTTATAACTTAAAACACAACTTCAAACCCCAACGTCAGAGCCACGTCAGCAAACAACCGTGGAGACTTGAAATAGTCACTGCACCCTGGCTGGTCGGGTGCACACCAGACCGGTCTGATCCTCCACTACTGAAATGTCCAAATTTCAGTAATCTCTATGTAGATGGTCCGGTGCACCACCGGACTCGTCCGAATAGCCAACCGCCATTTGACAAGTTTTAGGCTTCCTTGTATAAGAAGTCCGGTGCTCCAAGACTCAGACCATTTTTAGCAAACTTTTCCGTTTCTTCTTCAATTTGATTTGGTGGACTTTGAGGGTGTTCCTAAGACTTAGACAAACATATCTAGTGGCAGTCCCACTAGTCTAAGTTAGGAAACTTACATAATTTGATATCTCTAACTCATATTCTTTTTTTGGCTCAAACTATTGTTGGTCACTCGTTCTCGATTGCTATACATAATCAAAAACAAGGCAACACAATATTAAGAGAGATAATCAGCCTTGGTCTTTGAGTAGTCATCCCTTTAGGAAAACTTATACATAGACGAAGGTTAAGATTTTACTAAACGAATTGTGGTTTATCATCATCAGTAAATAAATGAATGTAAAAGGTATTAAGAAGTTTGAACATGACAATTAATCTTACACATCAATAATATATTTCTGCTGCTTCATATATTAAATTTACAAACATACCTTCGGCTCTAGAAAGTGATTTAAAGCGAAGGTGAAGAGAAGATTACACGCAACAATTGTTAGGCCCTTCCAAAAAGGTACTTTATGCAGGGCACTGTTCATCTATTTATAGGGAGTCGTCAGCTTCGTACGATATTACATTTATGCCGTTAGAGATTACACACAGAGTTTACAAATAGCTATTCTGGTTACATTTATGCCCTCAAAGATTACACACAGCGACATGGATAACACCTTCTCCTTGTATCGTCTTCCTGTGTTATTATGATGAAGCTACCATCGTTACCCTTTCCACCATTCCGCATCAAAGCTATTCTGGTTCCGAACCTCCTGTAATACTTGGCAACATGCTGATAACAAATGGTTAGCCATGTTTTTGAGGACCTTCGGAAGATGAAGGCCCCCAACAGTAGCCCCTCACAGTATTAGCTTGTTTCTTTTGCCGAAGGTTCGAAAAAACACCTTCCCTTCGCTAGAATAGTGAAACCTTCTGAACCATGGGGCCACTATGTAGTGGGGTTTTGTGTATATATATGAGGGTTGTGACAAAATATTTTTTGCGCCACCGACTTATAGTTGTTTTTTCTGAGCTATTGCAATTGCACTTGTTGTCAAGCTTCGACTCGTTGCTTAATCGAAGTTGAGATGGCTGGAGATAAGAGGAGTGAAGACGCCATATTTGCTAGATTCTATGAAGCCATGGAGAAGACCAATGTTGAAAAAAAAATTTGATGAGATCTTGGCAGGGTTGTCTAAAGATTCGAAAGACAACGAAGATTTTGATGTTGATAGCGGCACAGATGATGCCGAAGACCGACCGTGGAGGCCAAGTCACGTGGTCTTCGGGAAATCAACTGTGAAAAAGGGCATGTTGAGGCCATGAAGGGCAAGTATTTTCATGATGTATCTATAGTGAGGATCAGAGGTGAAAACACTGTTCCTTTGTTTGAGAAAAATGAAGTGGTGGTATTCCGAAGCTTCAAGCTGGGCTACGATTCCCCCTGCATAAGATGTTGGTTGAAATCTTGAAGAAGTTTGAAATCTTCCTTCATCAGCTTACGCCTGAAGCTTACAAAAATGGAATTATCATTTGGGCCATAAGAAGTCAAGGGCTAGAACCAGATGCCGATTGTTTTTGTAATATTCATGAATTGTCCTATCAGACGAAGGCCACTGGAAAAGTGCAATATCACAACAACTTTGGATGCTACACCTTCGTGTACTCATCAGATGTCTGATACCCTGTGCCAAATTTCAGGAAGAAATGGTCGGGTTCGTGGATGAAGCAATGCTTTTATGTGAAGAATGACCTGGGTCAGAGGAATGATGTGAAGGATGTGATCCATTGGCCCATTCGATCCAGCTTCGGGTTAAAGAGACCAACTATTGTGAATACGGAAAAATCTCAAGCCTGCCTAGTAGCGTTCAACGCTGTGCACAGCTACATCGGCATAAGAGACCTATTGCAAGAGCACATAGCTTTCAAGGTATGGCCTTTAGCTACCGAGTGGGAAATGCGAAGGATGCTAGGGCTGATACAAGTCAGAATGCTAGAAAGAGCAGTTTGGTTCATTTGAAGTATTCTTATCAGTACAAAAATCAATTTGGCGAGCCTGACGATGACTGGCTTGATGCCATCGTCGAAGCAACAAGTGATGAACTGTTAGGGGCGTATACCAAAGCTGAAGACGAAGCTATAAATTCTGCCTTTGGTGCCTGAGGAAAGAGGAGATTAAACAGGGTTTTTGACGTTATTGGATTTATTTACCCTAATTATTGCTTCCCTGCTCGGAAGATTGGGTTAAAATAGGAAAAGTGCATTAATAGCTTCTTTTGCTGCACCGAAGCAGAAGAAAGTAAAGGTCCTGGCTCATCGGTCAAAACATATTATTCGGAGAGAGCAACAGAGTTGCCTGCCTTGCCGGTTACCGCGAGCGTGAGTAATTTACTGAAAGGGAAATGTGCCTTTGGGCAATTTCTATTATGTTTTGGTGATTAAGTGTCCAACACATTTAAATAAGCTCTCATGTGCTAAACAAAGAGAGAAGTGTAAATCAAGGCAAAGGTATGGTTCTAGACTTAGTACATTGGTGTTTGTGTGTACTAATATATTTGTCTAAGTGCTAGAATCAAGAGAAAAGAGAAGAAGAAAAGGACTTGGCTGGAGTAGCCAAGACTCAGCTCGGTCTGGCACACCGGACTGTCCGGTGGTGCACCGGACAGTGGACGGTGCGCTAGGCTGGCTTCCGGCGAACTAGCCGCTCTCGGGAGAACTTGGCGGCGTACGACTATAATTCACCGGACTGTCCGGTGAGCCAAAGGCCGCCAGAGTAACGGTCGGCCGCGCAATCCGCGGGCGACGCGTGGCCCGTGCCAACGGTCGACTGGGGGCACCGGACAGTGTCCGATGCGCCAACCAACCCGGAGTTGCAATGGTCGGCGGCACCAATTTAGGAAGGAGATCTGCACTGGACATGCTATAGTGACCGTCCGGTGGTGCACCGGACTGTCTGGTGCGCCACCCGACAGAAGGCAAGAATTGCCTTCCTTGTTGGCTTCCAACGGCTCCTAGCTGCCTTGGGGCTATAAAAGGTACCCCTAGACGCATGGAGGAATCATCAAAGCATACTTTGAGCATTCTAAGTCTTCCACACTCCGTCTCCGCGCACTTGATCGACCGTGTTAGTGATTTGAGCTCCGTTCTTGTAGTGAACTCGTTGTGCCTCATTTTGAGCTCAAGTCTTGGCTTGTGTGCGTGTGTATTACTACGGATTTGTGTGTGTTGCTTCCCATCCTTACTCTTGTGCTTTCACCGTGATCTTTATTGTAAGAACGAGAGACTCCAACTTATGGAAAGTCCTCGCGAACGGGAAAAGAGATAAGCAAAGAAAAGCCGTGGTATTCAAGTTGATCATTGGATCACTTGAAAGGAGTTGAGGGCATCCCTCGTCCATTGGGACGCCACAACGTGGAGGTAGGCAAGTATTATAGTTGCCGAACCACGGGATAAACTTGTGTGTCCTTTATGATTGTTTTTCTGTGATACTTGTGTTCGCAAGAGCTCGCTACTTAGCCATACTAACACTTAACCAAGTTTTGTGGGTATTAGTTGTTGAATTTTACAAGATCACCTATTCACCCCCCTCTAGGTGCTCTCAATTGGTATCAGAGCCATTCTCTTCACGAAAGGGACTAATCGCCCAAAGAGATGGATCCTAAGGGAAAGGGGATGGTGGTCAATGATAAGGAGAAGGAGTCCATCTTCAACGAGCCAAGGGACGACAAGCCCACTGACTCTGGCTCGAGTCATAAGAAGGATGGGAAGAAGAAGAGGCGCATCAAGAAGATCGTCTACTACGACAGCGACGAGTCTTCTTCTTCCCCAAGAGACGACGACTATGACGAGAAAAAGAAACCGGTTAACTCAAATTTTTCATTTGATTATTCTCGTATTCCTTATAATTCCAATGCCCATTTGCTTTCTATTCCTCTTGGTAAACCTCCACACTTTGATGGAGAGGACTACGCTTTTTGGAGTCACAAAATGCGTAGTCACCTTTTCTCTCTCCATCCTAGTATTTGGGAGATAGTTGAGAATGGAATGCAATTTGATAGTACCGATAACCCTGTGTTTATCAACGAACAAATTCATAAGAATGCACAAGCTACCACTATTTTGTTAGCATCATTGTGCAGGGACGAATACAACAAGGTGAGTGGCTTGGACAACGCCAAGCAAATATGGGACACCCTCAAGATATTGCATGAGGGGAACGACGCCACCATGATCACCAAAATGGAGTTGGTGGAAGACGAGCTAGGAAGGTTTGCCATGATCAGGGGAGAGGAGCTGACGCAAACGTACAACAGGCCCAAGACCCTGGTCAACAAGATCAGGAGCTATGGAAGCACGAGATGGACGGACCACGACATCGTCCGACTTATGCTCAGGTCTTTCACTGTTATTGACCCTCATCTTGTGAACCTCATCCGTGAAAATCCTAGGTACACAAAGATGACGCCCGAGGAGATACTCGGAAAGTTTGTGAGCGGGCGTATGATGGTCAAGGAAGCAAGATACATTAATGATGCATTGAATGGCCCAATACCCATCTATGAGCCCCAGCCCATTGCACTCAAAGCAACAAGCAGCAGCAGGGAGGCGCTACCTAGCAAGGTGGCACAAGTTGAGGCTGCTGGGCTAAACGAAGATGAGATGGCCCTCATCATCAAGCGCTTCAAGACTGCGCTAAAAGGACACAAGGAGCATCCCAACAAGAGCAAAGCAAAGGGAAAGCGCTCCTATTTTAAATGTGGTAAGACTGGTCATTTTATAGCAAATTGTCCTGATAATGCTAATGACCAGGAACAAGAAAAGAGCGGGAAGAGGGAGAAGAAGAAGGCCTACAAGAAGGCGAACGACGAGGCGCATCTTGGCAAAGAATGGGATTCAGATTGCTCTTCTTCCGACTCCGACGACGAAGGACTCGTCGCCTCGACCTTCAACAAGTCATCTCTCTTCCCCAACGAGCGTCATACTTGCCTCATGGCATAGGAGAAAAAGGTAAGCGCTCGAGATACCCCTAAGTATACTACTTCAAGTGATGATGAATCTAGTGATGATGAAGTAGATTACACAAGCTTATTCAAAGGTTTAGATAGAACTAAAGTAGATAAAATCAATGAATTGATTGATGCTTTAAATGAAAAGAATAAACTTTTAGAAAAGCAAGAGGATATTTTATATGAAGAGCATGATAAGTTTGTAAGTGTGCAAAAGTCTCTTGCTTTAGAGGTTAAAAGGAATGAAATGCTTTCTTTGGAATTATCTGCTTGTCATGAAACTGTGTCTAGCTTAAAGAGTATTAATGATGATTTAAATGCTAAGCTAGAAGTAGTTAATAAATCTAGTTCTTGTGTAGAGCATGTTGTCATCTGTAATAGGTGTAAGGATTTTGATGTTGATGCATGTGTTGAGCATCTTACTTCTATTACAAAATTAAATGGTGAAGTGACAAGTCTTAATGCCCAACTTAAGACTTGCAAAAATGACTTTGATAAGTTAAAATTTGCTAGGGATGCCTACACCGTTGGTAGACATCCCTCAATTAAGGATGGACTTGGCTTTCGAAAAGAAGCCAAGAACTTAACAAGCCAAAGGGCTCCCATTCCCAACAAGGAGAAAGGGAAGGACCCTATGGCTAGTAGTAATCAAAAGAATCATGCTTTCATGTATAATGATAGAAAGTTTTCTAGAAGTTCTCATTATAATAAGAGTTATAATGCTTTTGATTCACATGCTATGATTGCTTCAAGTTCCAATTTTAATGGTAGGCCTAGGAGAAATTTTGTGTCTCATGCTCCTAGGAAAATGTGTAATAAACCTACCTCTATCTTTCATGCTTGCAACAATACGTATGTACTTTCGTGTAAAAATGAAAAGTGGTTGCTAGAAAGATGGGGTCCAAATGCAAAGGAGACAAGACTTGCATTTGGGTCCTAAAGACTATTGTAACAAACCTTGTAGGACCCAACAAGAGTTGGGTACCTAAAACCCAAGCCTAATTTGCCTTGCAGGTTTATGCATCCGGGGGCTCAAGCTGGATTATCGACAGCGGATGCATAAACCACATGACGGTGGAGAAGAAGATGTTCACTTCCTACGTCAAGAATAAAGATTCCCAAGATTCGATCATCTTTGGAGATGGGAATCAAGGCAAGGTTAAAGGACTAGGAAAGATAGCCATTTCATCCGAGCATTCCATATCAAATGTGTTTTTAGTTGAATCGCTCGGGTACAATTTATTATCTGTCAGTCAACTATGTAATATGGGATATAATTGTCTATTTACCAATGTAGATGTGTCTGTCTTTAGAAGGAGTGATGGTTCATTAGCTTTTAAAGGTGTACTAGACGACAAACTCTACTTAGTTGATTTTTCGAAAGAGGAGGCCGATCTAGATGCATGCTTAATTGCTAAGACTAGCATGGGCTGGCTGTGGCATCGCCGTCTAGCACATGTTGGGATGAACAACCTTCATAAACTTCTAAAGGGAGAACATGTGTTAGGTCTAACCAATGTATGTTTCGAAAAAGATAGACCTTGTGCAGCTTGTCAGGCAGGTAAATAGGTGGGAAGCACTCATCACAGCAAGAATGTGATGACCACATTAAGACCTCTAGAGCTACTTCATATGGACCTCTTCAGACCCGTCGCCTACCTCAACATCGGGGGAAGTAAGTATGGTTTAGTAATTGTTGATGATTTTTCCCGCTTCACTTGGGTATTCTTTTTGCAGGATAAAATAGAAACCCAAGGGACTCTTAAGCGCTTCCTAAGGCGGGCTCCAAATGAATTTGAGCTCAAGGTGAAAAAGATAAGAAGCGACAACGGGTCCGAGTTCAAGAATCTACAAGTGGAGGAGTACCTTGAGGAGGAAGGCATCTAGCACGAGTTCTCTGCTCCCTACACACCACAACAAAATGGTGTGGTAGAGAGGAAGAACAAGACGCTTATTGACATGGCGAGGACAATGCTTGGAGAGTTCAAGACGCCTGAGCGATTTTGGTCGGAAGCTGTGAACACAGCTTGCCACGCCATAAACCGGCTCTACCTTCGTCGCCTCCTCAAGAAGACCTCGTATGAACTTCTTACCGGTAACAAACCCAACGTATCATACTTTCGTGTATTTGGGAGCAAATGTTACATTCTAGTGAAGAAAGGTAGAAATTCTAAATTTGCTCCCAAAGCTGTAGAAGGGTTTTTACTAGGTTATGACTCAAATACAAAGGCGTATAGAGTCTTCAACAAATCATCGGGTTTGGTTGAAGTCTCTAGCGACGTTGTATTTGATGAGACTAATGGCTCTCCAAGAGATCAAGTTGATCCTGATGATATAGATGAAGATGATGTTCCGACGGCCGCAATACGCACCATGGCGATTGGAGATGTGCGACCACAGTAACAACAAGAGCAAGATCAGCCTTCTTCCTCAACGATGGTGCACCCCCAACTCAAGATGATGAACAGGTTCATCAAGAAGAGGCGTGTGATCAAGGGGGAGCACAAGAAGAACAAGTGATAGAGGAAGAAGTACCACTGGCCCCTCCAACTCAAGTCCGAGCGACGATTCAAAGGAATCATCCCGTCGACCAGATTCTGGGTGATATAAGCAAGGGAGTAACCACTCGCTCAAGACTAGCTAACTTTTGTGAGCATTACTCGTTTGTCTCTTCTATTGAGCCTTTCAAGGTGGAAGAGGCCTTGCAAGATCCGGACTAGGTGTTGACCATGCAGGAAGAGCTCAACAACTTCAAGAGGAATGAAGTTTGGAGCCTAGTGCCACGTCCCAAGCAAAACGTTGTGGTAACCAAGTGGGTGCTCCGCAACAAGCAAGACGAGCACGGGGTGGTGACAAGGAACAAGGCTCGACTTGTGGCAAAAGGTTATGCCCAAGTTGCAGGTTTGGATTTCGAGGAGACTTTTGCTCCTGTGGCTAGGCTAGAGTCTATTCGCATTCTATTAGCCTATGCCACTCACCACTCTTTTAGGTTGCTCCAAATGGATGTGAAGAGCGCTTTCCTCAATGGGCCAATCAAGGAGGAGGTGTACGTGGAGCAACCCCCTGGCTTTGAGGATGAACAGTATCCCGACCATGTGTGTAAGCTCTCTAAGGCGCTCTATGAACTTAAGCAAGCCCTAAGAGCATGGTATGAATGCCTTAGAGATTTCCTAATTGCGAATGCTTTCAAGGTTGGGAAAGCCGATCCAACTCTTTTCACTAAGACTTGTGATGGTGACCTATTTGTGTGCCAAATTTATGTCGATGACATAATATTTGGTTCTACTAACCAAAAGTCTTGTGAGAAGTTTAGCAAGGTGATGACACCGAAATTTGAGATGTCGATGATGGGCGAGTTGAACTACTTCATTGGGTTCCAAGTGAAGCAACTCAAGGACGGCACCTTCATCTCCCAAATGAAGTACACACAAGACTTGCTCAAGCGGTTCGGGATGAAGGATGCCAAGCCCGCGAAAACACCAATGGGCATCGACGGACATGTCGACCTCAACAAAGGAGGTAAGTCCGTTGATCAAAAGGCATACTGGTCTATGATAGGTTCTTTGCTTTATTTATGTGCTAGTAGACCAGATATTATGCTTAGCGTATGCATGTGTGCTAGATATCAATCCGACCCAAGGGAATGTCACCTTGTGGCCGTTAAGCGGATTCTTAGATATTTAGTTGCTACGCCTTGCTTCGGGATCTGGTATCCAAAGGGGTCTACCTTTGACTTGATTGGATATTCAGACTCCGATTATGCCGGGTGCAAGGTTGATAGGAAGAGTACATCAGGGACGTGCCAATTCCTTGGAAGGTCCCTGGTGTCTTGGAGTTCAAAGAAACAAACTTCTGTTGCCCTATCCACCGCTGAGGCCGAGTACGTTGCCGCAGGACAGTGTTGCGCGCAACTACTTTGGATAAGGCAAACCCTCCGTGACTTTGGCTACAATCTGAGCAAAGTCCCACTCCTATGTGACAATGAGAGTGCAATCCGCAATGGCGGATAATCCTGTTGAACACAGCCGCACTAAGCACATAGACATCCGACATCACTTTTTGAGAGACCACCAGCAAAAGGGGGATATGGAAGTGTTCTATATTAGCACCGAGAACCAGCTAGCCGATATCTTTACCAAGCCTTTAGATGAGAAAACCTTTTGCAGGCTGCGTAGTGAGCTAAATGTCTTAGATTCGCGTAACATGGATTGATTTATAGCATACATGTGTTTTATGCCTTTGATCAAGTTACTTTATGCATTTATGAGATCTATTGTTTATTTATGGTGCTCAAGTTGTGCAAGGGATCCCCGGACCTCATAAGTCCATGTGTGAATGATGCACATATCTAGGGGGAGAAGTGCTACAACTTGACCCTTTGAGACTAACATTTGTGCTTGAGTTTACTTGATGTAGTCTCAAAGGTTAATAGAAAGGGAAAGGTGAACTTGGAACATGCATAGACTTTCACTGCACTCCGGTATTAATGTACTCACCTCCAAGTTTATTCCTATTCCTATTGCCTTTTTGCTCTTAATTGACATTTTTGGTGAGGCAATGGGGTTAAAGGGCCAATAATGATCCCGTTTTGGTGCTTAATGCCAAAGGGGGAGAAATTAAGGCCAAAGCAAATGGATCAGCTACCAACTTGAGAATTTTGAAAATAGTAGAGTTAGAACTTTTGATTTGTCAAAATACTCTTATTGTCAAAATTTGGTCTCTTGTGGGGAGAATTTATGATTATGAGAAAAAGGGGGAGTTTTTGGTACTCGATCATTTTTTAATTGGAATATATCTCTTTATGCCCAAACAAGTGAGTTTGACTTAGAGATAGGAAAATGAATTTGGTTTGCAAAAACAAACCAAGTGGTGGCAAAGAATGATCCAAATATGCCAAATTTGAGTCAAAAACAATTTGGTCTTCAATTTGAATCAATGTTGCATGTTTTGCATTGCTTTTGAATGTGTTGGCATAAATCACCAAAAAGGGGGAGATTGAAAGGGAAATGTGCCTTTGGGCAATTTCTATTATGTTTTGGTGATTAAGTGTCCAACACATTTAAATAAGCTCTCTTATGCTAAACAAAGAGAGAAGTGTAAATCAAGGCAAAGGTATGGTTCTAGACTTAGTACATTGGTTTTTCTGTGTACTAATATATTTGTCTAAGTGCTAGAATCAAGAGAAAAGAGAAGAAGAAAAGGACTTGGCTGGAGCAGCCAAGACTCAGCTCGGTCTGGCACACCGGACTGTCCAGTGGTGCACCGGACAGTGTCCAGTGCGCTAGGGTGGCTTCCGGCGAAATGGCCGCTCTCGGGAGAACTTGGCGGCGTACGGCTATAATTCACCGGACTATCCGGTGAGCCAAAGGCCGCCAGAGTAATGGTCGGCCGCGCAATCCACGGGCGACGCGTGGCCCGCGCCAATGGTCGACTTGGGGCACCGGACTGTCCGGTGCGCCAACCAGCCCGGAGTTGCAACGGTCGGCTGCGCCAATTTAGGAAGGAGATCCGCATCGGACATGCTACAGTGACTGTCCGGTGGTGCACCGGAATGTCCGGTGCGCCACCCGACAGAAGGCAAGAATTGCCTTCCTTGTTGGCTTCCAACGGCTCCTAGCTTCCTTAGGGCTATAAAAGGGACCCCTAGGCGCATGGAGGAATCATCAAAGCATACTTTGAGCATTCTAAGTCTTCCACACTCCGTCTCCGCGCACTTGATCGACCGTGTTAGTGATTTGAGCTCCGTTCTTGTAGTGAACTCGTTGTGCCTCATTTTGAGCTCAAGTCTTGGCTTGTGTGCGTGTGTATTGCTGCGGATTTGTGTGTGTTGCTTCCCATCCTTACTCTTGTGCTTTCACCGTGACCTTTATTGTAAGGACGAGAGACTCCAACTTGTGGAAAGTCCTCGCGAACGGGAAAAGAGATAAGCAAAGAAAAGCCGTGGTATTCAAGTTGATCATTGGATCACTTGAAAGGGGTTGAGTGCAACCCTCGTCCATTGGGACGCCACAACGTGGAGGTAGGCAAGTATTATACTTGCCGAACCACGGGATAAACTCGCGTGTCCTTTGTGATTGTTTTTCTGTGATACTTGTGTTCGCAAGAGCTTGCTACTTAGCCATACTAACACTTAACCAAGTTTTGTGGCTATTAGTTGTTGAATTTTACAGGATCACCTATTCACCCCCCTCTAGGTGCTCTCATTTACCCTCAAAGGTAACAATTTTTAGCTTTCACTTTAAACTGTCCTACCATCACTCTTTTTGAATCATTTGAATTTTTGAACAGGGACAGGAGGAAATCAAGAAAGCCTCTGCTAATTTTTCTGTTATGGAGCCAAAGATGCTAGATCTGCCGAAGATGCCCGATCTGCCGAAGGTGCCAGATCTGTCGAAGGTACAAGAACAAACAAAGACAACACCTATCCCGGCGGGAAATCCCAAAAAGGGAAAAAGAATGGCAAATGTGCTAGATGCTGTTTTGAGGCCTTCGAAGGCAGCTACCCCCGCCCTACCAAAGGTTCCTAAGGACAAGACTAATGAAGCATTGACTGATGTTCTAAATTCTTCTTCCGACTTGGACAAGGCTGGACCTTCGAAGCCCGCTCAGTAAAAAGAAAAATCTGAGAGCCTGTTGGAAGAGGTGACAATGCCAACACCTGAGATGGTACCAGTTGAAAACCTTGACTACATTATTCGCCATGCTTCAGGAAAACAATTGACTAAGGAACAAATTGTCGAAGTTCATCATTATGCCAGAGATCTAAAGTACCCTCGAGGCTCTTTAGTATACGGGGGCAATGATGAAGACAATTATCTATATTGTCTCCCAGATAATAAGGAAATTGATGTTGCCAAGAAATCATGGATAACATGGGTTATCCGAAGCTTGAACTTGTGCTATCTGCTATGCCAAAGGATCATTTCACTGATTTCCTAGCATATAATAACGTGAAGGTTTGTTTTTTATGTTCTCCTTTACTTTACTGATCACTCAATTATTTTTGCTTAGCGTGTTATTTAATCTTTTTACTTTGCTGCTACAAGGGACTCATTTTGAGTAAAGCTTTAAAAGCACAAAAGGATGCCGAGGACGAAAGTACTCGAATAGCCTTCGGCAATCTACGATCGGAAGTTATAGATCTACAGCATCAGGCTATTGAGAAAGATAAGATTTTACTTTCTTTAATCGAAAAACTGAAAAAAAAACTAGGCTGATTTGGCGAATAATGATCTATGTTTATTGGGATTAGCTTTGTTAATATAGTATTTTGGTCTTATGGTTATGATTTGACTAAAAGATGATCTTTAATCGAGTAATGACTTGGATTAATGTTGAGTTAATTATTTATAGAATGGTCTCTCATATGATATATCCTAACCAATTTATAATGTAGTTTAATATTTAAATCACATAGATCTTTTATAAATCATAACTCCTTAATCATAATTTCGATTTTAGTGATTCTCGAGCCCACGATCTCGTAGCAACGCGTACATTATTATTATGCAGTTTGTACTTATGTTTGGTGTGATGTGAATTTTGTCTATACATTATTTTTTTGTATTGCTACATTTAACAGTGAAGTCACGAGTCACTTGAAGAGCAAGTTGGTACTTGGAATCTCAAGTCCTAGGCAAGTTGTGCCCTTGACCACTTTTATTTACCCAATAATGTTCTTTATAATCATTTTATCATGCATAAGCTTAATTTTGATGGGACCCAATAGGTCACCCTAGTTTGGTTATCTTTACACCTTGTTTACCCCTGAACTGTTTGGGTAGTTTTTGATATTGCTCTTTATGGTTTTGGGATTAATATTACATTATGTTTATGTTCCAATTATACTGTTATTTTATTTATTGTTCATGACAAGATCATTATTTTAATTGGAACATGGAGCTTAACTTGAGAAACATGTGCCACCACAAGGGTGGAATGGGACGCCCTTGGCTGACTAACTAGGAAAGCTAGTAGAGGACTACCTTACCCGATAGGGGCAAGGGTAGTAGGGGAGTAGGCGTGTAGGGAGGTTCCCGGGTTGATTTTGCTGCGATGGCGGTCAGACGGGGGATTCCTGCATTGCTCTTCCTAGAAACTGTAGCGGGTTTTCTGAAGCTAGTGGAACTTTGTAAAGGCCTCATAGTGGATCCCTAGCCATTCACCTCAGAAGTGTCTAAGGGCCTTGCAAACCCTGGCGACATGGAATACACGACTTGTGGGTACAGGGTACAACCTCTGTAGAGTGTAAAACTGGTATACTAGTCGTGCTCGCGGTCATGAGCAGCTCAGGACTCTCGCATGATTAAACTATGGAACTAAATTCAATTTGTCATTTGCATTGTATGAGATTTATTATTAATTTTGTTCTATTATTATTATTATGGTTTGGTATTTACTTACATTTAGTAACTGCTAATAAAATTTGACCAACTTATTAAAATCAATGCTCAGCTTTAATCCCTATTATTGATCAGCCTTACACATCACATGAACTCCCACCTTTGGTGAGTTCATGCACGTTATTCCCCACAACTTGTTGAGTGATGAACATATGTGAGCTCACCCTTGCTGTCTCACACCCCACAGGTCAAGAACAGGTACCACAAGATGATGCACATGGAGGATGCTGCGATGTGTTCGTGAGAGATCTAGGCCGTCGTCTCCCAGTCAACTTTGGGTTGTTGGATCGTTGTCTCCTTACGATGTAATTATTTATTTATTTTTTATAGAAACTCCTATTATATAGTAAAGATGTAACATTCGTTTTTGTACCATGATTCATCATATGTGTGAGACTTGGTCCCATTACACATGGTGATTATGTCCACGCGTCCCTAAAACCCGGGTGTGACAGAAGCGGAGCTTTCTCCCCCCCCCCCCCCCGTGGAACCGTATGATCCTGATGCTGATCCAACACTATGGGGAATCCTTGATGAATTCAAGGTGGTCAACACAGCAATAGACAAAGTTGTCAATACCTTGTTAAATGAAGCTGCTGAGAAAGTTAAGAAGATTGAACTATTGTAAAAAACATCGAATTTTGTATGAGAAATGTGTAAATACACTGTAAAGCAACTTGCTTTATGTAAAGACAATTACATGTTGTTTTAGTTGCATCGTGTATTATATTTGTTTATGCAGAGTGAAATAATAGTACGTACCGTTTTTGAGCCGAAGGCAAAAAAACACATTCCCTTCTTTTTACGCTTCGTAAAGAAAATCCCCTTCTTTTCCGAAGATCTCGAAATGTTGTAAAATTGGTCACCGAAGCCAAGGCATTGTACCTTTCTGCATGCTGTTGATGACGACAATTGTACCATATTTTTCTTTTATTTCTCCTCCTGCTTGTAATCCATAATTTTTTCAAAAATCCCAAATTTAGCTTTGTAGCTAAATCACATCTGCAGATGAGGGAACCATTCCCCTTCTTTTCCCTTCATGGATGATGCAAAATTATGTATGATGATATGATGCCAAATGATGCAATGATATGATGCAAAAGATGCTTGGGTAAAAATGATGATGTAATCATATTATAATAAGACTTCGCATCCCCTTAGAAACGACTTTGGAGTCTCTTCACCTTTACTAGGTGGTATTTTAGCTCTACATCCCATTAGAAACGACTTTGGAGCTTCTTCACCTTTACTAGGTGGCATTTTATCTATGCATCCCCTTAGAAACGACTTTGGAGTTTCTTCACCTTTACTAGGTGGTATTTTAGCTCTGCATCCCTTTAGGAATGACTTTGGAGCTTTTTCACCTTTACTAGGTGGTAGTTTAGCTCTGCATCCCCTTAGGGACGACTTTGGAGCTTCTTCACCTTTACTAGGTGATATTTTAGCTCTGCATCCCCTTAGGGACGACTTTAGAGCTTCTTCGGCTTTTTTATTACACTCGATAGTGTAACCTCAGATTTATTACAAAGTGTCGAAGGTGGCACCTTCTCAAATTGTTTTTAAGGCGAGAATTTAAAGCAAAAGAAACGAAAATTACAATAAACGTGTATCAAGTTCTTGATCTAGCCCCTCTATTGCTTCAGTAAATATGCCTGGACTCTAGAACAGTGTTGTTAACTGTTCGAGCTTCAGACTCTTCTCTTGCATCACGCTGCTTCTGAACTTGACATTGCCCCTGAGGCTGCTGATTATGAGATGACGATGGAACTGATGCAGGTGGATGAGGTAAGACCCACCTAGCTAGAGAGTGACTTGTCGAAGCCACCGAAGCTATAGGTTGTGGAAATGGCTGCTGATTAATCACATACTCCGGGATGTATAGAGAGTAGCACAAAGCAGTGTGAAGAACCTGCTTCGGCTGGTTCTGCCGTGCTTTGGCCTCAGTTATTTCGATCTGTTTTTGTATCGTAACTTGGCAGTTCCTTGTTGTATGGTCCTTATCCTCTCCACAAAACAAGTAGAACTGTCTTCTTGGTTGAGAGTTGAATCTCCCTCCGAAACTTCGTCCTCCTCTGTCTCTTGGGGCTAGTGGTCTGAAGGAGTTCTGTTGTGTCCCTGTTGACTGGGAGCTATGATGCTGCTCTTGATTATGATTGTTTTTGTCTTAGCTTTGACTAGGGTTGTCGATTGTTCTGACATGCCTTGGATGAAACCTTCCCCCGAAGCCCCTGGTCATCTTAGAGTACTTGTAGGTTTCCTCCCTTCTTTGTCGAAAATCATTGTCAGCTCTGGTATAATCGGCCATTTTCTGGAGAAGCTTCTCTAGAGTTTGAAGAGGCTTCCTGGCAAAATATTGTGTCGTTGGACCTGGGCAAAGTCCTGTGATCATTGCCTCAATGATGATTTCATTTGGCACCGTCGGTGCCTGGGCTCTGAGGCGCAAGAACCTTCGGACATATGCCTGCAAATATTCTTCATGATCCTGTGTGCATTGGAACAAAGCTTGAGCAGTTACTGGCTTCATCTGAAATCCTTGAAAGCTAGTGACCATCATGTCTTTCAGTTTCTGCCATGATGTAAATGTTCCTGGCCTGAGAGAAGAATATCAAGTTTGAGCAACACTCCTTACTGCCATGACAAAGGATTTTGCCATGACAGCTGTGTTGCCACCATATGATGATATGGTCGCTTTGTAGCTCATTAGAAACTGCTTCGGGTCTGAGTGACCATCATACATGGGTAGCTAGGGTGGCTTGTACGAAGGTGGCCATGGGACAACCTGCATCTCTGTAGCTAGAAGAGAAGCATCATCAAAAGCAATGTCGTCATGATGAAAGTCATCGTACTGCACATCATCGTGGCTGGGGCCCTCCTGACGAAGGTCTCTTTGTTGTGGTCTATGTCCTTGCTCAGTATCTTGTGCAATATGTCGCATCTCCTTGGCTGCTTCGTCAATCTTCTATTGCAACTCAGCCAGCCGAAGCTATAGCTTCTAAGTTGTTGATCTCTTGATCTAGCTCTTCATCTTGTGGAGTTGGGCTAGTTGCCTTCCTCTTCTAGGTTTGAGCCTCCCTTAGAAGGACTCTGTCTTGATTGGTGTCCAGGGGAGCGAGGACAACCCCTAGTGTCGTTGTCTTCTTCGGCAGCATGACGAAGGTGGTCATAGAGTTTACCAGAGGTGAGCGCCAATGTTGGTCACTCGTTCTCGATTGCTATACACAATAAAAAACATAGCAACACAATATTAAGAGAGATAATCAACCTTCGTCTTCGAGTAGTCATCCCTTTGGGAAAACTTATACGTAGACGAAGGTTAAGATTTTACTAAACAAATTGCAGTTTATCATTATCAGTAAATAAATGAATGTAAACAGTATTAAGAAGTTTGAACATGAAAATTAATCTTACACATCAATAATATATTTCTATTCCTTCATATATTAAATTTACAAACATACCTTTGGCTCTAGAAAATTATTTAGAGCGAAGGTGAAGAGAAGATTACACGCAACAGTTGTTAGGCCCTTACAAAAAGGTACTTTATGTAGGGCACTGTTCATCTATTTATAGGGAGTCGTACAGCTTCGTACATATTACATTTATGCCCTCAGAGATTACACATAGAGTTTACAAATAGTTCAGGGACAACATTGTCTTTTGCCCCTAACGACTTGGATAACACCTTCTTGTATCGTCTTCCTGTGTTGTTATGATGAAGCTACCTTCGTTACCATTTCCACCATTCCACATCGAAGCTATTCTGGTTCCGAAGCTCCTGTAATACATGGTAACATGCTGATAACAAATGGTTAGCCGTGTTTTTGAGGACCTTTGGAAGATGAAGGCCCCCAACAACTAGCTCCAAAAGTGTGAATTGTTGAAACTAAGCTATCCAACCTCTTTAGATGTCACTTAGGTTCCTAGAGGTATTTAGACCTTATCTAAAGTAAAGAACTATTGCTAGTTCATCTATTCCAAAATTTACCCCTATTTGGCTGGATTTGAGCTATCTCTGACTTAGAAACTGGGAAGTTGATCTTATGAACCTGTGAATCAAAGACTTGGCAAACTAGTTAGTGCATATGATTGTGATGGTCATCATGGACCAAAATCAATATAGAAAATGGTTTAAGGTCATTTCCCTTTTAATCTCTCGCTTTTTGGTGATTGATGCCAACACAACCAAAGCAAATAGAAAGCATGTAAATTGTAACTATTTTGCAATCAGATAAGTGTTCATAATATACTAAGTGTAAGCATTTCTAATTGAATATGAGTTATTTTTATATGATTAATATTTTGGACCACATTTGTAGAACTTTGCATTTGATTTTGCAAACTTTTTATAACAAATTGAAAATCATTTGCTTTTGGCCGAAAGTATAATAATTGAAATTTCACAATAGTTGTTGATTTCTCAATAGTTGAATTTCAAAACGGGATCATTTTTCATTTAAGAACTTTATGGCTGCACCAAGAGTTAATAAGCAACCATAGATATGTATTTGCATGCATTCTCATGAATTGAGTATAAATGATCATGACTTGATGTCGAACCAAAAATATTTGGAAAATACTCAATAAAATGTCAAAGTAGTATGCAAGATGAACCCCATAGACTTTTCATTGAGTGAGTTCTCAAAATCAATCCATGTTTGAAACATCGATCATATTTGCTTGGTTTGCCTTTGGATGTGTTGCTTGCTTTCTTTCTCGATCAATCTTTTGATTGCTCCAATTAAGTACCACTTTACCTCTAGCAATCCTTTTCTTACTTTTTGGTGAAGAGTAACCAATTTGAACACGCACAATCTCTTTTCACTGAATTTCATGAACAAGCTCAAAAGAAATGTCGTTAGTAAAAGAAGCACCAGTTTCCCTTTTGTAATGCTTTGAATATATAAAGCAGACATGTTACTAAAAGAAGCAAACCTTATGATATGAACTAAATTTTCCTTAATCTTCAATGCTTAATTTTAACAAATTAAGCAAGCATGATAATTGATTAAGTTCAAAGGCTAATTTTAAATCATATCATGGTGAGTATCTAATGTAGAAGAAATAAATCCAAATGTACATGAGAGAATACATCACATAGTTTTGGATTGTTCTTCTTTATACATTTAACTAGTGTATTTTGCGCGCCCTTGCGCGCGTGCTGGGTCCATTAACATGGTTTGATGTAAATAAAGCGTACATGAACATGTACAAGAGTTATTATGAAGCAAATAAGCATATGCAAACATGCTATGACGTAAGCAAAAGTTGTTGCTTTGCTCTTCTGTGTTTTTTCCGTCGGATAAGGCGCCACATGCTTACGAAATTTATAACTGAATTTGGTTGCTAACCGCAGTTTGTAGTGTCAAATGAAATTGCAATATATAGCAAGTAACATTTAAGTAGCGTACTCCAATATGCAGTAATAGTGGTTTCTAGAGGTTGCATAAGTCAATACAGTTTTAGAAATGCTCCAACAGTTGATTCATATGTACACAAAAGACTTTTATATTAAAAAGTGATGGAGCACTTCTAATGCTTGCAAAAAACCAATACATGTACATACATGAGAAAAGGAGTAAGATTATTTATGTTGAAAGTGTGTTAAATATGTAACAGGTGCAAAGGAGAATAAGAGGAAAACATGAGGATAGTATGCAAAGGATTGTAGACGGTGTTATACCTTTGAGTGCTTCATGGTGGGCTAGCAGTCTTCATTTTTTGAACCCATAGAATATGGCAGCTCTTTGTTAAGTTGGGTATGCTTCATCCTATATGCATTGTTATTGTATCAGTATGGAATAGAAGTTGCGGTTGTGAAATTGATGGGTAGACGTTATTCTCATTTTCTAAGTAATATCCACTTGCTTTTTTGGAAGCGATGATAGTTCGAGCTTGGTCAGCTGATCCATGACTTTGTGGATGACTTGTGAATGATAAGATAAACATCACTATCTTACTATGGTAGTCCAAAGTGGGAGAGCACTTTTGTACCGAGGAATTTGTAGGTGTTTAACTTGGAAAACATGTTTTTACCATTTGTTGTATAGGCATTAATAGTATACAGATATCTAGCTTCATTAGTATATATAGAAGTTAAGCATGTAAGTACACTGAATTTACCTCTGCACTGCGTGGCACATCGAAATATGCTAGAACACATCGATCCTATTGAAAATATTTCATTAGGTTGTATATCTAAGAGTTGATTTGGTAAAGTTACAATTTTTTTTAAATAAGAAGCTCTATACCATGTTCTGTACACGAAATCACACTTTAAACTAGCAAGCGTGAATAATGCAGCATATCCAATGCGTGGATAGATGATAATTTAAGTATGTGCTAATTAGATTGTTGGTGGAACACATAGACACACTGGTAAGAATCCTAGGGCCGAACAGGACATCAAACATTAGTCTATTAGTGAACAACCAGCACGAAGGAAAGTATATAAAAACTAATGCTAATTACCTCAGCAACGAAGCCTCACCGATAAAGCCACTAAGGTGCAGAGGTATCACTCCACGTGCTTCGATAAAAGAGCAGAAATAAACAGTACCTATAAGACGCGGAGCATTTAAACTTAGTTCAAGAAAGGTAACTGTAAAATCACTACGCGCCATGTAGCGGACAACCAGTGCGAATGGAAGCAGCTTAAAACTAATTTTAGTTTACCTCGTCAACAAACATATAATCAATTGATTCAATTCTTTTGTAGCCACAAAGGATTCTAGCAATTTATGTAGAACATATAATCAACTCTTTTTTACACATCAATAGCAATTTAAAGCGACAAAGAATCAATAACTTGATGGTAAAAAACATACCTTTTCTGTACCATAAACCCTAAACCCAAATTTGTAAAAGTTCCAGTGAGACATATGCCGGGGGGGGGGGGGGGGGGGGTTGTGGAAAAAAAGAACAACAGATCCTTGATGTGGAATAGAAGGGCATGGTAGTAAATCAAACAGCAAGTAACTGAAAGGATTTGTTTCCTTCTTTTTTGCTCGTTTCTTTCCTATGTCCTTTTCTATAATATAAACACTAACCCTTAAATTTGGCCTAGAAACCATACTTTGGATAATGGACAACAGGGAATAAGTAGCAAACATTTCCTTACCGTATTGAAAACCGTGGAAAAAGGGTCAAAATCTGGAAGCGAGAGCATGTGGACGAAAATGTGGTTGCAATCTAATAAGTAGCAAACATTTCCTTACCATATTGAAAACAACTGTGAATTCAAACTAAGTTGGGCATAATCGAGTCGGATTGAAAATAGGAACCGAGGAAAAGCAGGGAACCGAAACCAGTGTGGGTAAAACCAAACAAAATAGGATAGAAAAGGACTCTTCAAGGTAAAGAAGTTTTAAAAAATATATATGGGGAACAACGGATTGACGAACCACGAATTTGTAACAGATCATGTGAAAGATGTGCTGGGGACCAAAAAAGGAAAAGCAGGACACAAAATAAGACGAACAGATTCAAGGTTTGAACTGCAAGAACCAGGGATTAAATCAAACACCAAGTAACAGGGAGGATTTTTTTGTCTTGCTTTCCTTACTTTTTCCTATAACATTAATCTGGAACCTCAAATTTGGGGGAGAAATCGAACAGATTGAAGGCTTGAAGTACAAGAATCAGGGATTAAATCGAACAGCAAGTAACAGTGAGGGTTTTTTTTCCTAAACACCAAGTAACAGGGAAGATTTTTTTGTCTTGCTTTCCTTACTTTTTCCTTTGCTATAACATTAATCCTGAACTACAAATTTGGGGGAGAAACCAAACAAATTCAAGGCTTGAAGTACAAGAACCGGGGATTAAATTGAACAACAAGTAACAGTGAGGTTTTCTCCCTTGGTTTCCTTCCTTTTTCCTTTGTAACATAAACCCTAAACCTTAAATTTGGGGGAGAAATCGTAGCTTGGGTAACAAACACAAGGGAGTCAGCAGCAAAGAGCACTAATTGTAACAAAAGACGGGGAAAAATGAAGTCATTTTGCTGGAGCCGGGGCAATTAACCTTTTATGTCGAAGACACTAGAAGACGGAGACGAAAAGCGGTTGTAGTCTAAGGCAATGAACGAATCCAAAAATCTAAGGTGCAAATCGCATGAAGCGACTGACAAATCTAGCTGAAGGAACTAGATCTGGTAGAAGCACAAAGCATCAGGGACAAAGAAAACAAACCTTTTTCGTAGCCTGACAAAAACAGCGGTAGACGAAGCAGGCTGCAAATGAAGACAGAGGGTGTAAATTGAAGAGCAGGGATTTACGGGCCACAGAATCCATCGATCCAAAAAGAATGCAATGAGGTTCCCTATATTTTCAAGGGAAAATGAAATTGTAAAACACTAAAAAAGAAAACAAAGTCTACACATCGTAGATTCAAGAGCAGAGAGAAACAGTGGGAGGGAAGCGGAATGTTGAATTGACTCTGGTCATTTTTTGTGTGTACTTTCCAAATAAAGCTGACTAGATACAAATGCACAAATCTGGCCGTGGCAAGCCTTTCCACATCTCACATTGAAGTGCAGGGAAGATTAAAATGTGTAAATATATAAGGAAGCAAGAGGAACTTAGAAACCCCAATGAAAAAAGAAACAACTCAACGAGGAAGTGGAGCCGACGAAGAAAGCGATGGATATCACCAAACACCAGAGCAGACGATGAAGGCGACAGTACACGACGCGACTGTGCTGAAGTGAAGTGGACGATCAAAGCGACAGAAGGTGAAGCAGCTGGCAGAGAGACGAAGGGACTCGGAGAGAGACGAGGCAGAGGGAGCAAGGAGAGGCATGCACTGCACGGGCCAACCATGGAAGTCTCGAGAAGCGGAAGGAGCGAGAAGAGACATATTCCACACGCCATCGATACTATGATGAATAGAAGCCATTGATTCGCAATCCAGCGGTGTGAAGAATTTATGGCGACGTGGATAGCCTCATAGAGGCCATTTCTGTCCTGCTTTAATAATAAGGAAATTACATAATCCATTTGAGAAATTCATTCTCATGTTGTGAAACTACATAAATCACTTAGACAAAAAGCATTAGTTTCACAACACTAGTCATATAGAGAATTTCCCTTTTGATAATTGCTTTAAGAATTTCAATTTCTTATTTAGCACCTTATTCATTCACGAACACGAGATTTTTTATTTTATGTCTAGATCATGGCAATAATAGAGTAATCTAATTGAAATGTGTCACGGAACCTCCCAATATATTAGCCCCACCTACAGATGTCCTTGTCCCAAGGACCTTAGATAGTCATGCAGGTGCGCCCAATAGCTCGACAGGACCTGATTCCTGTATCTCCTTCACATCGCCCAAGAGCGTTCATCCCATATCGCAGACATTACATACCATCGGAGTAAAAGCAGAAAGAGTTACAATAACTTAATTTACATTCATAAGTGCAATATAGAAAAGTCATTATTACATAAACGGGTTCGAGTGCTTATACTTATTACATCTTGGGAAGGTAAACACCCTCCATAAGTTTTTCTTATTTTTCTTCCTCCTACTTTAGGACAACCTTGGAGCAGAAGCAGCAAAACTCGACAGTTTCTTCACCTACAACAACATGGGTTCGAAAACCCTGAGTACGGAGTGTACTTTCGCAAGTCTTACCCGACCAAAAGAAAAGACTCTCAAGGATATGTTGGCCTTTAGGAGTCAAGGTAAGGTTTAGCAAGAACCAATGACTCAGTTTGCTCAAAGCTTACTAAAGTTGGTCCTTATGGATTCATTTCACTTGTCATGTTAAGTAGTTACCTGAATCTAGATTTCTTTCCTAATCTAGATCAAGCACTTGGCCTACACTAGCCATCTTTTATCAGCTCTTGAGTTCACTTGTCACTACAGTGTAGGGCAATGACCAAGTCTTCATATCCGAGAAGTAACGGTGATCCGAATCGATTAATACCCAGCTGGGGATCTCCAACCACTCGACATATGTAGCACTTAACCCTTGCATATGTCAAGTCGCACCTGGGTTTCTCAAGACTAGAATGGGTTCACGCCAACCAAGAGCACATATACTTCACTGTCTAGCCTCTTGCCACGGAGGGTACATGCTGCTCTCGCCATCTCTCCACTCCCATTGCGTGGTATCCTTTCAGGTTTTGGTCCAGTCGAGGCAAAGCTTACCCATGACGAGGCATGTGGCCAGTTAAAAAGTCGTCGATCATCAAGCCTACATCGGCTCAATCCTTAAACGACTGAGACAGAGATACTACACCGAGACTTCCTTCTCATGCAAGTCACCCGCCCGGTCTCGTCCTTATCATTTATAACCCAAAGTTTGGTACCTGATAGAGGTACTCTTTTCAGATGTTTATCCCATCACGGTCGTGACGGATCCACCATCATAAGTCTTTTGTTTGTGAAAGTTCCCATCCAGTGTGAAGCATCACCTTTTTCAAAAACAAAACATTTTGTTTTCTAAAGCAAGGCTAAGCATCATAAAACTTATTTGAATAAACCAAGTAACAAGGAATGGTATTCAAGTTCTCAAGGAAGGAAATGCATCAATAGTTTATCACACAATTCTTATCACCAAATGCAGCATTCAAAGTTGGTAAAACTTTAAAATACAAGGAAAGGTAAATGCACCGGGGCTTGCCTTGTGCTATAGGAGTTTCTACTTCCTCACCACAGATGTCGAAGTAAAAGTAATTTTCCACTAGAGGATTCTCAGTCTGAGGGACAACCTCCTCTTCTACTATGAATACTTCTTCGTGTTTTGTACATGATAATACATGTATATGAATGCTTATGCTATGTCATGGATATGCAATTGTATAACAAAAAGATGGTACATTGTGTCTTGAATACAACTTTCCTTAACGGTACCTATCAGCCATAAAGATTTCCTGGATAAATACCCCTTTAAGATTAACTTACTAACCTTCTTAAGCTAACAAGTTAAGGTAAGTTTACTAAGTTTAATTTTATTTACTAAACTACCTCTAATCCCTTTCGTATTAAAATGGTTAATCTATTGGACTATTTACTGATTTTCTAGTTAAACAGTGTCCACATAAATTCAAACTTCACTCAAAGTCTATAACCAACATTTTAAGTTTACCCTAAAAGTTTTATGATTTTTGGGATTACTAAACCATTTCTAAAATTCTATAAGGCCTTACTCAAGTACCTTTAAATGCTACATAATTCAGGGTTGAATTAAAAATCTTAGAATTATTTTTATTAAATACTACCTAATTTCAGGAGTCTAGTAAAATTGGTCCTCTGATTTTATCAATTTTCTACTATTTTTGATGGATTTCTCAACCTAGCAGTAAAAAGAAAAGAATAAAAACATGAATAGTACGAGGTTGAATTCGGTCCAGTCGTCCCAAGCCCACGCGAAACCGCGCGCTTCCGCGCCCGCGCTGGCGGATTTACGTGGAGGCCCCTGGCAGTTCAAAAAATTGGGAAAGAGTTTAGGTCCTGTTTCTATGTCTCTCTAACACTTTTATCTCTACCCTCTGTTTCTTTCGTCTTCCTAAATCCCGTCCCCGACCCTTACCGGCGGCGGAAAGCTTGAGCACCATTTGAACACCTACTAAACGTAACACTGGCCTAAACCGAATGATCTCAAGGCATGGATTTAGCTAGCAAGCAGTACACCGACCTACTCATACCCACAATAGGGTTCCGGGTCCGTGGCACCCATTCCTGAGACAACAACACCGTAGAGCTCAAACGAAGGGAACAGGGAGCACCAGTAGGTCATGTAGTACACGATGCTTGCGTGAACCAGCTTAGGACCGACGGGAATCGGTTGGTCGACATATGGACAGTTCGCAGAGTTAGTCCATGATGTCGAGATCGTGTTTCGAGCTAGCTATAATAGTAATGACCAAATGTCCACTTTGGTGAGCTTCACCAACAAACATGGACACTAGAACGCTAGATCAGAGGCGTTGAACCATACCGTGCTCGCTTGACCACGTGAGGTTGCTATGTCGGTGACATGGTCACCAGGCTTGCGAAAGCACTGAGCAAGAAACTTGAGTAAACCTTGGGTGTCATTTGGGGAAGTGAAGGCGATAGCACTGCGCAGATGTGAACCATAGTGATCCACGGTGATCTTGGCTGGGCTTGGAGATGACAAGGAAGTGCAAATTAGGACAAAAAATTGTTGGTTGTGTTTTCCTTGGGTATGCTTTTCACAGCATTGGATATATGTTTTAAATTATAAACTCTAGAGTACCGGACATGTTGGTTGGTACAATTATGGAGTCCAGAGTTGCTACATTTTGAGGATGAATTTCCTATGAAAATTACACATGATGCGTATAATAATGAACCAATGATACCCCCATGAGCATTTTATTCTGGTAGAACAAACTGAGGAATCCCATATACAAAATCTTGTGGAAGATGACAATGTAACAACTCAAAAGAGTAAGAGACTAAGGACTACAAAGTCCTTTGGTAATGATTACATTGTATATCTTGTGGACGTCATAGTGTAACACCCCTGGTGTTAAGCATGCTCATACATTGCATTGCATCATGAAAGCATTATCATGAACATCATCAATCATTCACTACTTACATTAGAATCTAGATCTGGCACCAATTGTTGTGAAGTGAACTCATGTTTGAACCAATAGGATGCCTATGTTCTATGAAATAGGTTTTCATTGAGTCTTTGTGTGTATGGGTAAACCCACTTAGATGATCTAGGTTGATCATGGTTAATCTTTCAACTCCTGATTTCATGTGGTGATAGTTTCTTAAACTATATGTAATGGTGTGGCTTAGTGTATGTTGTGCTCAACGAGTGAAATACTATTAAGAAACAAAACTTAGGAAGTAAGCATTTGACTCCTAAAACTACTAATTATAATAACTCAAATTCCAAAAGTAATGAAGCTCAACCAAGAGTGAAAGTTTAGGAAATGGGTTAAAGAAATAGGAACAACCCTAATTTTTCTAAGTCCAATTTTGTACCTCTTCAAATGCTGACATGCTCATACAGAAATAACCTTTAAATCAAATTGATCCAGTTACAAAAGTTGTAGATAATTACCTAGGCACACCCTGTAAAAAGTTGGCGAGGTTTTGAATTCGTTTGACATATTTTGATGCAGTTAGACAGCCAGTTTCCATTGTTTTGCGCAGTGCTGACAAACCAAAGTTTGGAGGCTTGTAATTCAAAATCTAGCACCTAAACATCCCTAACCCCTATAACAAAGTTATAGCCGGTAGAGAGGGGAACATTTATGCTGAAGCAGGTGACGTTTCATGCTCCCGTTTTGTCCCTAGCGCGCCTGCAGCCCAGGCAAACGGCAACCGCCAAGCGGTGCACGCCTCGACGTGTGGTCGCCGCACCATGCTTCGCGCCGCGCTTTGTCCGCACGCATGGGCAAGCATGCAGCAGCGCCTGCTCCATTTCACCAAGTGCTCAGCAACCTACAGTTGTCCCTCTGCTCTCGTCTCGCTGTCACTCACCCTCTCACTCGCCTCGCCTCGCTTCCTTCTTCCTCGTCGCGCCGAACCGCCATGGCCGACGCGAGCTAAGCTCGTGGCCGCTTTTCCATCTGCCTGCCATTGTCCAAATCGAGCCCCGCAACCACTTCATCGTCTCGTGTGCATGTCTTGGCACCCCTTTCCCGAGTCGAAGGACGACCGAAGCACCACTGTCAACGTCGCAGCGCCACGGTTCCCGCCGGCGCGCGTGGACCGAGTGTCTCCGTCCACAGCCCGTCGAGCCAAGGATGCCATCGAGTTCGTCGTCGACCGTCGCTACTCCCTGACCTTCACCTCGTTTGTCTTGCCGCCTGTAAGCCATCAACCGAGCACGTCTTCTCTCCCTCTTTCTCTCTCTGTTCTGAGGAAGATGACAGGATTCCGCGCGCGAATAGGTCAAAACCCGATGGGTTTTCCGCAAACGGTCATAGACATAGTGGAATAGTAACCGAGGACCTAGAAGTAGGATTCGTATTTCACTACAACCTGAAGGGCTAACATGCAAAGTGGCTTTTCTATTTTCCTTTTCTTTTCGATTTAAAGCGCAAAGAACCATGAAAATCCATAGCTCGAGTTTTTGAACTCGAAAACTAGTGAAATAAATTTTGTGGAACTCCTTGTGATAGATCTACGATTTAAAAATACTGCATGTCAAAGTTTGAATGTTTTATGCATGATTTGAATTTAAATAAGAAAATTGAGTTTCCTTATAAGTAATAAAATAAATAAATCCGAGGACAGAAAAATATGATTCCAAATTTTATTAGGTTCCTCTAGATGTTGTCTATCTGTTATATTTATTTAGGGGTATGTTCTGTTGATGAATTTATTTTTGTGAAGTAAAAGGTTAAGTTGCTGATTCCATAAAAAATAAGAGATAAATAGCAAAGCCTCAAGTATTAATGTGAAACTTTTTGTGAGCATGGCATGTGCCATTGACCACCTCTGGAATTAATGTGAACTATCAACCATGTAGGGATTTTGAATTAAAAATAAAAAACAGAAGATGCTGATTTCTTTAGAAAACCATGGAAAAATATTTATAAGGAAAATGTTTGTGTGGATTTTTGTCACATATTGTTAGGCCAAATAAAGTATAGGAAAAATGTGAGGATGACTGTTTGGCTAGTTTAATAACGCAAAGTAGGTAAATTTACTTTCTACACCATTTCTTGTTATTTTTTGTGTAGTAAAAAATAATGGCCCAAAACAATTGAAATTTATGTGGTAGAGTATGGTAGAGGAATACTACTTGCTATAATTTTTGTAGTAAATTTGGAAGTGGCCGAGTAGTATTTACAATATAAGTCCAAATTAAATGGTGTATAAAGGTTTGAATAGTTACAAGCAATTCTAGGTTCAGTTATGATTTAGCCTAGAATGATTTAGTAAATAATTACTGTTATGATAGCTAGGGTTTGAGAAAAATCCTTCTCACTAGAAGATAACTAACTTTTAAAAGAAAATGGGCTGAATGAAGAATATTGCTTAGTGTGTCTACGCCTGTATGCGTAAGGTAATTAGAAATACCATGTAATGTAACTTGTGATAAGTTATGTGGATTCCTTAAATGATAGTTAGGACCAACTAAGAAAAGACAGACTACATGTTCTTGGACGATGTAGACTATCTTGTAGAAACCTCTACATAGTAAATCTAATCAGAATATGCACACTACATGCACCCATAAGCATCATACATCTCTTGCATGAAGCATCATGTGTTCTCATACTGCATCCATACATCATACAGGATCGCAAGAGGAAGTACCCGTGGGAATTGTCGAGGAGCTGCCAGGAATTCTTGTGGAAGAGGGTGAACCAGAAGCTGGAGCTCAGGAGTGTCCTGATCACCACCCCAGTTCCTTCGAGAAAGGCGAGCCCTAGCATCTAACTTCCTATGTTTGCAATACTTTAATTTATTCACTACCTACCTATATTGTTGCATTAGGTATAGGAGTTGATTGAAACCAATTGTTGTATATACCCTTGATTACTTTGTTTACCCTATCCTTGACACCTATTTAAAGTAAGTACGCTTAAAATGCTTAGGCCTGCTTAGATGGTAGAAGTCGGGTGATTTCCTGTCACTTACGAGATATAGGTGGTTACTTATGCTAGATTTAGGGTAAAGTCCTCAGGAATATCCATGATGGAAATAAAGAATTGAAATTTTGACCGAGCGGACTCATATGGGCACCATATAGGCCATAGTGATCCCGCCTATGTCGATTAAGGACCGTACCGTTCTTGTCCCTCGAGTCATGTTGAATTTATGCATATACACTTAGCTGGTCAAATAATTCGTTCTGACCGCGAAGCTAGAACACCATTCTAGCCGGATTCGACCTCACAGTGCACTTACTGGTGTGGTTGAGTAACGGGGACACGACAAGATGACCCATGGTGGATGGTATGCCCTAACACTCTGGTAGTCGGGCGGTCCCTGGGTATGGTGGCCCCTGTGGAATCGGAGATGTGCATCAAAGCTGCTAGTGGAATGAGTGTAGTGGTGATTGTATCTCATGAAGTACTATGGGTACGATTTGTGTTAGGAGTACCCCCAGATGGTTAGTAACCGATTCGAATCGCCATCGCTCCTAGTTAGTGAGCACTTGACTTGAGTTATCTCATCGTAGTAAGAACTACACTTTCTATGAGTTGATGATAGGGATAAGAAGTGATGTTACTCCCAACTATTATCAAGGGATGGGATAATCTTGTTGTGATAATTATGAACAGTCTTCCTTAACTTGATTCTTCGCTGAAGCTATAACTAGGCTTATTGTAATCTGAAAATGAGTACATAGAGAATCAGCTGCAAATCTAGTTCTGCAGCGGAATAGGTACCAATACTGATATGCTAAAATAGAATAATGAATTTGGTAACCTCTTTAAGTTGCTAATAACTTCATTAACTCTCGTTACTCTTATAAAGCAAAGAGCCAACTCCCGATATAGCTTTGCATAATCCTTGGAGTCTTTTACTTTCTTATTTCCTGGCTTTGGACGGGTCAGTCTAGCTTAGTACATTCCAGTACTCAGAGTGTTATTCCTAATGATTGTTGTAGATGGCCAGATGTACTATGGGTACTGCGAGCACTGCTTATACCTGGCTTCGGGAGATGACTAGGCCCATGGCAAGGCTTGCCCATTCTTGTCTCATGCTTTTGGTGGGTTAACATACCCAAATGGTGGCACAATATTACGAAAGCACGTGTTGTGTGTGCTCGTGAAATAATTGCTTCCGCTAAACTTATCACCTCGGTGATTGCTACTTGGAGTTAATTAGGCATGTGTGCCATCTATGTTGTAATAACTCTATGTACTCCGATTTGTGTTAAACTCTATGGAATGCTGTAACACTTAATGCAGTGAATGTCAGTTCATTACGATCTTGGTTGCGAAGGAAAAGTTTGAGATCCTCCACGATTTCGTTAGACCTTGGGTTTATATGGGCTCAAGTGTGAGGTAATCACTGCGAGGCAGATGGTTTGGATACTTGATCTCTTATAAATCTAGTCGATTCGTTGCAGTTGGTATCGGAGCAGAATTGACATGTTACTGCTCATGTGGGCATTCCAAACAAATTTTAAATGGGTTTCACAAAACTAAGTATGTGCCAATTGTCAACCTGTAAGCCCATATAAGGACTCTAGGTGGCTTAGTGAGTGCTAACTTTGGGAAGGGTTTCATGCATCGTGTCTTTTTTTATTTTATTGATTATATGAGATGGTTAGTATGATATGTCGTCGTTTCGTCGCCAAGGTAAGAAAGGTAAGTGTAGGACCTTGTAGACTAGGGCTAGTCGGCTGTCCTCATGTGTGGGTCACCATACATGTTGTTTAAGGACTAGTAGAATTACTTACATCAGTTCATGAAAGATAGTTGACAGCTTGTCTTTATTTTCAATTATCATTGTGGCATCATGGGGATGGGCTGAAAGGAACTTTTCTGCAGGTACACTATTTTGATACGAGTAGTTAGTGTAGTTGCGTACCAATGAGTGAATGAGTATGCCACCGCTTATGATGTTAGTATAACTAGGTCGTGAGGCCATAAGTTATGTGCATCCATTATGGTATAACCATCATTTTGATCATTTGTTTCATCATTCCCTTTTGGAACATGGGTAGAGGTTTTTGTCTACGCTAATAACCAATTAAAAATTATTTCCTATTTCTCACGCCAATATAACCTTGTAACAGATTGCCCGCCGCAGGCTCACCGCCCAAAAGTCTACAGGAGGATGTGTTCCTTGTCACCTGCTTGCTGCAAGCATTTCCCGTCGCCGTAGCACTTTTCTTTCAGAGTACGGTTTACCCACCCTGTTGTGGTACGTTATTTTCGCTTTGGGTTACCTAGAGGGAGAGGAACTGCATTACTTCTGGGAATGGAGACCACGCTATGATGGAGAAAGTATTTGGGTGACAGCAGTGGTGAAGCCTTAGGCAGAGGATCCAGCTATGGGTGGCTGGCACTTTAGATCTTTAGGCCGCACACCCAGGGAAGGGGCAGGCAGAGCAGCTTACAAGATACTTTAGGACTTGTTGGATCGTTTTCCTGGAGAGATTCCAACCGTCATGCCTGGGATCTTTCCTAGGGGTGATCCTTTCAACCCTAAGTGGGACCAGCATGAGGGTAGAGCTCTGACATGAGGTGACAGCGAGTAGCAGCACAGTGACACCACAGCTTCCAGCGCTATGTTTGCAGTTATGCAACTGTATAACAGCTCGGAGCACAATTTGGGAATGGTCAACAGTTCTCTTGTCGTGGCTAAGAACAAGTTGTACCAGGCTCAAAAGGCGCATGATGCAGAGTTAGCTCAAGTACAAGCAGAGTTGGCCCAGGTCACTATAGAGAAGGATGAATTCATCTAGGTCAGGGATGTTGTCGTGCTTGACAACGTGCTATGGATTGGCGAATGCTAGAACTACCACACTTTGCTGGTAGAGGTCATCAGATAGAGGAATGCAGCCTGGTCTGAGATAGCCCAGCTTAGGGCAACGCAAATCAACTTGATGCAGCAGATGAACAACGCAGAGGCCTGGAATGCTAATCTGCACGAGGAGGTTCACCAGTTGCATGCCTAGCTGAACCTAGTCCACCTGCTAGAACCCGAGGAAGCAGATGTCGCCGCAGTCGATGATGGAGGTGCAATCTCCAAGGCTGGTAGCGCACAAGAGTAGTTTGTTGGCTGTCCCTAGATGATAGGCTAACCTCTTTTGAATAGTGTTCCTAGGAGTAGGAACAGAACATATGGTTTAAGGTCGATGTGATGATGGCTTCTGACGCATGTGTGTGTGGAAAAACACTCTTTTGGTTGGTTTGTGTGTGCGAGTGGAACACTTTGCTTGTATGTACATTTAAATATAATGACGTATATGATGAAAATGTTGTGCGTGTTGGGATGTGATTCTTGCCTTATGATTTTTCATGTGAAGTTTTTTCTATGAGATCTTGTATGGCATGATTTCCTTCTTTCACATAAATTGTGACATGACTCACCGCCTACCCATAATAAAAATGTGCAGATGGTGACCACTCGCAGCATCAACTCGGGAACCGCTGGAGCTTCTGGTAGTGGTAACCAGGAGAGTAATCATGAAGTACCACTTTCTCCACCTCCGCCATACACACCCGAGCAGTTCTTCGCGCAAATTCTGGGAGCTCAATGGAATATGGAGAACTTGCAACGAAATATGGAAGTAGAGCTTCGCAATATTGCTAACAACACTCGCTATGGGCAACCTCAAGAGGCACATGCGGTCAATCAGTACAACAGCTTCAAGGATTTCATGGACACCAGGCCACCAATATTAAAAGAGGCAGCATAACCTTTGGAGGCAGATGAGTGGATCAACACTATGGAGCAAAATTTTTGTTTGTTGAGACTTTCAGATGATCTCAAGATAGAGTATGCAACACACCAATTATAGGGGCCCACAGGGATGTGGTGGTGTCATTTCCGCACCGCTTACCCAGAGAATGCTCCCATTGCTTGGTACCAATTCAGCACAACTTTTAGAGGGAACTATATTCCACTAGGTCTAATGGCAATGGTGGTGTCTGAGTTCATGAGATTAACTCAAGGCACGCAATCAGTAACAGAGTATATGCATGCTTTCAACATCTTGTCTCGTTACGCGCCTAACTATGTGGACACTGAGGCCAAGAAGATTGCTAGTTTCAAGAGGGGCGTGAGCCCAAAGATGATAAAGAGCATGGGAATTTCCTCTCGTACTTCCTTCAACAATTTCGTCAGTGATTTTTTGACTCAGGAAAACAACAACAATCTCTATGCTCTGGCAAAAGGGCGTAAGAGAACCTTGGAGTCTCGAATATCACGGCCTAGGACAATAGTAGTGGCTCGACCAAGTTTCAAGCCGATGATGCCAGGAGCAAGATTTCTCCCTCCTCCTCCGAAGAAGATTCAACAACAAGGATTCAGGGGTCAGAAGGCTTTCAAAGTGGCTTTACCTCATGCAAAGACTGGACTGGGAAGTTCAACGGGAAGTACCGCTCAAGTGAAAGGGCCATGCTATAATTGTGGACAGATGGGACACTTCGCCAAGTTTTGTCCTCACCCTAAGAAGAAGAACGATGTTTATCCCGCTCATGTGCATCTCACCACCGCAGATGAGATTGCTGATGGACACTTTGCCAGGAATTCTCGTGGAAGAGGGTGATCCAGAAGCCGAAGCTCAGGAGTGTCCTGATCACCGCCCCAGTTCTTTCGAGAAAGGCGAGCACCGACATCTAACTTCCTATATTTGCAATACTTTAATTTATTCACTGCCTACTTATATTGTTGCATTAGGTATAAGAGTTGATGGAAACCAGTTGTTGCATATACCCTCGATTACTTTGTTTACCTTATCCTTGCCACCTATTTAAAGTAAGTACACTTAAAATGCTTAGGCCTAATTAGACGGTAGAAGTCGGGTGATTTCCTGTCACCTGCAAGATATAGGTAGTTACTTATGCTTGATTTGGGGTAAAGTCATCAGGAATATCCATGATGGAAATAAATAATTAAAAATGAGACCGGGCGGACTCATATGAGCACCATATAGGCCATAGTGATCCCGCCTGTGTGGATTAAGGACCATACCATTGTGGTCCCTCGAGTCGTGTTGAATCTATGCCTATACACTTAGCTGGTCGGATAATTCGTTTCGACCATGAAGCTAGAACACCATTCCAGCCGGATTCGACCTCGTGGTGCACTTACTGGTGTGGTTGAGGAGTGACGGGGACATGGCGAGATGACCCATGGTAGATGGTACGCCCTAACCCGTTGGTAGTCGGGCGGTCTCTGGGTATGGTGGCCCCTGTGGAATCCGAGATGTGCAACAAGGCTGCTACTAGAATGAGTAGTGGTGATTGTATATCACGAAGTAGTGTGGGTATGATTTGTGTTAGGAGTACCCAGCAGCTAGTTAGTAACTGATTCAAATCGCCATCGCTCCTGGTTAGTGAGCACTTGACTTGAGTTATCTCATCGTAGTAAGAACCACACTTTCTATGAGTTGATGATAGGGATAAGAAGTGGTGTTACTCCAAACTATGATCAAGGGATGGGATAATCTTGATGTGATAATTATGAACAGTCTTCCTTAACTTGATTCTTCACTGAAGCTATAATAAGGCTTATAGTAAATCTAGAAATGAGTACTTAGAGAATCAGGTGCAAATCTAGTTCTCCAACGGAATAGGTACCAAATACTGATATGCTAAAATGTAATAATGAATTTGGTAACCTCTTTAGGTTGCTAATAACTTCATTAACTCCCGTTACTCTTATAAAGAAAACAGCCAACTCCAGATATAGCTTTGCATAATCCTTGGAGTCTTTTACTTTCTTATTTCCTGGTTTTGGATGGGTCATTCTAGATGAGTACATTCCAGTACTCAGGGTGCTATTCCCAATGATTGTTGCAGTTGGCTAGATGTACTATGGGTACTGCGAGCACTGCCTATACCTGGCTACGAGAGATGGCTAGGTCCGGGGCAAGGCTTCTCCATTCTTGTCTCATGCTTTTTGTGGGTTACATACCCAAATGTTGGCAAAATATTTCAAAAACCCCGCACGTGTTGTGGGTGCTAGTTAAATAATTGCTTCCGCTAAACTTATAACATCGGTGATTGCTACTTGGGGCTGTGTGCCATCTATGTTGTAATAACTATATATAATTCGATTTATGTTAAACTCTATGGAATGTTGTAACACTTGATGCAATGAATGTTAGTTCATTACGATCTTGGTTCCGAAGGAAAATTTTGAGATCCTTCGCGATTTTGTTAGACCCTGGGTTTATATCGACTCAAGTGTGAGGTAATCACTACGGGCAGATGGTTTGCATACTTGATCTCTTATAAATCTGGTCGAGTCACCGCACACACCAAGTACCATGGAAGAGGCATATTCCTCTCCTGATGCTGACTTTTGGAAGGAAGCAATAAGGATTGAGATGGATTCTATTATGTCTAATACAACTTAGGAGGTCGTTGAGCGTCCTTATGGGTGTAAGCCCATTGGGAGTAAATGGGTGTTCAAGAAAAAGCTTAGGCCTGATGGTACTATTGAAAGGTACAAGGCGAGGCTTGTAATTAAAGGCTATTCACAGAAGGAAGGTGATGATTTCTTTGATACTTACTCACATGTGGCTCGATTGACCATAGTTCCTGTGCTACTTTCATTGGCTGCCTCTCATGGTATCTCGTCCATCAAATGGATGTTATGACAACATTCCTAAATGGAGAACTAGATGAGGAAATTTACATAGAGCAGCCAGCTGGGTTTGTAGCAAATGGTCAAGAAGGCATGGTGTGTAAATTATTGAAATCTTTATATGGCCTAAAACAAGCATCTAAGCAATGGCATGAAAAGTTCGATAAAACTTTGACATCTGTCGGCTTTGTTGTGAACGAAGCAGACAAATGTGTATACTATCGGTATGGTGGGGGCGAGGGAGTAATTTTATGCCTTTATGTTGATGACATTCTAATCTTGGGGACAAGTCTTGATGTGATTAAAGAGACAAAAGACTTTCTTTCTAATAATTTTGAAATGAAATTTTTGGGAGAAGCTGATGTTATTCTTAACATTAAACTAATGAGAGAAGGCAATGGTGGGATCACACTTGAGAAATCCCATTATGTGGATAAGGTTTTGAGTCGGTTTGGTTTTAGCGAATGTGAACCTACTCCAACGCCTTATGATCCTAGTAAACTATTGAAGAAAAATCGAAAAATAGCAAGGGATCAATTGAGATATTCCCAAATAAATTGGTTCACTCATATTTTTAGCTAGCGCTACGAGGCCTGACACCTCATTTGTTGTGAGCAAACTTTGCCAATTTGTTTCAAATCCAGGAGATGATCACTGGCGTGCTCTTGAGAGAGTTTTTGGAAGTCGCCTAGAGGGGGGTGGATAGGCGGAAACTGAAATTCACAAACTTTAAGCACACTTCAAGCCAGGGTTAGCGTTAGAATAAAATCCGAGTCTGGGAGAGATGGCAAAAACAAATAAAGAAATAAAGCGGATGACACGGTGATTTGTTTTACCGAGGTTCAGTTCCAAAGAACCTAGTCCCCGTTGAGGTGGTCACAAAGACCGGGTCTCTTTCAACCCTTTCCCTCTCTCAAACGGTCACCTAGACCGAGTGAGCTTTCTCCTTAATCAAATGGGTCACTTAGACCCCTACAAGGACCACCACAACTTGGTGTCTCTTGTTTTGATTACAAGTGTCTTGAGAACAAGAAAGAGGAAGAAGAAAGCGATCCAAGAACAAGAGCTCAAAGAACATGAGCAAAACTCTCTCTAGTCACTAAGTGTTTGGAGTGTATTTGGGACTTGGAGAGGCTTTGATTCTTTTGAATTGTGTCTTGTATTTATTGCACTAGCTCTTGTATTTATAGCCCCACCCACCAATTCAACCGTTGTGGAGGCTGGTTGTCGATGGGCGCACCGGACACTGTCCGGTGCGCCAGCCACGTCACCCAACCGTTAGGGTTCTGACAGTTTCGACCGTTGGAGCTCTGACATCTTGGGGCACCAGACAGTCCGGTGCCGCACCGAATAGTCACTGTTCACTGTCCGGTGCGCCTTCTGGTGCTGCTCTGACTCTGCGCGAACTGTCTGCGCACTGTTCACATTTGCAGGCGATCGTTGGAGTTGACCGTTGCGCTCGATAGCCATTGCTCTGCTGGCACACCGGACAGTCCGGTGGCACACCAGACAATCCGATGAATTATAGCGGAGCGGCGGACACTGTCTCGTGGCACACCGGACAGTCCGGTGCGCCAGACCAGGGTTCTCTTCGGTTTCTTTTGCTCCTTTCTTTTGAACCCTAACTTGGATCTTTTATTGGTTTGTGTTGAACCTTTAGCACCTGTAGAATATATAATCTAGAGCAAACTAGTTAGTCCAATTATTTGTGTTGGGCATTTCAACAACCAAAATCATTTAGGAAAAGGTTTGACCCTATTTCCCTTTCAATCTCCCCCTTTTTGGTAAATGATGCCAACACAAACCAAAGCAAATATATAAGTGCAGAATTGAACTAGTTTGTGTAAGGTAAGTGCAAAGGTTGCTTGGAATTAAACCAATTTATACTTTCACTAGATATGCATGGATTGCCTTCTTTCTTTTAACATTTTGGACCACATTTGCACCACTTGTTTTGTTTTTGCAAATTCTTTTGGAAAATCTTTTCAAAGTCTTTTTGCAAATAGTCAAAGGTACATGAATAAGATTTCGAGAAGCATTTTCAAGATTTGAAATTTTCCCCCCTGTTTCAAATGCTTTTCCTTTGACTTAAACGAAACTCCCCCTGGATGAAATTCTCCTCTTAGTGTTCAAGAGGGTTTTACCAATATGAAAAAGATTTAGATACCAATTGAAAAATCTTTGAACATATATTAAAATATGTCAATTGAGAATTTTGAATTTGGTGGTGGTGCGGTCCTTTTGCTTTGGGCTTAATATTTCTCCCCCTTTGGCATTAATCGCCAAAAATGGAGTTGTTTGAGAGCCCTGTTACTTTCTCCCCGAATGGTACAAATAAACATGATTGAAGATTATACCATAGTGGAGAATGGAGTGATTTGGAGTGACGGCGAAGGGTAAATAATACCGATAAAGTGGAGTGGAAGCCTTGTCTTCGCCGAAGACTCCATTTCCCTTTCAATCTACGACTTAGCATGAAATGCACTTGAGCACACATTAGTCATAGACATAAAAGAGAAGTGATCAAAAGTATATAAATGAGCTATGTGTGCAAAGTTTCAATAAAAGTTCCTAGAATCAAGAATGTTTAGCTCATTCCTAAGTTTGGTAAAGGTTTTCTCATCTAAAGGTTTGGTAAAGATATCGGCTAATTCTTCTTTTGTGCTAACATAAGCAATCTCGATATCCCCCCTTTGTTGGTGATCCCTCAAGAAATGATACCGAATGGCTATGTGCTTAGTGCGGCTGTATTCAACGGGATTATCCGCCATGCGGATTGCACTCTCATTGTCACATAGGAGAGGGACTTTGCTCAATTTGTAGCCATAGTCCCTGAGGGTGTGCCTCATCCAAAGTAATTGCGCACAACAATGACCCACGGAAATATACTCGGCTTCGGCGGTAGAAAGAGCTACTGAGTTTTGTTTCTCTGAAGCCCAAGACACCAGGGATCTTCCCAAAAACTGATAAGTCCCTGATGTGCTCTTCCTATCAATTTTACACCCTACCCAATCAGCATCTGAGTATCCTATTAAGTCAAAAGTGGATCCCTTGGGGTACCAAAGACCAAACTTAGGTGTATAAACTAAATATCTCATGATTCTTTTCATGGCCCTAAGGTGAACTTCCTTAGGATCGGCTTGGAACCTTGCACACATGCATACGGAAAGCATAATATCCGGTCGAGATGCACATAAATAGAGTAGAGATCCTATCATCGACCGGATACCTTTTGATCTACGGATTTACCTCCCGTGTCGAGGTCGAGATGCCCATTGGTTCCCATGAGTGTCTTGATGGGCTTGGCATCCTCCATTCCGAACTTGTTGAGTATGTCTTGAATGTACTTTGTTTGGCTGATAAAGGTGCCCTCTTGGAGTTGCTTGACTTGAAATCCTAGAAAATACTTCAACTCCCCTATCATAGACATCTCGAATTTTTGAATCATTATCCTACTAAACTCTTCACATGTAGATTTGTTAGTAGACCCAAATATGATATCATCAACATAAATTTGGCATACAAACAAATCATTTGCAATGGTTTTAGTAAAGAGTGTAGGATCGGCTTTTCTGACTTTGAAGCCATTAGTGATAAGGAAATCTCTTAGACATTCATACCATGCTCTTGGGGCTTGCTTGAGCCCATAAAGCGCCTTAGAGAGTTTATAAACATGATTAGGGTACTCACTATCTTCAAAACCGGGAGGTTGCTCAACATAGACCTCTTCCTTGATTAGTCCATTGAGGAAGGCACTCTTCACGTCCATTTGATAAAGCTTGAAGCCATGGTAAGTAGCATAGGCAAGTAATATACGAATTGACTCAAGCCTAGCTACGGGTGCATAGGTTTCACCGAAATCCAAACCTTCGACTTGTGAATAGCCCTTGGCCACAAGTCGGGCTTTGTTCCTTGTCACCACACCATGCTCATCTTGCTTGTTGCGGAACACCCACTTGGTACCTACAACATTTTGATTAGGACGTGGAACAAGATGCCATACCTTATTCCTTGTGAAGTTGTTGAGCTCCTCTTGCATTGCCAGCACCCAATCCGAATCTCTTAATGCATCTTCCACCTTGTATGGCTCAATAGAGGACACAAAACAGTAATGTTCACAGAAATGAGCGACTCGAGATCGAGTTGTTACCCCCTTATGAATATCGCCGAGGATGGAGTTCACAGGGTGATCTCTTTGAATCGCTTGGTGGACTCTTGGGTGTGGCGGTCGTTGACCCTGTTCTTCTTGATCATCTTCCTTGTCTTGATTATTGTCATCTCCCCTTGATCATTGTCCTCCTCTTGAGGTGGCTCATTGTCTTGATCTTCTTCTTCATTGTCTTGAGCTTGATCCTCATCTTGGGTTGGTGGAGATGCTTGCATGGAAGATGACGGTTGATCTTGTGCTTGTGTGGGCTCTTTGGATTCCTTAGGACACACATCCCCAATGGACATGTTCCTTAGCGCAACGCATGGAGCCTCTTCATCATCTAGCTCATCAAGATCAACTTGCTCCACTTGGGAGCCATTAGTCTCATCAAACACAATGTCGCAAGAAACCTCAACTAATCCAGTTGATTTGTTGAAGACTCTATATGCCCTTGTGTTTGAGTCATATCCTAGTAAAAAATCTTCTACAGCCTTAAGAGCAAATTTAGATTTTCTACCTCTTTTAACAAGAATAAAGCATTTGCTACCAAAGACTCTAAAATATGAAACATTGGGCTTTTTATCGGTTGGAGTTCATATGATGTCTTCTTGAGGATTCGGCGAAGGTAGAGCCGGTTGATGGAGTAGCAGGCGGTGTTAATCGCCTCAGCCCAAAACCGGTCCGGAGTCTTGTACTCATCAAGCATGGTCCTCGCCATGTCCAATAGAGTTCTATTCTTCCTCTCCACTACACCGTTTTGCTAAGGTGTGTAGGGAGAAGAGAACTCATGCTTGATGCCCTCCTCCTCAAGAAAGCCTTCAATTTGAGAGTTCTTGAACTCCGTCTCGTTGTCGCTTCTTATTTTCTTGATCCTTATTCCGAACTCATTTTGAGCCTGTCTCAAGAATCCCTTTAAGGTCTCTTGGGTTTGAATTTTTTTCTTTCAAAAAGAATACCCAAGTGAAGCGAGAATAATCATCCACAATAACTAGACAGTACTTACTCCCGCCGATGCTTATGTAAGTTATCGGGCCGAATAGATCCATGTGGAGTAGCTCAAGTGGCCTGTCGGTCGGCATTATGTTCTTGTGTGGATGATGGGAACCAACTTGCTTCCCTGCTTGACATGTGCTACAAACCCTGTCTTTCTCAAAATGAACATTTGTTAGTCCCAAAATGTGTTCTCCCTTTAGAAGCTTGTGAAGATTCTTCATCCCAACATGGGCTAGTCAGCGATGCCAGAGCCAACCCATATTAGTCTTAGCAATTAAGCAAGTATCGAGTTCAGCTCTATCAAAATCAACTAAGTATAGCTGACCCTCTAATACTCCCTTAAATGCTACTGAATCATAACTTCTTCTAAAGACAGTAACACCTATATCCGTAAAAAGACAGTTGTAGCCCATTTTACATAATTGAGAAACAGAAAGCAAGTTGTAATCTAATGAATCTACAAGAAAAACATTGGAAATAGAATGGTCAGGAGATATTGCAATTTTACCAAGTCCTTTGACCAAACCTTGATTTCCATCCCCGAATGTGATAGCTCTTTAGGGATCTTCGTTTTTCTCGTAGGAGGAGAACATCCTTTTCTCCCCTGTCATGTGGTTTGTGCACCCGCTATCAATAATCCAACTTGAGCCCCCGGATGCATAAACCTACAAAACAAGTTTAGGCCTTGTTCTTAGGTACCCAAACAGTCTTGGGTCCTTTCACATTAGAAACAAGCACCTTGGGTACCCAAACACAAGTTTTGGAGCCCTTGTGTTTGCCCCCAACATATTTGGCAACTACTTTGCTTGATTTGTTAGTGAGCACATAAGAAGCATCAAAAGTCTTAAATGAAACATTAGGCTCATTTGATGCAGTAGGAGATTTCTTTTTAGGCATTTTAACATGAGTAGAATGCCTAGAGCTAGATGCCTCATTCTTATACATAAATGCATGGTGAGAAACAGAATGAGACTTCTTTGCATGAATTCTCCTAATCTTATGCTCAGGATAACCAACAGGATATAAAATGTAACCCTCGTTATCCGGAGCCATGGGAGCCTTGCCCTTAACAAAATTAGATAATTTCTTGGGGACATTAAGCTTGACATTGCTTCCCTGTTGGAAACCAATGCCATCCTTAATACTAGGGCATCTCCCATTATAGAGCATGCTTCTAGCAAATTTAAAATTTTCATTCTCTATCTCATGCTCATTAATTTTAGCAGTTAGTTGAGCTATGTGATCATTTTGTTCTTTAATTAAACCTAGGTGATCATGAATAGCATCAACATTAACATCTCTACATATAGTACAAATAGAGACATGATCAACACTAGATGTAGAGGGTTTGCAAACATTTAATTCATCAATCTTACATTGTAAAATAGCATTCTCATCTCTAAGATTGGAAATAGAAGCATTGCAAACATTTAAATCTTTAGCCTTTGAAATCAAACTAGCATTTTCAATTTTAAGGCTAGAAATTGATTCATTTAATTTATCAATCTTAGCAATCAAACTAGCATTATCATTTTAAGATTGACAATTGAATCATGACAAACATTTGATTTCTCAACCTTAGCAAGTAAATTACCGTTCTCATTTCTAAGGTTGGAAATGGTGTCATGGCAAATGCCAAGCTCCTTAGTCAAATTTTCATTCTTTTCTACTTCCTGAGCATAAGCATTCTTTACCTTAACATGCTTTTTATTTTCTTTAATAAGGAATTCCTCTTGGCTATCCAAGAGATCATCCTTCTCATGAATGCACCTATTAATTCATTCAATTTTTCTTTTTGTTGCATGTTAAGATTGGCAAAAATACTAAGCAAATCATCCCCATCCTCACTAGAGCTACCCTCATCACTAGATGTTGTATATTTAGTGGAGGCTCTAGATTTTACCTTCTTCTTTTTGTTGTCCTTTGCCATGAGGCACTTGTGGCCGACGTTGGGGAAGAGGAGGCCTTTGTTGACGGCGATGTTGGCGGCGTCCTCGTCGGAGGAGGAGTCGGTGGTGCTCTCGTCGGAGTCCCATTCCCGACACACGTGGGCATCGCCGCCCTTCTTCTTATAATATCTATTCTTCTCCTTCTTCTTCCCCCTCTTGTCGTTGTCCCTATCACTATCACTAGACATAGGGCATTTAGCGATAAAATGATCGGGCTTACCACATTTGTAGCACACTTTTTTGGAGCGGGGGTTTGTAATCCTTCCCCCTCCTTTGTTTGAGGATTTGGTGGAAGCTCTTGATGATGAGCGCCATTTCCTCTTTGTCGAGCTTGGAGGCGTCGATGGGGAGCCTACTTGATGTAGACTCTTCTTTCTTTTCTTTCGTCGCTTTGAATGCGACGGGTTGCACCTCGGGTGTGGAGGTGTCGCCTTGCTCTACGATTTGTTTGGAGCCTTTGATCATCAACTCAAAGCTCACCAATTTTCCTATCACTTCCTCAGGAGACATTAGCTTATATCTAGGATCAACACATATTAATTGAACTTGAGTAGGATTACGAAATACGAGTAATCTAAGAATAACCTTGACCATTTCATGGTCATCCCATTTGGTGCTCCCGAGGTTGCGCACTTGGTTGACCAAGGTCTTGAGCCGGTTGTACATGACTTGTGGTTCCTCTCCTTGGTTGAGGATGAATCGACCGAGCTCCCCCTCGATCGTCTCCCGCTTGGTGATCTTGGTCACCTCATCTCCCTCGTGCGCGGTCTTGAGCACGTCCCAAATCTCCTTGGCACTTTTCAACCCTTGCACCTTATTATACTCCTCTCGACATAGAGAGGCGAGGAGTATAGTAGTAGCTTGGGAGTTGAAGTGTCGAATTTGGGCGACCTCGTCCGAGTCGTAACCTTCATCCCCCATAGATGGTACCTGTGCTCCAAACTCAATAATGTCCCAAATGCTAGCGTGGAGTGAGGTTAGATGATGCCTCATTTTATCACTCCACATACAATAATCTTCACCGTCAAACACCGGTGGTTTGCCTAATGGGAAGGAAAGTAAAGGAGTTCGTTTGGAAATGCGGGGATAGCGTAGGGGGATCTTACTAAACTTCTTGCGCTCATGGCGCTTAGAAGTGATGGACAGTGTGTCGGAGCTAGAGGTGGAGGGCGACGAAGAATCGGTCTCGTAGTAGACCACTTTCTTCATTTTCTTCTTCTTGTCGCCACTTCGGTGCGACTTGACGCGGGGAGGTGAGTCCTCCCTTCCTATGGCGCCGGACTCCTTTGATGGAGCCTTCCCGCGGCTTGTGTCCGTTTCCATCTCCCTCTTGGCGGATCCTCCCGACATCACTTCGAGTGCTTAGACTCTAATGAAGTACCGGCTTTGATACCAATTGAAAGTCGCCTAGAGGGGGGTGGATAGGCGGAAACTTAAATTCACAAACTTTAAGCACACTTCAAGCCAGGGTTAGCGTTAGAATAAAATCCGAGTCTACGAGAGTGGGCGAAAACAAATCAAGAAATAAAGCAGATGACACGGTGATTTGTTTTACCGAGGTTCGGTTCCAAAGAACCTAGTCCCCGTTGAGGTGGTCACAAAGACCGGGTCTCTTTCAACCCTTTCCCTCTCTCAAACGGTCACCTAGACCGAGTGAGCTTTCTCCTTAATCAGATGGGTCACTTAGACCCCTACAAGGACCACCACAACTTGGTGTCTCTTGTTTTGATTACAAGTGTCTTGAGAACAAGAAAGAGGAAGAAGAAAGCGATCCAAGAACAAGAGCTCAAAGAACACGAGCAAAACTCTCTCTCTAGTCACTAAGCGTTTGGAGTGTATTTGGGACTTGGAGAGGCTTTGATTCTTTTGAATTGTGTCTTGTATTGATTGCACTAGCTCTTGTATTGAATGAGATGTCTGAAAAACTTGGATGTTCGGAGTGGTGGTGGTTGGGGGGTATTTATAGCCCCACCCACCAATTCAACCGTTGGGGAGGTTGTCTGTCGATGGGCGCACCGGACAGTCTGGTGCGCCACCGGACACTGTCTGGTGTGCCAGCGACATCACCCAACCGTTAGGGTTCTGACGGTTTCGACCGTTGGAGCTCTGACATCTTGGGGCACCGGACAGTCCGGTGCCGCACCGGACAGTCACTGTTCACTGTCCGATGCGCCTTCTGGCGCTGCTCTGACTCTGCGTGAACTGTCCGCGCACTGTTCATGTTTGCAGATGACTGTTGGAGTTGACCGTTGCGCTCGATAGCCGTTGCTCCGCTAGCACACCGGACAGTCCGATGAATTATAGCGGAGCGGCTCTCCAGAAACCCGAAGGTGAAGAGTTTGAGTCGATCGCCTCTGGTGCACCGAACACTATCCAGTGGCACACCGGACAGTCTGGTGCGCCATACCAGGGTTCTCTTCAGTTTCTTTTGCTCCTTTCTTTTGAACCCTAACTTGGATCTTTTATTGGTTTGTGTTGAACCTTTAGCACCTGTAGAATATATAATCTAGAGCAAACTAGTTAGTCCAATTATTTGTGTTGGGCATTTCAACCACCAAAATCATTTAGGAAAAGGTTTGACCCTATTTTCCTTTCAGTTTTGCGCTATCTAAAAGGTACTATGAGTTTAGGCATCCATTATACCTGGTACCCAACAGTACTAAAGGGTTATTGTGATGCAAACTGAATATCTGATGCTGATGAGATATATGCCACAAGTAGATATGTGCTTTCACTTGGAGGTGATGTTGTTTCATGGAAGTCTTGCAAGCAGAGCATCTTAACGAGGTCGACTATGGAAGCAGAACTCACAGCATTAGACACCGCTTTAGTTGAGGCTGATTGGCTTTGTGAACTCCTTATGGATTTACAAGTGGTTGAAAAACATGTGCCGGCTATTTTCATGAACTGTGATAATCAGACTATGATAATTAAAATTAACAATTCTAAGGACATTATGAAGTCGACAAGGCATATAAAGAGGCGTTTGAAATCTGTTAGGAAATTGAGAAACTCCGGAGTAATAGCGTTGGATTTTGTCCATACGTCTAAAAAATTGGCAGATCAATTTACTAAGGGGATCACGTAGTGTGATAGGGCATCAAGTGAGATGGGACTGAGACCCACCTAAAGTTTATCATAGTGGTAACATGTTCTATGTGATCGGAGATCCCGTGAATTAGAATGGTGAAACAGGCTAGTGGTAGACTGAGAGGAAAGACCCTTAATAAGGCTCATTTCAGATGCATATCTTTTCTTACTGTAAGGTAGGTTGGTGTTTACACCTTAATATGTTTCAAGTGGCTTTGTGAAGCAAAGATGTTGTCCTACAAAACATCTTTAGGGGAATATATCTATATGGGTTAACTGCTAGTCACAGTTTATGATATCTGGGTGGTCTCTAGATACCCATGAAAGTCTATGGAGTTTGACTTATATGCTCCAACCAGGGGGCATGCGTTCGGCAGGCAAATAGTTTAGATGAAACTCATTCCACGCAAAACTGCCAATTCAAGGCCTAGTCCATAGTGAAGTTGTGGTTAAGTGTAGTCTATGCTCTAGGTGGATGTTCAACATATCAGTCTCCATCGAAACACTAGTATATCAAACGTTTGAGATGATGAGAGCATTTTCGTGTGACTTAGCATTTGGTGGGGATTGTTGGATAAATGTGGGCTTGGCCCAATTAATATTCAATAATAGTCAATGCTAATGACCCACGTTAAATGCTATGGTGTACTAATAAATTAGCACCGTATTGGAAGTTCAAGGTACAAATCAATCAACTTAAATAGATGGACCATTTCCTATCTTCTGGCTAGTAACGGACGCCAGTTACTGTTGTCAGTTTGCAGTTCTAATGTGCGACCGTTTCTGTCTGTTGTCCTTCTCCCTCCTTCTGACTGCCTACAAGAATGGAGAGGGATACTCTTCTAGGTACGCGCGATATCTCTCACGCGAATTGCAAATAGCACATCACCGTCCCATCTTCTGCGAGACAGAGAGAGTGGGAGAGTAAACCTCTGAAATCGCTGTCTGCGAAGATACACTTGCACGGGTGTGCGGGAGATCAGATTTTTAGGGAGTGTATTCACTACAGCTCGCGTGATCCATTCGACCCAGCGCTTCGTCTACATCCTATTCTTCGTCGTCTTCCCGGACGACGCGTGCTGCTATTCTTCTTCCGGCAACCGTTCGAGGGACTACATGGCGTACATCTTCCCGCATCAACTTTGTACGGATACATCGAACATACACACGAGATATCTCATGTGAATTGAGCCACTGATGCCTTGAGCATTGGTCCCTCCGCAGGATACATTCTGTTTTTCGTATTTGTGCATGTTTTGTTGTTGTTTATTGCTTATACGAATAGTTATAAACACATGTATATACATATCATCACATGTATTACAGTTTTTTAAATTAAATAAAAACTGAAAATGGCTAGACACACAAGGACGAGAGCGAGGCTGGCAAGGGACAGGCAAGCGGCCTCATAGAGAAAACACATGGGAAATGATAGTAAATCCAAAAACGAGTGCAGCCCAATAAAAATCTGGACACATGTATGCATATCAAATCTTCAAGGGCAAGGGGCTCCCTTTTCTCATTCATTCATGCATGCGTTCTGCGCAAGAACCAGGCGGCACGGCGCCCGGGCATTGATCACAGATATTTATCGATTCTTCTCCCATGGCCTCCACACCGCTTTTGCTACTACATATATCATATAGTATCCTGCTCTTTGGCCTACCGACTGGGACTCGATCTCTGACTGATTATTTATATCATTACACTTACACGCTGCTGCGTGTACGTGACCCACGCCATGAATAATTGAATGTACAAAATGAGGCAGGTGCATGCATGGGTGTATGGATCTTGTTATATACTATATTACATGTAGACTGCAGTGCTTCAATGAACTGCTCTTCTATTTATACTGGTTCTCTGACTGTCATCAGCTCCATCGAGCCCAGTGCGCAGTATACGTGCATGTGCGGCAACAGTCGTTTCGGCGCCGCAGTGGGGACGTGTCGTGTCGTGTGCATCCAACCCATGCACACGTAGGATGGCAGGCTTGGTCGAGGAGACGACGACGGTGGCAGGAGCATATGCTACCTGGAACCGGGTCCCCTGAATTTCCTTTCTCAACCGCAGGGAAGTATCTCCTGAATTTCACCTAATCTCAAGCGTTCATTCAAATAGAGCCAATCTCAGCCACACACGTTGCTCCCAGGCCAAAAAAAGAATCCATCGAGAGACTTCCCATCGGAATACCAACGCAGAACAGCGCTCGACGAGTACGGCACCCGATCTCCCAGCCCAGCGGCACCCGATCTCCAAACCCAGCGGCGCCCTGGCTTGGATCCCGACGGCGGCACCCTCCCTCGCGTCCCGGCGTCCTCCCTCGCGTCCCGACGACGGCGTCTCCCTCACGTCCCGGCGTCCTCCCTCGCGTCCCGACGGCGACGTCCTCCCTCGTGTCCCGACGGCGGCGCCCTCCCTCACATCCCAACCACTACAACAGCTACAGTCATTTTCGGCGGCCAGAAGCCGCCGAAAATAAGCCAGTTCCCGCCGAAAATAAGCTATTTTCGGCGGCAAATGGCTTATTTTCGGCGGCTTCTGGCCGCCAAAAAAAACTGGCCGAAAATAAGGCTTTACTTTCGGCGGCCAGGCCCTGGCCGCCGAAAATAGCTTATTTCCGGCGGCTGGCTTCCTGGCCGCCGAAAGTAAGCTATTTTCGGCGGCCGGGGAGCCAGCCGCCGAAAATAAAAAACGGCCGAAAATAAAACCCTTATTTTCGGCGGCCAGGGGGGCCGCCGAAAATTATTAATTTCAGAGCAAAAAAAATTGAAAAAAACGAAAAATAACAGAATTTTATACAAAATTCATACAATCACAGAAATTCCATACAATAACAGAAAATCCATACTTGAGTTCATAACATAAAACTTGAGTCCATACAAATATAAAGTCCACAAATAGTCCATACAAACATAAAGTCCACAAATAGTTCATTACAACACAGTGCGGCACAAAGCTAACTCAATCACACATTGGGGTCGTTGGAGTTGTGTCCACTACCTCCAGAAGCCAATAACTGGTCGACGAAGTCGTGTAACGGGTTTGGATCCTAAAAAAAAGATGACATTAATAACGGCTACAGTTACATGTATAACGACTATTCAAACAAATTGTTTCTCAAACTAACCTCTCCTGCATAAGCTCCCTCCCCTGCATAAGCTCCTCCTGGTGCTGGTATGACCGGTGGTGGCGTGTTGTGGCCCATGACCCCGGATCCCTACAAAATCAAGTTTAGTAAAGATTTGACAATTAGGTTGATACAAACGACAAGTCTTAACTAAATTGAATAACCTGGGGTGGAGGTGGAGGTGGCGGAGCATGTAATCCCCACTGAGGCATCGGCGGCTGAAATTGAGGGAAAACAAATGGTTGCTGCTGTGCCTGCTGTGGAAACCAAGACTGTTGCAAATATAATATATTAGTTATAGAACCAATATCGAGCGTGTTGAGAATAAATAAGACACTCACGTTCATTGCTTGTTGCGCCTGTGCGTTGTAAGCAGCCATGTACTCTGATTGCTGTTGGAGAAATGCCATTTGTTGTTGCCGCATCTCTTCACGAAATTTTTCTTGCTGCTCCCTCATAGCTTCCTCCATGCTAGATACAGAGCGGCGACTACGGCTGCTACTACCACAGCCCGCCTGCGACGAAGAGCCGCCACGAGAACGCAACTCCGTCGAATCGATAACACCGGTAAACATAGAATATCTTGAAGAATAAGAAAATTAGCTATTCTGTCGTAGTTCCAATATTATTGAAAACAATTCACAAGTTCATACCGTCCATGCGCCTTGCCTCCAAGTGAATGCACAACCTCAGCGTCGATGGTAGGCGCTCCTCGCCAATCGTAGTCTTCTCCATACTTCTTAACCATCTCCTGCCCGTATGTCTCCTGCAATACAATATGAAGGTTCAGCACACATGTAATTTATAGCTATATGGGAAGAAAACATTAATCATAACAACAACTAACCATACGCTCAACGGCCGCTTGACTACACAGCTCATCGGAGATTTCACTGTTTTTCGCTCGATGCCCTCTCCTATAAACATCGATTGGGCTCGGGACAACTCCAGTTTGAGCCTCCTGCAAATATATGAGTTCAATCCTGTTTCATTTCTGAGTAAAACAGAATACTACATACTCACCATTCGCTTAGCCAACCGAATGTGTCCATCAGCCCCATAGGTATGGTTGACTACGACCTCATCATCGTCCTCGTCCTGCTGATGGCGCTGCCTATGTCGATTTCTGTTTGACTTCTCAATCCACTCGGGCGAAGCCCATATCTCACACAAAGCCTTATAAGCCTGCGGCCGGTGTTCCATCCATGGAAGAGTTACCTGCATATAAAGCGTTAGCTCAAAATTACATTCACATCTGAATGAGTTGTTAAATTAGATTTTTACCTCCATGTACTGGTCTACAGTCAAGTAGACATCTGAATATTGTCGAAAGTTGTTGATAGAATGACCTCGGCGCTTCATGTACGCGTTCACAACCTGTAGACGAGCATTGGAAAATGCATCCCTGCACACCTTTTTCGCATTTTTCTCTAATACTCGGTCTGCATGCTCTTGAGCCTCAGGTTCCACACGATAGCGTCTCTGTCCAACATCGAAAATAAAATTAGTTCAAAAGCAACTAATAAATGTTAGGTTGAAACAACTAATAAATGTTAGTTCGAAAAAATTACCCAAAAGTCGTGCTTGACGGCGCCTTGAGCTGTTCCATATGTAGCATGTGGAGCTAGTGCGAAGTGCGACCAGCTAGTGCAAGGAACCACCACACCTTTCGGGTCGGTGACAATTCCTGGGTTATGTAGACGACAGAGGTTACCTAAGACTTGATTAACCTGTCTATGGTGACCTCGACCGTCAAATGACGTGTCTTCCCATTGGCTGCATGACAAAAAACAAGAAAGTCATGTCATATATATAGTGTAAAATAAACAAATAAGTAAGAACAAAGTGGCCAAACGTGAGTACCTATCACCAACCGGGATGATCAGTACTCGAGCTTCAGATTGTGCAGGCGCTGACGGAGGTAGGACAAAGTGGCCCTTCCGAGTGCCCCTTCGTCGAACGACAGGAGCCTCGGTGGTATCGTCATCCGCCTCAGCATCTATGCCCTCATGGGCCTGCTCGTCCTCCTCGTCATCCTCCTCATGGGCCTGCTCGTCCTCGTCCTCCTCCTCATGGTGTTGCACCTCCTCCTCGTCGTCCTCCTCTTCCTATGCACATGAAATAGAGACACGTAAAAATTTACATAAACATTTACATAAGATCAATTACACAAGTGACTGACAAATAAGATCAATTACATAAACGTTTACATCGGTACTCCGTTGTAGAGCGATAGGTGTATCACGTAGTTCTGGCCGAGCGTGTCTCAGCAACGCCTCCTGTCTGCTCTGGCTAGAAGAACTCCCTTGGAAAAGGGAACGTGCACCAGGGAGTATCCTGCTAGCCGCATTAAGAAACCCCCTAGCAGTGCGCTTTGGTTTATTCCTACCACTCATCCTGTTCAATAGAAAAACATTAAATGTATTAGCTCCATAAAATTAAGTGAACTAATAAAAAATCAAATAATACATCACATAATATGAAATTTTGCATTACACATCAAAATTCATCAGAATCACGATCAAGGAGTCTTCTTCGATCCAAAGCTCGCAATGTGGCTTTTTTGTTCCTTGGATTTCGTTTTCGTTTCGGTGCAACACACTCATCAGTAGTGACATCGTTACGGTCTCCGACTAGTGAGTTCAGTGCAACACCCTCATCGATAGTAAAAGTAGTTGGCAATTCTTCTTCTTGATAAACATCATCGGCCTGTTCATCTTCGAATTGATAACCAGCAGTGCAAGGAGTATGTAAACGTTCCCTAGGGTTCACCTTATGAACTACCCACCATGCTTCAAACTTCGGATTTGGGTATGACATATAGTAGACCTGCTCGCACTGGTGTGCAAGGATAAAATTATCATGGCCTCGAAGTCGTTCCTTGTGCTTTACTTCAGTTATACCATATTGACTTTGTCTAATACCATTAGTGCTGTCAAACCAATCACATAGAAAGAATACTAATTTCAAAGGTTTGTTCCCTGCAAAATTAAACTCTAGGATGTTTTGAATGATGCCATAATAATTAGTTTCTCTGTCGAGTGCATCGAGTGCCCTAGTCAGAACTCCAGTGTTACGTGTGGCTGCACGAGGACGAGACTTTTCAAATTGGTCTGAACGAAAACGAAAGCCATTCACATCGTATCGACCAAATGTTCTGCAAGTGACCGTCCCATAAGATAGCTGTCTCAAGTCCTCGTGTATGTTAGGAGTCTTTGTGCACTGCAAATAATATACAGTTCAAATGACGACCTCACGTAAAAGGCTAAATGACATGAAAGTAAGGAATATAGAGAGTTTACATGCTCGCGAAACCAGTCAACAAAATTAGGTCTTCCTTGCCTCCCATGTCGTCGCATAGTATCTAGTTGTTTGCTTGTAGGCTGATGGGAATAAGTCCAATTTTCCTCGTCGAACTTACTGTACGACAAATAAGTAATTAAATATGGCTCCTTTGGTAAAGAAATTAAGGGGTAAAATAAAGACTTACATGAAATATGTCTCCATCTCTTCCATATTAGAGTACATGTATAGCAATGCGGACATTCTTTCATCCATGCTAAGGTGGTAGAACGTGCCCTTACTAGTACTTGTGCCTCTCCATTGGAAAATGTTTAGATCACTGACAGGAGGTTCCTCATCGACATTGTATCGCATGGTAGCAGCATAGACATTATGTTCCTCTGCGAAATACACACTCGTGAAGTATGAAACCTCCTTTAGCAAAAAAGCTTCAGCGATGCATCCTTCTACTCTAGCCTTATTTCGAACCATGCCTCGCAGGTTTTTGAGTGCACGTTCAATGTGATACATCCACCTATATTGTACAGGTCCACCAACCTTTGCCTCATATGGAATGTGAATAAGTAGATGCTCCATCGGATTGAAGAATCCAGGTGGGAATATTTTTTCTAGCTTGCATAACAACACTGGTATTTGTTTCTCCAACTTCTCCATCATATTTTTACTTATTTCTTTAGCACAGATCTGCCTGTAGAAATAACTTAGCTCAGCTATTGCTTGCCACATGGCGTCGGGCATATAACCACGAAACATGACAGGGATAATCCTCTCCATTAATATATGGAAGTCATGGCTCTTTAACCCAGTTAGTTTTCCCGTTTTCAAATTCACAGCTCTTTTCAAGCCCGCAGCATAACCATCGGGAAATTTAATTTTTTTCATCCATCTCATTACCTCGATCTTGTCTTTAGAGGTAAGACAGAACAAGGCACGGGGCGGCCTACCATTGTCATTGAGCACTTGGGTTGGTCGGTCACAAAGCATTGCTAGATCTCTTCGAGCTTTCAGATTGTCCTTTGTTTTGTCAAAATGCATGCAGGTGTGTATGAGGGCTTCAGCAACATTACTTTCTTGGTGCATGACATCAATGTTGTGCACAAGAATCAATGACGACATATAAGGGAGCTCCCAGAGACCACATATATGTGTCCAGTTGTGGTCCACTCCGAATCCTTCGTACTTGTCCCCCTTTTCATTTAGGACAAGGTTGTTCAGCTGAGCATATATTTCTGCCGCGTTAAGACGTTTAGGTGGACCTTTGGTGACCACAGTGTTCTTTATAAAGTTTTTCTTATCGCTCCTAAAGGGGTGTTTCCTGGGCAACCAGCGTCGATGACAATCGAAGTAAGTGATCTTTCCACCATGAGCAAGACGGAAGCAATCTGTATCTGAACCGCAATATGGACATGTCAATCTACCATGTGTACTCCAACCGGTAAAAATAGCATACGCCATGAAGTCATGCACCGACCACAAATACGCAACTCGAAGTTTGAATATCTGTTTTGTAAAAACATCGTATGCTTCAACACCTTTCCAAAGCTCCTTCAACTCTTCAATCAAGGGTTTTAACATGACATTGAGGTTCTTTCCAGGATAGTCTGGGCCAGGAATGATTAAGCAAAGAAATATAAATTCATATTTCATACAAAGAGAAGGTGGAAGGTTGTATGGAATAACAAAGACGGGCCAACATGAGTATGATGATGCCATTTGACCAAAAGGTGTGAAGCCATCGGTCGCGAGGCCGATTCGAACATTCCTCGGATCAGCTGCAAACTCGGGATCAAACGTGTCAAGAGCCTTCCATGCATCCCCATCTGAAGGGTGCACGATTAGGTCATCGTTATCACGGACACCTTCTTTGTGCCATCGCATGTGCATAGCGGTTTTTTTAGATAGAAACATCCGTTTCACTCGAGGAGTTAGTGGCAAGTAGCGGAGCTGCTTATGTGCAACATCTGTCATCACCTTCTCACCCTCATCATTAACAACTTCCACAAATCTAGATTGTCCACATTTCAGACATTTTTTCTCTTCCGCATGCTCCTTCATGAAAAGCATACAATTATTTTTGCACACATCAATCTTCTCATAATCCATACCGAGACCTTTGATAATTGTCTTTGATTGGTACATGTCTTTAGGCAACTTATTGGGCTTTGGGAGCACATCTCCTAATAACTTTAAAATCTCATTGTAACAATTGTTCGAGAAAAAGTACTTGGACTTAATGGCCATGAGCCTAGTCACAAAAGCGAGTATACTCACATCTGTGTGTTCATGCAACGGCTCTTCAGAGTCTTTTAGTAGTTTAAAAAATCTAGAAACCTCTGGTGTGGCAGGATCCTCGGAGCTTAGGTTGAATTCTGGACGTAGCAAATCTAGCATCTCATGCATCTCATCATCGCCAGCCCAATCATTGTTCTCCTCATCTTCTACATTCTGGTTGGGTACTACCTCACCATGATGTTCCCACACCTCATATCCGGGCATAAATCCAAACTGACAAAGATCTAGGCTAACTCTTTCCTTATTAAGAAATATACTGTTTTCGTGACGCCTACAAGGGCATCTGACAGTGCCGGTTAAGGACAAGGCAAATACGTGGTCCACAAAATCTTTGGTCTTGGCTACCCACTCATCAGAATGACGTCCATTTCTACTCCAGCCATTGTACATCCATGCACGATCTTCAGCCATGCCTGAGACTGTTAAACCGAACCATATCGTGAAAACATTATTCAACTACGTTAATGGTTTCGGTCCTATATATATGTACAGGCAAGAATAGGTTCTAAACCCACAGCAAGATAGCAGGACCAAAAAAAAATTCGGCAGCATGACCTCGCTGCCACTAAACAATATAAGAATAAACCACATATAACACATATACCACATATGTCTTTACTAAACCAAATATACCACATATATACAATATGTCTCGAACTAAACAATAACACTAATCACACGCACTAATCAACAAACACATATACCACTAATACATTCCACATATACCATATGCCTTCCCTAAACATATAACACATATACAAACGCACTAATCAATAATATTAATTAAACACACAAATCAACAAACACAAATACAAAAATATACTAATTTCGGCGGCAATTAAATAAAAGGCCGCCGAAAATACAAAATAAAATACGCAAAATAAAATACCTTAATGAAGGCGAGGTTGACGAGAGTCGAGGTCGACGACGGGACGGGGCAGAGCGCGGCGTGGTCGACGGCGCGTCGGTGGCGTCGGCTGGCAAGGCGTCGGGCTTGGCGGCGGCACGTCGAGGGCACGGGCGGGCGGCGCTGCGGCGTGGTGGGCGGGGGCCGGCGCTGCGGGGCTTGGGCCGGCGCTGCGGGGGCTTGGGGCGGCGCGGCGGGCCGGGGGCGTCGCTGCGCGGTGCGCCGGCACGAGGGGGCGCCGCTGCGCGATGGGCTGCGCGGTGGGCTGCGCGGTGGGGCGAGGGGCGGCGCTGCGGGGGGGGCGAGGGGCGGCGCGGCGGGACGAGAGGCGGCGCGGCTCGGCTAGTGGCGGCGCGGTGGGGCGAGCCAGGCGGCGCACGAGCGGCCAGGAAGCGGCGGCGGAGAAGAAATGCGACGGAGAAGAAACCGAACAGAGGAAGAAGGAACCGGGTATTTTTAAATACATAATTTTCGGCGGCTAGGGTGTTGGCCGCCGAAAATAAGTTTATTTTCGGCGGCCGTGTCAGAAGCCGCCGAAAATAAGACTGTTTTCGGCGGCTTCTGACACGGCCGCCGAAAATAACCTTATTTTCGGCGGTTTGCTCCTGCCGCCGAAATTATTTACTTATTTTCGGCGGCCACCTCCTGGCCGCCGAAAATAACAGCAGCCGCCGAAAGTGATATACAGTGCTGTTGTGAACGGCGGCGCCCTCCCTCACGTCCCGACGGCAGCGCCCTCCCCCGACCCCAAACAGCAGCACCCTGCCTCCAACGTCGACGATGCTCTCCATTGGCAACCTGGTAATGCTTCCTAAATAACTAGTTTTGTTTAGACTAATAAGTGCATTACATGTCTGATTCAAAATGAATTACATGTCTGATTCAAGTCTTAGCAAAAGATCTCAGAAGCTAATTAGATTGACAAATCAACTAGTTCCTCCATTATGGCTTGATCCTTGTGAGTTTAGACCACCCTACACCATAAGATAAACCAAATGATAAGTAATAATAAAGTGTGATCAATCTTATTAATCATAGGTGGATATTTACCAGTAATAGCTCAGTAAAGCTAGTAAAAGATCCAAAGCCCTCAAACACGCTAGGATTGTCTTCGGGCATGTTTTGGCTTCTTTGTCTTTGTCTTTGTGATGCTCTATGCAACTTGTCATACCATGTTCTTTGCCGCCTTGAAGTCCTCTTCTTAACAACCTTTTTCTTTAAACCAGTGATGTGAGAGTACTCTTCAGGTATTGCAATTGTTGTTTGTTCCTTAGGCTGGTTAGCCAACTCATTTGGAGTGTATTTTATCTTTTCATCAACATATCTATGTAGAGTATCGAGTACATTATCAATATATGAATAGATTTCTTCATAGTCAGCTGCACGAGAAGCAAGTGACAGAAACTTGCGGGCAAGATTTTGGTAGCGTCTTGTTGCATCAATTTTTGGGTTTTCTATAACATTGTCTCCACGAATATCTTGTATAGAACCACATCTTGCTTCACGAGTCCATCTCTTTAGAATGTAGTGCTCAGGCAATACCTTAATATTCATCATGTCAAGAACCTTTAAAGCGTGACAACACAATATTCCAACTCTTTCAAATTGTCGGCAGCTGCAACAAACCATTTCATTCGGAGGATCAAATTCAACTTTGTATTCCTTTTCCATTATGGTTTTTCCATCCACAACCTTAACAACCCCCACAGTGAACTCATTAGGTTTTTCCATTGGTCTAGCATATGCTGCCAATGATCTTTCATACTCAACTTGAAAGGCTTCAAAAATACATGCAGTGTACATGTTGCTTGCTTGTATCAACATAGGTGTTCTCACATGTATTCGTGGCAATTTCTTTCTTGAGTTGTATTCAGCATCCAACTCTTTATCTCGCTTGCTTGCAACCACCCTTTCAAAATGAGTGAAAAACCTAGCAATGTCCAAATCACATTTTAAAACATCTTTCATATCTTTGTTTAGGCTTTCACTTAATTGTGTGCTTCGCATTCCAAGAGTGAATACGTTCTTCATGTAACATTCAGCCCATTTCTCCTTTTGTTGGTAGAGACCACCCAACCAAGTATCATTTTTCACTTTACTTCTCAAGGTGCTGAAACTTTTCTCAAATGTGTTCACATCCTCATATTCATACATACATGCACTTAACTCAGCCAAGGCACTAGATTCATCTCTTCCTGTGCGAGCTAGGTGTTTTACAGCATTTTGCATAATGTGAAATGAACACAAGCCATGCCAAGATTCCAGAAATACCACTGATATTGCATTTTTCATTGCCATATCTTGATCTGTATAGATAGTTCTTGGATGTTTTTGCTTGTGTGCTTCTAGAAATGCTTCAAACAACCATTTGAAAGAAGATTCTGTTTCATCATACAATAGAGTAGCTCCAAATATAACCATTTCTCTGAATTGGTTCAATCCAACAAACACACCAAGTGGCCTACAATCTTTGTTTGTCCCAAATGTGGTGTCAAAAGTAATAACATCACCAAAATAAGCATAATCAATAAGCATCTTAGCATCTGCCCAGAACAAGTTTGTTATTTTCTCATCGCAATCTAGCTGAATAGCTGAATAAAATGAAGGATTTTCTGCAGTTTTCTTTGTAAAATACCTCACAATACTTCCTGCCTCTCCATACATCATATTTCTTTGTCTTTTTGTCCTCAAATAATTTTTGTGATCAATTCTTGTGTAACCAAGGTTACATGAACCACCAGCTTGTCTACTAGCTAACTCATGAGCATCTTTAGGGCTAATTCCACAATCATCTGCCATATCAATTTGACAAGCTTGCACACTTGAAATTTTCCGTTGTGAAGGCATTAGGTGGCATGTTTCAGGAAGTTGAAGAATATGGTTATGTTCAAGTACTAAATCATTTAACTGGTAATTTCCCTCTTCTCTGTTTAATATAATGCTCATTCGAACTTTACAACCAGTTCTTGTTTCAGCCCGAGGATGCTTTGTTAGATGATCTCTTGGATCTTTTTCTCTAAAACCAGCCTTTGCACACACAAATCTGCTTGAAGTGGATACTCCATCTGTTTTTCTTTTGTTGTTATATTGTTTTCTTGCATCAAATCCTACCATACCACCATAGGAAACCCAGAAATTCCATGCCTGTTCTACACTATTAAATTTCATACCAATACTTGGCACCCAAGAAGGTTGATTCTCCATTCTACAAGAAAAAACACAATGCAGTTATAAGTTTGGTGTTTACTTGCTCATAAAAGAACTTGCACCAAAATTTAGTTGCCAAATAAAACCAGATGATTTGATGGAAAAAAGTTTGATTTTGACTTACTTTTGTGGTTCCATTCAGGTGGCAGTAGTTGTTTGCCTTTCACAAAAGCAAAAACAAGAGAGTGGGGACCAAGAGAATAAGATGGAGGGGACCAAGAGAAGAAAAGGAGGATAGGAACCAGGGACCTTGGAGTGTTGTAAGAAGAAAAGGAACAGGAAATGGAGGGGACCGAGAGAACAAAAGGAGAGGGAGACCAGGAGTTGTCTGGAGTGTTGGCGCCTTTTTTACTTGCCTGGATTGTTGGCGCCTTTTTTAAGTTCTCTGTAGTGTTGACACCTTTTTTTTATTGGCTGGAGTGTTGGCGCCACTTTATACTGTACTTTATTGAGTCCAACGGCTGAGATGAAACTAAATTCAGTGAAGTTATGTTTGTCAAATTGAGAGGACCCGGTTCCATGCTACCTGCTCGTCACGCTAAGCCAAAGATTCCCTTCAGATTCAGGCGAGAGCGTTTAATTATGAAAGAAGCAGACAGTACAGATATGGCCGGATGAGGTCAGTCACTCGCAGCTTCTTGTCGACGAAAATTCATTTAGGTGCTTGCTCTCGGCTTTTGTTTTGCCAAAACAAACTGCAGACCCTTTGGCATCTCATCCGGTTGTTGATTGCTGAATAGGAAGGAATAGGCGGCAGTGCTTCCCTTCACAACTGACTGACCCATAAGGCCACAATGCACATGGGCCTTCGTATATTAGCCTCATCTAATCACTTAAGTTGGGCTTTTTTTTTACTTTTGCCTAGATGGAATTATATAGGAAATAAGTTGTGTTAAGTAACCCTAGTTAGGGTTATGTGGGCAAATATCTGCTTTGCCCCAGAGGGGTCTCACATCTCTATATAAGGAACATGTACACCCCTTCATATTACAGAGATCAGAAAGAGGCCAGAGGCCCAACCCTATATCCAGTGTCTTGTGTGTTTCCTCTGTCGTGCTTATGGGAAGAGAGACGGGTTCTCTACATCTTCTTGCGCCTCTACTGCTGACGGGAGGGAAGGAAGCGGATCTGGTGATCCGTGGTAACGTAGTTCTCAACACGTTATCAGCACGCTCTACCTCGACGTTGCTGCGAGATCAGATCTGCATCAACTCTTCGTCACGCCGGCAGATCCTTGGCCTAGCCGAACTGTCCTACGCGACAGGTTTTCAATTCATCTACGTAATTAAGCGGTATGTTTTCTGTTCTTCTTGATCTATTCCGATCAACCGGAAGAGCAATCACTGCACGTCACCGCGGAGCAACGCCGGAAGTCGCGCCCGCGTACCGGAGAAGCCTGCCCGCCTTGCTGGAGTCGTGCTCGCGCCGGAAGCCGCACCGTGTTGGAGGTCGCACTCATGCCCGACAGACCAGCTCCGAGCTCAGGCTAGCGTTTGTGGCCTGCGATCAAGTCCCTGGCCGCCGAGCTCCCGAACCCACGTGCAGTGGCCAAGCCCTGCCTGGCGGCTCCCGCTAACTGATCACTCACGTTGTGTTGGAGCGGCAGCCTGGAGGGCGAGGAAACAGGCCGTTGCGATCGACGACGTCTCGATCTCGACGAGGCCGTCTGGGATTTTCCCCTACCAAAAGAAACAAATCGGCCGTTCCTTTTTTTTGTGGGCCCAAGCGAGAACGGTGTGCCGACGATCTAGGCACCACTAGTAGAAAAGAGCTCAAAGCCTGCGGCACGTTCAACTTTTCACTGGCGGTTTCTGTTATCAAACGTCAGTGAAAGAAACAGGTGGGCCCGGCTTTAAAAACCGCCAGTGGAAACCTATTTCCACTGGCGGTTATCTTAACACAACCGCCAGTGGAAATAGGATGTTTCCACTGGCGGTTGTGTAACACCAACCGCCAGTGGAAACCTATTTCCACTGGCGGTTATCTTAACTTAACCGCTAGTGGAAACATCCTATTTACACAGGCGGTTGTGTTAAGATAATCGCCAGTGGAAATAGGTTTCCACTGGCGGTTTCTTAAGCCAACCGCCAGTGAACTGTCTGTTATAAATACCCCTCTTCTTCCCCCGACAGTTAACTGTATGCTCGCAGCCAACTTCCATTGGAGGCGATTTTGGAGGTCCAAATTTCACAGAATACATGGGGAGAGGTTTTGATCTTCATTTTTTGGAAGAAGATTGCTAAGAAAGGTTGGTTTATGTTGCTAATGTCAATTTTTATTCATTTTTGCTCAATTTTAGCCACATTTTGGATCTAGGGTTTCACCATTTGAGAGAGAAAGTGTATAGCTAGGTTATTTTCTCTATTCCCTCAAATAAAGTTGTTTAATATGGTTAGATTTTGTCTATCCTCTCTCCTTTTTCATGTTTAGTTCTCAAATCCAGTTTATCCATGACATATTAAGTTGTTTAATGAATGGTTCATGTGTTGTGTGGAGAGAGAAGAAGATAGGTTTGGTAATTAAGATTGTTTTTATTAGTTGCTATGAAAGGTTGGTTTAATTATGTTTTAATTGCCAATTATTGTTCATCTTTGCTCAATTTTGGAACTAGGCCTTCACCATGTGTTAGAGAGAAGAGTATGGCATCCTAGATGTATAACTTATCAAGGCTAGATTTTGGAACTAGGCCTTCACCATGTATAACTTTTCTCTATTTGGTTCTTGTGTGTTTATGTTACTTTTTTACAGGTGGTGATGGAGAGGACATCCTGGATGTATAACTTATCAAGGCTAGATCCATCATACATATCCGAGGTCCATAGGTTTATTGATGTCGCTACGAACCATGCTTGGAGAACAAAGACAAAACACATATATTGTCCATGCATGGACTGCAAAAATGTTGCTGTATTTAATGACACAGAACAAATCATATCTCATCTGGTATGCCAAGGATTTATGAAGGATTACACAATTTGGACAAAGCATGGAGAGGGTAGCTCTTCGCCTTATACGACTGGAAACCCTGAGAACATCGACGACATATTTCAGTTCGTTCACGAGACACACCAACCTCTTCCACAGAGCGAACATGTAGTGCAAAATGTTACTGATCATGGTTACGCTGGAGGAAATGAACATGATAGACCTCATGTTCTGCCAAGTGTTATGGATGAGGAAGATGCAGAGTTGCTAGAGGCAATGTTGCATCGTCATACAGATCAATCGATGTTCTTAATGAAAGGTATGGAGTCCATGAAGAAGGCAGCAGAAGAGCCTTTGTACGACGAGTCTAAGGGTTGTACCAAAGAGTTCACGACGCTCCGGTCTGTGCTAAAGCTGTTGATGTTAAAAGCTAGATATGGTGTGTCTAATGCTGGCTTCGATGCGTTCTTGAGTATTATCGCAGACATGCATCCAAAGGAGAACAAAGTGCCTGCTAACATGTACTATGTAAAGAAACTAATCAGTCCGCTCACTATGGGTGTGGAGAAGATCCACGCGTGTAGAAATCACTGTATCCTTTATCGAGGTGATGATTATAAAGACTTGGAGAGCTGCCCAAAGTGCGGTGCAAGTAGGTACAAGACGAATAAAGACTATCGAGAGGAAGAGTGTGTTGCATCCGTGTCTAAAGGGAAGAAGCGAAAGAAAGCCCAAAAAAAGACTTCAAAATCCACGAGCAAAGAAAAAGAAGTAGACTATTATGTGCTCAAAAAGATTCCTGCTTTGGTGATGTGGTACCTCCCCGTCGTCGATCGATTGAGGTCTTTGTTCGCTAATCCTGAGGATGCCAGACTTATGAGCTGGCATGCTTCTGATGAGCAAAAAAACGATGGGAAGCTTCGACATCCAGCCGATGGGAAGCAGTGGCAAGATTTCAATGACAACCACCGAGACTTTGCCGATGAACCAAGAAATGTTAGGTTCGCACTGAGTACTAATGGAATGAACCCATTTGCTGAGAGGAGCAGCAAGCATAGCACATGGCCGGTGATCCTCACCATATACAACCTTCCTCCATGGTTGATGCAGAAACGGAAGTACATTTTGCTAACCATCCTTATTTATGGACCTACACAACCTGGAGTTGACATGGATGTATTTTTGGAGCCCTTAATGGAGGATATGAAAATATTGTGGGAAACGGGTGTTCAAATGTTGGATGAGTATCGTAAAGGTTCATTCACGCTGAGAGCAATTCTTTTTGTTACGATCAACGATTACCCTGCTCTCTTCACATTATCAGGCCAGTTTAAGGGAAAGGTTGGTTGCACAGTATGCATTGATGGAACTGCTTACGTATCCCTTGCTGCATCTAAGAAGATAGTTTACATGAGGCACAGACGCTTTTTATTGGAAGGACACAGGTACCGCATGCGAAAGATGGATAAGTACTTCGACAATAATGGTGAACTACATTCTACTGCTCCATCGGGTAACAATAGAGGTCATAGAGTTTTTGAAATAGTCAGGAATATCAAGTTTGTTTTCGGGAAGAAGACAAAAGACGGAAAAACAAGGAAGGATGCCAAACCAGCTCCGGGGACTATATTCAAGAAGAAGTCTATTTTCTTCGAGTACTTGCCTTACTGGAAAGAGTTAGATGTGCGGCATGCGATCGATGGTATGCACGTTCAGAAGAACGTGTTTGAAAGCATAATGGGCACATTGCTAGACATAAAGGGCAAAACAAAAGAAGGGCTCAATTCACGCATGGACTTGGTAGATTTAGGCATAAAAAAGGAACTACATCCCGTTCTTCAAGAAAATGGGAAGTACCATCTCCCAGCAGCAAGCTACAATCTCAATGTAGATGAGAAACATGCGATGTGTGTTTGGCTCAAGAATTTGAAAGTCCCATCCGGATTCTGCTCTAGCATACGGAGTATTGTTCAATGAAAGACCTGACAATCACCAACTACAACTCACATGATTGCCATGTCATGCTGACTACATTCCTACCTATTGCCATTAGGGCTATAAATCCTTTGTTTTTAAAGATGGCAATCACACGGTTGTGCTACTTTTTCAACAGGATTTCACAAAAGGTAATTGGCCGTGATGAGTTGGCATCTCTTCAGGAATTCGCAGTGGAGACAATATCACAGTTTGAGATGTGTTTCCCTCCATCGTTCTTTGATATTATGGTGCACCTTGTGGTGCACTTGGTGCCACAAATAGAGGCATTGGGTCCTATGTACTTGCATGAAATGTGGACGTATGAGCGTTTCATGTCAATACTGAATGGCTATGTATCAACCCGTGCTCGTCCCGAGGCATCCATGATAGAGGGGTACTGTACCGAAGAGGCCATTGAGTCCGGAGGTCCATTCTGCAATAGTATCCTAAAAGACCAGGTTGCAATAGGTCTGCCTCCGTCACGACACGAGGGTAGACTGTATGGAAGCGGGAGGATGGGACGGAAATCTTTCATCCCACCGGATTACGATATAGTACTTGAGGCACATCAGAGCATCCTACATCAGCTAACGATAATGGAGCCATTTATCCAACAACACATCAATGAGCTTCGCGAGCAAAATCCTGGGCATACGGATGATTGGGTAATGAAGCAACATAAGCAGCGGTTCAACACATGGCTAATGGTGAAGGACATTCCACGTGGAGAAACAATAGAAGAACAAACCATCAAGGGCTTGGCATCTGGACCATCACGCCAGGTCACAACATGGCAAACCTATGACATTAGTGGATTCACATTTTGTACCAAGTCCAAGGACAAAAAGAGCATGTCACAAAACAGTGGTGTTCGATGCGAGGCCATAGATGATGAAACTGGTGAGATTATTACATATTTTGGCTTTATTGAGGACATATGGGAACTAGACTATGGTACATTTCAGATCTCGGTTTTCCGATGTCAATGGGTTGAAGACAAACATGTCACGGTAGACAACTATGGGGTCAGAGTTCTTGATCTAAGTAAGGTAGGTTACAAAGATGACCCATGGATCCTTGCTAATCGTGCTGCACAGGTCTTCTATGCTGAACAGATCATTTCTAACAATGAGAAGAAAAGCACCGACAAACCGAAGCATGTAGTTTTTCCTGGAAAACAACAAGCTATAGGAGTTGATGTTGTATCTGATTTAGAGGATTTTAACCAGTTCAACGACATGTCTCTTTTCATAGACCATCCAACCAAGATAAGGAACGTTGAGCGAAGCATCCCACGCAATTCGTTGCCCTGGGTACGCCACGATGGACAAGGCAGAACAATAGCTTCCTAGATTATATACTTGTCATGTAATTGATTATTGTTAGGACTTGTCATGTAATTGATTATTGTTAGCGACAAACCGAAGCATGTAATTGTCTTCATTCAATTTTCGTGGCTACCATTTACAATTTTACATGACTTTCTATTGACTTTATAGAGAGGAGTGAGGTAAATGGAGAGAGAGGAGAGGGAGAGAGAGAGGAGAGAGAGGAGAGGGAGAGGAGAGAGAGGATGGAGAGAGAGGAGAGAGAGAGGATGGAGAGAGAGGAGAGAGAGGGGATGGAGAGAGAGGATGGAGAGGGAGAGGGGAGAGAGAGTGGAGAGGAGAGAGAGGATGGAGAGGGAGAGGGGAGAGAGAGTGGAGAGGAGAGAGAGGATGGAAAGAGAGGAGAGGTAGAGGGAGAGAGAGGATGGAGAGAGAGGAGAGAGAGAGGGGATGGAGAGAGGTAAATGTAATATATAAAACATATACTTAATGTAATATATAAAAACTATACTAATTAAATATATAAAAAGTATACTAAACAATATATAAAAGTATACTTAATATAATATATAAAAAGTGAAGTAAAACAATATATAAAAAACTATGTTAAATAATAATAAAAAACAATTTCTACTGGCGGTTGTCATAGAGAACCACCAGTAGAAATGGCTTCCACAGACTGTAGAAGCCATTTCTACTGGCGGTTCTCTATGACAACCGTCAGTAGAAATAATTTCTACTGGCGGTTCTCTATGACAACCGCCAGTAGAAATTATTTCTACTGGCGGTTCTCGTTGTCAACCGCTAGTAGAAATGGCGCCTATATAAAGGGTGGCGCGCGGGAGCCGAAAAATTTACAAGTCCCCTGGCGCCAGTTCACTTCAAGACGCCGTCAGGCTGCTGGATTTCGACCCCGAGGGTTTCGCCGGCGATCGTCCCCGCGCCCGTCCCCACGCTGTCATCCCCGCCCCGCGCCCCCGCACCGCCGTCAGGTTTCTTTCTCTTTCTATTTCCCCTCTGCCGTACCGCCACCGTCTACCGCGCCGGCAGCCGCCGCCGCCGTGTTTAGTAAACCCTAGGGCATGCGCCGCCGCCGAGAGGGAGGAAGAGAGAGGAAGGAGAGGGAGAGGGAAGAGAGAGGAGGGAGAGGGAGAGGGAAGAGAGAGGAGGGCACGCGCCGCCGCCGCCGAGAGGGAGGAAGAGAGAGGAAGGAGAGGGAGAGGGAAGAGAGAGGAGGGAGAGGGAGAGGGAAGAAAGAGGAGGGCACGCGCCGCCGCCGCCATGAGGGAGGAAGAGAGAGGAAGGAGAGGGAGAGGGAAGAGAGAGGAGGGAGAGGGAGAGAGATAGAGGGAGGGAGAGGAGGGTGAGAGAGAGAGAGGAGGGAGAGGAGAGAGATAGAGAGAGGGAGAGGGAGAGAGATAGAGGGAGAGGAGAGAGATAGAGGGAGGGAGAGGAGGGTGAGAGAGAGAGGAGGGAGAGGAGAGAGATAGAGAGAGGGAGAGGGAGAGAGATAGAGAGAGGAGAGGAGATGAGAGTATTCATACAATACTTATTTTTATTCATATGTGTGTTCATATGTGTTCAAATGTATGTATTCAATATATATGTGTGTGTTCATATGTGTTCAAATGTATGTGTTCAATATATATATGTGTGTTCATATGTGTTCAAATGTATGTGTTTAATATATATATATATATATGTGTGTTCATCTAGTTGAATATATACATAAAAATCAAGAGCTAAACTCGATAAAAATCATCGGGTTGAATATATACATTGTAATTTTATCCGTCACAACTCGATAATTTTCGTACGACTCTCCCTCTCTCCCTCTCTATACGTCCTATGCGACTCTCCCTCTCTCCCTCTCCTCGTCCTATACGACTCTCCCTCTCTCCCTCTCTATACGTAACTCGATAATATCCATACGATTCTCCCTCTCTCCCTCTCTATACGTCCTATGTGACTCTCCCTCTCTCCCTCTCTCCCCGTCCTATACGACTCTCTCTCTCTCCCTCTCTACACGTAACTCGATAATATACGTAACTCGATAATATCCGTAACACGATACTATACGACTATACGATACTATATGGTTAGGGTTTAGGGTTAGGGTTAGGGTTAGGGTTATGGTTAAGGGTTAGGGTTAGGGTTAGGGTTAAGGGTTATAGTTAGGGTTAGGGTTAGGGTTAGGGTTAGGGTTTAGGGTTAGGGTTAAGGGTTGGGGTTTTGGGTTAGGGTTAGGGTTAAGGGTTTAGGGTATTTGTTAATATGAATTTAATTATTGCTTACGTTAATATGTGTTAATATGTATTTAATTATTGCTTATGTATTTGTATATATATAGCTCAATGAGTTCTCCGATCAAGGACCAAGGATTAGTGCCCGACCACATGGACAAGAGTGTTGCTCAAGAACAATCCAGCAGTGAAGGATATGAAACGCCTAGCGACCCTTTTCCTACCACTAGCATAGATAGGGCCGCTCTCCGTGAGTTGCAACGTGACCCTACTTATGATCCACGAGAAGCTGAGGTAAAATTACGCATCTTTAGCTTCGTATGTGTACCCTACTAATTTCACATGCATGATCTCTTGTGCATTTTATTACATGAATAGGAGGTCGTGTCTGAATTTCGTGCGATACTCGAAGAAGCCGTGGCACGACACGAAGACGTACCGGAGCCGACCCAAGACGCACCGGAACAGACCAAGACAACAACCGAGACGTCAAGGAAAAGGAAGCAGAGCGATCGAAAAAGAGGTGACAGGGGGCTGAACAAGTTTCCCGACAAAACATACAAAATCTCAGACGTGAGCCCGAAAGGTCAGCCCCTAGCTCCAGAAAAGGCACTACCTAAGTTCCGGAATGCACTTGGGTTTTTAGTTAGAGATAATCTTGACATAACAATACGACAATGGAGAGATGTGTCAGATGATGTCAAGAATCAAATATGGAATAAGCTATTAATGAGGTTCGTTCTGCCTCGCGGTTCAGAAGAACTCGTGAAGGAATACACGATGAAGCAGCTTGCAATCAATTTCCGAAACTGGAGGTCTGAGATGAACACAAAGTTTGCAAAGAAAGGTCTGGACCCGACCAAAAAATATAAAATCTCAGCAGGTCAGTGGGCAGTATTTCTAGAGCAGAGGAGCAGCCCTGATTTCATATCTCTAAGTGAGGCAAATTCGGAACTATCAAAGAAGAACAAGTACCGCCACCACCTAGGCACAGGTGGTTACAAGCGTCAGGTTCCTAAATGGACACAAGAAGACGCCGAGAAGAAGGCCGCAGGGTTGCCGACGCTGTCCGAGCAACTTGGTGAAAGGGCGGCAAATTGGCTCCGTGCTAGAAAACCAAGGGAAACCGAGACCGGTGTATCTTTTGATGATCCCATTGTCGAAGAAGCGGCAAAAAACATATATACAATGGCAGCTAAGCAGAGCCAAGGAACTTTTAAGCCACAAAGGGAAAGAGACATCCTAACGGCTGGTCTCGGTAACCCTGAGCATCCTAGTCGTGTACGAGGAATCTCGTCTAAGGAAGGATGGAAGGAAGGATTCGGACCACAGTGGGAAGGTCTGTACAAGAAACGTGATCGATACAAGGAAGAGATGGCGGATTATTTTAAGCAGGAGGCCAAGAAAGAGTTCAAAGCCATGATGTCTCAAATGCTATCGAATCCTCCTCCAGAATTGATGCAACAGTTGGCGAGTGCGATGTCTGTTCAACAGATGACCACTCCACAGATACAAATAATTCCAGCAGCTCAACCGCCGGCTTCCACCGATTGTACGACATTCCCAAGCTCTGTTGCTTCAACGGGAAATAAGGTCCGTTATCCAGTTGATGACATCACAAGGCCTGAGGCGTGCACACTGGTTATAAGATATGGTATTAACAATAAATGTACAAAGAAAGTAGCCACAGGCCTTGCGATCCCAGGACGCAAGTTCCATGGAAACGATATTCCAGATGATTATTGCAAAGTAGAAGTGACGACGGTCGTCCAAGGATCCGAGGACGACATGTTAGACATCCCTGGGCCTGAAGGTATCGAGAAACTTGGACAAGCTATCAAGAATTTTATCCTTTGGCCTCGAAGGGATGTCGAATTGCTTGATTGGTCGAATTCGTCGCAGGCCCAACCGTCTCCGCCTTCTCAAATTGCTGTTCCTATTGTACATCCATCATCACCTCCTCAAACTTCACATGCTGCTCCTCATCCTTTTTCTGACCCACTGTCTCCGCCACAAGCATCACCATTCAGGGCTCCACCACCTTCTCCTCCCCATCCTCTTGGTGACCCACTGTCTACGCCACCATCAAGGGATCCACCTAGAGATGGCAACGGGTACAAACCCGCCGGGTTTTGCTATCCCAAACCCGTACCCGTGAAAAATATTTACACCCATTAAAAAACCCGTACCCATGACGGGTTTGAAATTTTGCCCAAACTCGTACCCATCGGGTTTGCGGGTACCCACGGGTTACCCGCGGGTTTTTATCTCCAATATGCTTATTCTTTTTATAATCATAAGCATCGTAATGATTAATGAGATCATGGTCCAAAATTTATGTAATGATCAACGAGTTCATAATTTGGTATAAAAGTATTAGTAGAGAGAATTAAATACAAATAATAAGTTGTATAATCAAGTTATCTTGCACTAAGTTATACATCCACCACATATATAACGCTATAGCAAGCAAGCAACACTATCACCAACTACTTATACATTCACTATTTGATAAAAATTAGGAAGTAAATAGGTAGATAACAAGTTCGTTGTTCGTTTATAAAATAAAATGACAATATGCACTAGGTTTGGTCGGGTTTAAAAAACCCACGGGTTCACGGGTTTGGGTACTATAGGAACAAACCCGTACCCATGAACCCGTCGGGTATACATTTATGCCCATTAGCAAACCCATGGGTATGAAAATTGACCCAAACCCGTACCCTAATGGGGTAAAAACCCATCGGGTTTCGGGTTTCGGGTACCCATTGCCATCTCTAGATCCACCTTCTCCACAGCCATCAAAGGATCCACGGCCATCAAAGAAATCTAAACTTCCTATACCAAAATTGGTGTCCCCGTATCAGAAAAAGAAGAGTAAAGCTAGTACTGCTGGCATAGTTCGGTTTTTGAAAGGGATTGGACGGAGCCTCACGTCACAAACTGTTGATTTGGCCGAGCACGAGGAGTCTGCAAAAAAGGCTGAGACAATGGCCGCAAAGATAAAGAAGCCAACTAAGGCAGATTACAAAAACGTGCCTAAAAAATATGTGCCGGGCAGACCTCTGCTACCTCTTGAGAAACTAAGAAAGGTCCCGGGTGGTGTTAAAAGGTTGCATGACTGGTACATGCGGGCATCATCGGTTGGCATCGACACCATCAGTGTGCATATACCAGACCATGCTTTTATTGGTTCGGACCAAAAGGCCGTTGTTACATTCGAGGACATGTGGTTAATGATGAACCTTCAGAGACTCGACGTGCAACTTGTAACGATGTTTGCATTGTAAGTGTCGCTCATACTTCCACATATGTGTGTTATTATTAGTGAGCTGTATAAAATTTCAATATCTGACATGCACGTGTGACTTGCAGAATGCAACATGATCAGCAGGAGATCCTTTACGGTACCAAGCCCAATGCTAGTGCCAGTAAAAGGGTTGGGTATCTCAACCCAATACTTATATCCGAGGAAAGCCACACTTTTAGAATCGGGAAAGACAACGATGAATTACGGGGAAAGACGGACGAAGAAGTTGAGAAGCGTATAAAGGATATGAAGAAGGATTTTGAAGCTCGATACGCCACCTACATAGGACATGCAATGCTTCAATTTCAAGACAGGGAAGCCATAATGGCCCCGTACAACTTTAAGTAAGTGTGATTTTGCATAAATAAAATTAATAATTTCAATACACATGCATCACAAATTTGATTCGTACAGGGACCACTGGATATGCTTCCTCATTTATCCTAAGGTTGGAAAGGTGCTGGTGCTCGACTCCTTGAACTTCGACCCTTCGACATATGCAGAATTCCTAAGAATCTTAGAGCTGTAAGCCTTTTCTATGCATGCATACTTTTATCGATTAAAATTTGAGAATAACATGGTGATTCTATTTGAGATCACAGGGCTTTTAGGTTCTATAAGTTTGAAGGTGGAAAGTACGACCTGTCGAAACAACGCGTGCCACTAGACATCCATCATCACTGGCCGGTAAGTATGTGATTTTATGAATACATATCATACACAATGTTGCAACTAAATAACCAATCTCCCGTTATGTAGTGCCACAAGCAACCACAAGGATCGGTCCTATGTGGATTCTATGCGTGCGAGTTCATGAGAGTGAACGGACGATACATCACGAACCCTGACAAGGTATTATTAGTAATAGTCAAGTATGTATTTATGTCATTAAAGATGCAAATGTGTTATTATTGAGTATAAATAGATGATGTTTATAAAATTCCTTTACAACAATTTCAACGAGGAAACCCGGAGAACTTGACCGAAGCTGCATTGTATGGCATAGTCGAGGACCTCTGCACATTCATATTGAAAGAGGTCATTCCCGCAGAAGGAAAATATCACGATGCTTCCGGAACATTAGCTTTGCCAGAGTTTAGAATACCAACAGAAATTAGTAGATTATCTCTTAGCCGAGATAGTTATTAGAACTTAGGTGAAAACTTTTGATGTATAGAATGCATGAAGCATATATGGTTGTAAACAGAATACTTTAATGTATATAAATGTATGATAGAATTCAGTATATATAATTCAGTATTGTTTGAAATTTTGAAAAAAGGCGGGAAAACTTCCACTGGCGGCTAAATAAAGAAAACCGCCAGTGAAAAGTGCATTTCCACTGGCGGTTTTATAAAGCAAACCGCCAGTGAAATGTGCATTTCCACTGGCGGTTTTATAAAGCAAACCGCCAGTGGAAATTCTATTATCACTGGCGGTTTCCTTAAGAAAACTGCCAGTGAAAATGCACTTTCCACTGGCGGTTCCAAAATAACCGCCAGTGGAAATGCTGATTTCCACTGGCCCCTAGCACTGGCGGAACTGAAAAACGCCAGTGTAAATAGGTTTAGAACCGCCACTATAGAGCTTCTGTGTACTAGTGGTCGATCCTGCTCCCTCTGGTCATTCGCATGCCGTGACATGGTCAAATGTGGCGCATGCATCTTCTGATGCCCCCTGCTAAGTACTGACACATGGACCGATCCAAGATCAGGACTAATCATGCATGCGCGGCGTGGGTGGATGGATTCATCCTCTGGTCTTCCGTGTGCTACAAGTTTCCAGTGTTAAACCCAGTCACAGTCCCAGGCCTCTCTGCTCATGATTGTGACACCCCAGTGTCACCTACGGTTTCTCTTAAAAAGCCAAACCAAGAACCATTATTTTATGTGAACCAAAGTAAGCATGAGCATCAAAATAACTTAAGTAAGAAAGAATTCACCAAGTATATGCTTAAAAGTGTCATGATCAAGACAATTGAGTCTCTTAAAGGATAAGAATGTGCAACCCTAATTAAGAACCCTAAGTGAACCCCATGAACAAAATTCAAGAAAATAAGCAAAAGGGAATGAAAAGTTTAAAATTTTGAGTTGAGCCAATTATATAAGTTAAAGTATATTTGATAAGCAACAAGGTAGATTGAGAAAGCTTAGCCAAAATAATTCAAGAAAACCCCCAAATCAAGCTTCTTTTGTTGGGACTCATTGGGAATTCTGAATTTCAGAATTCTGAAATTCAGACCTTGAGCCAAAGATCAGGGATGTTCACCTTGATCCCTAACTCGAATCCTAATGGCCCCATTGACAAAATTGTGTCTAACTAACCCCTCTGTCGTGTGCCAGAAGATGGCATTGGGACGCGAGCCCTAGACACGACAAAACTTGGGATTTGCCTCGGGTTTGGGCAGGGAGACAGACCAGATTTCCTGGCTCCATATCTCTGCAACCAGTAGGCAAAATCCTATGACCTCCACACAAGAATGGTAGCTTGTAGGGAGGAGAAGAGGTTTTGTGCACTGACCAAGGCGAGAGCAGGCTCGGATGAGCGACCACACGCGCTAGAGCTTGGGCAGAACGCACGGGCACACGTGTTCGACCCTGGTAGGCACGCCAGAGCTCGCCCAACCCGCGCGCGCGCTCGCCCCGGCGTCCGGTCAAGTCCGCCGCGCGCCCACGCCCTCGGCCGTGCCCGCCCGCGCCTATAAAGCCTCCCCGGGCGCACCTCTCTTCGCCCCGCACTCACCCTCACCGGCCAGCCACCGTTCCTTAGCTCCGGCGAGCTCATTTCCGCCCGCCATTGCCGCCAGAACTACGGCCGCCGTGGCCAGCCCACTCCAGCCACCCTCCAGCCCAACCAGTGCTTCGGCTAGCTCCGCCAGTAGCCCGTGAAGCTTGCCAAGCCCTCGGACCCGACCGGACTTCACCGGAGGCCCGAGATCAACCTCACCGGACTTCGGTCTTCCGCCGCCGCGCGTGGACCGAGCTATCCAGTGAGTCTCCGCCCAATTCCTTTCGCTCATGTCTTCTCTGGCATCCCGTGGACCTCCCTGACCTATTTGATTGAACTATCTCGCCGCGACCAGGCCGGTCTCCTCGCCGCCGACGAGCATCCCCGCCTGCACGCGTGGACCGACCGACTCCGGCCATCTCCGACGGTGTTCCGCACACCGTTGTGATCCCCGCGACCTCCCCTTCACCCTCGGCCACTTCACCGGAACAGTCTCGCCGCCGGTAAGCCCCTCCGCCCTTTTCTTCGTCGCGGCTACTGTTTAAGGTAGAAGAAGAACCTCGGGTTAGGTTCTGTAGAACCCGAGGGGTTTTTCGTAATGTCAGCGACTCATGTGAATAGTAACCTAAGGACTGAATTGCGAGGAAAACTTAGAAAAACCGCCAGGGACCCCAGTGCAAAGTGGATTTCCATTAATCAATTCTGTTATTCTTTTTAAAATAACCAGAGAACTTAGGAAATCCATAATTTGATGAAATCTTAATAAAAAGCTGTCAAACCAATTTTGCTAGCTCTGGAATATTATGATCTATCATTTAAAAATAGTAAACCCCATGCTTTCTGTTCAAAATTTTAGAGTTTAAATTTAAAAACAGAAACCCCCTAAACCTTGTTTAATTAAGGAAAATTAGTTTTTCTTTTGTGCTGAGCTTAAGAAAATTTGTAGATGCTTATACCTTAATTAGACACTGTTTAAAAATAGTAGGAGCCCCAGCATTAGAGATTATGATGTAGTTATTCTTTTAAAGCCATTTTGTCCAAAACTTAGAGAAAATCAGAAAGGCCTTAGAGATTAATGAACAGTGATTAGTAATATTTTTCCTAGATTACTTATGCAACAGAGAACCTAGGAAAAATGCAGAGACCATTAATTTGGACCAGTTTCTAATTAAGATGCTTTAATTAGCATTATGTAGACTGAAAATCAATTATTAGAATTGCAAAACTATAACCAAAGTGGTTAACAAAAATCCAGTGAACTTATAACCACCAGAGCCCCACTACAAAAATACAGAGCACCCCAGCCTAACTTTTTAAGTAGGGAAAATAAATACAGAATGATAATAAGGCATTTTCCCACTAAATCATGAGCAACCCCAAATAATGTGATAATGGGCAACCAAAATTTTGCTAAGTCCATGATGAGATAAACCACCAGAGAAAAATACAAACCCATGAAAAAGAAGTGAACCCATGCCTTTTGCTAGTAATTTGTGAGAAAGGCCATTTAGCTCAAATAATGCAAACCACCCCTTCCCTTAGGCAAAAGGAAGCCAAACTCCAGAATGATTGCTCTTGCACAAAATACTAGCTAAGAAAAATAAGAACTCTGTTGTTTGATGTTTTTCAAGTATAGTGGTAGTAGAAAGCACCCCTTTGGCTAGAAACCTTAAGAAAATCTTAGGGAAAGAATTAAAGGGTATTAATGACTAGAAATTTGTATCAAGTCATGTTATAACACCTAAAAGCCAGCAAAAATAAGTTTTTGAGAATTACCCACTATTAAATAATAGTTGTAGTTCAAAGTACCCCTTCTGCCCTAAAATTTGGTAATTTTGTCCAGAGAAAACCATTCACTTTCTGAACCCCAAATTTTGTGACAGAGAATCATACACCAGTAACAAGCCACTGTAATTTTTGCAGAATTTTTGGAATTTTATAAAAGCAACTTGTAGTTCAAACCTACTCCAAAACATTAAAAAGAATAAAAGAAAAGAGAAGAAGGAATAAACCTCATCCCAATAAGACTAACCCAATTTACCAAGTATACCACTAAAGGGTTTTTCATAAGCAAAGTTAACTGGTTTTAACTCAAAAGATCATACATCTTTAAAGTTATAAATTCTAAAGCACATATCATATCATGCATATATCTTACGCATTGCATTCATTAGATTGTAATCTTGCCGACGGAGAGTACGTGCTCATCCCCGAGCAAGGACCTGTCCAAGAGAAGGACCAGGAGCAGGCTTCAGAGGCTGCTATTGAGGATCTCCCCGCAACCCCAGCAATTGAAGGCAAGCCCCGGTTTTATGCATAACCATGTTATTATATGCTACCTTACTACACTTAATGCTTGTAGGATTGCAATGTGCACTTAAGTGTAGGAGTTGCTTGAAACCTCTAGTTGCATGAACTTAGGATTCCTTTTGAGATGAATACTAGTATGCTAGGTCGAGTAGCTGCTTGCTAATCAGGATCTCGGTAGAAGTCGAGTGATTTTTCTAGCACTCGCGCGAGGTCAGGAATTGATTGTATTCATCTTGATAATGGGATATATGTTGGTCCGTGGACTTGGATCCAGGGAGGATGCCATGTCCATGAGACGGGAAAAATGAATTAAGGATTAATGTGTGGATACCTGAGTCAAGCTTTTGAACGTACTAAGCACATGCCGGGAAAAATGGTAACCGGTAAACCTAGTACCTGAGTGAAGCCGGGCGCGGACTTTATCCCTCATGCGACCTGAGACAGGGTCTCCCATGCTAGCTATGGTGGGTACAAGTGCGGCCACTGCACGACGGCAGTCGAGGTCAGTGGAGCATTGTATGCCAAGGCGGTGAGGCCTGGACGCGAACGGGGAATCGATGGGGACGGTTGTCGTGTGTGGGGTCGGAGTACCCTGACATGCCGTGTGTTTAGGTTTACCTTGCAAGGTTTAAAAACTCGATTCGAATCGTCTGCTTCTCGCAGCTAATGAGACTGCTTGATTCCTTGTACTGCATCGAGTAAGAAGTGAAATGTGGATTATATGAGATAACTTGTTGATTGAACTAATTGATTGTTACCATGTATGCTTAGAAGGAGCAAATCTAGCTAAGATAATGATGGTAGAATTTGAAAAGCTAAAAGTTGATTTTAGAAACAGCTAGTGCTTTTGGCAAACCAAACCCCTCAGCCAAACAGTTGCATAGTCTAGAGGTAGAGGAGTAGACTCCTCACACCGGTTAAGTCTAGCTGAGTATTAGTATACTCAGCCTTGCTTGTGGCACCATTTTTGCAGGTACCATGCAGGATGTAGTTGATGGTGTGACTTGGCCTACCACCCTGCCACCAGGTTGGACGGTCGAGTGGGATGTTGCTCCGGCAGGAGAGGAGCATGAGGAGTAGTGGGCTAGGCCTTGCCCATTTCCTCATTACCGACGACATCGATTATCCGCTGCACTTTAATTTGTGAACTTTACTTGCTACTCAAAAACTCCGATTTATGTAATAACTCAGTACTTAATTTGAGGTTTCCTGTTTTATTGTATTTCTTCTGTGACTCACCTTCGAGTGAGATTGTGGAGTTTGATCCTGGTTAAGTGGCTTCATCAGACTAGATCTGAGGGACTGACGGGTTATTCCGATTTAAGTGTGTTACGGCCCCTGAGGCGTGACTTAGGCACTTAAGCTGGAATAGTTCGGGCGGTTCTGCCACAGCTGGTATCGGAGCAAATTCCACCACAGAGAAGGGCAATAAACCATGAATACCAATTTTCAAAATCTAAAACCTGCCTAGAAGCTACTACGGATCGTCAGGACTAGACCGCTAGACCTAGGACGAAAGGCCTTAGGCATAGAGGGAGAAATAGGTGGCTAACTAATTAGGCCCTGTGGGCCAATACTTATATTTTAGGATGCCCTAAAAAGGCACCCTATTTTCCTTTTGAGAGGCAACGTTTCTTTCCGCATGCATGCATTATAAAACATAAAGAGGAATTAAAATTGAGCTAACCCCCTTTTCTTCGAAATCATCTGGGCTCTCTTTTTCTTTTTCCTTCCACCATAATCTTTATCTTTGATTCCCTTCCGCAGATGAATTCACCCACCCCCGCCAGTGGAGGAGACTCTCGTTTCAGTTCTGACTTCCTTTCTCGCGATGGCTTCCCTTCCATTTTGTGGGAAGTGCTTAATTCCGCCGGTTACCCTACGCCCCCTTTGTACACGGTGCAGTTGTATGAGGAGCATCGGGTACCTCGTTGTCGGGTCTGGCTAACTTTGGAGGCTCATCCCCTTCAGCCGGGTTGGCGTTCTCTTGACTCTGAGACGATTGGACTCAGGACGGACGACACCGTTGAGGCAGCAGCCATGAAGACTCTGACGACTTTTTGTGGCTACCATCCCCTGGAGATGGTGATGCACCCCTTGGGACTCTTCCCCGCTAAGAAGAAGGATGATCCCATGTGGTGTAACCGCGTGAGCCATGTGAAGGATGTGTGGGCAATGTATCCTGACTTGGTTGGGAGGGTCACTGTTCAGTGCATGAGTGCGCTGTACCGCCTTCAGGCCCTTCAGAGCGATGCTATGACACTTCTTGCTAACACCGCTCAGGCTGCCAAGCTCACCCTCGACAATCGGGAAGATTTTGTGGTCGACCTATCCACAGAGTTGGTGGAAAAGGATTTGCAGGTGGAGAGGCTGAACCAGCGTATTACCACCCTGGAGCAGCAAGTGGAGATCCGAGATAACACTATTGATGTCTTGGAGAACCAGCTTCACGACGTGCAGAGGGAACTCGAGGAAGCAAATGACCACTTGGACATGCACCACCTGGAGATGGAGGCCAATGAAGCAGGAAGCGAGGGAGAAGAGGCTCCCGAGGAGCTAGGACCAGCCCCTGGTGCCAATGGGACTACCTCCGCGATACCTCCTTCACCCGTATCCAGTGTCGCTTCCACCGCTCAGGGTTAAGCAGTCGCTTTGACATTTTTAGGCGGATAGAGACCTATGCAAGCTTAGTGGTATCACATTTTGGACTAGGCTTGTGGGTACCTTCCCCTGATTAATGTAACCCTGTAAACTTTTGATATCTGTGGGATCCTTGTCACCATGTTATCTTCATTCGAACCTAATATTATGATTATGGCATTTTCCTTCCATATGAGATGACATCTTGTCGTTCGGAGATGTGAATTGGGATAACAATGGCGACAATCTCTGTTTTCAGATGGCAGCGAGGTAGCGTCACGGGCAAAATGAGCAAGCTCCCCCGCCACCTCCTCCAGCTCCCACAGTGCAGGAGCTGATGGCCCAGCAGAATGAGATTCTGCGACAGCTCTTGCAGCGCCAGCCCCACCCTCAGCATCCTGGTGGAGGCCAGCATCAGCGACCTCCGGCTATGGCAACATACCAGGAGTTTCTGAGCACGCAGCCGCCCTTGTTCACCAAGGCAGAGGATCCGTTGGATGCCGATGTGTGGCTTCGCGTCGTCGAGTCCAAGTTTCCCCTCCTTACAGGAGACTGCCCTGATGAGGCCAAGGCTCGCTTCGCCGCACAGCAGCTTCGCGACCCTGCTCGGACTTGGTGGGATCACTTCCGTGCTATGCTCCCCGATGATCGTGAAGTATCTTGGGAGGAATTCAAGACTGCCTTCAGAGGGCACCACATTCCAGCTGGCATTCTTGATCGGAAGTTGAACGAATTCCTGGCCCTCAATCAAGGAACCCGCACGGTACTGCAGTATGCGCAAGCCTTCAACGACTTATGCCAGTATGCAGGGTATCATGCTGATTCTGATGAAAAGAAGAGGGATCGCTTCCGCAGGGGTCTCAATACCAAGCTGCGGGAACGACTCAACACTGTCCGGGCCGATAGCTTCAATGAGTTGGTCAACATGGCCATCTCTCAGGAGGATTGCATTGTTGCTCACCGGGCAGAGAAGAAGAGAAAGGCACCAATGGCAGCACCATCCGCTCAGGCTCAGAGGTTCCGGATTGTTTCTCACAATCAGAGCAGGGGTTTTCAGCAGCAGGCAGGCAGATGGGTGATCAGGCCACCTCCGCAGCAGCAGCAGTTCCGCCAGGGCAATGGGAACAAGTGTTTCACTTGTGGCAATGTGGGCCACTATGCCAAGAATTGTCCCAGGAACCAGCAGAGGCAGATGCCAGCACCAAATCAAGACAAGGGAAGAAAGCAGAAGGTGCAAGTCAGGCAAGGGAAGCTCAACTTCACTGCTCTAGAGGAAGTGCCAGAAGGAGCTCCTATCATGACCGGTACCTTTTCAGTTTATAATCAACCTGCTTTAATTCTGTTTGATTCTGGTGCATCTCATAGTTTCATTAGCCAAAAGTTCAGTGCTAATTGCAAACTGCCATTCTCTCACTCAAAAGGGTCATTCATGATAGTCACACCTGGGGGTAAAATTGCAACTAATCAATTAAACCAAAGTGTGCCTATTCAACTGGGAAGCCACATTATCAAAACCACTCTTCTTGTGTTGGGATTGGAAAATGTGGACATTATTCTAGGAGCAAATTGGATGACCTTGCACCAAGTTGTGCTCGACGTAGCCAGTCGTACCGTGGAAGTTAATTCTCCCTTCTGCGGGAATTTCACTTTGATTCTGCCTAGTCAGGGTTCTTCTCAGTCATGTGCTTTCTCTATGACGGAGTTACCCCTGAAGAAGATCCCAGTGGTCTGTGAGTATGCAGATGTCTTTCCTGATGAATTGCCAGGAATGCCACCGGACCGAGATATTGAGTTCGCCATCGAGTTGCAACCGGGAACGGCCCCAATTTCCAAGAGGCTCTACCGAATGCCACCCGCTGAGTTGGCAGAGTTGAAGAAGCAGATGCAAGAGTTGCTGGATAAGGGATTTATTCGCCCAAGCACTTCGCCTTGGGGCTGTCCAGCACTGTTTGTGAAGAAGAAGGATGAAAGCTTGAGGCTGTGTATAGATTACCGCCCTCTTAATGCGGTAACTATCAAGAACAAGTATCCTTTGCCTCGTATTGATGTTCTCTTTGACCAGTTGGTCGGGGCCAAGGTGTTTTCCAAGATAGACCTTCGCTCTGGCTACCATCAGATCAAAATACGAGCAAGTGATATTCCGAAGACGGCATTCTCAACCAGATATGGGCTATATGAATTCTTGGTGATGTCATTCGGGCTGACAAATGCACCAGCATATTTCATGTATCTGATGAATTCTGTTTTCATGCCAGAATTGGACAAGTTCGTGGTGGTTTTTGTCGGCGTTTCGAGACAGGGGGGTCCCTAAGCCGACGAGTGAGTGTGCTGCGTGCCCCAGCCCAGATGGGTCGAGCGCGTGGGCGAGCGCGAAGGGGGGAGAGGCGAGGCGGCCGGAGCCGAGCGTGAGAGAGGTGGAAGTCCCGCGGCCTTCGTGTTCGTCCCGCGCCCAGGTCGGGTGCGCTTGCAGTAGGGGGGTTACAAGCGTCCACGCGGGCGAGGGAAGCGAGCGGCCCCAAGAGAGCGCCTGTCCCGTCCTCGGTCCCGCGCGGCCAACCTCCTCTGAGAAGGCCCTGGTCCTTCCTTTTATAGTCGTAAGGAGAGGATCCAGGTGTACAATGGGGATGTAGCAGAGTGCTACGTGTCTAGCGGAGGGAGAGCTAGCGCCCTAGGTACATGCCAATGTGGCAGCCGGAGAGAGCTGGGCACCCTGCTGGCGTGATGTCATGGCTGTTGGAGGTGCGGCGGAGCCTGATGGAGGGACAGCTGTTGGAGCGGTCGAGTCCCTGCTGACGTTGTCCTGCTTCCGTAAGAGAGCTAGGGGCCGCCGCCGTCATAGAGCTTGTGGAGCGCCATCATTGCCTCTCTGACGGAGCTGGCCGGATGAGACGCCGGTCTTGTCCTCCGTGACCCGAGTCGATTCGGGGTGGGATGATGATGGCGCCTCCTGTTGACGTGGCGGTCTGTGCCCTAGGCAGGGCGACGTGGGGTTTCCTCCGAAGCCGAGGTTGAGTCTGCCTTCTGTTGCCGTGGCCGAGCCCGAGCCAAGGGGTCGGGCGAGGCGGAAGTCGTTCGGCCGAGGCCAGGGCGGAGTCCGAGCCCTGGGGTCGGGCGAGGCGGAGTTTCGTCGTCTTCCGGGTCTTAGCCCGAGTCCGAGCCCTGGGGTCGGGCGGAGCGGAGCTCGCCGTCTTCCGGGTCTTAGCCCGAGTCCGAGCCCTGGGGTCGGGCGGAGCGGAGTTCGCCGTCTTCCGGGTCTTAGCCCGAGTCCGAGCCCTGGGGTCGGGCGGAGCGGAGTTCGCCGTCTTCCGGGTCTTAGCCCGAGTCCGAGCCCTGGGGTCGGGCGGAGCGGAGTTCGCCGTCTTCCGGGTCTTAGCCCGAGTCCGAGCCCTGGGGTCGGGCGGAGCGGAGTTCGCCGTCTTCCGGGTCTTAGCCCGAGTCCGAGCCCTGGGGTCGGGCGGAGCGGAGTTCGCCGTCTTCCGGGTCTTAGCCCGAGTCCGAGCCCTGGGGTCGGGCGGAGCGGAGTTCGCCGTGGCGCCTTTGGCGAGGCCTGACTGCCTGTCAGACTTACTCTGTCGAGTGGCGCTGCAGTCGGAGTGGCGCAGGCGGCGCTGTCCTTCTGTCAGACTGGCCAGTGGAGCGGTGGAGTGACGGCGGTCACCTCGGCTCTGCCGGGGGCGCGTGTCAGGATAGAGGTGTCAGGCCTCCTGTGCGTTAAATGCCCCTGCAATTTGGTCAGTCGGTGTGGTGATTTAGTCAAGGTTGCTTCTGAGCGAAGCCAAGGCCTTGGGCGAGCCGGTGATGTGTCCGCCATAAAAAGGGGGCCTCGGGCGAGACGGAAGTCTCTCGAGGTCGGCTGCCTTCGGCCGAGGCTAGGCTCGGGTGAAGCGTGATCGAGTCACTCGTGTGGACTGATCCCTGACTTAATCGTGCCCATCAGGCCTTTGCAGCTTTATGCTGATGGGGGTTACCAGCTGAGAATTAGGCGTCTTGAGGGTACCCCTAATTATGGTCCCCGACAGTAGCCCCCGAGCCTCGAAGGGAGTGTTAGCACTCGCTTGGAGGCTTTTGTCGCACTTTTTCGCAAGGGGACCAGCCTTTCTCGGTTGCATTTCGTTCCGGTGGGTGCGCGCGAGCGCACCCGCCGGGTGTAGCCCCCGAGGCCTCGGAGGAGTGGTTACACTCCTTCGAGGTCTTAATACTTCGGCTGGTCTGGTCGTTCCCTCATGCGAACTGGCCGTAGCCCGGGTGCACGGTCGGGGCCCAAGCTCTCGGGCTGGTATGTTGACGCTGTCAACGATTTGGCCGGAGCCGGTTTTTGCGAGAGCAGCCCCCGAGCCTCTGCACAGGGCGAGAGGACGATCAGGGACAGACTCGGCTTTTTACATACGCCCCTACGTCGCCTTTCCACAAGGAGGAGGGGGGGAGTGCGCCATGTTACCCTCGATGGGCACCGAACATGGTGTCTCCGGTGAGCTGCAAGCGGGTAATCCGAGTGGACGTCCGTGCCCCGTTCGTTGGGGGTCGGCTAGGGGCCCAGAGGCACGCCCAAAAGTACCTGCGGGTGATTTGCCAGACCCGGTCCCCTGGCGACGGGGTCCGAGGGCTCGATGCCTCCCTCCGATGGGATTCCGTTACAAGATCGTTCCCACTGGTCTCGGAAATGTCCTAGGGTACCTCGGGAGCGCAGCCCGAGCCTCGGTTATGTATCGAACGTACCCCTGGTCATCCCTCGCTCGGTGTCTGAGGCGACTGTGAACCCTTCGGGGGCCAGCCTTCGAACCCCTGATCAGTAATGGGCGCGGAGCCCGAGTAGCCTGAGGCGACCATGAAGCCCTTTGGGGGGCTGGCCTTCGAACCCCTGACCAGTAGTGGGTGTCGGGCCCACGCGATCTGAGGCGACTGTTGAACCCTCGGGGGGCCAGCCTTCGAACCCCTGATCAGTAATGGGGGGGCTCGGAGCCCGGTTCCTTCGCGGAGAAGGATCCCTTTCGGGGTATCCCCCTTTCCCGGTCCCTGTTGCAAGAGATAGAGAAAGAGGAAAACGGAAAAGGATACGAAATCGGACGACGTGGCGTACCTTTTCTGACGCGGTTATTACGGCGAAGGTGAAGCGTCGCGCGCTCCTCCTGCCAGAAGCGCCGCGTGTCCCGCCGCGGAGTTAATGCGACGGGGCGAGTGGTTGGCGGGGCGGCCGTTGCGCGCGTGCGATCCGTTCGAGGAACGGGTCACGGGTGCACCGTCTTCACGCCGTGAGAGGAGGCTCCCTTGCTGTCTCAGGATGGGACATGAGCCTGGCTGACGACGCGACTGCTGTGCCCGCCCGCCTGCCACCGCTATTACTGCCGGCCCACTTTCGGTCGCTTTGACCGACGCGCCAGTCTGGCGCTGTTGGGTCGCCTCGAGTCGTGGCATAGGCTTCGCAACCGAAGAGGCGCGATGGTGGCACAAGTGGCGGTGCGGTTGCTTGCATGCAGCAACTGGCGTGCCGGTTGCTCGACGCGTGGGCCTGGGTTCCAGGCTGGCGTGTCAGAAGTCGGAGAAACGCGTCCATCTGGCGCGGTTGCATGCCGCCTGCATGGCTGCCCGCCCCTTCTGCCCGTTGGTCTGGGCGAAAATGGGGGGTCGCCTGTAACCGCTGGACGGTCGTGCGCACCATGCTCGGCGGTTTGGCTTCTTCTGCCCTGAGCCGGCTTGCATGACATGCGGGACCCAGCCCCCGAGTCGCAGGGGAGGGCCTTGGAGCGTGTTGGAGAAGACTCGGCCCGCGGCGCCTGGGGGCGCACGTAGGGGGAGTTGCCTTTAAAAGGAAGGAGGCTCCTTTCGTAAGGCAACCATGTCTTCTTCCCCCCTTAAGCGTCGGGTCTTCCCGTCTTCCAAGCCCCCGGATGGGGGGTATCCGCCACCTTTCCGCCTCCTCGTTGGAGGAACGCAACTCCATTGGAGTTGGCACCTCTTAGCCATCGTTCGGCTTCAAGGATTTTCATCACGCAGCCTGGCCGTACCCCGCCACCGGCGGTCACCCAAGATGGTGACCTCTAGTTCGACGGTGGGGAAAACGGGCCAGGCCGCGGCCTCTACCCCTCTCTCGGCCTCAAGGATTTTCGTCATCCAGGCCAAGATGGAAGACGATGCGAGTCGGGGGGCCGCCTCCGCGTGGGTCGGCTGCCCCTTTCTTCCCCCTGCGCCCGGGGGTGAAGGGCGTCCTTGAGCCCCTCGGAGACTTCCTCCAGCCATGCCAGGATATGCAGGGCGCTAGGGGCCCTGGGTCCCCATCTCCCTGCCTGAATGGCTGGTTCTCGTCCTCAGCGGGGGGGGGGGGGGGGGGGTTGTTCGTTCATTGTGGCTGTCGAGGCCTGAACGTGTATGTAATTTCGGCACGGAGCCGTGTTTTTTCCTCATTTTCGAGCACTAAGTCTCGCCTGTTTGATTATCTGAACCGCTTTACCAAGCATGAGTTGCCCCGTGTCAAGGTGACGGGTGAGGTATCCGTATCCCGGAGGCGTAGGAATCCCTCGGCCCGTTCAGCCTCGTTGTCTGGGGCTCCTCTAGCTTAGTTGAAGAGACCCCTCGGCCGCCCTTCGGTGGACCGAGGCTAGGGGTAGCGATATCAGTATGAACAGAGGCGGAGTTGGCTCGAGAATGGGGAACCTGGTTGGCCGGAGCCTAGCCGTGTCGTCCGTCAGCGGAGCCGACGCCAAAGTCGGTCGGTTGAGGCCTCGGATCGGGCTGGCGCCCTTGGAAGCCGGTTGACCGAGGCCCCAGGGGTAACCGGTTGAGCCGCCTGCTCGGGCCGGATTCCCGGAGGAGCCCCTGGACCGTGGCGTCGCCCGAGGCTGGGTCGGGCTTTGCTGAAGACGTCGTCGATGCCGAGGGTGCTACGGCTCCCTTCAGCGTGAAGACCCGAGCCTGCAGGATCAGATCATCTTGTAGCGTGTGCTTTCCGCGGCCGCCGAGGCCAGAAGAACACACCCTCGCCCCGCTTGCGAAGCTGCGTCTTTTTTCCTCCTGTTTCGAGCATCTGGACTTCGTCGGTAACAGGGATGTTTGAGTGAGCGAGAGTTGCTTTTCGTGGAAGGGACGAGTGAGGTATCCGTATCCCAGAGGCGTGGGAATCCCTCGGCTCGGTCGGCCTTGCCGCTTACGCGTACTTTCACCCGTCCATGAGGCCCTGTCGCCGACTTAGTCGAGAAAGCTTGAAGGACTGCTTCGGCAGGAGAGCTTCCGAACGTGATGACTCGTTTGGTCCACGGAGTCGCTTTATCCGAGCGCAAGTTACTTATCACAGAAAGGGACGAGTGAGGTATCCGTATCCCGGAGGCGTAGGAGTCCCTCGGCTCGGTCAGCCTTGGCTGCTTACGTGTACCTCGTCGTTTCCAGGATCCGCTTTCCGAAGTGGCCAAGAAGCACGAAAGAAATCCTGCTAAAAAGAGGTCCTTTTTCGAGGAAAAATTCGACGTAGAGGGGGTCTCCCCCTTTTAGCCCCCGAGGGAGGGTCGGGCTTTGCCGAGGCTAGGCCGACCCTTCCTTGACAACTAAACTTTGCATAGGTGCGAGGTATATGAACAACTTGAAAACATCTTAAGGGTAGAAGCGACGTAGCTGTTTGATGTTCCAAGCGTTGTCGTAGATCTCGCCTTGATTGCTGGCCAGCTTGTATGTTCCGGGCTTCAGAACTTTGGCGATGACGAATGGCCCTTCCCAGGGGGGCGTGAGCTTGTGCCTCCCTCGGGCGTCTTGTCGCAGCCGAAGCACCAGGTCGCCCACCTGGAGTTCTCGGGACCGGACCCCTCGGGCGTGGTAGCGTCGCAGGGACTGTTGGTACCGCGCCGAGTGTAGTAAGGCCCTGTCCCGAGCTTCCTCCAACTGGTCCAGCGATTCCTCTCGGCTGGCTTGGTTGCTTTGTTCGTTGTAGGCCCTCGCCCTCGGGGAGCCGTATTCTAGGTCAGTGGGCAAGACAGCTTCAGCCCCGTAGACCAGGAAAAACGGCGTGAAGCCCGTGGCACGACTCGGCGTCGTCCTTAGGCTCCAGACCACCGAGGGGAGTTCCTTCATCCATCGCCTGCCGAACTTGTTGAGGTCGTTGTAGATCCGAGGCTTGAGCCCTTGTAGAATCATGTCGTTGGCACGCTCTACCTGCCCATTCGACATGGGATGAGCCACGGCGGCCCAGTCCACCCGGATATGGTGATCTTCGCAAAAATCCAAGAATTTTTTGCCGGTGAACTGGGTGCCGTTGTCGGTGATGATGGAGTTCGGGACCCCGAAGCGATGGATGATGTTGGTGAAGAATGCCACCGCCTGCTCGGACCTGATGCTGTTCAGGGGTCGGACCTCGATCCACTTGGAGAATTTGTCGATGGCGACCAGCAGGTGCGTGTAGCCCCCGGGCGCCTTCTGCAAGGGACCGACGAGGTCCAGACCCCATACAGCGAAGGGCCAGGTGATGGGTATTGTCTGCAGAGCCTGAGCGGGCAGGTGTGTCCGCTTCGCATAGAATTGGCACCCTTCGCAGGTGCGGACAATTCTAGTGGCGTCAGCCACCGCCGTTGGCCAGTAGAAGCCTTGCCGGAAAGCATTTCCAACGAGGGCTCGGGGTGCTGCGTGGTGGCCGCAAGCCCCCAAGTGTACTTCTTGCAGCAGTTCCCGACCTTCGGCGATGGAGATGCATCGCTGGAGGATGCCCGAGGGGCTGCGATGGTAGAGCTCCTCTTCGTCGCCCAGCAAGACGAATGACTTGGCGCGTCGCGCTACCCGCCGAGCCTCGACTTGGTCGAGGGGTAGCTCTCCTCGACGGAGATATTGCAGGTACGGGGCCTGCCAATCTTGGTCTGGCGTGGCCCCGCTCTGCCCTTCCTCGACGTTCAACGCCCCGCCCTCGGGGGCCGAGGGTACCTCGGGCTGAACCGAGGGTACCTCGGGCTGAGTCGAGGATACCTCGGGCTGAGCCGAGGGTACCTTGGGCTGAGCCGAGGGTACCTCAGGCTCGGGCGCGTCGTCGAGCTTGACGGAGGGTTGATGCAGATCCCGGGAGAAGACGTCTGGGGGGACTGTCGTTCGCCCCGAGGCTATCTTGGCCAGCTCGTCTGCGGTTTCGTTGTAGCGTCGAGCGATGTGGTTGAGCTCGAGCCCGAAGAACTTGTCTTCCAGGCGCCGAACCTCGTCGCAGTAGGCCTCCATCTTCGGGTCGCGGCAGTGGGAGTTCTTCATGACTTGGTCGATGACGAGCTGCGAATCACCGCGGGCGTCGAGGCGTCTGACCCCTAGCTCGATGGCGATCCGCAATCCGTTGACCAGAGCTTCGTACTCGGCCACATTGTTGGACGCCGGGAAGTGGAGGCGCAGCACGTAGCGCAAGTGCTTTCCGAGGGGCGAGATGAAGAGAAGGCCCGCACCGGCCCCCGTCTTCATCAGCGACCCGTCGAAAAACATGGTCCAGAGCTCCGGTTGGATCGGAGTCGTTGGTAGTTGGGTGTCGACCCATTCAGCCACGAAATCCGCCAACACTTGGGACTTGATGGCCTTCCGAGGGGCGAACGAGATCGTTTCGCCCATGATCTCCACCGCCCACTTTGCAATCCTGCCCGAGGCCTCTCGGCACTGGATGATCTCCCCCAGGGGGAAGGATGACACCACAGTTACCGGATGGGACTCGAAGTAGTGTCGTAGCTTCCGCCTTGTCAGGATCACAGCATACAGCAGCTTTTGAACTTGTGGGTAGCGGATCTTAGTCTCGGACAGCACTTCGCTGATGAAGTAGACCGGCCTCTGAACGGGCAATGTATGCCCTTCCTCCTGCCTTTCGACCACAATCGCGGCGCTAACCACCTGAGTGGTCGCGGCGACGTAGACCAAGAGGGTTTCTCCGTCCGCCGGCGGCACCAAGACTGGCGCCTTTGTAAGGAGCGCCTTCAGGTTGCCGAGGGCTTCCTCGGCCTCAGGGGTCCAAACGAAACACTCGGCCTTCCTTAAGAGGCGGTACAGAGGCAGACCTCTTTCGCCGAGGCGCGAGATGAAACGGCTCAGGGCCGCGAGGCATCCCATGACCCTCTGTACCCCTTTTAAGTCCATGATGGGTCCCATGCTGGTGATGGCCGCAATCTTCTCCGGGTTGGCCTCGATGCCTCGCTCAGAGACGATGAACCCTAGGAGCATGCCTCGGGGTACCCCGAAGACACACTGCTCAGGATTAAGCTTGACTCCTTTCGCCTTGAGACACCGGAATGTCACTTCAAGGTCGGAGAGGAGGTCGGAAGCCTTCCGTGTCTTGACTACGATGTCATCGACGTAGGCCTCGACTGTGCGTCCGATGTGTTCGCCGAACACATGGTTCATGCACCGCTGGTACGTCGCGCCTGCATTCCTCAAGCCGAACGGCATGGTGACATAGCAGTACATGCCGAACGGCGTGATGAAAGAAGTCGCGAGCTGGTCGGACTCTTTCATCCGGATCTGGTGATACCCCGAGTAGGCATCGAGGAAGGACAGGGTTTCGCACCCAGCAGTGGAATCCACGATTTGGTCGATGCGAGGCAGAGGGTAGGGAACCTTCGGACATGCTTTGTTGAGACCAGTGTAGTCTACGCACATCCGCCATTTCCCCCCTTTCTTCCTCACAAGCACAGGGTTGGCAAGCCATTCGGGATGGAATACCTCTTTGATGAACCCTGCCGCCATTAGCTTGTGGATCTCTTCGCCAATCGCTCTGCGCTTCTCCTCGTCGAATCGGCGCAGAGGCTGCCTGACGGGTCGGGCTCCGGCCCGAATATCCAGCGAGTGCTCGGCGACATCCCTCGGTATGCCGGGCATGTCCGAGGGACTCCACGCAAAGACGTCGGCGTTTGCGCGGAGAAAGTCGACGAGCACTGCTTCCTATTTGGGGTCGAGCCCGGAACCGATCCGGATCTGCTTGGTGGTGTCGCCGCTGGGGTCGAGGGGGACGGCCTTGACCGTCTCCGCTGGCTCGAAGTTGCCGGCATGGCGCTTCACGTCTGGGACCTCCTTGGAGAGGTTCTCCAGGTCGGCGATGAGGGCCTCGGACTCGGCGAGGGCCTCGGCGTACTCCACGCACTCCACGTCGCATTCGAACGCGTGTTTGTACGTGGGGCCGACGGTGATGACCCCGTTGGGGCCCGGCATCTTGAGCTTCAGGTAGGTGTAGTTGGGGACGGCCATGAACTTCGCGTAGCATGGCCTCCCTAACACGGCGTGGTAGGTTCCTCGGAACCCGACCACTTCGAACGTCAGGGTCTCCCTTCGGAAGTTGGAGGGTGTCTCGAAGCAGACTGGGAGATCGAGTCGCCCGAGGGGCTGGACGCGCTTCCCAGGGATGATCCCGTGGAAGGGCGCAGCGCCTGCTCGGACGGAGGACGGATCGACACGCAGAAGCTTGAGGGTCTCGGCATAGATGATGTTGAGGCAGCTGCCCCCGTCCATCAGGACCTTGGTGAGCCTGACATTGCCGACGATGGGGTCGACGACGAGCGGGTATTTCCCCGGGCTCGGCACATGGTCGGGGTGGTCGGCCCGGTCGAAAGTGATGGGCTTGTCGGACCAGTCTAGGTAGACTGGCGCCGCCACCTTCACCGAGCAGACCTCCCGGCGCTCTTGCTTGCGGTGCCGAGCCGAGGTATTCGCCGCATGCCCTCCATAGATCATGAAGCAGTCGCGGACCTCGGGGAACCCCCCTGCTGGGTGTTCTTCGTTCTTGTCGTCGTCGTGGGCCCTGCCACCTTCGGCGGGTGGCCCGGCCCTGTGGAAATGACGCCGAAGCATAACGCACTCCTCGAGGGTGTGCTTGACGGGCCCCTGATGGTAGGGGCACGGCCCCTTGAGCATCTTGTCGAAGAGGTTTGCACCTCCGGGGGGCTTCCGAGGGTTCTTATACTCGACGGCGGCGACAAGGTCCGCGTCTGCGGCGTCGCGTTTCGATTGCGACTTCTTCTTGCCTTTCTTCTTGGCGCCGCGCGGAGCAGACGCCTCGGGAGCTTCTTCCGACGGGCGGCCCTGGGGCTGCTTGTCCTTTCGGAAGATAGCCTCGACCGCCTCCTGGCTGGAGGCGAACTTGGTGGCGATGTCCATCAGCTCGCTCGCCCTGGTGGGGGTTTTGCGACCCAGCTTGCTCACCAGGTCGCGGCAAGTGGTGCCGGCGAGGAACGCGCCGATGACATCCGAGTCGGTGATGTTGGGCAGCTCGGTGCGCTGCTTCGAGAATCGCCGGATGTAGTCCCGGAGCGACTCCCCCGGCTGTTGCCGGCAGCTTCGAAGGTCCCAGGAGTTCCCGGGGCGCACGTATGTGCCCTGGAAATTGCCAGCGAAGGCTTGGACCAAGTCGTCCCAGTTGGAAATCTGCCCCGGAGGCAGGTGCTCCAACCAGGCGCGAGCAGTGTCGGAGAGGAACAGGGGGAGGTTGCGGATGATGAGGTTGTCGTCGTCCGTTCCGCCCAGTTGGCAGGCAAGGCGGTAGTCCGCGAGCCACAGTTCCGGTCTCGTTTCCCCCGAGTACTTTGTGATAGTAGTCGGGGGTCGGAACCGGGTCGGGAATGGCGCCCGTCGGATGGCCCGACTGAAGGCCTGCGGACCGGGTGGTTCGGGCGAAGGACTCCGATCCTCCCCGCTGTCGTAGCGCCCCCCACGCCTGGGGTGGTAGCTTCGGCGCACCCTTTCGTCGAGGTGAGCCCGACGGTCGCGTCGATGGTGCTTGTTGCCGAGGTGGCCCGGGGCCGCAGGCGCGGTGTTGCGCGTGCGCCCGGTGTAGACCGAGGCCTCCCGCATGAATCGGGAAGTCGCGGCATGAGGTTCCGAGGGATATCCTTGCCTCCGGGATGCAGTGCTCTCGGCCCGCCGGGCCGCAGCGCCTTCCAGGAGATTCTTGAGTTCTCCCTGGATTCGCCGCCCCTCGGTGGTTGACGGCTCCGGCATCGCGCGGATGAGCATCGCTGCGGTCGCCAGGTTCTGACCGACCCCGCTGGATGCGGGCGGCGGCCTGATCCTGACGTCGTTGGCGACGCGGTGCTGGAGACCTTGGGGCAGATGACGTATTTCTCTGGCCAGGGGTTGGCCCACCCATGCCTGTCCGACGTCCCGACGGATCGGCTCAAGCGCTCCTGTTCCCTCGTTGAGCCTGGCCTGCGCCTCGCGGACTTGCTCGAGTTGTGGGTCGTAACCCCCCGCCGGAGCGGGGACCACAGCTAGCTCCCGTGGGATGTCGGCGCGAGGCACCGGCCTAGGGAGATCACCATCCTCCGGCATGCCAAGATGGTTGCCTTCGGTGGGACCCCCTAGCTCGATGTGGAAACATTCGCGGCTTGGGCCGCAGCTCTCGTTACCAAGGCTGCGGCTTCCGTCGGAACAGTCGGATAGACAGTAGTCACATGCGGTCATGAAGTCCCGCATGGCACTGGGGTTGCCAAGTCCGGAGAAATCCCAACCGATGCTGGGATCGTCATCTTCCTCGGACCCGGAGGGCCCGTAGGTCGAGACGTCCGTCAGTCGGTCCCAAGGCGACCGCATACAGAACCTCAGTGGGTTGCACTCGCCTCAATGAGAGCGCCCGCCAAAACGAGGTCGTTTGGCGGGTTGAGGCCGAGTCGAAATGACGCAAGATGGGAGTTAGTCGTTACCTTTTGGTCGACGAGGAGCGACGTAGTCATCTCGGGGACTGGTTGCGCCGTCATCTCTGGTTCGAGGGCGACGTCCTGCAGGCTTTCCGCGAGCGCGCCGACGTCGTCTTCTTGCTCGGGGTCAGCGTGCCGCGGGGAGACAGCGCTTGCCTCCGTCTCGAACGCGAGGTCGACGTCCGGCGTGCCTTCCGTCGGGGCGTCGGGGGCGTCGATTCGCTCGACTGCCGGCGAAGCGTGGCCTCCCGTCTGGCCTTGACGGCCCCGCCTCCTCCTCCGTTGGCGGGGGAGAGAACAGAGCGAGCCCGAATGTTGCTCTTCCACCACGCGGGGTAGACGTCGTCGATTCCGCCGCCGGCGGGCGGGTTGTCGGCCGCCATTGTCGTAGTCGCGCGGCGGTGGAAGAAGTGTCATGTCGTAGCTGCCGTCGAAGGACATGAACTCGAGAGTCCCGAAACGAAGCACCGTCCCGGGCCGGAGAGGTTGCTGGAGACTGCCCATCTGGAGCTTGACGGGGAGCTGTTCGTCAGCACGCAGCAGGCCCCTACCTAGCGCGCCAACTGTCGGCGTTTCGAGACAGGGGGGTCCCTAAGCCGACGAGTGAGTGTGCTGCGTGCCCCAGCCCAGATGGGTCGAGCGCGTGGGCGAGCGCGAAGGGGGGAGAGGCGAGGCGGCCGGAGCCGAGCGTGAGAGAGGTGGAAGTCCCGCGGCCTTCGTGTTCGTCCCGCGCCCAGGTCGGGTGCGCTTGCAGTAGGGGGGTTACAAGCGTCCACGCGGGCGAGGGAAGCGAGCGGCCCCAAGAGAGTGCCTGTCCCGTCCTCGGTCCCGCGCGGCCAACCTCCTCTGAGAAGGCCCTGGTCCTTCCTTTTATAGTCGTAAGGAGAGGATCCAGGTGTACAATGGGGATGTAGCAGAGTGCTACGTGTCTAGCGGAGGGAGAGCTAGCGCCCTAGGTACATGCCAATGTGGCAGCCGGAGAGAGCTGGGCACCCTGCTGGCGTGATGTCGTGGCTGTTGGAGGTGCGGCGGAGCCTGATGGAGGGACAGCTGTTGGAGCGGTCGAGTCCCTGCTGACGTTGTCCTGCTTCCGTAAGAGAGCTAGGGGCCGCCGCCGTCATAGAGCTTGTGGAGCGCCATCATTGCCTCTCTGACGGAGCTGGCCGGATGAGACGCCGGTCTTGTCCTCCGTGACCCGAGTCGATTCGGGGTGGGATGATGATGGCGCCTCCTGTTGACGTGGCGGTCTGTGCCCTAGGCAGGGCGACGTGGGGTTTCCTCCGAAGCCGAGGTTGAGTCTGCCTTCTGTTGCCGTGGCCGAGCCCGAGCCAAGGGGTCGGGCGAGGCGGAAGTCGTTCGGCCGAGGCCAGGGCGGAGTCCGAGCCCTGGGGTCGGGCGAGGCGGAGTTTCGTCGTCTTCCGGGTCTTAGCCCGAGTCCGAGCCCTGGGGTCGGGCGGAGCGGAGCTCGCCGTCTTCCGGGTCTTAGCCCGAGTCCGAGCCCTGGGGTCGGGCGGAGCGGAGTTCGCCGTCTTCCGGGTCTTAGCCCGAGTCCGAGCCCTGGGGTCGGGCGGAGCGGAGTTCGCCGTCTTCCGGGTCTTAGCCCGAGTCCGAGCCCTGGGGTCGGGCGGAGCGGAGTTCGCCGTCTTCCGGGTCTTAGCCCGAGTCCGAGCCCTGGGGTCGGGCGGAGCGGAGTTCGCCGTGGCGCCTTTGGCGAGGCCTGACTGCCTGTCAGACTTACTCTGTCGAGTGGCGCTGCAGTCGGAGTGGCGCAGGCGGCGCTGTCCTTCTGTCAGACTGGCCAGTGGAGCGGTGGAGTGACGGCGGTCACCTCGGCTCTGCCGGGGGCGCGTGTCAGGATAGAGGTGTCAGGCCTCCTGTGCGTTAAATGCCCCTGCAATTTGGTCAGTCGGTGTGGTGATTTAGTCAAGGTTGCTTCTGAGCGAAGCCAAGGCCTTGGGCGAGCCGGTGATGTGTCCGCCATAAAAAGGGGGCCTCGGGCGAGACGGAAGTCTCTCGAGGTCGGCTGCCTTCGGCCGAGGCTAGGCTCGGGTGAAGCGTGATCGAGTCACTCGTGTGGACTGATCCCTGACTTAATCGTGCCCATCAGGCCTTTGCAGCTTTATGCTGATGGGGGTTACCAGCTGAGAATTAGGCGTCTTGAGGGTACCCCTAATTATGGTCCCCGACAGTTTTCATCGATGATATTCTGGTGTACTCAAGGAACGAAGAAGAACATGCCGGGCATTTGCATGTAGTACTTCAACGTCTGCGAGATCATCACATTTATGCCAAGTTATCCAAATGTGATTTTTGGCTAAAGGAAATCAAATTCTTGGGTCACACTATCTCTCAGGCTGGAATAGCTGTTGATCCTGATAAAGTGCAAGAGGTGATGAACTGGAGGCCACCAACAACTGTTCGCCAGATTCGGAGTTTTCTGGGATTGGCTGGTTATTACCGAAGATTTATTCCGGACTTCTCTCGAATTGCGAAGCCTATTACTGAGTTGCTGAAGAAAGAAGTCAAATTTGTGTGGAGTCAGAAGTGCGAAGATGCCTTCCATGCATTAAGGCAGCATCTGACCACAGCACCAGTATTGGCGCAACCCGACAGCAGCAAGCCTTTTGATGTATATTGTGATGCCTCTGGCACCGGGCTAGGTGGTGTCTTGATGCAAGACAACCGAGTCATTGCTTATGCCTCAAGAGCACTCAGGCCTCATGAGCAGAATTATCCCACTCATGACCTTGAGTTAGCAGCAGTGGTTCATGCATTGAAGATGTGGAGGCACTATCTAATGGGAACCCACTGCAACATCTTCACTGATCATAAGAGCCTTAAGTACATTTTTACTCAGGCTGATCTCAACATGAGGCAGAGAAGATGGCTAGAGCTGATCAAGGATTATGACCTGGAGGTACATTATCACCCAGGGAAAGCTAATGTGGTAGCAGATGCCTTGAGTCGGAAGTTGCAATGCAACTGTATTCTGATGGATTCTCATGTTAACACCTTGTGTGATGAGTTGAGCAAGATGCAGATTGAAGTGATTCCTTCTGGTTCTTTGTCTCACATTGCTGTTGAGCCAGCCTTGCAAGACCAGATTATCATGGCCCAGCTCAGTGACAAGGGAGTGCAAATTATCAAGAAGAATCTCCATCAGAAGGTTGAGAAGTATAATTGTTTCCGCCAGGATGAGAAGGGTGTGTTATGGTTCAAAAGCAGATTGGTAATTCCTAAGGACCAGGATCTCAAGAAGAAAATTTTGGATGAGGCTCATCTCTCCAAATTCTCTATGCATCCGGGAAGCACCAAGATGTACCATGATTTGAAGCTTTTGTACTGGTGGACCAGAATGAAGAGGGAGATAGCCCAGTATGTATCAGAGTGTGACACCTGTCAGAGGATAAAGGCAAGCCACTTGAAGTCCGCTGGAGCTTTGCAACCACTGTCCGTACCTTCGTGGAAGTGGGACGACATCAGCATGGATTTCATTGTGGGTCTACCCAACACCTCTCGTCATCATGATTCAATTTGGGTTATTGTGGACCGATTGACGAAAGTGGCACATTTTCTTCCTATGCACACCACTGATAAGGCTCAGAAGTATGCAGAATTGTATATCGACCGGATCGTGTGTTTGCATGGATTACCTCGGACCATTGTTTCTGACCGAGGAGCCCAATTTGTTGCCAGATTTTGGGAACAATTGCAAGAGTCTTTGGGAACTAAGCTAATCAGGAGTTCAGCTTACCACCCACAGACTGATGGTCAGACGGAAAGGGTAAACCAGATTCTGGAGGATATGCTGAGAGCTTGTGCGATCGATTGTGGCAAGAACTGGGATAAGCACCTCTCCTTGGCAGAGTTTGCTTATAACAATAGTTACCAATCCAGCCTAAAGATGGCACCTTTTGAAGCTCTCTATGGAAGAAGGTGCAGGACACCACTCAATTGGTCTCAGCCTGGTGAAAGAGAAGTTTTTGGACCTGATTTGGTGACTGAAGCCGAAAGGAGGGTCAAGTTAATCAGGAAGAATCTAGAAGCTGCTCAGGCCAGGCAGAAGAGCTATCATGATAGAAGAAGGAAACCTCTCCAGTTCGAGGTGGGAAGTTTTGTATACCTCAAGGTATCACCCACCAAGGGAGTGCAGAGGTTTGGGATCAAAGGCAAGCTAGCCCCTCGTTACATTGGACCTTATGAGATCATAGAAGCATGTGGACCCGTGGCATACAAGTTGAAGTTACCTTCAAAGATGTCTGCCATTCACAGCGTATTCCATGTATCTCAGCTGAAGAAGTGTGTTCGATTGCCGACTGAGATCATAGCAGAGCCAGAATTGGAGATAGAGCCAGATCTCTCGTACCAAGAGTACCCCTCCAAGATTCTGGACTGCAAGGAAAGATCAACTCGGGCTAAATCGATCAAGATGTTCAAGGTCCAGTGGAGTAATCACTCAGAGGAGGAAGCTACTTGGGAAACCGAGGAATTCTTAAGATCCAACTTCCCCGATTGCCTACCTAAGGAAGTTGGTATGTAATCACCCCCAACCCCTCCTCCTGCCTTTCGAATCTAATTTCCAAAAATATGATCTTAATTCAGAATGAAGTAACTATAAAGTAAAACTTAAAAGGACTTCCTTCTGAAGTTGCAAAGAGAATGACATTCGAAGAGCAGTTTTGCCCTAATAATAACAATCCCCACCCTTTTCCTATCAGTCTCACCCTTCGCTTCACCTCGAAAGGACTCTGGCCCGAATCTCGGGACGAGATTCTTTTAAGGGGGGAAGGCTGTGACACCCCAGTGTCACCTAGGGTTTCTCTTAAAAAGCCAAACCAAGAACCATTATTTTATGTGAACCAAAGTAAGCATGAGCATCAAAATAACTTAAGTAAGAAAGAATTCACCAAGTATATGCTTAAAAGTGTCATGATCAAGACAATTGAGTCTCTTAAAGGATAAGAATGTGCAACCCTAATTAAGAACCCTAAGTGAACCCCATGAACAAAATTCAAGAAAATAAGCAAAAGGGAATGAAAAGTTTAAAATTTTGAGTTGAGCCAATTATATAAGTTAAAGTATATTTGATAAGCAACAAGATAGATTGAGAAAGCTTAGCCAAAATAATTCAAGAAAACCCCCAAATCAAGCTTCTTTTGTTGGGACTCATTGGGAATTCTGAATTTCAGAATTCTGAAATTCAGACCTTGAGCCAAAGATCAGGGATGTTCACCTTGATCCCTAACTCGAATCCTAATGGCCCCATTGACAAAATTGTGTCTAACTAACCCCTCTGTCGTGTGCCAGAAGATGGCATTGGGACGCGAGCCCTAGACACGACAAAACTTGGGATTTGCCTCGGGTTTGGGCAGGGAGACAGACCAGATTTCCTGGCTCCATATCTCTGCAACCAGTAGGCAAAATCCTATGACCTCCACACAAGAATGGTAGCTTGTAGGGAGGAGAAGAGGTTTTGTGCACTGACCAAGGCGAGAGCAGGCTCGGATGAGCGACCACACGCGCCAGAGCTTGGGCAGAACGCACGGGCACACGTGTTCGACCCTGGTCGGCACGCTAGAGCTCGCCCAACCCGCACGCGCGCTCGCCCCGGCGTCCGGTCAAGTCTGCCGCGCGCCCACGCCCTCGGCCGTGCCCGCCCGCGCCTATAAAGCCTCCCCGGGCGCACCTCTCTTCGCCCTGCACTCACCCTCACCGGCCAGCCACCGTTCCTTAGCTCCGGCGAGCTCATTTCCGCCCGCCATTGCCGCCAGAACTACGGCCGCCGTGGCCAGCCCACTCCAGCCACCCTCCAGCCCAACCAGTGCTTCGGCTAGCTCCGCCAGTAGCCCGTGAAGCTTGCCAAGCCCTCGGACCCGACCGGACTTCACCGGAGGCCCGAGATCAACCTCACCGGACTTCGGTCTTCTGCCGCCGCGCGTGGACCGAGCTATCCAGTGAGTCTCCGCCCGATTCCTTTCGCTCATGTCTTCTCTGGCATCCCGTGGACCTCCCTGACCTATTTGATTGAACTATCTCGCCGCGACCAGGCCGGTCTCCTCGCCGCCGACGAGCATCCCCGCCTGCGCGCGTGGACCGACCGACTCCGGCCATCTCCGACGGTGTTCCGCACACCGTTGTGATCCCCGCGACCTCCCCTTCACCCTCGGCCACTTCACCGGAACAGTCTCGCCGCCGGTAAGCCCCTCCGCCCTTTTCTTCGCCGCGGCTACTGTTTAAGGTAGAAGAAGGACCTCGGGTTAGGTTCTGTAGAACCCGAGGGGTTTTTTGTAATGTCAGCGACTCATGTGAATAGTAACCTAAGGACTGAATTGCGAGGAAAACTTAGAAAAACCGCCAGGGACCCCAGTGCAAAGTGGATTTCCATTAATCAATTCTGTTATTCTTTTTAAAATAACCAGAGAACTTAGGAAATCCATAATTTGATGAAATCTTAATAAAAAGCTGTCAAACCAATTTTGCTAGCTCTGGAATATTATGATCTATCATTTAAAAATAGTAAACCCCATGCTTTCTGTTCAAAATTTTAGAGTTTAAATTTAAAAACAGAAACCCCCTAAACCTTGTTTAATTAAGGAAAATTAGTTTTTCTTTTGTGCTGAGCTTAAGAAAATTTGTAGATGCTTATACCTTAATTAGACACTGTTTAAAAATAGTAGGAGCCCCAGCATTAGAGATTATGATGTAGTTATTCTTTTAAAGCCATTTTGTCCAAAACTTAGAGAAAATCAGAAAGGCCTTAGAGATTAATGAACAGTGATTAGTAATATTTTTCCTAGATTACTTATGCAACAGAGAATCTAGGAAAAATGCAGAGACCATTAATTTGGACCAGTTTCTAATTAAGATGCTTTAATTAGCATTATGTAGACTGAAAATCAATTATTAGAATTGCAAAACTATAACCAAAGTGGTTAACAAAAATCCAGTGAACTTATAACCACCAGAGCCCCACTACAAAAATACAGAGCACCCCAGCCTAACTTTTTAAGTAGGGAAAATAAATACAGAATGATAATAAGGCATTTTCCCACTAAATCATGAGCAACCCCAAATAATGTGATAATGGGCAACCAAAATTTTGCTAAGTCCATGATGAGATAAACCACCAGAGAAAAATACAAACCCATGAAAAAGAAGTGAACCCATGCCTTTTGCTAGTAATTTGTGAGAAAGGCCATTTAGCTCAAATAATGCAAACCACCCCTTCCCTTAGGCAAAAGGAAGCCAAACTCCAGAATGATTGCTCTTGCACAAAATACTAGCTAAGAAAAATAAGAACTCTGTTGTTTGATGTTTTTCAAGTATAGTGGTAGTAGAAAGCACCCCTTTGGCTAGAAACCTTAAGAAAATCTTAGGGAAAGAATTAAAGGGTATTAATGACTAGAAATTTGTATCAAGTCATGTTATAACACCTAAAAGCCAGCAAAAATAAGTTTTTGAGAATTACCCACTATTAAATAATAGTTGTAGTTCAAAGTACCCCTTCTGCCCTAAAATTTGGTAATTTTGTCCAGAGAAAACCATTCACTTTCTGAACCCCAAATTTTGTGACAGAGAATCATACACCAGTAATAAGCCACTGTAATTTTTGCAGAATTTTTGGAATTTTATAAAAGCAACTTGTAGTTCAAACCTACTCCAAAACATTAAAAAGAATAAAAGAAAAGAGAAGAAGGAATAAACCTCATCCCAATAAGACTAACCCAATTTACCAAGTATACCACTAAAGGGTTTTACATAAGCAAAGTTAACTGGTTTTAACTCAAAAGATCATACATCTTTAAAGTTATAAATTCTAAAGCACATATCATATCATGCATATATCTTACGCATTGCATTCATTAGATTGTAATCTTGCCGACGGAGAGTACGTGCTCATCCCCGAGCAAGGACCTGTCCAAGAGAAGGACCAGGAGCAGGCTTCAGAGGCTGCTATTGAGGATCTCCTCGCAACCCTAGCAATTGAAGGCAAGCCCCGGTTTTATGCATAACCATGTTATTATATGCTACCTTACTACACTTAATGCTTGTAGGATTGCAATGTGCACTTAAGTGTAGGAGTTGCTTGAAACCTCTAGTTGCATGAACTTAGGATTCCTTTTGAGATGAATACTAGTATGCTAGGTCGAGTAGCTGCTTGCTAATCAGGATCTCGGTAGAAGTCGAGTGATTTTTCTAGCACTCGCGCGAGGTCAGGAATTGATTGTATTCATCTTGATAATGGGATATATGTTGGTCCGTGGACTTGGATCCAGGGAGGATGCCATGTCCATGAGACGGGAAAAATGAATTAAGGATTAATGTGTGGATACCTGAGTCAAGCTTTTGAACGTACTAAGCACATGCCGGGAAAAATGGTAACCGGTAAACCTAGTACCTGAGTGAAGCCGGGCGCGGACTTTATCCCTCATGCGACCTGAGACAGGGTCTCCCATGCTAGCTATGGTGGGTACAAGTGCGGCCACTGCACGACGGCAGTCGGGGTCAGTGGAGCATTGTATGCCAAGGCGGTGAGGCCTGGACGCGAACGGGGAATCGATGGGGACGGTTGTCGTGTGTGGGGTCGGAGTACCCTGACATGCCGTGTGTTTAGGTTTACCTTGCAAGGTTTAAAAACTCGATTCGAATCGTCTGCTTCTCGCAGCTAATGAGACTGCTTGATTCCTTGTACTGCATCGAGTAAGAAGTGAAATGTGGATTATATGAGATAACTTGTTGATTGAACTAATTGATTGTTACCATGTATGCTTAGAAGGAGCAAATCTAGCTAAGATAATGATGGTAGAATTTGAAAAGCTAAAAGTTGATTTTAGAAACAGCTAGTGCTTTTGGCAAACCAAACCCCTCAGCCAAACAGCTGCATAGTCTAGAGGTAGAGGAGTAGACTCCTCACACCGGTTAAGTCTAGCTGAGTATTAGTATACTCAGCCTTGCTTGTGGCACCATTTTTGCAGGTACCATGCAGGATGTAGTTGATGGTGTGACTTGGTCTACCACCCTGCCACCAGGTTGGACGGTCGAGTGGGATGTTGCTCCGGCAGGAGAGGAGCATGAGGAGTAGTGGGCTAGGCCTTGCCCATTTCCTCATTACCGACGACATCGATTATCCGCTGCACTTTAATTTGTGAACTTTACTTGCTACTCAAAAACTCCGATTTATGTAATAACTCAGTACTTAATTTGAGGTTTCCTGTTTTATTGTATTTCTTCTGTGACTCACCTTCGAGTGAGATTGTGGAGTTTGATCCTGGTTAAGTGGCTTCATCAGACTAGATCTGAGAGACTGACGGGTTATTCCGATTTAAGTGTGTTACGGCCCCTGAGGCGTGACTTAGGCACTTAAGCTGGAATAGTTCGGGCGGTTCTGCCACAATGATCGTTCGGTCTCCATGCATCTTCATCCATCACTTTTTTTTCATCGCCCGTGTGATGTGGAAAGAGAGCTTGCATGCCATAATTTTTTTAATTTTTAGTGACTCCCACGTTGGACAGGAGTATGTACGTGTGTTCTTTAGTAATCTCTATATTAATTATTAATTCTTGTCGTAAATAATTAGTAAAAAAAATTTGCATGATTACATATATGAAAAATGCCTTCTTGCAACTGATAAACTTATGCTCATGTATTAATTCTAGTATTATCTTTGTGCTCTATTCTTGTGGTAAATATATAGCAGAAATATTAGAATGCATGTGAAGGCAATATTGTACTGTCTGTACATACTCAAATCGCTCTAAATATTCATGTTGCGTTGAGCTTTTGTACTCATGTCCAGCGATTAAATGATATAGTGGGTACTCAGACACGTCGACCAGACTACGTTATTAATCGGCTGAGCATTGGCTGCGCCCTAGCAACACGACGCAGTATTTGTGTCGTACGAACTTGGCTGCGTCATGTGATTGCTATGTCGCGCTCTCTATTAATCGGATCGCTCCTGTTGAGTCAGACCGCCATCGTTGAGTCGCGTATTTTTCGCATGCCCTGTAGGCATTATCTGTCAGCCGTGATCATCGAGCCACAATTGCGCCTGTTGTGCATGTTGCGTGGACTTATCGTGTACCCCTATTACCGAGCCATAATTGTGCCTGTTGCGCTTATTACGAAAGCTTGTTGTGTTGTCGTAGCCCTGATGGTCGCACACACGTTGACGCCATATACACTAGAGCTTGTACTCGCGTGGATTGTGGTGGGTTGTTCAAGCCCCTGAAGCCACATCATAACGCAATCTTCGTAAATAATTTTGTTTAGCTATATATTTTATTTGATTGTGTTGTGTGGCATCATATATTTATTTATATTGCCAAGTGGCCATAACAACTATATCAAGTTCTATAGTGCTTGGAAATCTAGGAAATTAAATTGAAATATAATGAAACACAGATAAGTTAATTCTCTGCTCTCTCCTCATGCATAAAGTTTTACCCGAAGTAACCCGAAGATATATAATATAATACATGAAAGCCTTTTTGGCATAAAAGATATCATAAATTTGGATTATATTAGTAAGCAAAAAGACCTTACCAAATAATTTAATACTAAAAATCTCAGTCATACATTGCTCAACCAGATGTTAGCACATTGCTCTCTTTGTCGCTAAATGACATGAAGCAAACTATGAGATAAAAGGACATGTAATCGCCAGCAACACGAAGTTGCGAGTATACCGAGAGGTTATTCTGAGAAAAATTTCACTATGATGGTGTGAAAACCATATTGTGTTCCCGTCGAACCACTTTACTCGTTCTATCTAGAACCTCTATGCTTGTGTCGCATACATCTCTCGGAATTGTAAATACTTATAGTCACTGAGTTGACTCGAGATAGTCCTTTGACAAGTTTGGTATACACTGTAAACTAAATGGTTAAGGTCGGTCCTGAATGGACACATACCTAGGGTTTATGTAGCCGAACTACACTGAATTCCACCCTTTGGCATGCTTACCATTATCTACCTCCGATCTACCAGAAGTGAGAAGAGTAGACAAATAACTATGAAATCCCACATCACCACAAAGCTTGTAGCTAAATTAGAAATTAACATATTCTTGGTCCTCGGAGCCAGAAGAGCCATATGTCTTGACCACTAGACTACTAGTGATGATAGTTTGTGATAGAAATATAAAGATCTTATGGAGACCTGTTGTATTCTCCCTAGTCCTGATGACTCCTTCGTATGAGAGTAGTACTATCTGTTGTTGAAGACGGATCCTAGGTGGATACTAGTCTTGTTTTGTTCTTGCCAAGCAGTTATCATCATTTGTTTTATGAAAAGCTAGTTATATGGTGATTTTCCCAGATAAAATGAATTCTTGGCCATGTTTGTTCTATTCCAAAGCTTCTCTTTTTGCTGAACAATGAAGATATCGAAATAATGCTATATAGAACAAATTGGTATATAATATGAGAAGAAATGTTTGCCCTGTTGGCAGCATCACAATTTATTAACTATTGTTATAAATTCTCTCTCAAAATTATAATACCTAAAAATGTTGCATAAATCGATACCCAATTTCAGAACGGTATGAGTAATTGGGTAAACCATGGGCAATAATAAAATGAGTTGGACTATACATCTCTGCATATAAAAATCTTTGCTTGGCAGCATTGGCCTGATGCCGTGCACTTTACTACCAATATAAGCACACACATTTTTCCTATGTGCCTCAAAGCACAATACAACCAGTGAATGTCTTTGTGAGCGTTAGACCCTGATGGTCATTTTACTTGTTGATCTGAAGTCAACTAATGGCTCAAAACGACGAATAATATTCATGAGCCCCTGAAGATGCCTTATGGATAAAATAAGTGTTGTGCATGTTAGTCTAAATCTTAATGATTGACTGTGCATTTGGTAATAATAACAATAAGTTTGCAGAATTGTAACCATGAAGCAACTTGTTGTTGCGTGTCTCGCTGAATGTTGAGACTAACCCTTCATGTTGAAGGACAAATATGTAGTATTCATGCCACTACATTAATCTAAGTCCAAAGCTCACTGCGTAAAACCACTATCTGTAATGTGTGTAAGATTTCCCAAATAAATCACCACAATAGCATACATTGGCCACAACTGGATGATTGTGGTTGGGGATTTTATGTGTATGCTTTTAGAACATCTCGGCATTAGGGGGAGGAATGCCCATATAATGTAATGCCTCAATATTCTATTAAACGCACAAAAGCCAAACTGAACCTGTCGTTCGGTGTGTACTCCTGTGTATATGGAGTTTGCAAGAAATCGTTGAGGAGTAACCATATTGGTTTGAATGCTTCTACCTGATGTAGATGTGGATATACCCGGGATTAATATCGTATCCACATTTGACTTATTGGCATTTGATCTATTCTCGGGGACGCCTGCGAATATGATCCATCGACCTTAGTCAAAGCATATGTTCTGATTGCAGATTCACGTGATTTGTAATAACTCTTCTCCGATGAACTCGCCCTGCTGGTGATTTGCCTCACGAAGAGGTTCATCTTGATGATAAAATTCCTAGCAATGCGCGCAATATCATTGTGCTGGGAATATAGAACAAAGAATCTTTCGTTTTGGGAAATAACAAAGATCATTATTAAATGTGGGAGACAAATATGTCGACACCTATCTTGCCCCTCTAGATTGCAAATGGATCCAAAACAAAGTCCTAGGCATGAGTGCTTTAAGCTCTCTTATCGGGTCATTGATAAATGCAATCGAGGCTGAACCAATAATCGCAAAATGAAAGTCGCGAGCTTGAAGTTCGGACATTTATGGGCACTATTGAAATAATGTGTGGTGAATGCGATGGTTCAAGTGGTCTTGTGAGAGACCCATCCCACATATGTGTTGAATAACCACTGTTCCGCTATGTATTATATCTAGCAAATGGCATGAATTAAAATATGCAGTTAATAGGATTCTGAAGATCCGTCATGAGATCCTAGGAGGACTCATATCTTTGAATTATAAATATGCAACATATAAATCTAGTACCGAATAATACATTCCCGACGAATGAACACTCTCCTATGTAGAGAGAATATCTCCTATTTGAGATTATAGTTCCTAGATGGAACCTTTCCAGAAGACATAAAGTCTGTGTTAAACACCAAAGTTTGATAATCCCTATAAAGGGATAAAGACCCATACAGACCCGAAAAGGAATAAGATGAGGTACCAAAGGACTTGAAGTTCACCGAATAAGCACATGTGCATTCCACGAGTTTTACTCATGGTATTTTCCACTTGATGTGGAATTACGGTATCCTCTAAAGCCCCGATGGCAGAAACCTATAAGGTTTAGGTGTTACTGGCAAAATATCCCCATTGTGCCAGAATGACAGACTATAACGATGTATCTAATCGATGAAAATCACTAATGGATTACGATCTTTGATGGACTTTTGTTACACCATCATAGATGTTGCAATGGATGAACGCCTGGAGCGATGTGTCATATTTAGAATATGTACTATTGCAACTATATTATCCCCTAAAGTCCTATAGAAGGACATGTTACTTGCTTTGCACAACTATGTATAAATTATGGTGTAAGATAGAAAATGATAGCACCCCGACCTCATCCATTCTCGTTATTCCAGATGAACAATGAGACATATATCTTGAAGAATATGCTTGAGTTATGAGGGATAACCACTTTGACAGATGTCATCGTCAGGGGGAGCGAATGCTTATATTGATCACAATCGTGAGACAATAAATGTCATATTCTATGCCCTGAAGGCGTCAGCTTGATGATCAATATGTGAACCTTTATGGAAGTTTCTATCAAATATGTAGATCTAGTCGATCGAACACCACTAGTCGAAGTGGCTTATTTATGTTGATACGTGCACTTACCTCGTGTATCCTAGAAGTGAGTTGAGGTAAAGTTCCTGAAATAGTCCTTGCAAGGATATGCAATCTGTTTGCTAAATCTTTATGTGCATATACTTCTAGAAGAAGATGTTTTGCCTTATTGATACAGTTTTGCAAGGATCAGGGGGGAGCACATTTCTAAAGTTAGCCCTTGTAGAAGATTCGATAGAATCTAGATCCCAAAGGATCGAAATCTGTCCCGATGACAGTTGTTGTACTCTTTTTCCCTTGGTGAGTTTTCTTGAAGTTTCTCACATGAGGTTTTTAACGAGGCAACAAAGTGCAAATGCAATTTGTATCACCATGCACTCTTTCTCCATATTTTCCCACTGGGTTTTTTGGAGTTTTAACGAGGCATGTGTTGGTCGCGGTATTCGCCCAAGGGGGAGTGTTAAGTAACCCTAGTTAGGGTTATGTGGGCAAATACCTGCTTTGCCCCTGAGGAGTCTCACATCTCTATATAAGGAACATGTACACCCCTTCATATTACAGAGATCAGAAAGAGGCCAGAGGCCCAACCCTATATCCAGTGTCTCGTGTGTTTCCTCTGTCGTGCTTATGGGAAGGGAGACGGGTTCTCTACATCTTCTTGCGCCTCTACTGCTGACGGGAGGGAAGGAAGCGGATCTGGTGATCCGTGGTAACGTAGTTCTCAACAAGTTGGACCGGAAGAATTTTGTAGAGGGGTCAGCCCAGTCAAGCCGGATCATGTCAATCCCTCGTACGTATGGATTACGGCCCATTATTACAACCATCGACTAGGCCACCCCCTTAGGCAATAGTTCAGTGAAACCATAGACCCTATCCATTCTTCAGATCTTTCTCTTAGAGCAACTACAATACTTCTCCAAAAGACCCTGTAAAACAATAATTTAGATACCTAAACTAAAAGCTCCTCTCCAGCGGCTCTCTAAATGAACTTAGTAAATTTAGCTATTTCTCATCTAACCTCATTTTCTCCCTACGTTTAGCAATCATTTACCAACACCCTACACAAAAACCTGACGGTAATTTTTGTATTTTGGTGTTTTTCTCACTTTGTAGTAAAGATATATTAACAGAGCCCATGCGTCGTACACCGGCGACGAACAATTACGACAAGTAGTCAGCTAGAGATTAAACAATTGCCAATGCAATAGTCGCATGTGCACAACCTGATTTCTTAATCTCTATCCATGTGTTTGGTTCCCTGTATTTGCTAGTGCTTGCATCGCGGGATGCAATGAGCTGGTATTTGGTTGTTGTCAACCAGGCTCTACGCGTGCGAGGTGTGTGTTTGGTTACCTGCGTGCAGATGTGGAGTCAGGCTCGCACGATACTTAAAGCACCCTGGGCTAGGCTCTGCAGGCGTGAGCAAATTGGTCGCATCTCTGGAGCCAGACTCCCGCCGGCTTGGCTCATGCACCCGGGCTACCGGGAGAAGCCAACCAAACAGGTGGTATGTGACTCTACGTCATCTGGAGAAGCTCCGCTCACTTGCCGACCCTGGAGCACCCTAAGATCTCTAAAACCCTAGTCTACTGGATTGCTACTCAGGCTATCCTAAGTCGCTCTTAACCGTGAGCACGGCTGATATACAAGTTTTACATTCTGCAGAGATTGCGCATCTTTACCCACAAATCGTCTTACCCATTTGCCACGGGGTTGATCGGACCCCATACACCTCTACCAAGGAAGCGAGGCAGGGTAGCACTACGAGGCCTTTCCAAAGTTCCACTAGTTCGAGAAAACCCGCTACGGATTCAGGAAGAAGGAAGCATAGGAATCCCTCGTCCGAAAAGCTTTACAGATAGTTCGACCCGAGGACCTCCCTATACTCTAGCAGCGACGCCTCCCCGCTTGCCCTTCTGGGTAAGGTAATCTCTCCCTAGCTTTCCTAATTACTTGGCTAAGGGCGTCCAATTCCACCCTTGTGGTAGCACTGTTTACTCAAGTTAAGCTACATGTTCCAATTAACACAATGATCTTGTCAAGAATAATAATTGAAACATAAGTATAACTGGAACATGATCATAATGTAATATTAATTCCCAAAACCAGGTAGAACAGTAGCAAAACTACCCAAAAGTTCAGTGGTAAACAAGGTGTGGGATAAACAATACTAGGGAAATCTATTAGGTCCCATCAAATTTACCTAAGCATGTCACAGTGATTAATAGGAACATTATTAGGTAAAGAAAAGTGATCAAGGGCACAACTTACCTTAGACTTGAGATCCCCAGGTACCACACCAACTTGGTCTTCAAATGACTCGTAACCTCGCTTCTAGTCGTAGCAATACAAACAAATAGATAAGTACTTAAAAATAACAGTGCACCAAACATGAGAACCAACAGTGTAAGAATATTCTACACGCTACTACGAAGACGTAGGTTCAAGGATCACTAATATCGGAGTTACAGTTGGAAAGTTGTAGTGTTCAAAATATTTATGTGATTAAATATTAAACTATGTTATCTTGACTGGTATAAACCATGTGGGTAAATGTAGTCTAAGTAACTCACAAATTTAACTTTAATCTAAGTTATAACTTTATTAGATTAAGATAATGATAGACATATTAACTTTGATCAGTGAGATAAATCTACTACTCTTAGGATGAACAAAATTCTAATTATAAAAGTATGTGATACGACACAGTTAAGGATACTACTGCGTAGGCAATTTTATCACAAAATTATCGCAACTTGAATGGGTCGAATCGGAGTTAAAATGCAAGAACCATGAATTCCCAAAGTTTCTAGAATTATTCTTATATCTAAAATCATTTTCAGGTTCATTTTATATAAATTATAATCCTTAGTGGACGGCAGGTATGATTCTCTATAAGTACAGGGGTCTGATTACAAATTTTAGGACTTGTTTGCGAGGTTTTTTGAACCTGAGAGGACTGCGTGTTGATTTTGTGAAAGCCGAGGGGCTCTTTTGCACATTGCTAAGGCCGAAGGGGTACGAGGGCATTCCAGCTGTTGAATTTCATATTGATGGCACCGATTAGATCTATTTTTATGTGAACCGGCACGCAATCCTGACCGCAAGATTACAATCCGATGGTTCGGATTTTCAAAGGACCGCAACCGATACCGCCCGCTGGATCACAGATCAGCGACCGTGGTTGAACGGATGAAGGGGGGGTCGGTCGTGTTGTAATCGCAAGCGCACACTTCTGATCCGACGGCGCACAGTGCCCCCACGAATCGGTACACCAAGAACTAATCTCCTCCACCCGTTTTGAGATCAATGGCCCTAGACACATCTACCTCCCTCCCATGGACACAGCGGCGGCGCCCGTGCTAGGCACGGCGGCGACCCCGCCGGAGAGCCGCAACGTGGCCCACAAGTGCTCCCAATTCACATCCAACAAGTGTTGCGTAATGTGGGGATGAAGTTGAAGGAAGGGGACTGTGTCTTTACCAATTAGGCTTTGTTCGGTTATTTTTAATCCATATGGATTGGAGGGGATTGATACGGATTGGAGGGGATTATGACTTACTGGGGATTGAAACCCTCTCAATCCACTTCAATCCATATGGATTGGGGTAGAACCAAACAAGCCCTTAGGGGGCGCAGGAGCCCTTGCCCACAGCAAAGGCGGATCCACGGCGGCACATGATTGACGGCGATAAATTGAAGGGCTTCCGGTGATCATCTCAGTGCACCGGAGACATGGCCACCATCAGAGCAGACCGGTGAAGCTTTCTGTCCACTAATCGGGGCAGGGTCAATGGTGTAGCCTTGAACTCCCTCTCTATCTCGGCGGAAAGGTCTACGCGGCAGCGACCCACACACGGCGGCGATGGTGGCTCGATTCCTTAGGACGAGGGCCAGGTGCCCACATATTTGTACCCGAGGCTAGGAATAAGGACAAGGCCCGAGGCTAGAATCTAGTATCCCAACCACATCGCGACGAATCCCTACAGGTTCCCAGAATCGTGCGCGTGTCTGTTGCGCTAATCTGCTTCGCGAACATGATGACAAGGCGACCCCATTCGTCATTGGTCCAAGCAGGTACCCGCGCTCAGCGATGGAGACCGAAGAGTGGGCCACGATGGTCATTGGCTGGGGCGTTTGTTTGTGGGCTGGAGTGGTGCGGCTATCTGGGCCGAGGACCGGTAATTCGGCCCAGGCACCGAGACGGAGTCTTCCTTTTATTTTTCTTATTTATTTATTTCTGTTTTCATTTTCTTCCCTAGATTTCAAAGTCTACTATTTGAATTCAAACTTGTTCGTGAGTTCACACACATGTTAAATGCCTAAATAAAGTACAAGTATGAAGAACTATAAGTATTCATATATATTTTTCTTTGTAATGTATATTATTTTCCATTTCTATTTCATTCTCTTTTCTTATTTCTCTTTCTATTTTCAAGTTCTATTTTTCAAACTTAACCTTGCCTCACAAATTTGAATACAAATGCAAAAATACAAGTACCCAGCATGGAATGCACATTTCTATATTTATTTATTTGTTATTTGACTACCATAATTCTATTAATTGAATATGCACAAAGATAAATGAAATCATGAAATCCCCAAAACACTAGCATATAAGTATATTTATTAATTTATCCTATTATTTTTCTCTTATACAGATTTTGGGCCTTAAATAGTGGGACTTACTGCTACCTTCGGATGACCGAGTGGCTTAAGAATGCTGGAGGAAGCTTCAGTAGAATGCCTTCCAAAGTCCTCAGCTCTCAAATTGGTGGGTGTTGGGGGCCTTCGGCTTCCGAAGGTCCTCAAAAACATGATTTGACAATGTTTTCCAAGTGAAATATGTAAACAGGTGTCTTCGGAATCGGGTCATGAGCATACAAGAACATGGTCAGGACGAAGCTTGAGCGAGACGAAAGGTGATTATGACGAAGGACAAGGTGATCACGAAGCTGTGCGCAGGAAAGCTTCGGAACGACAGCAGAAAAGGGGAACCGACTTAAAGATGAAAAGGCAAATCAGACCTCGAAGAATTACTAGAGTTATTAGCAAATGTAAAGGGCATGAATGTAATTCTACATGGGCTGCGTCCCTTGCCTATAAATAGATAAACAGTACTCCTGTACTGTTCACGCTGACTTGGCATTCGCTTTTTGCATCACGCCTGTACCCTTACTTTTCGTCAAACCGAAGATACATCTATAATTTGTCATTGTGAATATGGTAATGCATATAAAAATAAGTTAATGATAATGTTTATATTATTTTTCATATTTCGTATATGAATTCTTTCTCATCATTTATTGTGCTTACGAAGGTTTTTCCTTCACAACTTTCGTCCGGAATTCATTATATCCGAAGGATAATAATGTCCCGAAGGACGAAGGGCTTTAATATTTAACACTTTTCATGTTGCCTTGTTCTTAACTCTTAGCATTTGAGAACAAGTCCTCAACATTGGCGCCCACCTCCGGTGAACTCACTTCCATTTTCTGAGTTTTGAACACCTTCGGCAAGCATAGACCTTCGTCATGCCGCCAAAGAAAGCTTCAGCAACAGGGGCTGCAGCTCTGCAACCGCTGGATCCCAACCAGGAGACCCTCTCTCTTCGGGAGGCCCGAAGCTAGAAGAGGAAGGCCACCAGCCCAACGCCTCAGGAGGATGAATTGGATCAAGAGATCAGAGATATGGAGATGCTTCATCAGCAGGTGCAAAGGAAGAAGGAAAAGATGGCTAGGCTAGCTGATCTGCAAAGGCAGATAGACGAAGCCTCTGAAGAAGTTCGCCATCTTACTCAAGATGAGCAGAACCGAAGGCCTCAGCACAGAGAGCTTCATCAGGAGGGCTTCTTCAACGAAGATGACTGGTATGAGAATTTTCATCATGGAAATTTTGCTTTTGATGATGCTTCTCCTTTATCAGCAGAACTGCAGGCTACACCTTGGCCCCCATCCTACAAGCCACCCCAACTCCCCATGTACGACGGCCACTCAGATCTGAAGCAGTTTCTGATGAGCTACGAAGCAACAATATCTTCCTATGGTGGCAATACTGCAGTCATGGTGAAGTCTTTCATCATGGCTGTCAAGAATGTTGCACAAACCTGGTACTCCTCCCTTCGGCCAGGAACAATCACATCATGGCAGAAGCTGAAGGATATGCTGATCACCAGTTTCCAAGGGTTTCAAACGAAGCCAGTCACCGCTCAAGCTTTATTCCAGTGCACCCAAGATCACGAAGAATATCTTCAGGCTTATGTCCGAAGATTCTTACGCCTGAGGGCACAGGCGCCAACAGTGCCCAATGAAATTGTCATTGAGGCCATGATTAAGGGGCTTCGGCCGGGACCTTCAGCCCAATACTTTGCCAGGAAACCCCCTCAGACTCTGGAGAAATTGCTTCAGAAGATGGATGAATACATCCGCGCTGACAATGACTTTCGACAGAGAAGGGAGGAAGCTTACAGATTCTCTGAAATAGCCAGGGGCTTCGGAGGAAGGTTTCATCCTAGACATGTTAGATCGATTCATTCCACCCAGAATGATGACAGAGGAAGCCAGCAGCAGAGGCCGCAATATTCCTTCTAGGCTTCCCAGGCTTCGGGGCAGCAGCAGAGTTATCCCCGGCCTCCAGCTCCAAGGGGCAGAGGTGCCAGGGGCTTCGAAGGAAGATTTGGGGATCAGCCAAGGAAAATTTATTGCTTATTCTGTGGTGAGGACAAGGGCCACACAACCAGGATGTGCCATGTCACCATCCAGAAACAAAAAGAAATAGCAGAAGCTGCAGCCCAACAGACCCAGCCGAAGCAAGTCATGCATACTGCTTCATACCATTCGCCTTATATCCCAGAGTATGTGGGTAGCCACCCTGCAGCTTCTGTTGCTTCGGCAAGTCAATCTCAGGCATCTTGGCAACAGCTTCCACCTCCACCACCAATGCAACGAGGCCAGCAGCCAGAAGGGAGTCAGCATACTCAACACCAACGAGACTACAGAGAAGAGTCCGAAGCTCGCACAGTCAATACTACTGTGCCAGAATCGAAGCACATTTATTGACAAATATCCTACCTCGACAGCAGTGTTTACATTCAGTATCATTTTCTTTTTAATAAGGAACAATTATTGAAAGTCTAAGTGTTTTTTGTCGTTTTCAATTTCTTGTAATAGCTTCGCCTTTGCTATAGTACAAGTATATCTTCTCCACAGAATAACGGAGCCCAAAAAGTTGCTGAAGCATAAAAACTTATGATTACGGTGTGAATCTTCGAAATAACAAAAGTCGTTCCTAAGGAGCGCAATGTAAGTTTTCTGCTCAAAAGTCGTTCCGAAGGGAATGCAGAGCTTACAGCGAAAAATAAACGCTGATTCCGCTGAAAGTAAAAGGCGAAGAAGCTCCTAAGGGAGGCTTACAGTGAAAAATAAACGCTGATTCCGCTGAAATAAAAGGCGAAGAAGCTCCTAAGGGAGGCTTACAGCGAAAAATAAACGCTGATTCCGCTGAAGTAAAAGGCGAAGAAGCTCCTAAGGGAGGCTTACAGTGAAAAAAAACGTTGATCTTCGGCAAACATCATTTTGCATAACATCACATCATCACATCATTTGCATAGCATAACATCATACATCATATGGCATCAACGACGCAAGAAGGGGGTCTCAGTATTGATATTCGAAGATTGTTTCGAAGAAATAGTGCCAGGGCACAAAAATAGTTATTGAAGAACTATACCTTCGTCAAACTCTGAAATGAAAAGATCTATTGGTTATTGATTTTACGAGGATTGGTTACTGATTTTATGAGAACACGAATATTATTTACGAAGCATGAAAAGAAGGGAAGGTGTTTTTTCGCCGAAGGCTCAAAAACGGTATGTATGTGAAGTTTCATGCATCGTAAAGAATAGAACCATAAATAGCTTATATATTACATTCAAAGTTACAAAATATTACAAATATTACACATGTTCCTCAACAAACATTACATTCTAAATGTTTTTACAATAACACCTAATCTTCCCATAGAACTACTTCTGCAGCTTCGTTTAGTAGCTGATCAACAACTTTATCCATGATGGCTTCGGCCATTTTTCTAATTTCGTCGTCCCCCTTCACGTGGGGGTCCGCCGACGGCTCGGCAGGCTCTGAGGGAGGAGAAAGTACGGCTATGTTACAAAACGTAAACAAATTCGAAATAAAAAAGTTACAACAAAGAGCCAAAAACCACTAGTCAATACCTATTTGCCCTTCGACATCCGCACTTTTCTCAGCGACCTCTGCTACTTTTCTAGCGTCATGAATGCCTTTCTCGCTTTTTCGTATAATTTCTTGGGCCATTTTCCGGCCACCATTGTCCCAGATGTCGGTGAAAAATTTTCCACCGACTAGGCTCGCTTCGGCCGAGGGGTCTTTTATATCTTCAGAGGATAAGGCGGCTTCGGATTGTGCCAAGAATTTCACATGGTCACAGCCTTTCCTCTCCAAAATAGTGGCAATCCCCCTGGCACTCGAAAAGGCACATATGTATCCACGACTATTCAAAGTTTCTTCAAAGGCTTCAGCTTCGTGGCTGATCCATCCAATTGGGCCTTCGGGGTCACCCCTTATGAAGTTCTCCTCACTTGAGAATGTGCCAACGCTGGCGAAGCTGGTTCTTACTTTCTTAACACATTCTATAGATTTTTCATAGCATCTTTTCTTGGATGCACGAAGCTCTTCAACGTTTTTTTTCCAAATGATTTGCCCATTGTTCACTGATTTCTCGTTTTGTTTCTTCAAGTGTGTGTTCCTCTTTAGCTCTGGCTAGTTATTTTCGAAGATCTTCAATTTCACGCTTCTGAGCCTCAGCTTGAGCTTTAAAAGTAGCTTCGTCTTCTTTTATTCTATTTATCAATGAATGTAATATTTTATCTTTTTCAAGACCTTCGTTCCTTAGTTCAATTACTTCTGAACGAAGGTTGCTCAGGGCCATAACACACCCTTCGTCTTTGGCATCTTTTTGAGCCCTGAGGGCATTGCTAAGTATAAGGCCCTGCAAAAAAAATATGTGTGTGTCAATAAGTTTAAGCAAATGAAAATTTTCGTTTCAAGAAATAATACAAAGACCTCATTTTTGCACCTTTAAGCTATTGTACGCCAAGCTGTCGGCCAGCTCGTTTTTCGACAACACCGAGAGCCCGTCTTCTAATGTTGGGAATCCGAAGCTCTTGCTCATCTTCCGACAGACAGAAATCTCCTTGCTGTCAGGGAGACAATACAAGAAGTCTTCTTCTCCGCTGCCGTTGAATATTAACGCCCCCTTTGGATATTTCAGTTTTTGGGCACAAAACTGAGCCTCTTGCTTTTCTTTTGCAGTCAACTCTTTCCCCGAGGCATGTCGTAAAATATAAACAAAAGCTTCGGAAAATGCTTCGGGGGCGGCAGTGCCAGTTTCTTCAGCCAAAATATGTTCTGTTGTTTCTGTTTCTTCGGCTTCCAAGGATTTCACCTTGGCAGGCTCTGAAGGCCCAGCTTCAGTTTCAGCTTGGTGCTTTGAAGCTTCGGCACCAAAGGCTTCGATTTGCACTTCAGAAGTTTCGGCAATTTTCTTCGGAGTAGTGCTTGAAGACTTTATTGTCTCCAATACATCCAGTATGTTAACCATTCTTTTCCTCTTGGGGGTCGTCATCGGCATTGGCATTGGCACTTCAATTCTTGCTGAAGGACTTAGAATTTCCGATGTCTTTGTTTCTTCAGCCCTCGGTTCTTCTATTTTTTCCGTCGCTGGCACTTTGGCCGGCCCTTCAATATTCGGCAGGAGAGTTGGCTCCTTGGCTTCGGTGGCCGAAGAGGTCTCACCGACAAACTCAGGCACTGTGGCCGGTTCAATATAGCATGGCGGGTGTGTGAGAACCTTCATCTTTTTCCTCTTCGGCGCCGGCTCACTAGGAGCGGCTGAAGCTACTTCCTTCGCAGAAGATGTATTCTTTCTTTTTTGACCCCGTGTTGGATAACGGTAGTCGGGGTAGACAAACCCAATTGCATCAAATACTCGGTTGAGTCTTTTCTTCTTTTGGCCTCCGAAGGCCGCAGATAGTGCAGTGTCTTCCGCCTTCGAGTATAATCCAAGCAGTTCATCACTTATGGCCTCAATACTTTTCAGCCTAACTAGTCCACCTTCGTCAGGTTCCCTGACAGTTTCCTTCGGCATTTCCCATTTTTCTGCAAGTGGCCATACTCTGAAGGCAATATGTTCTTGGATCAAATCCCTTGTCCCAATAAAAGAACAAACCACGCCGAAGGCTCTCTGGCATTCTTCGGCTGCTTCATCCATTTCCACCTTCGGCCTCCGGAGGCCAAAGCGCTGCCAGATAGGGCGCATAATGATATCTTTAATATCCTCTCGTGTTTTCAAATCATTTTTCACATAAAACCATTCCGTCATCCAGTCGCCGGGCCATCTCTTTCGAAAGGTTGGCACAGGACAGCTTGACCCAGATCGGGCACCGAAGCTGTAGCAGCCAAAATTGTTGTGATACTGCTCTTTACCCCAGGGTTTTGTCTCATACAATAGCTCATGTATATTGTAGAAACTCTTTGCATTTGGCTCCAAACCTTGGCTCTTCACGGCCCAGACAAAGATTCCCATTCTTATAATGGCTTCGGGCATAATTTGATGTAGGTAGATTTGATAAATCTTCAAAACTTCAACCGCAAACTTGCTTAATGGAAGCCGGAGCCCAACCTTGAAAAAGCTTCGGAAGATAACAACTTCATTCTCTTCGGGAGTAGGCACGGTCCTCTCTCCGTCATCAGCCCGTACAATAGACATGTCCCGAAAATATCTTCCCCTTATATTATCAAGATGACTCTGTTTAATAGTTGATTTTCCAAAAACTGAATGGCTTGGTCGCCAGGGTCGATCTTCGGAGTCTTCTCCACCACTTTCCACATCATAACTGTCGCTATCGCCAGTATCTTCAGACAAACCTTCCAAAATCTCCCTGGTAATCTTCTCTGTATTTGCCTTTGCCATTAATTCAAGAAAACCAAGATTCTTCTCTTCAGAAAGGCTCAGCCCCGACGCAGCGGCAGCTTTCTTGTCTTCAGACATCTTCGAAAATGCTGAGAAGGTGCTCTCAAAGCTGAAGCTTAAAAATTTTAAAAGCCAACCAAATGTTGGTGCACAAGAGCTAAAAATTGAGTAAGCAAGAACAGATGGCAAGAAAGCATGCCAAATGAACCCGTGGTGAGTTCTTATTTATACGCCTCGTGTGCTGAGAGCTGGAGGGTCCCGCTTGTCAGTGACTGTTGCTATTCTAGCAAAGGGAAGGTGTTTTTTCGGACCTTCGGCTTAAGGCCTTCGTCCATATCGCAACATAAATTCATTATTCTAATAAATTAATATTGCGAGGGGCTACTGTTGGGGGCCTTCGGCTTCCGAAGGTCCTCAAAAACATGATTTGACAATGTTTTCCAAGTGAAATATGTAAACAGGTGTCTTTGGAATCGGGTCATGAGCATACAAGAGCATGGTCAGGACGAAGCTTGAGCGAGACGAAAGGTGATTATGACGAAGGACAAGGTGATCACGAAGCTGTGCGCAGGAAAGCTTCGGCACAACAGCAGAAAAGGGGAACCGACTTAAAGATGAAAAGGCAAATCAGACCTCGAAGAATTACTATAGAGTTATTAGCAAATGTAAAGGGCATGAATGTAATTCTACATGGGCTGCGTCCCTTGCCTATAAATAGATGAACAGTACTCCCGTACTGTTCACGCTGGCTTGGCATTCGCTTTTTGCATCACGCCTGTACCCTTACTTTTCGTCAAACCGAAGGTACATCTATAATTTGTCATTGTGAATATGGTAATGCATATAAAAATAAGTTAATGATAATGTTTATATTATTTTTCATATTTCATATATGAATTCTTTCTCATCATTTATTGTGCTTACGAAGGTTTTTCCTTCACAACTTCCGTCCGGAATTCATTATATCCGAAGGATAATAATGTCCCGAAGGACGAAGGGCTTTAATATTTAACACTTTTCATGTTGCCTTGTTCTTAACTCTTAGCATTTGAGAACAAGTCCCCAACAGTAGGAATGTTCTGACATATGTCGATGATATCATAGTAAAAAGCATGAAGCAAGAAAATCACATTGCTGACTTGCAAGAAACATTTGCCAACTTCAGAAAGGCTGGCCTCAAGCTAAATCAAGAAAAATATGTTTTTGGAGTGAAGAAGGAAAAATTTCTTGGGTGCCTATTATCCACAAAAGGGATTGAAGCAAACCCAAGCAAAATAGAAGCTATACATCAGATGGAACCACCAAGGACAAGAAAAGGTGCCCAGAGACTAACAGGAAGGCTGGCATCTTTGAATAGATTCATCTCAAGATCAGCAGAAAGGAATTTGCCATTCTTCAAAGTGCTAAAATCGGCCAAAGTATTCCAGTGGGGACTAGTTCAGCAAAAGGCCTTTGAAGATCTGAAGCAATATCTGATATAGCTAACAACATTGACTCCACCTTCGTCAGGAGCTCCGTTGTTACTGTATGTGGCTGCTTCCCACGCTGCAATCAGTGCAGTGCTGGTGCAGGAGAGACAAGATGATCAAGCAAAGAAGCAAGTCACAGTATACTTTGTTTTCGAAGTATTAAGTCCATCAAAAAGGAATTACACAGAGATGGAGAAGGTACTATATGTTGTATTGATGGCCTCCAGAAAGCTTTGGCATTATTTTCAGTCTTATCACATTATAGTACCTTCATCTTAGCCTCTCAAGGACATTATAAGAAACATAGAAGCTATAGGAAGAGTTAGAAAATGGGTTGTAGAACTGAATGAATTCACTATTGATTTTGTCCATAGATCCTCCATCCAATCCCAAGCATTAGCAGACTTCATTGCTGATTGTACGCCAGGGGCTCAGGAAGAAGGAAGCATAACAGACACCAAAGCTTAGACAGTGTTCTATGATGAATCATGGGGAACCTTTGGTGCAGGTGCAACTGCTATTCTGATCTCACCATCTAAAATCAAAACTTGCTATGCAGCCACATTGGAGTTCAATTGCACAAATAACATTGTAGAGTACGAAGCTCTTCTTTTGGGGCTTCGAAAGCTTAAGGCAATGGGAATAAGGAGGGCAGTTCTCAACTGACTCACAAGTCATCACAGGGCATGTTGATAAAAGCAGCAGAGCAAGAGACCCGAAGCTTTAAAAGTATCTTGATATAGTCCGAGGAAGCCTCTTTCGAATGTTTCTCAGTAAAGAACATTCCAAGAGGGGAAAATGAGCAGGCAGATTTACTAGCTAAATTAGCGGCATAGGGGCTTCCGCTCCCCTCAGAAGTGTTCTTTGAAACTCTCAAAGCACCTTCAGTCGAACTCGTGGAGCGAGCAGTGCTTACAATTTCACCTATGCACAGCAAGGACTGGAGAACCGAGATTGTATCTTTTCTCTAAGGCAATTATCCTTCGGATGACGAAGCTTACATAAAAAGGATGCAAGCCAGGACAAGACCATATATGGTCATAGAAGGGGAATTGTTCAAACAAGGAGTTTGTTCTCCATTGTTAAAATGTCTGTCTAGAGCCGAAGGTCAGGAACTAATGAAAGAGATACACGCAGGGATATGCAGAGCTCATATCGGAACCAGGCCTCTTCTTGGAAAGTTATCCAGACAAGGATTTTATTGGCCGAAGACAGCTTCGGACGCAATGGATCTAGTTCAAAAATGTGAAAACTGCCAGAAGTGCGCCAGAGATCAAAAGCAACATTCACCTCTAACCCAGCTAATCCAGTCCACCTAGCCACTGCAAAGGTAGGGTCTAGACTTACTAGGCCTGCTTCCACCATCGCAAGGGAACTTGAAATATGTTGTGGTAGGAGTGGAGTACTTTTCAAAGTGGGTCGAAGCTAAACCCCTAGCTATGCTCACTTCGGCCACAGTCCAGAAGTTCTTCTGGCAAAACATTGTGTGCCGGTTTGGTGTGCCGAAGGCTACCACGGTTGATAATGGAACTCAATTTGATGCTGAAACATTTAAAACTTTTTGTGACCAAATTGGTACAAAGATACATTTTGCATCTGTGAGGCATCCAGAATCTAATGGATTGGTTGAGCGAGCTAACGGAATTATCATCACAGGAATAATGAAGTCAATCTTCAATCTGCCAAAAGGAAAGTGGCCAGATGAATTGGTAAAAGTGATATGGAATCATAACACTGTTGTCTCAAGATCAACATGGTTTACTCTGTTTAAGCTTTTATTTGGGGATGAAGCAATAACACCAGAAGAAGTAAGAATAGGATCAATAAGAACTCTAGCTTCAGCGAAGGATGAAGATGCTTGCAAAATAACAAAAGGCACTATAGAGGGAGTCAGACTTCAGGCTATAGACCACATCAATAAATATCAAGCCGAAAGAATAAAGTGGCGAGACAAAAAAGTGAGATTAAAAAATATCAATCCAGGACATTTGGTGGTTCGAAGAGTAGCCAACCCAAACATAATGGGGAAGCTACAACTTAAGTGGGAAGGTCCCTTCTTGGTAATATCCTCGTCAAGGCCCGGTTCATACAGGCTGAAGGACATGGATGGGAATGACGTTCCAAGATCTTGGAATGCCGATGAACTTTGGAGATATTATGTATAAACTATGTAATCTTCTTTCTTTTCCCTATGGCACCATTTTCCTTGCAAGAGGGGAGAAAGGTTTTTAATGAGACCATAGGTTGTAATTCTTCATTTTTTTTTTCTTGTGTAGCCCTGTGCAATACAAGGGCCAGCTTCCCCCCACATGTAAAATGTAAAGATTTGAGATTACACCATCGAGTGTAAAAGAATATGAAGAAGCTTTGAAGTCGTCCCTAAGGGGATGCATAGCTAAAATGCCACCTAAGTCAAAGGTGAAGAAGCTCCAAAGTCGTTCCTAAGGGGATGCATAGTTGAAATACCACCTAAGTCAAAGGTGAAGAACCTCCAAAGTCGTTCCCAAGGGGATGCAGAGCTTAGCTCCAAAGTCGTTCCTAAGAGGATGCAGAATTGAAATACCACATAAGTAAAAAGTGAAGAGACTCCAAAGTCATTCCTAAGGGGATGTAGAGTCTGGGTGTGTATTTCTGTGCGTTTTTTATCTTCAACATACATTTGCATACTTAATCACATCATCTTATGCATTCATACAAACATACATTAGACATTTGTAGCTTCATCGCATCATGACATATCACATAAAGCATTAGCAGAAAAAAGAGAGAAGGTTTCTGCTTTCAACGTGAAAATGTTTCATTGTGAACGAAGATGCTTCGTTATAAACGAAGATGTTCAATAGGAAAAGAAGGGAGAACGCTTCATTATGTACGAGGAGGCCACCTTTTGATTTTGGTCTAAAGGTGCTTCGATGTGAACAAAAAGAAGGGAAGGTGTTTTTCGCCTTCGGCTCAAAAAGTTGGGAGCATCGGTTTCGTCCACAGCAAAGCAAACAACAGTGAGATAAAAGGTAAAGCAACAGTACGAGGTATTCATAGATATTTACAAAAATTTTACATTCAATCACAACTTTTCGCTGAATACAATGTTTTCTTGTACAAAGAAGCCTTAAAAGTTTTTTTCCAGTCATTAGCGCAAGAAAGAAAAACTTTCGAAGCTTTCTTCAGATCTTCAGAGTAAGCTTCGGCTAATCAGTCTCGCCAACATCGCCCTAAAAAACAACAAGGCAAAGGTATTGAGGAATGTAATAAGGAAAAATCTAAAATAAAAACATGAAGGTAAAGAAATTCGCCATACTTTGTTAAGTAAAGCTCGAGCTTTGTCTCCAGCAATCTCTCGGCTGCCCTTAGACCGGATTTGAGTAATGAATCTGTTACCTATGCTTCTAGCTTCGGCTAGAATATTAACTAGGTCAGATGGTGAGAGGCTGAAGTTGGGCCTATTAGCAGCTCTTATATGATTGCACCCACCCTTAACAAAAGCAGCAGCCATGCCACGAGAAGCCACTAGCACACATAAATCACCATGGCCAGTTATAACTTCGTTGAGAATGTCAACCTCTTTCTCAATACATCCAAGAGCTCCGGGGATATCTTCAGCAGAAAGATTAACTTCTTTAGACACGGCTCCAATAGAATTGAAGATACTCTTTAGCCAAGCGATGCATTGAGTAGCAAAGTTGAAGCATTTATTCAAAAGAGTTTTGACTGTTTCGCTCAGTTTAAGATTCTTTTCAGCTTTGGCCTTGATTGTCGCGTTTAAAGCTTCGGATTCACGCCTGAACCAATTTGAGTTCTCTTCCAAAAGTGTCCGTGATTCTTTCAGCTCTTTGATTAATTTTTCATTCTGAGATCGAACTTCGATAAGAGAACGTTCGGCTAAATGGAGCAGACTGTCCTTTTCCTTCAATGAAGTTTCAAGTTCATCAATCCTTTTTTCAAAGCCATGGATAACAAATTCATTCTTTCTGTCTTCATTGTCCTGCTGCATTTTCAGGGCCTTGCTTAGCATTAGGCTCTGAAATACGAATTAAATTAGATCTCCATTACTGCAATGCTTAAATTGGCATGACGAAATAAAAATAGTAGAGGAGTTTTACCTTAAAATTTGAGTAGAACAAGCTGTCAATAATGTGTTGTCTTCTGTAGCAGCTAATGTCTTTCTCTAGCTTTGGGAATCCGATGCTCTTTGATAATGTGCTTACAATTTTAGCCCCAGCGCGATTGTGAATACATCTTAAAATCTCTTTGTCGACGCCGCCAAAGAGCACGGATCCGGGCTGATAGCCGCCAGATATAGCAAACCCCTTCAGTTCCAATATATCCTCTTCGGAAAGTTGTTGGCCGCCCAAGTGCCAAAGATCGAAGCTTCTATCTTCCGAAGAGGCTTCCTCAATTCTCTAGACCTTTGACGTTGAAGTCTCTACAGCAACTGCCCCCTTAGTATTTTTCCCAGGTGCAACGTTTGCAATAAGTCTATCGATTTCTGACATAGTTATACCAAGGGGACCGCCACTGTTCTCACCTTGTTGGGGACCTTCGTCAGTTATAGCAGGAGTAATTTCCTTTTCAACTGACCTTTGTGCTTGCCTTGTTAACACACTCACAACCCTTTTTCTCTTCAATCCCCCGGCTTCGTCGTCAAGCCTTTCATAATCAGGGTACTCGAAGCCTAGGGCATCCATCACCCGATTTGGTCTCCGCTTCTCCCGTGTGCCGAAGGTGGCTGTCATTAATTGATCTTCCTTCTTTGTATAATTTCCAAGGATTTCATTGCACATCTTCTCTATCAATTCCAACCACTCACGCACGGCTTGCCAAAACTCTTTTGGAATTTGAAGCAGTAGGGGAGCTGTACAAGTTCATATTTTTTCCCCTTCTTCCTTTTTCTTTGGCATCCCCCATCCACCAGAAGTTGGAAATGTTTTGTTTGCCAAGTATTCTTGCACTAAGTCCCTAGTGCTAATATGCTCTGCCACAACTCTGAATTCCACCTTGGCCAACTGGCAGGGGGACCCAAGCTGCATGTTACACAAGGGTTGCGTCATGTCGAAGCTTAGTTTTAAGGGACTCATCACCATACTCATAAGTTTCTCCCTTTTCTTCTCGTCAGCTTTCACATAAAACCACTCATTGGTCCAGCCAGTCGGCCATTTAGTGTGATAACCAATCACAGGAGCTTTAGTATCCTTTCGGTATGCGAAGTTGTTGCATCCGTAGTTCTTGTGTAGACCATCAGCTCTAGCCTTTGTCTGATAGTGGAGTTAGTGCACCCGACAAAACCCTTCGACGTTCACAGTCTTCCCTTTGCTTCGGAGAGCCCATATGTACACGCTGAGTCTAACAATGGCATTGGGAGTGAGTTGATGAAGGTAAATCTCGAACTTCTTCAGAACCTCACCAATCATTTCGTATAGGGGGAACCGAAGTGCGGCCCTGAAGAAGCTTCTAAAGACTACAACTTCCTCATCTTTCGGCTCTGGAATCACCTCTTCCCCAGCAAACTGAACTAGCTTGTCATCATTCTCTCCAAAATATCCTAATTTTCTCATTAAAACCAGATCTTCAGCCGTAACTGTGGATTTCCTAAACTCAATATGGCTGGGTTTGCTCGGACTTAAAATGTTGTCATCATCCTCGTCTTCACTATCAACTTCGGCAGTGGTTGGTTCAACTTCGGCATCAACAACATCTTCTGTTCGGACAATTTCTTTTTCTTCTTGCACAATCAACCCGGAACGCCTCATCATTTCTGAGATGGGGGCTGTCTCAGAAGTCCTAGCCCCTTCCCCTTCGCGTGTTACCCTAGCAGTGGAACGTACTCTAGCCATTTCAGTTCTTGACAAACGAACCTTAAGCGATTGAATGATTGTCCGAAGCTTGAGCAACAAGCTCACAGGGAGCAGGAAGCTTCGACTTCAGTAGAATTTTTCAGCAGTGTTGTTGACTGTCCGAGCTTCGGACTCTTCGCGTGTGTCGCGTTGTTGCTGAATTTGGCGGTGCCCTTCTGGCTGTTGATTGTGAGACGAAGTTGGGGCCATGACTAGTGGTGGTGACAGGGCCCATGCAGCTGGGGAGAGCCTTGCCGAAGCTACTAATACTGTGGGTTGTGAAAATGGTTGTTGATTGCCACATAATCAAGAATGTACGAGGAATAGCACAAAGCAGTATGCAGGACTTGCTTCGGCTGATTCTGTCGTGCTTCAACCTCAGCTATTTCCTTTTGCTTCTGTATCGTGACTTGGCATGCCCTAGTTGTATGCCCCTTATCTACTCCACAGAACAAGCAAAACAACCTTGTTGGTTGCGAGTTGAATCTTCCTCCGAAGCTTCGTCCTCCTTGGCCTCTTGGGGCTGGTGGCCTAAAGGAGCTTTGTTATGTCCGTGATGATTGGGAGCTGTGTTGATGCCCTTGAGTATAATTTCCCCTGTCTTCACTTGAGCTGGGATTGTGGATGGTCCTGACATGCCTTGGATGGAGCCTTCCCCTGAAGCCCCTGGTCAACTCAGAATATTTGTAGGCTTCTTCCCTTCTTTGTCGGAAATCATTGTCGGCTCTGATGTACTCGTCCATCTTTTGTATAAGCTTCTCCAGAATTTGTGGGGGCTTTCTGACGAAATACTGCGCTATTGGTCCTAGACGAAGTCCTTTGATCATTGCTTCAATAACAATCTCATTCGTCATCGTTGGTGCCTGAGCTCTGAGACGTAGAAACCTTCGGACATACGCCTGCAGGTACTCTTCGTGATCTTGTGTGCACTGGAATAGAGCTTGAGCAGTCACTGGCTTCATCTGAAAGCCCTGGAAGCTGGTGACTAGCATATCCTTCAGCTTCTGCCATGATGTGATTGTTCCCGGTCGAAGAGAAGAATACCCTGTTTGAGCCACGCTCTTGACTGCCATGACGAAGGATTTCGCCATGACAACACTGTTGCCACCATATGATGATATGGTTGCTTCGTAACTCATGAGGAACTGCATCGGGTCAGAATGTCCGTCATACATGGGAAGTTGTGGCGGTTTGTATGAAGGTGGCCATGAGGTAGCCTGCAACTCTGCTGCTAGGAGTGAAGCATCATCAAAAGCAAAGTTACCATGATTGAAATCGTCATACCATACATCATCATAACTTAGGCTTTCTTGGCGAAGCTCTCTCTGTTGTGGCCTTCGTCCTTGCTCGTTGTCTTGTGTGATGTGGCGCATCTCTTCGGCAGCTCCATCAATCTTCTTCTAGAGTTCACATAGACGAAGCATTTTCTCCATTCTTCTCTCCACTTGTTGGTGGATAGCCTCTAGATCTCTAATCTCTTGATCCTGCTCTTCTTCCTATGGTGTTGGGCTAATGGCCTTCCTTTTATTTCTGGTTTCGGGCCTCCCTCAGAGGGAGCCCCTCTTAGTTGAGTGGTGCAAGGGCAGCCCCTGGTGCTATTGCCTTCTTTGGCGGCATGGTGAAGGTAGTTGTTCGAGTTCTTGGTGTCGAAGGTAGCCGTTTGAGTTCGCCGGAGGTGGGTGAAAGTCGCCTAGAGGGGGGGTGAATATGGCGAAACTGAAATTTACAAAATTAATCACAACTACAAGCCGGGTTAGCGTTAGAAATATAATCAAGTCCTAGAGAGAGGGTGCAAAACAAATCGCAAGCGAATAAAGAGTGTGACACGCGGATTTGTTTTACCGAGGTTCGGTTTTCGCAAACCTACTCCCCGTTGAGGTGGTCACAAAGACCGGGTCTCTTTCAACCCTTTCCCTCTCTCAAACGGTCACTTAGACCGAGTGAGCTTCTCTTCTCAATCAATTGGAACACGAAGTTCCCGCAAGGACCACCACACGATTGGTGTCTCTTGCCTCAATTTACAAGTGAGTTTGATCTCAAGAAAGAATGAGAAAGAAGAAGCAATCCAAGCGCAAGAGCTCAAATGAACACAACAAATCACTCTCTCTAATCACTAAAGCTTTGTGTGGAGTTGGGAGAGGATTTGATCTCTTTGGTGTGCCTTGTATTGAATGCTAGCTCTTGTAATGTAGTTGGAAGGTGGGAAACTTGGATGACTTGAATGTGGGGTGGTTGGGGGTATTTATAACCCCAACCACCAAACTAGCTGTTTGGTGGAGGCTGCTGTCGCATGGCGCACTGGACAGTCCGGTGCGCCACCGGACACTGTCTGGTGCGCCAGCCACGTCACCAGGCCGTTGGGTTCCGACCGTTGGAGCTCTGTCTTGTGGGCCCGCCTGGCTGTCCGGTGGTGCATCGGACAAGTCCTGTAGACTGTCCGGTGCGCCACCCGCGCGTGCTCTGCTCCTCTGCGCGCGCTGGCGCGCATTTAATGTGTTGCAGTCGACCGTTGGCGCGAAGTAGTCGTTGCTCCGCTGGCTCACCGGACAGTCTGGTGTGCACCGGACATGTCCGGTGAATTATAGCGGAGCGCATTCCCGAAGCTGGCGAGTTCAGAGTCGCTCTCCTCTGGGGCACCGGACACTGTCCGGTGGTACACCGGACAGTCCGGTGAATTATAGCGAAGCGCCTCTGAGAATTCCTGAAGGTGCGAAGTTTATCTTGGAGTTCCCTAGTGCACCGGACACTGTCCGGTGGTGCACCGGACAGTCCGGTGTGCCATATCAGGGCACACTTCGGTTGTCCCTTGCTCTCTTTGTTGAACCCTTTTCTTTGGTCTTTTTATTGGCCTAGTGTGAACCTTTGGCACCTGTATAACTTATAGACTAGAGCAAACTAGTTAGTCCAATTATTTGTGTTGGGCAATTCAACCACCAAAATCAATTAGGAAATAGGTGTAAGCCTAATTCCCTTTCAGTGGGCATCAATGTTGGTCACTTGTTTTTAATTGTTGTTAATCAAGAACAATGCAACACAAATGTTAAACGTTAGGAACCTTCGTCCTTCGAAGCATTATCTCATTTCGGATATAATGATCTTCAGACGAAGGTCATGAAGAACACGTCTTCATCATTCATAAAAAATATGAGTTTATACACATGAGATATACTGTCCATTCACACATTATTTCATGATAAACGTATAAATATTATCAGAATCTATATTACATTGATACCTTCGACTTGTGTGAAGATGATGACGTGAGAGCGATTACAATCCAGCGTGAACAGTACGGGGTACTGTTCATCTATTTATAGGCAACCGTAAAGGTTCGTGCACTATTACATTTATGCCCTCAATAATTACACAGAGAGTTTATAAAATGTTACAAGGGCAGTATCGCTATTTGTATTTAGTAACTTGAGCAATACCTTCTCCTCATGTTGTCTATCCGTTTCACCGTGATGAAGCCGGTTGGACGAAGCTTGCTTCGCTCCTCTTGTGTTATGTCAAAGCTTTTCTAGTGACGAAGCTCCTGTAATGTTCAGTAGTATGCTGAAAGCAAATAGTTAGCCGTGTATATATACATATATATGGGTCGAGGTCTAGAGCCGTTCCTAGGCGCTTCCCAACCGATTCCTACGTGATTAGCCAGATAAGCACACGTGGGATAAGGACTCTCGCCTGAGTTAATTTAATTGCGGACTGTTCGGGGGTGTGAACCATCCGGACCACATGGTCGGACAGTCCAGCCGCGTCCAGATGCCAAATATGATGCTCAACAATTAGGTTGTACTGAAATGAGATTGACACATAAATTAGCCTAAACTAAAATTTAGCTGGGCCAAACCGAAGTAAAATAGCCTACGAAGTAATTCTAAATAAAATTTTGATGATACAATTTGGTATAACTTTTTTTCTTGTCAGCGCAGCCATGTCACTTCATGTGGCCTGGTTTAAAAACTTATGATGATTTGAGCATCTCCTAATCGTTTATAGGATGAGTGTCATAAGTAAATCAATAACGCTTTCTGCTGTTTGTCACCGAAAAAACTTAGCGACGACGGGGGTTTAATCACTAAGATATTATAAATTACTAGCCTAATACCCGTGTGTTGCGACGATATCCAACTATATTTGATGATATTAATTGGTTAACTAAGCGACACTTAAGAGTCTTAATAGACCCTCCACATAAAAACAACCATAATAAATGAATTTAATGTCAAAGTGAACATATTTGTTCATATACCAGATATTCAACTGGTAAAACAAATATTACACTTGATCTTAGCCAAAAGACCGAAAGAATAAGTTGAAAATGAGCCCCTATGCTCGAATTAAATTATAGCCAATGTTTTGGCTTAGGACTTGGAAGCGAGATGATGGTGTAGATCTGATGCCCTAACCAAAATCATCATTGAGATTCTACAGGTAACACATGCAAATTCATTTATGGTGATGCCTTAACAATTTTCTTCAAGTTTAGCAAGACATAGAAAAGCACAAGTACGCCAACAAGATCATTCTTGATATACCAAATACAACAAGTTTATCCTCTAATACTTAACATGCTTACTGAAATATATACTTGCTCTTATCTTTATAATATCATATCAAACAATAAAAATGCAACTACCTCTGCATGGATCAAAAACATACGTCAAACCCAAATAGCTCAGTGACCCGCTTGGCAATCCAGGGCTTCATCACGTCCAACTTTACCTTTGACGTATCCACCTAAGCACAAAATTGTTGAGTCAGAGGAAGCTCTTGTAGACAATAACTATATATCCCTAAAGTATTGTGCGCTCATTACAACCAAATTGAGAAACAAAGGGTATGAGTGAAAGAATGAACTGGCCAGATGGTCAAGCTCGGACGCGAACTTCTGCGTCTTGAGCAGCTTGGCTTGCTTATTTGACAAGCTTGTGTCCTGGTCAGTGGACGTCCCCTGCGAAAAACACAACAATTAGAGCGGTCTCTACCAATAATAGATCCGACGAGAACAACTGTGACCAGACAAAGCACACGCTAGGTGAAAGGGAATTAGGCTTACACCTATTTCCTAAATGATTTTGGTGGTTGAATTGCCCAACACAAATAATTGGACTAACTAGTTTGCTCTAGTGTATAAGCTATACAGGTGCCAAAGGTTCACACTCAGCCAATAAAAGGACCAAGTTTTGGGGTTCAACAAAGGAGCAAGGGATAACCGAAGGCACCTCTGGTCTGGCGCACCGGACTGTCCGTTGTGCCACCGGACAGTGTCCGGTGCACCAGGGGACTTCATGCTGAACTCCTCACCTTCGAAAAAATCCAGAGGCGCTCCGCTATAATTCACCGGACTGTCCGGTGTACACCGGACAGTGTCCGGTGCCCCCAAGGAAGAGCGGCTCTGGAACTCGCCAGCCTCGGGAAATTGCTCCGCTATAATTCACCGGACTGTCCGGTGAGCCAGCGGAGCAACGGCTACTTCGCGCCAATGGTCACCAGCAGGCGCATTTAATGCGCGCCAGAAGCGCGTAGAAGTCAGGCACGCGCGAGGCGGTGCACCGGACAATCTACAGTTCTTGTCCGGTGTACACCGGACAGCCAGGCGGGCCCAGAAGACAGAAGCTCCAACGGTCTAATCCCAACGGCCTGGTGACGTGGCTGGCGCACCGGACATGTCCGGTGTGCACCGGACTGTCCGGTGCACCATACGACAGTCAGCCTCCACCAAACGGCTAGTTTGGTGGTTGGGGCTATAAATACCCCCAACCACCCCACATTCAAGTCATCCAAGTTTTCCCACTTCAACTACTTACAAGAGCTCTAGCATTCAATTCTAGACACACCCAAGTGATCAAATCCTCTCCAAACTCCACACAACGCCCTAGTGATTAGTGAGAGAGATTTGCTTGTGTTCTTTCGAGCTCTTGCGCTTGGATTGCTTTCTTCTTTCTTTGATTCTTCATTGCGATCAAACTCACTTGTAATTGAGGCAAGAGACACCAATCTTGTGGTGGTCCTTGTGGGAACTTTGTGTTCCAAGTGATTGAGAAGAGAAAGCTCACTCGGTCCGAGGGACCGTTTGAGAGAGGGAAAGGGTTGAAAGAGACCCGGTCTTTGTGACCACCTCAACGGGGAGTAGGTTTGCGAGAACCGAACCTCGGTAAAACAAATCCACGTGTCACACTCCTTATTCGCTTGTGATTTGTTTTGCACCCTCTCTCGCGGACTCGATTATATTTCTAACACTAACTCGGCTTGTAGTTGTGATTATTTTGAGAATTTCAGTTTCGCCCTATTCACCCCCCCTCTAGGCGACTTTCAATTGGTATCAAAGCCCGATGCTTCATTAGAGCCTAACCGCTCGAAGTGATATCGGGAGATCACGCCAAGAAGGAGATGGAGACCGGCGAAAAGCCCACTACAAGCAACGAGAAAGCCCTATCGGGAGAGTCCCGCAACAAGGAGAAGAGGAAGGAAAAGAAGAAGGAGAAGAAGACTTCTTCCCACAAGTCGCATCAGAGTGGCGACAAAATCAAGAAGATGAGGAAGGTGGTCTACTACGAGACCGACACTTCATCACCATCTACCTCCGGCTCCGACGCGCCCTCCATAACTTCTAAGCGCCATGAGCGCAAGAAGTTTAGTAAGATTCCCTTACATTATCCTCGTACTTCTAGACATACTCCATTACTTTCCGTTCCATTAGGCAAACCGCCAACCTTTGACAGTGAAGATTATGCTAGGTGGAGTGATTTAATGAAATATCATCTAACCTCACTCCACAAAAGTATATGGAATGTTGTTGAGTTTGGAGCACAGATACCATCCGTAGGGGATGAGGATTATGATGAGGACGAGGTGGCCCAAATCGAGCACTTCAAATCCCAAGCCACAACCATACTCCTCGCCTCTCTAAGTAGGGAGGAGTACAACAAGGTGCAAGGACTAAAAAGCGCCAAGGAAGTTTGGGACGTGCTCAAGACGGCGCACGAGGGTGATGAACTCACCAAGATCACCAAGCGGGAAACGATCGAGGGGGAGCTCAGTCGCTTCCGTCTTCGCCAAGGGGAGGAGCCACAAGATATGTACAACCGGCTCAAAATCTTGGTGAATCAAGTGCGCAACCTCGGGAGCAAGAAATGGGATGACCACGAGGTGGTTAAGGTTATTTTAAGATCACTTATATTCCTTAACCCTACTCAAGTACAATTAATTCGTGGTAATCCAAGATATACACTAATGACTCCCGAGGAAGTAATCGGGAATTTTGTGAGCTTTGAATTTATGATCAAGGGCTCACGGAAGATCAACGAGCTTGATGGTCCCTCCACGTCCGAAGCTCAACCGGTTGCATTTAAGGCGACGGAGGAGAAGAAGGAGGAGTCTACACCAAGTAGACAACCAATCGACGCCTCCAAGCTCGACAACGAGGAGATGGCGCTTGTCATCAAAAGCTTTCGCCAAATCCTCAAGCAAAGGAGGGGGGAGGATTACAAGCCCCGCTCCAAGAAGGTTTGCTACAAGTGTGGTAAGCCCGGTCACTTTATTGCAAAATGTCCTATTTCTAGTGACAGTGACAGGGGCGATGACAAGAAGGGGAGAAGAAAGGAGAAGAAGAGGTACTACAAGAAGAAGGGCGGCGATGCCCATGTTTGTCGGGAGTGGGACTCCGACGAAAGCTCTAGCGACTCCTCCGACGACGAGGACGCCGCCAACATCGCCGTCACCAAGGGACTTCTCTTCCCCAACGTCGGCCACAAGTGTCTCATGGCAAAGGACGGCAAAAAGAAGAAGGTTAAATCTAAATCCTCCACTAGATATGAATCCTCTAGTGATGAAAATGCTAGTGATGAGGAAGATAACTTGCGCACTCTTTTTGCCAACCTCAACATGCAACAAAAAGAGAAACTTAATGAATTTATTAGTGCCATTCATGAAAAGGATGATCTCTTGGACACCCAAGAGGATTTCCTTATTAAAGAAAACAAGAAGCATGTTAAAGTTAAAAATGCTTATGCTCTAGAAGTTGAGAAATGTGAAAAATTATCTAGTGAGCTAAGCACTTGCCATGAGACCATTGACAACCTTAGAAATGAAAATGCTAATTTGTTAGCTAAGGTTGATGATTTGCTTGCTAAGATTGAAGAATTGAACATTTCTCTTGCTAGCCTTAGAGATGAAAATGAAAAATTGCTTGCTAAGGCTAAAGATTTTGATGTTTGCAATACTACTATTTCCGACCTTAAAAATAGAAATGATATATTACATGCTAAGGTTGTAGAATTAAAATCTTGCAAACCCTCTACATCTACCGTTGAACACACTACCATTTGCACTAGATGTAGAGATGTTGATATTAATGCTATACATGATCACATGACTTTAATTAAACAACAAAATGATCATATAGCTAAACTAGATGCTAAGATTGCCGAGCATAACTTAGAAAATGAAAAATTCAAATTTGCTAGAAGTATGCTCTATAGTGGGAGACGCCCTGGCATCAAGGATGGCATTGGCTTCCAACAGGGAGGCAATGTCAAACTTAATGCCCCTCCTAAGAAACTGTCTAATTTTGTTAAGGGCAAGGCTCCCATGCCTCAAGATAACGAGGGTTACATTTTGTACCCTGCCGGTTATCCTGAGAGCAAAATTAGGAGAATTCACTCTAGGAAGTCTCACTCTGGCCCTAACCATGCTTTCATGTATAAGGGTGAGACATCTAGCTCTAGGCAACCAACCCGTGCTAAGTTGCCTAAGAAGAAAACTCCTAGTGCATCAAATGAACATAGTTTTTCATTTAAAACCTTTGATGCATCTTATGTTTTAACTAACAAATCCGGCAAGGTAGTTGCCAAGTATGTTGGGGGCAAGCACAAGGGGTCAAAGACTTGTGTTTGGGTACCCAAAGTTCTTGTTTCTAATGCCAAAGGACCCAAAACCATTTGGGTACCTAAAGTGAAGAACTAAACTTGTTTTGTAGGTTTATGCATCCGGGGGCTCAAGTTGGATCATCGATAGCGGGTGCACAAACCACATGACAGGGGAGAAGAAAATGTTCTCCTCCTACGAGAAAAACCATGATCCCCAACGAGCTATCACATTCGGGGATGGAAACCAAGGTTTGGTCAAGGGTTTGGGAAAAATTGCTATATCTCCTGACCATTCTATTTCCAATGTTTTTCTTGTAGATTCATTAGATTACAATTTGCTTTCCGTCTCTCAATTATGCAAAATGGGCTACAACTGTTTATTCACTGATGTAGGTGTCACTGCCTTTAGAAGAAGTGATGATTCAATAGCATTTAAGGGAGTGTTAGAGGGTCAGCTATACTTAGTGAATTTTGATAGAGCTGAACTCGACACTTGCTTAATTGCTAAGACTAACATGGGTTGGCTATGGCACCGCCGACTAGCCCATGTTGGGATGAAGAATCTTCACAAACTTCTAAAGGGAGAGCACATTTTAGGATTAACAAATGTTCATTTTGAGAAAGACAGGATTTGTAGCGCATGCCAAGCAGGGAAGCAAGTTGGTGCTCACCATCCACACAAGAACATCATGACTACTGACAGGCCACTGGAGCTCCTACACATGGATCTATTCGGCCCGATCGCTTACATAAGCATCGGCGGGAGTAAGTACTGTCTAGTTATTGTGGATGATTATTCTCGCTTCACTTGAGTGTTCTTTTTGCAGGAAAAATCTCATACCCAAGAAACATTAAAGGGATTCTTGAGACGGGCTCAAAATGAGTTCGGCTTAAGGATCAAGAAAATTAGAAGCGACAACGGGACGGAGTTCAAGAACTCACAAATTGAAGGCTTCCTTGAGGAGGAGGGCATCAAGCATGAGTTCTCTTCTCCCTACACCCCACAACAAAATGGTGTAGTGGAGAGGAAGAATAGAACTCTATTGGACATGGCAAGAACCATGCTTGATGAGTACAAGACTTCGGATCGGTTTTGGGCCGAGGCGGTCAACACCGCCTGCTACGCCATCAACCGGTTATATCTTCACCGAATCCTCAAGAAGACATCTTATGAACTCCTAACTGGTAAAAAGCCCAACATTTCATATTTTAGAGTCTTTGGTAGCAAATGCTTTATACTTGTTAAAAGAGGTAGAAAATCTAAATTTGCTCCTAAGATTGTAGAAGGCTTTTTACTAGGATATGATTCAAACACAAGGGCATATAGAGTCTTTAACAAGTCCTCTGGACAAGTTGAAGTTTCTTGTGACGTTGTGTTTGATGAGACTAACGGCTCTCAAGTAGAGCAAGTTGATCTTGATGAGATAGGTATTGAAGAGGCTCCGTGCATCGCGCTAAGGAACATGTCCATTGGGGATGTGTGTCCTAAGGAATCCGAAGAGCCTCCAAATGCACAAGATCAACCATCCTCCTCCACGCAAGCATCTCCACCAACTCAAAATGAGGATGAGGCTCAAGTTGATGAAGGAGAAGATCAAGCAAATGAGCCACCTCAAGATGACGGCAATGATCAAGGGGGAGATGCAAATGATCAAGATAAGGAGGATGAAGAACAAAGGCGGCCACACCCAAGAGTCCACCAAGCAATCCAATGAGATCACCCCGTCGACACCATCCTCGGCGACATTCATAAGGGGGTAACCACTAGATCTCGTGTTGCACATTTTTGTGAACATTACTCGTTTGTCTCCTCTATTGAGCCACACAGGATAGAGGAAGCACTTCAAGATTCGGATTGGGTGGTGGCGATGCAAGAGGAGCTCAACAACTTCACTAGGAATGAGGTATGGCATTTAGTTCCACGTCCTAACCAAAATGTTGTAGGAACCAAATGGGTGTTCCGCAACAAGCAAGATGAGCATGGTGTGGTGACAAGGAACAAAGCTCGACTTGTGGCCAAGGGATACTCCCAAGTCGAAGGTTTGGATTTCGGTGAAACCTATGCACCCGTAGCTAGGCTTGAGTCAATTCGTATATTATTGGCCTATGCTACTTACCATGGCTTCAAGCTTTACCAAATGGACGTGAAGAGTGCCTTCCTCAATGGACCAATCAAGGAAGAGGTCTATGTTGAGCAACCTCCCGGCTTTGAAGATAGTGAGTACCCTAACCATGTGTATAAACTCTCTAAGGCGCTTTATGGGCTCAAGCAAGCCCCAAGAGCATGGTATGAATGCCTTAGAGATTTTCTTATCACTAATGGCTTCAAAGTCGGAAAGGCCGATCCTACACTCTTTACCAAAACACTTGAAAATGACTTGTTTGTATGCCAAATTTATGTTGATGATATTATATTTGGGTCTACTAACGAGTCTACATGTGAAGAATTTAGTAGGATCATGACACAAAAGTTCGAGATGTCTATGATGGGGGAGTTGAAATATTTCTTAGGATTTCAAGTAAAGCAACTCCAAGAGGGCACCTTTCTAAGCCAAACGAAGTATACTCAAGATATTCTAAGCAAGTTTGGAATGAAGGATGCCAAACCCATCAAGACACCCATGGGAACCAATGGGCATCTCGACCTCGACGAAGGAGGTAAATCCGTCGATCAAAAGGTATACCGGTCGATAATAGGATCTTTACTCTATCTTTGTGCATCTCGACCGGACATTATGCTTTCCGTATGCATGTGTGCAAGATTTCAAGCCGATCCTAAGGAAGCTCACCTTACGGCCGTAAAACGAATCTTGATATATTTTGTTTATACTCCTAAGTTTGGGCTTTGGTATCCTAGGGGATCCACATTTGATTTAATTGGTTATTCGGATGCCGATTAGGCAGGGTGTAAAATCAATAGAAAGAGCACATCGGTGACTTGTCAGTTCTTGGGAAGATCCTTGGTGTCTTGGGCTTCAAAGAAGCAAAATTCCGTAGCTCTTTCTACCGCCGAAGCCGAGTACATTGCCGCAGGCCATTGTTGTGCGCAACTACTTTGGATGAGGCAAACCCTTAGGGACTACAGTTACAAATTAACCAAAGTTCCTCTTCTATGTGATAATGAGAGTGCAATCCGCATGGCGGATAATCCCGTTGAGCATAGCCGCACTAAACACATAGCCATTCGGTATCACTTTTTAAGGGATCACCAACAAAAGGGAGATATCGAGATTTCATACATTAATACTAAAGATCAATTAGCCGATATCTTTACCAAGCCTCTTGATGAACAAACCTTTAACAAACTTAGGCATGAGCTAAATATTCTTGATTCTAGGAACTTCTTTTGTTGATTTGCACACATAGCTCATTTATATACCTTTGATCATGTCTCCTTCATATGCTATGACTAATGTGTTTTCAAGTCTATTTCAAACCAAGTCATAGGTGTATTGAAAGGGAATTGGAGTCTTCGGCGAAGAAAAAGGCTTCCACTCCGTAACTCATCCTTCGTCGTCACTCCGAGCAACTCTCCATCTTTGGGGGAGAGATCACTCTTCTACTTTGGTATATTCTTCACTCATTTATTTATGACCAAAGAGGGAGAGAGTAATTCTAAGGGCTCTAATGACTCCGTTTTTGGCGATTCATGCCAAAGGGGGAGAAAGTATTAGCCCAAAGCAAAAGGACCGCACCACCACCTAATTTTAAAAAGAGTTTTTCAATTGGTAGTATTCTCAATTGATAAATTTCAAATTGGCATCTTATTGTGTTCAAAAGGGGGAGAAAGTAGCTTTTCAAAATTAATATATCAAAACCCTCTTGAACACTAAGAGGAGAATTTCATTGAGGGGGAGTTTTGTTTAGTCAAAGAAAAAGCATTTGAAACAGGGGGAGAAAATTTCAAATTTTGAAAATGCTTCGCAAAAATCTTATTCATTTACCTTTGACTATTTGCAAAAGAACTTTGAAGAGGATTTACAAAAGATTTGCAAAAACAAAACATGTGGTGCAAGCGTGGTCCAAAATGTTAAAAATGAAGAAACAATCCATGCATATCTTATAAGTATTTATATTGGCTCAATTCCAAGCAACCTTTGCACTTACATTATGCAAACTAGTTCAATTATGCACTTCTATATTTGCTTTGGTTTGTGTTGGCATCAATCACCAAAAAGGGGGAGATTGAAAGGGAATTAGGCTTACACCTATTTCCTAAATGATTTTGGTGGTTGAATTGCCCAACACAAATAATTGGACTAACTAGTTTGCTCTAGTGTATAAGCTATACAGGTGCCAAAGGTTCACACTCAGCCAATAAAAGGACCAAGTTTTGGGGTTCAACAAAGGAGCAAGGGATAACCGAAGGCACCTCTGGTCTGGCGCACCGGATTGTCTGGTGTGCCACCGGACAGTGTCCGGTGCACCAGGGGACTTCACGCTGAACTCCTCACCTTCGGGAAAATCCAGAGGCGCTCCGCTATAATTCACCGGACTGTCCGGTGTACACCGAACAGTGTCCGGTGCCCCAAGGAAGAGCGGCTCTGGAACTCGCCAGCCTCAAGAAATTGCTCCGTTATAATTCATCGGACTGTCTGGTGTACACCGGACTGTCCAGTGAGCCAGCGGAGCAACGGCTACTTCGCGCCAACGGTCACCTGCAGGTGCATTTAATGCGCGCCAGAAGCGCGCAGAAGTCAGGCACGCGCGAGGCGGTGCACCTGACAATCTACAGTTCTTGTCCGGTGTACACCGGACAGCCAGGCGGGCCCAGAAGACAGAAGCTCCAACGGCCTGGTGACGTGGCTGGCGCACCGGACATGTCCGGTGTGCACCGAACTGTCCGGTGCACCATACGACAGTCAGCCTCCACCAAACGACTAGTTTGGTGGTTGGGGCTATAAGGGCCTGTTTGGTTCACTACCTCAGTTGCCACACTTTGCCTAACTTTTCTGTCTAAGGTTAGTTATTCAATTCGAACGACTAACCTTAGGCAAAATGTGGCACATTTAGCCACAAACCAAACAGGCCCTAAATACCCCCAACCACCCCACATTCAAGTCATCCAAGTTTTCCCACTTCAACTACTTACAAGAGCTCTAGCATTCAATTCTAGACACACCCAAGTGATCAAATCCTCTCCAAACTCCACACAACGCCCTAGTGATTAGTGAGAGAGATTTGCTTGTGTTCTTTCGAGCTCTTGCGCTTGGATTGCTTTCTTCTTTCTTTGATTCTTCATTGTGATCAAACTCACTTGTAATTGAGGCAAGAGACACCAATCTTGTGGTGGTCCTTGTGGGAACTTTGTGTTCCAAGTGATTGAGAAGAGAAAGCTCACTCGGTCCGAGAGACCGTTTGAGAGAGGGAAAGGGTTGAAAGAGACCCGGTCTTTGTGACCACCTCAACGGGGAGTAGGTTTGCGAGAACCGAACCTCGGTAAAACAAATCCACGTGTCACACTCCTTATTCGCTTGCGATTTGTTTTGCACCCTCTCTCGCGGACTCGATTATATTTATAACACTAACCCGGCTTGTAGTTGTGATTATTTTGAGAATTTCAGTTTCTCCCTATTCACCCCCCTCTAGGCGACTTTCACTAGGTAGATCTACAGTTGATGCCACGTCGCCCATAGGATGGGAGGAGCGGAGTGGAGCTCGTGTCGGAGCGAAAGACGAGTGAGCTTGCAGACGGGCTCCCGGTCCCTTTTGGTGACGAGGTCTAGAGTTGGGTAGACTCGATGCAACTTTTATCACCTAGTGAGCATCCTTATCCAGAGACAAGCGCCCTAATCCTCCTCGCTGGTGGCGGTGCAACGGCGGAAGAAGCGGTCGGAGGTTGTTGCGAAATGGACGGGGTTTGTTGCTAGAGCGACAGATGTGAGAATGTTGTTGTGCGAATAAATAGGATAGGGATGGGATATGATCTGGTACCACGGGTTGATTTTGAAAAAATACAAGGAGTTCTTTGTAAAAAGATGATGCAAGACGACCGATGAAACTGATGCTTTAATATAGTAGAGATGTACTATGGTTAAAATAACTCTAATAAAGTTAATACATGATCGTCACAGAAGACCCCATGTGTTATATTATATAGCGTACCATAGCATATATATGATGTTTAGTTTGAGCATTGAGCTAGTCCATCATCTTTTCATTACTCATTTTTTGTTTGGTTTATGGAATGGAATGGGTTGATCTATCACTACCCCATTTCTTATAGTTAGTTAGTTAGTAATAATATGAAGAAATGAGATCATCATACCAAATTTAAGAAATAAACTCGTGAAGCATCACCTCATTTTAGATAGAATGATTTTTCAAACCAAACACTCTAATAGTCTCTTTTATTGAGCTCCTAAAAAAATTTGTTTCATCAGGAAATAAAAAATATTTTCTCTAGGAAAAATTCCTTTGAGATTTAGAATATCTGCGAAATGTGTCTTAACTAGTACTTAGTCTCGTTTCATGAGATCACCACATTCCAGGCTTCCATTCCATAGTCTTATTTTCATGCAAATTTCCTCTAGCCGATGCATGAACTTTACAGGTCTGCCTCACCTTTGCACATACTCACGAAGGCATCCTTGCAAAGAAAACCTCGTGAACTTCGTTTCTAGGGCCAATCTGGGAACCAAACTGACTAAACTAATCTCACAAAACTGCGCCAGAGCACACGAGCATGCACAGGATTGGACGAAAGGTGAGGTTAACATGAGCAATGCAGATAGTTTTGCAGTGTCTTGCATGAATTCTTCAGTTACTGCCAGCACCAACTGCAGGGTGAGCCTCTGCCGTTTGGGCTGCCAGAGCCGCCTATTAGTATTCCTTTGCGATGATTGTGTATAAGTATATAAAAGTGAAAAAGGAGAAAGCTATAGTTTGGTCTCATGTACATACATACATGTGTGTAAAGCTGAGCTCTTGCTTCTTTTAAAGCCTGGAAAGCTTAGCAATTTGCAGGCACGGTTTGGTCTCCCCTCTGCTCCCAACATTGCTAGCTGGTGGTCCACATGCACTCTTGCGATGGAAGGAGGTATCAGAAGCTCAAAAGTCCATGGTGTTCCATTCCTCTGCCACTAATGCATGTTGCTAGTTTGTGGTGCATCATCATGAGCTTGTCTCTCAAAGCTGCGTAACAGGTAGTATGCCGATTTGCTCGACATGTTCTCCATGGATCATTAACAATCTACAAAGCTAGATTTGAATCCCCTCTGCAGGCATATTCAGTGTCTCACCTGAAGATGCACACCTAAAATGTTCGTCCTTTTGCCCTTTTCTTTTTTCTTCTTTCAAAAAAGGGAAATGAAAAAAAAACATATGTAGAGGCGAGTCATATAAATACATGCACAAGGAGTGCGCATATGAATTTCAGGCGAAAGATTTCGTCTTTTAGTTATGTTGAACCTACACTAGTTAGCTCCATGACGTCCCCACAAATTGCAGTGGTTATCATGGCGCTTTGCGTAGATTGCTCTCCTGCTCGCCTTCTTTACGCTTCTTTTCAGGAATCAGCTTGAGCACAAAAGCCCCAGCCTGCTGCGGCGCTGCTCCACCTTTGCTCGCACAAATATTGGCGCCGCGAGCTTTTGCAGCCGGCGAGGGGGACACCGGCGAATCATGCGCATCACCGCCGCCCCCTCGCTCCGATCGTTGCCTGGCCTGCTCACGCCTTGTGGGACACCGAATCATTCCCGTCCTTGATCCTGTCTGTGTCTGCTGCCCCTGCAACTGCAAGAAGCTGCCTGCTGGGCTGCTGGCACCGGCCGAGCTACGCCGCCACTGTTCTTGCTGCAACCTACCTGAATCTGAAAGGATCACCACATTTTTTTACCAAATCAGTATTTTAAGCCGTTTTTAACTGTTTTTTTTTATTCATCGTTAGATGTTGAGAGCCTTACAGTTACAGGTATGGCAAAGCTCTTCTGACAGAGCATGAACACGAATCTCAAGGCCAGTTATTCTTGCTTCATTAATTACAACCGATGATGCGGCTACGTATTCATACTTTATAGCCACCAAGGCTAATAATCGATTACCCAAACAAACTACTAACGCACTTGATAAAATCTAGAGCCTCATTTTTTTCACTCTGAAATGTCTTTTATGTTTGTCTGTGAATGAAAAAACTCCGGAAAGTGCATGTATGCGTGTGGAGTCAAGCTCGACATTTGACTGGGATTCATGATGGGCAATGAATGGACAGACATACTTGATCAGTTGATCTGCATGCTCTGAATTTGGGACTGACTGACTGATCATAGGAAGAACACAGCGGGGTCCAGTCCAGCAGGCTGCAGTAAAAGTAAAATATGTTCCTTTTTTCAAAGGAAGGATCTCAGTTTTTTATGCCTGAAATAAGCTGACAAACATCCATGTCTAATTTGCTTAGTATTTCTGATGCAGATGGTTTTGAGCATGCTGAGCTGTTGTGGATCCGTGGAGATATAGCATGCATGATCTCCATAGATCATACAAATACAGGGAGGCACAGTTGTATGTGGATCTGGGATTGCAGGGTAGTAACTTAAATAAACATCCATGTGATTCTGGCCAAGATTTTGCTGGAGTTTTTAAACATGCGCGATGTATAGGGGCATCTGCAGTCACAAGTTGTAGCTCACTTTTAGTACCCCAAGCTTACAGCTTTAAGCACACTCCACATGATTTGCAGCCTAATGGTGAGCTGCTCCTGAGTTGTAGTGCCTCAAGTTGCTAGTGTTGTTTAAACCTGAGGCAGACACACTATGCTTGGTGTTAATTTGGTCCAAAAAGGAAAAGGTTTGCCTGATGCTAGAGTGATTAACCACTTTGATCTGTCTCTACCTAGTAGCCTTTTCCATGGACACTGGATTGGTCCTAGACTGTTCAGCTTTCAGATGGATAATTATTCGATAGCACATCTAAATTCTAAACGTAGTGATAACATGGTTGAGTGCTACACAGTGCAAGAGCACCAAAATAAATAAAACACACACAAAAAAGTAGTAGTGTGAAGTGGAACAGGGAGTGCATTTATAAAAAAAATAACATGCATGAGAATGAAGAGTGAGGAGTTTGGAAGAATGAGGGCATGTATCAGCCACCATGATGCTCTGTCTACAAAGAGGGTAGCAGAACACAATCATCCCACATCACATGCCTCCTCCCCTCCAAAAGGTAATGTCAATCAATCCATTGGCTACTCACCTGTTGCACACAGCATTATTCATCTAATTATCATATCCCAGACTACATCAACAGCTAAGCAACATAAAACAAAACCTGTCAATAGAGAGATTGGCTAGTGTGCTATGCATAGCACGGCTGTATGTGCTACATCATAAACCGTAGGCAAAAGTTGCGTAAATGTGTGTACGAACCAGCGTAACTACAGTACAGGATTAGCAAAGCTGTTACACATGATTATGGCCATTTGAGTACTTCATCATGCATGCTTTCAAAGTTTGACTGGCTACATTTAACCATGTGTTTATGTATGTACGTGTATGGTATAACAGACACTACTGTTGGGAAGAACTACTTTCACCAGATGGAGGCAAAACAAAGCACCAGTTTCAGAAAACAATTCAGCTTAATCCCTACAGCAGGAAATTAGTTGGGGGGTCAACATGTGCAGTTTGAAAAGATGCTAACAGTACATGTTCGTACCGTTTCTGTACCTACAAACAGAGATGCATTCATGCATGCAGAACGAGCTACTAGTATATATACACATGCATCTGACGAAACAAAAAGCGTCAAGCTATTTCCTGCTTGGCCTATATATATAGCTAGCTCCATCGCTCTCCTTTGCATAAAGATCACCACCTCCATTCGCACGCACAAAGCTCTCTAGCTCGCAGATAAGCCAGAGAGAAAGGATGGACGAGTCGTGGAGGTGCACGATGGGCTCGGTGCTGCCGAGGCAGCGGTCGTCGGACCAGCACGCCGCCGGCCACCAGAACCTAGCCCCCGACGACTTCCGGGACGTGTACGGTGGGCCACCTCGCACGGTGCTCCTCCGCAGCTTCGGCGGCGAGGCGGTTGACTACCACTCCCCGACGGGCCACGGCCACCAGTACACGAGCTACGGCGGTGCCGAGGCCTTCTGTCGCCGGCCTTACGCCAACGGGCGCGCGGCGGCCGTGCCCACGGAGCAGGGCTTCTTCGACGACATCTTCGGCGCCCGTCGTCACATGAGGTCGAGGTCGAGTTCCAAGTCCAAGTCATCGTCGGCGGTCAGCTCCGACGAGTTCCCATCCGCCGGCTTCTGCCGGCCGGTGGCCACCGCCGGCGGCGGCAGCCGCGCAGACGCCACGCTCTCCTCCTTCACATCTAGGCTCAGGTAGGAGCTCATTGAATGACTGATTGACAGTCGTGCCAGTGGAGAAGCTGGACGATGAAAAATGCTTCACAAAATGCCTAATACAAAGCATGCATCGGGATCATCTTTATTAATGCTAATTAAGATGATTGCGGCCGCTGTATACATGGCAGGCCGGTGACGATCCCTTCGCGGCGATATGACTCGTCGCCGCCATCGACGTCGACGAGAGGGGAGTACTACCAGAGCAGCTCCACGTGCTCGACGGCCCCGTACCCGGCAGCTCGCTACTACTACGGCGACGACGCCAAGGCCGCCGGCAGCAGGTCGAACCACAGCAGAGCCGGCGGCGACGGGTCGGCAGCAACGCGACACCACCGGAACCACCGAGGGGGCAGCAGCTTCTGTTGCTTCACGTCGAACCCGGAGACCAGCAGCAATGCGACCAGCTTCCGGCAGGCAGCACGCGGGGCGCAGTCACCGGCCGCCGAGACCACCATCACCGACTACTCAGGCGCTGACTACGGGTACTACTACTCGCCGCCGTCAGCCACGTCGTCGTCGCTCTTCACCAACCCGCTGGCTAGGGCACCGCGGCGACTGGAGGAGGTAGTGATGGAGGTGAGGGAGCGGGCGCCGCTGCTGATGGACGACGGCGACGACATCGACAGCGTCGGCGCTGCTGCGGTGGATGAGGCGATTGCATGGGCCAAAGAGAGATTCTGGAGCCAGGCCCGTTAGACCTTGAATCATGATGATGCGTCAGGTCAATCAACGGCGCCATTTTGTAACGTCCATTCATTATTGAATACATTTCAGTTTGCAACGCTCCATCGTTATGGCATAGGCCATGTACAGTGACGTTTATGTGACTGTTTGGTTCACATAATGGATAACCAATAACGTAAAATCATGTTTATTTAAATCCAACTATAATCAAATACCACACTAGAAATAAATACCGGCCTATTCAAACTTGTTACCGCCGGTATTCAGGTGTGAATCATTATCATTTACGTTACATTTTATGAACCAAACGGCATCCTAATATACAGGCTTTTAAGGTGTCTAAAGATGTTTTTTGCAAAAAAAAAATGTGGAGTCGTCTCTATATAAAGATACGTCTCTGGCTCGTAACTTAAGTAGCAACAGACACCTCACTTGTACGAATTCATCAATTGTTTTATCGATTCGATGCTATACAAGTGCATTTAGGGCCCGTTTGGTTACTTTAGTCCAGAGACTAAAATTTAGTTAGTAGACTAAAGTTTAGTCTCTGCCATGTTTGCTTCTAGAGACGAAAAGTATTCAAAATGCATTAAATGAACCATAAGAGGACTAAAATATCCTTTAGCATTCTTACGCCATTAGCGCAACTAAAATAAAGGAGGGACAAAAGTGGAATTTATATGATTTAGTCCCATTTAGTCATCTCTTAAGAGACTAGAGACTAAAACGGTGTAGTCCCTGTTTTAATCCCATTGTTTGCCTAGAACTAAAATAAAGGGACTAACATTTAGTCCCTCAAACCAAACAAAGTCTTACTTCTGTATTTATTAGTATTTATTAGTGAGCTACATTTATACACTCCATTGTATAATAGTTTTTTAGTTATATGTTATGGTTGGAGAACCATTTTGGTCTCTACTATACATGCCCTTATGGGAGATTGAATACATTGGTTTCAATTTGCACACGGAACCAAGTTTACACGTGTTCACGAGAAACAACCATCAATTTGAAGAGTCAAAATTTGAAGAGGAACGGTTAACAGATATTTTATGGTAGTACTATCTTAGTCTTTACGGGAGTGTATATTGGGTACAATGCTCCCACACTTATATGGCTACACGATATCTGGTGCCATTGCAATCGGTGACATATATTTTGTTGCCACATGCAGCCAAAACCTCTAGAAGCTTCCCAGAAATGCAGGGCCATTTCTTAATCCTAAATTTCAGCAATGATACACAAAACTTGGGGTTTTGGCTGCGAAAAGAATGCAATGAACCGAAGTATACAAAAAAGAAAATCCAAGTGAAACACTAGGCCAAAGGCGAGGTTCAGCTCTCCATTCACCTTATGGACGCCGAACACCTTCCTATTTTGTCCGTGTGATGACTCTTTCTGTGATATCAATAAGAGCACGCCTTGAAGTCAGAACATCCTCGTCGTCGCTATCAGGTAGAGATTCTATAGCCTTGACTGCACGATCAGCATGTTCTCGTGCAAGCTCTTTTGTCTTTTCAATCCCACGGCTCTTCTGGAGATAGTCAAGGGCCTGCGATTTAAAGAAAAAAGTAGTTTGATTTGAGGAATCACTTTATCTAAAAATGAGCTTCATCCAAAATGAGGTGGTATATCATAGATCTATTCATCAAATTTGGTGGGATGACCACATTCATCATATTAATACTAACTAACTAAGAAGAATGATATGATGATAGATCAACTCATTCCATTCTACAAATCAAACAAACAAATTAGTGAGAAAACCAAACGAACTATAAGTTTATGGCCCCGTCCTGCTTTTTTCTAACGCTGAAAACATGCAATTTCAAGTGTGCAAGGACGTGAAGCTATATCTAGCAATTAAATACTCAGCATGCAATTAGCAGGCCATGAGAACCAATAATATTTGGAGATAACAACTGCCACGAGGTTCCTCAACATCCAAGTATCCAACTAAACTATTCAAGTCCAAAAAGGCTTGCAGCCTGTACCACTATATATCAAAATTTCTTAGCGTGCTTGGGTTCGACGCAGCCACTATCTGCAAAAAGCTTGCCTCGACTATTCCTTCCTCAGACGCCACACCTTTTTTAGGATGCCTAATAATAAGTAAACCATATAAATAAAGTTTCCTCTTTGCTAAACATTCTTTTACATCGTGTAAGTCACTAATCTTCACTAGAAACATTTGCATAATGTGTCTGTGTTCTATAGGTAAATGAAGAATGAAAAACGAAACCTGCTCACAATCTTTTAAAAAAAACTACTTACAATTTCAACATTTGCAGGATTATCAAAACCCCGGTCAACAACTTCTTGCAGTTGTGGGAATTCCTCCATCGCATATAGCATCGGGGCAGTAATAATTCCCTGCATAGTCAATGCCATGATATAATAGATATATGCCATCACACAGAAACTGTGAATTTTGTGTTGATACAAAAGCTTTAGCCTAACCATATCTCACATTTAATTCCAGTAGGGTTACCATAAAGAGATGGACAACAAAGCTCGTTATATTATGTTAAGAGTACCCGTTTAGTGTTTGTGCTTACCCCGTGTAGTTACCCGCTCACCCTTTGTAATGGGTCAGGTCCAACTAACTCAGTCTATTAATACAACACTCAACCCTGTGTTTGTTAGAATTAGGGTTTCCCACACTAGGTTCCAATTCCAACTTCTCCCTCCCTCCCTCACAGCCACCGTCTGGCAGTCCCTGCCCTTGCCCGCTGCCGGCCTCCCTTCCCTGTCTGTTGTCGCCGGCAGCTCCCCAGCCGGCCGCAGTTCCCTCCCCTCCCACTGTCGGGCAATTCCCCAGCCGGCTGCCCCTCCCAATGGACTCCCTGACCTCCGCCACCGCCGCCGCCGCTGGCGAGGCCCTCGCCGCCATCGGGGACAGCCCCATGGCGCCTGACGCAGCCGCCCTGCTCGACGCCGCTGTTGTCGCTGCCAGAGCGCGCACAACCGGCCTCCTCCACACCACCGTCGCGGCCAGCCCCCACGCACCCGACGTAGCCACGGTCGAGGCTACCACTGCCGCCAGCGCGCGCGGCCAGCCTCCTCCCTTCCCGCCTCCATCCCGAGCACCGCCTACCCACGGCGCGCCCGGCTACAGTGGCCTTGGCCTCCCCGGCTATCCGACACACACGGGCAACATCGCTGCCAACCTAGAGTCTGATGCTCTCCCCCAGCCCGTCTACCCCTATAGCCGCAGCGCTCCTGTCAGTCGCCTGTCGACTTCCCCACCTCTCGCCCGCCAGTCGCCGACTCCACGTTGGTCGTTGCCATCACCACCATCCAGACCGTCGTGGCCGCCTCGCAGGAGCGTGAGCGTGCCACATCCCTCGCCCTGGAGCAAGAACGTGCCATGGGCGTCGCGCTGACCACCCAAATGGTTGTAAGCAACGGAACTCTTACTCTCATCGAGAGGATGACACTATGAGTTGGGGCGATTTTCTATTTATTTTCTCAAACACTAACAATGTCACACCCTTAGAAGGGTTTGGGGACACATTTATAGTCCTAGGGGCTGCACTACACACTACACTACACACTGCAGCACATAGGTAGGGGCTGCACTACACACTACACTACACACTGCAGCACATAGGTGTTGTCCTCTAGATGTTAAAGTGCAGTCAAAAGACTGCTGCTGTTGTCCTACAGCAGTCAAAAGACTGTTGCTGTTGTCCTACATCAGAGATGTTGTACGGACTATCCTATTCACCACAAAACACAGATGTTGTCCTCCACACGAAGACCACATGACTTATTCCATCATTCTCTCCCTAAGTCTTGTGTGTCGTCTTGTGGGAAAGTTGAGCCATCTCGGACCTGGAACAAAACTTAAAGAACTTGATCCTCCCAAGGGGCTTGGTGAGCAGGTCAGCAAGCTGATCCTTGGTGTTGATGTAGCGCGCCATGGTGCTCCCCTTCTGCCAAACAGTCACGGATGAAGTGGTACCTCAACCGGATTTGCTTGCTCCGTTCGTGGAACACGGGGTTCTTGGCCAAAGCCAGAGCGGACTGGTTGTCCACCCAAAGTTCCACCGCTCCAACGTATCTCCCGAGTACATCACCGAGCAGGCGAGCAAGCCAGAGTGCCTGAGTTGAAGCGGTGGAGGCCACTATGTACTCGGCCTCACAACTGGACATGGCCACCAACTGTTGTTTGACCGATTGCCAGCTAATGGGGCACTTGTCGAGGAAGAAGAGGATCCCGCTTGTGCTCTTGCTAGTATCGATGTCGTCGGCGTGGTCGTTGTCGTTGTACCCGACAAGGTGTGCCTCCCCAGGGCATCTCGGGTAGTAGAGATTGTGGTCGAGAGTCCCCGCAACATAGCGGACGATCCTCTTCACAGCCTACTCGTGCTCCGTCGTCGGTCGCTGCAGGAACCGACTAACGTAGCCAACGAAGTATGCCAAGTCCGGTCGTGTGTGGACAAGGTAACGAAGGCTCCCCACAAGACGTCGATATTGTGTAGCGTCCAGCCGTCCACCTCCTCTGTCGTGCTATCACGACTCAGCTTCAGCCTCTCCTCCATCGGAGTGAGTGTTGGGTTGCAATTGGTGAGCCCGGCCAGCTCAACAATGTGTTTGGTGTAGGCTGTCTGGCGAAGTGTGATCCCCTCCTGTTGTAAGAAACCGTGTGCCACCAAGCGAGCCTTGTGCTTGATGATGGCGCCGGCTTTATCCCTCTTCAGTTTGAACACCCACTTAAGGGTGATCGCGCGATGACCACGAGGGAGATCAGCAAGCTCCCAGGTGCGGTTCGTCTCAACCGCGTCGATCTCCGACTGCATCGCGGCACACCAAGCAGCGTGTTTCTCGGTCTCCGCGAAAGACCGAGGCTCGCCATCATCGCATGCAAGATGCAACTCTCCCGCCAGAATGCGAGACGCCAGGTCCAGCACCGACGGGTCGATGAGAAGGCCCTCCACCGTACAATGTCGTAACGGCTCGCCGTCGTAGCACGCGTCGACGCGCTCCTCGTCGTGGGAAAGCGGGGTCACGAGCTCCACCGGGTCGTGCTCGACATGGGCTGGTGTCGGAGATGACGTTCCCGGAGAGGGTATCGTCGGTGCTGGAGTACGTGGTGACAAAGAGCTTGATGTAGCCGGAGTCGTGGCTGGATTGTGTGGTGGGGAAAAGCTCGTTGTAGCCGGAGCTGGAGAGCGTGGCGCTAGAGTTGGTGGAGACTTGGGGGCTGGGGTAGACCTGCTCGAAGAAGAGTTGCCTACTCCCCCGGCTCCCTCAAAGTGGACGTACTCGATGAAGTCGTCGTACATCGGAGTCGTGTCATCGTCCACCGCCTTGTACCAGGACCATCCTCGCCCTTCGTCGAACACTACATCGTGCGTCATGCGCACACGCAGTGTTCCTGGGTCAAGGATGTGGTAGGCCTTCGAGCCCTCCGCGTAGCCAATGAACACCCCTGGGGTGCTCCTGTCGTCGAGCTTGCCGATGTGGCCAAGCTCCTTGGTGAACGCGAGGCAGCCGAAGACCCGTAGGTGAGAGACCGCCGGCTTGCGCCCATGCCAAGCCTCATATGGTGTTATCCCGTTGAGTGCCTTGGTGGGCGAGCGGTTGAGGATGCAGACCGCTGTCACCACCGCCTCTCCCCAGAAGACAGCCGACATTCCCCTCTGCTTGAGGAGAGCCCAAGCCATCCCCACAACCGTCTGGTTGCGCCGCTCGACGACGTCGTTCTGCTGCGGGTTGTACGGCGCGGAGTGCCATGAATTCACCGTCGTTGTCGGTGCGCAGCACGCGCAGCTTGCGGCCGCACTCTGCCTCCGCAGCGACCTGCACACGCTTGATGGCGTTCGCAGCCTCTCCCTTGCTGCCAAGGACCATCACCCACATGTAGCGGGAGAGGTCGTCGACGAGCAGCAAGAAGTAGCGTCGTCCTCCTAGTGTAGCTGGTGTTACCGAGCCACACAAGTCCCCATACACGAGCTCGAGCCTCTCCTTGGCTCGGAAGCTCGACTGCTGGGGAAAGGGGGAGTCGTTCCTGCTTTGTCAACACGCAGACATCGCCGAATTGCTCCACATGGTCAAGGCACGGCAGGCCTCGTACCATTTCCTTGGCATTTAGCCGCTTCAGGGCCTCGAAGTTAAGATGCCCGAAGTGCTCGTGCCACTGCCATGCCCCGTCGTCCCGACGAGCAGCAAGGCAGCAAGGTTGTGCCACCTTCACGTTGAGGATGTAAAGCCGATTTGGACTCGTACGTACCTTGGCAAGAAGGCGACGAGAAGGGTCCCAGATCCTCATGACTCCGTGCTCGACCTCCACGCGCGAACCGTTCTCATCCAGTTGTCCCAAGCTGATGGTAGAGTTCCTCAACGCAGGGACGTAGTAGACTCCGGTGAGCAGTCTGTACTCACCAGACGCAACGGTGAATACGACTGAGCCGACGCCCTTTATCTCTACGCCGGAGGCGTCCCCAAACTTGACGGAGCCTCGGACGCTAGAGTCGAGCTCGGTGAAGAACTCTCGTCAACCGGTCATGTCATGAGTGGCGCCGGTGTCGAGGCACCATCCTTCAATCATGTCGTTGCTGGAGCCGTCTCCGAGGAAATCATGTGCTTTTAACTCATCAAGGTGGAGTGTCGCTGCGGTCGGTGCCGCTGGAGGTAGTTCGATGCTTGCGTGTGCTAAGAGCAAAGCTTCCTCCTCCACCTCCGCCTGTGCGGCGTTGGCCTGGCCGCGTCGTGGCTGCCGACATTCCCTAGCCAGTGGCCAAGCTTGCCACAGTTGTGACAGCTGTCATCTCGTGTCGGCTTCTTGTTGCCGACGGCGCCGCCTTGGGCGCCTCCGCGGGCACCACCCTCAGCTTGTCCTCGCACCCCGGCCTAGGCGCCTCCGCGCGCCTTGCCACGTTTGCGGCGCGGTGTCGAGGAGGACTCCCCCTTCTTGTCACCCTGGCAGTCCTCCCACTACTCCCGAGTGAAATGTAGCTTCCCGCCGATGGTAATAGGCCCAGAGAGGGCATGTGGTTCGTCGCCGTCGACGACCTTGAGACGACCAATCGCTTCTTCGATCGTCATCGTGGAGAGGTCTAGGAGACTCGATTGAGCGAGCGATCTGCTTATACTTCTCGGGGATGCAACGGAAGAGCTTCTCAATGCCTCTCTCCTCATCATAGATGTCGTCGCCGAACTGCACCATCTTCTGCAACAGTGTTGAGGCGAAGAGCAAAGTCATCAACATCCTCACATGGCTTGAAGGCCAGGTTCTCCCACTCCTTGCGAAGTGTCTGTAGTGTGGTCTTGCGGGCACGGTCGCTACCGATGCGGGTCGCAGCGATGGCGTACGAGGCCTCCTTGGCAGTCCGCTTCTAGGAAAGCGAAAACTGCATCTCGGGCGAGGCTGTAGCAATGAGGGCATCTAGCGCCCGTCGATCCTCGTAGTAGTCGACGTCACCGTACCGAACTGCTTCCCACGTGTGGCGAACCTGGAGCCGTACCCTCATCACCGCGGCCCACTCGACGTAGGATAGGCCACCCACAGCTAGGACTGATGTCCCTGACAACGGCCTGGACCCCACAGTGACCATGGTACAGATCCAGAGAGGGAGAGCCACCCTGCATGTAGAGGCCGCGATCTCCGTCGACCCGGCCGCCGCTACCGGGAGCACCGTCGGCGCGTTCGCGCCCATCTGGGCTGTCGCCGCGTGTGTTCTAACCCGGAGCGCAGTCGGCAACGTCTGCGCCTATCTAGGCTGCCGTCGCGCGCGCCCCCATGGGGGTGCGTAACTGCCCATTGTGTCGCCTGCTCTTGCGCTGCCTCCCTTGCCAGCCTGAGCTCATCGTTGGTGTTGTCGTCGCCGGAAACAGAGTTGTCGGCGCTACTACCGCGCAGAGCCTCGAGCTCTGCCGCCGCCGCACGGGCAGCATCCATCGCCTCCGCTGCTTCTACTTTCGCTCTCGCTGCTGCCAGTTCCGCGGCCGCTAGTCGTGATGCCCTCGCCGTTGTCGCTGCAGCCGTCGATGCTGCTCGCTCGCGTTCTTGTGCCACGGCGACCTCGACCTCCTGCTGACGTCGCGCACTCGAAGTGATTGAGCGTAGAGACCTGGTGTGCTAGTGAGGGGTCGTTGCGTGTGGAAGAGGCTCTCTCAGATGAAAGGTTGCTCGTCCGAGCAGGAGAAGGAACATTTGGAGCTCTTGCTTTCGACTGAGTATAGGGAGAGGCGTGGGAAGGAGATGAGCAAGAGATGTTTAGGCTGCAAGATAACCTCCCTCTGATACTGATTGTAAGCAACGAGACTCTTACTCTCATCGAGAGGATAACACTATGAGTTGGGGGGATTTTCTGTTTATTTTCTCAAACACTACACAATGTCACACCCTTCGAAGGGTTTGGGGACACATATTTATAGCCCTAGGGGCTGCACTCACTACACACTGCAGCACACAGATGTTGTCCTCTAGATGCTAAAGTGCAGTCAAAAGACTGGTGATGTTGTCCACTGCTGTTGCCGCTGTCCTACAGCAGTCAAAAGACTGTTGCTGTTGTCCTACATCAGAGATGTGCAGACTGTCCTATTCACCACAAAACAGAGATGTCCTCCACACGAAGACCACATGACTTATTCCATCAATGGCCACCACTTAGCGCCTCATCCTCGGCCATCCTCCGGTCGCCCATGCGGCTCCTCAGATAAAATTAGTTGGCACTCTACACGCTCCGGTCTTCCTCTGTCGGCACGTCTCCACCTCCCGTCCTGGTCTCCGCCGCCTCCTCCACCACTCGGCATCATCGTCTCGATCATCCAGGACCCGACGTCATGACCAAGCTTACTAGTAGTTTAGATCTTTCATGTAGTAGAGGACATTTTGAGGGTCTCTGTCATGCTTGTCAGACAGGCCGACATACTCGCCTCCCATTTACTACTTCTAGGGCTGAGCAGGCTTTTGATCTGATTCATTGTGAACTCTAAACCTCACCTATACACAGTCTCTCTGGTTATAAATACTATATGGTGATTTTGGATGATTTTTCTCATTTTCTTTGGACTTTTCCTCTTCGGTTGAAGTCTGACACGTTCACCACCCTCACACACTTCTTCGCCTAGGTATCCACCCAGTTTCATCGCCTAGGTATCTCACCGCTCTCAAGCGGATCCTAAGCTACCTCTGCGGCTCCCTCGACTACGGCCTCCTACTCCAACCATCCCCAACGTCGGAGCTCGTGGTCTACACCGACGTTGACTGGGCTAGCTAGCCCGAGTCCCAACACGCGCCGGTCCACTTCCAGTTATGTTGTGTTCCTGGGCACCAACCTCGTCTCCTGGACCGCCAAGCGACATCCCGTCGTCTCCCGCTCAAGCGCAGAGGCCGAGTATCGCGTTGTGGCCAATGGCGTGACGGAGGCCTCCTGGATGCGCCAGCTACTCCACGAGCTCCACAACCCCCTTCAGTGCGCCACCCTCGTCTACTGTCACAATGTTAGCACGGTCTACCTCTCCACCAATCCCGTGCAGCATCAACACATGAAGTACGTGGAGATCGACCTGCACTTCGTCCGCGAGCGTGTCGATGCCGGTGACGTTCGGGTTCTCAGCGTACCCACCACGCTATAGTTCGCCGACATCTTCATCAAGGGGTTACCGGAGTGTATTTTTAGACTTTCAATCCAGTCTCAACAAATGTACAGGATAGAATTGAGACCGCATGGGGTGTTTACTCGTTTAGGGTTTGGGGTTTACCCAGTGTGATTACTCGCTCACCCCTGTGTAATGGGCCAGTCCCAGCTAACTCAGTCTATTAATACAACACCCAACCATGTGTTAGGGTTAGGGTTTCCCGCATATTATACTGATCTAGACAACGGTAATCTTTTCTAACTGATATGTGAAGTCAACACATCAACAAAAATGCAATCACCGAAAAATCGTTTGTGGTGAAAGCTATCACGAGAGTGGCATCTCCAAGATGGCAACAAACATGTAGCAGTAAAACAATTTGTGCTAGACAATGCAGTATATGCATATTAACCAAGGAAGCCTTTTTAAACACAAGGCAGAGAAACATGTATAGATCTCCCATAAGTTCCTAATGAAGTCTACAAACACTATTACGACATTATTGACTTAAAGAAAGATAAATGTATATTTCAGATGATAGACATGATTACATTTTCAGCCACTGCGAAGTAAATAGAATGAAGAAACTTAAGTAATTATTCTCACGTGGCGAATATCAGACAATGAACCCTTCCCAAGGGATGCAGAGGTGCCGGTGAAATCAAGAACATCATCAATTAACTGGAAGGCTAGACCCTGCATGCACCAAATTAACTAAGATGTCACCAAGTTAACAGAAATAGCTTGCAAGTTAATGAATTCAAGAAAAGGAACGGGAAATGTAAGATGTTTTACAAACCAGGTTTCGACCATATTCATATGCAAGCACCGAGACCTCAGTTGTGTGCCCTGCAAGAATAGCAACAGCCTTGCAACTATTTGATATCAATGATGCCGTTTTGTAGTATGTCTTCTGCAGGTAGTACTCCATGCTGCATTTGCAAGAAATCTATATCAGAATTTACTAATAAATACATGGATGAATGGACAGAAGAGTAAAACAAAAGTAAAAAAATGTGCAAGAATTTCACACTGCAACTCTTGGTATAAATTTCAGATCTGACTAAGCAACTGAGACCATGATAAAGAGAACATATTAAACCTTCGCCGTTGCTCTCTGCTTGTTGAGATCTGCATAGTTTCACCAGTAACTAGATGTTCTACAGCAGTTGCCATTAGAGAAACCACCTGTATAGACAAGGTAGAAACCAGTCGGTGATGATATAGACAGCTTGCAAGAAAAGAGCACATGGGCACGGTAACCACAAGGATAGATCTAGATGTAGAATTACAGCACAGGATAAGCTTGTTATGCTACTGAATACCGAGGAAATGGAATTTAAGACCAGAGCAAGTGCATGAATGAGATCCATGAAATGAGTCTAATGGCATCCACAGAAGCAACTGATATAGCATATAACAACTGTAATTTCCCTTCAGAAGATCAAATAAAGTAAACATATTGCATATTATTGAAGTTGCTAAAAACAAATGAATAAGACATGTCGATTTACCTCTGTGTTCCCAAGTGCTGCAAGGGCCACACATGCTCTAGACAGAAGGAAATCACCAGCCAGCACAGAAAGCTAGAGACAGAACATTCGATGAATACTGTTGTCAGACAATCTCAACTGTAGAAAGCTCTCCAGTTTAGAAAGAGAACCACAAAGAAAGCAGTTTTGAGAACATATCTTAACGCTGCTGCCTTAACAAAAAAAATGGTGCTCCTGTTATTCTGTAACTTCAAGATGAGAGTGCCAACTAATTTAATCCTTATAAAAAAGAGTTTGCTTTCCAAATATCCTAACTTCATATTAACCTGGAACCCAATGAAGTTTTTATTTACCTGCTAGAGCATGAATGCACACCAGTTCACTGTGTTAAATGTCTATGCATGTGCCCTTGTTGTATTCGGTCTCATATATAGCTCCTTCCTTGCTTTTTACAGTCTCTGTCATGTATCAATGTATATATTCAGGCCTAGTGCCCTCATATTGAATATAAATGCTATTCGTAACATGGTATACGGATCCAAAAATTAGGGTTAGAATTATTACTCTCTTTCCATAACCATTCCTCACATCGTTTGGTGGCGCTCTGTCATGTCGCCTTGCAGCTCTGCACATATTTGCAGTCAGCTCCTTTGGCCTGGCGACCCCCATCTTCATGACTGTTGGAGTTCGCTCGTCGACTGCGACCTGTCTACCGGCGCTCGCTCATGTCCGCCTCTCGCCGGTGTGCCCGCCTGCCGGCGCATGCTACAATCACCCACCATCGCCCACTCCTATCGGCTGGCTCGTTTGCTCACCTCCCGCTCGCACATGTCGCTTCTAGTTGCCCATGCCGGTTGCCTCTGCTTGGTCAAGTGTCATGTGCTATCTCCAGCGCCGCTCCTCCGTCAGTGAACTTGTTAAAAAAACTTGGTCGAGGAGGGAAAGACCGCTCTGCTGGTATTATATTAAGAGACCGAAACATGGTCTCGCCGAGAAAAACCCCGAACCCTGGCCCCCCACTACTAGCGGGTCATCATCGCCCACCCTGGAACGGCCCAGCCGCGGGGTGGCGCACAGGACGTAACCCGAGAGCGGGTGAAGCACAACGACGGCATTTTTTAACCAAGTCAGAAATTCGCCCCCGAAGGGGATCGAACCCAGGACCTGGAAATGCTACTCGGAAGCCTTAACCATTACGCTAGAGGCCCTTTCGCCGTCTGTGAACTTGTTACATTCACAATTCCGTGATTGTTAAGTCTTCAAAAGAAGTTCATCATCTGCTTGTCTAAGATGTCACCATTTTCCTCCAACGGTGATGCTCTCGTCCTTCGTTGTCCACTGCTATTTCATGGGACCATCTATCATGTCTGGGTTCCTCGCATATGCTACCACGTGTGGCATGCACCTCTAGGAGTTTCTCACGAGCAAGCTTCCATGCTCGCCTTCTTAGATACCAAAGGCAATTGATGAAGACAAGGCAAAGTTTCTCGCTGATTTTGATGATCTCATGGCATCATATGAGTCTTAGTTCAATGCTTACAAGTTGTGGTTGCATCAGGATGCTCGTGTCAGTTCTGTTCTTGTTGCTAGTGTGGAGGATCAATTTGTTGTAGAGATTGTTCCATTTGATCAGTCTCATCAGATGTGGACTTCTCTTCAAGATCGTTATGAGAGTACTAGCCACTATACTTATCTCACCGCTATTCGTCGATCAGCTGTTACGTCAGGGAATTACACAATGGATGAGCTCCACATATAGATGTCTGCAATTTGGCGGCAGCTTGATGCTCTTGATCCGTAATTGTTCCCATGGTTATTGAAACGGCGCTAAAATGACGTTTAAACGATAAAATGCTATTAGGGCAATGAAACGTTGGGACGTTTTTTCAATTCGTCGTAAAACGTTGTTTTATAACGTTTAAATATAAAGTTTTAGCATTTAAACGCTACCCATGAGTTTAAAGTCAAAACTCTGTTTAAAGTCAAAACTCCACCCATGAGTGTTTCAGTATTTCGTCGTTTTAATAACCTTGGTTGTTCCCTGACACCTACGAGTTTGCCCTGGTCAGTCGACTAACCTTCAGTTTCATCGGGCATATGACTTCTTGACTTGACTTCGTGATGGGATTAAGCCTCTTTATGCTCAGCTACTCGCTCGCTATCCTCCTGTTTCACTGATGGATGCTCTTGTGAACGTTCATAATGGGGAGGCTCGTCTTCGTGTGGTTAGTTTACCGCCATCTTATTATGTGTTGGTTGCTCATTCTATGTTCTCTCGACCTCTTGTTACTCCACTGCCTTTACATTCGTCAGCACCCCCTCCAACACGTGGCAAGAGTGGTGGTCTTCACGACAACTATTGTGACAAAGATGGTCATGTAGGGGTTTTTTCTACAAAAAGGAGCATAAGGCTCAGGCTCGCCGTTCTTTAAAGTCTGCTAGTAGTGCCAGTACTAGAGGTTCTCGGGGGAGTTATGTCAATTCAGTCACTCAGGTGATGTTGTTTCTCCTTCATCACCATGCTGCCTCTTCACCGCAAGGTGTTGCTAGTCATGCGACTTCGTCTTCGACTCTGCCAGGTTTTGCTGCTGCTTCTCGATCCTTTTTACCCTCATCCTTTACCTCAACATCTCTTGTTGACCCACTTTCTTTATTTCTTGTTCATATTTGATGTTGCTATGGCTCGTGTGCTGAATTTTGGCCCGACACCTTCTATTGTGCCTTCTTCTGTGTTTTCTTAGGAGTATTCGGTTGTGATTCCAGACCACACTGTGAAGCCTACTAGGACACAGGTCTGCACACGACATCATCTCTCAAATGCTCCACCATCTTCTGATGTGCTCAATCCTTCTGATGTTGCAGCTTCTCCTGATGGATCATCTTCTACTGAATCATCTCCTGTTGGGCCATCCTCACCTAGTATCTCTTCACCTGAGCGGCTGAGCCGCTACTTCATCAAAGTCATTGATCTCGTCAACCTATCGATTTGTATGGTTTTGGACCAGTTACTTGGCAAGGTTTTGGTGGTATTGTTCTTTCTGAACCGATTTATTATTGTGAACTAGCAATGTGCACGTACGCTGTTACGCTTTTCATTTATGCTTAAGTATAGAGTACAAAACACAAATACATATATGTTCTATTGGCTATGTGGTTGTGAATATAGGTTTAGAGCCAACAACCATAGTTCGAATTCCTATTTGTGCATAATTTTAGCATTTTTACTATTCAAATGTGAGGGAGAGAAGCATGACGATCGTGGAATCATGAAAAATGGTGCTTTAATATAATAGAGAAAAATGCACGTACATTGCTATGGTTTCTATTTATACTTGAGTATAGAGTATAAAACACAAAGATATGTGTGTTCTGCTGGTTATGTGGGTGTAAATGCGGGTTTAGAGCCAATAAACATAATTCAAATTCTTATTTATGCATAAGTTTAGCTTTTACCATTTAAATGTGTGAGAGCGCGATGGAAAGCGTGGAACCGTTGAAACTGATGTTTTATATATTTTGTGAATGGGTGAGGAAATTGTGATGGTTGAGGAAATTAATGCGCTTGAGCGTACCAACACATGGGACCTTGTTTCCCATCCTCATATCCATCTTATTACTTGTAAATCGGTTTATATAAGGTCAAGACCCATTCTGATGATTCTCTTGTGCATTATAAAGCTCATCTTGTAGCTCATCATTTTCAATAGAAGCATGGTAGTGATTATGATTGGACGTTTCCTCCTGATCTCATATGACCATAGTCAGTTCGCACTCTTTTTGTTGTGGCCTTTGTTCATAAGTGGTCTATCTCTTGCCTTGATGTCAAAAATGCCCTACTTGATGGTGAGTTGAGTGAGGTCTATATGCAGCCACCTCCTAGGTATTCTATTCCTGAGGGTATGGTTTGTCGTCTTCAACGCTCTCTTTATGGCCTAAAGCAGGCTCCTTGGGCTTGGTTTAAGTGTTTTTCTTCTATGATCACTACTGCTAGTTTTTTTATGAGCAGTAGGTTTTCTTCTATGATCATGCTTTTTTGTGCACAACATCTCATGAGCGAACTCTTCTTTATGTTGATGATATGGTTATCACTAATGATGATCCTCAATATATTGTATTTTGTGAAAGCACGTCTAAGTGAGACGTTTCTTATGTCTGATATTGGTTCTCTTTGTTATTTTCTTGGGATTGAGGTCTCCTCCACACGTGAGGGCTTCTATATGTCTCAAGAAAAAGTACATTCAGAGCCATCGTGCTTCTCTTACTAACCACCACACTCTGAGACTCCCATGGAGCTCAATGTTCATCTCGGTGCCATCGACAGTGAGCCTCTTGATGATCCTACCCACTATCGTCACATGGTCGGAAGTCTTGTTTATCTTGGTGCCACTCATCCGGATATTACTTATTTTGTGTATGTTTATAATCAGCTTGTTTCACGTTCACCCCCCCCCCCCCACTTAGCTCCACTATCACCCGCTTCGTGTTTTACATTATCTTTGTGGGACTATCTCGTGTTGTCTATTCTTTCCGCGGACAAGTTCTTCACAACTCCAGGTCTAATGTGATGCTAACTGGGATAGTGATTCCTCTAGTCGTCGATCTCTTCCTGCATATTGTGTTTTTCTTGATGTTCCCTCGTTGCTTGAAAGACTAAGAAGCAAGTAGCAGTTTTCCGTTCAAGTACAGAGGCTAAGTTGCATGCTATGGCTCTTGTGACAACAGAGATGACTTCGTTAAGATGGTCGCTTGCAGATTTTGGTGTTTCTGTTTCTATGATGACTCCTCATTTGACTGACAGTACAAGTGCTATTAGTATTGCTAGTAATATGGTCAAACATGAACTTACTAAGTATATTGGTGTTGATGCATTTACATGCGTGCACCTCTGTTTACAAATCGTCCGACTAATCGCGATTAATCGCGATTAGTCGGGCTGGTCGCCGGTAAGTGGCCGACTAGGGGGACGACGCGATTTGTTTTTCTGGTCGTCCAAGTCGTCGATTAGGCGTCCAAATCGTCCGATTAGTCGTCCGATTAGCCATTTCTGGTCGACCAGTGCACGGCGGGCTAGATGTGCTATTGGGCTTCACCGTTTTTTGGGCCCAGTAGCCGCATAAATCTGTTGGCGCCCCTAAACCCTAAAGCCTCCCTTGTGCCTGCGCCCCTCTCCTAAACTTTCTGTCCTCTGCCGGCGGCGGCTGCTCCAGCCTCCAGGGCTCTCCACCGTCCACCAGCGCCGGCGTGCAGCTCATCCTTGAAGGTCGTCCCTGCCCCCTGCTCATCTACAAGGCACAAGATGAGCTCGTCATCCCTGCTCCCCTCCTTCCCCCTTGTCTGCACTCTGCAGTTTTGCATTCTGCGCAGCAGTACCCATTTGTTTGGATGCTGCTGCTGCTTTTTGCTTGGATGCTGATCTGCTCTAGGTAGCAGACTAGCAGGTACTCTATTGTTTCACTTATGCTGCATTCACTGGTTTCACTTATATATAGCTCATTCACTGGTTTCACTTATGCTGCATTGCTGCTAGCCTGCTACTGTTATATTTCAGTAATTCAGTTCCAAACTTCCAATTTAATTTCAGTTCTATATGGCTTATATGCCTAGAAATACATATATATATGGCTTATATGCCTAGGAATATACATAGGACGACTAGGGACGACCAGAGGCCGACCAGAACCGATTAGTCGACCTAATCGTTGCCCTAATCGCGATTAGGCGCCTGGTCGGTCCTGTCGGTCGACTAGCTGGTCGCCTGACTTGAAATCAGTGGCGTGCACAGGTTTCAGATGATGCAATTGGTCTTCGCTTGAGCCTTCAGAGCTTCAGTTGCCTGATTTCTTCACATAGGCACCAACATAGATTTTTATCTCTCCAAAATTCAGTGTGTTTGATCTACCTTGAGTTTGAAGGGGTGTTAGATACATATGCATATGCCCTTGTTGTATTTGGTCTCATATATAGAGTTCTTGTTGTACACGATCTCTATCTTATATCGGTGTATATACTCGGACCTAGTGTCTTGATATTGAATATGAGTGCTATTCATAACACATTGGATGCTAGAACTTTCCAGAGTTTGGACTTATTATTTAAGTAGTTAGTCTCAATGCATAGGAACAATACAGTTATAGGGTGTTTGGTTTAAGGAATGAGTTGGTCCATCATCTTCTCACTCCTCGTTTTTTTTTTTGGTTTGTGGAATGTATTGAGTTGATCCATCACCACCTCATTCCTCATAGTTAGTTAGTACTAATATGAGGAATAGGGTCACACCACCAAATTTGAGGAATGGACCCATGATACACCAACTCATTTTGGATATAGTAATTCCTCAAATCAAACACCTCCCTAGTATACTTCATGTGTGAATACCTTGTTCCCCATGATGAGATTCAATGAACTGACACCACGCCTAGTATCAGCATCATCAAGAACATCATCATGCAGAAGGCTTGCGACCTGCAGAAGATAAAAAAAATTGAGGGAAAAAACAGAATAACAATGTGTGGTCTAAAGGATAGCCACAATACTAACATGAATCATTTCAGTTATCTCAGCAATGTTCTGTTGCCTTGTGCGGAGTTTATCTGCCAATATACTGAGAACTCTTCCTTCTGTTGACTCTGACAAAGGAAATTTCAGAGCTGATGCCATGAGCAACAAAACCTGCCAATACAAATTAGAGCATTAGAGACACGAAAGATCAAGAAGAGAGGAGGCACCAACCAAGAATAAAATGATAATGTAGTCATTTGTTTAAAAAATAATCCAGAAATTGAGTTACCGTAGGTCGGAATCTTTTTCCCTCTGCTCCCACCTTGAAAAAGTACTCAGCTGCTGATGCCAGTTTGGGGACCTGCAAATGCAACTTTCAAGCAATTTAGGGCTCTAAGAATGAAATTTTGGCCATCACTAGATCAATGATGCATCAAATCATATTTGCTACCAGTAGTCCACAGGAGTACTACTCAGATGACTAGATGAGTTCTGGTGAACAGGATCAACTGCTTACTGACCTCAGCAGCCACCATGGATCGTAACCTATTTGCAAGAAGTGATAGCTCATCGGCGACTAATTCAAATGGATCTTGCTGTTCCTGAGAACACGAGAAAATTAGAGTCTTCAGACTATATTACAGTCAAAAAAAGCCTCTACATTTCCAACAAAATAAAAGGCTGAGGATAAATTCAGAACAGATTAAGAGCCAGTTTGGTAGAGTTCCTCTTCTAGATTCTCAGTGGAAGTTGATTCTCTGTGAGAAAAAAAATTTATTGAAATTGATTCTCTAGGATAAAAACTAACTATATAGTGATTCTGTGTGTGAAGTGAATCAGGAGAAGCTACTTTTTTTAGCCCCCAGCCTCATTGTTCATTTCATAGAAATAGAACCACTTGACAGAATCAGTACACTCATTAAAAAACTGTTTGGCAGACGTGCTCCTGGATTCAGCCTAGAAGTTGCTCTTTAAGCTCTGCCAAACTGGCCCTAAGATAACCTTTGATTCATGTCAAAACAACATCAAAGCCTTATTGTTGCAATATGAATGGAACTTTCTTTCAAGTCCATACAACATGATGGTAAATTGCCAACTACTTGAAAAGGCAAGAGATGTGGCCCTTGGGAACATCAAATGATGAAAAGAAAATTAAATTGTCCTGTACAAGTTTCAAATGATCTATAAAGCACAATGTGTTCTTTGCCATATTAGCTTAGTCAAACCAGGAACAATATCCTAGTACCTGGCTGCATTACAAGTTTTTATATGAATTAACAGCTGAAAGACATTTTACCCTTTTTTTCTGGAGATGGAGGAACAGCATATCTATGAAAAGGAATCATATTGGGTCTATAACCTTTATAGAAGCTTGCTCATATGATAACTAATGTGCAGCGATAGCATCAAGATAGGCTTAAGATGAGAAGCCATCGATTGACAGTGCATTAGAAAAAGGGTACACACAGTGCTACAGACAAGAGATGTAATAGCAACAAGATGCAGTCAACTGAATAATGTGACACCCAATGATTTACTTTGTGCATTTATGTCAACTATCATTTCATTTCATACTTCATGTGTTAAATTATGCCCTACCCTAACCCTTTTATTGAAAGAAAAGGGCGAAGTGATCATTTCACACTGAATGAGCAGCACAAAACGAATGATAACAGAGATGAGACATCAACTACCTGAGCCCTGGAAGCCCCGTCCTGGCGAACCTGGTATTGGGCCTCATGCAACCATCTGGAGCTCACAAGAGCAGCTCCTCTGCAACCAACTACCTACTAAACGATACAAAACGTAGAGAGCCTGTATCAGCAGTTCAGCACAACGGAAAAGCCAGACTTTTCCCATACTGCGTTTAAACGTCAAAACTCTAATAAGATGTTGAAACCGTGTTTTAGCATTCTAAACTGTAAAACGCAGTGTTTCAAGCGTTTTAAACCATTAGCTACTTTTGGACCCAGTCTGTTAATTACTTTTGGGTCCAATCCGGCTCCTGAGTGAAGTTTTGGTAAGCCACTAACCTCTTTGTTTTGGTATTTAACTTCATGTTATTGTCTGAAATTATAATATATTTATAGTTTTCCTATGTTGTTTAAAATTACGTTTAAACTTTGTTTAAACGTTTGTTTAAACATTTAAAAGTCAAAATTTCACCCATGAGTATTTAAACGCTTTATTGTTTTAATAACCTTGCATATGAAGGACCTGTTGCTATTCCTTATGGTTTACGGGACTAGGCAGCGTATTAACGAGGGCAAACTCGCGCGAATGCCATCACTAGGAGCGCCACTCCGAACGGTCTACAGGAGCACGGCATAAACGCAAACACAACGCGGGCGGTGGCTGGCAGCTCGGCCGCCAGCAAGCAGGCAAGCACCAGCGGCAGAGGGTAAAGTACGGGAAGGGAACGGGGCAGTGGACCTTGCTCCGAATCTGGGAGGCGAGGGGTATGTAGTGCCGACCCAGGAGGCCAGTGCCACCGCCGGCTGACGAGGTGGACAGGAGCCTCTGCGCCTGGGCACCGCCGCCACCGATCGCGGCCAGCGTGGCGACGCGGCGCGCGAGAGTCCACCGCCAGGACATGCTTCGGCTGCTCCCGAGATCGGGGGAGGAAGAATGAGCTTGTAGAAAAAGTCAGAGACGAAAAGGGAGGCGGCGGCCGCCGCTCGGTTTGTGGGTTGGAACGGAGGCGCCACCCGTGGCGTGGAGGAGGGTTACGTGGATCGGTGGATGCGCCCGTTCTGCCACAGTGCCACGTCTAGTGGTGGAATGCGCCTGCACGAAAAGGCCCAAGCCCACGAGGGAACTTTACATGTGTTTTCTACGTTTGGGTGTTTGGTGTCGCATTAAATATTTAAATATTAAATATAAGTATTAAATGTAGATTTAGTTAGATTTAATAAATATGTTTTATCTTTTAGTTTTTATGTGTAATTAGTTTTATAACTGGATTATATTTAGTATCCTTAATTATTAATTAAATATTTGATGTGATGGGTTTAAATTTTAGTGGTGCGGAACTAAACACCCACTTCAGGCATAGTATATATAAAATTTGTAATTTTAGTAACTTTGTTATTTATATTTTGAGTGCTAGTTTGAAAACTTAAATTTCTTTATAATTTTTTATTTATAGAACGGGCAATCTAGGAGGTGTTATTTGAATAAGACAATTAGTTATTTATGGAAGGTTTACCTCTCTAGGTTTGGCTCCTCGTTTCAAACTAGTGTCACACTCGGATTTAAGGAGTAAACTCGGGTACGTCTCATATGTGTTAAAGAAAAAGAACATATATAATTACCAAGTGTATAGAGATAAATGTCACAAATATTATTACATTGTGGAAGTGTCTTACAAAAATAAATGATAACAAATAAGCGAACTAATATTATTCCTTGGTGTCATTAAGCTGACTCGGAGACGCCTCCTAAACTTCATCGTACTCCTCTTAGTAGTCCTCCTCCTGGGCTACCTGCTCTTCACCTGGGGTTATATATCGCAAGGGTGAGCTCACAAGAGCTCATAAGAAGTGTAAGGCTGATAAACAAATAATTGTTAAAGCTGAGCATTGCTTTTAATAAATTGGTCAAATTTTATTAGCAGTTACTAAATGTATGTATATACCCTAAAATAATAGTAGATTAAAATTAATAATAAAACCACAATGTGATGCATATGACAAATTAAGTTTAATTCCATAACTTAATCATGTGCGTGTCCGAGCCGCTCATGGTCGTGAGCACGGCTGATATACCAATTTTACACTCTACAGAGGTTGCACATCTTTACCCACAAGCCATGCTACCTGAAAGGGAAATGTGCCCTTGGGCAATTTCTATAATGTTTTGGTGATTAAGTGTCCAACACATTTAATTGAGTTCTAATGTGCAAAATAAAGTGAGAAGTGCAAATCAAGGAAAAAGGTATGTTTCTAGACTTGGTGAATTGTTTTGTGTACTAACATGGTTATCCAAGTGCTAGAAACAGTGACTAAAGAAGAAAGGAAAAGGGAAAAGCTTGGCTCTATGCGGCCAATCCTCAGCTCGGCTTGGCACACCGGACTGTCCGGTACGCTAGGCTGGTCCGCGTGAAAAGGCCGCTATCGGGACTCGACGACGGCGTATGGCTATAATTCATCGGACCGTCCGGTGGTGCACCGGACTGTCCGGTGAGTCATCCGCGGCGAACTCGTCGCCCTCGGGAAAAGCAAAGGGGCGACGTGGCTATAATTCACCGAACTGTCTGGTGGTGCACCGGACTGTCCGGTGAGCCAACGGTCGGCCGCGCAATCTTCACGCGACACGTGGACTGCTCCAACGGTCGGCTGGTGCGCCAATCAGCCCAGAGGAGCAACGGTCAGATATGCCAAATTTGGAAGGAGATCAAGCACCGGACCGTCTACAGGACCTGTCCGGTGGCGCACCGGACTGTCCGGTGCGCCACTCGACAGAAGGCAAGGATAGCCTTCCATGTTGATCTTCAACGGCTCCTAGCTTCCTTGGGGCTATAAAAGGGACCCCTAGGCGCATGGAGGAGTCACCCAAGCATTCACTAAGCATCCTAAGACTCCAAGACTCCAACTTCACGCATTCGATTCTTTGTGATAGTGATTTGAGCTCCATTTGAGTTGTGAACTCCGTGTGTTGTGTTTCGAGCTCAAGTCATGACTTGTGTGCGTGGTTGTGCTGCGTATTTGAGTCTTGTGTGTGTTGCTCTTCCCAACCTTACTCTTGTGCGGTCTTTGTGATCAATTATGTAAGGGCGAGAGGCTCCAACTTGTGGAGATTCCTCGCAAACGGGAAGAAGACTATAAGGAAGAAAGTCGTAGTATTCAAGTTGATCATTGGATCACTCGAAAGGGGTTGAGTGCAACCCTCGTCCATTGGGACGCCACAACGTGGAAGTAGGCAAGTGTTACTTGGCCGAACCACGGGATAAAATCGTGTGTCTCTTGTGTTGATCTCTCTGTGATTGTTTGTGTTCATAAGAACTCGCTTCAAGGTACTTAGCCGTACTAACCCTCATAACTAAGTTGTGGCTATTAGTGTTTGATTTGTACAGGATCACCTATTTACCCCCCCCCCCCCTCCCTCTAGGTGCTCTCAATTGGTATCAGAGTCGTACTCTTCATCTAAGGGACTTACCGCCTGAAGAGATGGATCCTAAGGGAAAGGGGATGGTGGTCAACGACAAGGAAGAGGAGTCCTTCCTCAACGAGCCTAGAGACGACAAGACAACCGACTCAGGCTCGAGTCACAAGAAAAGAGACGGGAAGAAGAAGAAGCGCATCAAGAAGATCATCTACTACGACAGTGATGCCTCGTCTTCTTCACCACACGACGACGACGACTCCTCGTCAAAGAAGAAACCGGTTAATCAAAACTATTCATTTGATTATTCTCGTATTTCGTACAATTCTAATGCTCATTTAATATCAATTCCTCTTGGAAAACCTCCCCACTTTGATGAAGAAGACTATTCTTTCTGGAGTCATAAAATGCGTAGTCATTTATTTTCTCTCCATCCTAGTATCTGGGAGATTGTTGAAAACAGAATGCACTTTGATAGTACTGACAATGCCATGTTTATTAATGAGCAAATTCATAAAAATGCCCAAGCCACTAATGTTTTGCTAGCATGTCTGTGTAGGGATGAATACAACAAGGTTAGCGGCTTGGACAATGCAAAGCCGATCTGGGACACCCTCAAGATATCTCATGAGGGAAACGACACCACCATGATCACCAAAATGGAGTTGGTGGAAGGCGAATTAGGGAGATTCGCCATGATCAGGGGTGAAGAGCCAACACAAACCTACAACAGGCTCAAGACCCTGGTGAAAGGGAAATGTGCCCTTGGGCCATTTCTATATTGTTTTGGTGATTAAGTGCCCAACACATATTCTCCAAGTGTTAAATTGTGTCAAAGATTGAAGAAGTGCAAATCATGTAACAAGGTACGTTTCTAGACTTAGTACATTGATTTGGGTACTAATGTATTGTATCTAAGTGCTAGAAACATGAGAAAATAGTTTGGGAAAGAGTTGGATGTGTGCAGCCAACTGCTGCTCGGTCTGGGTGCACCGGACTGTCCGATGGTGCACCGGACAGTGTCCGGTGCGCCAAACGAGTCCAAGGTGAACCGGCCGCTCTCGGGACTCGACGGCGACGTACGGCTATAATTCACCGGACTGTCCGGTGAGCCAACGGCTGCCAGCACAACGGTCGGCTGGGGGCACCGGACTGTTCGGTGTGCACCGAACAGTGTCTGGTGCGCCAACCAGCCCGGAGTTGCAATGGTCGGCTGCGCCAAATTAGGAAGGAGATCCGCACGGGACATGCTACAGTGACTGTCTGGTGGTGCACCGGACTGTCCGGTGTGCCACCCGACAGAAGGCAAGAATTGCCTCCCTTATTGGTCTACAACGACTCCTAGCTGCCTTGGGGCTATAAAAGGGACCCCTAGGCGCATGGAGGAGTCACCCAAGCATTCACTAAGCAATTCTAAGTCTCCACACTCCGTCTCCACGCATTTGATTGATCGTGTTAGTGATTTGAGCTTCGTTCTAGTTGTGAACTCTCTATGCTTCATTTGAGCTCAAGTCTTGGCTTATGTGCGTGCGTTGTGCTGCGGATTTGTGTGTGTTGCTCCCAACCTTACTCCTGTGTTTACATTGTGATCTTTATTGTAAGGGCGAGAGGCTCCAACTTGTGGAGATTCCTCGCAAACGGGAAAAGATATAAGCAAAGAAAAGTCGTGGTATTCAAGTTGATCATTGGATCACTTGAAAGTGGTTGAGTGCAACCCTCGTCCATTGGGACGCCACAACGTGGAGGTAGGCAAGTGTTATACTTGGCCGAACCACGGGATAAATCATTGTGTCTCTTGTGCTGTCTTTCTTTGTGATTCGCAAGAGCTCTCTCTATAGTCACTTGGTTCTCTTGAGCACTAACATCTTTATAACCAAGTTTTGTGGCTATTAGTTGTTGAATTCTACAGGATCACCTATTCACCCCCCCCTCTAGGTACTCTCAATTGGTATCAGAGTCGTTCTCTTCACGTAAGGGACTAATCGCTTGAAGAGATGGATCCTAAGGGAAAGGGGATGGTGGTCAACGACAAGGAGAAGGAGTCCTTCCTCGACGAGCCTAGAGATGACAAGCCCACTGAGTCTGGCTCGAGTCACAAGAAGGATGGGAAGAAGAAGAGGCGCATGAAGAAGATTGTCTACTACGACAGCGACGAGTCTTCTTCTTCACCAAGAGACGACGACGACGAGAAAAAGAAACCGGTTAATTCAAATTATTCATTTGATTATTCTCGTATTCCTTTTAACTCAAATGCTCATTTGCTTTCAGTTCCTCTTGGTAAACCTCCACACTTTGATGGAGATGACTACTCTTTTTGGAGTCACGAAATACGTAGTCATTTATTCTCTCTCCATCCTAGTATTTGGGAGATAGTCGAAAATGGAATGCAATTTGATAGTACGGATAACCCTGTATTTATTAACGAGCAAATTCATAAGAATGCACAAGCTACCACTGTTTTGCTAGCTTCGTTGTGCAGGGATGAATACAACAAGGTGAGCGGCTTGGACAACGCCAAGCAAATTTGGGATACCCTCAAGATCTCTCATGAGGGTAATGATGCCACCATGATCACCAAGATGGAGTTGGTGGAAGGCAAGCTGGGAAGGTTCGCAATGATCAGGGGAGAAGAGCCAACACAAACATACAATAGGCTCAAGACCCTGGTCAACAAGATTAGGAGTTATGGGAGCACAAGATGGACGGACCACGGTGTCGTCCGACTTATGCTAAGGTCATTCACGGTAATTGACCCCCATCTTGTTAATCTAATTTGTGAGAACCTAGGTACACCAAGATGACGCCCGAAGAGATTCTTGGAAAATTTGTGAGCGGGCGCATGATGGTCAAGGAGGCAAGATATGTTGATGATGCATTAAATGGCCCCATGCCCGTCTACGAGCCTCAACCCGTTGCTCTCAAAGCAACAAGTAGCAGGGAGGCGCTACCAAGCAAGGTGGCACAAGTAGAAGCGGTCGGGCTAAATGAAGATGAGATGGATCTCATCATCAAGCGCTTCAAGGCTGCATTGAAAGGACGCAAGGACTACCCCAACAAGAGTAAAGCAAAGGGAAAGTGCTCCTGCTTCAAATGTGGTAATACAGGTCATTTTATTGCTCAATGTCCCGATTATGAAAATGACTAGGGAGAAGAAAGACATGTGAAGGAGAAGAAGAAAAGCTATAGGAAGGCTAAAGGCGAGGCGCATCTTGGCAAGGAATGGGACTCGAACTGCTCGTCATCCAACTCCGATGATGAAGGATTGGCAGCCTCGGCATTCAACAAATCCTCTCTCTTCCCCAATGAACGCCACACTTGCCTCATGGCAAAGGAGAAAAAGGTAAGCGTTCGAGAAACCCCTAAGTACTCTACTTCTAGTGATGAGGATTCTAGTGATGATGAAGTAGATTATACTAGCTTGTTCAAAGGATTAGATAGAGCTAAAGTAGAAAAGATTAATGAATTGATTGATGCCTTAAATGAAAAAGATAGACTACTAGAGAGGCAAGAAGACATTTTGTATGAGAAACATGACAAATTTGTTAGTGTTCAAAAGTCTCTTGCCTTAGAAATTAAGAGGAATGAATTACTATCTACTGAGTTATCTACTTGCAATGAATCTATCTCTAGTTTAAAGACTTTGAATGATGATTTAAGTGCTAAGCTAGAAGTAGCAAATAGATCAAGTTCATGCGTTGAACATGTTGTTATTTGCAATAGATGCAAGGACTTTGATATCAATGCATGTGATGAACATCTTGCTTCTATTGCTAAATTAAATGATGAGGTGGCAAGTCTTAATGCTCAACTTAAGACTTGCAAGATTGATTTTGATAAACTAAAATTTGCTAGGAATGCCTACACTATTGGTAGACACCCCTCAATTAAGGATGGACTTGGCTTTCGAAAGGAAGCCAAGAACTTAACAAGCCAAAGGACTCCCATTTCCAACAAGGAGAAAGGGAAGGCCCCTATGGCTAATAGCATTCAAAGGAATCATGCTTTTATTTATGATAGAAAGTGTTCTAAAAATGTGCATTATAATAGGAGTTATGTTGATTATAATGATTCACATGCTATATTTGCTTCCAGCTCTACTTTTGTGCATGGTAGGTCTAGGAAAAGTAATATTGTGCATCATGTGCCTAGGAGAGTATGTGATAAACCTTCTATAATTTATCATGCTTGCAACACTTCATTTGCACTTGTATGTAAAAATGAAAAAATAGTTGCTAAAAAATTGGGATCCAAATGCAAGGGAGAAAGACTTGTATTTGGGTTCCAAAGACCATTGTGACTAACCATGTAGGATCCAACAAGAGTTGGTACCTAAAACCCAAGTGTAAATTGCCTTGCAGGTTTATGCATCCGGGGGCTCAAGTTAGATTATCGACAGCGGATGCACAAACCACATGACGAGGGAGAAGAAGATGTTCACCTCCTACGTCAAGAACAAAGATTCCTAGGATACAATTATCTTTGGAGATGGTAACCAAGGCAAGGCCAAAGGCTTGGGCAGGATAGCCATCACAAATGAGCACTCTATTTCTAATGTATTTTTAGTAGAGTCGTTAGGCTATAATCTTATGTCTGTTAGTCAATTGCCACATGGGCTACAATTGTTTGTTTACAAATGTTGATGTATCTGTCTTTAGAAGGAGTGATGGTTCATTAGTGTTTAAGGGTGTACTAGATGGCAAACTCTACTTAGTTGATTTTTCGAAAGAGGAGGCCGATCTAGATGCATGCTTAATCGCTAAGACTAGTATGGGATGTCTGTGGCATCGCCGTCTAGCACATGTTGGGATGAAGAACCTCCACAAACTTCTAAAGGGAGAGCATGTGTTAGAACTAACCAATGTATGTTTCGAAAACGATAGACCTTGTGCAGCTTGTCAAGCAGGGAAACAGGTGGGAAGCGCTCATCACAACAAGAATGTGATGACTACATCAAGACCATTGGAGCTTCTCCATATGGACCTCTTCGGACCCGTCGCTTACCTTAGCATTGGGGGAAGTATGGTCTTGTTATTGTTGATGATTTTCCCCGCTTCACTTGGGTGTTCTTTTTGCAGGATAAATCAGAAACCCAAGGGACCCTTAAGCGCTTTCTAAGGAGGGCTCAAAATGAATTTGAGCTCAAGGTGAAAAAGATTAGAAGCGACAACGGGTCTGAGTTCAAGAATCTGCAGATGGAGGAGTACCTTGAGGAGGAAGGCATCAAGCACGAGTTCTCCGCTCCCTACACACCACAGCAAAATGGTGTGGTAGAGAGGAAGAACAGGATGCTTATCGACATGGCAAGGACAATGCTTGGAGAGTTCAAGATGCCTGAGCGGTTTTGGTCGGAAGCTGTGAACACAGCTTGCCACGCCATAAACCGGCTCTACCTTCATCGCCTCCTCAAGAAGACCTCGTATGAACTTCTTACCGGTAACAAACCCAACGTATCATACTTTTGTGTATTTGGGAGCAAATGTTACATTCTAGTGAAGAAAGGTAGAAATTCCCAAATTTGCTCCCAAAGCTGTAGAAGGGTTTTTACTAGGTTATGACTCAAATACAAAGACGTATAGAGTCTTCAACAAATCATTGGGTTTGGTTGAAGTCTCTAGCGACGTTGTATTTGATGAGACTAGTGGCTCTCCAAGAGAGCAACTTGATCTTGATGATATAGATGAAGATGATGTTCCGACGGCCGCAATACGCACCATGGCGATTGGAGATGTGCGACCACAGGAACAACAAGAGCAAGATCAACCTTCTTCCTCAACAATGGTGCACCCCCCAACTCAAGAAGATGAACAGGTTCATCAAGAAGAGGCATGTGATCAAGGGGGAGCACAAGAAGAACAAGTTATGGAGGAAGAATCACAACCAGCCCCTCCAACTCAAGTCCGAGCGACGATCCAACAGAATCACCCCGTTGATCAGATACTGGGTGACATAAGCAAGGGAGTAACTACTTGTCGGCGTTTCGAGACCGGGGGGTCCCTGGGCCGACGAGTGAATGTCGCCGCGTGCCCCAGCCCAGATGGGTCGAGCGCGAGGGCGAGCGCGAAGGGGGGAAGAGCGAGGCGGCCGGAGACCGGTGTGAGAGAGGTGGGAATCTCGCGGCCTTCGTGTTCGTCCCGCGCCCAGGTCGGGTGCGCTTGCAGTAGGGGGTTACAAGCGTCCACGGGAGAGGGAGCGAGCGGCCCCAAGCGAGCGCCTGTTCTCGTCCTCGTCCCCGCGCGGCCAACCCTCTCTAAGAGGGCCCTGGTCCTTCCTTTTATAGGCGTAAGGAGAGGATCCAGGTGTACAATGGGGGGTGTAGCAGAGTGCTACGTGTCTAGCGGGGGAGAGCTAGCGCCCTAAGTACATGCCGTCGTGGCAGCCGGAGAGATTTTGGCACCCAGCTGGTGTGATGTCGTGGCCGTCGGAGGAGCGATGGAGCCTGGCGAAGGGACATCTGTCGGAGCGGTTGGGTCCTTGCTGACGTCTTCTTGCTTCCGTAAGGGGGCTGAGAGCCGCCGTCGTCACAGAGCATGCGGGGCGCCATCATTGCCTATCTGGCGGAGCTAGCCAGATGGGACGCCGGTCTGGTTCCCTGTGGCCCGAGTCAGCTCGGGGTAGGGTGATGATGGCGCCTCCTGTTGACGTGGCTGGCCTGCGCCCTAGGTTGGGCGATGAGGAGGCTCCTCCGAAGCCTAGGTCGAGTCTGTCTTCCGTGGCCGGGGCCGAGTCCGAGCCCCTGGGTCGGGCGAGGCGGAGGTCGTCGGCTGAGGCCAGGGCGGAGTCCGAGCCCTGGGGTCGGGCGAAGCGGAGTTCGTCGTCTTCTGGGACTTAGCCCGAGTCCGAGCCCTGGGTCGGGCGGAGCGGAGTTCGTCGTCTTTCGGGACTTAGCCCGAGTCCGAGCCCTGGGTCGGGCGGAGCGGAGTTCGCCGTCTTCCGGGACTTAGCCCGAGTCCGAGCCCTGGGTCGGGCGGAGCGGAGTTCGCCGTCTTCCGGGACTTAGCCCGAGTCCGAGCCCTGGGTCGGGCGGAGGGGAGTTCGCCGTCTTCCGGGACTTAGCCCGAGTTCGAGCCCTGGGTCGGGCGGAGCGGAGTTCGCCGTCTTCTGGGACTTAGCCCGAGTTCGAGCCCTGGGTCGGGCGGAGCGGAGTTCGCCGTCTTCCGGGACTTAGCCCGAGTCCGAGCCCTGGGTCGGGCGAAGCGGAGTTCGCCGTCTTCCGGGACTTAGCCCGAGTCTGAGCCCTGGGTCGGGCGGAGCGGAGTTCGCCGTCTTCCGGGACTTAGCCCGAGTCCGAGCCCTGGGTCGGGCGGAGCGGAGCTTCCTATGGTGCCTCCGGCGGGGCCTGACTGCCTGTCAGCCTCACTCTGTCAAATGGCATCGCAGTCGGAGTGGCGCAGGCGGCGCTGTCCTTCTGTCAGGCCGGTCAGTGGAGCGGCGAAGTGACGACGGTCACTTCGGCTCTGCCGGGGGGCGCGCGTCAGGATAAAGGTGTCAGGCCACCTTTGCATTAAATGCTCCTGCGACTTGGTCGGTCGGTGTGGCGATTTAGTCAGGGTTGCTTCTTAGCGAAGGCAGGGCCTCGGGCGAGCCGAAAATATGTTCGCCGTTGGAGGGGGGCCTCGGGCGAGACGGAAATCCTCCGGGGTCGGCTGCCCTTGTCCGAGGCTAGGCTCGGGCGAGGCGTGATCGAGTCGCTCGAATGGACTGATCCCTGACTTAGTCGCACCCATCAGGCCTTTGCAGCTTTATGCTGATGGGGGTTACCAGCTGAGAATTAGGAGTCTTGAGGGTACCCCTAATTATGGTCCCCGACAGTAGCCCCCGAGCCTCGAAGGGAGTGTTAGCACTCGCTTGGAGGCTTTCGTCGCACTTTTTTGCAAGGGGACCAGCCTTTCTCGGTTGTGTTTTGTTCCAGTGGGTGCGCGCGAGCGCACCCGCCGGGTGTAGCCCCCGAGGCCTCGGTGGAGTGGTTTCACTCCTCCGAGGTCTTAATGCCTCGCGTAATGCTTCGGCTGGTCTGGTCGTTCCCTCATGCGAGCTGGCCGTAGCCCGGGTGTACGGTCGGGTCCCAAGTTCTCGGGCTGGTATGTTGACGCTGTCAACGGTTCGGCCAGAGCCGGGTTTGCGAGAGCAGCCCCCGAGCCTCTGCACAGGGCGAGAGGGCGATCAGGGACAGACTCAGCTTTTTTACATACGCCCCTGCGTCGCCTTTCCGCAAGGAGGAGGGGGGGAAAGCGCCATGTTGCCCTCGATGGGCGCCGAACATGGTGTCTCCGGTGAGCTGCAAGCGGGTAATCCGAGTGGACGTCCGTGCCCCGTTCGTTAGGGGCCGGCTAGGGGCCCAGAGGCACGCCCAAAAGTACCTGCGGGTGATCTGCCAGACCCGGTCCCCTGGCGACGGGGTCCGAGGGCTCGATGCCTCCCTCTGATGAGATTCCGTTACAAGATCGCTCCCGCTGGTCTCGAAAATGTCCTAGGGTACCTCGGGAGCGCAGCCCGAGCCTCGGTTATGTATCGAACGTACCCATGGTCATCCCTCGCTCGGCGTCTGAGGCGGCTGTGAACCCTTCGGGGGCCAGCCTTCGAACCCCTGATCAGTAATGGGCACGGAGCCCGAGTAGCCTGAGGCGGCCGTGGAACCCTTCGGGGGGCCGGCCTTCGAACCTCTGACCAGTAGTGGGTGTAGGGCCCACGCGATCTGAGGCGGCTGTCGAACCCTTCGGGGGCCAGCCTTCGAACCTCTGATCAGTAGGGAGGCTCGGAGCCTGGTTCCTTCACGGGGAAGGACCCTTTTCGGGGTATCCCCCTTCCCCGGTCCCTGTTGCAAGAGAGAGAGAAAGAGGAAAAGAGGAAAAGGATACGAAATCGAATGATGCGGCGTACCTTTACTGGCGCGGTCATTATGGCGAAGGCGAAGCGTCGCCCGCTCCTCCTGCCAGAGGCGCCGCCTGTCCCGCCGCGGAGTTAATGCGACGGGGCGAGTGGTTGGCGGGGCGATCGTTGCGCGTGCGCGAGTCGTCCGGGGAACGGCTGTTCGCTTTGCGTTTTCGAATCCCGCGTCCGGTCCGGGCGGAACGTTTGAACCGGTCTCGCCTTGGTCTTTATATACCCGGGAGAGGGTCTGGTGACGGTTCTTTGCTCCGCTTCCTGCCTCCTTCTTAGGTTTTCATAACCCGAGAGACTTAGCCAGAGAAGAGGAAACCGCCCTTCCTGCCCCTTGTGCCGCCATCCCTTCCGCTTGGTGATGGCTGACCGGGTGACCATCATCTCGCCGCGCGATCCATGGCCTTTTTCCACGGTGACGGCGAGTGATCTGGAGGATCTGGTTGGCGAGGGTTTACTTCGCCCTCTCACCGATGAGCAGCGACCGGAATGGATTCCTCCCGTGGGCGGAGCCGCTCCATCCCCACCGCCGGGGTACATCGTGAGCTTCGTCTCCTTCCACGAGCGGGGATTCGGTGTGCCGGTGGGCCGCTTTATGCGGGCGATCCTGCACCACTACGGGGTGGAGTTGCACAACCTCACCCCCAACTCCATCTCGCAGGCCGCCATCTTCGTAGCGATGTGCGAGGGGTACTTGGGGATCGCCCCCCATTGGGATTTGTGGACCCATCTCTTTTTCGCGGAGCTTTTTGCCTCGCCAACGGGGGAGAGGAAAGTCCGCGCAGCGGTGCGGGCCGGCGGCTGCACCCTCCTGCTGAGGCAGTCGCGAGCGTCGTTGTATATTCCTGCCATCCTCGCGTCCTTGAACAAGGGGTGGCAGCGCCGGTGGTTCTACCTCCGGAATGACGGCGAGTTGCTCCCGCCGTTCTCCCAGCGAGTAGTCACCACTGCCGCCGACGCTTGGCGCCACGGGACCCCGCACGAAAGACAGAAGAACCTCGAACCCCTTCTCCAGGCCTTGGAGGTGTTGCGGAAGGGGGGACTCACCGCTGCGGGAGTGATTGCCGCCATCCACCGTCGGAGGGTGCTTCCCTTAGCGGAGCGACGACTGTCGCTTTGGGAGATGACACCGGAGGCTGACTTGGAGGGCTCGCGGATGTCCTCTGATCCTCTTCCCTTCGACGCCCTCCACGGGCGGGTGTCCGTCGCGTTGGGGAAGCCGGACCCCACCGCCTACTCCCAGCTTTTGATGCGCCCAGACCAAGGGTGCGTGACTCTGGTGAGTGTCCGCTTCTTCCTTCCTCTTGCATCGGGTTGCTCCTGGTTCTTACGGTTGGGTTTTTCCTCCTTCTTCAGGAGGTGGGGTGGCACAAGCCTTCCCTGCCACGGGTCCCGTAGGATGCGGTAAACCGAGCAGCGCGACGGGTCGCCGCGGAGGAGAAGAAGAAGAAGAAAGACGCGGAAAAGGCCCGGGCCCGTGAGCGGAGGCGGGCTCGAGACGCCTTGGAGAAGCTTCGTCGCCGGCAGGAGAGGGAGGGTCTCCCGAGGGAGCCGTCGCCGGAAACGCCCGACGACGATGACAATGACGAAGATGATGACGAGGAGGACGACATGGCTGCACGCCTCGGCCTCAGCCCCGGCTTGGGGTTTGGCCAGGAGCCGTCAAACCAGCCCTTGAGCGGGCTGATGCCGTCAGTCCCTAGGGTCGGGACGCCGAGGTCCCAGCCTGAGGGGCGGGGGCAATCCGAGAGGGTACCGGACCCCTCGGCTGGAAGAGCTGAGGCGACCCCGGGGGGCCAGGCCGGAGCGTCTGCTCCCCGAGAGCCACCACCCGCGCCGGCAGCGTAGGGGAGCGACCCTCAGGTCGCCGTGACAGTGCCTGGGCAGTCCGCCCCCCGGGCGTCCAGGGCGCTCAAAGCAAGGGTGGTGCCGAAGCTGCCGGCGAAGCGGACCTCGGCGGTGGTTCCGGGGGTCGAGGTCCAAGAGACTTCCCCCCAGGCACGGTTGATCATGGCCCGGAGCGGGTAAGTATCTCGGAATGTCTTTGTCCTGGCTTTTCGTTCATATGTCCCGGCCGTGATTTTCCTTTTTCCCTCAGCAAGCGGAGCCATGGCCTGACCGACCTGGCACCCCGCAAGGCCCTTAAGACGGCGCCGGCTTGCGTGGCCAGCGCCGCTCCAGGCCTTGTCGTCCAGCCGACCTTCTCGCAAGGCGTTCCACCGCAGGGGGCTCAGACGGCACCGGTCGCCGTGGAGCAGGTTCCCGAGGCTGGCTCTTTTGCCGAGGCGGCCATTGTGATAGGGGAGGCGGCTGATGCTGACATGGTCCTGAGCCCACCGGACGTGCCGACCACGCCGGCGCCTGCCGCTACTGAAGTCGCCCCCGCCCCCGTCGGAGAGCGATCGGTTGCTGCCGACGTTGAGACGGCTGATGCGTCGGCGCTTGGTGCCTCGGATGAGGGGGGCGTGGAGACGCAATCCGTCCCGCCGGGCGGCAGCCTCGTCGCTGTGCGGCAGAGCTCCGAGGGCCGGCGCAAGTTGCTCCGGTTCCGGACCCGTGAGGCCTCGGACCTCGTCTTCGTTCTCGACGATGAACGGGAGGACCAGTCCTGGGATGAGCTCCGCAAGTGTGCTGAAGCGACGGTGGGGTCGCTCCGGTCGTCGCTGGAGGTTTTCTGCAGGGACATCCCCAAAATCCTCCAGGTAACGGTTTCAGGCATACCTTTTCTCTTCTGTGACCGAGGCGTTCTTCGTGACGCCCCGCTTCCTTCCCTCAGGATCTGACGGATCGGAGCGCCGCCAAGTCGTCGTTCATCCGCCGCGAGGTCGACGTCTGGGGCTCGCTGCGATCCCTGAGGACCTCGCTCACCGGGGCTACTGCGCGCCTTTCTCAACAGGGTGCCGAGGTAGCGGACCTCCAGTTGCTCTGCACCGACCTGAGAGCCGAGGCGGCAGCGGCGCGCGCGGAGGCGGCCGCGGCGCGCGCAGAAGCGCAACAGCAGCGGTCGAAGCTCGACCAGGTCGTCGAGGAGCGGGACCAATCTTGGGGCCGGGCTGCCGAGGCCGAAAGCCGGGCCGAAACCCTTGCAGCCGACTTAGCCGTAGCCCAGGTCGCAGCCTCGGAGCAGCGTGCCCGAGCCGGAGGTACGCCTTGGCCATCCTTGGTTTTCGTTCCTGTTTGTTTCCTCTGCTTGTGTTTGAGATCTTTCTTCTGGCTGTTCGCAGAGCTTGAGTCCGCCCTTGATGAGTCCGCCAAGGCACTTGCCGAGGCGCTTGCCGGGGCGGCCGAGCAGAGGGAGGCTGACCACGCGGCCATGTCCGAAGCCGTCTCGGAGGTTTACCGGATCCTTGGCTTCGCCGACGTTCCCTCAGGAAGCTCCCCTCAAAGTCGCCTCCAAGTCTTGGGCGATCATGTGCGCGGCAGACTCCATGAGGCGCTAACACCACGGCGTCAGGCGGGCCTTCGCCGTGCTCGCTTCCCACTACGTTGTGGACCTGGAGCGGGTTAGCGAGGGGTATTGCCTTCCCGACGAAGATGAAGCCGCCCTGGCAGAAGTCCAGAGGCTCGATGCGGCCGCCGCGGGTCCGAGCGCAGTGTTGGCGACCACCTTTGAGGCGGAGATCCTCCCACCTGCGCCGTCGCCGGAAGCCGAGATGGACCTCGTTGAAGGTGGGGACGGAGCTGAAGGCGTGGCTCCTTCCCAAGGCGACGCCTAACTTGTTGGAACAGTTTCTGTTGGATGCGCGTGTGTCTTTCTACGGCCGCTGAGGCCTGAACACTTTGTTACCGTTGCATGAAGTCGCACTCCTTTTCCTTTTATTTTGCGTGTCCGGCTTCGCCTGTCGGTAGCAGGGTGGCTTCCCCAAGTAGGGGTCACTTTTCGTGGCGGGTGACGAGTGAGATGTCCCTAACCCGGAGGCATGGGAGTACCTCGACTCGGTCGGCCTTGCCACTTACATGCACCCACGTTCGCTCCTTGGGGTCCTGCTTCTGACATAGCCGGGGGAACGTAAAAGCCTTTGATTGAAAATTTTGGACGCAGAGGGGTTCCCCAATCTTGACGCAGAGCGATAAAGAGGGGTTCCCCCCTTTTAGCCCCCGAGGGAGGGTCAGGCTCTACCGAGGCGAGGCTGACCCTTCCTTGACGACTAAGACTTGCGTGGGAGCGAGGTATACGAACAACTTGAAAACATCTTAAGGGTAGAAGCGACATAACCGTTGGATGTTCCAAGCGTTGCCGTAGACCTCGCCCTGAATGTTGGCCAGCTTGTACGTTCCGAGCTTCAGAATTTTGGTGGTGATAAGCGGTCCTTCCCGGGGGTGCGTGTAGCCCCCGGGTGCCCCCAACAAGGGCTCGGGGTGCTGTGCGGTGGTCGCAATCCTCTCCGGGTGGGCTTCGATGCCCCGCCTGGAGATGATAAACCCCAAGACCAGGGTTGAGCTTGGCGCTTTTCGCCTCTTTGATGAACTCCGCCGCCATTAGCTTGTGGATCTCCCCGCCTATGGCTCTGCGCTTCTCCTCGTCGAATCGGCGCAGAGGCTGCCTGACGGGTCGGGCTCCGGCCCGAATATTCAGCGAGTGCTTGGCGACATCCCTCGGTATGCCAGGCATGTCCGAGGGACTCCACGCGAAGACGTCGGCGTTCGCGCGGAGGAAGTCGACGAGCACTGCTTCCTATTTGGGATCGAGCCCGGAGCCGATCCGGATCTGCTTGGAGGCGTCGCTGCTGGGGTCGAGGGGGACGACCTTAACCGTCTCCACTGGCTCGAAGTTGCCGGCATGACGTTTCACGTCTGGTGCCTCCTTAGAGAGGCTTTCCAAGTCGAAGATGAGGGCCTCGGACTCGGCGAGGGCCTGGCGTACTCCACGCACTCCACGTCGCATTCGAACGCGTGCTTATACGTGGGGCCGACGGTGATGACCCCGTTGGGGCCCGGCATCTTGAGCTTTAGGTAGGTGTAGTTGGGGACGGCCATGAACTTCGCGTAGCAGGGCCTCCCCAGTACCGCGTGGTAGGTTCCTCGGAACCAGACCACCTCGAACGTTAGGGTCTCCCTTCGGAAGTTGGAGGGTGTTCCGAAGCAGACGGGAAGGTCGAGCTGTCCGAGGGGTTGGACGCGCTTCACGGGAATGATCCCATGGAAGGGCGCAGCGCCTGCCCGGACAGAGGACAGATCAACACGCAGGAGCCCGAGGGTCTCGGCGTAGATGATGTTGAGGCTGCTGCCTCCGTCCATGAGGACCTTGGTGTGCCTGACGTCGCCGATGACGGGGTCGACGACGGGCGGGTATTTCCCCGGGCTCGGCACGTGGTCGGGGTGGTCAGCTTGGTCGAAGGTGATGGGCTTGTCGGACCAGTTTAGGTAGACTGGCGCCGCCACCTTCACCGAGCAGACCTCCCGGCGCTCTTGCTTGCGGTGCCGAGCCGAGGCATTCGCCGCTTGTCCACCGTAGATCATAAAGCAGTCGCGGACCTCGGGGAACTCTCCTGCTTGGTGATCTTCCTTCTTGTCATCGTCGCGGGCCCTGCCACCCTCCGCGGGTGGACCGGCTCTGTGGAAGTGGCGCCGGAGCATGACGCACTCCTCAAGGGTGTGCTTGACGGGCCCCTGATGATAGGGGTACGGCTCCTTGAGCATCTTGTTGAAGAGGTTGGCACCTCCGGGGGGTTTCCGAGGGTTCTTGTACTCGGCGGCGGCGACAAGGTCCGCGTTGGCGGCGTCGTGTTTCGCTTGCGACTTCTTCTTGCCTTTCTTTTTGGCGCCGCACTGAGTTGACGCCTCGGAAGCATCTTCCGACGGGCGGCCCTGGGGTTGCTTGTCCTTTCGGAAGATGGCCTCGACCGCCTCCTGGCCGGAGGCGAACTTGGTAGCGATGTCCATGAGCTCGCTCGCCCTGGTGGAGGTCTTGCGGCCCAGCTTGCTCACCAGGTCGTGGCAGGTGGTGCCAGCGAGGAACGCGCCGATGACATCCAAGTCAGTGATGTTGGGCAGCTCGGTGCGCTGCTTCGAGAATCGCCGGATGTAGTCCCGGAGAGACTCTCCCGGCTGCTGCCGGCAGCTTCGGAGGTCCCAGGAATTCCCGGGGCGCACATATGTGCCCTGGAAATTGCCGGCGAAAGCTTGGACTAGGTCGTCCCAGTTGGAGATCTGCCCGGAGGCAGGTGCTCCAGCCAGGCGCGAGCGGTGTCGGAGAGGAACAGGGGGAGGTTGCGGATGATGAGGTTGTCATCGTCCGTTCCACCCAGTTGGCAGGCCAGACGGTAGTCCACGAGCCACAGTTCCGGTCTCGTCTCCCTCGAGTACTTTGTGATAGTAGTCGAGGGTCGGAACCGGGTCGGGAACGGCGCCCGTCGGATGGCCCGGCTGAAGGCCTGCGGACCGGGCGGTTCGGGCGAGGGACTCCGATCCTCCCCGCTGTCGTAGCGTCCCCCACGCCTGGGGTGGTAGCCTCGGCGCACCCTCTCGTCGAGGTGGGCCCGACGGTCGCTGTGATGGTGCTCGTTACCGAGGCGGCCCGGGGCCGCAGGCACGGTGTTGCGCGTGCGTTCGGTGTAGACCGAGGCTTCCCGCATGAATCAGGAAGTCGCGGCATGAGGTTCCGAGGGGTATCCCTGCCTTTGGGAGGCAGAGCTCTCGGCCCGTCGGACCGCGGCGCCTTTCAGGAGATTCTTGAGCTCCCCCTGGATTCGCCGGCCCTCGGTGGTTGATGGCTCCGGCATCGCGCGGAGAAGCATCGCTGCGGCAGCCAGGTTCTGGCCGACGCCACTAGATGCGGGTGGCGGCCTGACCCTGGCATCGTCGGTGACGCGGTGCTGGAAGCCCTGGGGCGGATGACGTATTTCTCCGGCCGGGGGTTGGCTCGCCCATGCCTGCCCGACGTCCCGGCGGATCGGCTCAAGCGCCCCTGCTCCCTCGTCGAACCTGGCCTGCGCCCCGCGGATTTGCTCGAGCTGTGGGTCATGGCCCCCCGCCTGAACAGGGACCACAACTAGCTCCCGTGGGATGTTGACGCGGGGCACTGGCCTTGGGAGATCACCGTCCTCCGGCATGCCGAGATGATTGCCTTCGGAGGGACCCCCTAGATCGACGTGGAAACATTCGCGGCTTGGGCCGAAGTCCTCGTCGCCGAGGCTGCGGCTACCGTCGGAACAGTCGGAAAGGCAGTAGTCACATGCGGTCATGAAGTTCCGCATGGCACTGGGGTTGCCAAGTCCAGAGAAATCCCAACAGATGCCGGGCCCATCGTCTTCCTCGGACCCAGAGGGCCCGTAGGTCGAGACGTCCGTCAGCCGGTCCCAAGGCGACCGCATGCGAAACCCCAGAGGGTTCGGATTTGCCTCTACGAGAGCGCCCGCCAAAGCGAAGTCGCTAGACGGGTTGAGGCTGAATCCGAAAGACGCGGGATGGGAATCGATCGGTACCTTTTGGTCGACGAGCGGCGATGAAGTCACGTCGGGGACTGACTGCACCGTCGTCTCAGGTGCGAGGGTGACGTCCAGCAAGCTCTCCGCGAGCGCGCTGGCGTCGTCCACTTGCTCGGGATTGGCGTGTCGCGGGGGGACGGCGCTCGCCTTCGTCTCAAACGCGAGGTCGACGCCCGGTGCGCCCCCCGTTGGGGTGCCGGGGCCGTCGGCTCGCTCGACAGCCGACGAGGCGCTGTCTCCTGCTTGGCCTTGGTTGCCCCGCCTCCTCCTCCGTCGGCGGGGGAGAGGACGGGGTGAGCTCGAAGGTTGCTCTCCCACCATGCGGGGAAGACGTCGCCGATTCCGCCGCCGGCGGGCGGGCTGCCAGCCGCCATTGTTATTGTCGCGCGGCGGTGGAAGGAGTATCATGTCGTAGCCGCCGTCGAGGGACATGAACTCAAGACTCCCGAAACGGAGCACCGTCCCGGGTTGGAGAGATTGCTGGAGACTGCCCATCTGGAGCTTGACGGGAAGCTGTTCGTCAACACGCAGCAGGCCCCTACCTGGCGTGCCAACTGTCGGCGTTTCGAGACCGGGGGGGTCCCTGGGCCGACGAGTGAATGTCGTCGCGTGCCCCAGCCCAGATGGGTCGAGCGCGAGGGCGAGCACGAAGGGGGGAAGAGCGAGGCGGCCGGAGACCAGCGTGAGAGAGGTGGGAATCCTGCGGCCTTCGTGTTCGTCCCGCGCCCAGGTCGGGTGCGCTTGCAGTAGGGGGTTACAAGCGTCCACGCGGGAGAGGGAGCGAGCGGCCCCAAGCGAGCGCCTGTTCTCGTCCTCGTCCCCGCGCGGCCAACCCTCTCTAAGAGGGCCCTGGTCCTTCCTTTTATAGGCGTAAGGAGAGGATCCAGGTGTACAATGGGGGGTGTAGCAGAGTGCTACGTGTCTAGCGGGGGAGAGCTAGCGCCCTAAGTACATGCCGTCGTGGCAGCCGGAGAGATTTTGGCACCCAGCTGGTGTGATGTCGTGGCCGTCGGAGGAGCGATGGAGCCTGGCGGAGGGACAGCTGTCGGAGCGGTTGGGTCCTTGCTGACGTCTTCTTGCTTCCGTAAGGGGGCTGAGAGCCGCCGTCGTCACAGAGCATGCGGGGCGCCATCATTGCCTATCTGGCGGAGCTAGCCAGATGGGACGCCGGTCTGGTTCCCTGTGGCCTGAGTCAGCTCGGGGTAGGGTGATGATTGCGCCTCCTGTTGACGTGGCTGGCCTGCGCCCTAGGTTGGGCGATGTGGAGGCTCCTCCGAAGCCGAGGTCGAGTCTGTCTTCCGTGGCCGGGGCTGAGTCCGAGCCCCTGGGTCGGGCGAGGCGGAGGTCGTCGGCTGAGGCCAGGGCGGAGTCCGAGCCCTGGGGTCGGGCGAAGCGGAGTTCGTCGTCTTCTAGGACTTAGCCCGAGTCCGAGCCCTGGGTCGGGCGGAGCGGAGTTCGTCGTCTTCCGGGACTTAGCCCGAGTCCGAGCCCTGGGTCGGGCGGAGCGGAGTTCGCCGTCTTCCGGGACTTAGCCCGAGTCTGAGCCCTGGGTCGGGCGGAGCGGAGTTTGCCGTCTTCCGGGACTTAGCCCGAGTCCGAGCCCTGGGTCGGGCGGAGCGGAGTTCGCCATCTTCCGGGACTTAGCCCGAGTCCGAGCCCTGGGTCAGGCGGAGCGGAGTTCGCCGTCTTCCGGGACTTAGCCCGAGTCCGAGCCCTGGGTCGAGCGGAGCGAAGTTCGCCGTCTTCCGGGACTTAGCCCGAGTCCGAGCCCTGGGTCGGGCGGAGCGGAGCTTCCTATGGTGCCTCCGGCGGGGCCTGACTGCCTGTCAGCCTCACTCTGTCAAATGGCACCACAGTCGGAGTGGCGCAGGCGGCGCTGTCCTTCTGTCAGGCCGGTCAGTGGAGCGGCAAAGTGACGGCGGTCACTTCGGCTCTGCCGGGGGGCGCGCTCAGGATAAAGGTGTCAGGCCACCTTTGCATTAAATGCTCCTGCGACTTGGTCGGTCGGTGTGGCGATTTAGTCAGGGTTGCTTCTTAGCGAAGGCAGGGCCTCGGGCGAGCCGGAAATATGTTCGCTGTTGGAGGGGGGCCTCGGGCGAGACGGAAATCCTCCGGGGTCGGCTGCCCTTGTCCGAGGCTAGGCTCGGGCGAGGCGTGATCGAGTCGCTCGAATGGACTGATCCCTGACTTAGTCGCACCCATCAGGCCTTTGCAGCTTTATGCTGATGGGGGTTACCAGCTGAGAATTAGGAGTCTTGAGGGTACCCCTAATTATGGTCCCCGACACTACTCGCTCAGGATTAGCTAACTTTTGTGAGCATTACTCGTTTGTCTCTTCTATTGAGCCTTTCAGGGTAGAAGAGGCCTTGCAAGATCCGGACTGGGTGTTGGCCATGCAGGAAGAGCTCAACAACTTCAAGCGAAATGAAATTTGGAGCCTGGTGCCACGTCCAAAGCAAAACGTTGTGGGAACCAAGTGGGTGTTCCGCAACAAGCAAGACGAGCACGGGGTGGTGACAAGAACCAAGGCTCGACTTGTGTCAAAAGGTTATGCCCAAGTCGTAGGTTTGGATTTTGAGGAGACTTTTGCTCCTGTGGCTAGGCTAGAGTCTATTCGTATTTTGTTAACCTATGCCGCTCACCATTCCTTTAGGTTGTTTCAAATGGACGTGAAGAGCGCTTTCCTCAATGGGCCAATCAAGGAGGAGGTGTACGTGGAACAACCCCCTGGCTTTGAGGATGACAGGTATCCCGACCACGTCTTTAAGCTCTCTAAGACGCTCTATGGACTTAAGCAAGCCCCAAGAGCATGGATGAATGCCTTAGAGATTTCTTAATTGCTAATGCTTTCAAGGTTGGGAAAGCCGATCCCACTCTTTTCACTAAGACTTGTGACAGTGACCTTTTTGTGTGCCAAATTTATGTCGATGACATAATATTTGGTTCTACTAATCAAAAGTCTTGTGAGGAGTTTAGCAGGGTGATGACACAGAAATTTGAGATGTCGATGATGGGCGAGTTGAACTACTTCCTTGGGTTCCAAGTGAAGCAACTCAAGGACGGCACCTTCATCTCCCAAACAAAGTACACTCAAGATCTTCTCAAGAGGTTTGGGATGAAGGACGCCAAGCCCGCGAAGACGCCGATGGGAACCGACGGACATGTCGACCTCAACAAAGGAGGTAAGTCCGTTGATCAAAAGGCATACCGGTCTATGATAGGTTCCTTGCTTTATTTATCTGCTAGTAGACCGGATATTATGCTTAGCGTATGCATGTGTGCTAGATTTCAATCCGACCCAAGGGAATGTCACCTTGTGGCCGTTAAGCGGATTCTTAGATATTTAGTTGCTACACCTTGCTTCGGGATCTGGTATCCAAAGGGGTATACTTTTGACTTGATTGGATATTTAGACTCTGATTATGCTAGATGCAAGGTTGATAGAAGAGTACATCAGGGATGTGCCAATTCCTAGGAAGGTCCCTAGTGTCTTGGAGTTCTAAGAAACAAACCTCTGTTGCCCTATCCACCGCTGAGGCCGAGTACGTTGCCGCAGGACAGTGTTGCGCGCAACTACTTTGGATGAGGCAAACCCTCCGGGACTTTGGCTACAATCTGAGCAAAGTCCCACTCCTATGTGATAATGAGAGTGCAATCCGCATGGCGGATAATCCTGTTGAACACATCCGCACTAAGCACATAGACATCCGGCATCACTTTTTGAGAGACCACCAGCAAAAGGGAGATATCGAAGTGTTCTATATTAGCACCGAGAACCAGCTAGCCGATATCTTTACCAAGCCTTTAGATGAGAAAACCTTTTGCAGGCTGCGTAGTGAGCTAAATGTCTTAGATTCATGTAACTTGGATTGATTTATAGCATACATGTGTTTTATGCCTTTGATCAAGTTACTTTATGCATTTATGAGATTTGTTGTTTATGTATGGTGCTCAAGTTGTGCAAGGGATCCCCGGACCTCACAAGTCCATGTGTGAATGATGCACATATTTAGGGGGAGAAGTGCTACAACTTGACCCTTTAAGACTAACATTTGTGCTTGAGTTTACTTAATGTAGTCTCAAAGGTTAATTGAAAGGGAAAGGTGAACTTGGACGATGCAAAGACTTCCACTGCACTCCGGTATTAGTGTACTAACCTCCAAGTTCATTCTTAAGCTCCTATTGCATTTTTGCTCTTAATTGACATTTTTGGTGAGGCAATGGGGTTATAGGGCCAAAAATGATTCTGTTTTGGTGCTTAATGCCAAAGGGGGAGAATTAATGCCAAAGCAAATGGATCAACTACCACTTGAGAATTTTGAAAAAAAGTAGAGTTAGAACTTTTGATTTGTCAAAATACTCTTATTGTCAAAATTTGGTCTCTTGTGGGGAGAATTTATTATTATGGGAAAAAGGTGGAGTTTTTGGATCTTGATCATTTTCACTCTTGGATTACCTCTCTTAATGCCCAAACAAGTGAGTTTAACTTAGAGATAGGAAAATGAATTTGATTTGCAAAAGCAAACCAAGTGGTGGCAAAGAATGATCCAAATATGCCAAATGTGAGTCAAAAACAATTTGGTCTTCAATTTGAATCAATGTTTCATGTTTTGCATTTGCCTTTTGATGTGTTGGCATAAATCACCAAAAAGGGGGAAATTGAAAGGGAAATGTGCCCTTGGGCCATTTCTATATTGTTTTGGTGATTAAGTGCCCAACATATATTCTCCAAGTGTTAAATTGTGCCAAAGATTGAAGAAGTGCAAATCATGTAACAAGGTACGTTTATAGACTTAGTACATTGATTTGGGTACTAATGTATTGTGTCTAAGTGCTAGAAACAGGAGAAAATAGATTAGGAAAGAGTTGGCTATGTACAGCCAACTGCTGCTCGATCTCGGTGCACCGGACTGTCCGGTGCGCTAGACGAGTCCAAGGTGAACCGTCCGCTCTCGGGACTCGACGGCGGCATACGACTATAATTCACCGGACTGTCTGGTGGTGCACCGAACTGTCCGGTGAGCCAACGACCGCCAGCGCAACGGTCGGCCGCGCAATCTGCGGGTGACGCGTGGCCCGCGCCAACGGGGGGCTGGGGGCACCGGACTGTCCGGTGTGCACCGGACAGTGTCCGGTGCGCCAACCAGCCCGGAGTTGCAACGGTCAGCTGTGCCAAATTAGGAAGGAGATCCGCACCGGACATGCTACAGTGACTGTCCGGTGGTGCACCGGACTGTCCGGTGCGCCACCCGACAGAAGGCAAGAATTGTCTTCCTTGTTGGTCTCCAACGGCTCCTAGCTGCCTTGGGGCTATAAAAGGGACCCCTAGGCGCATGGAGGAGTCACCCAAGCATTCACTAAGCAATTCTAAGTCTCCACACTCCGTCTCCACGCATTTGATTGATCGTGTTAGTGATTTGAGCTTCGTTCTAGTTGTGAACTCTCTGTGCTTCATTTGAGCTCAAGTCTTGGCTTGTGTGTGTGTGTTGTGCTGCGGATTTGTGTGTGTTGCTCCCAACCTTACTCCTGTGTTTACATTGTGATATTTATTGTAAGGGCGAGAGGCTCCAACTTGTGGAGATTCCTCGCAAACGGGAAAAAATATAAGCAAAGAAAAGTCGTGGTATTCAAGTTGATCATTGGATCACTTGAAAGGGGTTGAGTGCAACCCTCGTCCATTGGGACGCCACAACATGGAGGTAGGCAAGTGTTATACTTGGCCGAACCACAAGATAAATCACTGTGTCTCTTGTGTTGTCTTTCTTTGTGATTCGCAAGAGCTCTCTCTATAGTCACTTGGTTCTCTTGAGCACTAACATATTTATAACCAAGTTTTGTGGCTATTAGTTGTTGAATTCTACAGGATCACCTATTCACCCCCCCTCTAGGTGCTCTCACCTGGTCAACAAGATTAGAAGCTATGGAAGCACAAGGTGGACGGATCACGACGTCGTCTGACTCATGCTCAGGTCCTTTATAGTTATTGACCCCCATCTTGTGAACCTTATCCGTGAAAATCCCAGGTACACAAAGATGACGCCCGAGGAGATACTCGGAAAATTTGTAAGCGGGCGCATGATGGTTAAGGAGGCAAGGTATGTAGATGACGCCTTAAACGGCCCTCTGCTCGTCTACGAGCCGCATCCTGTTGCGCTCAAGGCAACTAGCAGCAAGGAAGCACTACCAAGCAAGGTAGCTCAAATGGAGGCTACCGGCCTCAACGAAGATGAGATGGCGCTTATCATTAAGCGCTTCAAGACCGCACTTAAAGGAAGCAAGGAGTACCCCAACAAGAATAAAACAAGGGGAAAGCGCTCCTGCTTCAAATGCGGTAAGACTGGTCATTTTATTGCTCAATGTTCCGATAATGAAAATGACCAGGGACAAGAAAGACATGGGAAGAAGGAGAAGAAGAAAAGCTATACGAAGGCGAAAGGCGAGGCTCATCTTGGAAAAGAATGGGATTTCGACTACTCCTCATCCGACTCCGACGATGAGGGACTGGCGGCCTCGGCCTTCGACAAGTCGTCGCTCTTCCCCAACGAACGCCACACCTGCCTCATGGCCAAGGAGAAGAAGGTAAGTGTTCGAGATTCCCCTAAGTACTCTACTTCTAGTGATGAGGATTCCTCCGATGATGAAGTAGATTACTCTAGTCTATTTAAAGGTTTAGATAGAGCCAAAGTAGAGAAAATTAATGAAAAAGGATAGATTATTAGAAAAACAAGAGGATATTTTATATGAGGAACATGACAAATTTGTTAGTGTGCAAAAATCCCTTGCCTTAGAAATTAAGAGAAATGAAATGTTATCCTCTGAATTATCTATTTGCCATGAATCTGTCTCTAGTTTAAAGAGTTTAAATGATGAACTAAATGCTAAGCTAGAGGAAGTTAATAAATCTAGTTCATGTGTAGAACATGTTGTCATTTGCAATAGATGCAAGGACTTTGATGTTAATTCTTGTAATGAACACCTTATTTCTATTGCTAAACTAAATGATGAGGTGGCAAGTCTTAATGCTCAACTTAAGATTTGCAAAATTGATTTTGATAAGTTAAAATTTGCTAGGGATCCCTACACCGTTGGTAGACACCCCTCAATTAAGGATGGCTTGGTTTTCGAAAGGAAGCCAAGAACTTAACAAGCCAAAGGGCTCCCATTCCCAACAAGGAGAAAGGGAATGCCCCTATGGCAAGTAGTACTCAAAGGAATCATGCATTCATTTATAATAGGAAAATTGCTAGTCATTCCAATTATAATAGGAGTTTTGATCATGATGCTTTTGATTCACATGCTATGTTTGCCTCTAGTTCTACTTTTGTTCACAGTAGAAGTAGGCCTAGGAGAAATCATGTTGTGCATCATGTGCCTAGGAAAGTGTGTAATGAATCTACTATTGTTTTCCATGCTTGCAACACTTCTTTTGTTCTTTCATGTAAGAATGCAAAAGTAGTGGCTAGGAAATTGGGATCCAAATGCAAGGGAGACAAAACTTGCATATGGGTTCCAAAAACTATTATGACTAACCTTGTAGGACCCCACAAGAGTTGGGTACCTAAAACCCAAGCTTAAATTCCTTGCAGGTTTATGCATCCGAGGGCTCTAGTTGGATAATCGACAGCGGATGCACAAACCACATGATGGGGGAGAAGAAGATGTTCACCTCCTACGTCAAGAACAAGGACTCCGAGGATACAATCATATTTGGAGATGGGAATCAAGGCAAGGTCAAAGGATTGGGAAAGATAGACATCACAAGCGAGCACTCTATTTCAAATGTATTTGTAGTAGAGTCATTAAGATACAACCTCCTGTCTGTAAGTCAATTGTGCCACATGGGCTACAATTGTTTGTTTACAAATGTTGATGTATCTGTCTTTAGAAGGAGTGATGGTTCATTAGCATTTAAGGGTGTATTAAACGACAAGCTCTATTTAGTTGATTTTTCGAAAGAGAATGCCGATCTAGATGCATGCTTAATGGCTAAGACTAGTATGGGTTGGCTCTAGCATCGTCGTCTAGCACATGTTGGGATGAAGAACCTTCATAAGCTTCTAAAGGGAGATCATGTGTTAGGACTAACCAATGTCTGTTTTGAGAAAGACTGACCTTGTGCAGCATGTCAGGCAGGAAAACAGGTGGGAAGCACTCATCACAGCAAGAATGTGATGACAACATCAAGACCACTAGAGCTTCTTCACATAGATCTTTTTGGACCCGTTGCCTACCTTAGCATCGGGGGAAGTAAGTATGGTCTTGTTATTGTTGATGATTTTTCCCGCTTCACTTGGGTGTTATTTTTGCAGGATAAATCAGAAACCCAAGGGACCCTAAAGCGCTTTCTAAGGAGGGCTCAAAACGAATTTGAGCTCAAGGTGAAAAAGATAAGAAGCGACAATGGGTCCGAGTTCAAGAATCTGCAAGTGGAGGAGGATCTTGAGGAAGAAGGCGTCAAGCACGAGTTCTCCGCCCCCTACACACCACAGCAAAACAGTGTGGTAGAGAGGAAGAACAAGTGATGGAGGAAGAAGCACCACGGGTCCCTCCAACTCAAGTCCGAGCGACGATCCAACGACATCACCCCATTGACTAGGTTCTGGGTGACATAAGCAAGGGAGTAACAACTCGCTCACGTTTAGCTAATTTTTGTGAGCATTACTCGTTTGTCTCTTCTATTGAGCCTTTCAGGCTAGAAGAGGCCTTGCAGGATCCGGACTGGGTGTTGGCCATGCAGGAAGAGCTCAACAACTTCAAGAGGAATGAAGTTTGGAGCCTGGTGCCACGTCCAAAGCAAAATGTTGTGGGAACCAAGTGGGTGTTCCGCAACAAGCAAGACGAGCACGGGGTGGTGACAAGAAACAAGGCTCGACTTGTGGCAAAAGGTTATGCCCAAGTCACAGGTTTAGATTTCGAGGAGACTTTTGCTCCTGTGGCTAGGCTAGAGTCTATTCGAATTTTATTAGCCTATGCCGCTCACCACTCCTTCAGGTTGTTTCAAAGGGACGTAAAGAGGGCTTTCCTCAACGGGCCAATCAAGGAGGTATATGTGGAACAACCCCTGGCTTTGAGGATGACAGGTACCCCGACCATGTGTTCAAACTCTCTAAGGCGCTCTATGGACTTAAGCAAGCCCCAAGAGCATGGTATGAATGCCTTAGAGATTTCTTAATTGCTAATGCTTTCAAGGTTGGGAAAGCCGATCCCACTCTTTTCACTAAGACTTGTGATGGTGATCTTTTTTGTGTGCCAAATTTATGTTGATGACATAATATTTGGTTCTACTAATCAAAAGTCTTGTGAGGAGTTCAGCAGGGTGATGACACAAAAGTTCGACATGTCGATGATGGGCAAGTTGACCTACTTCCTTGGGTTCCAAGTGAAGCAACTCAAGGACGGCACCTTCCTCTCCCAAACGAAGTACACTCAAGATCTTCTCAAGAGGTTTGGGATGAAGGACGCCAAGCCCGCGAAGACACCGATGGGAACTGTAACATCCCAAAAATCCCAACCCAAGGTTTGAAACCCTAACCTCCTAACCCCCCCTTATTTTATTTTCTCCCTTAACTCTACCCTTAGAACACCTCATCATGTGCATACACTTGAAATAATAAGAGCACCTCACATAGACTATATTTATCACTCAAGATCATTTAGAGAATTTTTGATTCAAAGGAAAAAGAAACAAAAATAGAAAAAGGAAAAGAAAGGGATTAGAAATCAGAAAAAAGAAAAGAAAAAGGAAAAACCTCCCCCCTCCTCGGCTGGGCCGTGTTTGGCCCAACCCGCGCCGCGCCCGCGCTTTCCCCTTCCCCTCTCCCCGGCCCAGGCGGCCCAGCTCCGCGCGCCGCGCGTCGCGCTGATAGCTTGGCCTCACCCGTCAGCGACTCGCCTCCCTCCCTCTCGCGCCGCTCCCTCTCCCTGGCAGCTCGGGCCCACTTGTCAACTTTGTCGTTCTCGCCCATGCCTCACCGGCGCGTCCGCCGCCGAGCCCCTCTCGCCCCGTCGCCTCGCCATTAAGGCACGCCCGACCTCAGCGACCACCCCGCCACTATACCCGACCCGTCCCCTCACCCCCCCGCCTACCTGAGCCGTCTCAATCGACGTTAGCGCCATTCCCGCCATCATGGCGAGCTCGTCGGTGCTTGTCGTCCCCTCCATCCCTCTCCCTCTCCCGGGCGCCTATAAAAGGACCCGCCCGAGCCCCGTTCCCTCCACACCAGCTCCGGCCATCTCCTCCGCTTTCCCCCAAGCCAATCGAGCTAGCGCCGCCGCACTCCCCCGTCGCTCCGGTGAGCCCCGCTCTTCCCTCCCAAGTGAGTTTTGGTCAAATTAAACTAGTGCTTGAGCTCCGCCACACGATCACGGTCATGAGGCACACCTCCCCGCCCCCTATTGCACCCAACTGCGGCACCGGCGACCTCGCCGCCGTGGACACCCGCCACCGTGCCGCGGACCAGCCGCCATAGGCCCTCGCCGGTCAAATTAACCCCACCCCCATGATCCCCAGCACCCGCCAGTGCCTCGCCACCGCCTCCCCACCGTAGAACCAGACCAACGGCGGAGAACCGCCGCGGGATTTCGCCGTCGGCCGGACTCCGGTCGAACCCCCCCTCTCCTTCTGTGGTCGTCCACGCCGTTAACCCCCCCTCGTTGGCGTGTGGGCCCCGCGCCACGGCGCCGTCCCCCGCTGTCTCCCCTTCGCTGCTGGGCCAGCCGGGCCGCAAGCGCGCCCGCGCGCGCTTGCGCCCAAGTGGGCCGAAATCCCCCCCGGCCAAGCATGGCAGGAAATTCCTTTTCTTTTTATTTTTCTCTTTTCTTTTCCCATTTTCTCATATAGAATTATATGCTAATATTTTATGTACCAAAAATAGTCCAAATAAATTATAGGGCACCAAAATAATGAGATATAAGAAATGGCACACCCCCACTAAAGTCACCATGATTGATGTATTGTTATTATCTATGTTTGATTAGCGGAAGAGGGATCCGATCCTCCGGAATTTATAGCTCCGGAAGAAGGGCAAGAACCCGACCCCTCCGAGATAAACCTCTTGTGCCAGGAAAGCTTCGACGAAGGCAAGTCCATCCTTCTCTTGATGCATTATTTACCTATTTCTCTCTACCACTGCCTAAGCCTGGAATATGGGATGGGAATCGAATTGCATGGTGAGCATGAGAGAGCCCGCATTAACAATCACCTTTGATTACAAGATATGGGATAAGTAAAAGGGTGCAAGTAACATGTTTTCCAAAAAGTGTGCGATGAAGGGTATTCACCCTCATCACCTGGTGAGTAGGATGATCATGGACTCCCTGGTTTAGGGGAGGGCCTAAGGTGATGGCTCAGCTGGTTTAGGCGTGAGCAGAAGGATTGTCCTCTCGTATAAGGACCAGTTTGTCATCTTTCATTACATGTACTCATAAAAAAGTACAACCACTCGAGGCTGTGTGGGCAGCCACTCAATCTGAACTCGTACGATCCAACCCCAGGGTTATGAAGGCTGGGGAGCACCGGGAGGATAAGGAGGGGGAATGATTTGTCCGGTTTGGACATGGCGGTGGCCTGACTCCTTACGGTATAACCGTTAAGGTTAGGACATGCAAGGAAGGAAAGAGTTTCGAATTCGGATCTCATTGGCCATGAGATCGCAGAGCCAAACTAGTGGGTAAAGTGTACCCCTCTGCGCAGAGTCTAAACCTATTCGAATAGTCCGTGTCCACTGGTATGGACGAGTCTGGTATGGTATGACAATTAGTGTTTCTACTACAACCGGGAACAGGGAAATGGGTGTGTGTTTCTGGAAAGAAAGTAGTACCACGGGGGCGGGAAGCTCAGTGGTGGTCAAGCAAGTGTCATTTCTATTGTCTTGGGAAAACCTTAAACAACGAGTACTGCCTTTCTCTGAAAAAGTATGAGTGACTTCAACTCCACCATATGAAGCATGTACAATATAGGTCACTTTCTCTTTACGCGAGCCGGGTGGGTTTGCGGAATACCTAGTGTATTCACCCAGATTTATTTATGTTTTTCAGCAGCTAAAGACTTCTTTTCTGCTATGCTTGATTGAAGGGGCTGTGTCTTCACCCAGTTCTGCTTGTGGCCTGGGCTAATTTATTTTCCACTGCGCTTTATGATTTTCGGCTCACTCTCGAGCTTGTATCCCCGGTATTGTAATAACATTACTCAGACTCTGTAACTATTTGAAGTAATGAATGTGGTTACTAGCCTTCTGGGACTAGTAATTGTATCACATTTGAGTCCCAAGGGATCAGGACGCTTCAGGTGGTATCAAAGCCTATAGGACTGGCCGTAGACCGCAGCCCTGACCTTAAAAAGTTGCCTTAACAAGAAAACACCTCTTACCCCCAAGAAACACACTCTCTCCTTTCCCCGATATTAACAAACCCTTCTTTTCTTCTACCAGATGGAAGGCCCCTGGGTTATTAGGACATCCTACTGCTCAGAAGAGGAAGGCTTTCCTCACCTTCTACGAAGTTGCGCGCTTCGCATGGGGATTCGCAAGAAGCCCGAATATGTATGGAAGGAATACCGCGAAAATGGAGTAGAAAAGTGCTCTATGGCAGTCTACCTGGGAGAAAGCCGAAACTACCCAAACCACCCTCCCTTCCAAGTCACCTTCATCGGGCACCGCTTCCCAGACACTTGCCGGAGTGTTGCCCGAAAAGCCCTTAAACAGTTGTGCCAAAACTACAGCCGAGAGATCTCTGAGACCCCCTCCGATATTTTCCACCCAGCAACAAAAATACCCCCACCTGGAGGAAAAGGCTCCAGGCTCTGTCAGGAGGAGACCCCACAGAAGATGACCCCACCATCGTCTACATGGCTGGATACCTCCACACCCTCGACAACCACTACGATGATCTCTCCTCCCACTGCACCCACCTAAACTCCCGGGTGGAAAGCCTAGAGCAGCAAGTCAAAGAGCTTAAGCAAGAGAAGGCATCTCTCCAGGAGTGTCTCGACATAGTAGAAGGCGAGGAGGCCAACACCCGTGAGGCCTATCGAACCTTAAAGATGGACTATGACAAGAAGCTAAAGAAGCTTGCTCCCAAGAAGAAAATCCAGAAGAAGACCACCAATCGAGGGTGCCAAACGGAGAAGAAGAAGAAGACCCCTCCAGCCCCACCTTCCCCCAGGATAGATGATTGGTCCGACGCCGAGGATATATCCCTAGCAAGCCTTGATGATCTTCTCAAGGAATTTGGGGATACTTTAGAGAAAGAGTTCGGTAGTACCTCAGGGAACGCTCTCGTGTAGTACAACCTGTAGTAGCCATATGCTTGTAATGTATTGGTGTAATGAATAAAATAACTTGGTTGAAAACAATTTGCATGTGCATAATAGTGACTCTCTTCCCTGGCAGATGGCTTCGGATAAAACCACGCCTACCGCCTCCGGGATTGGAGCAGGGTTTCCCCTGAGAGCTGAAGGGGAAGCCGATAGAGAGGAAAGTGAAACCCACCTCCCCGCACCTCCGCAACTACCCTTAGATCTAGCCCAAGTTCTAGCCAATCAAACCCGACTCATCGAGGTCCTCACACGAAGTCTAGAAAATCAACGACCGAATGGTGCAAGACCGCAAGACAGAATGGGGGATTTCCTGAGACTCAAGCCTCCCACGTTTGCCGGGTCTAGCAACCCCCTCGATGCAGACGATTGGATGCGCACGATTAAAAGAAAGCTGGAAGCCATCAGATGTCCAGGAAATCAGCGTGTTCAACTGGCTACCCACCAACTTTCTGGGATGGCCTTAGCTTGGTGGGATACCTTCAACGTCACCATCAGAGATGCTACCTGGGTGGAATTTGAAGCAGCTTTCCGGGAGCACCATGTGCCCCAAGGGCTCGTTCAACTTAAGGAGGACAAGTTCCGAGAACTGACTCAAGAAGGAAGATCTGTCAGCGAATATGTGCACAAGTTCACAGAGTTAGCCCGCTACGCGCCAGATGACGTCAGTACCGAGGGCAAAAAGATGGCCCGTTTCCTGAAGGGACTCAGGCCAGAACTCAAGACAATTCTGGCTAGCCAAGACTTCCTCAGTTTCTCTCACCTTTCCAACAAGGCTATGCAAGTTGAAAGGGCAAAGGAGGAAGAAAAAGGGCATCTCAAAAGAAAGTTCCAAGTTCTCCGGGCTCAGCAGCAAGACCGGCACCAGAAGACTCGATCATTTGGATTTCCACCCAAGGGACCAAACTTCAGTAGACCAGCTGGACCCACCCTGTCACGGTTCAGCCAGCAGAGTCAGAGCTCCTTCCATGCCCCCTCAGTTGCAAGCAACCAACCCCCGGCGAATGCATGTTGGCACTGCGGTGATCCCAGTCACTTCAAAAACAACTGTCCACAGCTGAAGCCACCAGGACCCGCCTACTCCAACTCGGTGAATGGCCCCAAGAATACCTCGGCATCCGCCCCCAAGGCGCCCTCCTCCGTCAGCCAGCAGAACAAGACCCAATATCAAGGAAGGGCACGAGTGAATCACGTCGATGCCCAGGAGGCTCAGCAAGCTCCGGGAGTAGTGCTCGGTGAGTTCCTTGTTGAATTTACTCCCGCTACCGTACTTTTCGATTCTGGAGTATCCCACTCCTTCATAGCCACTAGTTTTGTGGAAAAGCATGGCATTCCCTCTACTCCTCTAGGGATTCCCTTGGTCACCTGAACCCTAGGGTCAGACCTTCTATGCCAGCTTAAATGCTTCCAAGTCAGAATCCTTTTAAGTGGGGTAATATTCTTGGCAGACTTAACCGTCTTGCCATCCAAAGGAATTGATGTGATCTTAGGGATGGATTGGTTAGCTAAACACATAGGCATCATCAGTTGCGCAGACAAGACAGTCCTCCTCACAGACCACCAAGGAAAGTCAGTCTCTTGTCAGGCCCAGCCACCCGCCAATGATCCAATGATGTTCAGTCTAGCAACAGGAAGTGTATAAGTGGTAGAAGAATTCATGGATGTGTTTCCAGAAGAGTTACCAGGAATGCCACCAGAAAGAGAAGTGGAGTTCTACATAGATCTGATCCCTGGGACGGCACCCATCGCGAAGAGACCATACCGCATGGCTCCCACCGAGTTAGCAGAACTGAAGCTTCAAAACACAGATCTTCAGCAAAAGGGATACATTCGTCCTAGCTCATCCCCTTGGGGAGCACCAGTCATGTTCGTCTCTAAGAAAGATGGAAGCATGAGAATGTGTATTGATTACCGATCGTTGAATGAAGTCACCATCAAGAACAAGTATCCACTTCCTCGGATCGACAACCTCTTCGATCAGCTTCAAGGGGCCAAGTACTTCTCCAAGATAGGCCTAAGGTCTGGTTATCACCAATTGAGGATCAAGGAAGCAGACATCCAGAAGACTGCATTTGTCACCTGGTACGGACAATATGAATTCACAGTGATGTCGTTCAGACTGACAAACGCACCCGCCTTTTTCATGAACCTCATGAACAAAGTGTTTATGGAAGAGCTGGATAAGTTTATCGTAGTCTTCATTGACGACATCCTTATCTACTCCAAGAACCGCGAAGACCATAAGCGTCACCTTCGGATCATCCTCGAAAAACTCAGGGCACACCAACTTTATGCCAAACTCAGTAAATGTGAATTCTGGTTGGAAAAGATAGCCTTCCTTGGGCATATCTTGATTGCAGAAGGAATAGAAGTGGACCCTTCCAAGGTAGAAGCAGTATCCAAATGGAGGCAGCCCTCAAATGTCAGTGAAGTTCGAAGCTTCCTGGGAATGGTAGGATATTACCACCGCTTCATCAAAGGATTCTCCAGCATAGCAAGACCTATGACCGAGCTTCTCAAGAAAGACCATAAATTTGTGTGGACCCCAAAATGTGAAGGAAGTTTCTAGATCATAAAGGAGAAACTCACAACCGCACCTGTTTTGACACTACCAGATATCCATCAGGATTTTGTCATCTTCTGTGATGCCTCGAGGCAAGGCTTAGGGTGTGTGCTGATGCAAAACGAGAAAGTCATTGCTTATGCATCGCGCCTACTTAAGCCGCATGAACAGAATTACCCCACCCATGATTTGGAATTGGCAGCCATAGTGCATACTTTGAAGATATGGAGGCATTACCTAATCGGGAACAAATGTCACATTTTCACCGATCACAAGAGTCTGGGGTATATATTCACTCAACCAGATCTCAACCTCCGTCAGCGAAGATGGCTGGAGCTGATCAAGGATTATGACCTGGAAATTCATTATCACCCCGGGTAGGCCAACGTGGTAGCAGACGCCCTCAGTCAAAAACCATTCGGAATAAAGGGGACCAACTTTTTAGAAGATTGGAAGAAAGAATCAGCTCAACTAAATACATGTCTGGGAAACAGCGACAGTCTCGAAGTCAGACCAATGCTGGAAGACCTCATATGCAAATCTCAACGCCTAGTGAGAGCACCTAGAGGGGGGATGAATAGGTGATCCTGTAAAAACTTGAAACTTAATGCCACAAAACTTGATTAGGAGTTAGCACAATAAAGCCAAGTGGCTAGAGAGGAGTTCTTGCAAGACATGATAACCACAAGAAAATCAACACAGATAGACACAGTGGTTTATCTCGTGGTTCGGCCAAGTTCAACACTTGCCTACTCCACGTTGTGGCGTCCCAACGGACGAGGGTTGCAATCAACCCCTCTCAAGCGGTCCAAAGACCCACTTGAATACCATGGTGTTTTGCTTTGTTTACTATATCCCGCTTGCGAGGAATCTCCACAACTTGGAGCCTCTCGCCCTTACAATATGATGTTCACAAAGAAGCACGAAAGTAAGGCTGGGATGAGAAACGCACACAAGACACAAAATCATAGCACAACACGCACACAAGTCACAACTCGAGCTCACAACACAACTCAAAGAGTTCTCTACTCAAATGGAGCTCTAGTTGCTATCTCAAAGAATCGAATGCGTGGAATTGAAGTATTGGTGCTTAGGAATGCTTAGAGAATGCTTGGTGTATTCCTCCATGCGCCTAGGGGTCCCTTTTATAGCCCCAAGGCAGCTAGGAGCCGTTGAGAGCATTCCAGGAAGGCAATTCTTGCCTTCTGTCGCCTGGCGCACCGGACAGTCCGGTGCACCACTGGACACTGTCCGGTGCGGATTTTTTCCTTCTTTGGCGAAGCCGACCGTTGAAGATTCAGAGCCGTTGGCGCACCGGACACTGTCCAGTGCACACCAGACACTCCGGTGCCCCCTTCTGACCGTTGGCTCTGCCACACGTCGCGCGCGGATTACGCGGCCGATCGTTGGCCCGGCCGACTGTTGGATCACCGGACAGTCCGGTGATTTATAGCCGTACGCCGCCGTCAAAGTCCCGAGAGCAGCCAGTTGACAGACGCCAGCTTGGCGCACCGGACACTGTCCGGTGCACCACAGGACAGTCCAGTGCACCCAGACCGAGCAGTCTTTTAGCTGTACACAGCCAACTTCTCCATAATTGTTTCTCCTGTTTCTAGCACTTAGACACAATACATTAGTCTTCAAAACAATGTACTAAGTCTAGAAACATACCTTTAATCTTGATTTGCACTTCTTGAGTCCTTGGCACAATTTTAACACTTAGGCACTTGTGTTGGACACTTAATCACCAAAATACTTAGTAATGGCCCAAGGGCACATTTCCCTTTCAATCTCCCCATTTTTGGTGATTTATGCCAACACAACAAAAAGCAACTAAAAGAAGTGCAACATCAATGCAAATGAAAACTCAAATTTGTTTTGATTCAAATTTGGCATATTTGGATCATTCTTTGCCACCACTTGGTTTGTTTTTACAAACCAACCTCAATTTCCTATCTCTAAGTCAAACACACTTGTTGAGACATAAAGAGAGTTGTTCCAAGAGAAATTGATCAAAGATTTCAAAAACTCCCCCTCTTTCCCATAATCAACCATTCTCCCCACAAGAGGCCAACTTTTGACAAAAGAGACAATAAGAGATTTTTTTACAAACCAAAAGCTCTATTCTACTATTTTCAAAATTCTCAAGTGGTAGCTGATCCATTTGTTGCTTTGGCCTTATTTTCTCCCCCTTTGGAATCAAGCACCAAAACGGGATCAATCTTGGCCCTTAAACCCCATTGCCTCACCAAAATTTTCAATTAAGAGTAAGAAGGCAATAAGAGCATGAAGAGGAACTTGGAGTTAGTTACTCTTTCATCGGAGTGCAGTGGAAGTCTTTCATGGTCCAAGTCCAACATTTCCTTTCAATCCACCTTTGAGACTAAATCAAGCAAACTCAAGCACACAGTTAGTCTCAAAGGGTCAAGTTGTAGTACATCTCCCCCTAAATATGTGCATCACTTGCAGATGGACTTGTGAGGTCCGGGGAGTGTTTGTACAACTTGAACACCATAAATACATAATAAAATGCATAAAGGAACATGATCAAAGCATAAGACACATGTATGCTATAAATCAATCCAAGTTCCGCGAATCTAAGACATTTAGCTCACTACGCAACCTGCAAAAGGTCGACTCATCTAGAGGCTTGGTAAAGATATCGGCTAGCTGGTTCTCGGTGCTAACATAAAACACTTTGATATCTCCCTTTTGCTGGTGGTCTCTCAAAAAGTGATGCCGGATGTCTATGTGCTTAGTGCGGCTGTGTTCAACAGGATTATCCGCCATGCGGATAGCACTCTCATTATCACATAGGAGTGGGACTTTGCTCAGATTGTAGCCAAAGTCCCTGAGGGTTTGCCTCATCCAAAGTAGTTGCGCGCAACACTGTCCTGCGGCAACATACTCGGCCTCAGCGGTGGATAGGGCAACAGAAGTTTGTTTCTTAGAGCTCCATGACACCAGGGACCTTCCTAAGAATTGGCACGTCCCCAATGTACTTTTCCTATCGACCTTACATCCAGCATAATCGGAGTCTGAATATCCAATCAAGTCAAAGGTACCCTTTGGATACCAGATCCCGAAGCAAGGCGTAGCGACTAAATATCTAAGTATTCGCTTCACTGCCACTAAGTGACACTCCCTTGGATCGGATTGAAATCTAGCACACATGCATACACTAAGCATAATATCCGGTCTACTAGCACATAAATAAAGTAAAGACCCTATCATAGACCGGTATGCCTTTTGATCAATGGACTTACCTCCTTTGTTGAGGTCGACATGTCCGTCGGTTCCCATTGGAGTCTTTGCAGGCTTGACGTTCTTCATCCCAAACCGCTTTAGCAAATCTTGCGTATACTTCGTTTGTGAGATGAAGGTGTCATCCTTGAGTTGCTTCACTTGGAACCCAAGGAAGTAGTTCAACTCGCCCATCATCGACATCTCGAATTTCTGAGTCATCACCCTGCTAAACTCATCACAAGACTTTTGGTTAGTAGAACCAAATATTATGTCATCGACATAAATTTGGCACACAAAAAGATCACCATCACAAGTCTTAGTGAATAACGTTGGATCGGCTTTCCCAACCTTGAAAGCATTAGCAATTAAAAAGTCTCTAAGTCATTCATACCATGCTCTTGGGGCTTGCTTAAGTCCATAGAGCGCCTTAGAGAGCTTACACACGTGGTCGGGGTACCGTTCATCCTCGAATCCAGGGGGTTGCTCCACGTACACCTCCTCCTTGATTGGCCCATTGAGGAAAGCGCTCTTTACATCCATTTGGAACAACCTGAAAGAATGGTGAGTAGCATAGGCTAACAATATGCGAATTGACTCTAGCCTAGCCACAGGAGCAAAAGTCTCCTCAAAGTCCAAACCTGCGACTTGGGCATAACCTTTTGCCACAAGTCTAGCCTTGTTCCTTGTCACCACCCCGTGCTCGTCTTGTTTGTTGCGGAACACCCACTTGGTTCCCACAATGTTTTGCTTGGGACGAGGCACCAGTGTCCAAACTTCATTTCTCTTGAAGTTGTAGAGCTCTTCCTGCATGGCCAACACCCAGTCTGGATCTAGCAAGGCTTCTTCTACCCTGAAAGGTAGAAGAGACAAAAGAGTAATGTTCACAAAAATTAACTAATCTAGAGCGAGTAGTTACTCCCTTGCTAATATCACCCAAAATTTGGTCGACGAGATGATTCCTTTGAATCGTCGCTCGAACTTGAGTTGGAGGTGCCGGTTGTGCTTCTTCCTCCATTACATGATCATCTTGTGCTCCCCCTTGATCACACGTCTCCTCTTGATGAATCTGTTCATCGTCTTGAGTTGGGGGATGCACCATTGTTGAGGAAGAAGGTCGATCTTGCTCCTTTTGTTCTTGTGGCCGCACATCTCCAATCGCCATGGTGCGTATTGCGGCCGTTGGAACGTCTTCTTCATCTATATCATCAAGATCAACAACTTGCTCTCTTGGAGAGCCATTAGTCTCATCAAATACAACGTCGCTAGAGACTTCAACCAAACCCGATGATTTGTTGAAGACCCTATACGCCTTTGTATTTGAGTCATAACCTAACAAAAACCCTTCTACAGCTTTGGGAGCAAACTTAGAATTTCTACCTTTCTTCACTAGAATATAACATTTGCTCCCAAATACACGAAAGTAAGACACATTGGGTTTGCTACCGGTTAGAAGCTCATATGAAGTCTTCTTGAGGAGGCGATGAAGGTACACCCGGTTTATGGCGTGGCAAGCTGTGTTCACGGCTTCCGACCAAAACCACTCGGGTGTCTTGAATTCTCCAAGCATTGTCCTCGCCATATCTATGAGCGTCCTGTTCTTCCTCTCTACCACACCATTTTGCTGTGGTGTGTAGGGAGCGGAGAACTCGTGCTTGATTCCTTCCTCCTCAAGGTACTCCTCCACTTGGAGGTTCTTGAACTCGGACCCGTTGTCGCTCCTTATCTTCTTCACCTTGAGCTCAAACTCATTTTGAGCTCTCCTTAGGAAGCGCTTGAGGGTCCCTTGGGTTTCAGATTTATCCTGCAAAAAGAATACCCAAGTGAAGCGGGAAAAATCATCAACTATAACAAGACCATACTTACTTCCTCCTATGCTTAGATAGGCGACGGGTCCGAAGAGATCCATATGAAGCAACTCCAGAGGTCTTGATGTGGTCATCACATTTTTGGTATGATGAGAGCTTCCCACCTGTTTACCTGCTTGACAAGCTGCACAAGGTCTATCTTTTTCGAAAGTAACATTTGTTAGACCTATCATGTGTTCACCCTTTAGAAGTTTGTGAAGGTTCTTCATCCCCACATGTGCTAAGCGGCGATGCCACAGCCAGCCCATGCTAGTCTTAGCAATTAAGCATGCATCTAGACCGGCCTCCTCTTTTGCAAAATCAACTAAGTAGAGTTTGTCATCTAATACACCCTTAAAGGCTAATGAACCATCACTCCTTCTAAAGACGGACACATCTACATTTGTGAATAAGCAATTATATCCCATGTTACAAAGTTGACTCACAGACAACAAGTTATATCCAAGCGACTCAACTAAGAATACATTAGAAATAGAGTGCTCAGATGAAATAGCAATTTTTCCTAGTCCTTTCACCTTGCCTTGGTTCCCATCACCGAATATGATTGAATCTTGGGAATCCTTGTTCTTGACGTAGGAAGAGAACATCTTCTTCTCCCCCGTCATGTGATTTGTGCATCCGCTGTCGATAATCCAGCTTGAGCCCCCGGATGCATAAACCTGCAAGGCAAATTAGGCTTGGGTCTTAGGTACCCAACTCTTGTTGGGTCCTACAAGGTTAGTAACAATAGCCTTAGTGACCCAAATGCAAGTCGTGTCTCCCTTGCATTTGGCCCCCACCTTCTTAGCAATCACCTTTTTATTTTTGCATGAAAGAACAAATCTAGTATTCCATGCAAGAAATACAGTGGTAGATTCATGTCACACCCAGATTTTGGGGCACCAAGACCCGGGCGCAAACATAATCACCAGGTGTGCTGGGACCAAGTCTCACACATATGATGAATCATGGCACAGGATCGAATGTCACATCTTTACTATATAATAGGAGTTCTATACAAAATAAATAAATAATTACATTATAAGGAGACAACGGTCCAGCAACCCAAAGTTGACTGGGAGACGACGGCCTAGACCTCTCACGAACTCGCACAGCATCCTCCATGCGCCTTATCCTGTGGTACCTGTTCTTGACCTGTGGGGGGGTGTGAGACAGCAAGAGTGAGCTCACATACGTTCATCGCTCAACAAGTTGTGGGGAATAATGTGCATGAACTCGCCAAAGGTGTGAGCTCACGTGAAGTGTAAGGCTTACCAAAGAGGATGGTTAGAGCTGAGCATTGCTTTTGAAGTTGGTCAAAATTTTATTAGCAGTTACTAAGTATAAGTAAATACCAACCCAATTAAGTAGAACAGAAGTAACAACATCACTTGCGATGCAATGCATATGACAAATTGAATTTAGTTCCATAAATTAATCATGTGAGGGTCCGAGCTGCTCATGACCGTGAGCACGGCTAGTATACCAGTTTTACATTCTGCAGAGGTTGGGCATCTTTACCCACAAGTCATGTTACCCATTTGCCAAGGGATCGCGACTTCCCATACACCTCTACCGAGGAGGCGAGGCAGGGTAACACTACGAGGGCTTTACAAAGTTCCACTAGCTTCAGAAAACCCGCTACAGTTTATAGGAAGCTCCAATGCAGGGATCCCTCGCATGATCGCCATCGTAGCAAAATCATCCCAAGGACCTCCCTACACTGACCACTCCCCTACTGCCCTTGCCCCTTTCGGGTAAGGTAGTCCTCCACTAGCTTTCCTAATTAATCAGCCAAGGGTGTCCATAAACCCTTGTGGTAGCACTGTTTTCCCGGGTGGTCGCTCCATGTTCCAATTAACATAATGATCTTATCATGAACAGTAAATAACAACGGATAACAAAAGTATAATCATGAATAATGTGTATCTCAATGCCCAAAACCAAATATAGCACTAGCAAGTACTACCCAAAAAGTTCAGTGGTAAACAAGGCATAAAGATAGACAAACTAGGGTAACCTATTAGGTCCCATCAAAATTAACCTATGCAGATCATTATGATTAATTAGAACATGAGTGGGTAAAAGAAGTGATCAAGGGCACAACTTGCCTGGCACTTGAGATTCCAGGTACCAACTTGCTCTTCAGGTGACTCGTGTCCTCACTGCTAAATGTAGCAATACAGACAAACATGGTATATGCAAAATTAACATCACACCAAACATAAGAATAAACTGCATAAGAATATTCTAAGCGTCGCTGCGAGATCGTGGGATCGAGAACCGCTAAATTCAGGGTTACGGTTATGAAGTTATGAATTTACGAAATTATTTAGTGCTTAGAATAGATAAATCCTAATGAACAATTTTAATTCAAGTTTCATGGCTAAACAGTGTTACTAGTTGATAGACAATTTTAATACAAAATTATTTCAACTGGAATGACTCAATTTGGAGCTAAAATGAATTAACTATGAATTTCACAAGTTTCTGGAATTATTTTTGTACTAGCAATCAATTTCTGTAATTAATTATCCATTTTTATGGTTCTCTGGATCGAGCACTAATTATAGAGAACCCCGGGGGCAAATCTAGAATTGTTCCCCAGACATAGAGAACCCCGAGGGTGGACCGCGGGTTGATTTGCACTTTGGTCAGGGGCTCTTTTGCAATTGTACACGGCTGAAAGGGTACGCTCTAATTTGGACCGCTAGATCGATTCCAACGGTCAGGATTAGATCCGCCATAATCCGAACCGGTATGCGTTGGCCGCCATCGGATCGATGATCAACGGACCAAAGCTATCCACGCAGCCCTCGGTCGTGAACGCTAGATCTGATCCCCATGCCCAAGATTTCATCTAGCCGAATGGGTATGCACGGCCAAATCTCAGTCGTTAACACAGAAATCGGTGGACATAACGCTTGCCCCCAACCTTCACCCACCGGTCATCAGCAGACGGCAGCGCCAGCATCCCTATGGTGGCGCCACAGCCTCGGCGAACGGCGGACCGGTCAGCCAGCAGGCGAGGATGAGATCTATGCGCCGTTCGCATTTTATACAACGAAGAACCCCATAGGAGCAACCTTACCTTGACTAGCGCGCCCAGAAGCTTCTACCAGAGTAGGACACGGCTCGTGACAGCGTAATGGCGTTGATGAAGAATCCCTTTTACTCTAGTGTCCCAGATTGCCTCCGCGAAGCCCGGTGATGCTTAACGGTGACGCGTCAAGAGCCGAGCGATGGCGTGTCGTCGTAAAGCCCAGTGTGTCGAGCTCGGATTCTCTGCTCTTCCACACTCGTCTTCCTTGTTTTTCTGTCCGAGCATTGGGGATGTCAACGAAGACGCCGACCCATGACGACCAGTGGATTCATGGCGCCGAAGGGACCTCGGTGAGCAATCCACCATGGACCCAAGCTCACGTGCCCTGGAATCCACCAGTAAGCACGAACCGCACCAGGACTTCTCCCGGAGCCCGGTCGATGGTAAACGCGCTTGACGGCAAGGATGTCCTGTGAGCGCATGGCAGACCCGCGGTGTCTCCCCCGCGAGCAACGAACCGAGGCCAACCCTCCATACATCACGCGCTCATTGAAGGTCCACACAGGGGCACTCTTTGTCTCTCTCCACCATGGCGCCCCTTCCTGGTTCTCCTTGTGTTCTCGCTGGGCCGCAGGTTCCAAGTCGACCCCGAAGCAATGGGGAAACCGGGGGTGGTTTTTTATATTCCTAAAGCCGAGCTTCGCGGTGGGATGACGACGAATCGAGCCCGGAAATCTCGGTTCCTGGCATCAGTTAGCGCCAGATGCGGAGGGGGTTTGAGAGGATAGGGATGACCCTGACAAGCTGGGCCCACACGCAAGACACCCAGGCGAGAGGTGCTGAGGACAACGTCCCAGTACGCGCGCCAGCGCCGTGAGGCCGCCCACAGGGCCCCACAAGTCGGTGACAGTGTGTGTGTGCGGGATGTGAATCGGGCTAGCAAGGTGCTCATGGGCCGCATGGATGTGAGCCAGGTTGGGCTGAGGGGGAGGGAATTCAGCCCAGAATCCAGTTTGTCCATTTTCCCTTTTTTCTTTTCTAATTCCTAATTCAAATTTAGTTTGCAATTCACACTCAAGGTTTGAGTTCAACTTTTAAATGCACAGTGAAAACTCCAGCATGAGATTCAAGTTATATTTGTAGGGAATATTTTATTCAGTTATTTAGAAATATATATTTCAAATGTGAAGTAAACATATTGTTGAGAAATACCATTTTGGATGTAAGTTTAAAGGTTCTCCCATAATTCAACATTTGTTTTTTTATTATTTATTAAAATTAAAGGGATATGTTTTATGAAGGATGAAAAACATTTATAGAAGTTATTTTATCTCAAATTATTCGGACATTTTTTATAACTTCACAAAATAAGATTTTGGGTATTACAATTCATTACATACTTTCCTAGGAGCATGAACAACATTTTCTCTAGGCATATTTCTACCATACACATTAGAGGAACTTGAAGCAATCATGGCATGTGAAGCAAAAGCATTATAACTTCTATTATAATGAACATCCCTAGAATGTCTCCTATCATGGTACATGAAGGCATGGTTCTTTTGAACACTATTTGCCATAGGGGCCTTCCCTTTCTCCTTGGCGGGAATGGGAGCCTTATGACTTGTTAAGTTCTTGGCTTCCCTCTTGAAACCAAGTCCATCCTTAATTGAGGGGTGTCTACCAACCATGTAGGCATCCCTTGCAAATTTTAGTTTATCAAAATCATTTTTGCTAGTCTTAAGTTGAGCATTAAGACTAGCCACTTCATCATTTAGTTTAGAAATGCAAACTAGGTGTTCACTACAAGCATCAACATTAAAATCTTTGCACCTATTGCAAATCATAACATGTTCTTCACGAGAGGTTGATTTACTAGCTATTTCTAACTTAGCATTCAAATCACTATTAGCACTTTTTAAACTAGAAATAGTATCATGGCAAGTAGATAGTTCACAAGAAAGCATTTCATTTCTTTTAACTTCTAAAGCAAGAGAATTTTGTGCTTCTACAAATTTGTCATGTTCTTCATACAAAAGATCCTCTTGCTTTTCTAATAATCTATTCTTATCATTCAAGACATCAATCAACTCATTGATCTTATCAATCTTAGTTCTATCTAGGCCTTTGAATAAACATGCATAATCTATTTCATCATCACTAGATTCATCATCACTAGAAGCATAGGTAGACTTTTGAGTGTTTACCTTCTTCTCCTTTGCCATTAGGCATGTGTGATGCTCGTTGGGGAAGAGCGACAACTTGTTGAAGGCCGAGGCCGCGAGTCCTTCATTGTCGGAGTCGGATGATGAACAATCCGAGTCCCACTCCTTGCCAAGGTGTGCCTCGCCCTTAGCCTTCTTGTAGGTCTTTTTCTTTTCCCATTTTCCGCTCTTCCCTTGTTCCTGGTCACTATCATTATCGGGACAATTAGCGATAAAATGACCAATCTTACCACATTTGAAGCATGAGCGCTTCCCCTTCATCTTGTTCTTGTTGGGATGCTCCTTGCGACCCCTTAGCGCCTTCTTGAATCGCTTGATGATGAGGGCCATTTCATCTTCATTTAGCCCAGCCGCCTCAATTTGCGCCACCTTGGTAGGTAGAGCCTCCCTGCTACTTGTTGCCTTGAGAGCGATGGCTTGAGGCTCATGAATTGGACCATTCAATGCATCATCAACGTATCTTGCCTCCTTGATCATCATTCGCCCGCTTACAAACTTTCCAAGTATTTCTTCGGGCGACATCTTGGTGTACCTAGGATTTTCACGAATATTGTTTACAAGATGTGGATCAAGGACAGTGAAAGACCTTAGCATTAGGCGGACGACGTCATGGTCCGTCCATCGCGTGCTTCCAAGGCTCCTTATTTTGTTGACGAGGGTCTTGAGCCTGTTGTAAGTTTGGGTTGGCTCCTCGCCCCTGATCATTGCGAATCTCCCAAGTTCACCCTCCACCAATTCCATCTTGGTGAGCATGGTGACGTCGTTCCCCTCATGCGAGATCTTGAGGGTGTCCCAAATTTGCTTGGCGTTATCCAAGCCGCTCACTTTATGATATTCATCCCTGCATAATGAGGCTAACAACACAGTAGTAGCTTGTGTATTTTTATGAATTTGTTCATTAATAAACAAGGGACTATCCATACTATCAAATTGCATTCCATTCTCAACTATCTCCCATATACTTGGATGGAGAGAGAACAAGTGGCTACGCATTTTGTGACTCCAAAATCCGTAGTCCTCTCCATCAAAGTGAGGAGGTTTACCAAGGGGAATGGAAAGCAAATGAGCATTTGAACCTTGCGGAATACGAGAATAATCAAAAGAAAAGTTTGAATTGACCGTTTTCTTTTTCTCGTAGTTGTCGTCGTCCTTTTGGGAAGAAGAGGACTCGTCGCTGTCGTCGTAGTAGACGATCTCCTTGATGCGCCTCGTTTTCTTCTTCTTCCCGTCTTTTCTTTTGTGACTCACGCCTGAGTCAGTAGGCTTGTCATCCTTTGGATCATTGATGAAGGACTCCTTCTCCTTATCATTGACCACCATCCCCTTGCCCTTAGGATCCATCTCTTCGGGCGATTAGTCCCTCACGTGAAGAGAACGGCTCTGATACCAATTGAGAGCACCTAGAGGGGGGGGTGAATAGGTGATCCTGTAAAAACTTGAAACTTAATGCCACAAAACTTGATTAGGAGTTAGCACAATAAAGCCAAGTGGCTATAGAGGAGTTCTTGCAAGACACGATAACCACAAGAAGATCAACACAGATAGACACAGTGGTTTATCCCGTGGTTCGACCAAGTTCAACACTTGCCTACTCAACGTTGTGGCGTCCCAACGGACGAGGGTTGCAATCAACCCCTCTCAAGCGGTCCAAAGACCCACTTGAATACCACGGTGTTTTGCTTTGTTTACTATATCCCGCTTGCGAGGAATCTCCACAACTTGGAGCCTCTCGCCCTTACAATATGATGTTCACAAAGAAGCACAGAAGTAAGGCTAGGATGAGCAACGCACACAAGACACAAAATCAGAGCACAACACGCACACAAGTCACAACTCGAGCTCACAACACAACTCAAAGAGTTCTCTACTCAAATGGAGCTCTAGTTGATATCTCAAAGAATCGAATGCGTGGAATTGAATTCTTGGTGCTTAGGAATACTTAGAGAATGCTTGGTGTATTCCTCCATGCGCCTAGGGGTCCCTTTTATAGCTCCAAGGCAGCTAGGAGCCGTTGAAAGCATTCCAGGAAGACAATTCTTGCCTTCTGTCGTCTGGCGCACCGGACAGTCCGGTGCACCACCGGACACTGTCCGGTGCGAATTTCTTTCCTTCTTTGGCGAAGCCGACCGTTGGAGATTCAGAGCCGTTGGCGCACCGGATAGTCCGGTGCCCCCTTCTGACCGTTGGCTCTGCCACACGTCGCGTGCGGATTACGCGGCCGACCGTTGGCCCGACCGACTGTTGGATCACCGGACAGTCCGGTGCACCACCGGACAGTCCGGTGATTTATAGCCGTACGCTGCCGTCGAAGTCCCGAGAGCAGCCAGTTGACAGACGCCAGTTTGGCGCACCGGACACTGTCCGGTGCACCACCGGACAGTCCGGTGCACCCAGACCGAGCAGTCTTTTGGCTGTACACAGCCAACTTCTCCATAATTGTTTCTCCTGTTTCTAGCACTTAGACACAATACATTAGTCTTCAAAACAATGTACTAAGTCTAGAAACATACCTTTAATCTTGATTTGCACTTCTTGAGTCCTTGGCACAATTTTAACACTTAGGCACTTGTGTTGGACACTTAATCACCAAAATACTTAGTAATGGCCCAAGGGCACATTTCCCTTTCACCTAGACCCAAAGACAACAAAACTTGTGGAAAGGGCCCGCAAGGAACAACTCCCGGA